>NC_062558.1:45637500-46837500 GCF_016906955.1 Phacochoerus africanus
ATCCACAACCAATCTAGGCTCCAGCCAGGAATTCGCCGGGCTTTTAGAGTGGTATCCAGATGTGCCCCAGTGAGTACATTTCCCCCTGGGATGCTTCTTCCAACATCTTCTCTCTAGCAAGATAAACAGCAGTCCTCACACTTCTCATGGGTGCTATCAGAGGCAAAACCAGAGTACTGCATTAAACATGTGTTGGGTACTTGAGAGCAATGTGGTGATTAAGTCAGCTGGGGCATCAAGGATGTGCTTCAGGAGGTTGGCAATAAGAGTCTGGGAGATATATTCATCATTGGATACTTAATAAAATCCTCTGCATAACTATGCCTACTGGGAATTCTGAGTAACTCGAGCATATTGTGAATACCAGCTGCATTCAAAAGAGACTGCCCTCACTACAATGGCAGACTCTAGAATGGCATTGTAGGAACTTTACTTCCAGAAACATCAAGAAAAATGAATGCTGTGCAAAACTAACAAATACTTAAAATTTATTTATTCACTCATTCATTCAACAAACATTTGAGAGCCTACTACGTCTTAGGCTCTGGACAAAAAAGATAAATGACAAGGGATCCTCTGAAAATTCACTCACAGCTTGGGAACCAGACTGGAAAAATGTAGGTGCAGTAGACCTTTGGGTAACTCAGATAAATGGGAACCCCCAAGTTTCTCAACTTCTGTCAGAAATCTCAATAAAACAACAGTGAAAGAATAAAAAAGCTGTAAGCCCATAAGAAATCTTGAGAAAGATGCTAGCAGATGAGACATACCCACCCAGACCTCCTGGCATATTTGTCATATTTGTTGTTCTCTAAACATCTGCTTCATTTCCTGTTTCTAGGCCATGGTTCATATTTGCGTTAAATTTTTAATGATAAGAACATATTTAAATGCAAGTTTATTTTTTCAAATTATGCTACAGGCTTCTTTAAAAATCCTAGTTATAAGATCAAAGGAGAAATACAGGATTATCAAGTGTATGGAAATGGAGCAATTGGTTAAAAACATATACTTCTTCAAAATAAATATCAGATAAAAAACAGTTAAGCATAAAGAATAAAACACAAAAACACTAAAAAATATGGGTGATTACTTAATTTCTGAATGAGAAGGGCGTCCTAAGCTTAAAAACAAAAGAAATCCCAAAGAGTAAAATAAAAAGATATGACTGTATATAAAAAATTTTAATTTATTTATGTCAAAAACATCATAAAGGAAATTACTGAATCAAGAAGAAATAGATCAGCTGAACAGACCAATCACTAGAAATGAAATTGAATATGTCATAAAAACACTCCCTACAAATAAAAGTCCAGGACCAGATGGCTTCACAAGTGAATTCTACCAAACATACAAAGAGGAACTCATACCCATCCTCCTCAAACTTTTCCAAAAGGTTGAAGAAGTAGGAACACTCCCAAAGATATTCTATGATGCCACCGTCACCCTAATTCCAAAACCAGACAAAGATACCACCAAAAAAGAGAACTATAGGCAAATACCTTTGATGAATATAGACGCAAAACTTCTCAACCAAATTTTAGCCAACCGAATCCAACAACATAGAAAAAAGATCATACGCCACGACCAGGTGGGATTCATCCCAAGTGCCCAAGGATGGTTCAACATATGCAAATCAATCAACGTCATACACCACATTAACAAAAGAAGTCAAAACCACATGATCATCTCAATAGATGCAGAAAAAGCATCTGACAAAGTCCAACATCCACTCATGATAAAAACTCTTACCAAAGTGGGTATAGGGGGAACACACCTTAACATAACACAAGCCACTTACAACAAACCCACAGCAAATATAATATTCAATGGAGAAAAGCTGAAAAGAAAGTCTTCCCACTAAAATCTGGAACAAGACAAGGATGTCCACTCTCACCACTGTTATTCAACATAGTACTGGACTTCCTAGCCACAGCAATCAGACAGACCAAAGAAATAAAAGGCATCCAAATTGGAAGAGAAGAGGTAAAACTGTCACTGTATGCAGATGGCATGATATTATATATAGAAAACCCCAAGGATTCAACCCAAAAACTACTCGAACTGATCAACAAATTCAGCAAAGTATCAGAATATAAGATTAACATTCAGAAATCAGTCGCATTTCTGTATACTAACAATGAAGTATTAGAAAAGGAATGCAAAAACACAATACCTTTTAAAATTGCATCCCAAAAAATCAAATACCTGGGGATACACCTGACCAAGGAGGTAAAGGACTTATATGCTGAGAACTATAAAACATTAATCAAGGAAATTAAAGAGGATGCAAAGAAATGGAAAGATATTCCACGCTCTTGGGTTGGAAAAATTAATATTGTAAAAATGACCATACTACCCAAAGCAATCTACAGATTCAATGCAATCCCTATCAAATTACCCATGACATTTTTCACAGAACTAGAACAAACAATCCAAACATTTATATGGAACCACACAAGACCCAGAATTGCCAAAGAAATTCTGAGGAACAAAAACCAAGCAGGAGGCATCTCTCTCCCAGACTTCAGGCAATATTACAGAGCCACAGTAACCAAGACAGTGTGGTACTGGTACCAAAACAGACATACAGACCAATGGAACAGAGTAGAGAACCCAGAAATAAGCCCAGACACCCATGGTCAATTAATCTTTGACAAAGGAGGCAAGACATAAAATGGGACAAAGATAGTCTTTTCAGCAAGTATTGCTGGGAAACCTGGACAGCTGCAAGCAAAGCAATGAAACTAGAACACACCCTCACACCATGCACAAAAATTAACTCAAAATGGCTGAAAGACTTAAATATAAGACAAGACACCACCAAACTCCTGGAAGAGAATATAGGCAAAACATTCCCTGATATCGACCTTATGAATATTTTCTCAGGTCAGTCTCCCAAAGCAACAGAAATAAAAGCAAAAATAAACCAATGGGACCTAATCAAACTGACAAGCTTTTGCACAGCAAAGGAAACCATAAAAATAAACAAAAAGACAACTTACAGAATGGGAGAAAATAGTTTCAAATGATGCAACCGACAAGGGCTTCATCTCTAAAACACACAAACAACTTATACAACACAACTGCAAAAAAGCCAACAACCCAATTGAAAAACGGGCAGAAGAACTGAGTAGACATTTCTCCAAGGAAGATATACAGATGGCCAACAAGCACATGAAAAAATGCTCAGCATCCCTGATTATTAAAGAAATGCAAGTCAAAACTACCACGAGATACCACCTCACACCAGTCAGATTGGCCATCATGAGTAAGTCCACCAATAACAAATGCTGAAGGGGGTGTGGAGAAAAGGGAACCCTCCTGCACTGTTGGTGGGAATGTAAGCTGGTACAACCACTATGGAGAACAGTATGGAGGTACCTTAGAAAACTAAAGATAGAACTACAATACGACCCAGCAATTCCACTCTTGGGCATATACCTGGACAAGACCTTCCTTAAAAAAGACAAATGCACCCGCATGTTCATTGCAGCACTATTCACAATAGCCAAGACACGAAAACAACCCAAATATCCATCGATGGATGACTGGGTTAGGAAGATGTGGTATATATACACAATGGAATACTACTCAGCCATCAAAATGAATGACATAATGCCATTTGCAGCAACATGGATGGAACTAGAGACTCTCACATTAAGTGAAGTAAGTCAGAAAGAGAAAGACAAATACCATATGATATCACTTATATCTGGAATCTAATATATGGCACAAATGATCCATTCCACAGAAAAGAAACTCATGGACTTGGAGAATAGACTTGTGGTTGCCAAGGGGGAGGGGGAGGGAGTGGGGTGATTGGGGTGCTTGGGTTTAAAAGATGCAGACTGCTGCCTTTGGAGTGGATACGCAATGAGATCCTGCTGTGTAACACTGGAAACCATGTCTGGTCACTTATGATGGAACATAATAATGTGACAAAAAAGATGGTATATATGTATGTGTAACTGGGTCACCATGCTGTACAGTGGAAAACTGACAGAACAAGGTAAACCAGCTATAATGGAATAAAATAAAAATCATTATAAAAAATCATAAAGGAAATTAAATGGCAAAATAAAAAATCATGAAAAAATATCCGTCACAAATAAGGAATGAAAGAACATACAACTTACCAATAGAATGTAAAAAAAAAAAAAAAATCAAACATGAAAAATTCATCCTCACTCATAATTAAGAGGGATTCAACTTCAACTTTCAAATAGCAAAGAGTAAAAACATAATTTAACAAAACTCACCATATTGGTGAAAATGGAGTGAGGAGGGTACTATTGGTAGGAATATAAACTGGTGAAGCCTTTCTGAAAAGCAAACTGACAGAACAAAGCAAACGTCCTAAAAATGTCCTTTGACACAATCATTTTTCTCCTGGGTTCAAGATTAGGAATTTTTAGCTTCAGCACTGTAAATATTTTGGGCTGGATAATTCTTTCTTGTGGGAAACTGTCCTGTGCACTACAGGATGTTTAGCAGCATCTGGGACCTCTACCCACTAGATGCCAATGACCAACCACTCTCTCCCACTCCACCCTCTAGGAAGGATACACGCCAAATGGAAAAATGTGTTACTTTAGAAGGATGAGAGGGAGGAATAAAAGGTACATTCATTTTACCTGTAATATTTTAAAAATTTGCCATGAGAATTTATTCATGTATTTTTATTTTTTAATTTCAGAAATAAAATATATTAACATATTAACAATAATTATCTTTAAGTCATGACATTTGTTGTTTCTGTATAACATATCCATAACTATTGATTTAAATTTTTTAATAAAATTAATATTATTTATCTTCCTTTTTTTTTTTTTTTTGGTGTTTTTAGGGCCACAGTTGCAACATATGTATGTTCCCAGGCTAGGGGTCGAATTGGCTATGCCACAGCAACACCAGATCCTTAACCCACCAAGCGAGGCCAGGAATTGAACCTGCGTCCTTATGGATACTAGTCAGATTTGTTTCCACTGAGCCATGAAGGAACTCCAATTAATCTTATTTTTGAAGAAAAGAACAAAGACTTAAAAGGACTTAAAATGTTAACAGTGCTTTCAAATGGGAAATGAGATGACATACCATTTTTGTTTGCCTTTTTGATCATTGCTTCTAAGTTTTCTATAGCAGCACACACTAATTTACAATTCAAAAAAGTTTTGCTTTTAAAAAATCCTAGGCTTATTAACTCTGAGATAAAAGGAATAAATTGGGACCAAAGGGTTAGAGATAATATTGGTATCTGGCTCTTCTTTACAAAGTAGTTCAAAATTCTAGCCTTCAAGACCAGACACTAGGGTTGGGAAAGAACTGTTCAGAACTGGGTTTAGATTACAAGGCTAGGAAAACAGGTCCTCCAACAACTTAGAACCAGGGAAAGGGAGTTAGGGCCCAGATGGAAAAAACAGGTATAGTGCAGTCCTGAAAACTCCATCTCCAACTAGCAACTAAGGAACAATATAAACAGACTGATTGGTAAAAAGCTGGAAAAGGCCTAGGGCCACCACTAACAGGAGAAAGACTACAAATTCAGCTGAGATAAGCAATTGATAATTGGCTTTCAGAGACTTGTCTAAAAGTAGAAAGTCACATTGTGTGTTACTAAGCAAATAATTTTGGGTTGTTTTAATTTTTTTTTAAAAAACACAATGATATTTCTTAGAAATGTTCCATATTTGGCTTATCATTTTATGAAGAAGAAATTATACTCATTCAGCATCAACTATGTGCTAGGTAGTTTACACACCTGGCTTACTTGCAACTCAAAATACACTAGGGTTGGATGGTGTGGATGGTGTTCTCTCACTTCAAAGGCTGGAAAACTGAGGGTCAGTCAGGCCATTTAACCAAGAACATGCAGTCAGTAAAGTACAGGAGTAACACTTGATCAATCTCAAAATTCATTCATTCAAACAACCAAAGCAATATTTTTGAGCACCTATTATCTGCCAGCTAGGCTAGGGATATAGTAATGACCATGATAAACTCTGCATTTATGCTATATATATATAGCATCTGTATAGATTTAGAAACTTAAAGCCTGCTTTTATTCAATCATTTAAAAAAGAGAGAGACAAGGATGGGAAGATTTTCTTTGCATCATCATTTTGTGCCTTAGATTTATTGATTGATTGATTGATTTTTGCCTTTTTTTTTAATTTCCCCAATATATTATTATTTTTTCTACTGTACAGCATGGTGACCCAGTTACACATACATGTACCGATTCTTTTTTCTCACATTATTATGCTCCATCATAAGTGACTAGATATAGTTCCCAGTGCTACACAGCAGGATCTCATTGCTTATCCATTCCAAAGGCAATAGTCTGCATCTATTAACCCCAAGCTCCCAATCCCTCCCACTCTCTCCCTCACCCCCTTGGCAACCACAAGTCTATTCTCCAAGTCCATGAGTTTCTTTTCTGTGGAAAGGTTCATTTGTGCCATATATAAGTGATATCATATAACTGATATCATATGGTATTTGTCTTTCTCTTTCTTACTTCACTTAATGTGAGAGTCTCTAGTTCCATCCATGTTGCTGCAAATGGCATTATTTTGTTCTTTTTGATGGTTGAGTAGCATTCCATTGTGTATATATACCACATCTTCCTAACCCAGTCATCCATCGATGGATATTTGGGTTGTTTTCGTGTCTTGGCTATTGTGAATAGTGCTGCAATGAACATGCGGGTGCATATGTCCAGGTATATGCCCAAGAGTGGGATTGCTGGGTCATATGGTAGTTCTATGTATAGTTTTCTAAGGTACCTCCTTAGATTTATAAAGCTTTAAAGATGTCAAACTAGGAGTTCCCATAGTGGCGCAGCAGAAACGAATCTGACTAGTATCCATGAGGACTCGGGTTCGATCCCTGGCCTCACTCAGTGCGTTAAGGATCCGGCATTGCTGTGAGCTATGGTGTAGGTCACAGACACAGCTCGGATCCCAAATAGCTGTGGCTGTGGAATAGGCTGGCAGATGTAGCTCCAATTAGACCCCTAGCTTGGGAACCTCCATATGCTGTGGGTGCTGCCCTAAAAAAGAAAAGAAAAAAAAAAAGATGTCAAACTATCAGGGACCTTGTTCATAAAAGGACCATAGAGTTTTATAGCTGTCCTAAAGGGGCTTCTGAAGAGCCTGCATTGTCTAGCTCTTCCCTCCTTCCAATACAAGTACCCCTAAAGCTTTCTGTGTGGTAAATTAGGGCTGCTTTTCTTTTTGTTTTTAGATTTTTGAAATTTTCCAGTAGTTAAAAGTATTTAATATAATGAATACTTATGACCCAACTTTAATAAATCTAAACAGTCTTCCAAATTTGCCTCTGGTTTTTTTCTTTTCTTTTTTATGGAAAATGAATATTACAGATGCAGTTTATCCCCTTCTTCACTTTCCAGAGTAACCACTGTCCTGATTCTGGTGTTTACCACTAATATACTAATATACATAGTATCCCATGTATATTTGATACTATTACTGTGTATTATGAATCCATAATGGTTGTTAGTGTTTCCTTATGCTTTCAAATTTTATAGAAATGGTAACATTATGTACAAACATCATTCCATAGATTTTATTATCTACACATATTTGTATTATTTGTATTTTTTGGTAGAAGACAACATGGTAAAGTGAGGCAGGACTCTGGAAGATCCAGGTAGGCCCTGTGGCTTTTTCACTTAGGCCCCCAGGCAAGTTACTGAAACTTCCAGAGCTTCAGCTTTTTAATTTGTAAAATGGAGATAAAGCACTACCTTGTAAGGCTATTGGGAGATATAATACCTATCTTTAGAACTAACACCAAGCAAATATTCAATAAATGTTAACCATAATTTGCCACAATAAAATAATATACACTCAGTAAATAGAAGTTATTTTTAGTGTAACCTGTAAAAGTTCCTGACATTTGTTCAAGAATCCTAAATCCTTGAATAGCCCCCAAGGTCCCCAGTGTCTGTGCTCATGTAACAGGAGGTGTAATAATTTCCAGGTCAAGGCTCTATGAATTTTTATATAGTCCACTATCCAGCTGGGCTTGGCTTGTTTATTTTAATGGCAGAATTAAACTGCTAATTCTTTGATCTCTACCAAATGCAATTCTATGTGACTGTGATCAACAGTATAACCTGCAGAAGTCTTCTGAAGCCTAATCCTGTTCCCTAGCCCCAGCTCCTTCCCTTGCCTGCCTCTCTTATGGACTAACCCATACCACTACAATTTGTTATTCATAAATTTAATGAGCATTCATCTATGTTTTCAATGAAGATGCTAAACATGGGCTCAAGACTGACATCAGCAGAAGCACTGCTGTCTGTATCAACTTGGCTTCACCTGTCACAAGGAGATTGATATTGTGTCTTCAAAAGCTCTTCTGATTGTTACTGCTCCATTTAAAAAAAAAAAGAAAGAAAAAGGAAAAATAAGTTTATAAATTGCCTTACTTTTAATACCTCAGTTCCACTTTCATAACTGCCCTGCTGGTCAAAACTTCACCCATTCCTCAACTCTTTCTTATCAACTATCAGCTCTTTCACAAAACCCATACTGACTTCCCCGCCTTCCTCGGTTGCACAGAGCTCAGCATGTAGTTAGCCCTATGCAGCCCTAAACTGTAAGCAGCCCGGGGGATAGACATTCTACTCACTTCTCTCAGAGGAGTCTAAAGAGCTTGTTAAGAAGGTACTGAATTGAACTCAATAACTATTAGGAATTGGCACTTGATGGAGCATGATAATGTGAGAAAAAAGAATGTATACATATATGTTTAACTGGGTCACCATGCTGCACAGTAGAAAAAAAATTGTATTGGGGAAATAATAATTTAAATAAATAAATAAATAAATACTATTAGGACTTGGTACATTGATGGGACATTAGCCAATACACAAACCATAACCACCACTGAGTGTAGTCCAATCTACTTATGCTAATGTCCATGTGGATTCAATATCTCTGTCTAAAGGTTATTAATAATAGCTAAAATCAGGAGTTTCTGCCATGACTGGTCCTTTATATTCATTCATTAGTTCTTTTCTCATTTAACCCTGCAAAAGAAGTGGAACTGTCCCCATTTTCCAGACGGCAGTAGAACTATAACTGAAATCCAGGTCTGTCTAACTCTGAAGCCTATATTCTTTCCATTTCATGTGCCCAACATAATCAACACTAGCCTGACTCTTATGGCTCTGCAAAGCAGCTACCCTGCCACACGAAACTGAGCTGGGGGCAAGGAACGCAATGAATGAGTCAGTCAAGATGCCCTCAGACACAGCTAAACAGTAACTCATAAAAAACACAGTCTTTCCCAAGATTCCTAAACCTCTCTCCTTCTGTCCCTCAGAGAAAATTCCAATCCATTACAGGATATTAATTATGATAAAAATTTATTAAATACTCATAAATTCTAGACACTATGGGGAACATTAGAAAAACATTGCTATGTATCTTCATTCTTATTCAAAGAAAATTGTCTAAATGATGAGGACTCCTGGTAGCAGTAAACACAACTTTATTACTTGCATTTTCCCTGCCATTCTCTTAAAACAGTTTATTATTTATTCTCTTGGATTTCATACCAAAGGCCAAAAACCAATATGTGTTCCAGGTAAGATATGATCCTAGTGAAGAGCATACCACCAACTCATTATCAGCCTTATCTCCATCATAAGGATCCTTCTGAAATATTACCTATATAGTGTTTTCATGTTTCCTTGCTCCTTTTTATACTGAAACAGCAAATAAAAAGGGCTTAAACCTTTTATATTAATAGAATGAAGATGAAAATATGCTCTTTTATTTTCATGCTAGAATCACCACACACACACACACACACACACGGAGGGGGGAGGGAGGGAAATGACTCAATTCAACTTCATTTATTTCTTCATAGTAGATCTGGAAATTTTTTTTACTTATAAATATCCCCGAATTTCAAAGACTTATTTTCCTTGGAACCTCTGTTCAAAGTGGTACAGCACAGTAATTAATACATGTGGCAAGACCAAAAATGATCATGTGTACCTGAAGCCCAGACCAGAATTTATACCTGATGATAATTCTGCCTGGCTGCTCCATACTCCAGGGTCAAGTTGATATTAAATTTTAATGAAATGACTCTTCCATCTGGTGGTTTCCTAAGGACTGAGGGAATTATGATTAACATAAGAAAATACCAGACAGATAAATGATTCACTTATTTGGCTAGTATGAATTAAATGAAGATTTTCAATGATGAAGATGTTAAATGAATAACAGAGGAAAACATTTGGTGGGATAAATACATTCAAATTAAACATTTGAGAGCAGGGCTAACTCTGAAATGAAGGTATGATTTCCTAGATCAGGGAAGCAGCACACATAAGCCCAAATCCTCTTTCTCTCCCCATGCATGAATTCCTTTAACAAGCCATAAAATCATTTATTTTGCTACTAGAAATCAGGCTTAAATGGAAATAACCCCTTGGAAGAAGTAGCACAATGATTTTCATTAAATAACATTGATTCTCCATCCCCTACCCCCAGCCACTGATTCATGCTAAGGTTTAAGTATCTGATGAGTAGAAGAGGGTTACTGCAGACTGTCTGCACAAACCTCTAAATAGCCATGGGAAGTCAAAAACAGAGGGGGGACATTGCTAGAAATTGGGAAAGGGACAGATTAGAGACCTAGAATATAAAGCAAAACATTACCCTAACATTCCACCTAAGTCCCCTGAAAGCCAGCTTGCAAAATCTACTGCATGATTATCCTAATTATGCATTGGGTCAGCTGTGAGACACTCAGCAGTAATTGCAAATTAAAATAGAAAAGCCTGTGATCACAGATTGGTAAGTGATGATAAATATATGCACTTATGAAAGATGGAAGAAAGCTAAGAAGATTTTGGCTAATAAATGCTCTAGCCCCCTCAGATTTCTTTGTATAAAACATCTGCTCCCTGTGGGCTCTGACTCAAGTTCTGGGCATACAGCACCTCCAGATCTTTTGTTATTTAATTCTTTGGAGAACTAATAAAATGTGCCCATTTTCCAATCATCTTTCAACTTTAGTAACATGAGATGCTAATTGCAGTATTTGTGCTAGCCCAAGCCCCAGTTAAATGTCCTGAGCTAGTGCAAGAGAACCTAGTCTATCATATTGCTCAGATGTTAGGCCATAAAGGAAAATTTAGCCAACTGTGCTGAAGTACAAATCTGGTTAACATGTCCCTTGCAGTAGATGAGCTCTGATTAGTATTTTCTCTGTTAAATCATTTAAGACCCAAGAGCTGCATTTTGCCTTAAATAGCACTAGGGCTTCATAAACAAAAGAGATGGGTCCTCTTACCAGGGGTTTGAAAAGCCACTGAATGTTGGCTATGGGGAAGCCAGAAAAAGAAAATTGATACATATCTATCCTGGGAGCCACACTGCATTCTAGTTGCCATCCTCATTAGTACTTTACTCAGCACTGCTGAAAGAAATAGCCACTCAAAAGTAATTTAAGTGCAATGAACTCATGGTGTTACAGATCAGGGGAAAAAGTTTGTACTCTGGGCAGAAGAGGGGGAGAGGCAAAGGTAGCAAAACTTGAAGGACAAAGAAAAGTACTAATTCATTCTAATATTTCAACATTGGACTAAAATAAACTGTTAATAGGAAGGTAAACATGAGACAATCCTCCAAATGTAAATGATGTTTACACTGTCCTGTTGGGATTATCTATTACCAGAAATTACCTACAAGTTGAATATAGTACCCTTAAGGGGAAGATTCTGAGTGCAAATAACTAACAAGTCACTAAGGCATTTGAAGAGGATGCCACCTGGTTTGGGGGTGGGGGAAGTAGCTATAAAAGCAGCATAATGAATGGGCCTTCAATAAATAATTCTTTACTGCTGTGACAGTACAATCACTATGGGTTAATTTATCCTAAAAATCACTGTAGCATTCCACTAGAGGAACACAAGGACTAAGGAAACACTGACCCTGAAACACTATACTTGGCTGCCTGGTATACTGAAAAGGGCAAGAGACCACCTTGGAATCACATAGATGTGGAGATGAATTTTGGCTCTACTACTTAACATGTGTGACCTCCAGTAAGTTATATATCCCTCTGTATCTCAGTTTATTAAGGCTATAAAATGAGGTCAATAATACCTGCCCTTGTAGATTCTCAACACTGTAAACCCCAAGCAGAGCACCTAGAACACAGTAAGTCCAGAAGAAAAAAAAATTTTCTAAGCTCAACATTAGAACCATCAATAACAACATCAAAGGGTGAGCCTCAGAGACACTGGAAAGCTAAAGGCAGAGACATGGTTCAGGGACACATAGGAATATTCTCTATTTTCTCTCCATCTAGAATGAGTTGGCCTTGTGGAATCTAAAATATGATGTAAAGGAACCAATCTATGTAATTCACAAACAAGGAGAACACAGACTTGTGGTTGCCAAGGAAAAGGGGGTTTGGGGAGGGATGGAGTAGGAAGTTGGGGTTAGCAGATGTGAGCTTTCATACATGGAGGGGATAAACAACAAGGTCCTATTGTTCAGCACAGAGAATTATATTCAACGTCCTATGAAAAACCATAATGTGACTAAAAGATATGGCAGGGACTGCTACACACTCCCAGGGTGGATTGGTGAAAAGGGCACCACACTGGAGGCATCAGAAGAACCAGGATTAAGTCTCAGCTCAAACTGAACCAAAACAGTTTCTAACGCTTTTGCGTCTAGCCAGAAAACAATAAAGTTCAAAGATTCTGGAAATCTAGGGACAAAAATAGCCACCAACCATGTATGACCTTCATGACCTCCCCTAGTTTACTGGGACAAGTTACAAAAACCCATGATCTTCTTTAAAAATGGTATTTTAACCTCTAACCAAATATATATATATTTCCAATCTCCAAAGATCCAAAAAGGCTGTAGTCAGCACCTGAAACTGACTCTTAAGACTTGATGGACCTGAAACAAATTTCAGCCTCCATCAGAAAATTGTGTGCTCAAATTTGAGACTGAAGATACTTACCCTCTATACACTAGAGGGTCAGTCTCCAATCATCCAGAAGACCACTTGTTCACTAGAATCATGTGAGACCTGCCAAGGAAAATTATGTGCTTTGTAGCCACTGGCTCAAAACAGATCAGTTGAATTAAAACGTTTCTCAGATACACAGTCTTGTGAAACAGACTTTACATACACTAAGAGACCACTGCTCTCATAGTTTCAGATTTTCACACAAGAGATCCAGAGATTGGCTACCACTAAACTAGCTGAGAGACTTTATGTAAGACATTTCATTCCCCTTAGCTACAAAAAAGGAGACTGGTACCTTCTAACACTGAACACAGTACCTTGGTCATTCATGACTGCTACCACCATGCTACCATTTCACACACTACAACAAAAGGAAGGTTGACTTTCCAATATGGATCACACTACTTGGGGATTTTTTTTTTTTTTTCCCACATCCATGGCATGCTGAAGTTCCAGGGCCAGGGATTGAACTGGCAACAAAGGATGGACTTGAGCCCCAGCAGTGACAATGCCAGATCCTTAGCCTGCTGAGCTATCAGGGAACTCCCACACTAACTGGATTTTACTATGAAAAATAATGCCTTCCCTGCCTGCTTTATTTCTTATTTTCTTATTTGGTGATTGATTTTCTTCCCCACAATAGTGGCTTCACTGAGGACTTTATCTCTAAGGAAATAAAAGCAAGGCCATCTCATGTTGAAAAATCTCTAAAGTGACTTTTATTTTATTTATTTTTTTATTATTATTAATTTTTTTTTGTCTTTTTGCCACTTCTTGGGTCACTCCCATGGCATATGGAGGTTTCCAGGCTAGGGGTTGAATCAGAGCTATAGTCACCGGCCTATGCCAGAGCCACAGCAATGTGGGATCCAAGCTGTGTCTGCAACCTACACCACAGTTTATGGCAATGCTAGATCCTTAACCGACTGAGCAAGGCCAGGGATCGAACCCGCAACCTCATGGTTCCTAGTCAGATTCGTTAACCACTGAGCCACGGCAAGAACTCCTGAAGTGACTTTTAAAGTGTATGTTTGGGAGCGTAGGCATGTTGGGATTGGATCAGAAAACTAGGATCCTAGTGACCATGTGCAAAATGAGAATAAAACCATATTGTCTACTTATATTAGGAATAAGAAAAGAATTAAATGAAAGGAGTATGGGAAAAGATTTGTTCATCATTAGGCATAGTGAAAACATGAGGCATATTTTTATTAACTTTTCTTACTCTTACGTACAAAGGGCACGTTTATATCAGAGAGAAAAGAGCCAGACTTGCACAGAGTTCTGGCTCATTAAATTTTAATTGGCTAAAAACTTAAATATCAGAAAAGATTGTGAATGAAAAGCATCATACTGGTTTTTTTTTTTTTTTTTTTTTTTTTTGCTTTTTAGGGCCACAACCATGGCATATGGAGGCACCCATGTTAGGAGTCCAATTAGAGCTACAGCTGCTGAGCTGCTGGCCTACACCACAGCCACAGCAACATCAGATCTGAGTCAAGTCTTCAACCTACCTCACAGCTCATGGCAACACCAGATCCTTAACCCACTGAGTGAAGCCAGGGATTGAACCCACAACCTCATGGTTCCTAGTCAGATTCGTTTCTGCTGCGCCATGACAGGAACTCAGCATCATACTATTCAATAGATACATTTTTTAAAGTCCTTCCTATATAGCAGACACTATGGGGCTGAGAACCCCCAAAGGACAGGGACTTTGGGTCACTGCTTCATCCTCAGCCCCTGGCACAGCAACTGAGCCAGAAAGAGGCACTCAATATTTGCAGAATGCAGCACAGTGGATTAATGATCCTGGTGTTGGTTCCTGGCAATAAGGGTTTGATCCCCAGCCTAGAGCAGTGGGTTAAAGATCCAGCATTGCTACCACTGTGATATAGGTTGCACCTACAGTCTCAGCTGGGGTGTAGGTTGCACCTACAGCTCGGATTCAATCCCTGGCCCAGGAACTTCCACATGTCATGGGTGCAGCTGAAAATAAAAATTTGGAGAATGAATGAGACTTGGTACCTGTCACTGAAGAGTTTAGAGTACAGTATGGGAGACATGTCACATAACAAATACAGTAATTAGCACAGCTGATTTGAAAGAAGTTCATATAGTCCAGGTCTGAACAAAGGGGTGATCAGTCAACTCGGGCTGGGTTCACTGAGTAGGGGTTAGGTGGAAAGACAGCCAGAAAAATCTTAGGAGAAGAGTGAGCCTGGACTGAGCCTTCAGTGCATAAACTCTATTATGACTCTTAACTCTCCTTTCACCACAAAGTTTGTGGAGTGAAATCCGTGGTAACACGTGAGGTGTTTGTTGTAAAGTGGAGTATAGTAAGGAAGAGATTGCACTTTTGTCATCTTTGCTATGTGTAATCCTACTGTGCTGAATGTATATACCCTACATGGCCTCTGTTACCTATGAGGAAAAGTTAAAACCACAGCAACAAAGCAAGAGGCAGTCATTGAGGAAGAAATGATATTGGCAGCTTCTACAAAGATCCAGCAACACTACAATTGTTACTGATCCTGAGGTCCACTGAAGATGTTACTGACAGCAAATATTAGTTTTAAGAATAAACTTCATGTGATGAAAACATTTAGCTCAAAGTTTGGAGAAAATATTAAATACCCTCAGATATAGGAAAGACATTTGCTATAGTCAGTTCTAGCATATTCATTAGGTGTCATTACATGGTCCAGGTCAGAGAGCTCATTGCTCCTAACAGCATAGTTTTAATGACTACACAGGATATACATCATCCTAAAGCTGTGGTCCCCAGAATCACTCTGCTATACAGGAAAGATGGAAAGGGAGTAATTAACAACTCCAATTTATATTGCTTCCAGACTACAAGGCTGAGGAATTATTTCAATGGCAAGTTTGACTGCAACCTACATAAACTGGTCAGTAAAACAGCCTACAGCTTTGCACCATTAAAACTGAGTGTAACTTGCCAGAAAAATCTACAAATGACCTAACAGTAAATTCAGACATGAATATAAAATGAGTTTCACTACATACCTATTTATATCAGTTCAGCCATGTCTAATTTATGGATTCCATTCAATAAAAAGGAACTGTGGAAAGGGAATAATGTATAATATATGTATAATATAATTTCCCAATATTATCAGGAGAGTTCTTTCTCAAAGGCAAAATCAAGGCTAATAGGTTGAATAAAGGTGAAACAGGCTCATCATCATTAGTGATATGACTATACATCTTTAAAATGCTTATAATATAGGTCACAGGACACAAGAAAGTATAAAGTACCAGTTCTAAAAACACTTTTATTTATTTATTTATTTATTTATTTATTTATTTATTTATTTGCCTTTGTCCTTTTTAGGACTGCACCCACAGCATATGGAGGTTCCCAGGCTAGGGGTCTAATTTGGAGCTGTTGCTGCTGCCCTACACCACAGCCACAGCAATGCAAGATCCAAGCTGTGTCTGTGACCTACACCACAGCTCACGGCAACGCCAGATTCTTAACCCACTGAGGGAGGCCAGGGATTGAACCTGCAACCTCATGGTTCCTAGTTGGATTCGTTTCCGCTGTGCCACGACAGGAACTCCTAAAAACACTTTTGATCTCAAGACCCCTTTATACTCTTAATAAGTATGACACTAAAGAGCTTTTGTTTATATGGATTTTACATTTCAATATTTATTATATGATAAATTAAAATTATGAAAAATTTTAAATACTTTTAACCATTAAAAAAATATAAACCCATTATAGGGTTTAATATAAATTACACATTTTTTATGAAAACTAACTAGAACCTCTAAAACTTTACACAACAAAATAATGAAAAGAGCGGCATCACTATTTAAAAAAATTTTTAATGTACGCTTAATAGAAGACAGCTGGATTTTCATATCTGTTTCTGTATTCAATCTGTTGCCATATGTTGCTTGGCTTGAACTATATGAATAAAATCCATTCACACATAGATATGTAAATGTATAAGGAATAACTGCAGATGTTTTTCTTTAATACTATACCAAAACTTGACAAGTGCTTATTTTTAAAGGTTAGCTACAATGTAGACTATACCAACAAACTTTTTGTAACTTTGTTACATTGAAATATATTGGTTTAACTTGGACTTCAAATGGATCTTTTACCTATTCATGACTTTGTACCATCATGCATTGGTTACTTGAAAATATTTTTCACTCAGTCTTCAGATATTTCAAATGTTGACACATTTCATTACACAAGATCAAAAAATTACCACCAGTATCATCAAAAAACTCTTTTAAGTACTGGGAAGTTGTCAAGCTCACAGTTATACTGTGGAATACAAGTTTTCCAAAGTTCTAACTTTTCCTTGACTCTTTGAATTTGTAACAAATACTGTTTTCCTTGAAGCTATAGGTTCATTCAGTTTTTTTTTTTCCATTCATCATATTTGATAAAATCTCTCCATATATTCAAGTCTAGATGACCACAGTTTTTTGGTCAGTTATTCTTTCAAGTAAAAATGTGTTCTATGAAAAAAAGAAAAGAAAAAGAAACAACAACAAAAAACCAGCCACTCAGCTGACAACTTGAATTGCACAAACACTTTCCTTTCTTCCTCCCTCCCTCTTCCCTTTTTTTTTTTTTTTTTCTTTTGGCATATCATAGCATGCAGAAGTTCCTGGTCCAGGGATTGAACCTGAGTTGCAGTAGTAACTGCAGCAGTAACCAAAGCACTGACAATGCTGAGTCCTTAACCACTAGGCCACCAGAGAACTCCATACAAGGGCTTTTCTTTGAGAAAACTATAGGACTTTGGTTGCTATGCAGCAAAGGTACCAAGAGGTACCACCTATTTGGTCATATGGAATATTAAAAAGACTGTACTCAAGGTTTGAGATTCAATAAAATTATTATTTTTTTATTGCTTCACTGAGGATATATACTTAAGTGAAACTGGCTTTTTCCCTTTAAACTGCAAGTTTGTGGCAGTGAAGAATACAATGATTTATAGTAGTTTGGTGCTAGTACTCACATTTATGCCAAGGTGCCAGCAGTTTACCTAATGTTGCTTTTGTACCACTGACGCAAAATACCAACATGGTTTAAAAAACCACAAATAGCACCTTAGTATTAATACGAAAATAATTTTGACCTCATGGAATCCCTGATAGGATTTCAGAAACCCCAGAAGATCTGTGGACCGCACTTTGAAAACTGCTGGTGCAGAGGAAAGACAGTTTTGAAGGCATAATATCTGCCTCTGAGATTTGTTAGATGTGTGCTCTTGGGCTCATTACTTACCTGGCCTTAGTTTGCTCACTTAATAAGATGAAGATTGAAAAAAAAAAAAAAAAACCCTTATTTTATAGACCTGCTGTGAAGATCATTTGAGATGTGAAACAAGTAGCAAAGTACTCAGTAGGTGTTTATGAAATGTTCTTTTAAACTCTCTTTCCCCTACATGAAACTGAGATTATCCTATTTTCTATGATTTTCAAAAGCCAAGAGAGGCTAAATAATTGAACATCAGAAGAACTAAAAGAAATGGAAAAATTACTATGAGAATGATGCATAAATAACAGATCAATCTAATACTGTTATGAAACAGAGATTTTTAAATGCCTTGGACAAATGTTTATATTTTCTGTGAGTAAACATTTGTGAACTGCTTCAATTTCAAGTGATGATACTCACCCTGAATCACTTATTACTGCTTCAGACACTACTGACACATTCCCAACACTCTCTAGAAAATCTTTAAGAATTCATTTTTTTCCTTTGTTTTCTGCTACACACAAGGTTGCACTCAATATAATCTCTATGATTTTATAGTTTTCCTACCCCAGCTGCTGGATCCCATCTGGTGTCCTTTATCTAGAACACCTGCTTGAGGAATGAGACTATGAAAATGATGAACTATTTCCTTGTAGAAAATAAAAATTTCCCATTTCCTTAGGAATGGTAGTAACAGAGAAAAGATGTTTACTAAAGCACAATTACACACCTAATTACCAGATGTCAAGTATTTAACTAGAACAGCTACTCTAATTGCTGAATCTTGTTTTGCTCCACTGAGACATTGTATTAGTTATCTATTGCTGTGTAACAAAATTACCATAGACTTAGGGGCTTAAAAATAACACACATTTATTATTTAACAATTCTTTGAGCCAGGAGTCCCAGATACTGCTTAGATGGATCTTCAACAAGGCTGTAATCAAGGTGTTTTCATTTAGAGGTTCAGGTAGGGAAGAATCTTCTTTCTTCTCATGTGGTTGTTGGAAACATTCACTTCCTTATAGTTATAGGGAGTGGAGACTGCCTCTAGCTCCTCAAGGCTACCTGCAGACATGGAATTCTCCAACATGGCTATCTGCTTCCACATAGCCAGTCAGGAAGAGACCAGCAAGCTGGTGCTACGATCTTGTATAACACAACCCCGCACATGTGATCATGTATATCCTGTCACTGTTGCCATATTATATTGGTTAGAAGCAAGTCATAGGTCCTACTCATACACAAAGGAGGCTGGGGATCATACAAGGGCATTAATATCAGGAAGCAGGGGTCATGGGGACTATCTGCAGAGTGTGTTTACCATAGGCACGTGGGAGCATGCAACGTAACTAGTGGGGAATAGGAAGAAGTTGGAAAGAGCCAAGATTAGGGTGAGAAGAACTAATGAGTTTGACAGTTATGAAAAGGAAGAGATACAGGCCTGTTACTACATAAGCTTATAGCCATAGAGATGCAGTAAGTCCAGACGAGAGCTGAGATAATACTAATATATAAAAAGGTCAGATTTGTGAGTTGGATACCACTGTAAGGGTAACAGGCACTCAAGACAACCAGGCTCTGGGAAAGTGTCAGCTGGAGCAAGATTCTAGAAAGCAGCTGGAATGTGGCAAGAAGAATCTAGGCTCAAGGAGGATGACTGATAAGACAGACTCGGTGTCTGGGGCTCTAATTAAGGAGGGAGAAGCATCATGAAGCAAGCTCTAACTCTGGTAAATAAAAAGCTAAGTAAGAAATCAAGCAAAAACCCAGTCACAAGGACTAGGTGAATAAGGATATGGTGAGGGTCCAGTTACAAAGCTCAGGGAGGTTGGAGTGTCCGGGCACTTCACAGTTTAGGGCAGCAAGACTAATTCTAGATCCCATTGGCTAATAGCCCAAATCTACCTTAGCTCCAGAGACTGACTTAGGCACTGACTAGGGAGGCTGGAATTTAAGGTATTGGTGTTGGGAGTTAAGCTAGGAACTGGGATTGATAGTTTCCCATTGCTCAGGACACTGGGTAGAGTCTGAATCCATTGTACAGTATGAATGTCACCATAATCCAGCCTGAGTCTGCCCGTCTAGTCTTATTTCCCTCCATGTTGACATTCAGAGGGAAACTACTGGACCAGCCTGCTATGCTATGAACATGGTATGAACTTGAATATCTCTGACTATCCTCTGTTTGCTCTGCCTGGATTGCCTTATCCCCTCCATCTCCATCTGGAGAATTCCTACTACCTTCCGAAATCTAGTCCAAATGTTACTTTCTCTGTGAAATGTGCCCAAAAGGCCACTCTTGTAGCATTTACCAAGCTTGATTCTTTCCTCTGCATGTCTTTACCCTACAAGGCTATGGCTATAAGAGGGAAAATCTTATCTAACTATCAAACTTTGAATCCTTCACACCTGGAATAGTGGTGGGGCTCTTGTGGTTACTCAATAAAAATTATTGAAACAACAAACCCAGGATGCAATTAAATCATGCTTTATTGATCTTGCCTTAGGAGCCTAATTTTGCTCCCCACCCTCACTGACACCCCCTGATCCCCCTGCTACACACCCACTTCTTGTGATATTGATGGGAGCTCTGTGTATATGTCTGGGTTCACATAACTGCTGCTCTTTAATGAGCATTAATGCAGTTGAAGCCTGACACAGAGGGCTGAAAAAACAGCACTAAATCTTTTATGGACAAACTGAAAATCTGCATGCACAGTCAGACATTTCCCTTGTTGACCCTGAGCTCTGATCACCAGATGTGAGAGGTAAAGCAGAACACAACACCCATATGTTTTCAAAAGAGAGTAAATCCCAAGTGTAGTTCACAACTGCCACTGTGGGTAACTTAGAAAATCCGCATGACCTGAAGGTGATTCTAAGTCCCTCTCCCTCTGCTGACAAGAAAAACATAAGTCTTGGCACTTGGTATCTTTAGTGTCTGAAGCTACAGTAAAAGTATTTCCTCTTCAAAATTCATTCTGCATGTGAGAATGGCTTCCTTCTGCCCTTGCATGTGAGACTTTAATGACTAAACCTAATGTACAAGCACAGAGTTGGATCACAGACATAGCAATGACTACTGCTAAGGCCAGCTATTGAGTTCAGCACTAAATAATCTTCAGAAGCTGTCTACCTTCTCTGGGCAAGAGAGAAAAGGGTTATTCGTCATCTCCAGACATTCACAATAGTATCAGTCAATTATTTTCTATGATGAAAGATTTTAAGTTGATTTGAATCTTTCAAATTTGATTGTTAATACTCAAGATGACCTCAGCAGGGAGTGGCTAGAAACAAGGCTCAGCTAATCTGCATCATCCCTTTCGGGCCTCATAATACAGATATTAAACCATGGAAATGGGAACAAATTATGCACACATCTTATCATTTTATTTTAAAATATGCATAGATCCATGTTTTAAAGTGTCCCTTTGGCCTATGACAATGAAAGAACTCCATTCATAATGAGAAACAAGCATTAGATATGCTGACCAAAAAACCCCTAATTTGATTAATATGTCTTTAGAGTCAGCCTTGTGGAGAGAACACGTGCAGGAACTGGATGGTCTTTCTGTCAATACGGTCTCAGCACAACACTCCCCATAGCAAGTGCATCCTACGCAGAGTCGGCCAGAGCCAGCATTTCACATGCTGTCATAGCTTGTCTGCTTGCTCTTCAGTCCTTTCTTCTTTCCATTCCACAAATGTTCACTGAGAGCTTACTCAATGATATTACTACAACAGATTCCTTTCTCCAAGAATAGAATTTATATAGTAGCATAAGTAAGAAATTAAAGATGTAAAAAAGGAAGTTTTAAACCACATTAGGTGAAGCCAACAAAGTCCCTTTGGAAAGCATACTTGGCTTACTTCTCCAAAAAAGAAATTGAAATTGAGAAAATATTTACTTCCACTGTTCATTGTTAAAAGTTTAAGGAAAACTATTAAAATGATTCTGGCTTTTATAGTCCATTTCCATGAGCTTCAAACATCTGTGCATTAGAACTTAATTATTTGAACTGGATTTGATCTGTTTTTACATCTCCACAGTTGGCCACAGCAGTAGAACTTCCTGAATGATTAGAGCTTGAACTTCCCAAAGAGTTTCTCTGAAAAAGGCTATGACAAGAGGTATTTTATAGAAAACAAATACAATTAAACAAGTGGCTATGTTCAAGATTGAATATGTACATGAATTTTTTGTGAATAAACATTTTACCACTATATCAGAAAAATGGGGGGAAAAGAAAAATGGAAAATGAAAAGAAATGGCTTTCTAAGTTAACACAGTAAAGTGTATAAGAATGTTACAAAACTTAACATAATGAAGAAATAATAATATACCAAAATCCTGATATTAAATTTACCCTTTTACATATCCTTTGGCTTTTAGAGGACAAATCCCATCAGACTGGCTAATGTTTATACACATATTTATGGTTTATAAAACACTTTACATGTTATTTCTTTTAATCCTCTATAGCAATGGTTCTCAACCAAGGTGATGTCCCCACCCCTGGCCCCAGGGCACATCTGGCAATATCTGGAAACATATTTGGTTGTCACAACCAAAGTAGGGGGTAGGCAGAGGTCAAGGGTGCTGCTAAACATCCTACAAGGCAGAGGAAAGCCCCCCACCACAAAGAATGATCCAGCCCCAAATGCCAGTGCAGAGATGGAGAAACCCTGCTCTAAACAGTGCTGCTTGAACTTTATAGGGCATGTGCACCACTTGAGGTCATATCAAAATGCAGTGTCTAGGGAGTTCCTGTCTTGGCTCAGAAGTTAACAAACCTGACTAGCATGCATGAAGAGGAGGGTTCAATCCTGGCCTCATTCAATGGGTTGAGGATCCGGTGTTGCGGTGAGCTATGTAGGTGGCAGACACAGCTTGGATCCCGCACTGCTGTGGCTGTGGTGTAGGCCGGCAGCTGGAGCTCCAATTCGACCCCTAGCCTGGGAACCTCCATATGCTGAGGGTGCAGTCCTAGAAAGACAAAAAGACAACAACAACAAAAAAATGCAGTGTATAGGGCAGGGCCCAAGATTCTCCATTTCTCTCTGCTCTCAGGGGATGCTGACATTGCTGGCCCATGGAGTACCAAGGTTCTGTAGACCACATGTAGCATTTAGTGTGCCTACCTTATACAGCTCTTCTCAAGAATCTTCTCAAAGTCCATATGCGTGACTATATGACTACACCCTTCCAGCTACAGTTCTTATACCTCAATGGACCCCAGAACCCAGGTGAACCAGTCAAATGACCTAAGAATTTGTTATCAGGCCTCAAGAACTCTAGAGAGTCTGCTGAAAACTAGGAACAAGCAATCGATTCTGGAAACTAGACACTAAGGCAGAGCTAGGTTTCAGGATGGCTGTGTGTCCTGTCCATGTGCAAAGAGAAATAGAAGGTTCTGAACTAGAGAGGGCAAGAAGGAGAGGAAGGAGGAGGGAGGGAGAGAGGGAACACCTGAGGAGAGGCATATATAAGAGTGACCTCACCTTTGTTCCAGTCCCTCCTGAGGCTCCAGCTGAACTCCCTGCCCCAGAATTCTTTTGAAACATCTATGATTACATTCCTTTTTCAGCTTAAGCCAATTTAAAGAGATTTCTTCACTTAAAGCAACTGATCCCTGACTAAAATGTGTTTACAATGACTGTGCTCAACCCTGTAGTATATTAACTATGGCTCAGAGGTTAACAAACTTACCCAATGTTAGTAAGAACCATTAAATGGCAAAGCACAAACTCTTTGCCTCCAAACTCCCAGCTCCTTAAACTACAAGTCTGCCCTTTAATGACCCCATAATAAAACTCCCAACTATGCCACATCTCACAGAAAAACAACAGTGACCCAAATTTTCATTCCATTATTCCAAGTTACTCATTCCTGCTTCCACCTAGGGAAATGTCTCTAAATCAACTTTTCAAATTGAGATAAAATAACTTTTCTATTATAGACAATAACATGAATATGAAGGGAAAGTATAACAATTATTGGAAGGGCAGAATTGTGCAGATATTTCAAAATAACATGCAATTTATTTACTTAGGTAATTGGCATAAAATAAGTAGCATATATTTGAAATAGAACTTGATAAACTTTGACATCAACACCTGTAAAACCAATACCATAGACTATATGTGTGTGTGTGTGTGTGTGTGTGTGTGTGTTCTCTCTTTTTTAAGGCTGCACCTGTAGCATATGGAAGTTCCCAGGCTAGGGGTCGAATTGGAGCTGCAGCTGCTGGCCTACACCACAGCCACAGCAACGCCAGATCCAAGCCATATCTGTGACCTACACCACAGCTTGCAGCAATGTCAGATCCTTAACTCACTGAGTGATGCCAGGGATTGAACCCTCATTCTCACAGACACTATGCTGGGTTCTTGAACTGCTGACCCACAATGGGAACTCCATCACATATCACAGCACCTCCAAAGTCTCCTCCTGCCCCTTTGTGATCCCTGCTCTTTTTTCCCTTCCCCACTTGACCCCATTTTCAGACAACTACTGATTTACTTTCTGTGTCTAAAGATTTATTTGTATTTTCTAGAGTTTTATACAAGTGGAATCATATGTGGGGAGGTACTTTCGTTCAATGTAATTATTGAGATTTATCCACACTGTTGTATGTATAAATAGTCTGTTCCTTTTATTACTAAGAAGAATTCCATTGTTTAGATATATGTACAATTTGTTTATCCATTCACCTATTAATGGACATTTGGTTTGTTTCCAGTTTTTTGCCTATTACAGAGAAAGCTGCTATGAACATTCAAGTCTTTATGTGGACATATGCTTTTCTTTTCTCTAGAGGAAATACCTCAGAGTTAAATGGTTGGGTTGTATGGAAGGAGTGCATTTTACTTTTTAGAAAACTGCCAAACTGTTTTGAAAAGTGGTGGTATGATTTTAAGTTCTCAGCAGCAGCATATATGAGTTCCAGTTCTTCCATATCCTCAACCAAAGTTGAAATAGTCATTCTTCTTAATTTTAGCCATTCTAATAGGTATGTAGGGTTTTAATGTGCATTTCCCTAAAAACTATTAATGTTGAACATCCTTTTATATTGTTTTGGCTATTATTGCAATTATTTGATCGAGTGTCTGTCCAACTCTTAGCAATTTTTAAATTGTCTTGTTTCTTCTTATTCTCTAAACAGTATATTTCAAAGAGCAGAAGTTTTTATTTTCATGAACTGTAATTTATCAGTTCTATTTCTTCAGCAAATACATGACTATCCAAGTCATCTATTTATTCTTAAGTGAGCTTTGGGAGAAATTTGTCCATTCCATCTAACTTGTCAGAGTTACTGGGATAAACTGGCATAAACAGTTTATCCCTTATCTTTTTAATATTTGTAGTGTTATCTGCTCTTTCATTCATGATATTGGTAATTTTTGTCTTTTTTTGCCTCCTAATTAGTCTAGCTAGAGTATCAATTTTATTGATTTTCTCAAAGTACCAGCTTTGAGGTTGATTGATTTTCTGTATTTTTTCTTCTATTTCATTGATTTCTAATCTTGGTTATTTCTATTCTTCTGTTTACTTTCAGTCTAATTTGCTCTTTTTCTATTTTCTTAAGGTGAAAGCTGAAGTCATTGATTTGAGATCCTTCTCCTTTTAATAACATAGCCACTAACACTATGAATATTCCTTGTAAATGCTGCTTTAGAAGCAACCTAAAAACTTTGATATGTTGTGTTTTCATTCAGTTCAAAATACTTAGAAATGTATATTTTGAATTCTTTTTTTTAATGATGTATCAGAAAGGATAAATGACTGACCCAGGGATATAAAGAAGCAGAGGAGTTGAAATTTGAATCTAAATCTACCAAATTCCAAAAGCCATGTTCTTAATCACTACATAGTAACAAACATGGCAAATCTTTTCACGCTTCCATATCTTCATATGTGTGCTGTTTCTTCCATAACATTCTTCATTTACTTAACTTTCACTCAGCTCTCAAACTTACTTAAAGCATTACCTATCTAGGAACAACAATAAAATTTTAAAAAATATAAATGACCCAGAAATCCCACTCTTGGGCATATATCCGGACAAAACTTTCCTTGAAATAGACACATGCACGCATATGTTCATTGCAGCACTATTCACAACAGCCAAGACATGGAAACAACCTAAATGCCCACTGACAGATGAATGGATTAAGAAGATGTGGTATATACACAATGGAATACTACTCAGCCATCAAAAAGAACAAAATAATGCCATTTGCAGGAACATGAATGGAGCTAGAGACTCTCATACTAAGTGAAGTAAGTCAGAAAGAGAAAGACAAATACCATATGTTATCACATATATCTGGAATCTAATATACGGCATAAATGATCCATTCCACAGAAAAGAAAATCATGGACTTGGAGAATAGACTCGTGGTTGCCAAGGGGGAGAGGGAGGTAGTGGGAGGGATTGGGAGCTTGGGGTTAATAGATGCAGACTATTGCCTTTGGAATGGATAAGCAATGAGATCCTGCTGTGTAGCACTGGGAATTATATCTAGTCACTTATGATGGAGCATGACAGAGGATAATGTGAGAAAAAGAATGTATGTGTGACTGGGTCACCTTGCTATACAGTAGAAAATTGACAGAACACTGTAAACTATAATGGAAAAAATAAAAATCATTTAAAAATTTAAAAATGTAAATAAATAAATAAACAGAATGAATACTAATATTTGTTGAGGGTTACTAAATTGCAGATAACACACACATTTAATCCTTGCAACAACCCTTGTATGATCAAGAGTATAATTCCATTTTTAATTCTTAGGAAATGTCCAAGGTCATAAACTATTAAGTAGGTAAGTGGCAGAGGTGAGATTTAAACCATTTTCTGGCTTCTTATACTACCTAGGGGTTGCAGAAGGCCTAGAAGCAGGATACCTAACCAAAGACATGCATTAGAACACCCTAAAAAGTTTTCAAAAATATACATGCTCAAACTAGTTGCATTTCTATACATTAATAATGAACAATCCAAAAAAGGAAGTCAAGAAAACAATTCTACTTATAACCAGCATCAAAAAGAATAAAATTAACTTTAAAAATAGTAATTATAAATTTAATAAGTAAATGAATTTAACCAAGGGACAAAAGACATATATATTGAAAACTAAAAAGTACCAGTGAAGGAAATGAAAGAAGAAGACATAAATAAGTGGAAAGACATTCCATGTTCAAGATATAATATTGGTAAGACAACAATACTATCCAAAATGATCTGCAGAGTCAATGCAATTCCTATCAAAACCTAAATGGCACTTTTTGCAGAAAGAGAAAAATCCATCCTAGAATTAGTATGAATCTCAAGGGACCCTAAATAGCCAAAACAATCTTGAAAGAAAAACAAAGTTGGAGGATACACATTTTTTTATTTCAAAACTTACTAGAAAGAGGCAATAATCAAAATACTATGGTACTGGCATAAAGACAGATATATAGACCAGTGGAATAGAACAGAGAGACTAAAAATAAATCCTTACATATATGGTCAACTGATTTTCCACCAGAGTGCCAAAATCATTCAATGGGGGAAATGACAGTGTTTTCCACAAATAATGCTAAGAAATTGGATATCTACATGCAAAAGAATGATGTGGACCATTATGTTACACCATATATAACAATTCACTCAAAATGTATCAAAGACCTAAATGTAAGAACTAAAACTATGAAACTCTTAAAAGAGGAGTTCCTGTTGTGGCTCAGCAGGTTAAGAACCTGACTAGACTCCATGAGGATGCAGGTTCGAACCCTGGCCTCACTCAGTGGGTTAAGGATCCAGCATTGCTTCAAGTTGTGGCATAGGTCATGGATGGGGCTCAGATCTAGTATTGCTGAGGCTGTAGCATAGAACTCTGATTCAAACCCTAGATTGGGAATTTCCATTTGCCACAAGTGTGGCCCTAAAAAGACCAAGAAAACAAAAATTAAAAAACTCCTAGAAGTAAAAATAGGGGAAAATCTTCATGACCTTGGATTTTGGCAGTGGTTTCTTAAATATAACACCAAAGCACAAGCAATAAAAGAAAAAAATAGAAAAACTGACCTTCGTCAAAACTTAAAACTTTTTGTCCTTTTTTGTTTGTTTTGGTCCTACACCCCAGCCACCGCAATGCCAGATCCGACCAACATGGCAGTTCATGGCAGTGCCAAATCCTTAGCCCACTGAGTGGGGCCAGGGGTTGAACCCTCATCCTTATGGATACTAGTTCGGTTTGTTAACACTGAGCCACAATAGGAACTCCAAAATTTAAAACTTTTATGCATAGAACACCATCAAGAGAATGAAAAGACAAATGCACAGCATGACAGAAAATATTTGCAAATAATATACCTGTTGAGGGATTGATATCAGAAGATATAAAGAACTCCTACGACTCAGCAACAGAAATAAAGAAAATTCAAAATTAGCCAAAGGACTTGAACAGAAATTTCTCCAAAGAAATACACAAATGGTCAACAAGCACATGGAAGAATGGTCAACATCACTTAGCCATTAGGGAAGGGAAAATCAAAATCATGTTGAGATATCACTTCATACTCATTAGCATTCTAGTACACATAAGAAAGGAAGGAAAGAAGGGAGGGAGGAAGAAAGGAGAGAAAGAAGGAAGAAAATAACAAGTGTTGGTGAAGATGTGAAGAAATTAGTGTGTACTGCTGGTGGGAATGTAAACACTGCAGCAGCTGTGGAAATCAATCTGGCGGTTCCTCAAAAATTAAACACAGAATTACTATATGATCCAGTAATTCCATTTCTAGGTATATACCCAGAAGAACTGAAAACATGGACTCAGACATTTGTGTGCACATATTCATGGCAGCATTATTTACAACAGTCAAAAGGCAGAAGAAACCCAATTGTTCATCACAGATGAATGGATAAACAAAATGTTTTTTATATATTATATTATATATTATATATTGTATAATATTATAATATATATTATATTATATATATGTATAATGAAAACTTTTTTTTTTTGCTTATTTAGGACTGCACCTGTGGCATATGGACATTCCCAGGCTAGGGGTTAATTTGGAGCTACAGCTGCCAGCCTATGCCACAACTACAGCAATGCCAGATCCGAGCCACGAGTGCAACCTACACAACAGCCCACGGCAACGCTGGATCCTTATTAACCCACTGAGCAAGGCCAGGGATTGAACCCTCAACCTCATGGTTCCTAGTCAGATTTGTTTCCACTGAAACACAATGGGAACTCCTATAATGAAAACTTATTCAGTCTTATAGAACAGAAATTCTGATACATGCTACTACATTGACAAATCTTGAAGACATTATGCTATGTGAAATAAGCTAGACACAAAAGGATAAATATTATATGATTCCCTTATAAGAGATACCAACAGTAGCCAAATTCAGAGAATAAGAAAATATAATCCCACTCTTGGGCATATATCCGGACAAAACTCTACTTAAGAGAGACACATGTACCTGCATGTTCATTGCAGCACCATTCACAATAG
This sequence comes from Phacochoerus africanus, assembly GCF_016906955.1. Classification (NCBI taxonomy): domain Eukaryota; kingdom Metazoa; phylum Chordata; class Mammalia; order Artiodactyla; family Suidae; genus Phacochoerus; species Phacochoerus africanus. Next base: position 45,667,326 of record NC_062558.1, read on the forward strand.
CCAGGACATGGAAACAACCCAAATGTCCATTGACAGATGATTGGATTCGGAAGAGGTGGTATATATACACAATGGAATACTACTCAGCCATAAAAAAGAATGACATAATGCCATTTGCAGCAACATGGATGGAACTAGAGAATCTCATACTGAGTGAAATGAGCCAGAAAGACAAAGACAAATACCATATGATATCACTTATAACTGGAATCTAATATCCAGCACAAATGAACATCTCCTCAGAAAAGAAAATCATAGACTTGGAAAAAAGACTTGTGGCTGCCTGATGGGAAGGGGAGGGAGTGGGAGGGATCGGGAGCTTGGGCTTATCAGACACAACTTAGAATAGATTTACAAGGAGATCCTGCTGAATAGCATTGAGAACTATGTCCAGACACTCATGTTGCGATAGAACAAAGGGTGGGGGGAAAAAATAATTGTAATTATACATGTAAGGATAACTTGATCCCCTTGCTGTACAGTGGGAAAATAAAAAAAATAAATTAATTTAAAAAATAAAAAAATAAAAATAAATAAATTATTTAAAGCCAAAAACAAAACAAAAAAACAACAACAAAAAAAGAAAATATAATGATGGTCACCAGGTGCTGGAGGCATGGTGGGAAAGGGAATGAGGAGTTAGTATTTTAAGGGTAGAGAGTTTTAGCCTGGAAGATGAAAACTGGGAGATAGATGGTGGTGATGGTTGCAAAATAAAGAGAAGAACTTAATGTCACTAAATGGTACATGTAAGAATGATTAAATTGGTGAATTTTGTTATGTTTTACCACAGTAAAAAATAAAATTTACAAAGTACACATGCTCAGACTATATCCCAAATCTGAGGAGAATCATTCTAAGATGGTAAAGATCCCCTCTATTGGTAGGAACCATTTTAAAAAATTTTACTTAAACCAATAAATATAAATTTATTTTATTTATTTGTATAATATAAATATCAACAAATAAATATAAATTTATTTGTATAATATAAATATTTTCCAGATGGTTTAAAAATAAAACAACTCCACAATAAAAATAAAGTTAGTTTCAAAGGGAAAGACAGCTAATTGTGTATCTCTTGAATAGAATATCTACTGCCTTTGAAAGTCACACAGAAAACAAATAAGTCTTCCATTTGGTTTTAAAATACAAATCAAAATTAAGTTAAGCTAACTAAAATCAGGGAGGGACCAAGTGGATCAAGAAGATAATTACATTTTAACATCATAATGAACAACTACCAACTTCCAGGAAAGGCCAACTTTAAAACTATTAAATTCAGCTTGGTAGCCCTGTCCTAATGTAGACAAATAAAATATGGAACAAATTAGCTTATTTTAACACTCCAAATTCAACTAATTTCACTACTTTCCTTTTCTCCTAATCATTTGTTTGTGATTATATAATTAAAATCAAGTAGTCCTCAAAATAAGTTAGTAGGGTGGGGGGTAATAAGCAGGTTCCTAAGGGTTGCTAGTCATAAAAGTTTATTCCCCACCAATCCCTTCAATTCTACAACCATAGGAAACAGGCATTAAGACTGATCATCCAGAGTGGATAACAATAACTCTAAAGCCTCATTCTGAGTTCTCTGGGTTAGACAAGGCATAACTTCTCAAAAATGTCCTCTTCTGGGAGTTCCCGTCGTGGCGCAGTGGTTGACGAATCCGACTAGGAACCATGAGATTGCGGGTTCGGTCCCTGCCCTTGCTCAGTGGGTTAAGGATCCGGCGTTGCCGTGAGCTGTGGTGTAGGTTGCAGACGCGGCTCGGATCCCGCGTTGCTGTGGCTCTGGCGTAGGCCGGGGGCTGCAGCTCCGATTCGACCCCTAGCCTGGGAACCTCCATATGCCGCGGGAGCGGCCCAAGAAATAGCAACAACAACAACAGCAACAACAACAACAACAACAACAAAAAGACAAAAAAAAAATAAATAAAATAAAACCAGGAAGGGGGGAAAAAAAAATGTCCTCTTCTATAGTATATGAAATGACTGTTTTTTCCCTTCTCAATGAGGGGATTCTGAAAATTATAATTCTATAAAACATTTTAGACATTTAAATTAAAGAAAAAAATCTAGGAGTTCCTCTGTGGCTCAGCGGGTTGGTGACCTGGCATTGTCACTGCTGCAGCTCAACTCACTGCTGTGGTGCGGGTTCGATCCCTAGCCTGGAAACTTCCACACGCCACAGGTACAGCCAAAAAAAAAAAAAAAAACTACAGAAGGAAAAAATTCTATTCCCAATGACTGCTTCATGACGTGGTAATAAAAAGTTTGCACACACACAATGTGTCTGGGCTCCAGATGGAATATTCAAATAGTGGGACCCCACTATCCAGCCTGGTCACCAGCTGACAGACACCAGTTGTAAAGGAAGAATGGAAAAGCTATTGTGGCAGTAGCCTGCATCCTGCAACAGCAAATTCTGACTCACATCAATTCTACTGTGAAAGGTAAAAGAACCGGACAAAGAAAAATGCAGGCTCTTTTACTACTTACAATGTTCACATCAGCCCAAGTGGCAGTATGATGGACAAGAGTCAAAGCAAATATCTGGAGTCATGGAAAGGCCCCTTCCAGCTAGGCTGAGACAAAATTTCATGTGGACAGGGAGCTGTATGCATAGAGTTCTGTTGGCTGTAAAAGGCTTATTGATCCTACTGAAGCATTCTGCAGGTTATTAAATCTAATTCAAGAGATCCAGACAAGACTTATTACCATCCATTCACAGGTGACTGCAACATAAGACTGCACCTTCACACCAGGGGAAAGTTCTTTGTCTTTTCATTGCCCAGAAAAGAAAATAACCCTCTTACTTTCAAGTAGATACCTGGACACCAGGGCTGATTCTTCAAAGGAGGTTCCTGCACAGTCTTTCCTTCACATGCCATGGCAAATTCCCCCAGGGGCCTTCCTTCTATTACAGAGAGAGGCTAGGAGGGGTTCAGCAAAAATGGGGTATTTTCCCTTGAAAATACATCCTAGAGTGTGCCAGTTGGGAAGGATCTGAGCATTAAGACAAGAGTGAGTTGAACCAAAAAATTTTCTTTATGGGCAGGAGAAGCTTTCCCTAATTTTAAACTATTGAGCTCTCATTCATTCCAATCCCAGGATTCTATTCCTCCTCAGCCAAGAAGAATGACCTAATAGGAAGTCTAACTGCATTACACAATGCTTTGTGTTAAGTTTCAGGCAAAAATGTTTAAGAGAGACACATGTGCCTACATGGGAAGCCTGTACTGGTAAAAATGTATCACGAATTTACAGGTGTGAATCATAATAAATATTCATATATAAACATTAGTGATCTCTACTTACTCTTATTTAGGTATATTCTAAAGTTAATAGCTCTAGCTTTTCTTTCAACAACCTGTTCATGCCACAAATGCTGCCTACAGATCCTAGCACAGATATTACTGTTGTAGAGACAGAGGCAGGAGGAGAAGTAGGGGGCGAGGAGAAGGAACAGATGAATTAAACATGGTCTCTGCACTGAGGAATGAACAATCTCTAAGAAGAGACAGAAATATAAGACAAATGACTATATAATATGATAAGTGCTTTAACACAGGAGCTAAGGAAACTCAAAGAGAAGATCATAACATCTGAGTCAGTTTTGAACATGAGACACATGAATGAGCTAAAAGTCCTATTTCTAAATTTTAACTCAAATCCCTGCAGAGGCCAAATGCACAGCTTATATCTAACTCTTCTAACTCCTCTTAGAATCACAAGATAAACCTAATACATGAGGGGCTGGTTCTGCAGATCAAATCCGTGAACAGCTCTGAGTTCTGTTTGGTTTTACAAGTCCTACAGGGGGTCATGGAATGTTAGCAGTTTACACATGGTTGATGGGGAGAGACTGTGCAAGAGCCATCAGGAACTTAGCTCTAACAGACCAGGTCTGACCATTAGGAAAGTCCATGAAAATAAATGTCTGGAAGGAAGATATTTGTTGTTCCAAGGATTCAGAGAAGTCAACCACTAGGTCATTTAGTCTTCTAAGCATACATTAATTCCAGCTTTGATAATAGCAAGGAAACAATGGAAATGGTTTATTTATATATGAAACCATCAATCAAAGGCTTGAAAACTTAAGGAATGTTTTCTTTCTGATTGAATACAAGGCTTAAATACTTATCCTGGACTATGCACCTAAGGGCCATGGTAGTTCATAATGTCTGAGAAAGTATCCAGAAGAGAATTAGAGGCCATGGGTAATTTTTTAAAGTATTAACCTATAACCACAAAGTCTGATATGGTTTTTCTTATATCAGAGAAGACAATGATGGGGAATGCCAGCCCACAACTCCTTTTTAAAGGAAACTGCTTCTTCACCCCAGTCCCTGCTGAGAGCCACAGTTGGCCATGTTGAGTACTACCCCCCCGTAACTGATTGAATTGGGTACAGGCATCTGACTGAAAGATAGCTAATCAGTTCGGTGAACAATGTGACCTGTTTTGTGGTCTGGAAGGAAAAAAGAGCACCAACCAATTGGAGAAATCTACTTTCAAGAAATTAAACTAATAGATATTAAGAGAATTAGGCAGTTAAAACTGAAACTAAAACTGAGAGAATACATAAAAAGAGAGGCCTTGTGAGGCAGACTTGGGGGTATGGGTGCTCAGGGTAAGGTCAAAGGATGACAGCTTCTCAGAGAGCAGCAAACATCTAGAGAGGGACAGACAGACATTAATTGACCCATTGAATTGGGAAAGCTAGTGGTCCTAACTGGCGTTTCCATTCCAGAGTACCTGTATCCTCATAATAAATTCCCCTTTCATTTCAATGTTTTTCACAAATTTCTATTTCTTGAAATCAAAAGAACTCAAGTACAATCTTCATTTATAAATGAAGAAATTGAGACAATGTAATTAAATCACTGGTTGAATGGTACAGCTAGGACTCATTCCTGTATGTGAATTCCAAATAGGAAAGTAGTACGAATACTACTACTTTGGATGATTTTTGATAATTTTTCTTATAGTTCACCACTCTAAAATTACATTTATATCACATAATTAGGCTCATATTTCAATTAACTTAATTTTCCTTCATTATAAAGAGATTTCTTTACACCTCGCAAAATACATTTTTATTAATGCAAAATATATACACTCTTCTAAAATATTGACATATTATTTAACACATGAATATCTGTCCATTATAAGAGTAAATAGTGAAAAATAAAATAACAAAAAACAACATAGGGGTTAATTCCCTAGTTGAACATATGTATTTCAAGTATCATTCAGACACTAAAAATTCACCAGCAATACATCACACCACTCAAAGCTAGGTGTGGTATTTGTTACAAGAACACACGGAGCCATAACAAATGTGCATTCTACAGCCTAATACATCACTGGCTAAATGACTATGGAAGAATTTGCAAAAAATGTTAGAGAAACGGGAATTTACTAGGATCCCAAATCCATTTTCTATTATGCTAGCCTCATCTTTTAGGAGACTATACACACTTAAGGATTATACAGAACTAGAGAGAGGATGAGCTCTCTTAAGTGTTTGTCTACACATAGTGTAACAAAGTGGTGAATAAAACCCTTAAACTCTAAGAATTCATGCTAAGGAAACACCAAAAATATATAATTTACTTCTAAATTAAAATTGCAATGCTGAACTGTTCCTGTGGGCTTGTGAACTTACACGTAATAAGCTCTTAAAACAGACTCACTGATAGACAATCATCCAATGACTCCAACCTGAGTCATGATTTTCTACATTCTCTCCAAGGAAGGGGTTTATATATATTATGAGTGCTTTTTCTCTGAGGCTTTTTTGATACACAATATTGTGAGGTTTAGTCATACAATATTAGAAAAAGAAAGGCTGTTTAAAGTGTTTAATCTAGCCCACTCATATGGCAGGAATCAAAGCCTAAAGAGATGAAACAACTTTCCCAGAATCAAAGATACTACCAGTCCCCAAATAATATCCTCTTCATCCAGACTTTACTGCTCTTCCAGTTATTTTCATAATATCTTCATTGGTTTTTTGATTGTTTGGGTTTTTTCCCCCATTCTAAAGAAGGCAAGAGAAAGAGACCAGGGAAGGAAGTAACATCTGTCCTAGCATTTGATATCTGTTCTTCACTCAGCTCTAAATAGGAAAGAAGCTTCACTCCAGCTGAAACTCTGCAGTAATCACTGGCAAAGTTAACTGAACGCTAAATCTCATTTCTCCTTTGCATTAATAAGTCCTAACATTCAAGGTGCAACACTGATGAGTCTAACTAAAGTAAGACAGGAGTGATGTTAAGAGTCATGTTTAAATATGGGCTTTCAGACTTGTAAAGGAAACTAGCCCTATCAGATATGAAAACACCCGAAAAGTCTCCAGGATAAAACAATATCATGTTGGCACCTGAATAGACAGAATCAACAATGGGCAGAATACAAAGTCTAGAATAATTAATTACATATGGATAGAGTATGATAATGTACCATCTCAAGACAGTGAGGCAGGGATGGACTTTTTACTAAATGTTGATGGGGAAAACTGAATAGCCTTTGGAAAATGATAAAATTAGATCCATATCTCATAGACAAGAATAGATCCATACTACAGACAAGAGTTAAGTCTTTCTTTGGTTAAGCTTGGAGTGACATTTCCTAGATTCCTGTACCTTGTGTGGTTTCAGGTCAGAGTAGGTCAAGAAAGGACTTTCTGAGAACCTTGGGAGGTAGAAGTGAAGCAGCAACTACTGCTCTCTGAATCTTCATGGTCTAATCTGATGAACAGAGAGAGGTGCCTGGTATTGCCAGCCTTTCTCTCTCCTCTGTTTCATACCCTGGTTTTCTTCCTAACTGCTGGTCTTGCTGACCAAAAGCAGTCCCAAGTCCATCCCCAAGGGCCTGGCAGTAGATAGAGGCAACAGCTTCCCCACTCCCCTCCATGACTCCCTGTCACAATCTGACTTCAGTGGCTGAACATGTTCAGCTTCTTAGATTCCTCCACAAACTCCAACCTGTCCTCCTGTGCCTCAGGAGGACAGAGTAGTGGCTTTTCCACTCATCCTTCAAACCCCCTTCTTGACCTTCATTTCCTTAGCTACTCCCACATTTGTGTAGTTTCAATTCCCACATTAAATTCCCTTACCTAACACTCAACAGCAGATTTGTTTGCATGACTGATATAACTATCAGTTTTGGAAGTGGAGTTCCAAGGTAATAGAATGAAAAGGAATCCGGAATTAGTTTTCTTTCCTTTTTCTTAAATGAGTTTTATTTTTTCCATTATGGTTGGTTTACAGCGCTCTGTCAATTTTCTACTATACAGCAAGGTGACCCCGTCACACATACATATATACATTCTTTTTCTCATATTATCTTCCATTATGCTCCATCGCAAGTGACTAGATACAGTTCCCAGTTCTATAGAGGAGGATCTCATTGCTAATCCATTCCAAAGGCAATAGTTTGCATCTATTAATCCCAGACTCCCAGTCCATCCCACTTCCTCCCCCTCCCCCTTGGCAACCACAAGTCTGTTCTCCAAGCCCATGAGTTTCTTTTCTGTGGAATGGATCATTTGTGCCATATATTAGATTCCAGATATAAGTGATATCATATGGTATTTGTCTTTCTCTTTCTGGCTTACTTCACTTAGTATGAGAGTCTCTAGTTCCATCCATGTTGCTGCAAAATGGCATTATTTTGTTCTTTTTTGTGGCTTAATAGTATTCCATTGTTTGCTTCTAAGGATGGTAGAGAACTTTACAGAAGAAAATTATTTCTAGCCCAAGGTCAGGGTAAGGAACCAGAAAACTTCTATAACTATGCCAAAAGAAGTTCTTATTTTCTAAAGCCAGGTTTAAGATTTTTGAAAACTAATTATGACATAGACTGAGAAGAAATGAGACTCTTAAAATAAGAATGAAGACATATGGGCATATTCTGATGAAACTGAGGAGCTCAAACTCCAACGGTTAGTCTTCCCTTGCCTGATAACCTATAACTAATAGCCTCTCCTAAAGCAATTGCCTTGAAGAAGTTAACCTTGAGATATGACTCCACCTCCATTACTTCACTGCTTCTAGAGGGTTTCTCAATTGTGGCAGCAGGGACATTTTGAGATGAATAACTGTTGTACAGGAAATGTCCTATTCACTATGGGATGCCTAGAAACATGCCTGGCATCTATCTACTAGATTCCAGTAGCATCTCACTCCCAGTTGTGACAAACACAAATGTCTCCAGACATGGTCAAATGTTCCTTTGGGGGCAAAATCACCTCGAGTTGAGAACAATTGTTCTAAGCCAATAACTAGTCTCAAGGCCTGGTAACCCCAGGGGCTGGGTACAAAAGTGTGAGGAAGTAGCATCCACCAGTAGAATTACAAGGTTTTACAATTCATATCAACAGAAACCTGGGAGTTCCCATCGTGGCTCAGTGGTTATCGAATCTGACTAGGAACCATGAGGTTGAGGGTTTGATCACTGGCCTTGCTCAGTGGGTTAAGGATCCGGCATTGCTGTGAGCTGTGGTGGAGGTTGCAGACTCGGCTCAGATCCCGCATTGCTATGGCTCTGTGTAGGCCAGTGGCTACAGCTCTGATTCGACCCCTAGCCTGGGAACCTCCACATGCTGCAGGAGCGGCCCAAGAAATGGCAAAAAGACTACATAAACAAACAAACAAACAAGCAAAAGCCTGAAGACTATATGTAAGAATTGATCTTAATGGTTTTAAGGTGAAAGGAATATAATGCAGGACAAATTTATTTATGGAAGTTCACTGAGCACAAGCAACTGGGAGTGGGTCTAACAATTTGGATGAATGAAATAAACCTGGAACTTTCATCTCTGTGCCTTTTCCCATTTATAATCCTGCCTTCTGGGTCAAGTGAGCAGTTTGTAGAATTTCATTTAATCTCTTCTCTTGACTTATTAGTTTCTCTCTCTTCTCCTTCTCACCTTCCCTCCTCATATCTTCTCTGTCTCTCTGTCTCCCTCTCTCAATGGCTGCTCTCACAGCCCTCCTCAACTGGGATTCTATGGCAGATTTAAGCCCAGAGGCCCTAAGGCATCCACCATATGTAATGATTTAACTCTTCTCCTATGCATCGAATGGTACTAATTACATTTCATCCTTAGGAGAATTGAGACAATAGTCACTCAAGTAATTTTCTGTGCCCAGAGGCTGAGTCAAAGAACTCCAGTTAAGAAAGGCTGCTAGGGTTTATAGTATATATCTTTAACTTATCCTAGTCTAATATCCTTTAAAATTATTCTGCTTCATGTACAATATGAAAACTTTACAACCAGTGTACTTTCATTTCTCCCTCTTGTCCTTTGAGCTACTGTTGTAATACACTGTACTCCAGCATGCTATAAGACCCACAAAACATTGTTATTTTTTCTGATTTACTCAGCCATTTATCTTTTTAAGCAAATGAAAAAGTGAGGGGGGAAAGTCATTTCTACTTTGCTACATATATGTATGTTAAGTTCTCTTCTTCCCTTTGTGTATATTTTAGTTTCTCTCTAGTATCATATTCCTTCCACATGAGAAACTTCCATTAACAATTCTCTAGTGCAGGTCCGCTGGCAACAACTTTTCTCAGCTTTTGTTTGTATAAAGATGTCTTTATTTCATCTTCATTTTGAAGTATATTATTGATACATATAGAATTCTAGGAGTTCACATTGTGGCTCAGTGTGTTAAGAACCCAACTAGTATCCATGATGATGTGGATTCAATTTGTAGCCTTGCTCAGTGGGTTAAAGGATACAGTGTTGCTACAAGATGCCAGTGTAGGCTGCAGATGCAGCTGGGATCTGGTGTTGCTGTGGCTGTGACTAGGCTGGCAGCTGCAGCACCAATTTGACTTGCAGCCTGGGAACTTCCATATGCTTCGGGTTGTGGCCCTAAACAGAAAGAAAAAAAAAAGAATTCTAGGGTGACTGTTTTTTCCTTCAACACTTCAAAGATGTCATTTTCTTGTTTTTTGGGAATTGTTTTTTTCTTTGTTGTTTTTTGTTTGTATTGATTCTGATGGGAAGTCAGCAATTATTCTTATCTTCGTTCCTCTGTATTTATTGATATAATGTCTTTTTTTCTTTGGTTGCTCTTCAGACATTCTCTTTATCATCTGTTTTCAACAGTCTGATTATGTTATACCTTGGTGTGGTTTACATTATGTTTATCCTGTATGGATGAGGTTCACTGAACTTCTTGATAGAATTTTTATCTATTAAGAAATTCCTTGGTTATTTATTTCTTCAATATATATATATTTTTTTCTTTTTGGCTGCACCCACAGCATGCGGTGGCTCCAGGGCCACGGATGGAAGCTGCACCACAGCAGTGACCAGAGCTACTGCAGTGACAATGTCAGATCCTTAACCTGCTGAGCCACAAGAGAACTTTTTTTTTTCCTTATTTCTTCAAAATTTGTATGCCCTAGTCTGGAATTCAATTACATATATAATAGACCACCTGAAATGTCCAATGGACCACTGAGGCTCCATTCATTTTCCCTGGACTTTTTTCCTTTTCTCCAGTTTGGAAGGTTTCTATTGATCCACCTTTACATTTTCTTTTAATCTTCATCTGCGTCTAATCTATTACTAAGCCCATCCAGTAATTTTTCATTCTCAGTATTGTATTCTTCCAATTTGGTTCTTCCTGATAGCTTCCATTTCTCTCTTCATTACATCAAATATTTTCCTTTAAATCCTTGAAAATATTTATAATACCTGTTTTAAAGTACTTGTCTGTTAATTCCATCATCTGTATCACTTATTTGCACATCAGTTTATTTTGAGACTTCTTTTTCAGTCAGTTGGAATAATATCCTTGTTATGATTTCTATTATAAATGACCTTTTACATTAATTATCCAATTACTGGTGCTGACTGAGTTAGATAAATTGCAATTTTACTTTCAATGTATTGCAAATAACCTGTAAAAGGCGGAAGTAATAATAAGTAGCTTCATTCTAGATAACAGGCTAAAATTGAATGGACATCAGATTAAGCAACTATGCTCTGTAATACAGTGCTTCTCAGATTGTGGTCTATACATTAGTCCTGATCTGCAAACTGCTTGTTACTGGTCTGCAATGAGATATGTATAGAAATTGAGAGTAAGTATTTAGAAACACTTTAATCAATTTGACAGAATAATTGTACATTTATTTTATTTAATAATTTAAAAACTGGGGTTTGTATCTTTTAAAAATTATTTCATGTTTCTGTTTTGTTTTTGCTTTTTTTGGGGGGGGAGGGCTATATTTTACAAATATGTGGATTTGTGATGGATTAGAAATTTAAGACTAATCTTTACCCAGAGAGAATGTGAGGAGTATTGCCCTAGTTCAATGTGAGCTGTTTTGCTCCTGTCATGACTACAGACTACAGAGCTAGACAAAGAAAGATCTGAGCTAGCAAGGAAATCCTTAGAGTGTCATGAGGAATGGGGAACAGATATCCACTGTATGCTCATCTCACTTCTTTAGTGATCTCACAAGCTATGTCAGGTAGGATAGGGGCCAAATAAAATGAGCGAGTCTATTGCACAGAAAAGACAAGCAAGCTAAGATAAAGGTGAAAGAGTAGGGAGGTGGGTGGGGAGGCAAGGATAAAGGAGAAAATGTAGAATAGCTTTTCCCCAAAATCTTTTGAACCTAGATAATTCATTCAATTCATTCAACAAATATTTCTTGAGCACCTATTATGTGACAGGCACTTCTAGAGGTGCTGAAGATAAAAAACACACAATGTGAACCAATATCTTTGCCTTCTTGGAGCTTATATTCTAGAAGTGAAAAAAAGGCAATTGTATTCCAATTTCAGAGATGTTAAAATGTGAAACATATATAGGCCAAAAAGCCATAAACATGGCAATAAGTTAGATAATGATTAGTTCCGCAGGGAAGGTGGATAGGCAGGATTGGGGTAGGTTTGAGTAAAAACCTGGAGTAGGTGAAAGACTGAGCTAAGTGGATACCTGGGAGAAGAACAAAGGGAGAGCACAGAGGCCAGATGAAGACGAGACGCTGCTTTACCAGCAGAACGCTTTCACAAGGTCCACACGGGTTCCACTTATCTCTTCCATCCACCATGTTGACAGTTACCCTTCACTTCCTTGTAACTATAGGGGAAAGATTTTACGAGAAATAGTTTATCTTGATTTTCTAATCAAAAGGTAGGCAAAGAATGATTTCACTCTGGAAAGCAAAAAGACTCATGTAAACACATTACTACACCTACATCAGTGAACACACCACTACCTGGCACCAGACAGATAAGTGCTACTGAATGACTTAACTGATTACAAGACTGTCCTCTTTGCTAACAGGGTATAAAGAAGGCAAGTGAAAAGCAGAAAAAGCTTCAAAAGAAAAACCTAAAGCTCCACATTTTCTTTTCCCCGAATACTAAATACATGCTTTGAATGCTCAGCATCTCTGCTTCCAGGGGCTCTTGATACATTATTCAATGTTTTTAATTCACGACAAATCACATCTAAATTTCCTCGCTCATGTTCATTTATGGGACATTTTTATCTTGTCATCTTTTTTCATGTACCGTGCAAGCAGGAAGAGAATATCCAGCACAACATAGCCTTCAGAAACAAGCTAATGGCACAATTTGGTGTCAATTTCACAGCTCACTGAAGTGAAAGTGCTCTAGCTGGCCATCCACATACACCTAGGAGGAGGTCTACTGAGAGTGTCCAGCCTTGATGTTGCTAGTGTCATGCCTGCAAGCAAGATAAGTTCAAGTGGAGACATTATGTGTTAAGAGAGAAGGCAGTTATCATTCAGATGCCCTTAGATCTCGCTAGAACAGAATGGAGAGAGAAAGCAAGCCAGGCCTTCATTTTCATACTGTGGAAAGTTGTTTTTCAGAAGTCATGCTTATGTTCACAAATGGCAGGGAACAGTAGCTTCCCTTTGGGATTTTAATAACATTTAGAAGCAGAAATTTTCTTTAACAGAAGCATGAGAACTACACAACTAAGTTTTCCATGCTTTATGATGAGAAGAAAATCATAGACTTCCAGCTACATTTAATATAAAACCAAAAGGGAGTAGAACGATTTCGTAGCTCCTATTATTAACAGTAATACCAATACCATTTTTTTGCTAGCAGGCAGTAATGACTCCATTTCACCCTAAGGCCACTTCTGTAAAGGGGTACAATTAATGATTTTACCTATTTTATAGATAAGGAAGCTGCATCTGAGGTGACACAGTTAATAAATGCAAAAAAAGTCAAAACTTAAACTCCAGTTTTTAGGGGCAATTAGACTAGACAGTCTCTTAGGCTCTTTTTAAGTCTTTAACATTCTATGATGCTTTGAGGAGCTAATCTTGCCACTCTTAATATAAAATACACTATACTGCTACTTACTTGTTTCATGTGTCAGGAGTTGATATCCCACACAGACCCTTGCATAGCTGCACGTGGTAATGATCACAGTGACCAAGTAATTGGCATTGTGTATGTATACATTATCTCACTGAATCCCCACACTAACCTAATGACACAGGAGCTACACCCATTATCACATGAAAAAACTAAGGTTCAAAGAAGTTAAGCCACAGGCCAAATTACAATCTAGTAAGTGGTGGTGTTCCACTCTCTTGGACTTGAAAGCTCCTGTTATTCCCACTGTGCTCTGTGGCCTTTTGAGGAAACAACAAGGAGAAGGAAGACCAAGTGTAGCAAACTAGTAAAATTATAAAACAGAATAAAAGGTGGGGATGCACTAACCTTCAATAAAAATGGTTTTTAAACTTCTGCATACATGCTGGCACCTGTCTAGGAAGAACACACATTTCTTGAAGGGAAATAGCAGGCAAGCTCACACTGAAGCAGTGAAAGACTCGACTAAAGCCCTGGCTGAGGACAAGATCTGTCCAACTCTGAGCAGCCATGCCAAATAAAACAGAGAAATGATTAAGAGCATCAGGATACCAGGTACTCTTTCTAAGATACTACTTTTCTCCTAAGTGTAAACAAGGTAATACAGCTGCTACGTGTCTGCTAGGACTGCCAGTAACAACACTCAATAAACAGTGTCCCTAGGGACAACACTCATGAAGGAAAACAGATTGTATGGTTTGTATATCTGGGATCCTCAATCATGGAAAATTGAGGGAGTCACACTGCTGGCCAGTTCTTCCATGTGAACTTTCTCGTCGTGTGGGTGTGTAAGGCACTGGGATAAGGAGCATAATGAGAATCATATGTGACTGTGACTGGGTGAAGCTCAGAGTTGCTTACATGGCAGTTCAACTCAGCTCAAGAATCACCAGTGGCTGCCTCTGCACTGCTCCAGGCACCAGGCTGGGCGCCTGAGGGTGGGCGAGAGGATAAACACAAGCCAGCCTTCAGGCTACCCACATCATGAGACAGAGACAGAAACAGTATTTCAGTAGAGTGAGATATGAGCTACCTATGACAGATGGCCCCTCACCATTCTCTGAGCACACAGGAGGATGCCAAACCCAGACTGGAGGAAGAGAATGAGGGAAGGCTTGCTTGGGGAGGTGATATCGGACCTGTCTTGTAAAATGAGAATACTTTACCTTGACAAAAAGGTAGAGAAAGGCCTTGTCAACAAAAGGAACAAAGAAGCAGAGGTCAAAGGAAGGCCAAAAACTGTATGATATATGTGGAGAGCCAACTGCAGTTCAAGCTTCTAGAGGTAATGCAAGTGGATGAGGCTGCAGAAAAGGCAGAACCCAGTCTTGAATGATTTTGACTCTCATGAGTCATTGATGGCTTAAGCTAAGTAGACACATGATCAGATTTGCATTTTAAATAACTTCTCCTCTAGAAGCAGCTAGTATAATGCTTCTTCTTTACAAATGAATTTGTGAGTTGTTAAGAAACAATATCCTAATAAGATAAATATTCCAAAACAACTAAGCCACACTGTGTGTTGCTTACTTGTAGCAGGACCTAAGTGCCAGTCAGTATCAGTAAGTGGCCTATGATAAATGACCCATTCAACTCCGCAGTAAGGCTGGGGACAGAGAGGGGTCTGAGGTGTCCCTAATGGAAACAGCATGTGTTCTTGTATTTGTATTCACTGAACACACCACATGTGGTGCCCACACATGGCTAAAAACTCCAGGAAACCTTAGAGCCCCCATCTATCTCCCTGACAGTTCTCACTGTAGCCAGACTGGAAACCAGGGGCCAAGCTGGGGGTTGAATTTACTTTAATCTCTACTACTTTCTCAGGCTCTTATTTGCCATGGAAAAATGAGGCTTAATTCCAGAGGTGCTCTTTAATTAAGGAGAACATTAGAATTTAAAATAGAACACAATTCTCAACACTGCCAACCATCAAAATATTGTGAAGATAACCAATATAAACCCTATTATATGCACTACTCAAATAAATAGGGATTTTGTTTGTTTTCAGTTCAATGGTTAGAAAAAGAGGAAAGAGTTGGAATATTGTCTCACTCTTCTGGTTACAGCTTTATCCCTCATAATACTGAAGCCACCCTAGAGTATGTCCTCCACTAACATTTACTCGGGGAGAGAGAAAGAGTACTACCGAAGTGCCTTATAAACCTACAGGAGCTTCCAATCCATGGGGCCAAGAATAAAGATTCACACTCTGATTTCAAATTATAGTTTTCCTGCAGGTTTGTTTCCTGTTTCCACAAGGGCTTAATAATTCACTAGTCTAACCTTCTCTACTTTTCCATACAGTAAGACAAATACTTAAAGCAGTATAGGGCATTTAGCAAAGGGAGAAAATGCAAAACTATGAAAAATGTTTCCTTTTCTACCAGCTTTACTATGTAAATATGTCCTTTCATCTGTAAATAATGCACACATAAAATAACAGGTAGGGCTCATGACATTAATTTCTTAACCCCCCAAATCTGTCAGTGTGCACTGTTATATAATTCTTTATATAGCCTAACAATTTATTCCCAGAAGAAAAACACAATAAGAAGACAAATTGAGGAGTTCCCATCATGGCTCAGTGGTTAATGAATCTGACTAGGAACCATGAGGTTGTGGGTTTGATCCCTGGCCTTGCTTAGTGGGTTAAGGATCTGTCATTGCTGTGAGCTGTGGTGTAGGTCACAGACATGGCTCTGATCCCGCGTTGCTGTGGCTCTGGCGTAGGCCAGCGGCTGCAGCTCCGATTCAGCCCCTAGCCTAGGAACCTCCATATGCTGTGGGAGCAGCCCAAGAAATGGCAAAAAAAAAAGACAAACTGAGTACCATAATTGGGGAAGACAGAATAAGAGAGAGGTTGAGAGTAGAGTTTTTTGTTTGTTTGTTTTGTATTTTAGGGGCACACTTGTGGCTTATGGAAGTTCCCAGGATAGGGGGTCAAATCAGAGCTGCAGCTGCTAGCCTACATCACAGCCACAGCAACGTTGGATCTGAGCCACATCTACGACCTATACCACAGCTCATGGCAATGTCGGATCCCTAAGCCACTGAGCAAGGCCAGAGATCAAACCTACACCCTCATGGGTACTAGTCAGGTTCATTACCACTGAGCCATAACAGGAACTCCAAGAGTACAGTTTTTAAAATGAGACAAACCCAGGTTTCAAATCCCAACTCCGTCACACGAGCTTCTAACCCTGAGTTTTCTCCTTTGTAAAATAAGGACAAAAACAGTATCTGCCCCCTGGGTAGCTGTGAGGATTAAATAAGTGAATTATACAGCATTTTTACTTCAGCATCTGGCACACAGAAAATGCTCAATATATGTAAGCTCTAATTATCTTTATCATCATTACTTCTCCCAGGGTAGCAAGGTGACTCACCATCCCTGCAGACCTTAGGAGCAGGTAGAACAAAGTCTCCCACAGGTAATTTTAAAAAATACAGCTCTGAAATTAATTTTGAACTATATGAGTAGTACATGAAGACATTCTCCTTTGCCAGAGATAATTTAAGAGAATTCCTACTTGGAGTCAGAGGGCTGGATGAGATAATGTCTTGCAATCTCTAGTAGCTCTAGGAACTGATGAATTTCCCAAGGACAAGGGCAAAAGGGCAACACCTCCACCAGGACTTGTAATGTGACTGGGACTCAGCCAAGCTTCATGTCCCCTGTGGCAGGGTTGCATGCCCTCCACGGCCGCCTTGAGCTCTCACGGAGATGGGCAGGCCCTTAATGGTAAACACATTGTCCAACAAAATGAGAGGATGGATGTGTTTCCAGCTCAGGAAACTTAATAAAAATTCTTTATCTATTTTATTGAAAACTCAGTTCTGAGACATTACCTCAGAGGTCAGGCCTGAAGACCAGCCACTCACTTGCTATTTCATGTTGAGACTAATTCACTGTGCTTCCACAGCATCTCTGAGGTTTCACTCCTTTTGTTGTGATTAAAATGAAGAGTCTCAGCCATTTAAATATAAAATTTTAACTAACACTCAACCAAAAAGTTAATTCTACAAATAAGAGAAGGGTCTGATGTAAGTACCTGGCAAATCAAGGTCCTGGAAGACAGCTGTGAAGATTGATCAGCCATTTGCAGTATTTCAAAAGTCTCTGTAAACTGCAATCTAAAACGTCACATTGCCTTGTTGTGCCTGAAATTCCATCAGCATAGTACAGTCATAACATTATTCATACAGGGCACTTTAGTCGTGAGGTTTTTCCTTTTAATGTCATAAACATTAACAGGACATAAACAGAAAAAGACTATTTAGGTATTCTTTGGTTTATTTCCCCTTTTGTTATATCTCAAAATTAAGAACTCGAATTCACTTTTAAGATTTCAAGTTTAGTTCTCTTTTTTTCTTTTTTCTTTTAAGATTTCAAGTTTAGTTCTCTTTTTTTTCTTTTTTCTTTTTTGGCCATGCCCATATCATGTGGGCCAGGGATCGAACCTGTGCAACAGCAGTGACCTGAGCCTGCAGTGACAATGCTGGATCCTTAACCTGCTGTGCCACAAGAGAACTCTTCAAGTTTATTTTCTTATTATTCTCTCTACATCATCAATTTTAAAGAGAGACTATTATAATCTTAACAAACTCACTTAAATGCATTAAACTACATTTATAAATTTAATATTTTCAGTTCTCTATTTACCTGACTGACAAACAAGCCCTTTCAAAAAGTGTAGGTAATTCTTACAAATAAATGTTTAAATATGATCATTCCTGGGCTCTCTAAAATATTCCAATATAGTTTATAAACAGAGTTCTAACTCAAAATCATTTGTCTAATCAATTACTCAATTAAATATATTAAGAACACAAGGCTGACTTATTGATCTAATAGGCCAACTTCTTTTACACTTTAAAAGTACATATTGCCTAACACAAAAACATTAATAACTTGGGTTTGAACACTTCTTTATTTCAATATATAGTTGTGAAAAGATGCTTACCCACAGAGGAAGTGATCATGACAGCCCACACAATATTGAGGGTTATCTTTGGAAGCAATTTTAGGGGTTGAGTTAGCTGAGGAAGATGCACAGCAGCTGAGAGACTGGCTGGGATGCAAGTCCATAGGTGCAGATATGGGGAAATTATTCTTATAATGATGCCAAGGAGGGATCCTTTCTGCAGTTGGCATATAACAGGCTACAGAAGCTAAAGAAGGAAGTAGTCATCCACCCTGGGGCCCAGGATTTGAGTTATAACTTTTCCAATTTTCAAGTCATCATCTAGGTGGCTGTGCCCTCGACAGGAAAATGGACTCTGGGCATCACAAGGCAATACCTGATCACAAGACATCACAGCTTTTAAGAAACATGGCCATGGCAGGTTTTTATTGGCATTAATTTAAAAATGAGAGGGTGAACTCATTATTGAGTTTGTTTGAAAGTCCAACTTTTAATATATGGGCAACTAGAAGGAATCACAAATGGAAAACATGAAAGACCCTTCAGTAAGGAGAAGTTTGGAAGCTACTGGTTTAGAAAAAAGGTTAGCAAAATGTATCCATCATGTATTTTTACAGATAAAGTTTTATCAGGACAGTTATATCCATTTGTTTACTCTCTATGGCTATTTTTGGACCACAACAGCAGGGAAGCATAATTGCAGTGGTCTAGCCATTAAAAAAAAAAAAAAAACACCTAAAACATTTATCATTTGGCCCTTTGCCAAAAACGTTCACCAATACCAGGTTTAGAGGAATAGCCACAGAACTAGAAATGAGAGAGCTAGACTTCATACCTAACCCTGACACTGTTGGAAGAAACAAAAATACAATATGTATGAATTACTAGTAAAATGTGACTGATTCACAAATATATGGTTCCATATGACTAGTAATTAATTGATAAATCTTAACTAATTTATTTATCCTGTTTTGAGCCATGTTTCATAGCCTAGTATGGAATGATAATATTTATCCTAACCAATGGTAAGAGAACATTAGAAAACGCATACTTGGAAATGCGGCTATGAGATAGGGTAGTTTCATTCCACTATCCATTAAAAATATATCCTGAATCTGAATAAACATCTCTTCCTCTCTCCTCTCCCCTCTCAGTATTCCATATTCCATATTCCATATGATTAAAAGCAAAACAAACACACACCAGGACCATAAGTATTTATCCTAGACCCCCAAGACAACTGGTTATTAGCCACATCTGCAAGCTGTTTTTCACTTAGTTACTAAGTGTTTTCAGAAGAGAAAATTAAATTGTATTATAGGCAGTGAAGACACAATTCAGAAATAGCCACAAAATGATTCAGTATCATAATTTGTGCACATGAGAGGGCTACAGGGTAACACGCTATATCTCCCTTTCCAGAATAGCCCTGGGCCAATATGGAGTGATTTCATTTCTATCTTCTGCTCCAACTCATTTGACAGGGCAATTCCAACAGATTTTCAAGAACTCCTGTCCCACTATCCAGGAGTAGTGACAGTCATTGGCTAGAATCAGCTATAACTCCCTACAAAAACAGAGCTCTAGTACCTCACTGAGAGAAATAAGATGATGAAGTCTTCGATTATCAGTTTTAACCTGCCACACCTGCTATTCTGTAGTTCAACTATTTAAATGCACGGAGTTGAAAATGGCTGTAAGATCAAAAAAAGGAGGGGGAAGACAGATTATGGTATATATTGCTACAAAACTGAAGCCAGATAGTTAAGCTGTAACTGCCATGATGAAACCCATAAATGCAAATGGTATTGTCGCATATTCCTAGAAGAATTTGTCTAAGTGAAACAGCTGAAACCTGAAAGAAGCTATTAATTTACAATAAGTTAGATGCTGGGATTTTTTTTTTTTTTCCTCACTTCAGACTGCCAGGTTCATCTTCATTAGAACTGCTAAAGTCTTATTTTATTTATTTATTTATTTATTTTGGTCTTTTGTCTTTTTTTAGGCCACATCCACAGCATGTGGAGGTTCCCAGGCTAGGGGTCGAATTGGAGCTGTAGCTGCCAGCCTACGCCCTAGCCACAGCAATGCCAGATCTAAGCCGCATCTATGACTTACACCATAGTTCACAGCAACATCAGATCCTTATTAACCCACTGAGCAAGGCCAGGGATCAAACCCGCAACCTCGTGGTTCCTAGTTGGATTCGTTTCCGCTGCGCCATGATGGGAACTCCTAGAGCTGCTGAAGTCTTTAAAGATGTGGACATTAGGGGGAGGACTCAGGTTTGTGTTCATAGGTCAAAAAAGACCTAGTACCATCCTCTAGCAGAACTTTACTGACTGTGGGACAGGTGTGATGGTCAAGCCTAGATCAATGTTCTGCCCCTCCACCCCTACCCCAACAAGAGGTGTTAGTTACAGTTCAGCTACTGGTTTTAGAAAAGCATTGACTGATTCATCACCAACAGTAGCAAGTCAAAGAATAGCATAGTGTGGGCATAAAGATACCCAGATATATACCCTTCCTATTAAATGCTGAGATAGAATTTGAGTACTCCCGGGCTTACTCACTCAATAGCTATAGCTTGCTATTTTCTGAAAAAAGTCACACCACTTTAAAGACATCTACAAAAATTTTACATAGATATTTCAGAGAATGGGACTGAAAAAATATTGAAAGAAAATTATAAATACTCTTGAGAGGGAGTATATATTTCCACTTCTGGGAAATTTTCTACAGAGAGTTTAAAGAAAAAGCCACCAGATAAAATAATGCATCTATATAATCAAATGATTATTTAAAGGAATACATATCAATAATGTAAAGAAAACAATTGTTTAGACTTACAAAAATTTTAAGTAAATTTATGTCTTGCATATCTAAAAGAGAAATAGTTATAATATGGCATTTTCTGGCACTTATTTTAATTATAGATTGAATCTTCAAGAGAGATTTTATTTACATCCTAAAAAAACTAAACCTGCAAATTACCTAAACTACCACTCAGTAACAAAAGAATGTCACTGCTCTGTAACATTTTATCATATGTTATATATTTATTTGTTTACTATCTCTCACATGTTAATAAAAGCTCCATGGGGCAGGGACTTTGCTGTCTCAGTGTCCCCCCACCCCCCACCCATGACTTCAGTACCTAGCATGCAAAACCTGGCATGTAGTAGTTATCTAATATATACTTGTTGTATGAAAAAGTGAATGAATAATAAGGACCCTAACTATGTATGGTAGTAGGGATAGAGAGAATACTGATTTTTAAAATATTTAGGAGCTAAAAAAGGAATTCCTGGTCTCTAATCAGACAAATAGTTGAAGGAGAGGAGGTTTGATTTCCTGTTTGAATGACCAGGAAAAAGGTGGTGTCACTAAGTGACTCAGGAATTCAAATTCTCAGGAGAGAAATGAGTATTGAGGGAAAAGTAATGAGTCCAGGTTTAGATAAGCTTAGTTTGGGGCACCTAAATGCATATATCCAGCAAGCCACTGAATATAGGGAGGAAAGGGAAGGGTAAAACTGGAAATACAGTTTGGTAATAGTTACAATCATGAAAATATATGGGATCATACAAAGAGACAATGTAGAGAAGAACACAGTGAAAAATAAACTTGAAGAATATCAACATTTGGTGAGTAGAAATATTTTGGGAAAGCCCAGGATGAAAGTAAAGAACACCAACAAGTACAAAAAGAATCAGAAAAGTCAAGGAAGAAGAACATTTCAAAAAGAGTGCTTATTCAGGAATACTGAAAGTACAGAAAAAGTCTGGTAAGACAAGAGGCCAAAATGAGAATAATTTAGTAAAGCTAATAAAATAGTTATTTTAACATGATCAAAGAGATTTTTTTTTTTAAAGGAAGAGCAACTAGAAAATCAGAAAGTGTCAGTACCAAGTGTAGATTATGTTTTTGATAAATGCGGCTCACCTTGGTGGTAAAGAATTAGCATGGTAGCTAAAAGGAACACAAGGTCAAGGGAATTTTTTTTCTAAGATAGGGGAGACCTGAAACTTTTTTTGCATAAGGCCAATGGTGAGGATAAAGAAGTTAACATAAGGGTTAAAGACAGAAAGGAAGAACTACATGTTGTTTATTCACCTTATCAAAGCTCTTTAAGCAAATCTTACAGGAAGTCTTTGTTAATTTTTACCATCTTTGTTCTCATAGAAATCCAACTTCCTTTCCTTATACTAATTTAAAACCTTTGAAGAAGAGGACCCCAAAATTTCCCCCATAGAATAAAATAATTATCCTCTATACTCTTTTCTTAGTCCTCTTCTTTTCTACCTTCCTTACCAGAAACCAAATACAATTTTACAAACACACTATAGTTGGAATTGGTCAGTGCCCTAAAGTGGTGGATTTTATTTAGCAACGCCCTTGTAACCAGTCTCTTAGACAGAACTCCTGACTTTGGGTGCATAATTTGTTCCTAAAAATGTGAACAAAGGCTGACTGTACACAGGTCAAACAAGGAAATTTCAAGGAAGTTCTGGTTCTACAATTACATTCAGTCTATCAGGCTCTTCAAAGATATATTTTCAGCATTTTACAGGTGTTATTTTAGCCTTAATCTTTTCCTTCATTTATCAAGAGAAATGAAGGTCAAACTGAGAATAAAGATGCATTATTTTGGGCAAGGCCAATACTTCTCCATCTTTATCCCAACTGTATTAGTTTATGAGACCTACATATCTTTTTGCTAATACTAGCACTTTTTATTTTAATTTCCCACTAATTTTTATAAAATAAGGGCAATATGCAATAAAATA
Organism: Phacochoerus africanus; assembly: GCF_016906955.1. Taxonomy (NCBI): domain Eukaryota; kingdom Metazoa; phylum Chordata; class Mammalia; order Artiodactyla; family Suidae; genus Phacochoerus; species Phacochoerus africanus. Next base: position 45,690,446 of record NC_062558.1, read on the forward strand.
TACAAATAATTTCACAAACTCACAACAAAGATGGCAATAGCAGAAGGCATTTGCAATGCCTAAGAGTGACAAGTGACCTGAATTCTAGAGCATATGAAAGTAACTGCAAGTCAAGAGGACAGCGACCCCAACAATGAGAACAAAATATCTTTATTTTTCTGGAAGAAGGAACCCAAAGGCTAACGAGAATGTAAGCAAATGCTCAAATTTGTTAGCGATGAAAGAAATGCAAATAAAAACAATGAGGAAGCATGTTACACTTCTCAGACCAACAAAAATCAGCATGTTGAAGGATGCCAAGTGTTGACAGAGATGTAGGACATAGGAATACATCTGTGGAGATGAAGACTGATACAGCCACTCCAGGGAAGAATCTGGCAGCATTTGGTTAAATCTAGTATATGTACATTCTAAGATCTCACACTTCCACCTCTGAGTATATATTCCAAAGAAATTCTCATTCAGCTCCAGAAGGGAATAAATCCAAAGGTGATCTTTGAAGCACAGCTGTGGTGGTGGGAAGCTGAAGACATTCTGGTAGTCCATTCCTGTGGCTCAGTTGGTAAAATGTGGTATATGCACACGCTGTATATCAGAGACCTTCAATAGCTCTCTAGAAGCAATTTATTATTGCTATAACTGTGATAATTTTTCTGTTTACCTATCTGTCTTTTCCTCTGGACTGTGAGCTCTTCAAAGACAGGGACTGAATCTCGTTCATGTTTGCACTGAAGTCATAATACATACACTATTCCTAGCCCATAATAGGTGTTTGTTAAATATTTAATGAATGAATAAAAACGGATTTAATAAAAATTTTAGGATGCAAAAACAAACAGTATATACAATATCTGAGAATACAATTTTCACCTCTACATAAAAAAATAATTTGACGGTAACTACAATAGTGGTGGCAATTTAACATTTTTTTTTTTCAGTTTGGACTCAGAGTACTGCAAATAAAGTAATTGACATACCTCAGAAATACTTAGGTATGTCACAAAACTAGGAGAAATGGCTGTATCCTCTAAAATATAAAACCAACGCTAGAAAAATCTAATCCAGAGTACTGTAGATATCCCAATATCAAATCACATTTCTAAGAAAAAAAATGTGTTTCATGTTCAATGGATGGAGCATCAAATATGAAAAGACAGCTCGATGGGTTTGCATTATGATTTTTTAAATGAGTTGGCTAGCTACCTTTATGTATGATGTCTAGAATCCACTAAGAGCAGCTATAATGGAAATGTCAGATGAAACTACTTCACTATTTGCCTTTAAAAGTGTTGTTCTGCATCTTAAAGACACTTAGATATTTGGCATCAAAAACTGTGGTGACAGGGTCACATGATTTCTCTCAGAGGAACTCTCAAGGAGAGGAGAAAAGGGCAGAAGGAGATAGTGTCTGGCAGTAGAGGCAGAAAGTCAGTTTTCAGTCCCAAACCCTCTACTCCTGAGGTTTTCTTCTAATCACAACAAATCAACTGTCAACAAATTTATTAGAAAAATGTCTTCCCACAATTCTGTTATTTTCAATTCTCTTGGATAAATGCTTCAGAGAAAAGACAGGAAGAGATGTGTAAGATGTAATAATTTATTAGGAATTATCAGAGCTTATGCTTTGTTCAGGACAATCACATGGCCTAAGGCATAATCTCATGGGACATAAACATACCTCTAAACAATTCTCTTTTTATGAAGCAGAAGTGAAAGAAGTGGAAACCTAATAGTTGTGATTTTGTACCATAACATTTTTCATTAAAGAGGATGAATTTTAAACTAACTCTCCAGGACACTACTGTATCCATTCCTTTCAGCTATTGATACAGAAGTGATATATTTTATCCATATGGAAAAGCTTTTCTTTCATATCTTTTTGATAAATATATGACAGCAGAAAGGAATCCTAACAACTAAAAAATAAAATCTCTATTTGAGGTAAGAACTAGAATTATTGTTACATTCCTAAATCTCAAATCTAGCCTTCAATTATTTTTTGAAAGACTAAAAAGGAATTAATTTTTTAAATGATGCATTTGGGAAATAAAAGGTGAAATTATAAAAACCCAGAAACCAAATTAATAAGCTTTGCAAAAATAAAACAACAACAAAATCTCTCACTGGAAACACAGAATCTCCAAAATGAACCTGTTCCTTATATAACTTGTTTGGCATGATTTGTTATCCTGTAACATGTGCTTAAAGAATGACAGGCCAGTATTTCCTGGACTCAGGACCAGTTCAGCTCTAGACCCAGGGCTCACTGTCAAGTTGTGTCAGAGGGCTGCCCCTGTCCTTTCATGTAACACTGGTTGTAATTACAGGACAGCGTAGCACAGGACAATAAGCACCATCACCTAATCCTATTTCAGAAGCATCAGCCCTATTTCCTCCTATCTTCCTTCTCATCCCTGGTCCTGAGAAGGAAATTATCAACACATTCACAGCATAATATCATAATATGACTCAAACATGACTCTATTTCCTTCCACAGAGACTTTGTAGAGGGGATCCTTTTGCTCTGCTTATGCCTCTGTTCCCCTACCTGGCCCGCTAAGGATGGAGGTGGTAAAATTCCATACCTTTCTTCCTAGCCTCAGGAATACCCTAATCTAGATGCTTGATTTCTCCCAAGGACAAATAGCTCATTCAATAAATAGTTACTGATATCTACTATGTGCAAAGGAGTATTTTAGATGCTAGGATACAACAGAGAAAAATACACAAAAAATTCTGTCATCATGGAACAACATTTTAATAGAAGGAAACAGATATAAAAAATTAAATAGCAGTTCCCATCCTATTAGCAGAAACAAATCCCACTACTACCCATGAGGATGCAGGTTCAATCCCTGGACCCACTCAGTGGGTAAAGGATCCAGCATTGCCATGAGCTTGGTGTAGGTCATAGACAAGGCTTGGAGCCCGGATTGCTGTGGCTGTGGTGTAGGTCAGCAGCTGTAGCTCTGATTCGACTCCTAGCCTGGGAACTTCCATATGCAAAGGGTGCAGCTATAAAAAGCAAAAGCAAGCAAGCAAGCAAACAAGCAATGACGCAGTTAACACAGTAGAAGACATTCTGTGCTTCGAAGAAAAACAGAGCAGGAAGAGGGATAGGGAATACCTGTACTGGCAACAGGATGATCTGAGTAGGCCTTTAATAAGAAGGTTCAGTGTGCCTGGAGCAGGGCAGGGAGAACCAAGAGGTTAACAGGAGATCAGATCTTGAAGGGTCTTGGAGGCCACTGTAAAAATTCTGGCTTTTATTCTGTATGAGATGGGAACCTATTTCAGTGGTTTTAGCATCAAAGAGGCATACACTGTCTTATTATTTTAACTGGAGATCCTTCCAATAGATGTTAGTAGATGTTCCACTTTAAGAGAATTCAAATAAATTTGAGCCACCCTCCCTTAATTAACCCTCTCTACTTAATCCCTTTCTAGTTAACAAAGTATATTAGCACATTTAAAGCTCTGAGAGCTCCTATAGAAAGACTCCTACTAAGCTTACTTTTTAACCCTTGGATATCACACAACTACTATGCCCATACAACACTTTTAGTATTGGAAAACTTTCAGACATCTTATAGAATAAAGTTCAGAACCCAGTCCAGGAAACACTGGGCTGGATGATTTTCAAGGTCCTTTGAGGTTGTTGTTGTTGTTTTGCTTTTTAGAGACGCACTTGCAGCATATGGAAGTTCCCAGGCTAGGGGTCAAATTGGAGCTACAGCTGCCAGCCTATGCCACAGCCACAGCAGTGCAGGATCCGAGACTTGTCTGCAACCTACACCACAGCTCACAGCAACACAGGATCACTGACCCACAGAGCAAGGCCAGGGATCAAACCCACATCCTCATGGATCTAGTCAGATTCATTTCCACTGTGCCACAACAGGAACTCCCACTTTGAAACTTAATATTCTAAGATTCTGTAATCAGACATTTTAAAAGAAGTCCTCTTAATTAAACTGACGTTACACAGAATCAACAAAATTTGTTATGAAAAACAGATGAAATAACTTTGGGCTGTAGATGGCTCTTCTTTTTCTATCTCTTGCTATAGTGAAATAGCAAGGAAAAGGTAATCATGAATACTCAGAAGCAAAATTAAGGCTAAAATCCCCCCCAATATACTATGATACCAGGCAAAATCAAAGTTAAAGTCATCAGTTCAAATGGAGACCACCTCAGTGGATCTTGTTTGTCACGTAAGAGTAGTTTTACAGCTTGAACTATTATAACTAATGCAATCCTGCAGCCATTTATATCTGACACAAATGTTTATCTCAACTACCAACTTTGTAAATTAGACATTATGCAAACAATAGTTCTGAGTCACCAAACTAGAAAAATAGAGTTTTCCACACTGCAGCAAGGCTAAATTAAAGTTACATTTTTCAAAGCAATATATTCATCATGCAATTTATTTCTTTGATCTTCTCTTATTCACATCAAAGTTTCTCAAATGTCTTGTATATCCATGATATCACTTAGTCATTGGAACTTAATATAAACTAACAGCCTATTTCTATAGCTTCATCTCTGATACAGTTAACTATGAGATTTCCATATATAAATGTCCTATTGCAGGGACTTACTAACAGATCTAGGCATAAGATTGCTATTTGCTAAGGATCCCAAGGAGTCATGTACTATACTTAGATAACTCAGTTAAGCCCTAAGGCACAGATTGGCCAAATATTAGCCTAATGGCTCTAACTTTTCTGTCCTAAAGGCAAGCAAAGATGACAAATATGTATCAAATGTTATGTCCTAAAGGCAAGCAAAGGTGACAAATATGTTATCATATGTTATCATTGTCAACTGGCAATGAAGAATGAGGACTTTCCTCATGAGGAAGGATAGTTCGTAAGATCCAAGGATGATTATCAGAAATCAGCCTCTCGTGAATACACAAGAGGTGCAAGACGATTGACAAGTGAGCATGTTAGGTGAAAGGTGGGAGCCCCAAGTTTTAAATCCTAAATAAGGAGTGAGAAGCAAGGGTGGGTCAAGAATTGGGACAGGTAAAGACAAGCAAGAAGAAGGCAGACCAGCAGAGAATTCCAGAATAAGTGTTATGATATGCGAAGTGGTTTCTATGGAAGCCACGGGTTAGGTTTTCATGGTGAAGCTTTGTTAGGTGTTGAATAAAATGAAAAAGAGATGAGAGAGTTTCTGGCATCAAGAGATAAACAATAATGATACTGGCTAACATCTACTTTATCCTTACCATGTACTACGTATGATGTTAATGTGCTTTGTGTTTTAATCTCTTTAATAGCCCCATGAAGTATTTTCTGTGTTAATCAGCACTCTACAGGTGAATAAACAAAAGTTTAGAGGTTGAGCAGATAACTCAAGTTTTTTAAATAATAAGATTCTATTCATACAACTCAATAGCAAAGAAAACAAAATAATCTGATTCAAAAATGGGCTAAAATGTCTATCCTGATAGACATTTTTCCAAAGACATGCAGATGGCCAACAGGTACATGAAAAGATGTTCAACATCTCTAATAATCAAGGAAATATAAGTCAAAACCTAGATGATATATCAACCCACACCTGTTAAAATAGTTATTAATAAAAAGACAAGAAACAATAATTGTTGGCAAGGATGTAGAGAAAAGGGAACCCTTGTACACTGTTGGTGGGAAGGTAAGTTGGTACAGCCATTCTGGAAAATAGTACAAAGATCCCTCCAAAAATTAAAAATAGAGCTTATGATCCAGCAATTCCACCTCTGGTTGTTTATCCAAAGAAAATGAAAACACAAATTCAAAAAGATATATGCACCACCATGTCTACTGCAATATATATTTACAATAGCCAAGACATGGAAGCAATCTAGGTGTCATCAATGAATGAATGGATAAAGGAATATATGATGTGTACACACACACACACACACACACACACCAATACACAATAAAATATCATTCTGCCATTAAAAATGAATGAAATTTTGCTATTTTGCAACAAGATGGATAGACATTGAGGGTGTTACACGCTAAGTGAAATATGTCAAGAATGAGAAAGGCAGTTACTGCATGATCTCACCTATATGCGGAATCTAAAAAAAAAAAAAAGGCCCAGACTAGATCAAACAAACAAAAGCTCATAAAGACAGAGAACTGATTGGTGGTTGCCAGGGTGTGGGGGAAGAGGATGGGCAAATGGTACAAATTTCCAGTTATACATAAATAAAGTCATGGGGATGTACAGCATGACTATTATAGTTAATAATACTGTACTGCTCATTTTAAAATTGCTAAAAAAAATAAATCTTAAAAGTTATCATCACAAGAAAAAAATTATTACTATGCATGGTGACTAGACTTATTGTGGTGATCATTTCTCAATATATAGAAATATCAAATCATTATATAATACACCTGAAAGTAATATATGTCAATTATACCTCAATAAATTTTTTAAATTATGAAACTCTATTACATTTGTGTTTCACATAGTACATTATATACAATAGTCCAAATAAGCATCTCATGCCTAATGACACAAAAATGAGCAACTCCCCAAAAATCAGCAATATGTACATTACTTTTTCTTTAAAAATAAACCTTCTGACATGATACTATACATAGAAAACCCTAAGGACTCAACCCCAAAACTCCCTGAACTGATTCATAAATTCAGCAAAGTAGCAGGATATAAGATTAACATTCAGAAGTCAGTTGCATTTCTGTACACCAGCAATGAAATTAGAAAAGGAATACAAAAATACAGTACCTTTTAAAATTGCATCCCAAAAAATCAAATACCTCGGAATACACCTGACCAAGGAGGTAAAGGACCTATATGCCGAGAACTATAAAACTTTAATCAAAGAAATCAAAGAAGATGTAAAGAAATGGAAAGATATTCCATGCTCCTGGATTGGAAAAATCAATATTGTAAAAATGGCCATACTACCCAAAGCAATCTACAGATTCAATGCAATCCCTATCAAATTACCCATGACATTTTTCACAGAACTAGAACAAACAATCCAAACATTTATATGGAACCACAAAAGACCCAGAATCGCCAAAGCAATCCTGAGGAACAAAAACCAAGCAGGAGGCATAACTCTCCCAGACTTCAAGAAATACTACAAAGCCACAGTCATCAAAACAGACAGACAGACCAATGGAACAGAATAGAGAACCCAGAAATAAACCCTGACACCTATGGTCAATTAATCTTTGACAAGGGAGGCAAGAACATCAAATGGGAAAAAGAAAGTCTATTCAGCAAGCATTGCTGGGAAACCTGGACAGCTGCATGCAAAGCAATGAAACTAGAACACACCCTCACACCATGCACAAAAATTAACTCAAAATGGCTGAAAGACTTCAATATACGACAGGACACCATCAAACTCCTGGAGGAGACCATGGGCAAAACACTCTTTGACATCAACATCATGAATATTTTCTCAGGTCAGTCTCCCAAAGCAATAGAAATTAGAGCAAAAATAAACCCATGGGACCTCATCAAACTGAAAAGCTTTTGCACAGCAAAGGAAACCCAAAAGAAAACAAAAAGACAACTTACAGAATGGGAGAAAATAGTTTCAAATGATGCAACCGACAAGGGCTTAATCTCTAGAATATATAAACAACTTATACAACCCAACAGCAAAAAAGCCAATCAATCAATGGAAAAATGGGCAAAAGACCTGAATAGACATTTCTCCAAAGAAGATATACAGATGGCCAACAAACACATGAAAAAATGCTCAACATCGCTGATTATAAGAGAAATGCAAATCAAAACTACATGAGACACCACCTCACACCAGTCAGAATGGCCATCATTAATAAATCCACAAATAACAAGTGCTGGAGGGGCTGTGGAGAAAAGGGAACCCTCCTGCACTGTTGGTGGGAATGTAAACTGGTACAGCCACTATGGAGAACAGTTTGGAGATACCTTAGAAATCTACACATAGAACTACCATATGACCCCGCAATCCCACTCTTGGGCATCTATCCGGACAAAACTCTACTTAAAAGAGACACATGTACCCGCATGTTCATTGCAGCACTATTCACAATAGCCAGGACATGGAAACAACCCAAATGTCCATCGACAGATGAGTGGATTCGGAAGAGGTGGTATATATACACAATGGAATACTACTCAGCCATAAAAAAGAATGACATAATGCCATTTGCAGCAACATGGATGGAGCTAGAGAATCTCATCCTGAGTGAAATGAGCCAGAAAGACAAAGACAAATACCATATGATATCACTTATAACTGGAATCTAATATCCAGCACAAATGAACATCTCCTCAGAAAAGAAAATCATGGACTTGGAGAAGAGACTTGTGGCTGCCTGATGGGAGGGGGAGGGAGTGGGAGGGATCGGGAGCTTGGGCTTATCAGACACAACTTAGAATAGATTTACAAGGAGATCCGGCTGAATAGCATTGAGAACTTTGTCTAGATACTCATGTTGCAACAGAAGAAAGGGTGGGGGAAAAAATGTAATTGTAATGTATACATGTAAGAATAACCTGACCCCCTTGCTGTACAGTGGGAAAATAAAAAAAATTATAAAAAAATAAATAAAAAAAATAAACCTTCAATTCTGAACTGCAACAATTTCACAACATACAGATACAGTCTGCCTTTTATTTCACATAATCATTCTAGTTTCCCATATCTGCAGCATTCAATAGGTTCCTGTGTCAATTCTTATATTCAAGTGAAGCAAAACAGACAAAAGAATGTAGTGCTTTGGACTCTTATGGGTGATACTGATATATCAGTGAACCTGTGGTACATAATGTTCTATCATTAAACATTTCTTGGAGTCTATCTGGCAAGAGGTCACATTGAAACAGCATTTAGGGAAGGCTAATGATGAGGCTTGATGTAAGGTTTGACCTCAGGACTAAAAGGGTAGGTTAGTCGGGCTAGAGGATGGGATCCACACAGACAGTAGGGTAAATGATAGTAAAAAGGCTATTAGGAGCTGGATCATGACAGCTGGAGTTAGAGTTTAGGCTTTGATTTGTAGGCTATGGTGAGTCACTGTTGGTTTTGATACAGAGCAATGCTGTGCTTAGACTTGCACTTTGAAATTCTGCTCTGAAGTCCTTGGGAGGATGGGTCAAAAGGAGGGAGAAAGACCAGCCCAGAGATTGTTGTCCCTTCCATCATTTGTAGATGGAAGAACATAATGCAGAACATAAATTAAGGGAATTATATAAGGGTCTTCTGGGAAGGAGAAGAAAGGATGTTTAAAAGGGATAGATAGATACATACATACATATCTATCACATATGTATGATATACATGAACACGAGTGTGTGTGAGAGAGAGAGAGAGACAGAAAAAGAGAGAGAGAGAAACAAGAGCTTGGATAGGGCCTGAAGACTACCTTGGCTGTGGAGAATGTGAGAGGCTAGCATGACTACCAGGTTTCTGCACTGGGCATCGAGGGAGCCAGGATATCAGAGAGACCACATGGGAGGGAGGGAAGATGAAGAGCTTGGATGTAGACATGATGCCCTAAAGGTGACTATAATACACACTGGTAGAAGGAAGTCTGAAATATGGGTTTGAAGTTTAAGAGGAAGGTAGGTGTAGGACAAAGACATAATTCTAGTGATTTCTAAATGATTTCTCATTTTCCCTCACAAATAACAGTACTAAGTATCAGGTTAAACCATATGAAACTACCAATACTCCATTTTTTGATCTATAAAAATGACAATTTCAATAAAATAATCTACTTTATCCATGAACTCTTTGGAAATATGACAATACATAAATATACTGTATTTGTAAAACAGAATCTGCAACAGATATTTCACCAATAGCAATTAATGTACACTTATGTATCCTGTGCCCACTGATTTTTAAAATGTGATTTTGAGGAGTTCCCATCAAGGTTCAGTGGTTAACAAATCCGACTAGGAACCATGAGGTTGCGGGTTTGATCCCTGGCCCCACTCAGTGGGGTTAAGGATCCCGCGTTGCTGTGGCTCTGGTGTAGGCTGGTGGCTACAGCTCCAATTAGACCCCTAGCCTGGGAACCTCCATGTGCCATGGGTGTGGCCCTAGCAAAGATTAAAAAAAAAAGATAAAATGTGATTTTGATAAATTATTATTATAAGCAACTTACACAAAACACAATTAATGGAACTATAAAATGGAAAGCAAAGATGATACTCCACATTTTTGCAGCTTATTGTAAGGACTAGAGAAATACTTACTGCATGTACTACACATGACACAAGAGAGTCTTAGTAAATGGTAGCTATTGTTATTATGTCACAGGTTTCTCAAACAACCAGTAATATTACTGAATAACCATCTCCTGTGTCAGGTTGCTGAGAACTGACCTATACCAACTTACTTGTACACTTAAAATTCTTGGGACAAGAAAAATGACAGAAAGAGTAATGCTGAAACAAAAACTCAGTCAAGATAACATAGTAAATGAGATATAGACACTGAGTCATAAATATCTTGGGGTAGAAAATAGCCTTTAAAAGTTATCTCATCTACATTCCTTCTACAGCATCCAGTTAGGAGTGAGAAAGCCCAAATATTTCAGGGATAGTAATAAACATTAGAGTTACTAAAGGGGTTCTTTTGCAGGTTTTGTACAGATTAAATGGAAAAAATATGAAAGTGCCAGATAAAGTGATTCTATTCATCCCTTGTCCTGTTCTTCCCTCACAAGACATTGACAGTAAGTTAACAGGAATCATATTAAAAACAATACATATGAAGGCATTTGTAACCTGTGTGTATCACTTTCAGATAATTAAGCCATTACACTGTGGTGGAGCAACTGCATTGATAGTACCAATTCTTCGCTCCTCTCATTGAGGATACAGCAATGACTCAAGTTCACTTGCTTAGGCCAATAAAATGTGCAAATGTCATTTAAGCAGAAGCTTGACAAGAACATGCCCAGGGTGGCCCACCGGAGGATGAGACACATAGAACAGAGCTTTCTCTACATGGTTGTCCCAGAGGAAGCCTCAGACATGTGAGAGAGGCTGGGAAGCTACCTCACCAGCATCCAGCTGACTTCAGCTGATTGCAGACATGTAAGTTAGCACTGCTGAGCCTAGCTCTGATCAGAAACATGGAAGCAGAAATAAATGTGTGTTGTTTAAGGGAGTTCCCATCGTGGCTCAGTGGTTAATGAATCTGACTAGGAACTATGAGGTTGCTGGTTCAATCCCTGGCCTTGCTCAGTGGGTTAAGGATCCGGTGTTGCCATGGGCTGTGGTGTAGGTCGCAGATGCGGCTAGGATCCCATGTTGCTATGGCTCTGGTGTAGGCCAGTGGCTGCAGCTCTGATTAGACCCCTAGCCCGGGAACCTCCATATGCTGCGGAAGTGGCCCCAGAAAAGGTAAAAAGACCAAAAAAAAAGTGTGTTGTTTTAAACCACTGAGGTTTTGTTGTTTGTTTTGTCATAAGGCATGACTACAGTAACAGAAAACTGATATACATGGTTATTAAGCATGTGAAAATTGTTTACTCATTCACCCTATAAAAGCCCAGACTCCACCAGAATGACTACATGATAGCATGAGTTGTGTGTGTCTGAATGAAGGTTTGGGAAGTCACTTTTCTTCAGGTGTTTGTAAACAGTTTTATTTTAATACAGAGTTGCATCAAACATGGGACCTTTCCTATTATATGACTTTTAAACTCAAAATCAGAAGATACTTAGGATATTGAGTTGCTAAGAATATATCTATTTGAAAAAATTGTGGAATGTAGTTGACTTCCTAGGTGCATGTAGGGGAGTGGCAGGATACTATACTAAACCCTGGGCTAAATGCCCTAGAATATCTTCCCTAGTTCTAATTTCTGTGATTTTTCATTCTATACCTTGATAAAACCCAGTTGCCTAACTATACGGGAAGCACTAGTTTCTAGTGAGAAGAAAAAAGCAGCTGGATTTCTAGTCCTATGTCCTGGAAAGTCTTCTCCAGTATTCAAGAGTCTAATCCTATCAATCTAGAAAAAAACTTTATGAGCTGGGAAATTTATTCTTTTTAATAGCCACACAGGACAATAAAACAGCCAGATGCCAGTGCAAATTACACTTAGCAAACAGTGTGAAATACCTGTTTCTAAAATTTGTTAGGAGGAGGACCCAAGTCATCACTTTCCTGTAACCCTTCACCATGTCCAATTCCTTCTGCAACCAAGAGAAATAAAAGTAGAACAAGAAAGCATGAATGCCAGAGAGGCATAATAATGGATGTGCTAAGATACACAAAATATTCTGAATTCTTCAGAGGAAGATCATCATATAAATTAACCTAGTACTCTTAGGCCTACTGTTCAATAACCACACAGGAATTAAACCTGCAGTACCTAATCAGAAGTGGGTATTCTCTAAACAAAATAAAGTCAATAACACCAATTAGAGTGTTTCAAAATTCAAATATCTTTGCTCAAGCTTTCAGTAATTGCTTTTGAAATCTCTCTAAAATAATTTATATTTAATTATTTTTAAATAATGTGTTTAAAATAACACATTTCCAAGTAATAGTACAGGACAGAGATCAAGTCCTTTGAGACAAGAGCTGGTCAGCTGCAGTGAAATCCTTTTAGTGACATTTTCAAAGTTTAACATCAGATATTTTATCTTATTTAAACCTAAAGGGCATGTCAAAGCCTAGTGTACCCTCAAGAACGAGCTAATGCATTCTTTGTTGTTCATTTAGACTAGAGATGCATAGTCTGTACACTCAAGAGATTAAAAGCAAATGTAGTATATGAACCAGATTAATGGTCTGGCCCCTGCAGCCCTCATGGAGGCTTTACCCAAAAAGAAAACAAAAAGACAACTTACAGAATGGGAGAAAATAGTTTCAAATGATGCAACCGACAAGGGCTTCATCTCTAGAATATACAAACAACTTACACAACTCAACAGCAAAAAAGCCAACAAACCAACTGAAAAACGGGCAAAAGACCTGAATAGACATTTCTCCAAAGAAGATATACAGATGGCCAAAAGCACATGAAAAAATGCTCAACATCACTGAGTATTAGAGAAATGCAAATCAAAACCACCATGAGATACCACCTCACACCAGTCAGAATGGCCATCATTAATAAGTCCACAAATAACAAATGCTGGAGACGTTTGGAGAAAAGGGAACCCTCCTGCACTGCTGGTGGGAATGTAAACTGGTACAGCCACTATGGAGAACAGTATGGAGGTACCTTAGAAATCTATACATAGAACAACCATATGACCCAGCAATCCCACTCTTGGGCATATATCCAGACAAAACTTTCCTTGGAAAAGACAAATGCACCTGCATGTTCATTGCAGCACTATTCACAATAGCCAAGACATGGAAACAACCCAAATGGGGTTGGGTTGTTGATGGATGATTGGATTAGGAAGATGTGGTATATATATATATATATATATATATATATATATATATATACACACACACACACAATGGAATACTACTCAGCCATAAAAATGAACAAAATAATGCCATTTGTAGGAACATGGATGGAACTAGAGACTCTCACATTAAGTGAAGTAAGTCAAAAAGAGAAAAACAAATACCATATGATATCACATAATTGGAATCTAATATACAGCACAAATGAACCTTTCCATAGAAAAGAAACTCATGGACTTGGAGAATAGACTTGTGGTTGCCAAGGGGGAGGGGGAGGGAGTGGGATGGATGGGGTGCTTGTGTTTAAAAGATGCAGACTATTGCCTTTGGAATGGATTAGCAATGAGATCCTGCTGTGTAGCACTGGGAACTATGTGTGGTCACTTATGATGGAGCACATAATGTGAGAAAAAAGAATGTATACATGTATGTGTAACTGGGTCACCATGCTGTACTGTAGAAAATAGAATACTGTAAACCAGCTACAATGGAAAAAAATAAAAATCACTATATTAAAAAAAAAAGGAAAGCTTTGAATGCGTAACCAACTTATTAGACCTAACCAAGGTTCTCACTCAAACGGCCCTTGTAACAGTATTAGTACTGAAATCCTCCAGTTCATTCTTTCCAAGGCTGCTAGAAACAAGAATAAAAAGAAAAAAACGTGATCCAGACTGCTGCCTACAGCGGGTGCAGGAAAGGAGAACTACAAGTTCGACAGCAGAGACAGGGTGGGGCATATGCCAATAGAAATCTTTTCAGAGCAATGATTCATGAGATTAGGTAAAAATCTTTTGATCCCGGTCATTGAAACCCATCCTTGAAGGAAGACTGACTTCAAGACTCATCTATGTTAATGATATATGTGGGAAAGAAAGCCAATTGCCACAGTAATGCATATTTAGTAGCAAGAACCACTGAACCACAGCAGGCTCTATGACATACTAGTTCGCAAATACCTGATTCCAAGAGAGAATCAGTTTTCCTTTCAAGTTGTAATGAGAATTCCAGATCTTCTACAAATATGCATGTAATGGGAAATGCAATGATCCTCATCACAGCTTCATGTCTAATACCCCTTTACAGATTACTTTCTTCCCCTTTACAATTAATGAAGAGTTGGTTTTTGTTTTTTAGTTTTTGGTGTTTCTTATCTAGACATCTAGTCTCTTAGATGTTAGCTCCTAGACAAACTTCACTTAATCAGTCTTTTTGAGTAAAGCAGTAATATTTCTTCTTCAAAGTTATTTAATTTCTACTTCTCTATTTTGGCAAGAAAGAGTAACACATTTATTATGACAATCTTTTTTTCTGGTCCATTTTCTATTACTTAAAAAAAAAAACCTTTTTACACTCATGATCATGAAGAAAAGACACTCTATCTTTAATAAAATGCCTAACTCAGGTCTCAACATGCTGGCCAATGAATGCCTGAACACTGCCAACACCCAGCGGCCTTCTGGCAGCACTGGGCCTTCTAAAAGCTGTTCTCTGGCAATAGTCTTTCACGCAAGCACTAATTTTATTATAGCTAGTTTATGATTTTCCCTCATTTCCCTGCTATTTTTAAATGTGGGGCTGTAATAGGAGGCAGCTAGAGGCCCAGGAGATGAAGGAACCATTACATACTGTTGGGCCTCTGTGGTATCAGTGGCCTTTAGAAGCTAAGGATTCAAATGTAATGTCAAAGAGTATTTGAATACAGGGTCCCTCGGGGGAACTCTGCCCAACAAGAAACACATTGCTTTGCTCTTTGCATTTTCCTTTTAATTTCTGCTTTCAAGTCTTTGTGGTCTCTCAACACTCTTCCCAATTTTGTTCTTTAAAGTTATTTTTGTACTTTGTCTATTCTAGCCAGACCTATTTAGCTACATTTAACAACAGTGTCTTGGGGGATGAGTTTTTGATGTCTTGCATAATACCAATAGTGATTTCTGTAACACAATAAAACAATTCACCATGTGAACAAGACCTTGCATGAAGAAATGCCAAATTCATTTTATGTCATTCTACATATAACTTTAGGATTCAAGCTTTCAGAAAGACTGGCTCTAAGTTTATGCTAGGCAGAAAAAAATATGAAGAAGTAGAGTGGTTTTAAAGGAATGTTCACTGGGAAAAAGAAAGATATTTATGAAACGGTGGCAAGGAGAATCTTGTGCTTTTCTTAGTAACTTACTTTCAGTAACTGAGATAAACAGAGCTCTTCCATAGGAAAGTGACAATTAAATGCCCTAGACCCAACCTGCACCATCCCAATCAATCTCTATAATCAGAAAAGGAGAAAAAAGCCCAAGATATAGCTTAAGCTGCACAATGATAAATACCAAAGCACCCTAACTTTAAGCTGGAATAAAACACATGTGGAAGAGTAGGGACCAACTGATGAAAAGAACATTGAGGTGGGAGTCAGAGGGCCTGCAGACAGTTTCAAATCTGATTCTAATAAGCTCCATAGACAATCCATGGTTTCTTCATCTACAAAATGAGAAGAGTGGTATAATGATCTCCCTTGGTCCCTTCCACATCTAAGATTCCATGTTTCTAGCATTTTTACATGCCCCCAAGCCCAGATATAGATTAATCACTAATTTATTTCCAGTTGCTTACCTTAACTATCTTCATTTATTATTCCTTTAATTCTTGCAGGGAAAAAGATGAAAGACAAAAAGAAGTATCTGAATCCTAAAACTGCATTATAAAAGAGCAAATACTGGAATTCTCCCATGGAGCTGCAGGTTAAGGGTTGCAGTTGTGGCTTGGGTTGCTGCTGTAGCACAAGTTTTATCCCTGGCCCAGGAAATTCCACATGCCTCGGGTGCAGGAAAAGTGTGTGTGTGTGTGTGTGTGTGTGTGTGTGTGTAATATTAGTCTTCGGGGTTACATTTCTTCTAAAAAAAATAGAGAGGCATGAGAAAATCATAAGCACATAGAAGTATGGCTCTGGTAACACTATTAAATAGTAATAATCCCTCAATCAGACATTGCCTAACAAATGTACTTTGAATAGAGAAGCTGAAAGCCCAAAGCAACACTAGAATTCTTTTTCAGACTGTCATCAAGTACAGATTACACTCTGTCATTAATAACAAAAAACTTTAAAGTAGCTTTTATAAGTATGGAGGTCAAATGCTAAGAAAATTTAATCCTCATTAATGTGCTTTTCTATTTACCTATTTCCATTACCCATGTTTCACTTTTTCTAACATAAAAACTAAAAGGCAAACACATATACAACCCAGATGCTACTTCATGCATCCTTGTACAGCATGAGAAAGCAGGTGATCAAGCTATGTTATAAAGTCACTATCAGTGGCTGCTCTGAGGAATCCACAAACCAGATCAAACTCTATCTAGAGTCAACTCTATTCATTCTACCAAGCATCCTTCAAATTTTCAAATAAGTTTATCCATTGCAAGAGAAGCTATCAACTTGACTGATAAAAGAAATAAGATTGGGAGTTCCCGTCATGGCACAGTGGTTAACGAATCCGACTAGGAACCATGAGGTTGCAGGTTCGGTCCCTGGCCTTGCTCAGTGGGTTAAGGATCCGGCGTTGCTGTGAGCTGTGGTGTAGGTTGCAGATGCAGTTCAGATCCTGCATTGCTATGGCTCTGGCATAGGCCGGCAGCTACAGCTCCGATTCGACCCCTAGCCTGGGAACCTCCATATGCCATGGGAGCAGCCCTAGAAAAGGCAAAAAAAAAAAAAGAAATAAGATTAAGATTATTCAAACATTCTAAAAGTAAACTGCAGAAGTCCAAAACAATACTCTCTGGTTTAGCACCCTTTGATGGTACGTGATTCTGTAGTCATATATACCTTATGCTTCTCTGGAATAACCTCTGAGTTGAGCTATTGTAGTTCATAAGTACTCCTCTCTACCACAACAAATGGGCATAATCTGGTAATGCTCCTTATGAATTATCCATTCTAGACTGAGAAAAATCTCATTTTACATGTAGAGTCTAACAAAAGGGGAAAAAAGAACATATTAAATGTGGGTGTTTTAAATAGCAGAGACAGGGCTTCATGGGTGTGCCTATAATTTGACCATATTATCACTTCAAAAATGTAAGCTCTTCTTTCATAATATGAAGTCCATCAGAGCATTATCATCCTTCAACTAGGTCAAGGTTGAGTTGACTTTATAGAACGCTGGTTATACACGGTTTATGACTTCAGTGAGTAGAAGACACAAAGTCTATATTACCAGTGATGCTATCTAAAACTCAATGCACTAGAATTTGGGAGTTCCTGATATGAGAACAGCCGTTAATGGGCTGCATGTCCTTGGACAGGTGTCTCTGTCTCAGGGCCCTTGCCATCTTGGCTTTAAATGAGGACAAGCTTCTCTGTAACGTCCTTGTTTTATCCAAAAGTTGTGATTCCAAATAAATAAACATCAGGAATCAAAATATTCATTAGTAAAAAAAGCACATAATAAACTACTTCCAGCTATTACAGACTAGTTTTACAGCAGAGGAATTCATTTGCCAAGAACAACTAGAAAATATTGGATCTAAAAGACCCCTTTAAAGGTACTGGAGTGGTATCAAGCATTCAAGATTTGAGATCAAGATCCTGGACAAAGGAAAACTCATTGAGGTGAGCCTGACATTCTCTGGAGAAAAGTTCCAATTTGAAAGAGTCATGGGAAAAAGAATGAGATGTCAAGCATAAAGTGGTCACCATGAAGCACAAAAAACTTAGGAGAGCTTCCAGCAATCAAGTGGGACTAGGGAGACAAAACCTGAAGTTGAGGACTACCAAGGAAGTCAGGATATGATCAATATTATATAAAAGTGAGCCCAAGAGTCTGAACTATCTTTACCCTCAAGACAGTCACTGTTTTATAATTACCACACACCTAGAAGAGAAAATAAACAGTAACTGCAATAAACCATGTTAATGACATTCCCATTGTACTGGTAAAATAGAAATTGAAGTTCAGAGCCCACAACAGCTGGGGCCTACCTAGTACAGATGGTATTGCTGAAGGACTAAAGCCTAGGAGTAATACTAAACCAGAAACTGATCTGACTCAATCTCAGCTCAGAAATATCTCATTCTTGACTAGACTGAAATGATCTAATCCTGCTCTAAATCTCTATAAGATATTAAAGAAAATTCTACCTAGAGGAACATAGTAACATTAAGATCACTTACAAAATAGTGAGCAATCAATAAAAAACTGAACCAGGAGTTCCCCTCGTGGCTCAGTGGTTAACGAACTTGAGGTTCATGAGGACATGGGTTCGATCCCTGGCCCCACTCAGTGGGTTAAGGATCCAGCATTGCCGTGAGCTGTGGTATAGGTCGCAGATGCAGCTTGGATCCCATGTTGCTGTGGCTGTGGTGTAGGCTGGCAGCTGCAGCTCTGATTCAAGCCCTAGCCTGGGAACCTCCATATGCCATGAGTGCGGCCCTAAAAAGACAAATGGCAAAATAATAAAAAGCTGAACCAGGCACAATGAAAACACACCAAGAGAAAAAATAGAGAAAGAGAAACAAACCTGCAAATTATCAGACATGGAATTTAAAATAATTGTGATTTACATGTTTAAGAAAAAAAATGATAAGGTGGAGAATTTGAACAGAGAACTAAAATTGATTAAAAAATAATCAAATTGATATTCTGGAAAAATGAAATAACTGAAATTACAAATGTGATATACAGGCTTAACATCAAGTTAGACATAGCTAAAGCAGAAATACTTGTGATCTAGGATATATCTTAGTAAAAAATATCTAGGCTGAAACACAGAGAGAGAGAAATTTCCCAAAGATGGAAAATACAGTACAAAGCATAAAAAGTGTTAAGTTACATGTGATAGGAACCCTAGCAGGAGGACAGGGAAAAAAAATGAGGTAGAAGCAATATTTGAAGAGATGATAGCTGAGAAAGTTCCAACATTGATGAAAGCATCAAGCCACAAATTTAAGAAGCCCAATGAAACTCACACAGGATAAATATAAAGCAAATCACATCTAGGCAATTTCGCAGTAAAAGTACTGAACACCAAAGACAAAAAGAAAAAGCAAGAAGAAGGAGGGGGGAAAAATCTTCAAAGAATCAATAATAACATTCAGTCAGAGTTTTCAATAGAAACAATGGAAATAACCAAAATGAATAGTGTATATAGTCATATAATAGAATACTATATAGAAATTAGAATATATAATACCACTGCTACAGGCATCAATAATGATGAATCTAACAAACATAATGATCAGCAAAAGAAACCAAGCACAAAGGAGGATATACTATATGAATCCATCTGTATAAAGTTCAAAAACAGGAAAAACTAACCTATAATGTCATAATTCAGATAGTGGCTACACTTTGGAGCGGTTCATGCTGGAAGGAGACAAGAACCAGTTGATGGTAACATTTTACCTGGTTCCTCATTTGGGTAGAGGTTAGATAAGTATGTTCACTTTGTGAAAATTTGTTTTAGAAAAAGATGATTTGTTTACTTTTCTGTTTGCATGTGATGCTTTGATAAAAGTTTAACACACATTAAAGTATAACAGCAGTCCTTATATTGTAAATTCATTTCACAAATGATTCATGTACCACTTCTTTCTTCCTTTCTACTCACACTTAATATATCTTCAAACTACCCCATTCTTTGGGTTCAAAAGACCCTCAGGAATGAGACAGTTTTAAAAATAGGAGCTTCGGCTTATAGTTTATCTATAGATTATGAAGTCTAAGGTACTGAGGTCCAGGCTGGGAACTTAATCACAAAAGACATCTGTTTCTATGAGGAACAAATTTTGAAGATAGGCAAAACAAAAAGAATCTAGGAGGGAAACAATTATTTATTAAGAGTAAGAGAGAAAGAGAGAGAGAGGGAATGGATTGAAGGAAAAGATGCTAAGGAGCATCAGGAAATCTGATAAAATAGTTCTAGAAAAAAATACAGCATCTTGAACTTCACAGTAAGTTGTCCATTTGTGATATTTGAACATTTATCAATCAGTAGAAGAATGAAAGCTAAAAAATAGGATAAACTATGCTGCACTGTATAAGTTGTATAAGAAATCCTATATTTCTAGAGAAACTTTTAGAAAATCATCAAACTGATGTAAAAGCTTTAACAAAGCCCTTTTTCACCTCTGCACATTTCACTTGGAACAAAGAGAGGGCCCTTAAAGTAAATTCCCGTCACCACCATATTTGCCTAAACAATAAAATCAGTACATGGTTTATGATACAGACTTTTTTTTTTTTTTTTTAATTTCTAGGGCCGCACCTGTGGCATATGGAGGTTCCCAGGCTAGGGGTCTAACTGGAGCTGTAGCTGCCGGCCTACACCAGAGCCACAGCAATGCGGGATCCGAGCCGTGTCTGCAACCTACACCACAGCTCTCAGCAACGCCGGATCCTTAACCCACTGAGCAAGGCCAGGGATCAAACCCGCAACTTCATGGTTCGTTTCCAAGACAGGAACTCCCAATATAGACTATTGATAAGACAATCTTATTGATCTGGATGTTCTTTTTTCCTAATCATTTTTTCTTTCTCTCTCTGTGTTTTGTTGTTGTCGTTTTTGGTTGTTTTGTTGTTGTTGTTTTGCCCTTGCCTGCAGCATGTGTAAGTTCCTGGGCCAGGAATTGAACCAGGGCCACAGCTGTAACCAGAGCCACAGCAGTGACAACACTAGGTCCTTAACCACCAAGCCAAGAGGGAACTCCTCCTAATCATTTTTTTTACAGGATCTCATATGCAGTAAAACTGACTTTATAACTGAACAATAGTAGGAACCAGAAGCCTAGTATAGATTTTACAAGTATTAAATATTCTTTCATTCCAGTAATTTAGTAAAGGAAATTCTTATCAGAGTCTGCTGAACCTTGGGAGTTACTGATAGAACCAATCATACTTGACCTTATGACTGTTCTTACATGAAAATGCCCCTTTTTTCCCCTTCTCCTTCAAGAAAGAAATTACTTCAGCTGCTTTTCTGGAGACAGTAAAGTTATCCTGCAGTAAAACAAAGTAATAAGTTTTTTTTTCATTTGATTGTTTGTTCTGTTTTCTATAAATGACTTTATTTTTTTAATGATTTTTATTTTTTCCATTATAGTTGGTTTACAGAAAAGAATAGGTTTGTAACCTATTATGGGAGAAGAAGAAACTTAAAATCACTTTTTTTCAAACTATGCTATCTACCACTCTACTCGCCTACGCTACTGAGATGGTAAAAACATCAAATCAGTAGATGGGGTACAAGATGGGAGCTAGTAGGTTTGGTCTAGAAAGGCTGGCCAAGTGATTCTGACCCCCCACCCCCACCCCAGCTGAAGCAGCATTGGACTACAACAAGCAAAGAAACTGATATAACAAAAGTGACAGGTTTTACAGGGCAGTATTACAGATGGCTTAGAGATCAATGAAACAGAGAGTGTCACCACTGCTTTTATTATAGGGATACTTCAAATGTATCAACACTCAAATCTTGGTTAGCCTGAGCCACCAGGATCCAGTAGTAAAGTATCAAAGTAAAAATTATTACCTCACTGATTTGGATTCAGGAGAGAAATGGCTCTGAATTAGTAATAAGATTTGCTGAGAAAAATGGGTAGATTTATGATAGTGTCAATATATACAGTAACTAGAACTTCTTTAATAGCTTTCATGGGTAGAGGAGGAGGATGAAGATGATGAGGATGGTGGTGCCTTACCAACTGGCCACAGGCTTTATGCTAAATACTGAAAAAAATTGCATTGGATACCATCCTTATTTTTATCAGTTGGGAGACTGAGGCTTAGAGAAAGTTAAGTAACTTACTCAAGGTAACTTAACTAAGTAAGTGTCAGAAGTGAGAACTTGGAGTTCCCGTCTTGGCTCAGCAGAGACGAATCTGACTAGCATCCATGAAGACGCAGTTTCGATCCCCAGCGTTGCTCAGTGTGTTAAGGATCTGGCATTGCCATGAACTGTGGTGTAGGTCACAGACTTGGCTCAGATCCTGCATTGCTGTGGCTATGGTGTAGGCCAGCAGCTACAGCTCCAATTCGACCCCTAGCCTGGGTACCTCCATATGCCACAGGTGTGGCCCTAAAAAGATATGGAAAAAAAAAATGAGAACCAAAGTCTATTTGATCTTAATGACATTCTGTTGGCAAATTCCTATCAGCATAGTCAATTCCTTATATGCCTAATATTTCTGGAGAATTTGAGAATGCTTACTGATTGTCTTGAGAATTTATTCATCCTGCAATGATTTTAGCCTCTTGATTTGCCTAGTAAAACCTCCTCAAGATAGTTAAAAGTAAAGATCTAGGCTCAACCAATTACCACAAATTCTAAGGAAAATCAGTTTAATAAACTGATTAATTAGTGAAGTGTCACTGAAGATTAAAATGGTACAAAAAACTTTAGAAGGTTTTTAGCACTCTCAACCTCTACCTTCCAGGAAAGGCCCAAAGACAAGCTCTAACACATCTCTAGAAACCAGCAAACACCTGGCTAGTGAGTCTGCAGAAGAATGTGAATTAAGGAATCAAAGTGATAAGCAATTCATTGGTGATTTCTTTGGGATGTGATTTCTCCGTAGAAAAAGAGAACTTTGAGAGTCATAGATGTTTTATGGTAATTAGAGAAAAGTGCCTTTATTCAAGGGGAATAAAAGATTCTGATTACAGCTTTGAAAATCAACTTTTTTTTTTCCCAATAGTGAACAAAAATTGAAAATAAGAAAGGATTACTAATTTGGATCATCTGTAGCAGTGGATGGGAAGGGCATTGTTCTTAAAATCTATTCTCATCATATTTTAATTGTTCTAACCCACAATGACATAAAATTAAACAAATCTCAGTGATGTCCTTATAAAATTAAAATGGACTATAGGAAATTATGGCTTTTGTTGTTTTTGTTTGGGAAATTATCTTTTTAAAAACTGGACACACAGGATAAACTGCATTTCAGCAAGGATTAAAGATTTTTACCAAAAATTATATTCCAAGTAGCTAGCAGAATGTATTTCGTATTTTCTTCCAAAACCGTCATTCTAACACTTATTAACAGTGTGGCCTAAAGAAAAATCACTCATCCTCCTTAAGCCTTAATTTCTCATCTATAAAACAGGAATAATACCACTAATCTGCTTCAGTTTCTGAAGTTTCCATGGTCCCTAGAATAGATAAACCCAAAGTTAAAAATCAAGGAAGTGCAAATTAATCTGTTCTGTCAGCACAGCTTGCCACTCCACACTGGAATGGCAGCATCTTAGCATTACAAATCGTCATCAGTATCTTCATCAACAATAACTCTAAGACTCCTCTCAGTCCTTGGATCATGCTGTGGTCTCCAATATGTCAGATTCTGGCTGTCTCTGAGTCCTTTAATTTTGACTCTTTATGCTCATATCTCTCAGTTCTTGGTTGAGTTCAGTTCCTCATGTGGTGAACATATACATTACCAAGCAAAAGTTTTGGTATACCCAGGGAGCCTGTCTCTCTGGGAAATTACTAAACTATACAAACTGTATAAAGATCCATTCCTGAAATCCAAATACATGCTCTGGAGTCTTGTGACAATAACAGGACGTAATGTATAAGAAAATAAGAAATGTACCTATAAATGGTAAATATTAATCACATATATAATAATTACCACTGATAATCATGATTTTAAATGACTAGGACTCTTAAAATTCTACAGTTGGAGTTTCCATTTGGTATCATTTTCTATCAGCCTGAAAATCTTCCCTTAGCATTTCTTACAGTGCTGGGTCTGTTGATAATTTTCTTAGTTTTCACTTATCTGAAAATGTCTTTATTTTACTTTCATTCTTAAAAATTATTTTTTGCTGGTTATGGAATTCTGTGTAGACAGTGTTTTGGGTTTGGGGGCTTTCTTCTTTCAGCATTTTGCAAATTGTGTTCCATTATATTCTCCATTTCATTACTTCTCATAAGAAATCAGCCATCACTGGAGGATAATGTGAAAATGTGTGTGTGTGTGTATATATATATATGGGACTGGGTCTCTTTGCTGTACAGCAGAAATTGACAGAACATTGTAAATCAACTACAATAGAAAAAAATAAAAATCTTTAAAAGAAATCAGCCATCATTTATACTGTTGCTCCCTCTTTTTCTAACATGGTATTTATCCTGGTTACTTTCAAGACTTTCCCCTTATAACTGATTTACAGCACTTTGACTATGTAGTAGATAGGTATGGTTTCCTCTGTAGTTATTCTGCTTGACGTGAGCTGGATTTTCAGAATCTGTAAATTTATTTATTTAACTTACTAAATTTAGGGAAATTTTAGCCACTATTTCTACAAATATTCTTATTTTCCATTATTTTCTTTATCTTCTCTTTCTGTAACACATAATTAAACATGTTGTCCCACAAGGCACTGAGGCTCTGTTAATTCTTTTCAACCTATTTTCTCTGATTTTTAGATTAATTTTCACTGACCTATCTTCATCTTCATGCTTTTTTCTCCTTCATCTTATTATTATATTAAACTTATCCAATGGGTGCTGTATTTTTCAGTGCTAAAATTGCCATTTTATCTTCTTATAATTTCTATTTCTCTACTGAGATTTTTCTATCCATTCATTATAAGCATTTTTACTTTCCGTATTTGAACATAGTTATAATAACTATTTTTAAAATCTTATCACTTAATTACAACATCTGGGTTACCTTGGGGTTGGTCTTAATGAATGCTTTTCCTCTTTAGGAATCACATTTTTCCATTTCTTTATATGGCTAATAATTTTGGAATATATCCCAGACTTTGTGAATGATACATTATCAACGCTCAGGATTTTGTAAATTATTCTATAAAGTATTGACTTTTTGTTTTTGCAATAGTTAACCCTGATGAATTCATACACCAAACTGTTTCCCCTAAAGTGAGGAGCAGCTGAAATCTCTGTTCAGTTCTTTCAATCTTAGCCAAGTTAGTTGGAATCTGCCCTCATCTACTCACTTCGGGGGTTACCCAGGATATGGTGAGACTTTATACACAGATTTTGGGCTTCTCTTATGTAGCTTTCTCCTTTTCAAGATTTACTCCTCCCTTTCTGGTTGCTATTGTAAGCCCAAACTCTGTCCTTTGATTCCACAACTAATAAGACTATAGGTTTCCATATAAGTTTTAGTAGCACTGTGAGGCTGTGCTGACACTCTAGCAAAAATGAAAAAGACATTAAATACAGGAAATTCATCTAGTGTTATTCCTTTCTTCCAAATATTAATTCTCTTCCAATTTCTGCCTGCTTTTGGTCACTCTCTAGTACCCTCTAGAGAGTTATTTGTTTTACAGTTTGCTTTGTTTTATAACTTTTATAGTTTGTTGTTTTATAATTGTTATGCATGGCTGAACTGGTATAAGATATTTTGCCATTGTTAGAGACTTAACCTTCCTTCTTTCCCTGTGTATCTACAGAGAATACAGATGAATCTACTATAATTAGCAGGCACTATGGAAAAAAGGTGTTCAATGCTTCACACTGATGTACTCTTTGTATTCTGATTCATTTAAAAATTAGAGCCACAAGAGACTCTAATAACACTACTCAATAGAACTTTCTGAAATAATAGATATTTTTCTGTGTTGTCCAATATGGTAACCACTTGGTACACAGACTACTGAGCACTTAAAATGTGGTTTGGGGAACTATTTTTTTTTACTTTAATTTTAATTAATTTATAATAACCACATGTGGCTAATGGCTACTGCATTGGGCAATATGACTTAAAGATGGTCTGATCTGGTCTTTCTCTTTACAGATGGTGACCAGCAACTAAGAAAGTTTCCAGAAAAGGTCTGCCCATAACATATGGCCACTAGTGACAAAACTAGGATTCATAATTATATCTCCAACTTCTTAGAGTAGCTTCTGTAGAGGAAGAGGATACAAAATGCTATGGCTGGAAGAGGACAACCAAACATATAACAAGTGAGTGATGGTAACTTAGAACTTGAAAAAATATAGTTGGGGAGTTCCCGTCGTGGCGCAGTGGTTAACGAATCCGACTAGGAACCATGAGGTTGCGGGTTCGGTCCCTGCCCTTGCTCAGTGGGTTAACGATCCGGCGACGCCGTGAGCTGTGGTGTAGGTTGCAGACGCGGCTCGGATCCCGCGTTGCTGTGGCTCTGGCGTAGGCCGGCGGCTACAGCTCCGATTCGACCCCTAGCCTGGGAACCTCCATATGCCGCGGGAGCAGCCTAAGAAATAGCAACAGCAACAACAACAACAACTACAAAAAGACAAAAAAAAAAGAAAAAATATAGTTGGAAAAATGGAACAGCTGAGGGCAGAATGATTTGCAAACATACCATATATTACATATATATACACACATATTCACTGGGTATGCTATTTCTTTTGAAGTAATAACTATTTTGTCAGTAGGAGAAAAAGAGCCTTCTATAATTCATTACAAGCTTAAAAGGTCTGACTCAGCTGATGTATATATAAAGTACAAAGAGTACAAACAAGGAATTGATGTCCTATCTCCATTCTTAACCAAGTGTCCACTTTCCAAGTCCTACAGTCTTCAGTGATTTGAAGAGTTACAGCTTAACAATCTTACTGGTTTCTGAAAAGCCTGTAAGATACACACCACAGCAGTAGTTGCCAAGCACTTCCCTCCTGAACTTAATACTCCCTATGAGGATATGGCTCTCTGCTAAAATGGAATGCTTTTTACTTTTTAACCCACTCTCCTGTACTACTGGAAGTAAAATAATTACCTCACTGTATTCTTTCTCTCTGTCTCTGTCTCTCTCTCATACACCACCCCCACAAGCCTTTGTGTGGGTTTCATACTACTAATATACTAGTATACATGGTGTAGAAAATGTCTGCAAAAAGGTCCAAGAAAAACAGCATTGTTTTTGGACAAAGTGCTGTAGTCAGGATGATGTCATAAAAAAATCATCTAATTAATTTCCTGTAGCCACATCCTGAAGGAAATCCAGAAGGCTCAATTTTCTCACGAATTCAAGTAGTCTTTTTGGGGAGACAGTAACAGTTCCTGTGAACCAACAGGTGTCATAAATTGGTAATGATTATGATTTATCTTTAATCTTCAAAATAGCAAAGAATGAAATTTCATTTTAAAAGATCTTTAACGTGGGAGGCATTATGAATATAAATATAAAAAGTATATAAAAAGAATACAAAAAGTATCCTTATTAAATGTGGATTTTTTTTTTTTTTTGGTCTTTTTGCCTTTTCTAGGGCCGCACCCACAGCACATGGAGGTTCCCCGGCTAGGGATCTAATCGGAGCTGTAGCCGCCGGCCTACGCCAGAGCCACAGCAACACAGGATTCGAGACACATCTGCGACCTACACCACAGCTCACAGCAACGCCGGATCGTTAACCCACTGAGCAAGGGCAGGGATCGAACCCGTAAGCTCATGGTTCCTAGTCGGATTCATTAACCACTGCACCACAACGGGAACTCCTAAATGTGGATTTTTTTAGATTTTTTTTTTCATTATAGCTGATTTACAATGTTCTATTTCTGCTGCACAGCAAAGTGACCCAGTCATACATATGTATATGCAATCTTTTTTTCACATTATCCTCCACCATGTTCCATCACAAGTGACTAGATATAGTTCCCTGTGCTATGGCGCAGGATCTCATTGCTGACCCACTCCAACTGCAATGGTTTAGATTTTAGCTATTTATAGCAAAGAAAAGAAGGAATGAGTAAATTTAGTTGGTATTTACTACTGAGCTTCATAAGGCTTCCTCTCCAGGCCTGAGTGAAACAAAGACCACCATTCATAAGAAGCAAGGAGAGGAAAGCACTCTTTACCTACTACATACCCTCAGTGTTTTCCTCCATGTGGGAAGCATTTATCAAAACTGGACTGGAACACTACAGGGGATTTGCCAGAAGATTTGAGCTCCATGAGGGCAAGGACAATGGCATATTTATCATTACATTAAAAGGCATGAAAGGGGCTGGCACACAGTGAGAACCCAGTAAACATGTGTTGAATAAATGAATGAATGAGATTATCAATATAAATAAGCTATTCTCCATTCTCTCCAGAAGCTGCCAGTTAAAAATGGGGAGAAGACAACCATTATAAACAAATAATCAATGAGCACTATAACTGAGATATCACTATGGGCTACGGTTTGCCAAGCAATTTGAAAAAAATATCTAAAGGTTAATATGAAGTGCTTACAGGTTTAGAATAGCCTTTGTGGTGAGCAATTTGGGAAAAATTTTTAATTTGAAATATGTATAATATCTGTTGACCCAGAGATCCCACTCATTACATACTACTCTTGTCCTAAATGTATATAAAGAGACTTGAAAAAGGTCTTTTTTTTACTGCAACTGTGTTTGTAAAAGGAAAGAAAATCCTCTCTGAACATTCCATCAGCAGATGAATGGTACATCCAAAATACATATCACTACACGGAAGTTCAGAAGGTGTTTGATCTGTACATGCTAACATGAAAAGAGTTTAAGACTATTAAGTGAAAAAACATTTGGAAAATAATATCCTATTTCCATTTATAAAAAACAAAACCATAATAGAAAATGGGCTACAACCATGCTGTCTAATAAAACATAATAATTTAAACTTTCTAGTAACCACAGAAAACTATAAAAGTGAAAATAACTTTAATAACATTTTTAATTTAATTCAGTGTATCCAAAATAGTATCACTATATTGTCAGAAAAATGCAAACTTAGAAATA
Source organism: Phacochoerus africanus (assembly GCF_016906955.1). NCBI lineage: Eukaryota > Metazoa > Chordata > Mammalia > Artiodactyla > Suidae > Phacochoerus > Phacochoerus africanus. The sequence goes on from NC_062558.1 coordinate 45,719,593, forward strand.
CTTTATATTCTTCTTTCATTCTAAGTCTTCAAAGTCCAGTGTGTATTTTAAATTTATAGCACATCTCAATTAAAACTACACACACTTAAATGTTTAACAGCCACATGTAGCAATGGCTACCATAGTGGACAGTGTAGTCTAGAAGGATACACTTCAAACTGGTAACAGTGGTCATTTCTGGAAAGCACCACGTTTTAATTTTTTACATCAATAACTCATATATTACTTATGTAATTTTAAAGATTTAACAGTAAAAAACAAAGCAGTATGGGAATACAGATGGATAAGCAAATATACCTATTCCAAGGGTTACTGAATATCTAGGGAGAGGAAGGGGATGAGGGAAAAATAAAATTTAACAACATCATTTACAATAACACATCCCTATGTGTGCACACACACACACGCACACACAGACACACACAAAACCTAAGGATAAAACTAAAGAAAGTTATGCAATACTATACTATAGTTATGCAATACTATAAAACATTGTTGGAATAGATTTTATAAGACCTAATAAATGGAGAAATATACCATGTTCGTGGACTATAAAATTCAAATATATTTATAGATTCAATGCTATGCCAGTCAAAATTCCAGCAGAATGTTTGAGTGAAAGGAGGGGGGACTATGAGCTCATTCTAAAATACATGTATGTTTTATATATTTATATTCATATATTTGTATACATTATAAATGTAAAGAACCTGGAATAGCCAAAATAATTTTAAGAAAAACAAAGCTATAAGAATTACATGATAGGATTTCCAGAGTCATTAAAAAGCTATAGTAATTAAGCAATATGCTATTGTCCTAAAAATGGACAAAGAGATCAACAGCACATATCACTTTGTTTATGACAAAAGTAGTACGCAGTAAAATCTTGTGACTATATGGTGTTAAGTCAAATGAATATTCACATGGGGAAGAAAACTGAACTTTGATACCTGCCCCAAACCAAACACAAAAGTAAATTCCAGGTGGCAGTAAACCTAAACACAAAAGGTAAAACAATAAAGCCTCAAAGGAGACTATCTTCATGACTTTAGGATACACAAACATTTTCTTGGAGTTCCTGTTGTGGATCAGCGGTTAGTGAGCCCAACTGGCATCCATGAGAACGTGGGTTCTATCCCTGGCCTTGCTCAGTGGGTTGAGGATCCAGCATTGCCATGAGCTGTGATGTAGGTCACAGAGGCAGCTTAGATCCTGCATTGCTGTGGCTCTGGTGTAGGCTGGTGGCTGCAGCTTCCATTGGACCCCTAGCCTTGGGGACCTCCATATGCTATGGGTGCGGCCCTAAAAAGACAAAAAGACCAAAAAAATAAAGATAAAAAAAAGACATTTTCTTAAACAGGACACAAAAGACACTGATTGTTTTAAAAAGGATTGGTAAAGTGGCTTTTACCAATATTTATATGATATTGGGTAGAAAAGATAGAAATTGAGAAAGAAAGCTTTAGCAAAGCAGAGAAAATTCAAAAAAACTTGAATAAGAAAAACATCGTCAAGAGTTAAAGATGGAGTCTTCTATGCAGAAGGACCACAATTAAGTAAAGATACAGAGGGTAGAGTATAAGGCACGTTTAACAAAGTATGACGAGTAGACTTGCATCAATAGATTATGAGGTATTTGACACATAGAGTAGTTGAAGAAAAGTAATGAGAATAGGTTATGAAGGGGTTTGGACTTTATCCTAAAGGCAACAGAAAGTTGTTAAAGGCTTTTAAGCAGGAAAATTACATGATCAGAACCAAAGTTTAGAAGGATAACCCAGAGAGCTCTGTAGGTGATGGCCTGGATAAAGAAGAAACTAGAATTGGGGCAGAGTTAAAGTGGATTCCACAAATTAGAATATTTACATACTCCAGTGTGACAAGAGGTATGCAAAACTCTTAACAAAATAAACAGCATTTTTTTCTGAGAGTGTCCAGTTTACTTGACTATCTGGAGGAAAACAATTTTACCCTAAAATAAACACCAGTGTTATACAGGCATATGCAACATTCATATGAATCATTTAAACGATGATGACAATGTTAATGCCAATACCAATTCTTTTTCGAATCCTTATTATATTTCAGGCACTGTGCTAAGCAAGCCTTTTATGTGAACTAACTCACTTTAATTCTCATAATAATAAGCAAAGTAGGTACCTTTAAAATAACTTCTATCTAGCTACACACACAGGTTAATCAGATATTAGTGTTTCTACATACCTTTTTCTTTTAAATGTTTATGTTATATTAAGGCTTAACAATCCCTTATATTGCTGATAATAAAACTTGGTACAAGTACATAGCGAAACAGGTAAAAACCTAATAAATCTAAACACATGTATGACCAATCATTTTACAGATATAAGTGCTGATGTTTACCAAAAGATATATATGTTCGTAGTGGCTTTTTCATAACAGGCAAAAATTGTAAACAACTAACATGTCTATCACACTTAGAAGAGTTAGGTAATTTTCAAGGTCACACAGAAATAAATGGCCAAGACAAAGTTCAAGCCTAAGTTTGTCAAATATCTAAGTTCATACTCTGAAATTATCTTCTCATGGCAGTAGCTTCAGGCTATGCTCACAGATCTAGTTAACAAACACACCCTCTCCTTTGCTTGGAGGAGAGTGTCTGTTAAAACATACAGAACGTTCTAGAGTTCCCCAGTGGCTCAGTGGGTTAAGGATCTGGCATTGTCACTGCTGTGACTCTGATCACTACTGTGGCGCATGTTGATTCTGGCCCATGAACTTCCATATGTGGCATGCATGGCCCAATATACATATAGAAAGTTCTGAGAGGAGGCTACCGCAACAGTCAAGACAAAAGATGATATGGCAGAAGGGAGGAGCCAGAAAAGACATTTCTCCTATGGAAAGAAGAGAACCCAGTAATAAATCAAACATGAGAGTGAGGCACTAGGAGATGGTTTGAGCACTAGGACAAACGGTGAATGCAGAAGTAGGCACAGGTCGAGGACTAAGTCAGGCATAATAAATTGAAAATGGATGTCTAGGAAGCATTTGGATAAATAAATATGAAGCTCAGGAGAGAAATTAGACTGATAAAAAAAACCTCAGAGTCATCAGCATATTTGCATAACAGATTCCCTGAATAAAGAACATCTCTAATACAATATAATTTATGCACTCTTTTGACAATTAATATTAGCTCACAGGAAGGTCTCTGTGGCTGTTTGAAATTAATTTTGAGACTGTTAAAGCAGACAGAAGGTTGGTTAGATTGAAAAATCCTGTGGAGAAGGTATCACCTCCCCCATTAATTACCTAAGAGTAATCACATAAAAGAAATACATATTGCTTTTTAAGTAAGTGGATAAAGTGGTTTCAGGCTGCTATCTTGCTATGTGGGAAAATCTTAAAATGTACTGTAGCAAAGACATTAAGAGGTAGAAAGATGCAGCTTGGTTTTCTCACCGAATAGTATTCACAGTGGTTAATTTTTGCTTCAAAAGGCAGCTTCTCGTATTTTATTTCAATATCAAAATAATGCAAAAGGAAAACCAAGATACAATCTGAGGTCACAGATACAATGTCAGAGAAGGCTAATCCTAAAAAAGTACATTCTCTGAACATACTATACTCAAAGAATATAACAGTTTTTGGGTGTGTTCTCAAAGTTCTGACTAGTGCCATAATTAAGAGGAAAAAAAAGGAGGGGTATAAGATAAGAAAAGAAACATACAAAATTATCATTATTTGCAGAAAGTTTGCATTATGAGAAAATCCAAGAGAATCAATAAAGAAATCATGAGCTATAATGAGAGAATTTTCACATGACCAATTACAAAATGCGCAAAATAAACACCTTTTCTAAATGCCATTGATAACCAGCTTTTAGAAAAGACACAATTGCAAAAATATCCCACTTCCAACAAGATATATTAAATATCTAGGAAAAAAATTTCCCCATAAGTATGGATCAGTGAGGAGCATGAAAGAGTAAACGAAAGAACAGATCAGGCTCTTCAATAGAGGATCAACCATTGAAAAGACATCAATTTATCCTTAATTAATATGTAAATTTCACATACTTTCAGTAAAAAATACAGTGGAAGAGGCTCTAAAATTTGACAAAACGATTTTCAAATACATTTGGTGCAGGAGGGAGAGACAAGAATATCCTAAACATTAAAAATAATAATGGTATGGGACTTGTAGCAGATGTAAAATATATTATAGAGCAACAATAATTAAAACTATACATTAGAAAACTAAAAATAGAACTACCATAAAATCCAGCAATCCCACTCTTGGGCATATATCTGAAGAAAACCATAATTCAAAAAAGATACATTCACTCCAATGTTCATTGTAGCACTATTTACAATAGTCAAGACATGGGAGCAACCTAAATGTCCATTGACAGATGAATGGATAAAGAAGATGTGGTATATATATACAGTGGAATACTACTCAGTCATAAAAAGAACAAAAAAATGCCATTTGCAACAATATGATGGAGCTAGAGATTATCATACTATATTAGACAAAGACCATTATATGATATCACTTATATGTGGAATCTAATTTTTAAAAATGATACAAATGAACTTACAAAACAGAAACAAGTTCACAGATTTTGGGGGTTTTTTTGTTTTTTTTTTGTTTTTTTTGTTTTTAGGGCCACACCTACGGCATATGGAAGTTCCCAGGCCAGTGGTCAAATAGGAGCTGCAGCTGCTGGAGTTCACAGATTTTGAAATCAGGTTTATGGTTATTAAAGGAGAAACAATGATGGGGAGGGTAAATTAGGAGTTTGGGATTAACATATACATACTACTATATATAAAATAGATAAACAACCAGGACCTATTGCATAGCACAGGGAACTCTACTCAATATTCTGTAAATAACCTATATGAGAAAACAATCTGAAAAAGAATGGCTATATGTATATGTTGAAATAAATCACTTTGCTATACACTTAACACAATATTGTAAATCAACTATACTCCAGTAACATTAAAAAAAATTATCAACTACCAAAATAAAAAAAGTACTATACATTAGAATACAAATTGCCCAACAGCTCAGTAGAATGATACAGCTATGCTCAGAGTCAGATCAATATAAAATAACAAATATCACAATAGAAAAAAATAGGTTTAAGTATTGAATCTCTTTACAAAAGAAATTTTAAAAATAGTCAACCCTATAGTGATCAAAGAAATGTAAGTTAAAACAATAAGATACCATTTTTTAAAATATCAAATTGACTGTTAGTTTCAATAGTAACACCCAGTGTTAACTAGGGCAAGGAAATGAAAACTTTTATACACTGTTTGGAGAACTTAAAACAAACACAGCCTTTCGGAGAGCAATTTAGCAATGAATATCAGAAGTCTTAATATATTTTTTCCAGACAAGCCCACTTCTAATAGTTCAACCAAAGGAAAAGATTAGAGATATGTTCAAATATTTATCTACCTAGATATTTTTCCAGATTTCCTAATACCAAAACTTTTGAAACAAATTAAATATATAATGGTAAAGAAATAAACTGAATAAATTATGATAAACCAAAAGACATTCAATAAACATTTAATAAAATGAAGAAACGTTTTAAAATAAGTGGAAAATTTAATGAAAAACCAAGTTAAAAAACAGTATTTTAATAGGATTTCAATATTCATATGAATACATATGAACAATTATAATTGCATATATGACCAAATTATACCCAGAATGCTAACAGGATAGTAGGCTTATAGTTGATATTTTTCATGTATTTCTTATGTAATTAGATAAAACTAATAAACATTACCTTAAAAACCCCCCAAGAATCTGTGACTATATATAAGATATATATAGTAGAATTGTGAAAATATCTGGCCTTTGCTAAAGAAATGGATTATGTTATCACTCAGCAAAACATAACTGATATGCTGACCAGGTTTTAGAACCACATATGCCAATATCTATATCTTACCAGGGGCCAGATTGATTTCTATTTGTTTCACAAAGCTTCCTCAAGTTTCTACCAGTCTCTGTCTTCTCTGAAATTATAGAGTCTTAGCAGTGATTAAGAGAACACTGAGCATTTGTTGCTCATGCAGTGTTTTAATATTTATGTTTAAAGAGAACATAAGCCCCTTAAATGGAGTGACCACACAACCACTGCCTAGACCCTGGGCCCCCAGCACAGAGCCAGGTACACATTAGGTGCTTCATGAGCAGATGTCACACTTAACTGAATTAAATCCCATAAGACTAACCAACTCAAATTTTGAACCTAATTAAAGTACATATTATGGCAATATTTCCCTTTAGGCATTTTGTATATACCTTTAAATTCTAAATATTAACTCCAACATTAACAATCCATGGTTGGTTTCAGGGATGTGGGGATAAAGATTTTTCAGTTAACTGGAGGCAGGTAAGAAGAAGTACTCAAACACAACCTTAACAATTAAGAAAAATGACAAGAAAATAACATTAAAATACATAAGAAAATTAATGGTATTCTATAGTTCCAGAAGCAAACACAACAGAAGAGACATACAATGAGAGAAAAGAGAAATTTTATGGGTCAGTCTAGAAATCAGACAAATATGCTTCAGCAACACAGAGCAGGAGTATAGGCTAGACAGCAGAACATTCCAGAATAAGAATTCTCCTTCAGTCAAGCTATAGATAACTGGCAATGAGAGTGGGCCAGAATGAAAGGGGAATAGCCAGAAGAAGGTTGCAAAAATTAATGAGGTTTTGATAATCAGAAACTCTGAGGAGAATATGAATGGTATCTTAAACTTAGCAAAGGAGAGGCCACAGATCCTTAACTATGCCAGCTGGACATCCTCTATCTTCCCTCAGAAGGGAAAAGTAGGTTTAAAAATCAGTCTCAGGGGTTCTCACTTAAGGAGGATATCCCAGTAGGCAAGTTTGTGAACTACTGTAGTTTTGGTTAAGCAGAGGCCAGTGGAAGGGGGTGAGAGAGGTCTGTAGTAGGTGGCAACTCTAAGATGGAGAGGTTGGGGGAGGGAACTGGTACCAGTATTATCTCAAGGTCCCCGCCATCCTTATAATTCAATGATTTCTCAATAATTTATTGTACGGCAAAGACTTATAAAATCTAGATAGCACAGGCTGTGGAAAATTACACTATTCAGAAAAGGGAAGGCAGAAAAATTTTACTTCTTTAAATACATATCCCAACCTCATGCCCCTAATTAAAAGTCCTTCTAGCCTATCTAGTAATTGGGCTAATATACACATTTCAAAGGTTAGGAAAATAGGGTATAAATTCAACTCTTGACATATTTATAATTATCTGTCCCTTCACTTAAATGGCCCTATCTAGATAGCTATGCTGTTCTAGTTCTTAAACCTGGCTCTTAGTGCCATCAGTATACCTGCCTCTAGAAATCTGATCCCTCTTTTCATTCTGTTAACTTCAAGAAATCAGATCATCTATAATTATAGAAGAATTATTATAAGAATTACCTGTAAACTAAGGGTGAATAGGCAAAGAGAAATGCGTTTAAGCAGTTTCTCAACTCTCTTGAGAATAAACTACCAAAAGTCCACGGCCCTTGGTAGTCTTCAAAAGCTTTTTTCTGATTCATGGATAAGAGACTGCAGAATTCCAGCCTTCCCAAGGGAATATTCCAGCACACCACTGAAGTAAAAGCTTTTTTCTTTCCCAATTTCTTCCTAGTGCCTTACTGTGTTCTAGAGACATGAAGATGCCGGGTCATTTAAAGATAATTAATCTCCAGAATGTCCTGTAGTGAAATTCTGAAATGTTAATGTAACTAAAGATATTTCCCAACACAGATTAATTCATAAATTTATTATTGCCTATGCTATTAACCTTCTCTTTCTTATTTATAACATTAGATTATTACTACCATTTAAGGAATTCCAGATACCATGCAAGGTACTTTACATATATTATTTATAATACTATCACAACTGTGTATGGAATAAACAGAATCATCATTTTCTGAATAAGAAATCAGAAGCAGAGAGAAGTAAAGTAATAACTTCCCCAAGATCCCAGAGCCAGGAAGGACTGGAACAGGGATTCAAATCTGGGCCTATCTCATGCCAAACCCTGTCCTCTTTCCACTCTGCAGGCAACATCATGTTGCATCAACTGGATAACAAGTCTCTGAGAACATTACATTTCATTTATTTAGAAGAGACTAGGATTATATTCTTTATCTTTACAATTCAGATCTCTTGATGAAATTTAATATGCTTCTACCACCTGAGTTAAAAATCCACCAAGGAAACAAGGTAAAGTGTTCATAGCAATAATACTCTATCTTAGATAAAGCATAATGTGTGCTTCTTTAATTTAATGACTATATCATGATGATACAGCTTTTGTTAATTTTACATATGTCTACTCCATAGCACATTTTAAGAGAATAAGAACAATGTATCTGAGCAAGCTGTTAGAACCTGAGGTCAGGGACCATGTCTTATTTACCACTACATCCCCAAGGTCTACATGGCCAACACCTCATTTTTTATGAAAGTTAGAAGCAATGACTACAACTTCTGAAAGTAATATTTTAGGATACTTAAAACATTTTGAGCAGCAAAAAAAGACCCCATGTTTCAAAAAAAACTGTTTTAGTCTGCAGGTAAACTTCCTACCTCTCGATCCTTGAGTTTCATGGCAAGCACCAACTGATGCCTGTGGTTAGTGAGAGCCTCCCGGTAATTTCCTTTGGAGAAGAATGCAGAGCCCAGATTCCCATGAGCTCGGCATTCTCCTGTCTGGTCACCTGAATTGGGTTTAAAAAAGAAAAGATAAAATTTCTCTAAGTTACAGCATTGTTTGTAGTATAAAATGGCCATCTTAATTTAAGAGACACAGATTTACTAGAATTTGCTGGCCTTCTCTGAGAAAAGTATTTTCTTCTTCTAAAAGACTCTATATGGGAAGTTATGGTCCTAGAAGTTAAATCTCTGGACAACTGTATTGTTGTTATAATACACAATTGCAGCCAGGGACATAAGTGTCCTGGAAATGAGAGGTCATTCCTTTGGTTCTGAACAGCCATCAGCTTGTTGGTTCAGTCACTTGACTCCAAACCTACCATAATATGTTGCTTCTTTATAAGTATGCTGATGGCAGACTCACCATATCTCTTCTCCTGCTGCAATCCTGCAATCCCTTGAATAATCACTATAATGATTATCACAAACCACATTTTTTTTATAAGCAAGGAAACAGCAGCACGGAGAGGTTAGGAAATTTGGCAAAGGTCATACAGCTGGTAAGTGGCAGAGTCAGGATTCTAAATTCAGCAGTCGGGCTTCATAGTCCACTCTCTTAAACATTACACTGCACTGTCTTTTCCAACAAAATGATGGTGCATTCTAATATAGACAAAAATTATAATTAAGGTGAAAGACTCACCCACAAATACTATCATTTGGGATATTAAATATGTGAGCCTGTATCTCTGAGGTGGCAATGAATGTTAGTCCATATCTTTTAGCTTTTTGGGAGCCTTGGTACCTTGTTAAATGAAAAGCTCTAAAGATCTGAATACTCTAAAACAGAAATGTCCTAGATACACAATCACTTTTCATTGCATATGTCATTCCCATTAATGTCAGGTTAATCAGCTTTCTTCATTTTCTTTCTATAGTGAAGTAAAGGAGAAAAGCATAACTCTACCTAAGGTCTTGGCTACATCCAAGTCCTGCTGCATGTATCCAGTGCTCTTCTCTGTGTTTCCAAGAGACCAATAAGCACTGCTCAGTGCAGAGAAAACGGAACCTCTCAGTTTGAGGCTGCAGGTGCCAATCTTCAGAGCAGCTTCTAAGACAACCACAGAGGCTCCGTGGTGGCCCGCTGTCAGGAGTTCCTGCCCAACCACAGACACGACCACAAAGGGACTCTTGTCCAGTTTCATTTTCTGAAGCTGCTGATAAGTGGGCTCGAGGGAGTCTGAAGGAAAACAAAAGAAAGTAAGAGAATGTAGGGCGATACACAAAATAATCTTTTCTAATATGCTCTAGGAACAAATGTTTATCATACCTTTTTATGGCCTATTTCAGATATAAACTCTCCCACCTTTTGATCTAGCACTACCCTCACTGTTCACGCATTCATTTGATTCATTAACACCAACCCTAGTCTAGAAATTTCCTTCTCTTCACTCCTGCGCACATATGCCACACTTGTCCTCTCTTCTGGTCTTTCTCTGATCCTAACCCACCACTTTCCCTGAATGGTTCTCCCTTCTCTGACCTGTTGCCCTCTCAGAATATTACAGGCACATCACTCAAGTCTCACCTCTACTGTGTACAGGCAGATCTCAGAGATGCTGTGGATCTGGTTCCAGACCACTGCAATAAAGTGAATCTCACAATAAAGCAAATTACAGAAAGTTTTTGGTTTCTGCACATATCAAAGTTATGATTAAACTATACTATAGTCTATTAAGAGTTCAATAGTATTATGTCTAAAACACCTAATTAATTTAAGAATATTTCATTGCTAAAAAATGATAACCATCATTAGAGCCTTCAGAGAGTCATTATCTTTTTGCAATAACAACATAAAAAAAATCCATGATCACAGATAATATGAAGAAATATAATAATAACAAAAAAGTTTGAAATATTGCAAGAATTACTAAAATGTGACACAGAAACATGAAGTGAGCAAATACTGTTGGGAAAATGACTTTAATAGACTTGTTCACTGCAGGATTGCCACATAGCTTCCATTTGCAAACAAATCAAACCAAACCAAACCAAACAAACAAAGCATAATATCTGCAAAGCACATTAAAGGGGTGAAACACAATAAACAAGGTATGCCTGTGCTATCCCCAGGTTTCCTCAGCTAAAGATACATTAATCTTTGTATCTAAATTTCTGCTTCATTTTTTATAGTTAGTATTTATTGCACTTTGTCCCTTGACCATCTTAGACCTGTTCCATGTGTATTGATTTTTAAAATATTTTCTAGCTAAATCTAAAGACTATCATAGGACTGTTTAATACTTCATTATAACTCCACAGCAATTGGCACAATGTAGGCACTAAATTTAAAAACTTGCCATTTCCACATAGGTGAAACTCCCTAAAACATCTGGGATTCAAAAAATGTTTATTAAACTTGAATTTGAATGACTAATTAATTAACTCTGTCTACCTTTTCCCCTAGAAGATATAAAAGTAGCTCTTACAAAAAATTAACCGTCACACTCACTGGCAACCCAGTGTCCACTACTGTTTCTGAGACCAGTATGACCACATAAAAAAGTATTATCAATTTTTATCATGGTGGCAAATGAAACCATAAAGAAACATCTGAGATTACTAAGGTAAGATGGAAGACAAGTTAATGTTTATCTCATTTTATTTTCATGTGGTGTTTGGAAAAGATATAGATTAAGGGTCAGGAAGCTGCAAGGAGATTCTTTTCATTTGAGGCTAGGTTTGAAAGTGGATGACCTCTAAGCTCCTTCTCCCTCTTCGCCTTTTTTTTTTTTTAAGACAATTGCAGAGCTAAAGACTATAACCCTATAATAAAGTAGCACTTATAACACATTTGTTGTTAGTTTTCCTGAAAAATTATTTCACATTAGTTGTTCCGCTGTGCATATGTTAAAAAAAAAAAACTATAAAAAGTGTGGTCTCTTTAAACTGTGAATCTCTCAGCTAACAGTATTGCATTAAAACGTAATTTTTACAATTTATGACTTTAAGCCTCAACTCACCACTAAGGAGCTCTCATCTGAATTAATATCACCAGGGAAACCTTGAAACCTACTGATGCCTAAAGCATTTTTTTCCCTTCAATCAGATCCCTAAATAGAGAACAAAGAACATTTTTACACCTGTCAAGATGCAAGCAGTACATAGTACGAGTAAACATCTGCTAACAATAGGGTTAAATACAGGCACAAGAACCCAGGAATTGCTAGAACAGGAAAAGAACAATGCCATATTGAAATAATTATGAGCAGAATTTTGGTGGTACCTGCTGATGGATTTGGCAGCCAATGATGAACAGATTAGCATCCCACTGGCCAATTAGCAGAAACAAAACAAATTAGAATCTTAGAGCTGAAAAGACCTTGAAAACATCCTTATTTTAGAAATGAAGAATCTGAAAATTCAATTCACATCCTTATTTTAGAAATGAAGAATCTGAAAATTCAATTCACGTAAGGTCAGATGGCTTGGGACAGAACCAAGATGAGAACCCATCGCAAGGCTTTTAAGTCCTCTCTGATACCATACTAGGCAAAATTCTTAGTTTTTCACTCAAGGAATCATTTCTGGCTGATTTTAAGTGGAAAGGAAGTATGGCTATTGGGAAAGGTGGAAAACCAGGCCTCCATACCCACAGTCAAAATCACATCACAAAAGCTTCCTGCTGAAGGCAATATAACAATTGCAACTAAACACAGGACACCACAGTTTGCCATGCTGCCACCACCACTACTAAATGCCACCCTAGGGAAATGGATGTCACTATTGTCCCCTGCCACACCAGAACAAATTCTGTATATCCTTTCTTCTTTGGGCCTTTAGCTCCCAATTCAAAGGTGGGGTCCCAGTTGCAAAGAAGGATGGGAAAGTTAGGATCTGATGTTTTCAGCTTCAATAGTGGAAAGCAAGGAGGGAGAAGTATAAGAGAGAGAATTCCCAAAACACAGGAAGAGCGTTCAGACATTGAAAGTGCAAAACAACTGATGGCCAGCAAATATTCTCATTTCAGTTGGTGGTTATTTTAGCCATAGCAACCATGGCTAAGTTCAAAAAAAGAGCCATCTGATACAGCCTCTAAAACTACATAATGGTAGAAAGAAGAGAGAACACTGCCACAGTTACAGGACCAAGGGAAATACCTGGAAGATTCTCCACCTCCCAAAAAAATCTTCACTAGTACAAATTTTTACTAAATAAAAATGAAATGGAAGGGGCAAACGGTAAAAGATCAAATTTCCACTTGCAGTATATATGTGAGAGATGATAAATATATTAAAAGACAAATTATAATGCAAGCTCCTAAGAGGTTGGAAAGGGAGTAATTACCAAGGGTAATCAAAAGTTTCATTAAAGGAGAAGTTGATTTCTTGAAGAAATTGTAGGACTTTGACAAGTCTAGCACTTTTTTCTGCAAGTGGAGGGTATTTTAGGCAGAAGGTTTGTCCCAATCAAAGGTATCAGGAGAAGATAGGTACATGGAATGAAAAGGAATGATGAACAGGCCAGCTTGAATGGACCAGAGAATATTTATAGGGAAAGAAGCTGATGTGGAATAATGGAGAAAATATTGAGCTAAGGATAAGGAGACCTAGATTTCAAAGCCACATAACATCAGTTTCCTCACTTTGCCAAATGTATCAATTATGATGGTTACATAAATCTATACATGTTATACATATGTATATGTCAATATTAAATAAATACATATGTGTAAATACATATAAATGTATCTGTGTGTGCATCTAGGCATGTGTAAAGATATATACACCAAAAGTCCATTTTAATTTATGCAAATTTTAAAAAGTTTAATGTCAAAGTTCTCTGCTTCAGGCTATAATTATGTCTCATTGGCGTACACTCTATAATCAGAAGGTCTGGTTGATTAGCAGTTGTCTACTCATTTGATAAATAAAAGTGGTAGGGTAAGTTTTTATTCAATGTATTAAAAATACGTACAGGCTGGATTAGATAATCTCCAAGATTCTTCCCAACTCTATTATTCTATGATTCTAATTCCTATTCTAAACTTAGGCTGTTAGCAAAAAGACTAATTTTGTGCTCTTTCTCAGGCGAGGTGGAACAGAGTTTTGGCAGACTATAGATATAAAGTTGTTTTTTATTTATAGGAATTATGCATAATATATAAAATACCCGATGTCAAAACAATGTCATAAGAATGTAAAGGTCCTTTGCAATAATCATCCAACACCAGTTATGTGTTTTCAAAATGTGAAGGCTTTAAGAATTTAAGATAAACAAAGTCACATTTTCTGACACTTGAAAAGCTTATAGGAAGGTAGAAGAGGCTAAAAATAAACAAACAGGCAAAACAGGCATTTTCTTGCTGCAGAGTAGGTTACAGATCCAGCATTGTCATTGCAGCAGCTTGGGTCACTGCTATAGCATGGATTTATCCCTGGCCTGGGAACTTCCATATGCTGTGGGCATGGCAAAAAAAAAATTTTTTTAAACTCACCTAAAAAAATAAAATGAAAATAAATAATCACACTCAGCTAAAAGATATATTTATCTCATCACTTCTAAGATGCATGTTTACTCACATGCTAACATCTCTGAATTTGAGATTTAATATCCTTAAATTCATAATGGTTGGTTATTTCTGTGTATAATGGAGTTAAAAGAGCTCATTCAGTTTATGTAAAATTAAAACAAGTGATAAGAAATAACTAGGTCATTACTTAATTATCAGCATTTTCTTTTTTCTTAGAAATATATAAAATAATGATATAACTTTCAATCCAGATTTCTCAGCATTGGTAGGATGTGCTCCAAAACCTCAGAGGAGAAAAGTGCTAACTACTCTGGTAGGTCATTGAATGCTTTCTGGAATTAATGACATCTGAACAGAAATTGGAGATATAAGAAAGCAATGTTATCCAGGAACTGAAGATAACTTTTAGCCGGGAGTATCTTGGTGAAATGCACAAGTAAAATTGGTCAATTTTGTTATGTCAATTTTACCACAATTGAAAAAAAAAAGGAAATAAAAACTAACATGTTTAGTTCCTTGTTTAAGCCATTTCACATTTTTCTGGATTTGCATGTGTATTTATTTATAACCTACTTCATTCCAAAAGTATTCAAAGGCCTTCTGTAGAAATAAGATGGAAAACATAAAAGTGAGAGTGAGTAGAAAGTAAAGTAAACTCAGAAACTAATCCTAGACACATTTCGTAAAAGTGGCCAGGACACTGAGCTCTAATGCTGCACAAAGGACAAAGGAAAAGAATAAAGAGTCACTTAAAAGATTCACAGATCTTTTACATAAAAACACAGCAACACTCAGGAGAAATGCAGTTTTTCCAGGCACCAAGTGCTCAGCAAAAGGACCGTGTGTGCTGTATAGTGCTTATCCCACATTCACAACTTAATGTAAGAGCAAGCTTACCATTGCTGCTCCTTCTCTCCGCAGTGAGAAACAGGGCATGGCACTGCAGTGGGGAAGGTGTCCTAAAGGGGTCTGCCTTTACATGCCAAGGCTTGGTTCCCAAAACAACATTAAGAGGTACATGTTATCACATCCCATTTATAGGTAAGGACTGAAGAGTATAGAGAGGAAGCAACGTTGCTCAGTCAATAGGATAGCCAAATGGCAGTGCTGGAATTCAGAGTCCAATCTTTAGGGGGAAAGTCAATTTTTTAAACATAACATTTCAGAGACAGACCATCTGTGAAAAGCAACTGCCACTTAAGAGAATCAGAGAAAAAGAGTTACCAAGGGTGGACAATCAAGTAAACAAAACATGAGCCCCAACTTGTTCCCAGGCTAGTAGTCAAATCAGAGCTACAGCTGCCGGCCTATGCCACAGCCACAGCCACACAGGATCTGAACCTTGTCCAAGACCTACACTACAGCTCAAGGCAATGCCAGATCTTTAACCCCCTGAGTGAGGCTGGGAATTGAACCTGCATCCTCCTGGATACTAGTCAGATTTGTTCCCACTGAGCCACAACAGGAACTCCCCATTCAAGCATTTTCCACTAGCACTTCATAAAAGCAGCTTCCTGGAGCCTCGGGAGCTGATAGAAACAGCTACCATACAACAGGTGATAGCCCATAAAGGTAATAGTCTTTAGACTACTGAATTAACAAGAGGAGAGAAAATATACACAAGAGAACCCTCAGCAAGCGGCAGCCCTGGCGTCTTTAGAGGAACAAATAAAGGTAAACTCAATCCCACTTTGTAATTATATTATTAAATCTGCGGTTGGCAGTAGTACTATGCTGCACCACCCAAATTTGCGTAAATATTTATAAGATACAATGAACTGAAATTGCTGAAAGACTATCTAAAAAGGAGAAATGGAAAATGGTAAAAGGATAATTTCAGGAGTCAAGGAGTCATGAAAAAGAGTCTCATTTTATATTAATACTTATTTGTATATTTTCATACATGATTTAGGGGAAATACATTACATACAGTAATATAAATATAGCCACAGGAGAAAGAGATTAACTGATATCTGGTTAGTGAGCATGAAAAACCACAAAAATAAAGTAAAACAGACTTAATTCAGTTAGCAATATAGGCAACAATATTAAAAAATCAGGTAAGTCTCAATACGGATAAATGTAACACATCTATTTGGGGAAAAGGGTATATTAACATAGATTAACCCTACCTTTAAAATAAAAAATCTTGAAACTTCTCAAAAAGGCCAAAGTACAAGAATGCCGTGCACATCATGGGAGCTTTTTTTGCTTACAGAAGCACCCAGACTAGGGAGTTTCTTTGTTGCATTTAAGAATTACAAAACGAAAACAACTGGAAGTTCCATTGTGGTGCAGTGGGCTAAGGTAAGGATCCGGCATTGTCTCTGCAGCAACTCAGGTCACTGCTCTGGCTTGGATTCAATTCCTGGCCTGGGAACTTCCACATGCCGTGGGCACAGCTAAAACAAAACAAAACAAAATGAAAAACCAACTTACACAATAGATCAGACCTATATGTACAGTGACCCAGACTGCATAGCTATGCTACAATGGCAGAAACTGAAAATACTGTAGGAGGCTAAAATAAACAATGGGTAAAAAAAAAAGGGCAGCAAATGATGACAGATTTTGTGAATTACAACCATATGACAAAAAGAGAGGTCATTAAGATGTGAAATGATGCACAGAACAACACTGTGCAAAGCAAATCTCTCTCTATAAAATGTTGATTAAGAAAAGCCCACCTGGAATAGGTACAGCAGTAAAGGCAATGCCAAAAACAAGTTATATTGCTCTAAGGAAGAAGAAAATATTGAAGCATTCCAGGCACCTGTAAGATGCAGCTTGCTCTAGGGTCGCCTTTAGGTCACTCAAGTAGAAGATGAGAAAGAACATGGCACAGAAAACCCGAAGGGTGACAGCAGCACGAGCTATTTCTTAGAGTGCAGAGATGATTTCCTTACATTTATCTAAACAAATCGCTCAAAGGCAAAATGGTAAGTATGATTCTGCTGCTCTCAACACATTCACCCCAATATTCTAAGGCAGCAGCAAAAATACCTCAGAATAAAGAAGGGATTTCTTCCTGAACTAAATAAAAAAATGTTTCATGTAAATTACTTACAGAATGGGATAGGGAAAGAATAAAAAATACTAAAAAAATGGAAAGGAGAGATGGATTGATTTTATTTGTTGTCCACTCCCCACTCCACTCCACCCCTGCCAAGTCCTAGAGCTCCAAAGTGCATCTGCTCTAAGTCAGAGTTTATTACCAGCGGGTCCCCAGTGGGAGAACCCATTAGGTTCCCGCAGCAAAGACTCAGCTTTGTGTGGGGTTATAAAATCGCATGAAGGAGGTTTCCTTACCAGTTTTTTTTTCTAAAACATGAAATCTTTGACTTTCAGGAAAAGTATTCTTTTATCACTACGAATTGCTCAGAGACTATGTGAGTACCATTTAGTTCATCAAACTTTTACTTAGCACACATTTTGAGCCAAGTACCATAGTAGCCAGTGTATTAAAAATACCTAATGCTACAAATATTTTCGAAACTAAATAAATTGCCTAATGATACTGCCATCAAAATTTTCAGGTTCATTCAAAAAACATACCATTTCAGAGACAAAAGTTCTGCTTGACATAATCTAATTAATATGGAACATTAATAGCTGTTTACTATTTGCCATCCACCTGCCTTATTGTCTCTATTACTCTGCAAAGGTAACAACTGATCTACACTTTCAGTTCAATCTTCCCAAGAACTCCTTCCTCAAAAATCAATGTTCCTCAAAAGGTAGCCAATCTGATTTGGGCCTTAAAACCCCTCCAACCTCCACAGTACTATCTGTGGTTTCCCCAGAATACCAATAGGTATAAAATAGAGGTAGTAACAGGAGAAAACCATGTATCTGTCTCTCTCTCTCCTTTTAATTCAATGTAATCTTTTAATGCTCCTCTGAAAAACTTAGACACAGTCTACAGTTAGATCCATATTTTCTATTATGAAATATTAGAATTTCTAATATCTTCTCTTATTTGATTATTTCTAGATGGTGCACTGGTCCAACTGAGCAGATAAGTTTACTACTAGAGGCACAGAATCAGAATTACGAAAAACATAAGGATTCTAAACCTAAAGTTGATTCGTTTACCCAGTAATACAGTTTGTTAAAGTTCAAAAATATAATCTAGGTCTACAGACTTGTAGGCTAGTGGCCTTACCACCACCCTACTGTGTCTCATTAACGTCAGCTCTTGACAGTGATTCTCGGTCTTCCTTTGTCTGAAATATCCAATCTTAGCTAATTTGGTAACCTATCAATTCTCAATGCCTGAGTCTAAAGTCTCAAAGGCTAGAAATGTTCTACTTTAAATTAGTATTGGACCAAATACCTTTCATATTTACCTCTCATGGGAGATTTCATGGCAGCTTCTACCATCCCCACCAGAAGCTGGAGACTCTTGGGGTCCTGTGCCAGCCCAGACGCAAAGGCTGCCAGGGCATCGGCATGACGTCCGAGGTACTGGAGGGCAACACCCTGTCGGAAGTATGCCTGGAAATAAAAGATAATGCATGTTTTACTTAATACACCATTTTCCAACAAGGCTGATTAGGATGATCATTAGAACAAAAGGTCAGCAGAACTAAGACTGAGGTGATCTTGGTTCAAAAACCTAGGAAAGGAGTTCAGCAAGGAGTGGCCCAAGAAATAGCAAAAAGACAAAAAAAAAAAAAAACCTAGGAAAGAGATTGTAATCACATCTGATTTCTTTGAACATCATAAAATGTAAGTATACTTCTTTCAGGCAAATTATATTTAAAACTTTCATTCTTTTCATTTCGAAAATACATTAGTGTTTTGTTTGGTTGGTTGGTTTTTTTGCCTTTTTAGGGTCGTACCCGTGGCATATGGAGGTTCCCAGGCTAGGGGTTGAATTGGAGCTGTAGCTGCAGGCCTACACCACAGCCACAGCAACACCAGATCCAAGCCGTGCCTTCGTCCTATACCATAGCTCACAGCAACGCCAGATCCTTAACTCACTGAGCAAGGCCAGGGATCA
The DNA here is from genome assembly GCF_016906955.1 of Phacochoerus africanus. NCBI lineage: Eukaryota > Metazoa > Chordata > Mammalia > Artiodactyla > Suidae > Phacochoerus > Phacochoerus africanus. Next base: position 45,738,834 of record NC_062558.1, read on the forward strand.
AACCTGCATCCCCATGGATACTAGTCAGATTCATTTTCCTCTGAGCTATGACAGGAATTCCTAGTCATAAATTTTAAAATTTTTATCTAAAATATGCGTGCCTTGCTTAGAAACAAAATAAGATTGCTGTCCTTGGTATTATTTAGTTCGATTAGTTTAAAAACTAGTTCCATCAACGTGAATATAAGAAAACATCCCTCCTTCCAGGTACTATACACAGAGTCAGAAAATTAATAAAGTATTTAAACTTCAGAATGATCTTAAGAAGATATAGTTTGTTTTCAAACAAATAAATGATTAAAGTGTTACTAATATATAACCAGCAAAAGACCTTGTACCTGATTAAATAACACATAAAAATGGCATCATTAATACATTCACTGCTTATATGACAATATCTGCTTCTAAAATACTTGGCCTCCTATTTAACTTAAATACTCTTATAATACTCTATGTTGATAGCACAGATATAACTCTTTTAGTCCAATATATTTTGCAATTGTAACAAACTGTATTCATGGGATCTAAAGGAAGTGTCAAACAACTTCTAAAACTACTACTCATTAAATAGTACCTAATTTTATAATTTTATATTACATGCACACACACACAAAGAGAGAGCCCCCTCATGTTTACAAAACATACTTACTTATGTCATTTCATTTTTATAACTATGCTTTGAGTCAATTTAAGATAGGCAATACTATTCAGTATTTCTATTAAAAAACAATCTGTAAACAGAATGAATACTCAAATTATTATGGGCTATTCAGACTTCTATTAGCTTAAAGTACTAGCAGCTGCTAAAACTTAGACTCCAGTAAGACAATAACCTGTAAATGCACACTTATTGCTAATTCATAAGATTATTTCATTTCACTGGACTTAGCCACTTTTTAATCTTTAATGTGTTTATACACATTTTTCACTATCCTCTTCATTTCACATTTTAGGTGATTTCTATAATCCAAGAGGCAATATGTACCACATTCCAACTAAAAATAACTATAGTTTGCATAATTCTAGAAATAGTAAAGCTAAACTAAAAAATTGAATTGTATGTACATACATATGTGTGTATGCCAAATACCTGTAAACTGTACTTATCATTTATGGATAGAGATAAAACATGATTTCAGGTATATATTTTAAGAAACATAAAAATCTATTGTGGTAATCATCTCAAAATATACCAAAGTCAAATCATTCTGCTGTATACCTTAAACTAATGAAGTGCTGAATGTCAATTGTATTGCAATGAAACTGGGAAAAAAATGTTTAATTTGTCTCAATGGATTTTGATTATTTCTTGCATATTTAAAGAAAAACATTATCATTCATTATTTCACTGAAAAAAAATACTGATTTTCCTGTCTGCCAAATGAAATCCCTCAAAAATATGATGTATCTACTCCTTAGCAGGTGAGCAAAGTTTAGTGTTAAAGGCAAGTTATGGTGTCCAATACACACAGAAGTTAAAGAAGTATTTTGTTGTCTTAGGACAGTCAGAAATTAGATGAGAAAAGGTATGACTAGATCATGGTGCCCACAATCTCAGGTTCCTTTCTTCAGATTTTGATGAGAGATATAGGTGAGAAGGCTCAACGTTCTCCCTTGATCCTCCCTTATTTCCTTGCAGAATCTCCAAACCAACTTTGTAAGATTTTCTTTGTTTAAAAGCTTAGAGTCGTACCCCTGTCAAGATAGCATAACGAGTCGAGCTCTGACAACCCTCTGCACCTAATTCACAGCGGTACTCTCCCAACTTATTCTCAAGCAAAATTATTTGCATGTATGAGTAGCTGTTGAATTAAAATTAGGTATCCTTCTGTGAGAGATATGCCATTATGGAGGTAAAGTTGATGATCAGTAAACATGTGCAACAGTAAACTATTCACCCTGGAGGTAATGAAGGACCTTTAAGTCTTTTCTTTCAACATTCTATTCCTAGTTCACAATTCTAAAACATCACTGAACCCAACAAAAATCTAAACTTCCTACCCTCCTGCAGTTCAAATGAGTAATGAGGTTAAAAAAAACTCCCATGCTCATAGGTACATATGTATATTTATAACATAAAATATAGGGCAAATGTATATAATACGAAATGATATATAAAATTAAGAGTGTTAACGTATATGTCTAATACATAATCACTTTAAAGTATTCACAAATATTCTGCCTTTGATTTGATCTTTATTTTCAAGTGTCATACTTTAATGTTCCTTCCTGTCTTCCACTGTTTGAATTCAACTTTTTTTACATCTTCTGAAGAATAAATATCTCTAACTATAACATGGTAGTTTAACTGCTAGCAATCATACCACCTGCTACCACATCATCACCATCTTTGTCAACAATGTTTGTAAATTATGTAACTATTTTACTGACTTTTCCCTTATTATTTTATTTTAAAATGAGTAGAGGAGTTCCCGTCGTGGCACAGTGGAAACGAATATGTCTAGGATCCATGAGGATGCAGATTCGATCCCTGGCCTTGCTCAGAGGGTTAAGGATTCCGGCGTTGCCATGAGCTGTGGGGTAGGTCACAGACGTGACTTGGATCCTGCATTGCTTGGCTGTGGTGTAGGCTAGCAGGTATAGCTCCAATTAGACCCCTAGCCTGGGAACCTCCATATGCTGCAGTGTGGCCCTAAAAAGCAAAAAATAAAAATATAATAAGTAGAAACTGAGGAAACGGAAATGCTGATTCTACTTTTTTAAAAGCAGCAGATTAATCTATAATTTAACACAAATGGGTAAAAAGCAAAAATGATTACAAAGTGACAAAATCAGGAAAGCTTTAATATCACTGGGTGTGCATAGAACAATTAATTATGCTCAGTTTTGATGGAAAGTGATAAAATTAGAGAATATAAATAAAAAATGATTCTTAAAATGAAAGGTACAATTTGAGATTTTATTTTTCAGTTCTCTAGTAATTAACACTTCACACTTACTGAACATGTCCATCTCTTGTTTAATATTTTTATACTGCTATTTCACATATTTGACTTTCATATACTTTTTCAGAAATCCATTACATGGTAAAATAAAAGACTGCTTCTATTATTTAAAACCTACCCATCATACAAGCACAATGTAGGTATATACATATTATCTACTATAAAATTTATTATATATTATAAGTTACACATCATGTCACATTTTGATGAAAGCATAGGACCCATGTCCTCAATAAATTTCCATCATCTTGCACCAAATAGGCATCTGTATGGATACATAAGTACAAATTATTTTTGTAATATATTTTATGTATCTTTATTAGAACAAGGGAGAAACTAACAGAACTTTCTACAATAATGGAACTGTTCTCCATACTGTCTAATTACAGTAACTTCTTGCCAGTCATTTGTGGCTATTGAGCACTTAAAATATGGCTAGTGTGACTAAGAAACTAAATTTTAAATTTCATTTCATTTTAATTACTTTAAATAGCCACACTGGCTAGTAGCTACTATATTGGACAATGCAGTTCTAGAGTTTAGTCTTCCTTTAACAACAAATCTCCAAACACAAAGTGAAAGAGTATATACTAGGCAAGTAAAAGAACTACTACAAAAGCTTTGAACTGAAGCTATCTGACTTACTCCCAGGGTAGCTGTTGTAGAAGAGAAAGGACTCATAAGGTTGACATTAGAATCCTACTCCAGTTGCTTTTTAGCTGTGTGCCTTTAATCAAGGCACTTAACATCACCAAATTTCATGTTTCATTTCCACTTACAGAGAGGATGATAATGATGACCTCAAAGGGTTATAACAATGATTGCTAATTGGTATTGAATATGAAATGTGAAACAAAGAGTGGATACTTTTTAGAAAATTGAATAGAAGTAATTTTCTCACTATTAACTCTCAATTTGGCATTTGCTATTTAATCTGGTGGCTCATCTGCTTTGCCAGCTTGCAGAATAGAAATCACTTTTCATAAAGTAGGTGAGGGACTGACAAAAACTAGGCAAAAAACAAAAATTAATGATCATAATGATCCCCTTGAGTCATTAAGGAAACAGTTAACTACAGTTTGGCATTTTCCACTTCAAAAGCTTGTAAAGTAGGTAACACATTTAAGGAAATTCCTAAATCAAAACTACTTTTAAAAATCTTTATACTTTTGGTATTTGATTGGGTAGGCTTCAGTTCTCCAATAAACTTGTTATTTGGGAGAAACACCATATACAGGTTAAATAAGTCCTTTGGCTTAGGTAGAAAAGAAGAAATAGGTGGCAGAAAATAGATAACCAAAAATCTATCCGTAGAAACATAAAAAAGTCCTTCCTCTTAGAGGCTTTATCCTGATACACTGAGTATTAGAATGACTACAAGATGTTCTGAGGCCTAAACCTGACACCTATTTTACATTTAACAAGAGCCCAGTCTTACCATATCAGTCCTGCACTATAAATTGTAAAGTTTATTTTTTTACTTTTTTTTCCCATTTTTGGCTGCCCCGTGGCATAAGGAGTTCCCGGGCCAGGGTTCAGATCCAAGTCACAGTTGCAACTTAAGTCACAGCTTTCAGCAACACCAGATCTTTAACCCACTGTGCCAGGCCAGGGGTCAAACCTATGTCCCAGCACTTCAAGACACTGCTGATCCTTTTCCACCTCAGCAGGAACTCCTTTTATTACATTTTTTTCTTTTCTCTTTTTTGGCCATACCTGCGGCATGTAGAAGTTCCTGGGCTAGGAATCGAACCCATGCCACAACAGCAACCCAAGCAACTGTAGTGACAATACCAGGTCCTTAACCCACTGCATGGTAAGAGAACTCCTAAATTAAAAGTTTTAGTGCAAATATGTAGATGTTTTATTTTCCAAAACCTTTTCTAGCTATAATTTGTTGAACCGCTACTCCGTGCCCCACACTGGGCCAGTTGTTTTCCATAGTTTTTCACTAATACTCACAATATTCTGCAAGAAGATCTTATTATGACTACTGCACAAAAAATGTGGTTATGAAACTTGCCCCAGATCACAAAGCTACAAAAATGAGACAAATCTGCTACCAAAAACTCTTTCCACTATTCCACATTACCTCTTTGATAAAAGAATTAATTTTGTGAAATTAACCTCTAAATCAAGCCTTTTGTTTGGGAATTCTTATACTTGCAAAATTCAACCTATGGAGGCAGAAATAAAGGAAAATCAGAAATGACACATAAAATTTATGAACATGAATATTTAATCTCTATTCCATTAGCAACCGTTGATTGTAGAACAATTTTTAATGAATTGGATGGAGGGAAAATTCATTTCATTAACCTTTCATATAAATGTATTATTATTGAACCAAACAGGCCACTGTACTTGCAACTCAGTTCGATGTTAATTAGATTACAGGCATGAGGCTTTAAATCAAAGAGAAACAAAAGGAGCCATCAGCAATCTTCTCGACCAATGCTTGTTTGGTTGCTGGCTAAAATGGATTTTTACCTGCAATACAATTTGCCATGCTTCTTTTATTTTCTGACATTTTAAAGTGGATTTTCCTTTGCTTCTATTTGCTGACTCTTTATACTAAAAATTAAAATTAAAAAAACCTTGAGAATCAGCAAAGAACACATTCTTCAAGTAGCAATGTGTTTTACCTGCTCAACTGGGAGTAATCATTCCTATCTCTCCTGAAAACTTTTTACTAGTGTCTTATTGTACACTGAAAGCACATGCAAAAGATGAGGATATTTTACAGAAAAAGATTTTATTTCATAGTGAATCACCCAGAGTGCATTGAATGATCACAGTTATCAAATGAAACCAAGGTTCTTTTCTGTCCCCAAATCTCTGATGCTCTGATGTAATAAACACATTGATACTTGGGAAAAAAAAAAAAAAAAAAGATGAGGTTATTTTAGAAAACATTTAGTTTGCAACTCAGAGCCAAAGGCCCAAACTGCCTAATCATAATTTTCTAACCAAATCTGCCACTAGGAATTGTTCTTCTCTCCAATGTGGCTTTTAGTACATTCAATATCAATTTCTAAAAGAAATCTGCTCTCAATCATAATTGTCTCATATCCTATCAGCTATCTCTTTCCCTAAAATTAATTTTAAACTAATTACATCAAAAGGTGTTAAACAAGTTTATGGGGAAAATCGTATTTTGAAAATAAACTAGAAATTTGATAAGCAGTTAAAAATGAAATGACAACCAGGAGTTAAATAACTAAGTAGGTGTCATTTTCTAGACTAGAGGAATTCCCAATGTAAAAGTTATATCAGATTATAAAATGTATGTACCATCAACTGGAGTTTCTCTTTTAAACTTTAAAAATAAACAATGAAAGAAGTTTGGGAGTTCCAATCGTGGCACAACGGAAACAAATCCAACTAGGAATCATGGGGTTGTGGGTTCGATCCCTGGCCTTGCTCAGTGGGTTAAGGATCTGGCGTTGCCATGAGCTGTGGTGTAGATCGCAGACTTGGCTTGGATCTGGTGTTGCTATGGCTCTGGTGTAGGCCAGCAGCTACAGCTCCAATTGAACCCCTAGCCTGGGAACCTCCATATGCCACAGGTGTAGCCCTAAAAAGAAAAAAAAAAAAAGAAGAAGTTTGAAGTCCCTTAGAGTAGTGATTCTGAACTGCCCATATCTTGTGCCTTCATTCTATGGCTGTGGCACAAGAGGAGTGTAAAGTCATGCCAGGAAGAAAACCAAAGAATCTCCTGCACATTCTCCAGGAAATCATCTGGCATCAGCCTAAGTTCTGTGCCCCCAACCTATCAATCCTTCCCCAACCCTAGAACACAGACCATGTGTGCCCTCATACACACATACTGGTCCTGGGGAAAGTGGTAAAACCAGAAGCAAAATGAAAAAAAAAAAAAAAGGGAGGCAGAGAGAATTAGGAAAAACACTAAAGTAAACAATGTGGGAATTAAAGGTTTCACTAACTATAGAAAAAAACACTTAGTATCTCATTTACTATAATGTAGCTATACCAAAACCATGCCCTATTAATAGGAATCCACTCTCTTCGGAAAGCAGTCTATCAGAAATTATTGCCATAAGTGCATATTGGGATACAGGAGTTCTACAAAAGGTTTCCTTGAGCAGATGAAATTCCACCTTTAATGGCTCACCCCCTGATCTTTCTGATCTGATAGCTAATAGTTGATAACTCTTGCTTTTCCCATCAAATTATAATTCAAATGAAAGTCCATAGCATTATACCATGGCAAAGATCAAAACCATACAATAACAAATTTTTTTATTTCCTGAAATGTCAAATGTTCTACCACTGAGCTATACCCCTCCCCTAATGTCAAATATACATAAAGGTTCTGGGAAATAATTTTTTTTAATTAATAAACTTTTGATTGCTAGCTTGCAGAAATAGTTTCCAGAAATAATATGTATTAGAGATAGGAACATGAACAAGGTGAATGGAGCAAGCAGTAAGAGAAGGGCTGAAACGTAAGTATATATGTCACCAAAAAAAAACTCCACGAATATTTCACACATGTTTTTCTAAAAAATAAACTTCACAATTTACCCCTTTCCCTTTCCTATAGTAGGTAATCTTTCTACATTGGCACCTGTGCACTAAGACACCACATATCAAAATGAAACATAAGAAAAAGGAAACTGCCCTTCAATACCTTCCAGCACAAAACATAATAATATACTTTACATCTTTTCAAGAGAAGGAATTCCATTTTTAGGCAAGATGGAGTGAGCATCTAATCTTTCCCACTGAATACAACCACACCCTGGAAAAACTTCATGGAACAGCTCTCTGAGGACTCTGAACAATAAATGGTAGCATATGAACTGAGGAAGGAGACCAGAATTCACAGTGGTACTAAATGAGCAATGGATTTCCTATTTTGTCTTGTTTATTCTTCCCATCTGGTACCATCTATCTTGGATTCAGAGGCTGCTCAAAATGAGGAAGTACTCATTGGTACAAACAGAAAGCATTCCAAGAAAAGTCTTCTTCTTTTGGACAGAGAAGCAAAAAAGAGAACTCCTGAGGGTCAGAAAGAATGGAGAAAATCACGTTTAAAAAATCCTCTTTCCAGAAAGACAAATACCATATGATATCACTTATTTCTGAAATATAATATACGGCACAAATGAACCTTTCCACAAGGAAAACATGGACTTGGAGAATAGACTTGTGGTTGCCAAGGCGGGGGAGGGGGGTGGATTGGGTGCTTGGGGTTAATAGATGCAAACTATTGCCTTTGGAATGGATTAGCAATGAGATCCTGCTGTGTAGCACTGTGAACTATGTCTAGTCACTTATGATGGAGCATGATAATGTGAGAAAATAGAATGTGTACATGTTATGTGTAACTGGGTCACCATGCCATACAGTAGAAAAAAAATTGTATTGGGGAAATAACAATTAAAAAAAAAAGACAGCAACATGGATGGAACTAGAGACTCTCATACTAAGTGAAGTAAGTCAGAAAGAGAAAGACAAATGCCATATGATATCACTTATATCTGGAATCTGATATATGGCACAAATGAACCTTTCCACAGAAAAGAAAATCATGGACATGGAGTAGAGACTTGTGGTTGTCAAGGGGAAGGGGGAGGGAGTGGGATGGACTGGGAATTTGGGGTTAACAGATGCAGACTATTGCCTTTGGAATGGATAAGCAATGAGATCCTGCTGTATAGCACTGGGAACTATATCTAGTCATTCATGACGGAGCAAGGTAACATGAGAAAAAAGAACATATACATGTATGTGTGACTGGGTCACATTGCTGTACAGTAGAAAATTGACAGAACACTATGAACCAGCTATAATGGAAAAAATAAAAATCATTATTAAAAAATCCCCTTTCCATTCTTTCCCAGTACATCCCCTTAGGTAAACCAACAGTGCCAAGAATAGCAACAGCAGTGGCTGCTGGGCAGGCATATAAAATTCTGAGGAGGAGGACCATGATCACAGGAGCTATGGTCCTAAGAGTTCAAGAGAAGTCCCAATGCTTTTTTCCCCTCTCTGTGCCCTCTCACGTCTTGATGCCTCATAAAGTCATAATTACAGGATATGCATGGCATAGCAGGGAAACTAAAACCCTAGTTTAGGCTAGAGGATGGGAAGAGAAGGTGGCAGCCAGAGAGCCCGAAAGTGTTAAAGAAATCAGATATAGGCAGGATCTAATGAGAGATCCAATAAAGAGGTGTATGGATCTGACCTTAAATAGCATACCAAGGCTCTGAGAACTAAACTATAGAACAGACCTAGTTCTCAAACTGGCCATTGAGTGGTACATACAAAAGGTAATTCTCAGGACTTCCCTGATAGCCTAGCAGTTAAGGATCTGGCATTGTCACTGTTTTGGCTTGAGTCACTGCTATGATGCAGGTTCAATCCCTGGCCCCAAAACATCAGTGAAAAGAAGGGAGGAATGAAGGAAGAAAGAGAGGGAGGGAGTAAGTTCCCAGTAGAAGCATAAAAACTGAAAACTTAACTGACTTTGGAACCAAAGTCTACAAAATATGGGCTGAGACTTATAGCCGGAACCTAAATTGTTTATTTAAACAAACTATAATCTTAAAATGTAAACAAGATGCAATTAATAATATCAAAACTTCAGGATATAAATTTGGCCTATGAAGAAACAAAAAAAAAACCCTCTACTCACAAGGAAATAAGGCAATTAACAGATGCCCACTCTGAAATGAAACAGGGGTTAAAATTATCAGACAACTATTATATTGGAGTTCCCGTCGTGGCGCAGTGGTTAACGAATCCGACTAGGAACCATGAGGTTGCAGGTTCAGTCCCTGGCCTTGCTCAGTGGGTTAACGATCCGGCGTTGCTGTGAGCTGTGGTGTAGGTTGCAGACGTGGCTCGGATCCCGAGTTGCTGTGGCTCTGGTGTAGGCCAGTGGCTACAGCTCCCATTCGACCCCTAGCCTGGGAACCTCCAAATGCTGTGGGAGAGGCCCAAGAAATAGCAAAAAGACAAAAAAAAAAAAAAGCTATTATATGCATGCTGCAAGAAGGGCAAATAGTCTTGTAAAAATGGGAAGACAGACATTCCCAGCAAAGAAATAAAAGATATAAAGAAAAGCCAAATTTAAAAATTTAAACATTAAAAATACAAAAACTAAAGTGAAATATTTAGGAATGGGCTCAATAGCAGAACTTAGATAACAGAGAAAATAATCAGTGAATTTAGGAGTTCCTTGGTAACCAACCTAGCAGTTAAGGATTCAGCATTGTTACTGCTGTGGTTCAGGTCTGATCTCTGACCTGGGAACTTCTGCACACCACGGGTGTAATCAAAAAAAAATTAGTGAATTTAAAGATAGACGTAAAGAAATTACCCAATCTGAACAACAGAAAGAATAATCATTGATTATTCAGAGCCTCAGGGATATATTGGGCAATAACAAAGGTTTTAATTCATACCATTGGCATGCCAGTAGGAGATAATAAGGAATAAGAAGCAGGAAAAAAAAAAAAACCTGAAGAAATGAGAAAATTCCCCACATTCTGTGAAAGACATAAACCTACAGACTCAAGTTCAGCAAATCCTAAAAGGATTAACCCAAAGAAATCCATGCCCAGAAGCATCATAATCAAAATACTGAAATCTAAAAACAAAGACAAACATCTTAAAAGCAGTCAAAGAAAAATGTCATATTATTGGCAGGTAAATAACATTTCGAATGACTGCAGATTTCTCATCACAAACCATGGAGGCCAGAAAGCAATGGAAAATCTTTTTTTTTTTTTTTTTGTCTTTTGTCTTTTCTGGGCCACACCTGCGGTATATGGAGGTTCCCAGGTCTCAGGCTAGGGTCTAATCAGAGCTGTAGCAGCTGGCCTATGCCAGAAGCACAGCAATGCAGGATCTGAGTTGCATCTGCAACCTACGCCACAGCTCATGGCAATGCCAGATCCTTAACCCACTGAGCGAGGCCAGGGATCGAACCCGGGTCCTCATGGATTCTAGTCAGGTTTGTTAACCACTGAGCCATGACTGGAACTCCAGAAAAACATTTTTAAGGGGCTGAAAGAAAGGAACTTTAAACCTGGAATTCTGTAATTCTTCAGGAAAACATCCTTCAGGAATGCTAAAATACAAAGAACTATGAAAACTTAAGAGTTAAAAAATAAAGAGCCAAATAAAAATTGGGCAAAAGATTTGAATGGACACTTCAAATGAGAAGATATTTATATGGCAAATAAGTACATGAAAAGATATTGAATGTCATTAGCCATTAGCCAACATTAGTCAAACAAACACAAAATAAACCTCTAAACACCTATTTGAACAGCAAACAAACAGAAAACGATGACAATACTAAGTGCTGATAAGGATACAGAGCAATTAGAACTCTCACATGCTGCTGGTGGAAGGCAAATTTATAGAAAACAATTTTTTAGCTTCTTACAAAGTAAAATACAGATTTACTATATGACCCAGCAATTCTACTTCTAGGTATTTATCCTAGAGAAATAACAGATGTTCACACAAAACCTGTACATGAATGCTTACTGCATCTCTATTCATAATTTCCCCAAACTGGGAACAATCCAAATGTCTTTGAACAGGTTAAGAAGATTATAGTTTCTTTGTTTTAATAAACAATCTACCTGGTTAGATTCACAATATAAGTCTCAGCCAATACTTTGTGGATTTTGTTTTTCAACTGATTTTTATTACTAGCATTTAGGCCATCTAACAACTATTCCAAACAGGGTCAAAGTACAAACTACATAAAGTCAAGGGATAAATCTATTAAGATTATTTAAGGTGGTTTTTAAAAGTAAAATGCTACTTTGGGCATCTCAATAAGAAGCATGCATAAACACATACAGACAATACACACTGCAAACCCTACCATGAAACAAAAAGAATATGTAAAAATAAAATGTGCTTTGCATAAAACAAGCAACAAGACTATTGTGGAAGAGTTATTTAATAAATATTGTATCTTTATAAATGTGTATTAATTAAAGTAAAGCCAAAAATATGAAGTTATAAGATTAAATATAAATAATGGATAACAATATGTACAACTGATTTCATTATTCACAGATTCTGTATTTGTGAATTCAACAACTTAATAACATTTATTTATAGTCCTAAAATCAATACTCATGGTGCTTTCACATTTATTCAAGGACATGTGCAGAGAAAATTGTAGTCACCCAATCCACATGTTCCCAGCTCAGGTAAAACAAGCTGACACTTTGTCTTCTTATTTCAACTCTTACAAGTATACAAGTATCCTCATTGGAGACTTCACTGTTTTAAATGGCCCCCAAGTACAGTGCTAGTGTGTTCCCAAGTATAAGTCTGTTATGCTCCTTACAGAGAAAATACGTATTAGAGAAGCTTTGTTCAGGAATGATTTATAGTGTTGTTGGCCATGAGTTCAATGTTAATGAATCAACAATATATATTAACTCAAGTTTATTTAAAAAGAAGCACACATATATGTTGATTATACGTTGGTTATATGTTGATCAGTTAACAAAAATGTTACAACCAGAGACTTGCAGGAACCTAACCCTGCATTTACCCTAGGAGCAATGGTTAAATATTTGCTAATTCAGTATTTGCTCAACAGTATAAACTATAACCACCTTGACCAACCAGATGTGATTGTTACATTTTAATTAGAGGAGGAGGAAGCCATTTTCCCCTTGGCTGTGACATCTGGTGAAGTGGCAAATGTGCAAGTGCTCTCCTGTTCTTTACCTCTCCTGGAGCACTAAGGCAGGAAGCAGAGACAGAATGGATAACTATGTCTATAAGTAGAAGTATAATTACTAGCAATAACCATAATAGCTACTATTTACTAAGTGCCTCCTGACTTACCAATACTCTTCCAGGTGCTTTACATTCATTCATTCCTTCTTTTTTTGGGGATGGGGGAGGCACATCCACAGCATATGTAAGTTCCCATGCTAGGGGCCAAATCTGAGCTGCAGCTGCCAGCCTTTACCACACCCACAGCAGCGCCAGATCTGAGCTGCATCTGCTACCTACACCACAGCTCATGGCAACATTGGATCCTTAACCTACTGAGTGAGACCAGGGATTTAACCCACATCCTCATGGATACTAGTTCGTTACCACTGAGCCATGACAGGAACTCCCATTCACTCATTCTTTAAACAAATATTTGCATGATTAGCCCTATGCTAGGCACTGTGCCAACGAAACCCAAGTGAGAGAAGACAGACACTGTCCCTTCCCTTCTGAAGCTCGTATCTAGTGCACAAATACACAGAGAAAAATTAAAGTTGTAACTGCAATAAAGAAAACAAAACATGTACAGTAATAAAGAATAACTGGTGGGAGAGACATACCTTATTCAAAAACATGCTCAGAAAAGGTACCATTTAAACCAAGAGTTAAGGATGTTTAGAAGCCAACCAAGGAAAGAACACTACAGAAAGGTGTGCAAAGGCCTGAATCTAGAAAGAATGTGGTTTGCTCAGGGAATTCAAAGAATTCCAGTGGGAAAGAACGGCATGAAAGAATCAATTTGTTCCCATAACAAAGTAGTCATTATCATCCCTATTGTTTAAATGAGGAACTTGAAGAGTTCAGAGAAGTAAAGAAACTTGCTCAAGTTGCACAGCTAGAGGGCAAAAATTCAATCAGGACAGATTGATGGCCAAAATTCACACTCTTTCACTTACATTGTTGCTGCCTCTCATTTTCTTCCTGCTATCCCATGACTCACTCCCAAAGACTCTCCTGTCTCACAAAGGTAGACATATTTATATAACTTAAAGAAAAATAACTAAATTATAGAAACATAATAAAGAGGACTTGATGTCAGCAAACTCAGTTAATATATGCTGCTTCTCTGTCTGTGTACATCCTGGGACCTTATGCACTTCAAAATAGTCACATCCAACTGGTGACACATGTTCAGTAATTACATTATTATCCTCATTACATCTTGGTAACCCCTTGATGCCAGGGCTTTCTCTCAATCATGAGCTAATAATCTAACTTTCCCTTATGAGACATGAAAAGCAAATGGCTTTTATTTTTACAGATGGAGAAACTAAGGTAAAGAGAGGTTAAAGTTCACAATGTCTTCCTCTCTACACATCACAGTTACCCTAAACAGGCAGCTCTGTTTTGAAGATGGTATTTACAGAGACTTTAATCCTGAAAGGGTCTATACCAGGGACTCAGGTTTCCCATTTTCTTTCTTTGTTTTTGTTTTCTTAGGTAGTTATTTATGTGACTGTCCTCCTAACTAAATGGACCAATCTGGGCATAAACCATTTTCTCATTTTCTCTGCTTATAGAAGGGAATGGTTTATTTCAGCACTGCAGATAAGATCTTGAGGTCTCAGGAGGATGACAAATTGAAACAGTCTCTTTCTTGCCTAACATTTCTTACCCAAGAGTCAAGTGATGATGCTAAGGAACAAATCTCTCCTCTCCTGACAATTTGCACTTATTTTCTTAATAGCCCTGCTAAGATTCAATGAATTTCAGTTTGTTTAGAGCCTACTTAGTGCTTGCCAACAAGCAAAGAGCACTTTCATTCATCACTGTAATAGTCCTATTGGTGATGCAGTCCCTATGAAATTATGGCAGCAATTCCAAAAAAGAAACAGCAGAAATAGGGCAAATGAATTATCTTTCAAAAGAGCCATCAGAATAACATAGCAGCTCCTATATAACTAGAAACTTAATAAATTATTTTGATTGAGAAATACTCAGAAATTTTGTTAGGCTATAATATCAGTGTGCTAAAAATTACCTATTCACTGGAATTATCTATATTTTACAAAATCATTTGAAAACAAGCACAACCACTGGATACAGCTGCATAACTCTATTAATAAATCTAGGTCTTGATAATTGTGCATAAAAAGTAACATTCACAGACAATTCAACTGGCTAAATAATTCCAAATTAATGCTCTTCTTTAATCTGTTAGTCTCTTGCTCATAATTCTGGTTTGATATTTGACAGGTGCTTTTGGTGCAGCAATGGGGTGACTGTACACTTCTTCCAAAGATCACAAATTACTAACATTGTTTCCGCTCTCATTTAAACTCTTTCTATAAAACTTTTAAATTGAAACATTATCTCTGGTATTAGTTGTTGACGAGATTTAAACTGTAGGACCAAAATGATTTCATATTTTTATTATACTCATCTTTGACATTTTTCTGTATCTTTCACCTTTCATCAAGAGTATGTTCTCTATCTACCATGTATTAACGTATTCGGTGCTCAGTTGAATATGGATCTTCCCCAACTTACAAAGGAATTATTTTCTAAAAGTTCATTTTCAAGTCAGTTATTCACAATGTTTTAAGCATTTTTCCATTAAAAAAATTATACCGTAGGAGTTCCCATCATGGCTCAGTGGTAACGAACCCAACTAGTATCCATGAGGATGCAGGTTTGATCCCTGGCCTTGCTCAGTGGGTTAAGAATCCAGCATTGCTGTGACTGTGGTGTAGGTCACAGATGCGGTTTGGATCCTGCATTACTGTAGCTGTGGTATAGGCTGGCAGCTGCAGCTCTGATTTGACCCTTATCCTGGGAACTTGCATATGCCATGAGTGTGGCCCTAAAAAGACCAGGAAAAAAAATCATACTGTTAAGGGCAATTATATTATCCATCCAGTTCACAATGACCTACTTCATACAAAATGCCACTGGATTACAGAACCAGCAATATTGCAGAAAGGAAAAGTGGGACTGATATTTGTATGTGACAAGTACTTTCACACAAGTAATGTTATTCAGTCTTTTTTTTTTTTTTTTTAAATGGCCACACCTGCAGCATAGAGAAGTTCCCTGGGGCCAGGGACTGAATCCTAGCCATGGCTGTGACCAACACTGCAGCTGCAGCAACTCTGGATCCTTTAACCCACTGTGCCAGGTAAGGGATCAAACTCACACCTCTGCAATTAACCCGAGCTTCTGCAGAAGGATTCTTAATCCACTGCACCACAGCAGGAACTTCCACAAAGAATAATGTTATTTAGTCTTAGTAATCCTGCAAGGTAGATTATTATGTCTTCCTTTAAAGACAAGGACCCTGAGGCCAATAAACGTTAAGTAACTTGCCCAGGGTAATAGCTTATAAAAATAGAACAGATTCAAACCCAGAACTGTCTGGCTATGAAAAAAGGATTCCATTCCTGCAACATGCAGCTCTTCCCTTTAAAAAAGCATTTATAAGGGAACATATTCCAAATGGGAATGTCAAATGTTTCACAACGCAAAAGCTCCTGAAGTGCAGAAACAATGACTTTTCATCCTTGTATCTCCAATGTGGTGTTTGACACAAAGTAGTTACCCAATGACTGCTGAATAAACAAAGGAACAAACAAATTAACAGAAAATGAGTTCTTCAAAGGCAGGGGTCATTTTTTATTCATATCTATATACATACAGCCTACCATGACATAATATAATCTATCCATCAACAAATATTTATTAGTAAAGAATTCCATCTACTACCATACCTTCTCTCATTGTTTTTCCTAAATTTGTAACCCTAACCACTTCCAAATTCCTTCCTTAAACTCTATGTCTTCCAAAATCTCAGTTCTCTCCTCCTTCCTTTCTTTAGACACTGAAATCCAGAAGACTAAATCCATATTTACATCTTTTATGGGCTCAGCAAGTTCCCTAGCCAAGACAGATATGAATTAATGTAGGAAGCTTTACCCACAATGCTCCTGGATTTCTGAGTTTGAAAAAGATGCACTGCCCCTTGGGGAGAAATTATCCAAACCAGTATCAATGAAGTGGATTTATCTTGTCCAGAGGAAATGCAAATGAACTTAGTTGCATCAAGTTTCTGAAACTTTACTTCTTAAGCAAATTAAGAAACTCATTTCAAGTTATTTGAAAGGAATGTTGGCTGACACTTGCAAATGAATTTTCTATAGAGAAGCAGCTCTGATTCTACAGTTTATCATTTCACATGGTCTTAGAGATGAATATCTAGATCCCACATCAATTTTTGATGAAATAGAATCCCAAAAGCTTAAAAACTAGGTTCTACTTCATAATATGTCATTCTCTCTACCTTCTTTCAGGATACATTAATTTTTTAGTAAGTTTTTTCATCTAGCTCCTAAGATACATT
Organism: Phacochoerus africanus; assembly: GCF_016906955.1. NCBI lineage: Eukaryota > Metazoa > Chordata > Mammalia > Artiodactyla > Suidae > Phacochoerus > Phacochoerus africanus. The sequence continues at coordinate 45,755,928 of NC_062558.1, forward strand.
TTTAACCACTGCAAGTTCAAAAATGATGCACAAAGCTCCTAATTTAAATATCTTATGTGAAGAAGCCTTCTTAAATATAGTAGTTATAGAAATACAAGTTCTGAATTTCCCACTTTAAAAGTCCTTGAAAAAAATAAATTATTTTCTTAAGCTCCCAGATGAGTACATTTAAGACCCTACATCAATCACGTTGGTTATTTTCAAAATTATCCTGAATATTATTAATGGCAAATGTTAAACTACTAAATATCCTATATTATTGATAAAGTCTCTCTGAAGACATGGCTCAGCAATTTCAGTATATATACTTTGTGAAACAAGAGAACCAGAAGCACTTCCAGGAAGAACAATAACAAAATTTTCATTCCCTTCAGCACAATTGGCTCAGAGCAATAAAACAGAAATACTTGTTTTAAAAACATGCTTTATATCCACATTTAAATGCCTAATTAATTCTAATAATTAAATGCAGCCACTAACCACTTTCTTTGCAAGATCTCTTTTTTATTTCCATAAACTCTGGAATTTAATGGAAATCATTGTGTCATTAAGGCCAGGGTAATAAATGCCTGTTGGTCAATAAGCTCTGAACCTTAACAGGCAGTTAACTAATTCAGATGGAAATAAGACCAATAGTTCTAATGGCCTCTAATTTCACTGCAAGAGTCCATACTTATGAACTATAGATGGTTTTCATAAGCTCTTCCTACAGCAGAGAACAGCAATTTAAACGTAAAAAACATGCATTTGAAATTCAAGTACTTACACTTATTTCATTCACCAGTGAGACCACAGATCAGTAGAGGTCCTTTCAGAAGAAATATTTAAGTACAATAAGAAAAGCCAATACAAGCAAAAATAAAATGATTTTAAATTATGCAGGTAAACTTAGTCTATTTGAAAATCATTAAAATTTTCCTTTGCTTGTTTCAAACAATCTGAATTTTTTTAAACTGGACAAAAGTAACAACTGTACAAACACCTTTCAATAAACATAAAAAGGGAGGCTTAGAAAGTTGATCTCTTCCTGCTGTCTCACTCATCCTCCCCTGAGATTGAAGCCTTCTAGATTTCAACATAAATAGATATAACTTATTATACAGATATCAGTATACTTGAAATAAAATAGTATGGGGACATCAGAATCCACTCAAAACCTGATCCTTTCAGATGTTTGTCTCACACTACAACAGCAAAGAAATCATTTCAAGTGATGAGGTAAGACTGTCCTTTTGTCCTATGCCAGAGGGTGACTTCCATACAAAAATGAACTAGATTATGTTCACTGTTCTGCCAGCATTCAACTCAGACCGGAATATTTTATGCCTCTATTCATATTTCCATAGTAGCTACACTTAACAAGAAAAATCTCTTAAATTACATATTCAAGCTCCTATTCCTAATGCCATTTAATTTAAAAACATTTACATGCCAAATTTTAAAATCTTTATACTTATTCATCACTTTGTCAATTATGGTGAAAGAAGTTAAAGTCCTCTGGCCTAATTTTATACCAAACTTCTGACAAACCTAAAGAAAACAAATCACTATGTTTTCTAGCCTCTAGTTCAATCATAATCACATTTCCTGCAAGACATTTAGACTAGATTAATCTTCTTGATAGCATGTAATTAAGATAGCAAAAATATGGTAGTGAACTAGAACACCAGGCAGGTAGTAAAGAAATCTTGGGCTGGTACTAGCGTTGTAACTCATCTGCTATATAAATTTCAATTACTTTCCTTCTCCCAGCCTCAATTTCATCATTTCTAAAGTAAAGAGTTGGGTTAAATGATTTCTTAAGGTTCTTTAGAACTGTGGAACATCCTAAAATCCTATTCTATGAAATATGATCTTTAATTATTTGTAGAGTAGCTAACTGCTGAGGCAGCCCAAATTTCTCCTTAATACTTCCACACTATCATTTGGAACCTTGTGATACCAGATTTCATTTCAATGTCTCCTTTTTCAAACACTTTTTTTTTCCTAAAAAGAAAATGTAAAAGTTCTCCATAAGATATCTGTCACCACTATCCCTTCCCCTAAGGCCGGGCAAGCTTTCCCTTTTAACAAAAACACTTACAATTGGCAAGAAGGGTGTGAGCCAGTCTATTTCTTTTCATGTGTTAATGAACCACCTACTGCCAAATGGAACTCTTTCCTTAATTCCAGACCAGTAAACACCATTTTCTGATGATGTAAAATGACAAAGTACTAATTAGAAGGAATCTAATATGAAGTCACAATTCTCATTAACTGGAAGTTAACTAGAGTAATTATTAACAAGTCACATTATCATTAGACCAAAAAAAAACATCAAAATTGATTTATGTATTCAGAAGTCTCTAATAAATAGGTCTACAATCAAGGTCCTCCATAAAGTGACCGGAATAGAGAAAATAACGTTTTACAGGTTTAATGAAAGCTCTGAAAATATCACATTTTTTTATTATTCAGATGTCTTTTTCCGGTATTAAATATACCCTGAAATACTGAATTAAACTAGATGACTAAGAAGAGAAAATATTTTAAAAAATCTCCAAAGAATACAACCTGTAGCATCTTCAAGAGGCTAAAACAACCCTAATGATGACGAATGCCCTCAGGATCCCAAGAAGCATCTATCTCTAAGGCCAAAAGAGTACTGCTTTTGTTCAACTCTCTAATTAAGATGAATTGAAGATAAATGCAAACAAGAATTGTGGCCACTTGGAGACCAATACATCAAAACAATAGAGGAAGAAAAAAAAGCTACTCAATTAATGGCAAATCATAACAATATGAGTACATTTCATGTTTCTTTTAGAATTTGTCAGACTTGCTGATTTTTTAAAATCGGTTTTTGCAATTTTGAACTAGCTCAGGTTATATCATAAACATTTTAATTTTAGTGAATTTTGGTATATATTTGTACCCTGAACATATTTCAAAACTCCATAATAAAAAGTTACCTGTCTTGGGTTTACATAAGCTAAAACTGTTTTTGTGTGTATATGTGTTAAATTTCCTAATGCTAATATGGTCTACATTAGAGACCTATATTCTCAGAGCATAATTAACATGCCACATGAATGGTGAAATAAAAAGGTAATATTACTAAAAAATTATTTTACAGTTAACTTCATAATTTAAACTCAAAATTTTATGCTAACATTTATCACATTATAAATCAAATAATAAAAACATTTCTCAACTGAAAGGTAGAACAAATAAAGGTAAAATGTTTCTTTCAAAGAGATTTAAACTACATTTGTCTTATTTTATTTATTTATTTTTTTCGGTCTTTTCGTCTTTTTAGGGCCACACTCAAGGCGTATGGAGGTTCCCAGGCTAGAGGTCCAATAGGAGCTATAGCCTCCAGCGTACGCCACAGCCACAGCTTATGATCTGAACTGTGCCTGCGACCTACACCACAGCTCACTGCAACGCCAGATCATTAACCCACTGAGCAAGGCCAAAGATCAAACCCACATCCTCAGGGATGCTAGTCGGGTTCACTAACCGCTGAGTCATGACTGGAACTGCATTTGTCTTATTTTAAAGATTATATTATTCTCATTAAAGAATATATGTTCATCCTATAAAATTTAGGGAAAATATAAAAGCACCACAAAAATTAAGCTCATTCTTCAATCCCATTACCCAGAGAACATCACTTTTACTTTAACTTATATATTGCCAATATTTTTCTATTCAAACACAACACTATTTTATAAAATTTGGAATTTCTCTAAGATTTTATTTTGGTTTAAATCAGTTTAAAATAGTCATTTTGTTATATAAACTTTATAGATAAAATTGGATAAAGCAAGATGTAGTTAATTTATAAGACACTGATGATAATTTTATTATACACACAGAATTGTGTAAAATTATATACACATGTATATATATAATCATGTATTAAGAATATATTTTTCATACAGATCCAATCAAATATATATATCAGAGCTGAAGTAATACCATAATTTTATCTAATAAATGCATCCATGCAGCATATCTAGAGCAAACTGTTGAACATATTACAATTATATGATGGAAATTAACCAGATAAGAGAAACTAGAATAGCTTAGAGTACAAAATATTCTTCAAGTAAATGCAAGAAATTAACATACACATACTCAGATGCAAACTAAAATTTTTATTAGACATGTGAGAGGAAATTCTAAACACCTTTTAATTCACATCAGCCTCTGCTACTAAAGAACCAGACTATTTTCAACACCCCCCCCCAAAAAAAGTTAAGCAAAAAGAAATAGTTCTATTATGACAACTTCTAATTGGTGACAGAAAGGAACGTACATACACACGTAAACATGATGAAAAAACATACACCTTATGAATGATGTATACAAAATTTACAGATTTACTTAATAGTAATAGTAAATATTTCCAAAATGTATAACCCACAAAATTGTTTAAATATAGAATAAATAAGATAAAATAGAGATTAGACAGAAAATCCTAGATAGGAAAATCACATGTGTCTTTAAAAATTTCTGATACAAAAGGATGACATTGTCCTTAGTCTAATTCAAGAATTCCAATGAGGGAGTTCCTGTTGTGGCGTAGTGGTTAGCAAATCTGAGTAGGAACCATGAGGTTGCGGGTTCAATCCCTGGACTCGCTCAGTGGGTTAAGGATCTGGCATTGCCATGAGCTGTGGTGTAGGTTGCAGACACGGCTCAGATCCCACGTTGCTGTGGCTCTGGCGTAGGCCGGTGGCTACAGCTCCAATTAGACCCCTAGCCTGGGAACCTCCATATGCCACAGGAAGCGGCCCTAGAAAAGACAAAAAAAACAAAAAAAACAAAAAGAGTTCCAACAAGGGAGTTCCCATCATGGCTCAGCTAATATCCATGAGGACGTGGGTTCGATACCTGGTCTCACTTAGTGGATTAAGGACCCAGCATTGCCATGAGCTTTGCTGTAGGTCGCAGAAACAGGTGGGATCTGGCATTGCTATTGCTGTGGCTGTGGGGTAGGCTGGCAGCTGCATCTCCAATTCGGTCCCTAGCCTGGGAACTTCCATATGCCATGGATGTGGCCCTAAAAAGCCAAAAAAAAAAAAAAAGAATTTCAGTTAAATGTCCTGGAAATTCCCATTGTAGCGCAGTGATAATGAGCCTGACTAGTATCCATGAGGATAAGGATGCATGTTCGGTCCCAGCCTTACTCAGTGGGTAAAGGATCCAGTGTTGCCATAAGCTGTGGTGTAGGTTGCAGATGCAGCTGAGATCCCAAGTTGCTGTGGCTGTGGCTGTGGCCGGCAGCTACAGCTCAGATTTGACCCACTAGACAGGGAACTTCCATATGCCATGGGTTCAACCCTAAAAAGCAAAAAAAAAAAAAAAAAAAAAGAATTCCAATGGATTACTTTTATACAGCACAGATAAGTCTTTTTTGTGAGAGCTACAGAATGTGGCACTGGAGATGAGTATAATTTAATTTGGAACATGTACAAAGATCTATTGGAGCCTGTCTGTTTGTAGCAACATTTTCACTGAGTTATACATTCTGCATATCAATACAGCTGTTCCGTAGCTTTCAAATGCTGATATAAAACTAGCTTCTACCTATTTTTAAAAATTACATGAACAGTAAAAACTTGGATTAACCCAGTGTCCTGGTATTTTTAAGTTCCTTGGGAGCACATAGAAAGACAAAGAAAAGGATTCTTAATTTAAAAGTCAGTATACACTACTGTTTATATATGGACATAACCATATATGTATATATTCACTATTACTCTTGTGAACTGAAGTTTGGCACTTGCCATCAGCCTCTACGTGGATTAAATCATGAGCCGCTGCAGCTGCCTACCCGAAGCACCCCCTTGAGGGTTAGGGTTAGGGTTAGGGCTCAGGGTGAAAATCAGGAGTGAAGGACTCTGTGATTTGGGAAAACTGGAAGAATGGGTCTTCAGATAGGCACAGGTTTTTAGAAAATGTTATGTGGTCAATTCTTACATCTCCTCATATTTAGAAAAGCACTAAAATCCTTCATGGTAATGTCTGCTCCTTGTGACTAATAGTAACCTTCAGGAGATCAGCAACAAACTTTTATAAAATGTGCACCTCCCCCTCACCTTTATCATAAATGATATCCCCCTGTCCTCTTTTGGGCAGTATTTCAGATAGGTCTGAAATACCCAGGGCTATAGTTAAGGATAAAACAAAGAATGTCACAGTCCTCTGCAAGGAATGAACGCAGTCACCTCCAAGGGGGAGAGCCAGTGAGTCCTGCAGGCTGTGAAAACTCAGGATACTGGCCCTGACAGCAGAGGTGCATATCAAAGGGATGATCCAGTGAGCCCAGGCCTCTTTTGTTCCTGCTATCTGCTTTGCTGCAAAATTCCTATGTATCCTAGGTCTTCCCTTGCCTCCTAGAAGGGGGTTCTCAGGGCTCCCTGAGATGCTGTCTCCTGGACTTAAGTCTTAATTTTGCCCCAAATAAGACTTAACTCTCAACTTTCAGGTTATGCATTTTTTTAAGTTGACACTCTTTAGCTGTATTATAGAATTCAATACAAACAAATAGCACTTATTATTTTACTAGTCATTTGGCATGTGCTCTATGCCTATGAAAGAATGTGCTAACCACATGTATACCAATCCCGTGATCAGTGGTCCAGAAATCATGTGGTATCTTGCAACACAACTTAGCAATTAGACTATATTCCAAACAAGTTAGACTATACTCCAAACAAATTAGACTGTATTAGACAAATTAGACTATATTACAGCAAGTGCCTTCAAGCTGAGTCTTGAAGAAGAGCCACTGACCAGAGAGAATAATGAAGCATACACTATCTAAAGCAATATTACCAAGAAAATAACAGCAAATTCAACCACGCTTTCTTTAAACTAAACTCAAATCCCAAACAAGCTTCCCTGTTATCATTAGACGGAGACATGTACTCTATAAAATGCTCAGGGGCATGAACTGAGGGCAAGTCTGAGTGGTTCACACTCCATTTTGCATGTTATAGGCACTAGAAATTCAAAAACCAGTCACCAAAATGGGTGTTGTGAAATGAAAATTCAGTTTTATTTTTAAAAGATGGGAGAAATGAAGTGCCATTTGTCCAAATTTACATATGCAGTATTAATTTCATTCCTTTATGAACTTTTTACCTATTTCATTTCACTGCTCTCAGCATCTGCTTTCCACTCTGCTTCAAGTGATTCTAAAACTTTATACATAAGAAAATATTCCTGTAATAACAAATCTCCAATTTACTTTGTGTAAAAAAAATAAAATAAAATAAGCTAAGCTCAATTCAAAATGTCCTCAGCTTTCTAATCTGATTCAAAAAATCAGATATTAAGGTCATTTTGAAATATGCTTAAGAATGAACACATGACAAATTCCTTGTTACTAGTATTAGTATGAAATCATGATACCACTTGCCAAACCAAGAATCTGAAAGCATTAAGGAAATTGTAGGACTAAGTCTCTAACATGCTAAAAAATCTGAAATGTTTAAAGAAAATACAACTGAAAATAACAAATCCATTCTTCTGATTAGTATTATTAGCAATGCAAATTATTACAGTTAAAAACCACACAAGCGTTCCATTTATGCCCTATTCTCAAAGTTACTGTGATCATCCTAATTCTATAATCTGCATGAAATAAGATACAGCTCATTGGGATAGGGAAGTTTCCTAAAGGGTGAGAAAATGTGTCTCCTTGACTTTAATTAGGAAGAGGAAGTGAAGATTTTTCCTTTCCCTTCACTTCCCAAGGTGCTAAGGCCCTGGACCCATGTGAAACCAGAGGATTCACACTCAGATCTAACTTCAAAGCAACTGGCTTCTTTCCATTGAAGTATACTGCTGCCTTGACTGAAGTTTTATTCAGTACATTAGTCATAATACCTTTCTCTATCAAAATAAATAACTTTAACCAGCTGGTCTTTTTTTGTATTTACTTGATTAATTTTATTACATTTATAGCTATACAACAATCATCACAACCAAATATTTACAGTATTTCCATCTCAAAGCCTCAGTGCATCCCCCTACCCCCCAACCTGTCTCATTTGGAAACCATAAGGTTTTCAAAGTCTGTGAGTCAGTATCTGTTCTGCAAAGAAGTTCATTGTGACCTTTTTTTAGATTCCACATGTAAGTGACAGCATTTGATGTTGGTGCCTCATTGTCTGACTGACTTCACTTAGCATGATAATTTCTAGGTCCACCCATGTTGCTGCAAATGCCATGATTACTTTTAATGGCTGAGTAATATTACATTGTGTATAGGTACCACATTTTCTTTATCTACTCCTCTGTCAATAGACATTTAGGTTGTTTCCATGTCATGTCTTGGCTACTGTACATAGTACTGTAATGAACATTGGAGTACATGTGTCTTTTCAAGTCATGGTTTTCTCTGGATAGATGCCCAGGAGTGGGATTGCTGGATCAAATGGTAATTCTATTTTTACTTTTCTGAGGAATCTTCATACTGTTTTCCACAGTGGTTGCACCAATTTACATTCCCATCAACAGTGTAAAAAAGAATGAAATTAGAAGACTTCCTAACACCATATACAAAAATAAACTCCGAATGGATTAAAGACCTAGATATAAAAACAGGTGGTCTTAATGTCACCTTCCAGGAGGGGAGGAAGGAACTAAGATATATATGAGTTTCTGCAACAAAGGGCAGGTAACAGGAACAAAAGAGGCCTGGGCTCACTGGAAGCATCCCTTTGATATGCACCTCTGCTGTCAGGGCCAGTATCCTGAGTTTTCACAGCCTGCAGGACTCACTGGCTCTCCCCCTTGGAGGTGACTGCGTTCATTCCTTGCAGAGGACTGACATTCTTTGTTTTATCCTTAACTATAGCCCTGGGTATTTCAGACCTATTTAAAATTAAAACAAAAAAAAACAAACAAACAAAAAAACCACAAGAGCCACAAATATTTGGAACCACAAAGGAATATGTCATATTACAAGCAATAAAGTGCTGATTAATAGAACTTCCACAACTATGACCCTGAAATAAAAAACTCACAGGAAGGAAAAATGATAACTGCTGGAAAAATGCTAGTAATCATTCCCTAAAGATCCTTATATAGTAAATGGGACTACTGAGTCCTCAAGTCTAGAACCATCTCCTTTCCCAGCCCTCCTATCCTCCCACTTCCCTCAGCCTCACTCTTCTCAAAGAGCCAAAGTCACTGAATTAGCCAAGGCGCCTGCCAATGACCTTTTATGGATCTGCATGAGTTGCTCACAAAGTCCAAGGCAAAGCAACTTTGAGAGTTTGGCAAAGAAATTTATTTTTAGTTGTTTTTATTTTTAAAAGAAAACATCATCACAAAAACATTAATACTCTGGGTACATAAACAAGAAAAATTTCTTGTGAAGCTGACTCTTTTTTCCAAAGACTTTACGGTATAGAAATCAGAACTTAAAACCCAGAAAGGCATATTATGCTGGTTTTTCAAAACTGACAAAGGAGTTCCCATTACGGCACAGCGGTTTAAGAATCTGACTACAGTGACTCAGGTTGCTGCAGAGGTATGGTTTGATCCCCAGCCCAATGCAGTGGGTTAATTCAGGATCTAGCATTGCTGCAGCTGTGGTGTAGGTTGCAGTTACAACTTGGATTTAATCCCCGGCCCAGGAACATTTATATATCATGGTGTGACCATTAAAAAAAAATAAAAAAGACAAAGAATTATAAAATTACAGAGTTTGAAGAGATCTTAAATAGTTACACAGACCATCATCTTCATTTCAAACAAAATTTATTAAAGAAATTGAGAATTCATTCAATGTTAAAACTTTCAGAAAAAAAGCCAGCATTCATAGGGAAGAAACTATTTCACATAACTAAACTGAAACACTCATTCTACCTTATAACCTTGTAAGTTGTTATTAGATATTCAGGGTGAGAGTTGGTTATAGGGATGATTTATGTAAATTAAAGGAAAACAAACACTAAATGCACTAGTAAACAAAAAGGTAATGTACAACCATGGATGCTTTTCATATATGTATCATTTAATCTCTACAACAATCTATGAAATAGATAACATTAGCCCATTTTACTAAGCAGATACTAATGTTCAGAAGGGAAAATAAAAAATGTTCAAGGTCAGAAGGTAATAGGTAGCAGATCTGGGATATTGACTCGGGCTTGTCTAACTATCTATGTATTAGCTCACAGTTCCTCATTCTTTATGCCAGATATCACCAACCTTGTCAAAATGGCTGTGCATTGCTTTCATTCTACTATGTCAGATTGGATCACAGACAGCAACTTGAACAGCCAGGGTTGAAGACATGTGCTGGCTAAGAGTTCTTATCTAAAGCACTGATCAACTATATGATCATTGGAAACATCTAAAAGTCAGGAGCAGTGACACCAACTCCAAACTCTTACCAAGCTGGCTGATAATGGGCCACAAATTATGCAGGAACTAAAAGCCACTTGTTAGTGCAGGTGGCTGATAATAGCCTTTGCAAGTGACAAGGAATAGGACTGGTGGACATAAATATCCATGAAAACTGTTTAACAGCCTTGGTATACCCTTCACAGATTGCCAATCTCTATAACACACAGGACTTTTTACATACAGACAATGCAAATAATTTAGAGGAAGGGGAGCAAGGAAGGATTACAGTAAAAATAAGACACCCAGGGAGTTCCCGTCGTGGCTCAGTGGTTAACGAATCCAACTAGGAACCATGAGGTTGCAGGTTCGAACACTGGCCTTGCTCAGTGGGTTAAGGATCCGGCGTTGCGGTGAGCTGTGGTGTGGGTCACAGACGCGGCTGGGATCCCGCATTGCTGTGGCTCTGGCGTAGGCCGGTGGCTATAGCTACGATTCGACCCCTAGCCTGGGAACCTCCATATGCCACAGGAATGGCCCTAGAAAAGGCAAAAAGACAGAATAAATAAAAAAAATAAAAATAAGACACCCAGCCCACTGTTTCAGTAGGAGTTGGGAAGAGTATTGGACAAGTACACCGTATAGCACACAACAAAGAAAGCAAAATAAATCAAAAGGAAAAAAACCAAAAATGCAAAAAAATCAAAAATGTATTCTGAGGTGATTAGGGTAGAAACAAACTAAAGCTTTTAAAGGAGGAGTTTCTGCTATGCCACAATGGGTTAAGAATCTGACTGCAGTGGGTCCAGTTGCTGCAAAGGCTCAGGTTTATTCCCCAGCCTGGCAGAGTGGGTTAAAGGACCTGGTGTTGCCACAGCTGTGGCATAGGTTGCAGGTGTAGCTCAGATTCAATCCCTGGCCTGGGAACTTCTATATGCCACAGGTGTGGCCGTAAAAAAATATTTTAAAGGAAAAGTTCTTGAAAATCACTGCTCTTTTCTCCTCTGCATATGCTTATTTACCACTCTCCTTCATTTACAGTGCACTCCATTCAATTTCATGTTTCACCCTTAGAATTTCATTAACAGAACCTCACCACATGTAGCTTGAAGCAATGATTAATATATTACTCAGCAAAATATATATGCATAAGCACCTAATGCCCCAGATCATCGAATATACTCCTAACCCACTCGGGGCTAGTGAGGCCCACTGAGAAGGGCAGCAGGAAGAATAGTACTCATACAATCTCACACGTTTTGAGAGAGATAGAGAAAGACTTCAAGGGATGAGATTTTGACATCTCCCTTTATAACTATCAGATTGGTATCAACTGATCAAAACCAAAAGCAGGCTTTCCATTTGAGTATGAAGCAAGCATGAAAAGCCAGCCACATGCTTTTCCACTATTCTAAATCAGTCTAGAACCTGTACCTTGGTTTCAGACAGTCCACCTAGTACTTGAGGGCTGTGATAGGAGAAGATTCACCCTCAGGTAAAATCTATAGAATAAAACTGCCATTATTCTCTTAGATACTAGAAACAACCGTAGAATTCATAAATGTGGTCTCAGGTTGCCCCAAAAATATGAAAGCCGTAGATGAACCTTTAGCCCTTCCTCACAGGCACAGTGGCCCTCGAGACTTCTCATTTGCCTCCTATCCTTGAAAGGTGGAATATAGCTGAAAGGAAAGGGGACTCACCAGGGCTCCCAGAGGGTACTAGGTATAGGCCTAGCCTAGCAGGCCTCCAGAGGTTATCTGAGCCAAGGTAAAGCACGTAGATTTCCTAAAGTCCTGAGAATTAGCCTCACCTGAGATGTCAGTGAGGCTTCCCTAACATCTAGTGGAACTAGACTGACTTCTCCATGTTTGGATCAGAAGAGACAGACCTCCACAAGCTGTAGACATACCCAGTTGTTTGGAAGCTGACTTCCAAACATGTGAAGCTTTCATTCATGATTGAATGCTACTTAAGAGTTATAGACTGCTAACCAATCGATGGCTTCTGATCCCATACTCCCTGCTCAAGTGAACACAGAGAAACGAAATGTCAGACTCTTTAAACATGCCAACTGGAAATCAAAGTAAAATGCTGAAGGTAAAGTGACAGCTCAGTGTTTCTCTCTAGTATAAATTCCCTGATGTTCACTCTTAAAAGAATTGTCCCAGTCCGTTTCTGTTTGACATTTCCCTCCTTGCTCAAGCTAAAGTGGGGCCTGTGCATAATTACTGATGAACTAAATGCCCACAAGACCACCTCAAGGGACACAAACAGTGCCCTGACACAAAAAGCAAAATCAATAATCTGCTGCTCTATGTCACATGGAAATCCTGACTGCTGTCAGCAGACAGGAGGAGGAGGCTTAGGGGTTGCAGTAGAGACAATTAGAGCCCTTGGAAAAGCAGAGGAGAAAGTAATGAAACCTCCCAAGTTCATCAGTCACACACACACACACACACACAATGAAAAGGCCACATAGCCAGAGGTCATATTTTTCCAGCCTGCTAAATTAAAGTGACTGAAAACCTCTGTAATTACAAAGAAACAGATGAAATTGTTAACTAAATTGTAATGCACTTTAAATGTCATAAGTTTTGATGCAATTTAATATTTTAAACGGACATTTCTCAGTATAGTCACTGATTGTATACCAAGCAGATGGGGACATAAGCCATGTCCATTACCAGGAATGAACAAACGCCCATCCATCTGCCTGAGTGGTACAAAAGTATACTACAGAGAAAGCGAAGAGTAAACCCTCTCTGACTGGAGTTATAGAAAAGAGCACTGGAAAGGAGCCAAGAGGCCTGGGTTCCAGTCTCAGTTCTCCATTTATTTACTCTGACCTTAGGCAAGTCACAACCTCTCTGGGCCTCAGTTTCCTCATCTGTGAAACAGAGAAAAATAATCCCTGACATAACCATGTTACAAATTACTATAAGGATAAAATAAGACCAAATAAGAAAAAATGTTCTGTAAAAAGTTAGATACAAACGTAAGCAATCATTATAACATGCCATTTTGTATTTGGGGTAAAATAAGAAAACAAATCATTACTTACTATAGTCCAGAAAGATCTGAATTAACTTTGCAATTATCAGTTGGTTAAAAAAAAAAAAATCTCAGTGCATTACTATTAATCCCCTGGAGTACCCAACACTTCTAAAAAAATTGTCAACAATGAAGATGAGACAATAGTCTTCATGTACGAAACCAGCATACCTGTCTAGTATGTAACCAGAAGGCTAAAAGAGTAAATAAATGTCCTTCTTTTCATAACTAACTCATTAGCGGAGAGTGATGTAAGCACTGGAGAGAAAGATCTATTCTCTCTCACCTTTCTTTGTCCCTTCTTAAACCCATTTTATATAAAACAGCAACTAAAGAAGACTATAATAAGAGCAGTACTAAGGTGGTAAGTCTAAACATTAATCGCATTCCACATAAAGTACAATTTTCTCATAGCTTTATCAACTTATTTTTTTATTATGCATTCTATGCATCTAACAGATTTAACAGCAATTTTAGAATTCAAATGTGTGTGTATGATGAATGTTGCTAAGAAAATCTGGATCTTTATTTCAGTTTCTAGTATTTTTAAAGTACTAATAGTTTTTAGTTATTTGTTCATCCAAAAAAAAGTTGTGTTTTTTTTTTCATGACAATGTGTTTTGTTCAAACTCTCCAAAAATTCGCTTTGGGGTTAATCACAAGAATGGAAAGTTTTAGCTTTGATGAAATATTTTTTGAGGTCCACATAAGGTTAAACTAGAAGATATTTCACACTTTGAGCTGTACAGGACTCCATGAATGGAACTGTATTTCTAAAATCATTCTTTGTTGTTATCATAGGGTCCACCAGACTAAGGAGACACAGACACACACACACACACACACACACACACACACACACACACACAGGCACACACACACACACACACACGAATCCCTGAGTTAGAGGGAAGCCATCACAACAATGCAATCAGAAACAAAGAGGGCTAGAGTTAAGATAACGATAGTGGACAAACAGACAATGATTCAAGAAGTATTTAGAAAACCCCTTCGCTCAATTTCAGACCTTAATGTACTGCTCTATGCACATATAGAAAACAGATAATTTTATAGTAAATAAAGGTTGAGAATCACTATTAAAATCCTCAAGAAACATTTCTCCAGAGCTGTCAGGAAAGGACCAGCAACACTGTACAACCTGTGTTCTGCAAACAAAAGAACTCACTCTCATAACAAACGGAGCTCCATTTTACATGTGCAGAGAAAGGATTGCTTAGTCCACTAAAAAAGAAATATACTACCAAAACAGAAAGGAGAACATCATATCTTAATATAGTCTTCCATCGTTTCAGCCTTGGGCTCACCTGATCTGAAGAATTCCTATATGCTTTGAGAGGTGAAAAGCCTTTGTGAATAATTGAAGACAAAATAATGAAACCCTAGAATGTCAGAGACATAATATAGTTTTGTAGAATTCATCATGGAGCTTTTAAATTCCCAAATACTACATGCTGAATAATTTATTCTTGTGTCAATATGGGGCCAGCAGATGTTCATTCAGAGCCAATATTAACCCTCCTGAAGCTGAAAAGCAGGAAAATAGGCTCTGTCTGAGATGGAAGAAGGCACTTAGTTTAAGTGAGATTATCTTGGTATTTATGAGAAAATTAAAGCAGCTTTGGAAGTCAAGAAAAACACTACTTAGTCGGCAATCTTTTATCAAAGTCTGCTTATAAAGATAAGGAGGTGAATTTCATGAAAAAACACAAATGGTTGATATAGAGCAAGCTGATAACACCACTCTCTCCTTTCAGAAGGGTCCCTGGGGGCTTTTCACTGATTCTGTCTAAGACTATCTTTTAGTGGCTTATTGATATTTACCTCCCTTTTCAGGTCACTAATTCCTGGTGCAGTTTTGGACTCTCTACTGTGTTTTAGTTTCTGGGTATTCTCCTCTCTATGACCCACCTCTAATTCGGTTCACTTTAATTAAAAAGAGAATAAGGCAGAACAAAGTTGAAAACTTAAGCAACAATAAAGTTTAAAGTTTCAACAATGGTATATTAAATCTCCAAACTGGAAACCAATGCCTTAAATCTCTTTCATTCATTCACTCATTCAACAGCTAGTTGCTATCGACTATGTACAAAGTATTGTGCCAGGGCTGAAAAAAGATAGGATGTTTAATCACTTATTCTTTCTCTCTTTTTTTGTCTTTTTAGGGCCGCACCCACGGCATATGGAGGTTCCCAGGCTAGGGGTCAAATCGGAGGCTGCTGGCCTACATCACAACAACAGCAACTCGGGATCTGAGCTGTGTCTGCAACCTACACCACAGCTCACAGCAATACTGGATCCTTAACCTACTGAGCGATGCCAGGGATCGAATCTGCGTCCTCATGGATACTAGTCAGATTCGTTTCCACTGAGCCACAACAGGAATGCCTTATCAATTATTCTAAAGATTTTTTTTAAACAGGGGAATATACATGCACATGTCTGAAAATCTGCAGAAGCTTCCCATCAATGTGGTGAAAATGATGTACTAGGCTAATGTGGAAAGAGACAGCTTTCAATCTGAAAACACACAATAAGGTAGAATATATGAAAATAATTTTGGGCTACATGTCTGAAACCATATCCAAAAAAGGGAAATCCCTCAAGTGCTAGAAACAAAGAGGAAATAAGGACAGAGTTATGAGCAGTAGGTGAAACCAATAAAGCTCCCAGGAAAAGTAATGGAATCAATCACAGGCTTCAGCCACAGAAGGGACGCCCTGTTGCCACCTCAGCGGGAGGTGGCCAGGCTGCAGGTTTCATGCATGCTGCTCAGTGGACATGAACTATCTGAATAAAAACAAAAATAGTCAAGATCTGTGCATGAAATAGGGACTAGAAAAACTCCACCTACCACCCAGAATGGTAATGTAGATGGGAAAATTTGTATCCCAAGAGTCACGCATAATTCAACAAACTAAAAGAATCAAATTTGAAACTCTAGAAATAAAAGAGGGTAGGGACCTCATTTGTGGGGGTGGGGGGTAGAACTTCAATAGGTGGTCTGAACAACAAATATACAGATGATAATTAGAGACTAGGAATATTAACTCAAGGAAATCACTCAAATTCAGGACAGACAAGGAGATAAACAGAGGAAAAAGAGGCTGAGACAAGAAGACAAAGAAACAAAAGAAGACAGAATAAGATAGTTCAAATACATCTAACAAGGCTTCCAGAAGAGAATCAAGAGAAAAATGAAAGACACAATTGAAGAATAATATCTAGAACAGATCTTACTCCACAAATGAGAAAATTCCAACCCAGAATTGTCTTCAATCATACAGTTTGCCAGAAGCAAAGCTGGCAGAACACAGATCCTTAGCTGTCCACTCCTCTGTTATCAAATATCTTTTCAAAAGGAGAACCCCATTTTTTTTAAAAAAGCATAGCAGCCTGAAATTTCTTTTGGTCATTTTATTATTTAACTGTATCTGACATAGTGCTAAAATCCTTGTGTGTTACAACAACTGATTTTCAAAACAACCCTATTATTATTTTCTTTTTACAGATAAGAAAACTGAGGCTCAAAGAGAAGCAACTTGCCCAAAGTCATACAAGTGGTGAATGACAAGACAGATCTAGGATTCAAGCAAAGGTGTATCTGATTCCAAAATGTATACCCTTTTTAAAAGCATGTTTATTGAAGTATAACTGAATTTAATGTTGTGTTGGTTTCTGGTATACAGTAAAGTGATATAAAGTACAGTTATATATATGTATATATATTTATATAATTTATTTATATATATTATGTATTATGTATTTTTTTCATTTCCTTTCCATTATGGAATACTGGATACTAAACATAGTTCCCTGTACTATACAGTATGACCTTGTTGTTTATCTATTTTATATACAGTATTTTGTATCTATTCATTCTAAACTCCTAATTTATCCCTCCCCACCCCCTTTCCCTTTTGGTAACCATAAGTTTGTTTTCTATGTCTGTGAGCCTGTTTCTGTTTTATAAACAAGTTCATTTGTACCATATTTTAGATTCCACATATAAGTGATAGCATATGGTAATTGTTTTTATCTTTCTGACTTACTTCACTTAGTATGATAATCTTTATCCGTGTTGGTCCATTCATGTTTCTGTAAATGGCATTATTTCATTATTTTTTATGGCTGAGTAGTATTCCATCATGTATATATACCACATCTTCTTTATCCATTCATTTGTTGATAGACATTTAGGTGGCTACTATGTCTTGGCTATTGGAAACTAACTATGAACATTGGGGTGAATGTATCCAAAAGGCATACTCTTTTTTGTTGTTGTTTTGTTTTTGTTTTTTAGGGCTGTAACCGCAGCATATAGAGGTTCCCAGGCTAGGCATCGAATCAGAGCTACAGCTGCCAGCCTACGCCACAGCCACACCAGATCTGAGCCATGTCTGCGACCTACACCACAGATCACGACAATGCCAGATCCTCAATCCACTGAGCAAGGCAGGGATTGAACCCACAACCTCATGGTTCCTAGTCGGATTCATTTCTGCTGCGCCACAATGGGAACACCAAAAATAGGCACACTCTTAACCACTATATAACAATACCTCTATAGTGACATAGCTTTAAAATAATAAGGCACCCCTAAAAGTTACACTCAAAGATCAATTTCATTATATCACAGTTTCACTGTACACTTGGAGTATGATTTTTATAAAGTACAGTCAACCCTCTATATCCACAGGTTCTGCATCTGCAGATTCAACTAACCACAAATGGGAGAAAAAATTAACCCCAGAGAGTTTCAAAAAGCAAAATTTAAATTTGCCATGCACTACCATGCATTTACATGACATTTCTATTGTATTTAGTATTATAAGTAGAGATGATTTAAAGTATACAGGAGGATATGTGTAAGTTATATGCAAATATAATGCCATTTAATATAAGGGACTTGAGCATCCCTGGATTTTGGTAATCTATGAGGAGTCCTGAAACCAATCCTCCATATATACCAAGGACTGACTATACTATGAATCAATTTAATATGCAGTGTATTGCCCTATATGTTGACAACCACAGGGAGCCTTAAGGATTTTTTTTAATTTTTTTTATTGTTATTTCCCCAATACAATTTTTTTTCTACTGTACAGCATGGTGACCCAGTTACACATACATGTACACATTCTTTTTTCTCCCATTATCATGCTCCATTATAAGTGACTAGACATAGTTCTCAGTGCTA
The DNA here is from genome assembly GCF_016906955.1 of Phacochoerus africanus. Classification (NCBI taxonomy): domain Eukaryota; kingdom Metazoa; phylum Chordata; class Mammalia; order Artiodactyla; family Suidae; genus Phacochoerus; species Phacochoerus africanus. The sequence continues at coordinate 45,774,553 of NC_062558.1, forward strand.
CACAGCAGGATCTCATTGCTAATCCATTCCAAAGGCAATAGTCTGCATCTATTAACCCCAAGTTCCCAATCCACTCCACCCCCTCCCCTTCCCCTTATTTTTTGGAGTACTCACAAATTTTTTCAATTAATGAATATATTAAAAGCAAACAGGACAAAAACCTATGCTAAAATTCATAAGGAATCTCAAGGAATCCCAAATAACCAAAACAATTTTGAAAAAGAACAAAGTTAGAAGACTCATACCCCTGATTTCAAAACTTAACTACAAAGCTGCAGTAATCAAAAGCATGTCATACTGGCAAACAGATAGATACAGGCTGATGGAATACAATACAGAATCCAGAAATAAACCTTCATATAGATGGCCAACTGATTTCAACAAGTATGCCAAGATCATTCAATAAGAAAAGGATAGTCTTTTCAACAAATAGTATGGAAAACTGGATATTCACATTCAAAAGAATGAAGCTGGACCCTTATCTTACACTATATACAAAAATTAACTCAAAATGGATCAAAGACCTAAACATAAGAGCTAAAAGTATGAAACTCTTAAAAGAAAACATAAAGGAAGAGATCCACAACACTGGATCTGATAATATTTTGTTGGATACGACACTAAAAGCAGAAGCAACAAAAGGAAAAAAAAATAGACAAAGGAGACTTCATCAAAACTAAACACTTCCATGTAACAAAGGACACTATCAGGAGAGTGAAAAGACAACCCACAGAATGGGAGAAAATGTTTTCAAATCATATATGTGATAAGGGATTAATGTCCAGAATAAATAAAGAACTCCTATAATTCAACAATTAAATATATGTGTGTGTGTGTGTGTGTGTGTGTGTGTGTGTATGAGTTCCCTTGTGGCTCAGCAGATTAAGAATCTGATGTTGTCACTGCTGTGGCTCTGGTTACAGCTGCGGTGTGGGTTTGATTCCAGGCCCAGGAACTTCTACATGCCATGGGCATGGCCAAAACAAAAAAACAAACAAACAAAAAACAAAAAAACCCAAAACAAACAAAACAAAACAGTATAAAAATGGGCCAAGGACTTGAACAGACATTTTTCCAAAGAAGATACATAGTGAGCACACGAGAATATGTTCAATGTCTTTCATAATGAAGGAAATCAAAACCTCAATGTGAGCACACGAGAATATGTTCAATGTCTTTCATAATGAAGGAAATCAAAACCTCAATGATATACTACTTCATATCCACTAGGATGGCTATTATCAAAAGATGACCCAAAAAAGGGTGTTGACAAAGATGTAGAGGTGGAGGAATTGGAACTCTGGTGCATTGCAAGTGGGAACATAAAATGGTATAGCCACTGTGGAAGACAGTTTAGCAGCTCCTCAAAAAGTTAAACATAGAATTACCATATAATCAACCAATTCCATTTCTAGGTATACAACATGCCCCAAAAGTGGAAAGTAGGGACTTAAATAGATATTTGTATATCAATGTTCATGGTAGCACCATTCACAATACTCAACATATAAAAACAACCAATTGTCCATCAATGGATGAATGGATAAAAAAAATGTGACATTTACATACAATGGAATATCATTCAATCATACAAAGAAACAAAATTCTGACACAGGTGACTCATAGCTGAACCACAAAAACATGCTGAATGAAGTAAGTCAGATGTAAAAGGACAAATATTTTATGACTTAATTTATGTGATGTACCTGGAATAGGCAAATTCATACAGACAGAAAGCAGAAGATAAGTAACCAGGACTAGAGGTAACCTAGGAGGAATGAGGAGTTAACATTAATGGGTACTAAGTTTCTGTGTGGGGTGATGAAAATATTCTGCAACTGGAGAGTGGTGCTTTTTGCACAACTGTGAATGTTCTTAACACCACTCAATTGTATACTTAAAAATGGTTAAAATGATAAATTTTATAACATGTATATTTTACCACAACAAATAAATACAGAGAAATGGCATGTGACTCATAGTATGACTCCTCTTAATGTTATTGAGGTATACTAACATATCTTTTTTTTGGCCATACAAACAGCATGCAGAAGTTCCTAGGCTAGGGACTGAACCCACACCAAGCAGCGACCTGAGTCACAGCAGTGACAATGCTAGATCCTTAACCCACTGAGCCACCAGGGAACTCTTACTAACATCTTAAACATCTTTAAGAATAAAGAATAAGGGGAGTTCCTGTTGTGGCTCAGTGGAAACTAACCCAATTAGTATCCAACAGGATGCGGGTTCAATTTCTGGCCTTGCTCAATGGGTTAAGGATCCACCTCTGGTGTAGGCTGCAGATGCAGCTCGGATCCTGAGTTGCTGTGCTTGTGGCTATGGCCCAGGAACTTCATTTGCCATGGGTGCAGCCCTGAAAAGCAAAAAATAAAATAAAATAAAATTAATAATGATAATAATAATAAAGAATATATATTACTTTACTATTAGAAATATGGGTATAAGTATTTTAAAATATAAGATCCTTAAATAATCTCAAAATAACATGCAGTTGAAGGAAATAATAATTATTGCTCATATATTTTGAGCACTTACAATGTGCTAGCCGCTATTTCTGCATAAACTTCATAACACATAAAATAGCACATTGTATATTATTATCCTTACTTTACAGAAAAGAAAATAAAGAGCCATAGAAGTTAAAATCTATTTGTCACTAAACAAAAATATTTTAAAAATAAACTGAAGTTATTTTCTTTACAAAAGTATCTCCCTCTCTTTGGCAAAAGGATTATCACTGAAAGTTTTCTTTTATAGAAACGTCATCCAATATAATTACAAATTCTTAACTGATTTTACATATATTTTATGCAACCATCTCCACTTCATCAAGAAACATATAGCCACACAGCACTTAATTAAAAAAAAAAAAAAGAGGTATAAAGAAGGAAAGTAATGTTTGTCAGGCATCAAATCATGCACTAGACATTGTATGAAGCATATTACCTATCTTATATCATTTAATCCACTCAACAACTTGTGAGGTAGGGATTCCCGTTCCATTTTACAGATAAAGAAACAAAAATATAGTAAATCAAAATATTCCTATTCGCTGCATTTAAATTCTGATAAATATTCTTTTTTTTTTTTTTTCTTTTCTGGGGCTGCACCTGCGGCATATGGAGGTTCCCAGGCTAGAGGTCGAATTGGAGCTGTAGCCGCCAGCCTACGCCAGAGCCACAGCAACGCAGGATCCAAGCCAAGTCTGCAACCTACACCACAGCTCACGGCAACAGCAACGCCGGATCCCCAAACCAATGAGCGAGGCCAGGGATCAAACCTGCAACCTCATGGTTCCTAGCAGGATTCACCAACCACTGAGCCAGGACGGGAACTCCTAAATTCTGATAAATATTCTAATCAAGTAGCAACCAATTATTCCAGTTCCCTAGGAAGTCAAAGAATACTGGTCACTGCCAAAAGTTATCCCAGATACCTGACGGGGCCAAGATGACAGCTGCCCCAGCATACTGCAAGCCTGAGTATTCAAAAGTCCATCAGATCTCATACCCGAACACAGTGTGCAAGGGCAGAAGATCACCCTGCTCTACTGTTGAGTCAAGAATGGAATGGGTGGTCTTCTGCTCTAGCATGAGCAGGGCTGAAAAGACAGCCAATTATGGATGGCCCTTGGTCACACTGAGGGGCCTCACACTGCTCTCCCCACTACTCGGGTATAAAGACTGCTACTTGGGTCTAAGGTGCTTCCTGCTGCTTTGGAAAATGAAATCTTTGAGCATCGGTTCAAAAATGTGAGGCAAAAACTGTATGATAAATTTTTAGTAAGTATTTTAGAAATGATATTTATTTTTTCCCTCAACTAACTTCATCTTATTAATATTGAAATATTCTTAGTTCTCTTTAAAAAACAAAAAAACAAGAACCCTTCCCTCATTTTTATCTCCCACTCTAGCTACCACTCTTTTCCCTACACTTCAAGGCCAGTCTTTTGAACAAGGTTGTTTCTGCTTCAGTTGCCATCAACACCCTCACCTTTGATTCACTCTTCCATATACACCTACTTGGCCGCTCCCTACTCCACCCTTACCAAACTGCTCCTGTCTAAGTCACTCTTATCTATACCATGGGGGATTTGAAGGTGCCCAGAGAAATCCCTAAGGGCTCTGAAAGGCAGAGTTTAAAAATCACTATACTTGGGCCTGGTTACATATTTTGTGGAACAGTCACAAAATTTGCAGATGCCAATACAAAAAAGAAAATTTGGGGTCTCTTGTTTAAAAGCAAGAAAAAGAGCTTTTTCCTTTTCCCCCATACTATAATTTCTCTATGTACAAGTTTTTGTTTGTTCATTTGCTTGCTGTTTTTGCTTTTTAGGGCCATACATGCGGCATACGGAAGGTTCCAGGTTAAGAGTCATATCAGAGCTGCAGCTGCCAGCCTTTGCGACAGGCACAGCAACACAGGATCCGAGCTGCATCTGCGACCACAGCTCAGGGCAACTCTGGATCCTTAACCCACTGAGCAAGGCCAGGGACTGAACCCACATCCTCATGGATACTAGTCGGGTTTGGTATCACTGAGCCACAGTGGAAACTCCAAGTTACTTTTTTTTTTTTTTTTAATTTGCTACTTAATATTGTGTTTCCTAGGGGATGAGGATATTTGTAGAACAATGCAAATTCTCATAGGCACCTGGGCACCACCCACAGCTTGGTGTGTAGGGTACACAACAAATCCCATGCCCATACCCAAGTCCCTGCCAAAGGTGGAGGGTGGCAGCAGTCTCTGGGCAGGAGTCGGGGAGTGGCAGAGAATTCGTCCCAGGGAAGTGGTTACAAAGAAGGAAAAGTCAAGATTGTAGAAGGTTCATGCTCCCAGCACATGCTCCATTGTCCCATCTGACTTCTCACAAAATACAAATTCAAAGATACAATTATTCAGAAGCTTGAGATGATGACCACACAGCATTAAACTGCAAGCACAGGACCCTCTTCTGAGCATGAGATCTTACATAACTACACTGACCGCATACCCTGGTCCTAACTACAAGATGTAATAACTATAATAATGACACCTTACATCTGCATAAAACATTATAATCTACAAATAGTTCCATTTTAATTTTAATCCCACAGATAAATCTATAGAGAAGAATGGGTATCCTCATTTTACGAGTGAAAAAAACTGACTCAGAAAGGTGTAATGCATTGCCCAAGGCATGGAAGAGCAGGTGTTAAATCCATGTCTCCTACTCCAAGTCCAGGATTCTTTCCAGTGTAACGTGCTTCCTAAGTAAAGGGCAGATGGGAAGGGACTAGAATAGTGACCATTCCTGTACATGAGCCACTAGTTTAATCATTAGGTGGAAAGTATTTCTGCCAAACTTCTGTTAATTCCAGTCGGATTTTTAAAAACTTGATTTTCCACATGCTAGAATTCAATGGCTTTATATAAACATGTAATCTAAAAAAAAAGAAAAGAAAAAGTAAAAGCAACATGTGTAAAGTTAAGATTTTCTTCCCAATGTACCCCATCCAATATGCACCTTGAGACCAAGCCACTCTGGGATAAAATATACTTTCACTACAGGAAAGCCAATTCCTTGTTTTAGATGGGAGAAAGTTCGTCGAAATGCCAGGCAGACAGTAACAACAGGGATAATGGGGAAGTATGTAGCTAGGAGATACCAAGGAAGGAGCTACTTTCTTCAACTTGACTCTTCCTCACCCACATTCCACATATTTTATATAATTTGGTCTTTCCCAATGTTGAAATTGTTGCTAAATTTCCTCATGTTAACACAAAGTGCTTTATTTTGAGGCTTGAACTCTCAACTCATCCGTTTCCTCATTCAGTTACTCAAAATTCTCCACTGAAAGCAAGGCGAAAGCAGTTTTTGTTTTTTTTTTTGGTTGAACTAATATGCATTTGTTACAACCATTTGCAGTGTCAACCCTTCACACTGGCTGATCACCCAGAAAATATCCAAGGAAAAAGAAGTGCAACTGAATGTTAGATCCAAATAGCACAATCTCTCAGCTCACTAGAGCAGAATCTCTCTCTAATACACTGGTCACAGGCTTTATTACTAGCTCTTTTTATCCTATCTCTAGGTAGAAAAGCTATAATTTAAACTGACAGCATTACTTGTCACGAAGTCTGTGGATTTACAATTTCTAAATGTCAGTTTGAACTTCTGACTAGTTCTTTAGAGCACTACTGTTTGTTTCTAAATGAAGCAACTTGTCAGCTCTGCATACATAAAAGCAGTTAATCAGCAATTTGCCGTGCAACACAGAGGGATCAGCTGGTATGCTAATAGTGAGCCCACAAAGTACCTCCAATTAGGAAAGAAAGCCTTGTCCTAAGCCAATAATATCCTCATATATCACAAAAAGCATGCTCCTACTAAGTAGATGAAACATTTCATGCCAAGGAACTTATTATTTTGAAGTAATTGTCTGCTTCTAGCCTGATGTAGGCACATGTTCCTACTGGCCTACTGGGGGAGCTGCAGGCAGTAAGTAAGGACAACTGTGATTCCAGTGGCTTCTATTCAGTTCCCAGTGGGTTCTTATTCTTGACTCCACCCTTTCTACTATCCTGGTGTCCCCTTTCTATGTGGCCTTTACATCTCCTGTCTTTTTAGTGGCTCACTAATGTCAGGCTTCAATGTCTCTTTGTGAAACCATTTAGCCTGGGGATAAGAGACTGGCAAGGCTAGAGCAAAGAGCTCTGAGTAAAATGGGATGGGATCTTAGCTGAGAATTACCCTAGTTCCCCTCTAACATTTTAGAAAGTTACTAAACGACATAATAAAATCAATTCCAAAGAGAGCAATAATAACTCCAATAATCAGATTATTTCATTAATAAGAACACCTCACTGCAAGGGTTAAAAACACTTTGGCATAATTTTAACTATCTAATAGGTTTGAGCCTATGGAGTGAATTCTAGAATATGGATTGGAACAACTAAAACTAAAGAGTGAGTAAAGGAAAGACGTCTCAAAGACATCTTAAAATCTCTTTCATTATCCCTAGTAGCTATCTTAGGTGTTATATCAGGATAATATCGGGAAAAAATGGTCTCTTTGACTGTGGTCATGTACCTCATTCACTTATTTTTTAACACATTTTTCTTCTTTTATCAGTAATGGTTTTGTTGTACTTAAATTGCTTTTTTATTTTTATACATAATGTTTAAAATTTTGTTTGTTTTTTCTAAAGATGAAAACATTTATTATGTTAGCAAATCAAGTGGGTATCTTATAGGAAACTAAGAAATAGTCATGACAATCATTTTAAGACCCTAGGGTTTACTTAATTCTCAGCCTGAGAAAGGAGCAAAATTATTATGTATCTGCCATATCAAGGACGGCAACTCTAAAAGGTTTTGTATATTAACTATTTTCAATTTTTCTGCTTTATACTACAGATGTTGCATATTTGTATCTCACCCATTTAAACAATGTTTGTGTGGCTCTCAAATCAGATTTTAAATCGATCAGGCAAATCTGGTTTAGTGATTGGATCAAGAAAAGGAGCTGCCAGCCAGAATCTAATAATCCATTTTTCTTCATATAAGACATATTTTACTGGAGTTAGAGAATAAGTGCTTCCGCATATGCTACAGTTTTTCTTAGTGCCTAAGACTTGTAGGAGAGAAGTCCTTTCTGGATCCAGTGGCATTCACCTACCTGTCAAGTAATGGGTATGGGCAGATCCCAAGAAACAGAACCTGGCCCATGGTAGGCCCATGTGCCACCTGCCAACTGCCAAGCAAATGCTTGTTGGTAAGCAGAGAAACTACGTTTATAGATCACAATAGGCTAGCGTACTGGGCACCATTCAGCACAGAGGAAAGTTCTGAGGCACTGGAGTGGCTCACTAATGTCAAGCTTCAATGTCTCTTTGTGAAACCATTTAGCCTGGGGATAAGAGACTGGCAAGGCTAGAGCAAAGAGCTCTGATTTGCGTGTGCTCAGGTTGCTTCCATTCAAAGCAATACACAGGCTATTACATGGTACACCTTGAGATCATCCACCTTAAACCCTCTCTCCATCCATTTATGGAAGTGAAAACAGTAAGGCCCAGAAGTCATTGCCCAAGATGACATGGAAATACCAGAGTAAGGTCTGATTCTAAAACATCTGATGCCTAATCCAAAACTTTTATTTCTCTTCTTTCCTCCCTCCCTCCCTTCTTCTTCCTTCTCCCTTTCTCTTCCTCCCTCCTCTCCCTATCATCATTATCATCAGCATCTTGAAGCAGCCAGTGTCTTCAAACAAAATCATAACCAAAAGTCCAATATATAAAACAGATTAAAAAGGGCCTGCTTAGATACAAACAGAGAAGGGAGATAGATTGTATGTTCTAGAATCCTACTTGCTTACTGAGCTTGCAGCCTCCTCTGGGATACTAGAACTCTGAATAATGTGCCTGAGATCATGCAAATTTCTTCCTTAATAACTTGCAGAAAAGCTACTTTCAAACTAAGGAGGACTGTATTATTTTCACATAAAATTAATATTTTCTGAAACACTTGTAAAACTGCAATGGCAGTTTAAAATGTAATTTTTTCATGTTTGAGTTTTTCCTTTTTTCATGTTTTAAAGTTTTATTGAAGTATAGTTGATTTACAATGCCATGATAATTTCTGCTGTACAACAAAGTGGTTCAGTTATACATGTACACACATCCATTCTCATTCAGATTCTTTTCCTATATAGATTATCACATTATTATTCCTATACAGAACTCTATTGGGTAGAGTTCTCTGTGCTATACAGCAGATTTTTTAAAAATGACTTTTTTTAAAAGAGGAATTTCAGGTTAATAGCAATGTTGAGAGGAAGGTACAGAGATTTCCCATATATACCACACATTCACAGCTTCCCCCATTATTAATGTCCCCCACATTTGTTGCAACTGATGAACCTACATTATCAGCCAAAGTCCATAACTTACACTAGGATCTACTTTTGGTGTTATAATTCTACAGGTTTGGACAAATGTATAATGACATGTACCAACCATTATATCATACAGAGTAGTTTCACCGCCCTAAAAAATCCTTTGAGCAGCACCCATTATTTTGTTCATTTTAAAACAAAATACTCTTCTCACTGAGACATCGATATTAAATCTGAAACTCAGAAACGTTAATTTTCTTTCAACACTATTAGCACACATGAACTTTGATATCTGATAGATTTGTCTAGATGATACTCAAAATTATGAAATAAGGCCATGAGCTGATTGATATGAAACATAAGTGTCATTCCTAAAAACTACCAGGAAAAAAGCACATGAACCTGAAAACACAGAAACAAGCTTTGGAAAACTGCAGCAGAAAATATCCATGAGATTACCACATGCAAATATAAGACATCCATCTTATTCCCTTGGGTGACTCTTTTCATTAGTGCTAATGGGCTCTCAGCCTCTGCTTGGAGGCTGTTTCTGCAAATAGTTAGACCACAAATCTTGTCTTCTTTGCTGAAGTCCTCTCTCATAAATAAGAAAAAAATGAAATATAAGTGTTGATACCGATACATTTACACATGCATATTTGTCTATGTATTATTTCTAATCACTTTTCCCTTTAATTTAAACTTATTCGTCATTAGAAATCCAGACAAACATTACTGAGTTACACAATATAAAAATAGTACCAAAATAAAATCCCACAGACATTTCTAACTAAATTACTTTTTATCAGAATTAAGGATTTTTAAAAATTATGTGCAAAAAGGTAGTAGCATTAAATATCACTCACCACAAGCAGTTTAAAAGCAACAATACACAAAACATGGCATGTATCAATCATATATTTATTAAATACCAATTTGTACCTCGTTAGGTACTAAACAGTATATAAAACTCAAACCAAAAGGAAAGGCATGTGCCCCAATTCAAGCAGCTATGGTTTCAACTTCTTTCCTCTTCCTTTACTTGTATATATGTACCTTTCCTGATTACTGTCTTCCGTTATTTTCTTCTGTCACTTACTAACTGCATTTAACTGTGTAAAGAAACAATACCAAATTTCAACCAAGAAGTCTGTTAATAAAGAAAACACATGGAAAAATGCAGTTCTGATTTCCTACAATCCATATGGCATTCTGCCCAAAAGGCAAACCAAATTTAAACACAATGTATCTTCTTTTCGAAGAGTTTTTCTCTTAAAATATTAACTCTTAATTTTCTCTCTCCTCTCGCAGTCACCCATTCTTTTAACATTTTCTTACTTAGTAAACTCTACCCACTTAGAAAGAAACATAAATTAGTCCTAATCCCTGTTGCTATCTTCTTGGGAACTCAGTCTTTTGGGAAAGACAGAAATGAATGCAGACAATCACAATGGAAAGTAATAAGTACTTAATAGAGGTCTATCTATATTGCTTTGGTTATGCAAGGGCCAGAGCAGTTACTTAGGCAATAACAGGTTTCTCTGAGGTGGCATTTGGATGGACTTTGTTATTAACAAAGAAGTTGATGCTTCACTGGGATTACACAGGCAGAGAGATGACCCTGTGAAGCAGAGACCTAAAAGCAGTTTCAGAGGGAACCAAGAGTAATTTCACACAGTAATACAGAGGGAGATGGGAAGAGACTAGTTATGGCAGGAAATGAACAAGGACAGTTAAACTGTGGCAAGATTATTAAAAGTCTTGTTTATTTTCCAAAGAGTTTGGTATTTGTTCTATTTTTGTTTTCATGGTGTTGAACAATGCAGCAGAAAAGCAGAAGGGCACAAAACATTGGTTTTAGACAAAGACACAAAAGCAATGTACTGGAGAAAGGACAGCCTTTCAACAAAGGATGCTGAAACAACTGAATATCCATATGCAAAACAAACAAACAAATAATGTGGATCCATACCTCATACTATATACAGCAATCAACTAAAAATAACCACAGACTGAAATACAACATTTAAAACTTAAAAACATCTAGAAGAAAACAAAGGAGAAATCTTCATGACTTTGAAGTAAGCAAAGATTTCTTACATACAATATCCAAAGTACAATCTACAAATTGAAAAAAGAATTTTAATGCATTTCATCAAAATTAAAAACCGCTGCTTGCGCCTCAAAAAGATAATAGAAGAAATAGATAAACCAAAGACTGAGAGAAAATCTTTACAAAGCATATATGTTTATGTTCATGGTAGGAAGAGCTCTCAAAATTCAACAATAAGAAAACAAACACTAAATGGGAAAAAATGGTAAAAGATTTAGACATCTGACAAAAGATGTTTATGAATGGCAAATAAGCACATGAAAAGATGACCAACATCATTAGTCACAGAGAAATTCAAATTAAAACCATAATGAGACACCACTACATATCTACCAAAATGACTAAAATTGGAAAGATTGACCATACATACTAAGTATTGGCAAGGATGTGGAGAAACTAGAATTCTCGTAAACTAAGAGTGGAACTAAAAAAGTACACAACCATTTTTGAAAATAGTTTGGCAGTTTCTTAAAAAGTTAAACATACATCTACCATATGATTTAGCCACTCCACTCCTAGGATATTTACCCAAGAGGAAATAAAATACATATCCATACAAACATTATACACAAATTCCTATAGCAGACTTATGTATAACAGCCAAAAACTGGAAACAATTCAAATTCATATTAACATGTCAAAAAATACATTGTAGTATATCCCTACAATAGAATACCACTCCACAATAAAAAGTAATGAACTAGTGATATATGCAGCAACACGGATAAAATTCACAATAATTATGTATAATTATGCTGAGTGTCAGAGGCCAGACACAAAGGAGTACATCCCGTATGATTCCATTTATATAAAAATCTAGAAAATGCAAAGTAATTTATAGAAAGGATATTGATTGTTGCCTGGGGAAAGCAATGCTAGAAGGAACTACAAAGGGCACACATAATGAAATTTCTAGGGGTGGTGAATATGTCTACTATCTTGATTGTGATGATGGCTTCATGGATGTACACATGTCAAAACTTACCAAATTGTACACTTTATATATGTGTTTATTGTATGTCAATTTTATCTCAGTAAAGTTGTTTTTAAAAAAACATTAAAGGAGTATATTCAGTCATTAACAATCATTCCTTCTACTCTGCTTCCATACTTTCTTTGCAAGAGAATTGACTATGTGGGACAGTACAACAAAGGCACTAAAGTTTGCATTTTCAGGTAGTTTTCTGTATTTATGACAAAGTATCATATGATAAAGTGAATAGAGAACTACAGAATATGCAAATTGGTAGAGACCAAACTGTTCAGGTACCTCCATAAGAAATCTGCGATCTATAAAGTAGCCATTTTTTTAATTTTGTTTTCCCCTAAACTACCCAAACAATTTATTTGCTTCCTTATTTCTCCCATGACTGCAAAAAAAGTAGTCTTACTTTTTAATTTTTTGACTAAAATGATGAAAACTACAAAGAATGTTTCCAAACCATCATGGTAATAGGATGCTGTAATATTACTGTGAAATCACATTTGCATGTGTGTACTACGACATATAAATGCTCTGTCTAGTAAGATGAGTGTTTAAACTGATAGAACAGTGGATGGTACAGAAAGAAATGTACAAAAACATGCAAAAGAGTGAGAAGACTTAAGCTTTTTTAACAACATCTATTTCAAGAGTTTATAAAAATATACCAACAGGAGTTCCCCTCGTGGCGCAATGGTTAACGAATCTAACTAGGAAACATGAGGTTGCAGGTTCGATCCCTGGCCTTGCTCAGTGGGTTAAGGATCTGACATTGCTGTGAGCTGTGGTGTAGTTGCAGACGCGGCTCGGATCCCACATTGCTGTGGCTCTAGTGTAGGCCAGTGGCTATAGCTCCGATTAGACCCCTAGCCTGGAAACCTCCACATGCCGTGGGAGTGGCCCTAGAAAAGACAAAAAAAAAAAAAAACCCAACAAAATAAATACCCTTCAATACTTCAGCTTTCTCACCTACATACTCTGAAAAAAGATCATACACCATGACCAGGTGGGATTCATCCCAGGTGCACAAGGATGGTTCAACATATGCAAATCAATCAACCTCATATACCACATTAACAAAAGAAAAGTCAAAACCACATGATCATCTCAATAGATGCAGAAAAAGCATCTGACAAAGTCCAACATCCATTCATGATAAAAACTCTTACCAAAGTGGGTATAGAGGGAACACACCTTAACATAATACAAGCCACTTACGACAAACCCACAGCAAATATAATATTCAATGGAGAAAAGCTGAAAGCCTTTCCACCAAAATCTGGAACAAGACAAGGATGCCCACTCTCACCACTGTTATTCAACATAGTACTGGACGTCCTAGCCACAGCAATCAGACAGACCAAAGAAATAAAAGGCATCCAAATTGGAAGAGAAGAGGTAAAACTGTCACTGTATGCAGATGAGAGGATACTATATATAAAAAACCCCAAGGACTCAACCCAAAAACTACTCAAACTGATCAACAAATTCAGCAAAGTATCAGAATATAAGATTAACATTCAGAAATCAGTCGCATTTCTGTATACTAACAATGAAATATTAGAAAAGGAATACAAAAACACAATACCTTTTAAAATTGCATCCCAAAAAATCAAATACCTGAGAATACACCTGACCAAGGAGGTGAAAGACTTGTATGCTGAGAACTATAAAACATTAATCAAGGAAATTAAAGAGGATGCAAAGACATGGAAAGATATTCCACGCTCTTGGGTTGGAAAAATTAATATTGTAAAAATGACCATACTACCCAAAGCAATCTACAGATTCAATGCAATCCCTATCAAATTACATTTTTCATGAAACTAGAACAAACCATCCAAAAATTTATATGGAACCACACAAGACCCAGAGTTGCCAAAGCAATCCTGAGGAACAAAAACCAAGCAGGAGGCATAACTCTCCCAGACTTTAGGCAATATTACAAAGCCACAGTAACCAAGACAGTGTGGTACTGGTACCAAAACAGACATATAGACCAGTGGAACAGAATAGAGATCCCAGAAATAAACCCAGACACCTATGGCAAATTAATCTTTGACAAAAGAGGCAAGACATAAAATGAGAAAAAGACAGTCTCCTCAGTAAGTGGTGCTGGGAAACCTGGACAGCCACATGTAAATCAATGAAACTGGAATACACTTTCACACCATGCACAAAAATTAACTCAAAATGGCTTAAAGACTTAAACATAAGACAAGACACCATCAAACTCCTGGAAGAGAACATAGGCAACACATTCTCTGATATCAACCTTATGAATATTTTCTCAGCTCAGTTTCCCAAAGCAACAGAAATAAAAGCAAAAATAAACCAATAGGACCTAATCAAACTGACAAGCTTTTGCACAGCAAAGGAAACCAAAAAGAAAACAAAAAGATAACTTACAGAATGGGAGAAAGTAGTTTCAAATGATGCAACTGACAAGGGCTTCATCTCTAGAACATACAAACAACTTACACAACTCAACAGCAAAAAAAGCCAACAACTCAATGGAAAAATGGGTGAAAGACCTGAATAGACATTTCTCCAAGGAAGAGGTACAGAAGGCCAACAAGCTCATGAAACAATGCTCAACATCACTGATTATTAGAGAAATGCAAATGAAAAATACCACGAGATACCACTTCACACCAGTCAGAATGGCCATCATTAATAAGTCCACAAATAACAAATGCTGGAGGGGGTGTGGAGAAAAGAGAACCCTCCTGCACTGTTGGTGGGAATGTAAGCTGATGCAACCACTATGGAGAACAGTATGGAGGTACCTTAGAAATCTATACATAGAACTACCATATGACCCAGGAATCCAGTCTTGGGTATATATCTGGACAAAACTTTCCTGGAAAAAGACACATACACCCACATGTTCACTGCAGCACTATTCACAATAGCCAAGACACGAAAACAACCTAAATGTCCATCTACAGAGTATTGGATTAGGAAGATGTGGTATATATACACAATGGAATACTACTCAGCAATAAAAAAGAACAAAATAATGCCATTTGCAGCAACATGGATGGAACTAGAGATTCTCATACTGAGTGAAGTAAGTCAGAAAGAGAAAGACAAATACCATATGATATCACTTATATCTGGAATCTAGTATATGGCACAAATGAACCTTTCCACAGAAAAGAAAATCTTGGACATGGAGAATAGACTTGTAGTTGCCAAGGGTGAGGGGGAGGGAGTGAGGTGGTTGGGGAGCTTGGGGTTAATAGATGCAGACTATTGCCTTTGGAATGGATTAACAATGAGATCCTGCTGTGTAGCACTGGGAACTATGTCTAGCCACTTATGATGGAGCATGATAATGTGCGAAAATAGAATGTGTACATGTATGTGTAACTGGGTCACCATGCTGTACAGTAGAAAAAAATTGTATTGGGGAAATAAATATTAGAAAATAATAATAATAATAAAAAGAAAGACTTCGAACTACATAGAAAAGGAGAGTAAGATAGCGAAGCAACACTATAAACCCTTGTTATACAATGCTTTCATTGGCCCAAAAGTATTAGTGATGACTGAGAATTGGTTAGAAGCAAGAAATTCAGATCTTGTCACAGATCCACTAAATCAGAATCAGGTTTTTTTGTTTGTGTGTTTGTTTTTGTCTTTTTTTTAGGGCTGCACCTGTGGCACATGGAGGTTCCCAGGCTAGGGGTCACATTGGAGCTGTAGCCACTGGCTTATACCAGAGCCACAGCAACTCAGGATCCTAGCCGCATCTACAACCTATACCACAGCTTACAGCAATGAGGATCCTTAACCCACTGAGTGAGGCCAGGGATTGAACACTCATCCTAATGGATACTAGTCGGGTTCATTAACTGCTGAGCCACAATGGGAACTCCTTGTTTGTTTGTTTGGGTTTGTTTGTTTTATCTTGTTTAGTTTTGCTTTTTAGGGCTGAACCTGCAGCATATGGAATTTCCCAGGATAGGGGTCGAATAGGATCTGCAGCTTCCAGCCTATGCCACAGCCACAACAAGGCAGGATCGGAGCCTCATCTGTAACCTACACCACAGCTCGCAGCAATGCCAGATCCTTAACCTACTGACTGAGGTCAGGGATTGAACCCACATCCTCTTGGATATTAGTCGGGTTCACTATCACTGAGCCACAACAGAAACTCCAAGAACATGTTTTTTAAAAAGACTATACCAAGGTAATTCAGGTGCTACTACAGCCAGGTAGCCTGCATGCATACATGTAGATTCAACCTACCCACACTTGCTACTTTTTTTTTTTTTTACACTACATTCATGTCTAAGAAGTTAATAATACAACTATTTGTTTCCATAGACATTATCTTTCAAGAGTTTAGAAAACAGGAAACCTTCAAGACTGACAAATGACAGATTTAATCAGATACCTCTGAAATGATCATACATAGGTAGAAAATTTCTGAGCAGCCACTACTAAAAACATCTAATTTATTTTTTTAAATTTAAGATGTAGCATTCATCAGTGATGACATATATTTAAGATATTCTACATTTCAGATACAGAGTAAATATATAGTAATTTCACTACGGGATGTTTTTATTAAGCAGCCAAGCACATAATTACAGGATTTTTCAGTGCAAAATTGCTGCTGCTTTGAAACTCCAGCATTTCACTCACCCACATAGTAATGTTTTTCTCTCCCTACTATCCCAGCCATATTCCCTGAACCCTCTGACAGCTGCTATACTATTTTCTTTCCCCACTCTCCTATTGTTCATGGTTTATCCTAGTTATCATTTTTTAGATGGGAAAAAATAAGTATTAGACATTAATGCTTATTTTTCCAATATTATGCTCTTTGTTCTATGTGCTAAGTAGAAAAATAACTATTCCTAACAAAAGGGCCAGGATGGGAACTCTTGGATGCTGATGGTCACCTTTTCCTTCTCTTTCCTTTCCCCTTCTCCCTCTCAAGCAATCTCAGTAACTCCTCACTCTTATCCAAGCCAGCAAACATCTAAAGTGAGGAAAGCAGTAAGATTTTACTGCTTCAGCAAACACTGAAATCAGGAGAAAAGAGCTATAGACCACACACTGACTGACCAAATGACGTTGTACAGGCATTTCCAAACCTAGGAATGCCTCCATTAGTAAAATGAGGGTTACCTAAGTCCCTGTTTCTAGTTGAAATTTACATTTGTGGTCCCTCTTTTCTTCTAATACATACCAAGGGGCTAAGCAGTGAAGAATACCACAAGAGCAGGGTAGAACACAAAGAGCAAGTGAAAGAGAATAGGAAAACACTGGACATTGGTAAGCTTGCCCCTACAGATAAATTCATACTTTGAAAGTACTTCATATTATTTACTAGATCCTTTTATTTATTCAAATAACAAATATTTATCAAAAAAGATAAGCAAATCAAGAGGATCCCATGCACACTACCACCACCATTTGAATGGAGATGTCCTATGCAATCTCAGCCAAAAACTCAGAATAGTGGAGGAAAAACTACTTCTTCTTCTTTACAATAACATAACATTGCCTACCTTGATTGGTACATGGCCCATCTACAAAACAGAAGTATCCTTCTCCATACCACTACCAAAAGAAGGGAACATCATTTAAAACATCACTGGTATAACACCCAAGCTGGAGTTTGTCTGACACATTTCCTAAGCCATCAGATTTAATTTTTCATATATCTGTGAAAGTCAACTACAGTATGGTCATAAAACACAACAATTAAAATACTTTTGGCCAATAAGCAGAGCCTAGAGGTCGGGAGAAATGATTCCTGCCAACTCATTGAGTACTAGCTATAGCAATGCTAATGGACTTCTCAGTTACATGGGATCCTGGATGCAGAAAGTTCGTCCATGTGCATCCCACATAAGAGGACCCTGAGGTCTCCCCTATCATCAGGAGATCAGAGACAAGACAGCAGAATAGAAGGACTTGAACGCACTTTCTCTCATGAAAACACCAAAATCACAACTAACTGCTGAATGATCATCAACAAAAAAGACAGGACCCTATAAAAAAAATATTTTATATCCAAAGACAGAGAAGAAGCCACAGTGAGAGAAGAGGAAGGGTGCTTTCGCAATATAATCAAATCCTATACCCACTAGGTGGGTGACTGACAAACTGGAAAATAATTATGTCAAAGAGGTTCTCCCACAGGATTGAGAATTTTGAGTCCCACAGAAGGCTCCCCAGCCTGGGAGTCTGGCATCAGGAGAAGGAGTCCCCAAAGCATTTGGCTTTGAAGGCCAGCAGAGCTTTGAGTGCAGGAGATCCACAAGACTGGGGAAAATAAAGACTCCACTCTTGGAGGGAGCACACAAGATTTCACATGTACTGGGACCCAGGGCAAAGCAGTGACTCCATAGGAGTCTGGGGCCAGACCTACCTTCAGGTTTTGGAGGTTCTCCTGGGAAGTGTGTTTGGCTGTGGCTCATTGTGGGGGCAAGGACACTGGTTGTAGAGGCCCTAGGGAATATACATCAGCAAGAGCTCTCTTGGAGGTTGAAATTAAAATACCAGCAACTTAAAATATGATCATATTTTATCATATGATATCACTTATATGTAGGATCTAAAATGTTACAAATGAACCTATTTACAAAACAGAAATGGACTCAGATTTAGAAAACTAACTTATGGTTGCTAAAGGGGAAAGGTAGAAGGAGGGATAAATTAGGAGTTTGGGATTAACATACACACACTACTACATATGAAATAGATAATCAACCAGGACCTACTGGATAGCACAGGGAACTCTACTCAATATTCTGTAATAACTTGTATGGAAAAAGAATGGATATATGTATATGTAGAACTGAATCACTTTGCTGTACACTTGAAACTAACACAACATTGTAAATCAGGTATACACCAATATAAAATAAAAACTAAATCAAACTGACACCAAAAAAAGAAGATCTCAAATGCTCAGCCTGCTTCACTTACATAGTAACACTTAGCATCCTGAGCAATGAAGGGCTACTGACAGAATCTTTACATTGAAGAAGAGAGGTTAAAATCTTCAAAAATACCACTGTTTAATATCTGCAGTCACTAAAGCAAGGACCAATGAATATAGATTTATCATCTAGAGTAATGTGCTTTGTTATTTTTTTAAAAAGCTTGTTTTATTTGTAATCATGAACACTATAACCAGTAGATAAAGAAAGAAATAAAACTACTTCCAAATGACTAAACTAAGTTTATAGAATGATTCAACCAAAACTAGCTTCTAAAATTGACAGCAATCCTCTGCCTAAATCTATAAGCAGTATAGCTAAAAGAACAAAAATAGGTCAAAGTAAGTTCTTCAAAAAATATATACAATTGTTCTAATACTAGGGAAGTAAAGGGTGGGGGGCGTATTACCATGAACAGACCCTGATGAACATATCATTAACTGCCCCAAAGATACTTCTCTCCCTGTAAGAATACTATAATGTAGGCAAAAGCCATGAAACAAAAATTAAAGTTGCTTTTTCATTTGTTTTACTTTTGTTTTTTTCCCTAAAAGCAAGCACAGAGGAACACAGACATTTTTCAAAATAAGAACTATTTTTCAAAAGAAACATTGGATATGCCCATCATTCAAAACATCCTGCCTCCTTTCTTTGCTTTAAATTCCATGTAGGTTATTTTAAGCTTATTGTTTTGATCAGATTTAGCTGTGAGTAATTGTATGTAGTCATAGACATTTGATCTATAAATAGAATCTACTAAAAGAATTACTCTAACTTCCATGAAATTGGCAAATAGCAGCTCCATTTGGTATGATTCTAGAAAAGCTTTATCCTGAAAAGAAAATACAGTAAATTTACCTACATAGAAGATATTTGCCTTAAACATGAAAAAACTTTCAAGAGCAGAGTTACACACCTGCATTTCAAAGAAAGAATTATCATTCAACAGTGTCCTACACAAATATGTATTAATTACTCAATAGTCACTCTCATTTTGAGGAATTAAACAGTAAAAACAATTGTTTTTCTTCTCATAGATATCATGCAAGCAATATCTATATATTGAATGCTAGACACTAAGCAAAATAAAGAGTAAGACTCTTCGTGACTCTTGCCTTGAAAGAATAAAAAAGCCATTGTTGATGACACAGTATATAGATCTAGACACAAGTAAAACGTCTCACTAGGAAGCAACATGACTAGTGCAAAGAATACTTAAACAGGAGTTCTCCAATCACTAATACAGTTGTGGTTCTGTCATTTACTAGATTATTTGGACTTAAATTCATTGCTTATCTTCTCTGAGTCTTGGGTTCTTCCATGGAAAATAAAGTCAAAGGTTCAAACATAAAATAATGTACATGAATACATTCTATTCACTACAAAATGATATACAAATATTATTAAGTTGTATATTAAAAAGCATAGGCCACTAAAAAGAAACTATGGCCTAGAAAGTTGGAGTTAGGTATATTTAATTCAATTTTAGATCTGTGATGTGAACTTTACTACTAGTAAAGTTCATAGTCACCATTTATTAAGCCCTAGCTATGTAACGAACATTGTGCTAAAGGATTTTATATACATTATTTAATTCTTCCAACAACTTTATGAAATATGTGCTATTGCCCCATTGCACAATGAGGCAACTGAGGGTTAGGCAGTCAGAGTAACTTTGTTGCAGATTAGTAAGAGGGGAAACAAGAATTTCAGTTCAAGTCTGACTCTACAGACTATACTCCTAACTACTATACTATTCTCAGAGTTCCCACTGTGGCACAATGGGATCCGTGGCATCTCTGGAGCACTGGGATGCAGGTTCAATCCCTGGCCAAGCACAATGGGTTAAGGGTCTGGGATTGACCCAACTGTGGCATAGGTAGAAACTGCGGCTTGGATTTGATCCCCGGCCCATTGCTGTGAGATGGCTAAAAAAGAAGTATTAAAAAAAATTTTTTTTTAAATATACTATTCTGATTTTGAAAAAAATTGGTTTCAGAGAAAAGTTACTACCTTATATAATGATTAGAGTATTAAGAATGATGTTTTAGGCCTGGTAAATAAATAATAAATAGAAGAGGGAACAGAAAGAGAAGGGAGAGGAAGAGGAGGGAAAAAACACTTTTACTGATAGTTCTTGCTTTTTCATACTCTGATTTGTAAGTCAGAGAAAGTGAGTCAGAATAAAAAGGATTGGCTTGTGATCTTAGTTATCCAGACAAGCACAAGCCATTGTCTCCCTTTTTTGGTGCCAAAAATAATAACTAACTTTTACTGAGCACTTAGTATGTACCAGAAACTGTACTAAGAGCTTTATGTGTTTTATCTTATTCAATCCTCAGAAATCCATAAATACTATCTTCATTTTATAGATGAGTAAACTAGAACAAAAGGAGATTAAATAATTTGGCTCAAATTCTGCCCCCAGGCAAAATGGAGTAACAGGGACAAGACTTACCTAATTACTTAAACAACTAAAAAACTGGGGAGAAATATACAAGCAATAATAGTTTTCAGACATTGGACAAGAGGCAGCAAAGGACAATGATCCCTGAGAGAGGACAAAGAAAGAAGTAAACTCTGAGTCCCCAAGCTCACTGTATAGTTTTAAGCTGCAGCGCCGGGAAGAGGGATCCAAGAAAGCCCAGAAATCTCCCTTACTTGAGAGGAGAGAGTAGAAAGATCAAGGAGGCTATGATGGGTAAAATTCACAGGGCAGAATACTGCAGTGGAGGGAGCTACAGGAAGAGAAAACTGTAGGTCTCTTCAGAGGGTCCCCCGACACCAAGCCTTCCTCTGAAAACTGGGCAGTGCATCCATATGAGAAAACTATCCAAGGCTGGGGAAAGAACCACCAGAAAGAAGGAAGTGGAACACTCTTCGGAACTCTCACAGGGCCAGAAACAGTCTTCTCATGAGCTGAAGTGAAAAAGCCTCAACAATCCATAACGAGAAGACTAACTCAATAGAAACCAAACCAGAAATGACACAGATAAGTAGATAAGGACATAAAAGTTATTATAATAATATTCTATATGTTTGAGAAAATAGAGGAAAACGTGGTCATGTTAAGTAGAGATCTGAAAGACATTTTTTAAAGATACATATCAGGGAGTTCCCATTGTGGCGCAGTGGAAACAAATCCAACTAGGAACCATGAGGTTGCAGGTTCGATCCCTGGCCTCACTTAGTGGGTTAAGGATCCATCATTGCCATGAGCTGTGGTGTAGGTCACGGACTTGGCTCGGATGTGGCATTGCTGTGGCTCTGGTGTGGGCCAGCAGCAACAGCTCCGATTAGACTCCTAGCCTGGGAACTTCCATATGCCACACCTGCGGCCCCAAAAAAGACAAAAGACAAAAAGAAAAGTAAATAAATAAATAAAAATAAAAAAGATACATATCAGAAGTTTAGAGATAAAACTATAATGTCTCAAATCTAAAGTGCAGATAATGTGACTAACAACAAATTGCAAACTAACAAAAAGATTAGTAAATGTGAAGACATGCCTATTAAAACAACTAAACATGAAACAGACAGCATTTTCCTCAGCACGTAAGTGAACTGCGTACAACTTCAAGCAGCCTAATGTATGTGTAATGGGAGTCTCCAAAAAGAAGAGAGAAAGGAAAGGGCAGAAAAAAATTTTAAGGAAATAAGAACTAAAAAATGTGTAGGTTTAATAAAAACTATTATTTTTAAAATAAAAACTACAACAAGGCACATCATAATCAATTTTCTTAAACATACTAATAAAGAAAAAAAATTACAAGCATCCAGAGAAAATAAAGATTTTACACAGAAACAAAGAATGACAGTAGACTTCTCATTAGAAATGGTACAAGAGATAAGTGAAGCAACATCTTTACATCTATGAAAGAAATCTCCAGACTTAGTGAAAATATCTTTTAAATAGCATAATAAAAAATAAACATTTTCAGACATATAAAAGCTGATATGGAAAGCACTATGGTGATTCTTCAAAAAATTAAAAATAGAGTTAGTACAGTATCTAGCAATTCCATTTTTGGGTATATACCCAAAAGAACTGAAAGCAGGGACTCAAACAGATACCTGTGTATCAATGTTCATAGCAGCATTATTCACAATAGCCAAAAGGTGAAAGCAACCCAAGTTTCCTCAACAGATGAACAGATAAACAACATGGGATATATATAAATAATGGAATAGTATCTGCCTTAAAAAGAACGTCTGATACACAGGTTCATTCTACAACAAAAGATGAACCTTGAGGACATTCTTCTAAGTGAAATAAACCTATTACAAAAACACAAATACAGTATGTTTCTAGGAGTTCCTGTTGTGGCTCAGCAGTAACAAACCCAACTAGTATCCACAAGGACATGGGTTTAATCCCTGGCCTGCTCAGTGGGTTAAGGATCCAGCATTGTCATGAGCTGTGGTGTAGATCACAGATGCAGCTCAGATCCTGTATTGCTATGGCTGTGGTGTAGGCCGGCAGCTGCAGCTCTGATTTGACTCCTAGCCCAGGAACTTCCATATGCTGAACATGCGGCAGGCCCCCCCCCCCCGCCGCCCAAAAAACCCGTAGTATGATTCTACCTATATGAGGTACCTAGAGTAGTCGAATTTATAGACACAGAAAGTAGAATGGTGGTTGGCAATGTGTAGGGGTAGGCAGGAATAAAAAATTGTTTAATGGCCATAGAGTTTCAATTTTGCAAGATGGAAAGAATGCTGAAGATTAGCTGCCTGACAACGTGAATGCACTTAACACTATACACCTGTACACTTAAAAACGGTTAAGATGGCAAATTTTATGTTATGTGTATTTTTACCACAATAAAGGATAAATAAAATAAAAAGCTTTTTTAGCTGAAAGAACTCATCAGCACTACCAAAAAAATCTTAAAGGAAATACTGATAAAGACAAGGAAGAAAAGTCACATATAAGAGGTGACTTAAGGAAATATGACAATTAAGTGCAATGTGAAATCCTGGATTGTATCATTTTTGCAGCTTTTCTATAAGCTAAAATTATTTCAAATGAAAGTTAAAAAGAAAGAAGAAAACATGATTAGCATATCACTTCAGACAAGAATTAAAAGTTCCACTGTTAATATGGTCCAAAGTGAGCACATTTTAGATCTAACTTAAAGAACAAAGAAACAATTCCATTTTGTATGTTTATTTTAAACAAGAGTTATGGGAGAATAAAGTCATCAAACATTTCTGGAACATCATAAAAATCATTGTCTATATACAACAACAAAAAAATGTCTCATCAAAGTTGTGATACATGTAAGAGAAGAACAAATCCCCCAAATTAACCAAACAAAAGTGGGGATTTAGGTACCTAAGAAACGTAGGAGGAGCCAAGAGAAAGGAACATGCTTAAAAGCATTGGTTTGTATAATTCTGCATACTGTATGAAATCTAATCACTTATAATCAATCGCTTCTACTAAAGAATAATAATTTATTGGTTACATTTCCATAAGAAAAAGCATGGTTTTTCCCCTACTGTTTCTGTCCATGAGATGCATGTATTTAATTCTCAACTTCTTTATCCACTTCAATCTGGAGAGGCAGATATATGCAGCAGAAATAGCATGAAACTGAAACCAGTATTTATTGATCAGCTACTCTCTGCCAGGTATTGTTCTAAATACTTTACACATAGATTATCTGATAATCCATTTAATCCTCACAACCTAAGAAAAACTACTATTAGCCCCATTTTTACAGATGAGTGCTCCAGTCCTGGCTTTCCCACTAGGTTGCTAGAAAAGTTTACTTGAATCACAACTTCTTTGGGCCCTCATAGATCACCTGTTAAATGTCATTGCTAGCATTTATTTCATGCCTGCCTTACCTCTCCTACTCTGAATTCCTACAAAGAGGGACAGTGTTCACCTTGGCATTAGACATATCCATGCACAAGGTGTGCAGTTGTTGAAAGAGATGATGTTAGGTGAGAAGACTGAGCTAACTTAAAAAAAGAACCACTAGAGTTTCCTACAGCTCTGCCACCACATTCTTCAAAGAAAAAGTATCAGAGAAAGGAAAAGACCAGGGATGAGGGATTTGGGATCTGGTCCCAACTTCACCACTGATTGGCTATGTGGTCTTAGGCAACTCACAAACCACTTACTATCTTAGGTTCCAAACCATTGCAATAGAAATTATAATATCTGACCTTTTTGATTTAGCATATCGTTGTGAGGAATGAGTACACCTATTTTAAAGGCTTATTGTAAACCTAAAAGATATGAAATACGTAAAGCTCCTAGTACAAGATTAGTGTCCAGGGATATCGGTTCCCTACCTTCCAACACAAGGATTCAAGGATGGAGCTGCCTTATTAGTAGATGGTGCCTTCCTGTCTGCTGCATTTTAGTAACCTGGCATTTTCACTCTGACGATATTTTTTGTGGTGTCCTACAAATGCTGGTATAGAGAGTGAGTCATCATGTAAACTGAAATCACTGCTTGCAAGTATATGCAAACTGCAAATTACAGGGAGAACAGAGGTTTAAAAATGTACTTGAAAATAATAATAATAAAAAAAACTCAAGTGAAGTCACTTAATCCAATATTTTATTGGAAATTGGACCACTTCCAATTCTCTTAAGGGTACCACAGTTTGGTAACCAGATGTTAATACTGTCCTTCTGCCAAAGAAAACTGCAAGATTTAAAAACGATTTTTTTCCTTAAAATTACACCCTATTTATATTTCAAAACATACATACATTTCTCTGATACCTTAATAGATTAGATTAAAAAGTAAGTATCCCTTCAATCTCCTGCTCCTCTTAAGAAATATTTGATGTGCACTGAAGGGAAGCAGGAGGCACTGGAAAAGAAAGTGCTTATTCATTATTTGGCTAAATAATAAAATAGACACCAGTAGACAGCCAGTCTGACACTTAGATTTATAGCTGAAAGCTAAGCATTGTGGAAGCAGCCCAGACCCAAAAGAAGAACTTAATTATTCTATTGTAACTAGCAATATGAGCCTTATTAAGGGATGGGCACAGTAGTCATGAAACAACGTGACTTCTGGTACAATCCAAGCTATCAAAAGAAATAAAGTAAACCATCATCTAAACCAACCAAATGTCAGATTAAAATAAACTCTCTGCAATTTCCATCAAGATACATATATGAATATACTAATCTATAGTATCACAGTAGCAATTATGACAACACCTATACCAAGGCATTTTATTACTCTCTATTAGATTTGGCAGGAGCTCTGAGTTGCTTTCTCCATATTATCAGTTGAATATTCCCTGAACTCCAAAGTTGTTTCTGATATAAATGAGGCAAAGCAAATATGATATTCACCTTGTGCCATCTTCCAAGTATAGATAACAGAGTAGATTTGATTCTTTGACGGGATTATCTATGGACCTGACCTTTAGTAATTGTTCCTAAGTTCATCAGCTCTCCAACACAAGTAAATGAGCAAGTGAACAGGAGAGCTAGAATGCATGATGTTAACCAAACCCATATCACTGTGTTAATACCTTCAATTTAAAATCTAATTGTCAAAAGAATATGAGAGCTAAACTGAACCAAATAGTTATCCAAATGGCTATATTAATAACAGATAAAGTAGACTTCAAAACAAAGAGATAAAGAGGACATTTACTAATTACAAAGTGCAAATTCATCAGAAAGACACTATCATCATAAATGCATATGCACCTAACAACAGAACTTCAAAAATGCAGGAAGCTATCTATTCTTCCTGTCACTACTTTCTATCTCCCATTTTCTTGAATCCTCTCCACCAAAATGTCTCTAAGCAAGATCACCAGTGATCATGCTGTCAAATCAATTGATTAATTCTCAGTCGCATCTTACTTGACCTTCCACTTTCTCACCCTTGAACTTTTTTCTCTTTTGGACTCAAGGGTTCCATTCTCTCTTATTCTTCTAAGGTCCACTATCTTTCCAGTTAAGAAGTGCATTAGAAAAGAGACTGGATGCAGAAAGAGCAGATGTAATCATTCATTCACTGGCTATTTTGTCTTGGTTTCCTTTCCTGGTTTCTGACTATCTTCTTTTCTAAATATTCTATTCCCCAATATGTATTTATTTTGACTTCTTCTCTATTATGTGTGTTGCTTTACTTATTATGCACTTTCTTTGATGAAAATGACATTGCTGAGTTTGAGACACTGCCCTTTGCCCACAGTAGTGATGTGTTTATCCTAAATTGTCCACATCCCCTCACTTACCCTCATTTATGGTTTGTGATTTCAGGGCAACTGAACATAGTTATAACCTACAACTCTCAAATTTATAACTGCATTGAATCTAAATGTGCATTCAGGTCTCCACTTAGATGTCTAATAGGCATCAAAAACTGAACTCTTAATTCCAACCTCCCTTCCCCTCACACCTCCTTTATCCATATTCTTCCCCTTTCTCAAGAAATTACTCAATCCAAATAACTTGGCTTCATTCTTTCTCTCATACCCTATAGCCAATCCTTCAGCAAGCCCAGTTAGTCCTACTTTCAAAAAAGATCCAGAATCTAACCACTACTTACCACTCTATCACTACCACCTTGGTCCAAGCCTCCTAGCTGGCCTCACAGGTCTGGCCTTTGAGCCCATATAACCTATTCTCCACATAGCAGCTAGGATGACCCTTCTGAGCATTAGTCTTAACATATCACTACTTGACACAAAACCATCTGATATCCTCCCATTAAAGTAAAATCCAACCCCTTACCTTGGCCTTCAAACCTTACATGATCCGCCCTCCCCTTAACAACCTCTTTGACCTCATCCTCTATTATTATGCCATTCATTCCTTCCAGTTATCCCCTCCAGCCAAACTGTTCTCATTCATATTCTGTGAGTACAGCAAGCACATTTCCTACTGTCAGTCTTTACCATGATGATCCCTCTGCCCGGACTACTCTTTTTTGATTCCCAGAAACCACACAGCTTTACCCCTTACTTCCTCCACGTCTTTGCTCATACATCACTTCTTAAGAAACCCTTTCTATTTTACTCAAGATGAAACTGCATCCCATCCCAATGTATCTATGTATTGTTTCTCTCTTCCACACTAGAATACAAACTCCATGGAAGCAGGGGCTTTGTTTTGTTCAATACTGAATCCCCACTGCCTAAATCAGTAGCAGTCATATTGTAGATGTGCATTAAATATTTGGTAACCACATGAAGATATTCTCCCAGTTAAATGAGTATCTTCAATACAGTTTCTTCCTTGTTAGCCTCATCCCATTAGTCTCTCCATTTGCATTACACCTGCTACTTCAGCCCCCATCACATATCTTCTGCAATAGGCTTACCATTGCTCTTTCGGCATCCAATCACTTATCTAATGTACTTCCTAGGTGGAAAGATGATGGACTTTAAAGATTAGACAGGTATAGACTTTCCCTGAGCAGTCAATTACCAGCTATGCAACCTTCAACAAATCATTTGCAATTTCAGGGTTTCAGTTTGCTCATTTGTAAATGGAGACAGGAAAACCTACTTTAAAATTGTTTTACAAGCTTTATTTTTTTAATCAGTGTTAGGTTCACAGAAAGACTGAGCAGAAGATACGGAGATTTCCCACTTACACCCTCCACGCACAATATCTACTTTTCAGATCTACTATGAAGAGTAAATAAAATAAGAATATAAAGCATGCAATGTTAGCAACAATGTTCATAGCAGACACTCAACTATTATGAGTTTTTTTTTTTCCTTTCCAAACTGATCATGTATTCTTTGGCTCAAAACTTTAACTGGCTCTCCACTATACACAGATAAATCAAAATCTTCAGTCTGGTATCCAAAGACTTTCTCAATTTGGCTCCAATATAGTCTTCTAACTTTATCTTTTACTAAACACCCCCATCCATGAAAACTTTACTCCACCCACAACTCTATTTCTGATCACATTCAGCATTTTCCTGCATCTATTCTTTGCTCCACCTCTGCCAAAAATACTTTTCTCCTCTAGTATGTCTGCCAAAATCTTGCAATCTTTCTAAGTCTAGATCGAATCCCATTTTTTATAAGAAGACATCCACAGTTGTACCAAGTTGGCATTTATTTCTCTTTCTCCTATACTTTCATGTTATTTTGTTTATGCCTCTTTTCCTACTCTCTCCTGATGAGTAGGGACCATATTTTATTCAGCAATTAGCAGTCTTATGCAATACTTGGCATTCAGAAAAACTTTGTTGGATTGAATTGAACATACTGACTACACATCACAATTAACAACATTAGAAATATTTATCCTAGAATATTTATCTTTGAGTACTGAGTCAGATAATGAATATTCTTTCTATACTATGGCTTCATGAAATATTCTCCTTTTGAACTTTAAAAAAAAAAAAACCTTGGAGTTAAAAAGAAGAGGGAGCGTATGAGGGAAAGAGAATATAAAATATATAAGAGTTTTAGAATCTTAAGAATTGTATAAATCAGGAATTTCTGTTGTGGCGCAGTGAAAACGAATCTGACTAGTATCTGAGGCTGCAGGTTTGATTCCTGGCCTCACTCAGTGGGTCGGAGATCTGGTGTTGCCGTGAACTGTGGTGTAGATTGCAGATATGGCTCGGATCCCAAGTTGCTGTTGCTGTGGTGTAGGCCAGCAGCTGTAGCTCTGATTTGACCCCTACCCTGCAACTTCCATATATCTGGGTACGGCCCTAAAAAGCAAAAAAAAAAAAAAAAAAAAAGAAAGAAAGAAAAGAATTGTATAACTCCTCTGAAGCATGAAATTAAATGTTTTATTTATTTATTTATTTATTTTTGTCTTTTTAGGGCCAAACCCATGGCATATGGAGGATCCCAGGCTAGAGGTCAAATGGGAGCTATAGCCATCAGCCTACACCACAGCCACAGCAATGCTGGTTCCTTTACCCACTGAGTAAGGCCAGGGATCAAACACATGTCCTCATGGATGCTAGTCGGGTTTGTTAACCACTGAGCCACGATGGGAATTCCAAACGTTTTTATTTAGCTTTACCCACAAAGTTAGAAAGTTAGAGTAAGAAACTAAACCTAAACTAAAATCACTGATCCACCATGTCCTTAACTGTCCTTGACCATCCCTCTCTGAAAAGCTCTTTCCCCACTTCTAAGTTTCTAGAGAAATTATGTTTACATTAATCATTTGATAATCATATCCTAGATTTTGTTATTTCTTGCATTATTTACTTGAGCCATTTTTAAACATTTCATCATTTAAATTTTTTTGTCAGATCCTCAACTAGATGATCAATTTCATGGAGGTAGAGTTCATA
Source organism: Phacochoerus africanus (assembly GCF_016906955.1). Classification (NCBI taxonomy): domain Eukaryota; kingdom Metazoa; phylum Chordata; class Mammalia; order Artiodactyla; family Suidae; genus Phacochoerus; species Phacochoerus africanus. The sequence continues at coordinate 45,804,788 of NC_062558.1, forward strand.
TCTTGTACTTTTACAGTCTGTTCTGCTACAACACACTTCCACAACACCACTTATATCATGTCAATAGATTATGATGGTTCATATGCAATTTTTTGCTAAGGCAAGTAGAGGTGGAATAATAGAATAGAATTATAACCTTTAGAAGGAAAAGTAAAACGGCTTCAGTGAGGCTGCTACACAAACAAGGCCCTTTGCTCTATTTAAGGAAAATGAAAAGAAGTGAATGTCTGTACATGGGCTAAGAAAGGTATAATTTCTGGTTCTCATCTCAGGGAAAGTCTTACCTCCTTCTGTGCTCATCGTAATGGCAACCCCACTGGCTCATAGCTCCACCTTCAAATGCATTATCTCACAGTTCTGCAAGTCAGCACTTTTAAACTCTTTTTTGGTGCATTTTTAATATCTATGGCAACTTCCACTCATGCTGAGCTGCCTGCCTAGGCTGTCCAAGCTACTGGTGCTTTTTTTTGTTTTTTTTTTCTTTGGTTCCATGGTTCAAAGTTGCATAGATTTTGAGTAGTCTATATCTATCCCTATTTTTCCCACAATTCCTATTATTTTTAGTGTACAATTTTGTAGAAAATATATATACCTATACGCACATATACATATATATGTTATAGTAAAATGCCTCATTATCTGAAGTCATTAGCACCTTGCCTTGAATATAACAACTTAAAGGTTCCTGCATTTGATTCTGAAAACAACTAGTGAAAACATTTTATTTTGCCATTGTTACCATGATTGTAAATCTAAAATTCAATTTCTGGGATTCCTGAAACCCCTCAGTCGCACATAAGAAGTCCTTCCCTGCTAAGATGCCCATTCATTACACTAAAATCACTACTTAAGCCACTTCTGCTAATAAAAGATTCAACTAACTGTTGAAAAGGTCAAACCTACAACAATATGAGTTTGACTCTCAAACCCCAATAAGCAATGTGACCTCTTTGCTTAGTGATACTAAACCTCTGGACACAATGAATGGAAAACCTGAGACAAATAGGCTCAGTTTTCTACTCACTTTCACAGCTGCTTGGGCTACTGCCCAATCTCCATAATGAGGGTGGTCTCTTGCTTTGTTTTTATGAAACCAAAAGCATGTAGAACACGCAGCATTTGAATAGTGCAGCCTTCAGAATATTATATTATCCCCAGTGGCTTGATATTTTGTCCCTCTCCTCAGAATAGTCAGAAACACATTGGAGCTGTAACATAACTATGACTCCTACTGAACCAGCTTAAATGATCGACTTACTGTCAACAAGATGAATAACCATATATCATTGTAAGTGAAAGCCTCAACACTTATATCTTTTGAACTTGAGTTTCAGTTAAAAAAACTTATAGAGATCAGAAGTATATTGTACTATATCCCCAATCAGATCTGATGATGCTCCTTTAATCCACTTTAAAGATGTACACATTTATGTGCATATCTTCATGGATACAGGAACATGATTTGTTTTTAACACACACAAATATCTGCCATACATATTTTTTTTAAAGAGAGAAAGAGAACAAATCAATCTTTCTTCCTTCCTTCCTCACTCCTTTTATTTCTTCTGGAGGAGGCAGATTTGGTGCTAGAAAACATTTTCCTTCACAGAACAGCAAGAATCCCAATCTTCATTGTTATTGTGTATTTATATAAACTCTATGTAAACAACCCTCATGTCCTTGTAGGGCTGTTTCATCCCTGACACATGCTGCTCAACCAAATTATTTACATTACAAAATATATTCAAACAAAAACAACATTTTTAAACACCATGCAACTAAATCCTAACCACCATTTGGATATGAACTGTGGCTTATCTTTCATCAAAGCAGGCAAAATAGGAAGGCACTGATAAATTTCACATTTCTTAGAAACTGAAAAATATTCACAACTATGGCTAATATAGACAAATAAGAAACCACTTTCAAGTTACGCTCTTAGCCCCTAAACCCAAAAATCTAAAATATCAACTCGAAGGTACTTAAGATCAGATATTCCAACCACCTCATTTTCACATAAGAAAATTATGTGGTAAGTGAGTGGTCTCAAGTCACAAAGCTAAAATCTCAGGTCTGCTGATTCTTGAGTACCACAATGTCTCTTCTCACAGTTTAAAACAATAATTTTAAAACAGACTTTGAGGAGTTCCCGTCATGGCACAGCAGAAATGAATCCAACTAGGAACCAGGAGGTGGCAGGTTCCATCCTGGCCTCACTCATTGAGTTCAGGGTCAGGCACTGCCATGAGCTGTAGTGTAGGTTGCAGACATGGCTCAGATCCTGTGTTGCTGTGGTTGTGGCATAGGCCAGCAGCTGTAGCTCTGATTTGACCCCTGGCCTGAGTACCTCCATATGCTGTGGGGTCAGCCCTAAAAAAAACAAAACAGACTTTGAAATAAATTGAAGCACTGGTAAAATATCATTGATAGAAACCTTCTGCAGGCTTCTGAAATATATATGCTAATTTAGCAACTGTACTTAGTTAACTCTCTATTTTCTTACAAATTGTTCCATATTTGTAATACCAAGATGGCATTCCCCTATAACTCCAAACAATTTTGGCAGCAATTTCCATCTATTAGAATGTACTCAGAAAAATATATGCTACATTAAATACTTATTAAAGTAGAATCACTAGTGAGGCAAATTCACTGGGGAAACAACAAATTAGTAATAACAGTAAGCACTTAAGTACCACTATAAGTGCTTTAAACTTATTACCTAATTTAACCCTTACCAACCTAGGAGGTGGGGCATTATTATTAATATCACCATTTTATAGATGAATGATACCAAAGCACAGAGATAAAATAGTCAGGACTATTAACTGGTACACTTAACTTCAGAACAAGGATTCCATCCCAGATATTCTAACTCCAGAGCCCATGCTCTTAATCACTATACTACAGGGCCTCTCTAAAAGGAAACCACACATTCCAAAAGAAAAGAGAATTTTTTTGATTAGCTAAAAGTTGAAAGATTAACGAAACTACTTCATTTCATAAAATGATAAAATTTCCAAGCTCAAAAAAACCCAGAAGTCATTAATCCAAGTCTTTCACTTTAAACACAAAGAGGAGTTCCTACTGTGGTGCAGCGAGTTAAGGATCCAATGTTGTCTCTAGAGTGCCTCAGGTCGCCGAAGAGGCACAAGTTCAATCTCTGGCCCAGGAGACTGGGTTAAAGGATCTGGCATTGCCACAGCTGCAGAGTAGGTCATAGCTGTGGCTCTGATTCAATCCCTGACCTGGAAACTTCCATATGCCACAGTTGTGGCCCTAAAATTTTAAAAATGAATAAACACAAAGAAACTGATACTTATCGGGATTAAGTGATTTGTCCAAGGTCACAGAGTTGTTTGAACCTATTTGTCATTATAGTCTAATATTCTTCCCATTATTCCTCATTGCTTCCCTCTGCTAACAGACACACTAGAGAATGCACTATTTAAGGTAGCAATACTAGGGAGTTCTCTAATGGTCTAGTGGGTTAAGGCTCCTGTGTTTTCATTGCTGTGGCTCTGGTCACTGTTGTGTGGTTTGATCCCTGGCCCAGGAATTTCCACATGTTGCCAGTGTGCAAAAAAAAAAGAAAAAAAACAAGAGAGAGCCTGAAATAAACTTTACAACTCTCATTTTAAAAAATAAATAAACTGGAGTTCCCTTTGTGGCTCAACAGTAACACACCCGACTAGTATCCATGAGGATGTGGGTTCAATCCCTGGCCCTGCTCAGTGGGTTAAAGATCTGGCATTGTTGCAAGCTGTGGTGTAGGTCAAAGACGAGGTTCAGATCCTGTGTTTATGTGGCTGTGGCATAGGCCAGCAGCTGTAGCTCCAATTCAACCCCTACACTGGGAATTTCCATATGCCATGGGTTTGGCCCTAAAAAGACAGTAAGTGAGTAAGTTAATTAATTAAGTAAGTAAGTAGCAATTCTAGGTATCAGATAAATAGTCTCAAAGAAAAAATCTGACTTTAGAGAAGTAGAATTTCTAACGAGCGACACATCAAAGAACAAAATGCATATGTAATTTGGTAATTATATGTTCCACAAACAGGGAAAAGAGATTTCACCAGTTCAAAGAAAGCCAAAGGTTACATTCTCCCTTAGAAAATAAGATATTTTGCTAGTATTGATTGTCCGTAACTGAACACGGCCCAAATGGAGGTCTGACAGTAAAAGCAGTCCACTGTCTGCCTGTTCATACTCAGCAATATAGCTCAACTTGTACGGCTGTAATTCTGAGTTATCAGTTTGTGGATGCACGTGTTAAACAAAGCGTACAGCAGCCACCCAGATCATTTCCTCCTCCCCTCCTTTTTTAATGAAGCCACAAATTCAGTGGAGTCTGGAGATTTAAATTCTAATCATTTTCCCTTTGCCCTTTAACATCGGTGCTCCCTAGGGAACTTTTACTTCCAAGCATTACTATTCTAGGCCCCTGAATCAATAACCCACAGTTCTAAAAGGCAAGAATGCCAAGCAAATGCTGTTCTCTCTCTCCCTCCCAACCCAATTAAAGAAAATGAAATCTATAAGGCTGTGGAAGAACCTGCAATAGACATACTATAATAACAAAAACTACTCAGAACATCTCAAACCAGACTAAACAAAATGCTGCACTCTACTTGCACACGGCAGCCATGCGATAATCCAGCTGACTGCATTTAGGAAGAGTGCTTCTCAAAAGATGGTACCTAAATCTAATCACCCTTTTGTCCCTGCTCCCCATCCATACCCCCCCAGAAGTGCTAAACACTCCCCTTGTTCCTCTACACAGGATGAGCTCTACCAGTATACAGCTGAATCTCTGCATCATTGATACTGCCATTTGGCAAGAAAATCCAATATTAAGAATAAAAGTAATTTTAAATTTAAATTTAATAAATATTTATTGACTATCTTTAACATGCCAAACGTTGAGCTATATGTTGGGAACAAAGTATAGGAAAAAAATCCAATCCCTGGTTCCAGTAATACTACTGTCTAGTATGGCAAAGAGACAAGTGAATTAATGAAAACCCCTTACAGTTCTATAACTCTTCATAATTTATATAAAGTTGTATAAAACTTTTGCATCCTTTAGAACTTACAAATCCCCACAATAGTTCTGAGGTAGGTAAGACAGTTCTTACTATCCCCTCTTAACTGATGAAAGTACAAATGTAGAGTACAGAATTACTTTAAATAAAAGACAAGAGGAATAACGTATCACAAAGCTAGCACCAAAGAGTATACCTAAACCACAAATACTGTTGCATATAATTACATGAGACAGCACAGGCTGGCAGTGAACAGCTCCAACAGCAAAACAGCACAGAAAGAGTGACCATGTAAGTAGTATATGAACCAAGGATGCTTTTATAGGTGCCAGGACCATGTAATACTCTAACTATACTAACTGCTACTGATTTGTTTAGTGCTGTTTTGAGATTTTATTCCCTCCAATTATGTCACCGAAATGCCATTTTAAAAATGTTCCACAAATATAAAAAGCTAAGAAACACTGACCTAAGAACACAGAATAAGGGGTGTCATAAAACAAAGTTTTTGACCTCTCATTCAGTTCTCTTTCTACTATAAAATATAGCCTCTCAGACCATACAAAGTCCAGCCCACATGAATTTCACTTTGGAAAATACTCCTTTAATAACCTGGAAGGCTTTCAGCCCAGGATCCCTGCATACATCCCAAGTCTCAGGTAGCCTCAAAATTAACCCTTAGAATCCCATACATCTTCAGAGTTTCTGAACTAGGCCTTAACATCTTAAAGGTGTCTGGTGAGACTAGATGCCCCAAGAGCCCAGTTCAGACCCAATCTTCAAGGTGACACCAGTTGTATTAAATGTCTTTACTAAATGGTTCCAGAAACATGAGTATTGCTAGGTGTAGTGTAAACCTTGCCAGGCCAGAACACTGACCCTCAACCCATTCCAAACCAAGGAGGATCTCATAAGGACCTAAAATGGTCACCCTGAGAACTATGGAGCTCCACAGGTGTGCTCAAAAGAGATGGTGAGAGGGGGTGGAGAGAGAGAAAATATGACGGAAAGGAGAAAGAAACTTTAGGAACAAGAAATATAAGTGCGGGCATAAATAAGGAATGGAAGTTATAAATGTGCTCCCCTTCAGTCAATCTCAGTTTCGATGAGCCTCTCAGAGTTCCTGCTGTGATGCAGTGGGTTATGAATCTGACCACAGTAGCTCAGGTCACTGCAGAGGCACAGGATTGATCCCCAACCTGTTGTAGTGGGTTAAAGGATCCTGCATTGCACAGCTGTGGCTCTGATTCAGTTCCTGGGCTGGGAACTTCCATATGCTGTGGGTATGGACATAAAAAGAAAAAAAAAAAAACTTTATCTATGAGCCTCTCATAGTATGAACACTTGGCCATGCTGAGGGTGATTCTCGTGTGTAAAGCATTACTTTTCCCTAAACATCATGGCCCATAAACACAAGCCAAATATATCTGGGGCTCAACCAAGGAAATGTTGCTTTGTTCTAACAGTGGAGGAAAAATCTGCTGTATTAAATTTACTAATCTCTAACATGAAATTTTTAAAGATACTTTCCAAGGCACTTTTGATTATTCCATTTTTCACTCTAGGTACTGAGTTTGAAACCTACCGCCCAAGTAAGGTTCAGCTTCATAAGATTTTTTTCAGGCCAAACATGACTTCCCTACCAGCTGAGTATCTCTGGCCTTTTGCCATTCTAATTTCCAGTTTATTACTTCTATATCTTTAATCCTCCTCCAATCTAGAAAAATAGGACTGTCATAGCTGGTTCAAATATAATGTGATTTGAACATAAAGCTTAACATAAAGCTTAAATATGGGATAAAGAAACCAAAACAGTTTTTGCTTTGTTTTGTTTTTGGCCACACCCATGGCACATGGAAGTTCCCAGGCCAAGGATCAAACCTGTGCCACAGCAGCAATCCAAGACATTACAGTGACAATACCAGATTCTTAAGCCTCTGCACAACAGAACTCTGGAAAGAGTTTTTATTATTTCTAACTTTAGTGATCTGGCAATGAAAATTCATTGCATTGCTGATGATCATAATATATGATGCACTTCAACTCTACCAGACTTTCTCATTTTCCAGCCAACTGTCTCCTGTCAGCCTTTGTTTGAAATTTCTTAACTCCTAGGGATTTCTGCCAAACTCTTAATATCATGAACTCTGCATTATCTCTGTAAAATTTAAATCCCAGGCAGGCTTCCCCAGCCACCTAGCTCATTTCTGAGCTCTTTCCATGATAATCTGTGTATAATCTGAGAATAGGAACTAATATTATTATCATTCTGAAACATAATTAGGAAGGTAATTTCTTATAACCCCAAAAGTTGATAAATTTATCTTAAATAGTATCATTTAAAAATGTAAGTTTTTATTCTTGATGTTTTGTATAAACCAAAATCACTATATTTATGCCTTCAGGGCACTCAGTCCCTTGTCATGCCTCACCTGGCTCCACACCAATAGTCGTCCTCCAAAAGGAGACTCTACAAGATATTCCTCTTCAACAGTCCCTTATCAAGGCACCCTTCTATTATAATTGTAGAGGCATATACATTGCAGAAAACTAGAAAATACAGATGAGCCAAAAAATTTCTAACTAAACATTTCACATTCCCATCACCCAAAGACCAGCACTGTTAACATTGTGACCTATTTCCTGTTAGAGCTTCCCCTTTGCCCCATAAGCACATATTCATAAGCATGTTTTCATCAACATGACATTATATTCTACACACTTTCTGCAACCTAATTTTTAAAGACTTTGCCCTTCCATTTCAATAGGTTTTCACCTCATCTAATACCCAGACCAAATTCAGACCGCCCAGATGACCCCAGCTGGTTTGTCTAAATTAGTATCAAATCTAGAATGATCATAAAGAAACATTTACTGGAGTTCCCGTCGTGGTGCAGTGGTTAACGAATCCGACTAGGAACCATGAGGTTGCGGGTTCGGTCCCTGCCCTTGCTCAGTGGGTTAAGGATCCGGCGTTGCCGTGAGCTGTGGTGTAGGTTGCAGACGCGGCTCGGATCCTGTGTTGCTGTGGCTCTGGCGTAGGCTGGCGGCCACAGCTCCGATTAGACCCCTAGCCTGGGAACCTCCATATGCCGCAGGAGCGGCCCAAGAAATAGCAAAAAGACCAAAAAAAAGAAAAAGAAAAAGAAAAAGAGACATTTACTTTAAGCTATCTCTTCTAAGACTGGTATGACCTGCTTTATTCCCTTTTCAGGTCTGCATTACTCAAGTCTATTCAATATTCAAAAAGAGTTCCTCCTCTTAGCCCCATTATGTTTATAGTTGTATATAGTAGTAATAGTAGCAGCAGCACCAATAGCAACAATACCACCACTTTGTACTCAGAAACATTTCCTTTTCATATACATAAAAAGCTTAATGCAAAGCAAAATCTTTGAGTTAGTGAGCAGCTCATTCTTACTCTGAAAAAAAATAGAACCATTGGGAGATCCCGCCATGGCTCAGTGGTTAACAAACCCTACTGGTAACCATGAGGTTGCAGGTTCAATCCCTAGCCTTGCTCAGTGGGCTAAGGATCTGGCATTGCTGTGAGCTGTGGTGTGGGTTGCAGACGCAGCTCGGCTCCCAAGTTGCTGTAGCTGTGGTGTAGGCCGGCGGCTACAGCTCCCATCGGACCCTTAGCCTGGGAACCTCCATACTCCGCAGATGCAGCCCTCAAAAGACAAAAAAAAAAAAAAAAACATTAAATTAGAGGCCATATTATCCAGACTGTTCAAGAAGATCTAACTAAATTTGTGACAACGCATAAATATTGGCTAAAATACTTAGGATAGACCAGATGGTAACAGCAGTAGTGCCAACTCCTCAGGCCACTTATTAATATATTTCTAGTATTACTCTTTCAGCCTCCTGTATTCTAAACAAGTGTGTATACATAAGAATCCAACAGGATCCAATTTAATTTCTTCAACTCTTAGACTCTGAAACATTTTTAAAAACACAAATACATATTCATCAAACATTGAAAAGGCATAAGTTTCATTCTTATTTTAAATTGTTTCAGTTTCTTTAATTCTCATTTATATTTGGTTTGAGAAGGGAGATAAGAGTAGTAAGAGCAGGAAAAAGGGTATCAGAGAGGTATGATAAAAAAGATAACACAGGATACTTTACAGTCTAAAAAGGAAGCAACGAGAAAGGTTGGTAGAGGGCCAGAAAGAAGGGGGAAACAAAAGGAAAAGTCAAAGGCATATTTTAGCCAGTCAGGGAACCAATGAGAGGGTCAAATATATACTGGCTGAACTGGCCCTTCCCTTAGCAGTACCGGCTTAGGTTAGCAGTAAGAGGGTTATTGCTCATTAAGTGATTGTTCAAGTCATATGGTCAAAATAAAAATTAAAACCAAAGCTTTTAAATGTCCTTAAAAGAAATTCAGAGAAGTCAGATTCAGAAATATATCCCTACTCCTTCATTCATTCCCAAGAGTGTTGAAAGCACAATGCTGAGCAATAGACAATCACATCACACAACCCTTAAGTCAAGACAATTATTCTCACATTAATGTTGTCTCTTCATTAGCATATCAATAAGATTTTAAAATCATAAAATGTTCTTAAGAGGAAGAGGAACGAGAAAAGAAGAAGGAAGAGGAAAAGGAGCAAGATGAAGAACAGCAAGAAGAGGATGAAGAACCACAAAAAACAACTTATCACTTTGCCCAGCTCAAATAATATTCTCAATGAACCATCATCTCCTAATGAAGGTCAAAGTCATATATCATCAAATTGAACCATTGGACTCCTAGCCAAACATAGACATAATCAGCTAATTTGATGATCCATGAGGCCAAATCTAAATATCAACTTATTGGAGAAGAGCTATGCATTTACTTTTTTTCCTCTGGCTGCAGTATGTGTAGCAGCTTAAAGCGGGATCTAAGTTCTCTGACCAGGGATTGAACCCAGGCCATAGCAGTGAAAGTGCCAAATCCTAACTACTAGACCACCAGGGAACTCCAAGATCTGTTCATTGAATTCACCTCTGCTATGTTTCAGAGACAGGATTTTTTTTTTTTTATAATTTTTTTTATTTTCCCACTGTACAGCAAGGGGGTCAGGTTATCCTTACATGTATACATTACAATTACATTTTTTCCCCCACCCTTTCTTCTGTTGCAACATGAGTATCTAGACAAAGTTCTCAATGCTATTCAGCAGGATCTCCTTGTAAATCTATTCTAAGTTGTGTTTGATAAGCCCAAGCTCCCAATCCCTCCCACTCCCTCCCCCTCCCATCAGGCAGCCACAAGTCTCTTTTCCAAGTCCATGATTTTCTTTTCTGAGGAGATGTTCATTTGTGCTGGATATTAGATTCCAGTTATAAGTGATATCATATAGTATTTGTCTTTGTCTTTCTGGCTCATTTCACTCAGGATGAGATTCTCTAGCTCCATCCATGTTGCTGCGAATGGCATTATGTCATTCTTTTTTATGGCTGAGTAGTATTCCATTGTGTATATATACCACCTCTTCCAAATCCAATCATCTGTCGATGGACATTTGGGTTGTTTCCATGTCCTGGCTATTGTGAATAGTGCTGCAATGAACATGCGGGTGCACGTGAGAGACAGGATTTTTTAATTGATCCTTTTCTTAGATAAAAGCCAGGATCTTGCACCCATCTGCTTACTGGTCAAGTTCCTCTACCCTTAGTCCAAATTTAAAGCCTGATTTCAGTACTAATTACTCTTAAATACAGGCTCCCAAAGAGTACATCTATTTATAAATGATGGACTGGAGCCTGAGGTCTTCTGTTTAACCCTTGAAATGGTAGCACAGGAAGAACAAACACAATACTATCACTTTTTAAAAGCTTGTCAGAGGAAGCACTAGCATGGTAGGCTTAGGGGAACAGCTGTTTCCAGTAGCAGTAGATGGAAAAAGGAGAAAAATAGTGTCTGCACTGAATAATGCCTAACTCTGTAACAGGAAACACAGGGCTTATGAACACTGTCATTTTTAAAGCATAGAAAATCACTTCCTTAAAAATCCTATGGTGGCACATGTGAAAATAAGAGCTATTAATACTTTTCTTTACCTGAAATTACCCTAGAGCATTAGTTAAGTAACTCATTCTGTAATTCATTCTGATCATCACACATTGTTAGTTTGTGATCTTTGATAAGGTGTTGAAAGCTCTATTTTCTGAGTTTCAATGCCTTAGAAGTTTTGGCACTACTTCTTTGCAGGCCTATCTGTAATCCTTGTTAATCTCAAGGCACACAACCATAGAAAGTATGCAGCACTCCTGTGTCAGCACACCAGGATCAAATCCCAGATCACTACTTACTAACTCCATAATCATCAGAAAGTTACTGACTCTTAGACTCAGCTTCCTCCCCTGTAACTTCTAAAACCCTCTTGCTGTATTGTTAGGATGTGAAGCAGGTAACAATGTCAGCACAGTGCCTAACTCACATGAGGCTCTCATAAATGGTAGCTGTTATCATTAGTGTCGACAATTTTTTCCTATGTGTCCATGTCTCTGTTTTAGATTCTTTCATCGGCAAAACTGGAAAAGAATTTCAAAAGTTTTATCTCCAATCATGCTCTTACAACCAAGATTTTCAGATGTACTTTTTATGGAAGTCTAATTATTCTATGGTCATAGACTAGTAAGAGACCTATACAAATTCTAGACAATCTCCCAGTCTTCAGAAAGTAATTTAACCTATGGAAGTAGTCGATCTCAAAGGTTACAGATATTGTGCTTTTATATCGCTTAACTGTACACCAATCTGTTCATGAAGCAAACCAAGAAATATGCATATAAGTTTACTGTACAGCACAGTGAACTTTATCTAAGTCACTTGTAATGGAACATGATGGAGTATAATGTGAGAAAAAGAATATATATTTATATATGACTAGGTCTACTTGCTGTACAGTAGAAATTGACAGAACACTGTAAATCAACTATAATGGAAAAAATTAAAATCTTTAAAAATTTTTTGAAAGAAAAAGAATGTGTGCGTGTGTGTGTGTATATATATATATATATATATATATATATATATATATATATATATGACTGGGCCACTTTGCTGTATAGCAGAAATTGACAGAACATTGTAAATCAACTATAATTAAAAAAAAAAAGTTTATCAATGGGTTCTTGCCAAACTTACCAGAAGTAACACAGATAACAATCACTGCTCCTTGCTACCACCAGTTCTACTGTTACCTGTTACTTGATGTTAGATCCACAACAGGACTACTACAAGGCCAACACATGGGGAAAAACTGGCCCCAAACATTTTGGTTTAGCCACAGACTACTAGGTTATGAACAAAGCTGTTACCTTCCTATATTTACAGGACTAAGGTCTGAAAGAGGACATGGAAGTGAATGGGAGATGGATTCCACAATTCAACCCATTAAGTGGACAACTGCCCTGATCTCTTGTTAAACATGATTTTGGATTCTAAAGTCAAAACCTTGTTAACATTTGTTCATGTTACCACCTGTTTTGGGCCCTGGGTACAGATACTATCCTAAGTTAGAGTCTCCATGAAGGCCCAACGTGCCCTTTCTCCAGCTATTGCACCCAAGTGCTTCAAAGAAGCATTAAATCAGGGTCCCTTTGACTCCCAACATACCTGGCAGTCAACCAAAGTCAAGCTGTTCTTAACTCTAAACAGCATCTTATCTCACAAATGCCCCATTTTTTCTGCTTCACATATAACAAGGATGTGAGAGGCTATAGGAGAGCCTTAGACAGGTTTTGCTTGGCTTCTTGCCATCAAAGGTAAACACCTTTGTGTGGTTCAAAGCAGTGACGGGTCTCATTTTGTCATGAAAACAATCTTTGCAGCCATTCACACCACAAGTCTGAGGAGGTCAGCCAGAGCTGAGAAGACAGACATACTTTTTTTAGGAAACATCGGCCCCAAAACCTGAAGTAATAAGCTTCCATCTTCATGTGACTATTGCTTGGCTTTTGATCTTTTTGCTGCTAAAATGACAGGCTCCAGAGGCAAAAGACACATAACCACTAACAAAAAGACTGAATATTAATAAGATGGGAAAAACCTGAATACACGCATTGTTTTTAAGACACACACCCCAAAAGGAATGATATTGGCAAATGTAAACCACTGTTCTCCTATACACACACTTCTTATCTTCTCCAAGGCACTGGCCTACCTGTCAGCCCATCCTGGGTCCTCCTCTGCTGCTGTTCACTCACAGCCTACATACAGCACCCAACCTCCACTTTCCCCCCTCTCTCCATCACTCTTTCTATCACCTGTTTCCCATCCACCCTTTATTTTCTATCTTCTCAGGTGTGTCCCTATGAGACTTCTTACTAGAAGCATTTAAAATAGCATTATCATTAGCTGCCAAAATCCTAATGTTTGTTTTATGAGAATTATCTAGGAGGGCAGAGCTTTAAGGAAGACAGGCTACAGAAATGAGATGATAATGATCACCACCAAGAGTCAGAAAAGTATCAGTCATCAGGGGTAGAATTTGTTTTCAGAGTCAGAGGGCTGGGAATAACCTGTAACTGATGGAAGCAGGGCTTGATCAAATATTTTATTTTCTAATTGCTCCTCAAATGCATGGCGAGTTTTTTTCTATTTGCCCACTAGTTCATCATTTAATTGTGTATGTTGTTATGACAGGAGACTTTCATGATAGCTCTGAGCTCTGTACCTTTAATGAAGAATTCTATTCTTTTTTTTTTTTTTTTCATCTTTTTGCCTTTTCTAGGGCTGCTCCCACAGCATATGGAGGTTCCAGGCTAGGGGTCTAATTGGAGCTGTAGCCACCAGCGTACACCAGAGCCACAGCAACTTGGGATCCAAGCAACTTGGGATTCCCGTCTTTTGTTGTTGTTGTTGTTGTTGTTGCTATTTCTTGGGCCGCTCCCGCGGCATATGGAGGTTCCCAGGCCAGGGGTTGAATCAGAGCTGTAGCCACCAGCCTACGCCAGAGCCACAGCAATGCGGGATCCGAGCCGCGTCTGCAACCTACACCACAGCTCACGGCAACGCCGGATCGTTAACCCACTGAGCAAGGGCAGGGACCGAACCCGCAACCTCATGGTTCCTAGTCGGATTCGTTAACCACTGCGCCACGACGGGAACTCCCAGAATTCTATTCTTATACACAGTTTTCTTGAAGAAGGCTTGTATACATGGCATGCATTCTGTCTGGAAAGTTTTGTTGATTCTGCTAAGAGAATCATATGTCAGTTTCTTCTCATAGAAAACTGGGCATGTAAAAATTTAATGATTTTGACTTGGTGTTTTTGAGCTTTAAAAATAAAATATTGGGAGTTCCCATAGTGACTCAGCAGGTTAAGAACCCAACACTGTTTCAATGAGAATGTGGATTCGATCTCTGGCCTTGTTCAGTGGGTTAAGGATCTGGATTTGCCACAAGCTGCGGCGTAGGTCGCAGGTGCAGCTCTGATTGGGTGTTTCTGAATCTGTGGTGTAAGCCTGCAGCTGCAGCTGCAGCTACAATGTGACCCCACCCCCAGCCCAGGAACTTTCCTGTGCCACAGTTATGACCATAAAAAGGAAAAAAATAAAAATATAAAAATAAAAACATCCTAGAGTTTCCATCATGGCTCAGTGGGTTACAAACCCGACTAGTATCCATGAGAATGCGGGTCCAATCCCTGGCCTCACTGACTGGATTAAGGATCAAGCGTTGCCACAAGCTGTGGTGTAGGTTGCAGACACAGCTTAGATCTTGTGCTGCTGTGGCTGTGGGGTAGGCCAGCAGCTGCAGCTCTGATTCGACCCCTAGCCTGGGAAATTCCATATGTTGCAGGTGCAGCCCTAAGAGCAAATAAATAAATAAAATAAAAACATCCTTATATGCCTAAGAACAGATTCTAAGTACCTTCTCAAGACGTAGGATATGATTGTATAAAGTATTTATTAAAGTAAATGTAAAATGTTACTTCTTTCTATTGATTATTCACTCAACAAATGATACTGAGTAAACCATCATGTGCATACCATTGCCCTAGGCCCTATAGAAGAAAAGAGAATGGTCAATCATAGAGCCTGCCTTTAAGGAGAAGCATGCATAAAATGTATAGATATAAATATTTACAGCAGAAAGTAGCAAGTACCATAAGAAGGATATAGATAAAGCACTCCAGGAGTTCAAAGAAGGATGAGGTCAATTTCAGTTGAGGGACTTATGGAAAAGATAGTGGTAATGGAACAGTTCAGACAAGAGGCTATTTCATCATATATTAGCATTTCAGTTTCCATGAACTTTTCTGGGTAGCCAATCACCTGTGGAATTTACAGGTATTATATCTGTTGTTAGTATTCCATCTATAACATTTCTCCAAATTACCTCTTCCGTCCACTGAAATGAAAATGTAAGAAAAAATATAAGGATTTAAACTCTTAAATTACACTGAAATTGGTAAAGGTACTGGAATACAAGAATAATTCACTTGGCTAAGCCTCATGCCCTTTGTATTTGATAGCAATAATCCCATAGCAACTAGAAAACACACTTATCTTATTAACAAGACTGGAATTATTTTAATTAGGTATCTCCACATGCACCAACTGTTAGAAATCAGACTGTTTTGAAACAGTTGTTAATGACTTAACACGACAAACGTTTTCCTGAATTTCAGGGGGAAGTCTATGATTGAGACAGATGGGAAAGAGCCCGTCCCTGCTGTGTAGCAGAGGAACAGCCTTGTGGGCCTTTAAATGCATTTTCCACTGGGATTTAGCAAAACAATCCTAGAGATACCCAGAAAGACAATCAGAAACTTTGGTAACATCTGCTACATTAAAAGTTCAAAATTGGCACTAGCAAACAGCTAATAATGGAAAAATGCTTCATCTCAGGAAAAAAGTCTCTAAATTTCAAAGTCTCAAACACCTCGTAACAACATCAGGAGTCCAAGGTCTAACCCCAGTCTCCTGGTTAACCTGGGTGAGTGTGTGCTCTACCTCTACTAGACCTTGCCCTCAGATGAGAAACAGGACTCACAATGGAGTTCTAGTCTATGCTTCACATCCTGTCAGAAATGAGGTGGCTTTCAGTTTATTATTAATTCATGGAAATGCTTTAAATCTTTGAAAAGGCTGTTAACAAATTTACAGAAACATTTACAAGGCCCTCTGAGGAGCTACATACCCTAGAAATTCTGTTAAAGAGGTATGTATGTGGCCTGCCTAAAGCAAAATGGAAATGTGTTAAAAAGCAACAAAAAGGAACACATTTTATGTTTTGGAAACTGGATAAGTACTATCCTTCGTGGTACTTCATAGATGAGTCTCTACCTGTCTTTGGAGAGCAAATGCGTCCAAAAATTTCATACTAGAGTAAATTCATTTACTTATTTTCTGTTCTAATTAAGAAGAAAAGTAATAGAGTTCTTTTCCAGCCTGTCTAGTCTTTTCCTAGACCTGAGACAAAGATACATCTGGAGAAAGTTAGGAGGAAGAAAAACAAACACAAGCATAACAATGCTTATTTCCAAGGTTTATGGTACTCTATACCTGGTATTTCCCTAAGGGAGTGATGAACAAAGGTTTTTCTGCCCAGCCTGCCCAGGCTCCCTGGGTTCCAAGGTTTGAAAATATGAAAGAATTGTTATGCATGTACACACACACACACACACACACACACACACACACACACACAGTGTTTTATATGAACACACACACACACTGTTTTATATGAACACACACACACACACACAGTGTTTTATATGAAGTTTTGCTGTTTGGACCAGACAGAATGTCTTTTGATTATAAGGCTGAGAGTCAAGGGTAGGTGTGGCCTAGTAATCCATTTAATTGCTTCACTGACTAAATTTTTCAGAGCTCTAATCTTATTTTACAAGAAAGTTGTTACAGTTGTTACCAAGTACAATAATATTTTTAGTCTATGTACTTTTATGGTATAATTGCACTGTAATTTGCACATATAATGAATTACAAGGACTGCATCATCCTAGCGACAAATGTCTTTTCTATTTTTCTAGTTCTCATACAGCCATCACGTCTCTTGATGCTTAATGACCAAAGGGCGAGTCTATTGGATCTGGAACAATGCCAAGTACACAACCCAAGAAAATGAATTGAATGCTACAGAGTTAACACCCTCTCTAAGGGACGTGAGTTGGACGTGAGTTGGATAGATAAGTTAAGGCCACAGGATGTTAAGAGTATCAATTAACTATTAAAATGACAAGGAGAGGTGTAACTCATTCTATTCAGTAATAGTATTCCAGAAGAGATATTTGTGAATTTTTAATAATCTCATTTATATTTTAACAATATCTCTTATAATTTGGTTACATTACGGAAGAACTACTATAAATTCAGCTAGAGTTTCTGTTTTTTCTGTTTTATAAACACATTTTTAGGGAATAGACTTAAGATGCTAGGAAGCAAACTCCCTAAAAGTTACAAAAGATTGAAGAAAATAATAATAAATAAAGGAAGTTTCTAAAACATCACTACTGCATGTGGCAAACACACAACTTTCCAATCCCACTTTCCAGTGAACTATTCTAGTTCTTCAGGAAGAACAAGGAGATTGGATCAGGTGTCTTCTAAGGTCCCTTCCACCTAGAAAGATTCCATGATTCTCAAAACAATTGAGAATGTTTTGTTTCATAATACATACCATCAGCACACACTTTGAGGAAAAAGTCCCAACTTTTATTTTAAAAGCTCATCTTGAGAAGGTGAACAAAGAGCACTGCTGCTCCTGTAGAGCAGAAGTTAAAATTACTAGAAGTCATGAAGAACCAGGCAACAGAGTATTTCTTGCATAGAATTCTTCAGATCATGTTTCATTGTTCATTAAACTTGGAGCCGAATCCTTTCCGAGCTACTGCAGAGTAAAGGAATCAGTTCCAAGCTTCCAGCTGCAATTTATGACTCTTATCCTTGCTTCCTTGTCCTCCTTGCAATGTTATACAATATCCACCTTCAAGATGTGGGAGTTTCACTCCACTCTTCTCCCCCTGTGAAAAACTGGTGATAATCATGGGAAGAAAAATAACAATTGTTAAACAGCATGGTTCTAAACTTTAAAAAAGAGGTCACTCTCATAATCATGCCTATTTTCTACTAACTCCTATATTATTAAAGAGCTGAAAAGAGTGTATCTTTCAGAATCAAAGAAATCCAGTGTAAAGGTCATCTAATTCAACCTCCTACCTAATGCCTAAAGCCTATCAAGAGCAGCCCTATAGCACATAGTTGAACACCTCCACTAATAGAAAACTCACTATTTCCAGAGAGAGAGAATCATATCTGGAGACCATTATATTTCAAAGTTCTCCTCTGAATTAAACAGATAAACCAAAACAGATCTCTGTCATTTCTACCAACTATTTATCTTTAAAATCTTTATATATCTTTACAAATCTTTAAAATCTTTACAAAATCTTTACATACTTTTTAAAAACTTTCACTGTTTTTTAAAGATATGATTTATATACCATACTATTGCTTTTGGAATCGATTAGCAATGAGATTCTGCTGTGTAGCACTGAGAACTATGTCTAGTCACTTATGATGGAGCATGATAATGGGAGAAAAAAGAATGTACATATGTATGTGTAACTGGGTCACCATGCCGTACAGTGGGAAAAAAATTGTATTGGGGAAATAATAATTTTTAAAAATTGAGAGAAAGCTTTAAAAAAAATTTTACCCCTTGCATACCTCTTAAGCAACAAGGAACATGGCTAATTCCTCTTCCACATAATAATTCTTCAAATACTTGAGGACAATAAATATTATATGCCCCTTCCTACCACTAAAGATATCCATTTCCTTCTATCATTCCTCATCTGAAACAGTTTAAAGGCCACGCTTTAGACCCTTGTCTTGGCTATGGTGCCTATCTTGAGCGTACTCTAGTTTATCTTCATCTTGAGTTACATCTGTTTTATCATAAACATGCTAAATAATTAACAAAAATAGAACTTACAGAAAACATTTCATTGTGAGAAGGAACATGGATTGATTGTATTACCATGAGAGAGAAGAGGCAACTGCGACTTCTAAACCCAGACCTTAGCAATTAACAGATGATGTCTGGGATTCAGAAAGGAGTTATTAAAAGAGAGAGCAGGCGTTCCCGTCGTGGCGCAGTGGTTACGAAATCCAACTAGGAACTGTGAGGTTGTGGATTCGATCCCTGGCCTTACTCAGTGGGTTAAGGATCCGGCATTGCCATGAGCTATGCTGTAGGTTGCAGATGCGGCTCGAATCCCGCGTTGCTGTGGCTCTGGTGTAGGCCGGTGGCTACAGCTCCAATTTGACCCCTAGCCTGGGAAACTCCATATGCCACGGAAGCGGCCCAAGAAATGGCAAAAAAAAGAAAAAAAGAAAAAAGTAAAAGAGCAGACTAGCAGGTTGGGAGGCACCCACAAACATAAAATGAGAACAACAAAACTAGTGTTTAAAGAGATACAATCAATAAAGTGTTTAAATGAAGAATTTAGGGTACATTTGTGAGGATAAAGTGATAAAATGCCTAGAAATAGAGAAAAATAGTAATTTTGTGAACTAGCAAATAAAGTGAATATACAGGCTAGAATTATTTTTCAATCCTTTCAAAAGAAAATAATTCTCATTAATGATGTAAACATTAATATACATTTTTTCATTTATAATTCTTCTCCTCATCTTGGATAGAATTAAAATAAAACCAAAGACAAAGACAACCCAAACAACAGTTTCTAAAACAGTGATTTGGGTATGCTATGGTTAAGACTCCATTTTCATTCAATTTCTTTATTTTCAAGTTTGTTTTTAAAAGTGATGGACTAAATTCTCTTGTCTACAGGTAAATTTTTTAACATTCTAATGAAAATCTGTTCAGAACACATTGCTTTTTAACAGACTTAGAAAAACTCCATATCTTCTAATTTTAGATTTAAAATATTACATTTTTAAGACGTTTTGTCACTGTTAAAAATTTCTCTCAAGTCCAGCCGCAGAGTTAATGACAGTCATACTTGCAGATCCTAGCTATGTGGAGCCAGGAAAAGCAACTGCAGAGTTATTTAACTCTTAACAGAAGGCTTTCCCACTTACTGTTCAGCCATGTTTATTATATTTAGTAATCTAAAAGCAAGCTTCTTCCAATAGTCCATTCCAAAAAGCTTGGAAAAGACTTTTGGTTCAGAAGATCATTATCATCTGAGGCACCTCCAAGAATGGTTCTGAAAAAGTGGCCTTCTGAGTTCCTGCTGTGAAACAGTGGGTTAATGATCTGGTATTGCCTCTGTGGCAGTGCCAGTTTGATCCCCAGCCTAGTGCAGTGGGTTAAGGATCTGACGTTGCCACAGCTGTGGTGTAGTCGTAGCTGTGGCTGGGATTCTATCCCTGGCCCAAGAACTTCCACATGCCATGGATGTGGCCAAGAAAAGAAAAAAATAAATAAATAAAATGTGTTCTTCCTGCAAAAGTTCATCAGAAAGAAGTGCTTGTATGATAGCACCATGTACCTTGACGACTAAATAAGTATTACAACCTTTCCAAAAAGGCATATGCCTTCAAGAAAGTATTATTTTCACAAGAACAGTTGTAATGTCAGTTTAATGGCCTTCTCCATTGATGATCTTCGCAGTTCCAAAGGCAGTGAAAGTAGTGCCTTAAAAAAAGAACAGTTCTAAACACTATAGGAACTACAATTACTACAACTAGAGTTAGGTAGCGGTACACAAGCAGACACAAATGTAACACCAGACTCATTAAAGTTTTCCTTACAAGGAATAGGAGAAACAATCAAAACCAAAGTTGCCAGTCTAAGAGCTAGCAAATGGAATCGTAACACACGTCTCCAGAAACCTGCTCTCCAAGAATTCTAGACCATGATGGAATTTCCCAAAATAAAGACCCCCCCCCATCAGTGTTACTTCAAAATAACCAAATATTTTAAAGAGTTTTAATTCCAAAGTATAAGAATAGTACACAAGTTATGAGAAGAGAATAGTAAGGTCAAGTTCTACAAGCAGGTTGACACATCACTGACCCTTATACTCTGCCCCAGTTGGAAAGGAAGCTAGGATTTCAAAAGTTCCCCAAATAAATGCCTTGATAAAGGATACAAGATCTGTCTTTCAGATATCTGAAGATCTGTCCATGGAAAATGAATGAAAGCTGCACCAGATGGTCAGATTCAACACCTTAGTCCTGCTTCATTACCCTTTGATTGGAACTATTGCAAAGTGTCTCAGTTATTAAGCTTCTCCACAGCTACTTCTTTCCAGTTCATCTTCTACCATGCAGCCATAAGGAGACAGAGAAAGAAAAGATGATCATGGTCCTCTGTCAAGCTTGGAAAATGTTTCTTGGATGTTCACTGGTTCCTAAAAAAACCAGAACTCCTTACCTTGGCATACAAAGCCCTCACAATATGATGACACAACCTCTCTTTCCTGCCTTGCTTCCTTATAACTTTCCACCAAACTCATTAAGATCCTGCCACAATGATATTCTCCACCTAGCAGGTATGCCAAGTGTTGTCACAATTCTGTGCCAGAATACCATTTCCCCATCCTTCCTGTAACTGAAAAAATTTTACTCCATTTTTAGTGCCAGCTCTGACCTCAGAGTTAGTTTCTTACCCTACTGCTCTTCAGATCATTTCAGAGTTTTAGCATATACTGTTTTTCTATAACACTTTCTCTGTATTTAGGAATGGTGATGCTTGGTGACAGAATGGGCAGGGAATGAGGCAGGTGGGATATAAGCAGGCAGGAATGCAAACCAGTAGTAGGCAAACTTTCTCCCTTTAAAATATTTTAACTAAACCCTTGGTTGTCAGCTTTTTTAAAAAGCATCTCACTTGCTGCATTACTTAGATCTCTAACACCTGGAGGCACATTCAGGTGGGATTTTGGCACTAACATGCTCAATGACTCCTTTAAGATCAGACTATTTCTAGGTATCTGATATATTATTGAAAAACAATGTGAATTGGATTTTATTTTCATGAAATACTAAGAGATAAAAGCTTAAATACTACAGTGAACTCCGGTACTTATACTGATACCAGAAGTAGCCTGGAAGGCAGCCACAGGGGTTAAAAGAGAATCAATTTTGTTATAGGAAAACTCATTTTAAATGTATAATGCAGAAGGAATTCTTTAACTTCAAAATACCTTATCAAAATTGTTTAGAATCCTAAATAAACAAATCTATATTTTTAGAAATTATGATTAAGATTGAGGGTTCAAAAAAAGAAAAAAACTGGGCAACTTCTCCCCACCATTCCTGTGAGCTGTGGTCCATATCACTTAATGATAACACTAAAAGCAGAATAAATGAAGGGGGACCATTTCCTTTGGGTTGTTCAAAAGCAAAGTACAATGACAGCCAAATGACATAAAAACCAACAGAGAGGTGGAAAGTTATGTTATCTTTAAGCTTTGAACAGGATATTATAAACAATGAGGAGAAAGATAAAATACTGACTAATTCAAACTCAGAAATAATTCTCTAATTCACTATGAAACCTAGAAACACCTCAAGCTTAGATGATCTTAAATATGCTTATTTTCACCTACTTCTGTCTGACAATCATTAATATGTCACATCATTATCTAATTTTGTATGCTAGGCAGCATATCTGAATGGAACATTAATTTTTCTTCCACGTAAAATGAGTACACAAGAGGAAAAAAAGACTCGACTCTGGCTTGATCTACTGTGATTGGAATTCACACCAGGAAATGACCTTTCAGAAACAAACACCCTGCACAGATGCAGCATAGCTCTCTAGAGAGCAACAGTAAATCTGAAGTTGATCAGACTGTAACAGGGGAGTGCCTGCAGGAAGGAATATTTGAAACATCTGGGATGCTAACTGCAACCCTCTAAACTAATGTAAGGAGATGGAGACTGTGAGAGGAGCCCAATACATTCTGCTCGAAGGAGCTGGTTCTTGTCAGGCTAAGATATCTCAAGACTGAGAAGTCAGTTCCGAGTTGAAAACTACGGCAGGAATGGCCTATGGCGGGAAAAGCATTTTCACTGGAGACAAACCACCCAGAGGCATAAGAGATGCAAGGGCAATGCCGACAACCAGGATGGAACAGGAACAAGTGCCTCAAAAGTCAATGTTGTCTGTCCAAACATTTATATTTTGGGTGGAGAGGGGGGAGAACTGAAGAGAGAAGGACAGGCAGGACAGAGATATAGGCCAGTCTCTGAGGCAGGAAAAGGGAACACGTGATGATCTAAGCAGCCAAAGTAGAGCAACATTCTGCTAATTGTCCAATAAATTCACAACTTGTACAGTTAAAGTTCCAATTTTGTAAGAAACTTGAAGAAATATCTTTCTTTGAAATAAATGGAGTAATAAGCAATAATCAGTACAATATTTATAACTCTAAAAAAGCATATAATCAGGTTAGACAGATTATCAATTTACTTTTAATATTTTAATTGAATAATTTGCTAAATTATGGCAAAACCAACAATCTAAAACTGTATTCTAACAAAATATCTGAGACAAGGTCTCAGAGTCTAGTTCACAATCTTAATTAAAATTGGCCTAATATGAGCACTGCCAGATGGACTGAAAAGTGGCTCAGAGATCACATAGGAAAATATGTCAAATGGGAGGAGGGTCTGCTGCATGTGCCAGGGTTGGTACTGGGTCTGATTTAATTAACACACTCCTTAAATAACAAGAGAAAAATAAGATAATATCAGATAAATGAAATTCCCTGGAGGTAAATAGGAGAAATTTTAAATGAAGAAACAATTATAGAAAAGTGGAGACTGTCCTTTGGAGGCATGCAGATAAGCAATTACAATTTTTATTAGAAAAAAATAATACCTGGTACAGATTTAAGGGAAAAATCTATCATTTTACTAAAGCAGAACTGAATCATATGTTCAGTGTGACACTAGAACTATAGTAAAAATCACATTTAGAAATTAATTTTAAAAGTTTAAATACAGATTTGCTTATAGCAAAACACAGCAACCAAAGATTAAATATAATTTGAAATTCCCTTTTACAGAAATGATAACAATGCACTGCTTTACAGTTTCCCAAATGCTTTCACATATATTATCCCTTGATATCCTCATAACAGCCCTCTGAGACAGGCAACGTTTCTGATCCAATTTTACAAATAAGAAGCCTGAGGCTCTGAATGGGTATATAATGCGCCTCTGATCAAACAGCTAGGACACAAGAAATGCCAGCAAACCTCAATTTGCTGACTTCTATTCCAACAAAAAGAAAGGAATCACATCACTGGAAAAAAAAAAAAAAAAAAGCTTATGCTACCACAGTTGCAAATCGTCCTTCAGTGCTTTATCAGGCTATTCAGCCTCTAAACTGGGCAAAATCCAAATGACACAATTTATTGAATGGGCCAGAATAATGTTTTTTTTAAATATTTAAACATCAATTGCATATCTTTTCTATATTTTTCAACCAAAATAAAAAGTTTAAGAATGTTAAAGAAGTTCCTAAATTTCAAGATTAAAACTGGAATTTTAAAGGTGACTCTATAAAAATTGCCTGATTTTTCTTTATGCAAGTATACAAAACTCTAAAAAACACACTGGAGAAGCTAATATCTATGATTATAAAGAATATATTCAAGGAGTTCCCATCATGGTGCAGTGGTTAACGAATCCGACTAGGAACCATGAGGTTGCAGGTTCGATCCCTGGCCTTGCTCAGTGGGTTAAGGATCCGGCGTTGCTGTGAGCTGTGGTGTAGGTTGCAGACACGTTCGGATCCTGTGTTGCTGTGGTTCTGGCGTAGGCCGGTGGCTACAGCTCCAATTCGACCTCTAGCCTGGGAACCTCCACATGCCCTGTGAGCGGCCCTAGAAAAGGCTAAAAGACAAAAAAAAAAAAAAGAATACATTCAATAGTCTTATTCCCCACCTCCGGTTCCATTAATTTTAGTCTAATAGATCACAATATTCTATGGATTGATCAGCTGTTTTTCCTCTGCCCTTTGAAAGATTTCCTGTTAGCAAAAATATTTATTAAGAGAATACTAGAGGAAAATATCATACTGGTACAGTCACAATTTGCTACAGAATGCTGAACTGTCTCAGCAGGTGCTGCCCCTCCATGTGTCAATCTGAAGTGATGGAAATTTTTTGAATATCCTGTGGTCATTACATATTGAATACAACCCCCCTCCCCAACCTTCACACCCAAAGAGCTTTTACTTTGCTAGAGACAAACCAGAGGAAGATTTGCCAGACTGTAAAACAGAATTTCTTGTTGTTGTTGTTATACTCCTAGAATATTATTTTCTTATGCCCATCAATCTTACTGCCTCAATAAGACATGAAAAGTTAGGGTGAGCTCCAGAATGTCTTGGCTCAGTTTCATCACTGCAAGGTTTTAAGTTACCCCTATCAATGGTCATGAGCCACTTGGGAAAGCACAGCACACAACACTGAAACAAAAATGATAGTAACGTGTTCTGCAGAGAGAGCTGGGAATATATGAACCAAACAGGAAAAGTGGACTGAAAGAAAAAGATGAGAACTCCTATGATAAAACTTCATTACATTCATCCAGTCAACAAATATTTACTGAGCGCCTTCTCTATATATAAAGAACACATTCAAAGAGATGGCACATCCATAGTATGGGCATAACATTAATAACTTTCCATAATGCTATTTTTCAAAGGAGTTTCTTTTAACATAGTCATTTTCCCCCAGTTTGGAAAAATTCAGAAACAGACATTTGCTTGCATAATTCCAATGAGAACTAACTTACATTGACATGGACCTTAGGAAAGAGAATGAAATCACTGTGTTCTATGTTGGAAAGAAATTCTAAAAAGGCAGACAACATACAGCTGACTTAGATGACTCAGGAATTTACAAGATTTAGATTCTCCTTACCTACCAAACACTGTGGTAGATATGTTCACATGGTTTTATTACTAAGGCATATGCAGATGCATTTTCATTACATTAGTAAGTTACAATGCCCCAAGTCAAGCTTCCTGACAGAAAAATGGCACAACATTTGATTACTAATCTACATATCAGGCCAAGCTATGTAAACCCTAGTAGCTCTGAGCCTAAAACCTCAAGCCCTCTTACTACATAGATGTAGACAGTTGGTATGAGTCTTAACCCAAGATTTAGTGTGGCTTTGAAAATATTAGCTATGTCTTGCTCTAAATAGTACTACTCCATGGTTTCTCTAATCAACTTCATCGTATTCCCAATAACTAAAATGCAGATCTTTTACCTTTTGTCTGACTATCACTAAGAAAATGTAGTTTTAAACAGCACACAAGCATAATCTACAATGGAGGCAATCTCTCAAGCTTTGAGCAGAGAAGAATTAAGAGGGAAATCCTTGAGAAGACAGTAATTGGGCCACTGGAGTTTCTTCTCACTAATTATTCCAGAGTGGCCATTAGCTATGTAACCAAGGAGGAAAGTGTGTCAGACTTCAGTGAAGCTGTGTCTTCAGCATCTTATGGAATGCACCCTAAAGCCACTGTGTAATTAACTGCCAGGAAAATGCTGAGTGAGTAGAATAAAGAAGCTATAACAAATCAAATATACTGCACAGTTCAAACCCCAATGACAGCAGTTGAACTGCTTAGAACTTCAAAATACTCATTAGCATACATTTCCTTTTGAGAATCTCCAGAAAACAGATTTTTAGTTAAGTGAAAAAGCAAAAATACAGGCTTAAGAGGCTTAAACTTATATAAATTCTCAGCTATAAGGCTCATTTATCTTGCTGCCCTCATGTTACAGGAACACAGTATCAATGATGCTCAAAGCGTGGGTCACAAGGAAACTGGAGGGCTTTTCCAAAAATCTAAGAGCATGATCTACTGTGGTCAAACAGAGACCCAAAAGGGGGCGGGGGGTGAGTCTCTTGAATGTATTGTGGGATACTCCCCAATATACTCTTAAGATTTTTTAGTACATTTTTATCTATTCAGCAAATATTGATTGAGCACCTATATACCTAAAGCTAAGAATGAACTCCAGTCCCACTGGAATACTGAAATTTCAAGGATCAGATAACTTAGCAGAGGCTGGAACATGTCCATTTGTTTAGCTTTTATTTGGGAACACAGGAAGGTTGTATTTTCAGTGAGCAATTAAAATTTGCCCCCGAATTTTAAGGTTGTATTTCAGTGAGCAATTAAAATTTGCTCCCAAAACTGGCTGGGAAGAATTACAGAGAACTTAAAATCAGAACTTGAGCCCTACCCAACATTTACTGAGATGGGTTCTAGGAGTAGAGTCCAGATACATGTAGCGACATGTTTAAGACTTTTAGGCCTAGATAATTATAATGATCAGTAAGGTTTAGGAATCACCATTGAATACTTTGTCTTTCTTTAGAACCTAAAAGCTAAACAGCCCCTATTATACATGAATTCAATGTTCAATACCATAAGCAGGAAACATAACCAAGAATTCTATATAACTATCTGACATAATTTCTTATTGTATCAATATTTCCTTCTTTCAGATTCATTACTTGGAAGAAAAAAAAAAAAAAGAATATCATGGTCTTAAAATACTTTCACCCCCCTCACCTACTTCTTGAAATTCTACCAATTTTTCATGACAAATTAAAATGCAAATCTTCCAATAAGCCTTCTTTGATCCCTCAGCAGGAACTATTCCTCCCCTGTATTCCATAGCATATTATGATATATTTCCTATATTCTGTATGTATTACAATAGGTTTCCACTGATCACCCTAACAATAACTTAATCTCTTTAATAGATGGAACCTCACTTACTGAATCTATTTCAGCATCTAATTCCTTGCTCAATGCAGATGTTCCATACATATTTAACTGAATTAAACTTAGAAACCAGAAGAGAACTCATCTTTCTGTCTGAGGGCATTATTAAGTAACACTGCCAATTTAGGACTCTTGCTAAAAAAAAAAAAAAAAAAAAAAAAAGCACATCGAAAATATTTTTAAGAAAACACCATCTTTTAGGCATAGTGTGTCAACATTTCGACTAAAACAGAGTACTCAGGAGTTCCCATCATGGCTCAGTGGTTAACAAATCCGACTAGGAACCATGAGGTTGCGGGTTTGATCCCTGGCCTTGCTCAGTGGGTTAAGGATCCGGCACTGCTGTGAGCTGTGGTGTAGCTCGCAGACACAGCTTGGATCCCACATTGCTGTGGCTCTGGTATAGGCTGGCAGCTACAGCTCCAATTAGACCCCTAGCCTGGGAACCTCCATATGCCATGGGAGAGGCCCTAGAAATAAGGCAAAAAGACAAAAAACAAAAACAAAAACAAAAACCAGAGTACTCAAACAAACTGACCATTACACAGAAACTTTATTTCACTTTAAATAAAATCTCGGAGTTATACTCTAAATGTTAGATTGTACTTTTTCTCTGTTTCACTTCTTCCAAGTATTAGAAATATCCAGATAGCTTAGAATGCTATCTTCCCAAGTATAGCTCTAAAAGGAGACTGAGAGTACATTTTCAAGAAAAAGAGCTACTGATGATTATACATAAAAGGAAAATGCCCCCAAATCTCTATTATAGGATATTAATTTACAGATTTATAAGAAGTAACAGAATTACTAATCTCATCATGAAAGGCTGATTAATTTCATATTAGGCAAGTTTGATTCTAAAAAGTTACATCTTGGATTCTTTGGCAGCTGCTACTGGTGTTTGTACAGCCCTTGTCATCACCCCAGATGACTGCTGATTGACAGGATTAATAGATTTTGTTTTAATTGTAAAAGAAGACAGATGAAAGCTTTTGGCCAGATGACTAACTGCTCATCTTGAGTAATAAACATTCCTATTTCTCTCCCTCCATATTGAATATCTATTTCTAATTCACTATTAACTAATCAAGTAGGGCTGCAGCTTTAAAAAAAAAATAATATAATACAAAAGGTCAAATGTATTTCTTTGGAAAAAATAGATTTCTTTTTCTAACTTTGATACCAATTAGAAATTACTAAATAAAAACACCAGGTGAAAGTTAAGTACTTTCCTGGTAGTTTCTCTTCTCTGCAGCTGCAGCAATTCTCAAAATTACACTTAAAAATAGAGATGAGAGGGAGAGTACATACACCTTAACTCTGACATTCTCTTTTTTTCTCCCTAAGTACTTGAAAGAAGGCAACTTCAATTCAACTTCAAAACCAATACTGTAAACACAATTTTAGCTGAGATACACCTGGAAAAGAAAGTAGACATCTTTCCTCTTTTTGCTATATCATATATTGACATATATTCAAATGTATAATGCCACATTTTATCTAAAAGCTATGTGTCCAAAAACTGTATTTATCAGTAACCCAATAAAAAGTCCTTTACCATTAAAATGGTATAAGTACAAAGAGACCATACTCTGCTGGAGAGCTGCATGTGACCTGCAGAGGCTAGTGCCATCACTGACCAATAACCAATGTTCAGGAAAGAGCCACAATATTTCTGGTTTGACAAAGCAATCAATAAAGATGCTATATGACCTCAAACTGAGCTCTCATGTTTGTTTGTTTGTTTTTTCCTTTTTAGGGCCGCACCCGCAGCATATGGAGGTTCCCAGGCTAGGGGTCAAATAGGAGTTATAGCTGTCGGCCTACACCACAGCCACAGCAACACAGGATCCGAGCCGTGTTTGTTGACCTACACCACAGCTCATGGCAATGCCGGATCCTTAACCCACTGAGCAAGGTCAGGGATCGAACCCGCAACCTCATGGTTCCTAGTCAGATTTGTTTCCGCTGCACCAAGACGGGAACTTCAAAAAGAACTGTTTTGATTCCACTCTTTATGGTAATTTACCGACTTTTTGAGGAAAATTACAAGTATAACATCAAAAGAAATAGGAGCGAAAAAAAAAACCCTCCTATTTGAGGTTGGAATGTTTTTTCTTTACATCTTAAATAATTATTAATTTGTGACTGATTATCTGCTTAAAGAAGAAATAACATACAAGAAATGAAGTTAAATAATTCTTTAAAACATTTATCGAAACGCCTACAGTGCTATTTCAAATCAAGAAGAGCTTTAATAAATACCTAGTCAAGGAAAAAAAAGCAAGAAATGTGGTCTAATATCAGCTTTACATAGATTTGAGAGGGATGTTATCGTCTTCAGTTGAATTTCCCTTTTAAACTTCCAATGATTTTTTTTAAGAGGAAAGAAGTAAATGAATATAAGTATCTGTTAAATCAGCAAAGCACAAAACATTATACTCAAGACAATAACAGTAAGAACACAAGGTTCAAAAACATGAAGAGGAGCTCCCATTGTGGTTCAGCAAGGCAAGAACCCAACATAGTGTCTGTGAGGATGTAAATTCAATCCCTGACCTTGCTCAGTGAGTTAAGGATCTGGCATTGCTGAAAGCTGCCATGTAGGTCACAGATTTGGCTCAGATCCCGAGTTTCTATGGCTATGGCATAGGCCATCAGCTGCAGCTCTGATCCGACCCCTAGCCTGGGAACTTCCATATGTGGCAGGTGTGGCCGAAAAAGAAAAAAAAAATACATAAAAACTGTCTTCCTTTCACTTCATACTTGAATGGTGTCCCTGCTAAATGACTGATGAGCAGTAAGAGGTTCTATATATAAATGGGCAAAAGTATGGATGAGTTTCAAAGGTTAATGGTCAAAAGCCCTTTTTGGAATCACATAACTCAGCACCACAAACACTGATCCTCACATCTAAATTCTATGTAGTCTGCTCCTTTTGCCATTCAATAATATTAAATAAGTTAAATTTTATTCATGCCTCATTATGAAGCTTAAAAGCATTTTAAAACTCAGAGAAGGATTCCCGTTGTGGCTCAGCAGTAACAAACCTGACTAATATCCATGAGAATGCGGGTTCAATCCCTGGGCATTGCTCAGTGGGTTAAGGATCCACCATTGCCATGAGCTGTGGTTTAGGTGGCAGATGTGGCTCAGATATGGCTTTGCTGTGGCTGTGATGTAGACCAGTAGCCACAGCTCCGATTCGACCCCCTAGCCAGGGAACTTCCATATGCTACAAGTGTGTCTCTTAGAGAAAAAAACAAAACAAAACAAAACAAAAACTCAGAAAGAAAGCCCTTATTTCATAAACACTAAAAGTCAAATTTTTATTTTAAAAATCAATTATGTATTTTTGAGATATATCGATAACATTAAAAATTCCTATCAGTGGATAATACGAATTGCCATTTCCTTATTCCCAGTCACCTACTTCTTCACTCAAAACAGTGAAAGCATGGTTCAATATTTTTCATGAAGAAATATAGATATTACAAACTATGTATCTGATTAAAGATTCCAGATTAAAAGTCATGAACTTAAAAACTGCTATAGATCCTTGACATTCCTAAAGATCTCTGGATCATTCTAATTCCCCAGATTTGCAAAAGATACTATAGCATATAGCTTCCCTCCCACAAAATTTACTAAAACATGACTGAAATTTTTAGGTGACCCTTTTTAGACCCTTGATAGGTCTATAAATAATGGACTAAAGTGAAGTTTCCAGGTTCCCATGCTAGGGGTCGAATCAGGAGCTATAGCCACCAGCCTATGCCAGAGCCACAGCAATGCCAGATCTGAGCCACATCTGCGACATACACCACAGCTCACAGCCACACCAGATCCTTTAACCCACTAAGGGAGGCCAGGGATGGAACCTGCGCATTCTCATGGATGCTAGTCACATTCGTTTCCACTGAGCCATGACAGAAACTCCTCCACTAGAACAATTTAAATCTTGAATGTTACATCTGGAAATGCAAGGTTCTTTGGCATACTTAACTTATGTAAAAGTAACCTTGTAAAATAACTTGGAAAAATACCTAATAAGATAACTGCATATAAAAAGATGCAATAAAATGTTGTCCCTTCAGAAGAAAATTAGGCTTTGAGTATTACTTGCACCTCACACTCTACATTTTCACAATAAATGATTAAGTAAACAGACAAATGTGTCTTCCACATCCTCCTGCCTTTGCCGATGATGATGGCCTCTCTGAAACAAAATCCTTTACACCTTTCTCAAGAACAGCAAACCTCTCTATTTCCCTCATATTCCTTTCCCAGGGTTCCCATAGTAAATATATCCATTAGAATACTTAGAACAGTGTATTGCAATTGAATATTAATATATGCCTTCCATGGGAGTTCCTGTCGTGGTTCAGTGATAATGAACCATAGTACCCATGAGGATGTGGGTTCGATCCCTGGCCTTGCTCAATGGGTTAAGGATCTGGCATTGCTGTGAGCTGTGGTGTAGGTCACAGATGTGGCTCAGATCTGGAGTTGCTATGGCTGCAGCTCCAATTTGACCCCTAGCCTGGGAACTAAAAAGAAAAATATATATGTATGCCTCCCAACTATACCCTGGCAAGGGTCATGCCTTTTTTAGGTTGTTTTGAAGTATTATCTCTTTACCCAGGCCATAGTATAAGTCTGATAAAAACTTCCTTTAATATAGTCCCAGGTAGAAGTATCTCATACCTAATCTTGTGTTTGTGTCTTAGGGGTTTCCAGTAAAGTTCTTTTTGCTTGGCTTTGATATGAAGTGATTTCTCACCTCTGGGCTTTACCATACCAAACTTTAACCACATTTAGTCAAACATTTAGGTCTTTGCTAATTTCCAGTTACCCCCTATCCATATGTTCCCCTTTCACAAACCTCCTGGATTAGATCAGTAAGGAATGGCTGTTGGCAGCTATATGACGTTCAATGTTGCTACCACTAAAGCATGTGAACATTTCATTGTTTAGGCATTACAGAGACTCTCGGCAAACATTTACTCTGGGTTCTTGGATTAGAAGAACATTTGTGGTAGGCAAAAGGTAAATAATAAACCACAATGCTACTCAACCAGTGACCTAAAAGACTTCTGACATCTGACTCTATTGCTTACTAAATCACTGTGCATATAAACAAAGATTCAACTCGTTGTTTCTACTACAAATTATATTTCTAAAACATAGTTCTTCAGTTATTTTGTTTATTTAAAATAAGCTAAAGTAAGGCATAATAGTTCAGTGGCTTGCAAATTAACATAAAAAGCATCAGAATATGAATTCATCTGTTACTGACTGACTAAATACAGCTGGATGTGTAATAGTGTAAGCTGTCAGACCTCTGGTTTCCTCCAGTATAAGTCTATTATACAAATTTCAATTATAATAGGGCAATACCCATGAATCTTCAATTCTGTGTGTCAGTTACAAAAATAAATTCATTATATTCAAAGGCACTTGCTGAATATCCTGCACAGTCAGGCACTATGCTGTGCACTTGGGAGAAGATGAATAACAGCCATCACTGCTCTTTAAGGATTTAAGATCTAGTTGTAAAAACTGATATAAACAAGCCATGAGCATGAACAATTAAAGATATAAACAATTGAAGATATAATTGAAGACAGCTTGTCAGTGCCTTCCTGATATGTTGTATAGTTGCTATACTGTGTGTAACAAACACATGTTGAACAAATGAACTAATCAATCAGTTCATTCATCAATTGATCAAACTGCAATAATTGCCCTAATAAGGGTAAAACAGTACAATAAAAGAAGGGATTAATTCCAACTTAGTATGTTGCAGAGAGCCTCACAGAGAGGAAGGCTTGAATAAGACCTCGAACAATGAATTCAATTTGGGCAAGCTGAGATGGGATGGGAGACTCTGAGGACAGTAAGGGAAACTCACTAAAACAACAAGAGCCCAAAAATATCTCCTTGGTCCCACTTTCTCCTGGGGTCTGTTCACTTTGATAGTGGCTATAACCATCTCACTGGCACCAAAATGTGTTGCTTCCATTATCAAACTTCAATAGGCATTTGGTAAATATTTTTTCAATGAAAGACCCAACCTGGTGGAAGTAGAGGAAAATAATTTAAAACTTTTTCCTTTGATTCTATTCTCTTCAGTTAAAGTTGCTGATTTTCAAAAAGATTAAAAATGCCAAGGCTAAAAAAAAAACCCACTAAGTACAGAATATCATTAATTAATTAATTAACCAATTTAATTAAATAAAGAGGCTGACACAGTGAGCTTGCTTTTTTTTTTTTTTTTTTTTTGGTCTTTTGAGGCTAGGGGTCCAATCAGAGCTGTAGCCACCAACCTACAGCCACAGAATGCAGGATCCAAGCTGCATCTGTGACCTATGCCACAGGTAACGGCAACGCTGGATCCTTAACCTGCTGAGCGAGGACAGGGATCGAACCCACATCATCGTGGTTGCTAGTCAGGTTTGTCAGCCACTGAGCCACTATGGGGAACTCCCACGGTGAGCTTTCTAAATCTATCTTCATATAGTTAGTTGATTTGCCCCAGGAGTTGTATCAGGTCATTTTAGTTCCTAAAATAGCTACATTCTAACCACAAAAGGTCTCTACAACTTCTCAAGTTTCTTACTTTCTACTTCTAAGGTTGCTTTGATGTAAAGGGATCATTTGATGATGCACCATGCAGGCGCTAACTAGAATATTCTGACAGGACTCAGAGCATGCTCCTCTCACTAGAATCCTGTTCTAAGCTATCTGGCAAGAATAAGATGAAGAGATTCAAGGGCACTCCATGATCTCCCCCTTAATCAGTTCAGAAATGGCCTTTCATCTCCCTAGAGCTCCAAAATAATGATAGCACTCCATCAAAAAAAAAAAAAAAAAGTAACCAAACAACTGAACAATTCACATCCTCATTTGTGACTTAAAGTCTACTCCAGTTCACACTATTATGGCAACATTATACTTAAAGATTCTTTTCCTACCACCTCAAACCTACTGGCCCTTAAAAAGTCAAGAAGGGAAAATGTTTACCCAATTGTGAAATTTTCCAAGGGACTCTACACCCTCTTATCTAACTTAATATTGTTAAAAGGTTTAGTCCTTTAATAATAAGGTGAAACTCTTGTAATATTTTTCAGGATAAACAGTAAGGAAATGTTTTAAGTACTGTAAAAAAATTAAACGTGAGAAAAATAGTTTGGCACTTAAAAATACATTTATATCTCTGAGGACATGTTAAAACCAGGAACCTGATAAGTGGATTTTACTATGCCACATTTTAATAACATTTTCTAACTTTTACAAGATAAGGGAATTTTTACCTTCCTGTTGCTACCAATATTTTTCTCTCACATTTTTCTATTCCTACAGTCTTGCCTTCTCTCTTCTATCTCCTTCTAATTATTCTCAGCCATAAGAAAAAACAAGTATTTTCATATTTACTATGTGTATGAATTCTTATATCTAGTCCAAAAACAAAGATATGTTAAGGAAGCATTTCCCAAAACACATATATTTTCATGTTATTAAAACAAAGAGGTCATATTTGGAAAATAATCGGCTGAATAAACTTGAAGTTTTCCTTCTTCCTTCCATTCTTTTTTTAATTATAGGACTTCTCAGAACCCTCACAACATGCCAAGGATATAGTGTGTACACCTCTTCTAAATTTATTTAACCAGAGAATTTTTCCTCCTCAGTAAATCCATTGAAATGTACTTTAAAAACATTTTTCCTGGAGTTCCTGTCCGACTAGGAACCATGAGGTTGTGGGTTCGGTCCCTGCCCTTGCTCAGTGGGTTAATGATCCGGCGTTGCCATGAGCTGTGGTGTAGTTTGCAGACGCGACTCAGATCCTGCGTTGCTGTGGCTCTGGTGTAGGCCGAGGGCTACAGCTCCGATTCAACCTCTAGCCTGGGAACCTCCATATGCCGTGGGAGCGGCCCAAAGAAATAGCAAAAAGACCAAAAATAATAATAATAATAATAATAAAAGCATTTTTCCTAAATTTAAAAAAAGGAAAAAATTTAATATGGGTATAATACATTGGAAAGGTATGTATATTAAAGTATTGGAGGAAAAGGAGGATGTTATGCCATAAGAAAAAAAAAAACTAGAGGTAGCACTAATTTTATTAAGAATCCAACTGTGAAAAACTAATCTAACTAGAAGTAAATATGTATGAAATGTATTAATCTTCCAAAAGTTTTTAAGAAGAAATAAAGCTATGAGCAACAATATGACAACATGAAATAATAAATGAAACAGAAATGGCAAACACTTTTAAAATTAGTTTACTTTAGTTACTTTTAAAAATCACTGTAATAAAAGTGAAAGAGTAAGTGGGAAGAAACTCTGTACTATAGAAAATACTTGGTGGTTATTAATCTAGACAACTTCCACACATAGTTCGATGCTTAGCTCACATCACCTCCTCCTCCTTTCTCCTGCTTTTCAATGTTCCCATAGCACCTATACGTGGTACTGTTGTTATAAAACTGTATTGCAATAATTTATTTTCTCAACTGATTTCCTGTCTAAACTGTAAGCTCCTTGAAAATGGGGATTATATTATATCTGCATCTAACACTTCATAAATTATTAGAGTGATTATAGTTAGTAAATTAATTGGTTCTCTCAAACTCAGCAATTACTGGCTTAGCAAACATTAAGGATAAGCTGAATATCCAAAATTTTGAAATAATGGACTATTACTCATTTTTAGCCATTACTCATTTTTCTCCTCATGACACAAACAGCCAGCATCTGACACAGAGTAGGCCCTCAATAAATGCCTATTGAAATAATTATTCAATCAATTAACCCAAGTTTGACTATAAGTTTAAGCCTTAGTAGAGGGGAAAAGATACTTCAAAATCTAAGAACAATTCTTTAATCACTGATAAGTTTTGCATCTCAGAACCAGCCCTGCTTGATCCTATCTAAAAGCTGCTACACTCAAGCATAGCTTCTGATTACTGCTGAGTACTGCACCTGGCAACAGAGGAGGCAGAAATGTTGGTGCAAAGGCACCATTCTCAATTCAATGCAGTCAAAGGAAATTCCTATACAATGTAAAGAAACAGATGCTAATTGAAGAGCTCAGAATTTTTAAAGCTGCCCTAGCATCTCTGAAGACTGAAATCACTTATTTTTATAGACAAGCATAGCCTAACAATGAGTAAACTTTCCATAGTTAGCATCTTTGTCACCTATGTAGACATATGTCCATCATTTCTTTTTCAATGTTCTTTCCAATTAATTATATTCCAGAGTAAATCTATTCTTCCCACTCCAATTTTCTCCCTGTCTTAACTACACACAAGTTACCTTTCCCAGATGGTATAATTAAATACTTAAAAATTGAAAAGTAGTCAGAATTCTATCTTCATAAAAACGCCCAGAGATACAGCATTCCCTTTAAGATATAGCAATTACCTGTCAGCCTAAAGGCCATCTAAATTTTAAAATCTTCAGGGAACAGCATGACTCACTCCAAGTATGAGTTAAAGGCTCTTTTCACCACAGACTATGACTTCTCTGGAAGCCATATTCTTCTAGTAGAGATGTACTATGCTTTCGCAACTTGCTTAGGATGGATATATAAGTTTTCTTCAATAAGGGCTGTGGAATATAACTTTTTTAAAGGCTGCATTTAATAGAAATTCAAACAAAAACATGAATTAAAGGGGAAATTTCAGATGTAGTGAAAAGCTGTAATGTCCATTCAAAGTAATGAAGGCACACAGCATTAATCTCCTAAAAAGATTCAAATGCTTTGAGTAGAGCAATTCTATTTCTTGATAGGAACAAATTAAGATGATTTCCCTTACAGAAATTGCCATAATTACACGTAATTATCTTGTACTCTCTAAATTTACCACTACAGAACATTCTGCAAATATCCTTCCCTTCAAATGCTTTATTTGGAAATACAGGAGAGACTGTTGCTTTGTGAATTCTGCTACAGACCTCAAACTAATTGTTTAACAGTAGTACATAATATGTGTAGTAAAGAGATGACATTCTGAAGTTGGAAAGGCTTGGAATTCCAAATTTATGATATTCCTATCATGAGGTAACTAATACCACCCAAAGGAATACCAAAAAAATGAGAATGGCAAACATTCAAAGATAAACTTGAGTCAAATGTGGACTTATACATGAAACAATGAGAATCATTCTTATATGCACGGGGCAATCATGGAAAACATGTAAACAGCTGCTGTAGTATTTTAAAAAATCCTGGCAGAGCTAAATAAAATCCCATCATTTGCAACCTACTCAGTTTTTCTTTTCCCTTTAATAAGAAAGTATGAGGAAAAACCAGTTACTATTTGAGCATTAGGAGGAGAATGAGCATGTGAAAACCTAATTTCACCAACTTTGAGGCCAATTACTATCTGGATTTTAGCTAGCAATTGAAGTCTATTCTTCAGCCAAACTGAGATTCCTTCCCATGCTGTAAAAACATGCTCAGAACTCACCTTTCCCTCCATTATTCTAGCTGCTTGGAATGGCCTCCTCTTCTCCATCTAGTAAGCCCACCAAATCTAGCCAAAACACCACCTCACCATGGAAAATCTCTTGGTCTACAAATTCCTACCCCAAATTCCAAACCTTTCCCCTTCTTCCAACAACCCAGCTATGCCCTCTCCTTTAACTCTCTCTGGTGATACTTAACATATGCCACCTCGCTTTTCAGGCATTTGTGCACTTGTCTTACCCTGCCTTCTAGAGGAAATGAATTTGATTCATATTTGCATCCCCAACAGCTTTAATAAATGTGTAATAATTCAATCATTTAAAAGAAATTTGATTTTTTTCTTTTTTTTGGTTTTTAGGGCCATGCCCACAGCATATGGAGGTTCCCAGGTGAGGGGGTCCCAGGTGCTAGATCCAAGCTGCATCTGAGATGTATACCACAGCACAGGGCAACACCAGATCCCCAACCCACTAAGCACGGCCAGGGCTCCAACCTGCATCCTCATGGATACTAGTTAGATTTGCTTCTCTGTGCCACAACAGGAACTCCTGATCTTCAATATTATTATTGAAATAGCCTCTAAAATGGCTATAGAGTTCATTAAGAAATCATACATTGGAGTTCTCGTCATGGCTCAGCAGAAACGGCTCTGACTAGCATCCATGAGGATGCAGGTTCGATCCCTGGCCTTGCTCAATGGGTTAAGGATCTGGTGTTGTGGTGAGCTGTGGTGTAGGTCGTGGACATTTTTTGGTTCCCACGTTGCTGTGGCTGTGGTGTAGCACCAGCAGCTACAGCTCCTGATTTGACCCCTAGCCTGGGAATCTCCATGTGCCAAGTGTGCAGCCCAAAAAAACAAAACAAAACAAAACCTCACATATTTTTTAAACTCAGAATATCTGGTTCTATTTAACAAAAAACTGTACATTTTTATATTAGTGTTTACAACTCCTCCATGGTGAGATCATAACCTCTGTGCCTATCAATCTTCCCTAGATTATTTGGTCAGTATAAATATTAATTATACTTGCATATGTAATTACATATCAATAACCTATATTTAAGATCTTCCTTTAGGTGGTCTCCCTTAAATTTAGAATTTTTAAATTTCAATTTCAAACAAAAATGTAAGGAAATCTTAATCACTTTCTCCACATTTTTATCCTATTTTGATCAACTTCTAAGTGTAAGCAGTATATTCTATAGGTTTACAATTTATAAATTAACTTTAGGTATTTTACATTCTCATTCACTCTTAATCCAAAATGATGGAGTCAAACAACATATTATAGATTAATTTTTAAAAATTAAGTCAGAGAGTTCTGTTCAATTTTATTCAGACACTGTACAAAGAGTTACAGTTATACTAGAAAAATCAATTCCATAATAGCCCATTTCTTCTAAATTGTTTTGTGACCACTATAAATGGGATAGCACTTATATGATTCATTCAAATTTCTGGAGAACCATAGCTATGATCAGAAATAATCAGAATGGTGACAAGTACATTCTGATACGATTTTTATTATCAATGAAGTCTATTTAAACAGTGTACTTTGCATTTAAGTTTTTGCGTCTTTGATAGTACTCATTAGTTTTTCTTCTCTTACTCTTGGTCCCTTTCTGCCATCTACTCTCACCTAGAGTTATCTTACCTTAAAACTGTGCAATATGTGGAGTTTGTGATCAATATCCTCTCTCTCAGCTATCGTTTTCTCCAGTCCCCCCACATGCTACTCCTTAATGCTACTTCTTTTCTACTCAGGGTCCCCATCAAATTGACCCCATCCTCCACCTCAAACGAGGCCTTTCAGTGACCATGGACTGGGCATTTCACAAATCCCTCCCTACCTGCTACATCAAGAGGTTATAAACATACTGTTCCTGAATGTCTTGATGGATGACAGACCAGCAAAGCTAACAGAGCGCAAACAAATGCTACTACTATATTTGCATTTTACAATGAATTTTTAAAGTATTGCCACAAAAAATAAAATAAAATAAAGTATTGCCACAAAAGAATGCTAGGACGATAGGTCACAGAAAAGGTATCTGAAAGCAAATAGATTTCTTGAGCCTTCCTCAAAAAAGAAGAAAAATCTCAAATCGACAATCTAACCCACCACCTAAATGAACTAGAAAATGAACAAACAAAACCTAAAGGCAGCAGAAGGAAGGAAATCATAAAGATCAGAGAGGAAATCAAGAATATAGAGATTCAAAAAATAGTACAAAAATAATCAATAAAACCAAGAGCTGGTTCTTTGAAAAGGTAAACAAAATTGACAAACCTCTGGCCAGACTCACCAAGAAGAGGAGAGAAGAAACCCAAACAAACAAAATAAGAAATGAAAAAAAAGAGAAATCACAATGGATACTATGGAAATACAAAAAGCTATGAGAGAATACTATGAACAATTGTATGCCAACAAATTTGACAACCTAGAAGAAATGGACAACTTTCTAGAGACTTACAGCCTGCCAAAACTGAATCAAGAAGAAATAGATCCACTGAACAGACCAATCACTAGAAATGAAATTGAATATGTCATAAAAACACTCCCTACAAATAAAAGTCCAGGACCAGATGGCTTCACAAGTGAATTCTACCAAACATACAAAGAGGAACTTATACCCATCCTCCTCAAACTTTTCCAGAAGGCTGAAGAAGTAGGAACACTCCCAAGACATTCTATGATGCCACCGTCACCCTAATTCCAAAACCAGACAAAGATACCACCAAAAAAGAGAACTATAAGCCAATATCTCTGATGAATATAGACACAAAACTTCTCAACCAACTTCTTAGCCAACTGAATCC
The DNA here is from genome assembly GCF_016906955.1 of Phacochoerus africanus. NCBI lineage: Eukaryota > Metazoa > Chordata > Mammalia > Artiodactyla > Suidae > Phacochoerus > Phacochoerus africanus. The sequence goes on from NC_062558.1 coordinate 45,845,909, forward strand.
AACAACATAGAAAAAGATCATACACCACGACCAGGTGGGATTCATCCCAGGTGCACAAGGATGGTTCAACATACGCAAATCAATCAACCTCATACACCACATTAACAAAAGAAAAGTCAAAACCACATGATCATCTCAATAGATGCAGAAAAAGCACTTGACAAGGTCCAACATCCATTCATGATAAAACTCTTACCAAAGTGGGTATAGAGGGAACACACCTTAACATAATACAAGCCACTTATGACAAACCCACAGCAAATATAATACTCAATGGAGAAAAGCTGAAAGAAAGCCTTCCCACTCTCACCACTGTTATTCAAAATAGGATTGGGGAATTCCCATTGTGGCTCAGTGGTTGACGAATCCAACTAGGAACCATGAGGTTGCGGGTTCGATCCCTGACCTCACTCAGTGGGTTAAGGATCTGGCATTGCTGTGAGCTATGGTGTAGGTTGCAGACGCAGCTTGGATCTGGTATTGCTGTGGCTGTGGTGTAGGCCGGTGGCTACAGGTCCGATTGGATGGACCCCTGGCCTGGGAATCTCCATGTGCCACAGGTGTGCCCTAGAAAAGACAAAAGACAAAAACAAACAAACAAACAAACAAACAAACAAAAACCATAGTATTGGAAGTCCTAGCCACAGCAATCAGACAAACAAAAGAAATAAAAGGCATCCAAATTAGAAGAGAAGAGGTAAAACTGTCACTGTATGCAGATGACATGATACTATATATAGAAGACTCTAAGGACTAAACCCAAAAACTACTCGAACTGTCAACAAATTCAGCAAAGTAGCAGGATATAAGATCAACATTCAGAAATCAGTCGCATTTATGTGTACTAACAATGAAATATTAGAAAAGGAATACAAAAATACAATACCTTTTAAAATTGTACCCCCAAGGAGGTGAAAGACTTATACGCTGAGAACTACAAAACTTTAATCAAGGAAATTAAAGAGGATGCAAAGACATGGAAAGATATCCCATGCTTCTGGGTTGGAAAAATTCATATTGTAAACATGGCCATGCTACCCAAAGCAATCTACAGATTCAATGCAATCCCTATCAAATTACCCATGACATTTTTCATGAAACTAGAACAAACCATCCAAAAATTTATATGGAACCACACAAGACCCAGAGTTGCCAAAGCAATCCTGAGGAACAAAAACCAAGCAGGAGGCATAACTCTCCCAGACTTCAGGCAATATTACAAAGCCACAGTAATAAAGATAGTGTAGTACTGGTACCAAAACAGACATACAGACCAATGGAACAGAATAGAGATCCCAGAAATAAACCCAGACACCTATGGCAAATTAATCTTCAATAAACGAGGCAAGAATATAAAATGGGAAAAAGACAGTCTCCTCAACAAGTGGTGCTGGGAAACCTGGACAGCCACATGTAAATCAATGAAACTGGACCACACCCTCACACCATGCACAAAAATTAACTCAAAATGGCTTAAAGACTTAAACATAAGACAAAACACCATCAAACTCCTAGAAGAGAACACAGGCAAAACATTCTCTGACATCAACATTACAAATGTTGTCTTAAGTCAGTCTCCCAAAGCAACAGAAATAAAAGCAAAAATAAACCAATGGGACCTAATCAAACTGACAAGCTTTTGCAGAGCAAAGGAAACCATTAACAAAATATAGACAACTTACAAAATGGGAGAAAACAGTTTCCAAAGATGCAAGTGACAAGGGCTTCATCTCTAAAACATACAAACAACTTATACAACTCAACAGCAAAAAAGCCAACAACTCAATTGAAAAATGTCAAGACCTGAATAGACATTTCTCCAAAGAAGATATACAGATGGCCAACAAGCACAGGAAATAATGCTCAACATCACTGATTATTAGAGAAATGCAAATCAAAACTACTATGAAGTACCATCTCACACCAGTCAGAGTGGCCATCATTAAGTCCACAAATAACAAATGCTGGGAGAGGGTGTGGAGAGAAGGGAACCCTCCTGCACTGTTGGTGGGAATGTAAATTGGTACAAGCACTTTGGAAAACAGTATGGAGGTACCTCAGAAAACTATACATAGAACTACCATATGACCCAGCAATCCCACTCTTGGGCATATACCTGGACAAAACTTTCCTTGAAAAAGACACATCCAGTGCATGTTCACTGCAGCACTATTCACAATAGCCAAGACATGGAAACAACCTAAATGTCCATCGACAAATGATTGGATTAGGAAGATGTGGTACACAATGGAATACTACTCAGCCATAAAAGAGAACAAAATAATGCCATTTGTAGTAACATGGATGGAACTACAGATTCTCATACTAAGTGAAGTAAGGCAGAAAGAGAAAGACAAATACCATATGATATCACTTATATCTGGAATCTAGTATATGGCACAAATGAACCTTTCCACAGAAAAGAAAATCTTGGACATGGAGAACAGACTTGTGGTTGCCAAAGGGGAGGGGGAGGGAGTGGGAGTGGCTTGGAATTTGGGGTTAATAGATGCAAACTATTGCCTTTGGAATGGATAAGCAATGGGATCCTGCTGTCTAGCACTGGGAACTATGTCTGGTCACTTGTGATGGAGCATGACAATGTGAGAAAAAAGAATGTATATGTGTATGTGTGACTGGGTCACTTTGCTGTGCAGTAAAAAATTGATAGAACACTGTAAACCAGCTATAATGGCAAAAAGTAAAAATCATTATGAAAAATACATATCATCTATATATAACTGTCTTAAAAAAAAAAAAAAAAAAAAAAAAAACAAGCCCAACTCTAGATTCTGAATTTCTAGAGAAGAAATAGAAGCAGTACTGCCCAATGGATATGGCCCTCTCCATAGAGAATCCAAGTCTAGGGCCACCCTCTAAATAGTTACATAACTCCAAGGGAGCCAGTTTACCCTACTGGTTCTCTGCTTCCTAACCTGTAAAATTAAATGCTGCTTAAGGCTACTTTTATTTGTAAAAATGTTTTAGTTTCAGTATCAAAAATGCTGTCTAGCAAGAGCCGAGGCTAAAATAGAAAGGGTTGTTTAAAATTAGTATTTGTGTCACTAAAAAGATATTGTTTTAGTTAATTAATATAGAACCAATTACTATTTAAATAAACCCCACATTCCTTGGTTGTTTCTTCTCACAACCATACATACTTCTTAATATATGCAAATATACCCTTCACATAAACTACTAATATCAGTACCCTCTACCATAGTTTATTATTATGTGTGTATATTTAAACATGTTATTGGAAAAAAGTGCCAAGTCAGATACATTAAAGCAAAGTCAAAAAAGGAAAAACTAGAGTGATACTTTTCAAATCATTCAGAATGTTTTCAGTCTCTGTGACCTTACAACCTCAAATACATCTAACTCTCAGTAATCAATAGCTTAATAAATATCTCACTTATCAGAAGGTCTCTTGTTAACTACCTCAAACATCTAAAACTCAGCCTAAAACCATAGAGTAAATATTTTTTTTAAAAAACCTCTAAGTTGGAGTTCTCGTAGTGGTGCAGCAGAAATGAATCCGACTAGAAACCATGAGGTTGCACGTTCGATTCCTGGCCTCACTCAGTGGGTTAAGGATCCAGCATTGCCATGAGCTGTGGTGTAGGTCACAGACACGGCTCAGATAGGGTGTTGCTGTGGCTGTGGCATAGGCCGGCAGCTGGAGCTCCAAGTAGACCCCAGCCTGGGAACCTCCATATGCCACAAGTGCGGCCCTAAAAAGCAAAAACAAAACAAAACAGAACAAAACCAAAAAAACCTCTTAAGTAGTCAAAATAGAAAGTCACAATTCATACTTTGAAGTTCATATACTCATTATACTCATAAGAGAAACCCTCACTCAGAGTCTACTTACTTTCATTTCAGCTGCAAGCTAAGGCTCAGTTAACTACATTTTTCACCCACCCCAGACAGGAAACAAATACATAAAACAGAATTACAAGAGGTAGGCATATGATAGCATCTACTTTGGACAACATGGAAAGAAAGATAAAAACCATACAAAGACAACATAAGAATATTTCAAAAAAAAAACCAAAAAAGCAACCTGGAGTCATTCAGTATAGGAACAAATAATTCTACATTCCTTAAAAGGTCCTATAGTAGTGTTACATTATACCAAAGTAGAATAATTTATGTTTGTGATAATAATCCTAGCTAGTCAGAAGTTTAAATCATGCTTAGTACCTTCTTTTTAAGAATATAGAAAATGTGTTATATATTTTAGAAATTTTCACATTAAAAAATGGTTGAATCACTAATTATTAAAAAAATAATATAACTGTAACAAGGTACCACCTCATATTGGTCAGAATGGCCATCATTAAAAAGTCTACAAATACCAAATGCTAGAGAGGATGTGGAAAAAAGGGAACCCTCCTACACTGTGGGTGGAACTGTAAGTTTGTGCAGCCACTACGGAAAACAGTATGCAGGTTCCTCAAAAAACCAAATATAGAACTACCATATGATCCAGTAATCCCACTCCTGGGCATATATCCAAACAAAACTATAATTCAAAAAGACACATGCACCCCTATGTTCAGAGCAGCACCTATTCACAATATCCAAGACATGGAAACAACCTAATGTCCATCAAAGGATGAGCAGATTAAGAAGATGTAGTACATGTACACAATAAACTACTACTCAGCCATAAAAAAGAATAAAATAATTCCATTTGCAGCAACATGGGTGGACCTAGAGATTATTATACTAAGTGAAGTAAGTCAGACAAAGACAAATAATATATGATATCACTTATATGTGGAATCTAAAATTTACGACACAAATGAACCAATCTATAAAATAGAAATAGATTCACAGACATAGAGAACAGACTTGTGGTTACCAAGGGGCAGGGGAGAGGGGGAGGGATGAATTTGGAGTTGGAGGTTAGCAGATGCAAACTATTACATATAGAATGGATAAACAAGAGGGTCCTACTGTATGGCACAGGGAACTATATTCAATATCCTGAGATAAACCACAATGGAGAAGAATATAAAAAAGAATATATGGGAGTTCCTGTCATGGCTCAGTGGTTAACGAATCTGACTAGGATCCATGAGGTTGCAGGTTCGGTCCCTGGCTGTGCTCAGTGGGTTAAGGATCTGGCCTTGGCGTGAGCTGTGTGTGGGTTGCAGACTCGGCTCAGATACTACGTTGCTGTGGCTATGGCATAGGCCAGTGGCTACAGCTCCAGTTACACTCCTAGCCTGGGAACCTCCATGTGCCACAGCAGTGGCCCTAGAAAAGGCAAAAAGACAAAAAAAAAAAAAAAAGAATATATGTGCATATAAAACTGAATCACTTTGCTATATAGCAGAAATTGACTAAACACTGTAAATCAAGTATTCTTCAATTTTTTTAAAAAAGCCACTGACTACCAGATCCAAAAAGGAAAAAAAAAATCAAAATTTAAAAAGAGCTGGCAGTTAATGAATTAAATTTGAGTTAATAGTAAATTCACAATACCACAGATAAATTAAATATTAGTGTAGTGATTTTCCATGGAAAGCTTAGTGAGTATGGAATATTAAAATTCATATTTAATCCCTGAAACACACATTAATCTTAATTTCAATATTTACCACCACCATTCCTAACCTCCCAAATATTAATTGAACCATAGTAAATTTCTAGTTTTGCAGGTAAAAGATGGTGAAACATCAGCAGTTTCACATGATTCAGCCTAATATATTCAACAAAATTATTAACAATAAAGTGGTTTGCATTTTATCTAGCCCACCTTCTATCATAAAAAAAAAAAACTAATTATTAAGTAATAAAGACCCAAAGTCCATCAAAATGATCATGGGCCCACCATCACTCACTATGCCATTTTCTTCCTACTCCTCAAAAACACAATAATTATTTATTTATGCTTAAGACTGTCAATTCCACAAACACATTCCCCAAAATACCTGATAGATCTGGGCTTAAGCATTTAAACTTTTCACAGATAACCACAACATAACATAATCCTGAAAACAAGTGTGTACATTCCTGTTTTGTTCACTTATAAATATTTAAAATATAAAATAAGCTTAAATATTGTCAGAGCAATGAAGTAAGGAACAAGAAAACCAGATAATACATAGAACTTCCATATGACCCCGCAATCCCACTCTTGGGCATCTATCCGGACAAAACTCTACTTAAAAGAGACACGTGCACCCGCATGTTCATTGCAGCACTATTCACAATAGCCAGGACATGGAAACAACCCAAATGTCCATTGACAGATGAGTGGATTCGGAAGAGATGGTATATATACACAATGGAATACTACTCAGCCATAAAAAAGAATGACATAATGCCATTTGCAGCAACATGGATGGAACTAGAGAATCTCATCCTGAGTGAAATGAGCCAGAAAGACAAAGACAAATACTATATGATATCACTTATAACTGGAATCTAATATCCAGCACAAATGAACATCTCCTCAGAAAAGAAAGTCATGGACTTGGAAAAGAGACTTGTGGCTGCCTGATGGGAGGGGGAGGGAGTGGGAGGGATTGGGAGCTTGGGCTTATCAGACACAACTTAGAATAGATTTACAAGGAGATCCTGCTAAATAGCATTGAGAACTTTGTCTAGATACTCATGTTGCAACAGAAGAAAGGCTGGGGGAAAAATGTAATTGTAATGTTTACATGTAAGGTTAACCTGACCCCCTTGCTGTACAGTGGGAAAATAAAATAATAATAATAATAAATAAATAAATAAAAAAGAAAACCAGATAAATATAATGGACATTCAAGGTTTTTAGTTATGTAAAACAAGTTAGCATTTAGTCTATTTTCAGATTCAAATATTATATTTTGATTTTCCTTAAAACAAGGAACACCTCTATTGAATAAGTCAAAATAAGGAATCATTCATCAATTTTTAAAAACTCCATTTCTAATTTAATAAATGTTGTTATGCCAATATAGGATATAAATTCTCCCAGGATGTGCAACAAAATTTCTTTGTAGGCTTCTTTCTTCCCTACTCCCACTCTTTTTTTTTGTCTTTTTTGTTGTTGTTGTTGTTGCTATTTCTTGGGCCGCTCCCGCGGCATATGGAGGTTCCCAGGCTAGGGGTCTAATCGGAGCTGTAGCCGCCGGCCTACGCCAGAGCCACAGCAACGCGGGATCCGAGCCGCATCTGCAACCTACACCACAGCTCACGGCAACGCCGGATCGTTAACCTACTGAGCAAGGGCAGGGACCGAACCCGCAACCTCATGGTTCCTAGTCGGATTCGTTAACCACTGCGCCACGACGGGAACTCCCCTACTCCCACTCTTATCTTTCTAGGTTCAAGTCTGTGTATTTTGTGTGTTCAGGAGAGGAGGTATTCAAACACAATGAGTTCCCACAATGACCTCCTGGCTCCCAGCTCCACTTTGTCCCTATTTCAAATGGTAACTGCTCTCTAACTCATAACTGCCTCAGAAATCTGTCTCTCCACAAGGCTCCCAATTTGATATGTCTTATATCAGTTGTATCTCCCAACTTGATGTAAGTCCAAAATATTACCTCCTACAAAGTAAATAATGGTGGAAATATAGGTGCACTCGTGAATGGACACTGACTTACATAACTAGAAATAAGCTTTAGAAATTTCAGTCCTTTAATAGTCCAAACTGAGAGACATCTACCAGCAAAAAGCTTATGTGCAGCTAAACTTTTGACATCAAGTTTATTTTAGGTACTTTTTCGAGAAATGCTAAGTTGATTATATAAGGTATAAGCAAAAGGACACAGTTTTATGTTTCTCCTTACAATATATATACTCAAAATAACAAAAATAGAACACTCTAACAGAATAAATAACAAAATGTGCTGAAAAAGGAATATAGTTAAGGGCTCAACCATATGAGAATAGTCCTCACAGCTACAAAAACTTAAAAGAGGGGACTCATAAGAAAGTTCAAGAAAAAAGCTTCATATATATCTTTAAAATGTCAGTTAAATGATATCATTTTTATAGCTTTCACTAAAACTACATGGTTTTAGCACATCAATAAAAGCAAAGTCTCAAGCTGAGACATACATTGTTATTAATGATATAATGAATTCACTATGGAAGCTAAAGTTGACAGGGCCAGCCGAGATTTCAGGTTTTCTCTTGCTTCCACTATGTTTTCCACAGAACGTCATCACTGTGACTGACTAGCAAAATGAAGGTGGCTTTTTCTTGAAGCTGGGCCAATTAAACTCTGTAGCCTCTCACACTGGCAATGTGTCCTAAACAATAAAGGTGCCAAGTCAGATTTCCTCATCACTGACTTCCTTGACTTCTTATCAAGTCTATCAATTATTCCCAGCTTCTCAAATGTTTCTGGAAGTAGTTTTCTACAGATGACCATTCCCTACCAATTTTCTAAGATCAAAAATATTTAGGGCTGAAGGGAATAAAGATTTACTCCAGTCTTTTTTACAACCATGGTATTGCTGCACTGATATCTTGTGATCCAGTTGTGAGATGTATCACAAATAACTGTAACTCCCTCTCCCTTTTTTTTTCATTTGAGGTAAAGTTTGTATAACATAAAATTAGCCATTTTAAAGTATATGATTCCATTACATTTAGCATATACACAATGTTGTGCAGTCACCACCTCATAACTGTGCCTTTATTTTTAATAAGTGCATAGTTAAGATTATCCCTTTAATGATTCAACCTCGCTCATAGTCAATATGGTGTCCTGAGAGGGTGAAAAATAGATAAACTTGCACGTTAGGCATTTCCAATAACTGGAAAGTCAGAGAATGTTGAGAGCTGGGTGAAGATCACTGACCATCATATTCCATAAATGCATTACATTTTTTCAAACATTCACCCATTCAGTTCATCCTCTGTGCCTATGCCTTCAACCTCACACTGAAGAGACAGACATACTGGCAGTTACAGTACAGGGCTGTGACAATGGCCTGTTAAGAATGGTCAAAGGAAGATGTGGCCAGCTATGCCCAGCAATTACATGGAAGATTTCACCAAGGAGGAGAAGACTGAGTTAGTTCTTAGGTACAAGCAGTGACAAGAGGAAGTCAAGTTAAAATGAGTATGAAGAAAAGACATTCTAGGCAAACGAAGAAGTGTGTACAAAGGCACAGAAGCCTGGTGAGCCATGTCCAACTAGATTATAGAGTACAATAATACTAACAGGAAAAGTGTAGACAGCACCTTTTATGTGCCAGGTACTCTTAGTAAGCATTTTACATTATAGCTTCAAAGTCACACAAGAGCTAGGTGGCCACTCACATTAAGTAGATAAGACCTCTGAAGCACACAGAGGTTAAGTAACTTGGCTATGCAGCTACTAAGAGGCTGTACTAGAATTCAAACCCAGGCATTCTAGCTTCAGAGCCCATTCTCTTCATCGCTACGCTATATAACCTATACTACATTCTTATTTTGTCTTTTCCTCTTTAATAAAATTAATCACTTAGGGCAAGATCTTTTATGAGGAAAAGTAAGTATACCACAGCATACTAAAGGTGAACAAATGACTGGCATGAACAATAAGAGAGCACCATTAAGAACCACTTGTGGCCCCTGAACAAATGAGGGAAGAGTGGCAAACCATATTGAAAGGGTAGAGCTTAATTTATTTCTTATTCTTTTAAATTAAAAAAAAATACCTGAAAACAGAAGTCCTCATATTTCCCCAAAACCCAGTCATTTTCTTGCACGCTCCCTAACTACAGTGTGCTCACCCCACTTTGGAGACCTCTACTATCAATGGAGAGACATGGCAGGGTTTTAAAAGGTGAATAACACATCTGCTTTTTAAAAAACAATTACTCTAGAAGAAATAAGAAGGGAAAATCAGAGGGGAAAAGAGACAAGAATAAGACAAATCATTAGAATGCTATCTGCAATAGATCTAGCAAGTGATACTGAGGTGCTAAACTATAACAGTGGGGAGTCACATGTGAAAGGTTAAACGACATGCTCAAGGGCACAAGTCATGGGAACTACCAGAATCAAAACCTGGGTCTCTAGGTTGCACTGATATAGAAATGGTGTATAGAATGGATTTGGAGAAAGACCTTTATCAGGAAATTTCTAAGACTTCTCCTTAAAACTACTTTTGTCCTTGATGCTTATTTTTATATCTAATTTTATACTATAAACAAACGTAGTAGCTGTATTAAAATTTGAGATTCAGCTTGCTAATTCAGAAACAAAATACTTTATCAAGGAAAAAGTGCAAGGATTTGAAATACACTCTTTTGTAAAAGTAATAAGCTCTCCCAAGACACAAATTTATAGGATGCAAGTGAGCTTTCAAATAAGCTTTTTAAATGAAGCTCTCTAAGTCATTTAAGAAGCCAGGTTCACATTATATTAATGCGACAAGTATAACAAGATAAATACATCATATGATTCTCAAATGACATAATTAATGTAGCTTATGTGATATATTACTATTAATGATCTTTTATTATGTGTGAACAGTAAAACTACATTAGATAGGCAATGAAAAAATCCAATCAGCAGCAGCTTTCCTGACGATTTTGACTGCAGTCTTATTTACACGGTGCTATCTGATACTAATCCTTGGATTTTAAAGAGCAAAAATCACTTCAAAATTGTAAATAACCATATTCCTATGAGATGAGCATTTTAATTACTATCATTTCTGTAAATACAGGATAAAAATAATGTGTTGCATGATAGCCTCTTAAAGTTAAAACAGAGGAAAGTATATTTTGCCAGGTCAAGAAGGTTATGCTAATGAAAAAATTGTGACACTGGATCAGAAGCCTGATCCAAAGAGCTTAGTAGTGTATCTTAACAAGGAATGCCCAGGGAAATTGTGTGGAAAATGTAGCTGCCCACTCCCCAATGTCATCTACCAAAGATTAGAAGTGAATGCCAAAATATTCTGGTTTTCTTTAATAATCCCTTACAATCTAATACCTATGAGTTAACTAAAATATTTTGAACCTTTTTACATTTAAAATTCATACCACCCTAAAAATAAAAGTTTTACAAAGGAGTAGTTCTTAATTAATTTTATATCAAATAAATATTTATTGAGCAACTATATTATCCTTGGCACCAAAAAGAGGTCTAAAGTATGGTTTCTGAACTCAAGGAGCTTGAAGCTAAGATAAAAAAATGGTTACTATCAGTAAAGGACAACCAGCCTAAAAGGGCATAGATTCTACATGCTCTAGGAATTCAGGGGTAGATAAAATCACTGTGTTTCTTCAAGAAGGAGTGGGAAGAAGAGCATCTTGGTGGTAGTACCCAGAAGTGAGGGAGCAAAGCTATGGCTAACATGATTAACCATGTTCTGGTGGCTTCTCTGTGAAAAGGTAGCAAACTCTAATTGAATACTCCAGAGCCTATATCTTAAATGTTAGTATTTATTTAAACCCAGAAAATAAGCAGAGGAAATAAGAGTAAAGAGCTCCCCTTCAGCCCTTTAATCCTGTACCACCACTGCATGCTCAGTTAGAAACAAAGAAACCTAGAACCTACGGTCATTCTCTTACAGTGAGTCCAGAATTTACAAAAGTCAGCACTGGTAGCAGCTGACAGAGCACCATAACAAGTTACCAACCAATCTTAGTCATAAGCCTAGTTATAGCAAATGCTGCTTGGGGCGGCATTCTAAGATGATCTTCCTAGCTTTGTTAAAATCACATCAAAGCAGTATCACTTATCATCTGCAGTGTAAATGGTTTTTATGAAACAGTTTGACTAAACACATGGCATGTGACTCTACCACTACAAATGTGTTAGCAGACCCAGCCAGAAACCACGACAATGATCTGATCATGTGAATATTCTTGCAAGAGTGAAAAAATAAACCTAATCTTTGCAAAGGCTTACTGGTGCCCTACCCAAGTTGAATACTCTTTCAAGGAAGATTCCAATCCCATGCAGAAGAAGGAGGAATGGTTCTCAAGCCATCACCAAATTATCACACAGTATTTGATGGCTCAGCTTATTTTTTAATCTTCCATGAACTCTGCAGAATTTGGATATCTGTATCCTTATAACATGATGATTTGGGATTATGAACACAGTGAATAAACACAACCTTCTGGTATAGCAATTTAAGCATCGGAGAGTGAGTAAATACTGCAGAGTGAATCCTAACACTTGAAACAGAATCTTCCAGAGTCCAGAAATCCACCTGACTGCCAAGAATAATACTTCCGTGGTTCAAGCAATACCAGTACCCAGAGGGGTTTCCACAGACATAACCACATGAGTTACTGCATATTGGGTAAAATAGAGAAAACAGACATTTATGAATGTATAGTTTGCAGACATCTTAAAAGTACTCATAAATATGTAATTTACAAATACAGAAGAAATTGGAGTTAGGGCTTCAGGAATACACAGCATCTGTTTAATTGCTTAATTATATGGTTTCTTCTATGGGTTCTCCTCATCCTAACTGATTTTTATGGGGGGGGGGAGACGTATTGATCTAACTAAAATAAATGAAACCAATCTCACTGAAAGAAGCTCTATGATAAGAACTAGTATATGAGAGATTCTGACTTCAGAATGAGGTAGAAATGACTTCGTTTCAGGCAGCAAATTAGATATCCAAAAAAAAAAAACCCTTTCAATTCACCAGGCTGTACTGAAGGAGGGTTTGTTAGATTTTCTAGTAATAAAACAAATGCACAATATCTTCTTATGCATTTCACACATGATTTCTATTTCATCTCTGATGTAAAACATGGTATCACACATCATGCCACAAAGAAAGAGTCAGTTTAGCTAGTTAAAGTAAAACACCAGGCAGCTGCTAACAGAGACAGGTCACTGCTGGGGAGGGGCACAGCACATTCAGTTTGCTATGTTTTCCTTCGGAAGAATGTCAATAAAAACCACGGCCAAATGAGGTATTTGAAGAAGGGGGAAAAGTCCTGCTATGCAGGGAACCACTAGGTTCACCTAACAGCGCCAGACAGACAAGTTAGCAAAAGGGAGCCCTAACCAAAGCTACAGCCGCCAACAACTTGAAGAAAGCTGTCTTTCTCCCTGAACGTCCTGGGGTAGCGACCGGTCCCACATTTAGAAACGTTATTTCTGCGACCAATAGCAATTTATTTTCATAGAACCACTGGATTTTTTTTTCCTTGAGTTCTCAACAAAGGAGCCATATTAGGAAATAATCTCACAAAAAGCAAAGTGCCCCCTCCCCCTCTTCCCCACGATCGATGCACACACGCCCGTGCACGCTGACACGCACACACACCCGTGACAATGGCCGGCGCGTGCACTCAATGCGGGCCCACGCGGCGCCCAGGAGCCCCGCGGGCAGAAGGCCCAGCCCCCGGCCCTCACGCTGGAGGCCCCTCAGCCCCCCTGCCCGGGAACCAGCTGCTGGGCGGTTGTACTAGGGATGCTCGCCCCCCAGCGGGGCCCTGGGGAAGCGGCTGCCAGCGGCTCAGAGCCTATTAACCCCTTGGGGAAGTAGGTGCTACAAAGCCACCTGAGGGGACACTGGAATGTGCCGGGGATACAGCCCCAAATGGCCCCCATAGACGAGGCGCCACCGAGTCCTTAGACCCTGGCAGCTCTTGACTGGCTCCTGCAAAGCTAATGTGTCGCTGGTTCCGCCAGGCTTCTAAAGCAGAGGGATGTTTCTGAGCTGTCACCCTTGAGAGTCCCAGCATACCAAGAAGGAAAAACTTAAGAGGGCAGTGGATGCAGACCAGACTTGGTAAACTCGTCCCTAAGGGACTGGCCTAAGACCTAAAGGGACAGATCTGCTTGGACCTGCCCGGCCAGCAAACTATGGAAGGGGTGGAGGGGCCCGAGGGCAACCGCCCCCTGTCACCCCTCCCTGAGTCGGGCATCAGGGCCCCGTCCCCACTCCGGGACACTTACCTTCTTCCGGGGCTGCCATTTCATCATATTTGTACAGCCGATACGTGGAACATCAAGATGCTGGCTGGGGGCTGGGGGCAGATGCAGGGCAGCCGCGACTGCAAGTCATGCTGCCTCCCTCCCACCCCCTAATTCTTTCCCATATTCACTGTGAAGGGAGAAAACCCAGGAGAGTCCAGTCTTTTCGCCTTCAGTTCAATGGAAAGTATCCCCAAACCACGATCACACTTCCCACTGGGCTAGGAAGTCCCAGCAGCAACCAGCGTACTCCAGCCAGAGCGGAGCATTTTCCCCTCAGGCCAGTGTCTGCGAAAGAAGCCTGCGGCAGGGGGTCTCCAAGCCGGCTACAGAGACCCTCCCTCAGAGAGATCGAGCACGCAAGCTGCTGCAGAAACCCAGCCGGGCTTCTGCCATCCAAACCCCTTTTGGCGAATTCTCCTCTTCTCAAAAAAAGATTAGACAAGCAATCAAACCCTCACGCGCGGCCTGGAGCAATTCCCAAAATTCTGGGTGTATTTCTCGTTTGTAAAATTTAGCAAAGAAAATTCCAAAGATCTGTAATCAGAGCTTCTTTACGCTGTTGTTTTCTCTTCCTTCTTGGATAACTTGGGGAAAGGATCTGCTCTTCCCGAAATGCCTACCTTCCCTGAACACTGTAAATAGGAAAACTTGGTTTGTGTGTTTAGATTTTTTTTTTTTTTTAATTCCCAAGAACCTTAGTGGGGAAAGGCTGGAAGGAAATCCTGCAAGAACCCAACTCCACAGCTCAGTCTGCACTAATGACTTCCTTCCCTTAGTGCAAGCACAGCCTGCCCAGCTCCAGCCACACAGAGCAAATGGTTTCTGGGTCTTAGTGCCACGACATCTGCTCCAAAGCAAAAAAGTAAAAGCAAGCATACAGTTTCAGAGGCCCCCAGCAGCTTCCAAGGCATCAGAGCTACAACAGACCTATCGAATCAGGAAACCATTTCAAACCTAGATTTGTGAATTATATCAGGAGAAAAAAAGGAATAGAAAAGATTTCTAAACCAAAGGGCTATAAAATCTAAAAGTGTGACTTTGAAGGAAAAAGATTTAAGGTATTTGACTAGATAAAAATTTTAATCAAGACTGGACTCCACTCCTCTATATTTAGCAATAATATTATAAAAAATATTGTTATAGAAATTGGATTTCATTCATCTTCTGTAAAATGATTCCATCCTATTTAAGGAGATACATCTCCAAATACAAAGTACTATATAATTCTATTATTTGTCATCCAACAGGCCTAGCAATTCTTATCCCACCATGAGGCTACTTTGATAGCTGGGAATTAATAGGTAGCCTAAGCTACTAACATACTAACTGATTTTCAAAATAATAGCAACTGATGCATCATCACTCCATTGTTCCAACAATGTGTAACATTACTCTCAGAGTTTTATAATACATTAAGCAGTATTGGCTGATGTGGGTGATTATATGCAGAATGGACACTAACAATATCAGATATAAATGTCACTAAAATATCCAAAACAATTAACTAACACAAATTACTTTTGAGATTCTTTCTAAGACTAAGAGTATGAAATTCAATGGTGAAATTATTATCTTTTACGGATAATAATATGAACAATTACAGATGAAGTAATAAGTACCAGTCCTTAAGCCACTACTCTATGCCAGGACCTATGCCTACATTCATTACCTCACAGCCTTGGAAGGAAAATCTTATTGTTCAATTTTCCAGATAAGGACACTAAAATTCAGAAGGGTCATTTGCTCAATCAATTAAGACTACAACACATAGAAGGTGGTTCAGAACCATGGTGACCTGACTCTAGAGCCTATGCCCTTTCCACGACATGCATCATAGCTACACACCAATTTTACCTCTCTGCTCAATAAAACTATTAAGTGCCTATGACTTAGGCACCTATTATTTGCCAACCTCTGCTCCAGATACTAAAAAATATAAGTAAAAGGCTTGCTCTTGAAATTACATACTGCAGGCAGCAGTCACAAATAACCAATATTGTGTATATGTTCTAAATATGTACTCTATATATATCCAAATCATTCTGCACAGCTTAGCTTGGATATCCTACTAACATGGAAGGTTCAGTAAATTCCAAATCAAATTCATCAATCTGCCCCCAAATCAATTTCTCTTCCTAATTTTCCTGTTATCTATCCATAGCACTGTTATTCTTCCAGGATCACAAATTAAAACATCCTTTCTTATGTCTAATGTGTCACTAAATCCTTTCACTTCTTTCTTAGACACCACTTTCAAATTCCTACTGCTGATATCTAAGGCTAGAGCCTCACAAAATAAACATATATTAAGTCCCAACTGGGTGCAAAACATCATGTAGGATAGAAAGGTACAAAACTAAGTCCCCACACTAGAAGAATTTACAAAGAAGTTAGAATAGATGTGAAGACCTATAAGAAGATAACCAGATATTGCCTCAGTCAGTTCAACAAATGAGTTACATGTCTATAGCATTCCAGGAGTTAGAAGGAGAAATCACTGTAAATAGGGAAGAAAGGTGTCATAGAAGAAACTGAAGTAGGAATTCAGAGGAGATACAACTCATTCTCAAGCCAAAAGCGAAGGTGCTTACCACATCCAGTAATACTTTTCAGGATCTGGACCCATCCACCCCTCAGAACTCATCTCTCCCACTCCCTTTCTTGGCCCCTACCATACTGTCCCTTGAATATATCAGGCATATGTGTGTTACACCCTCTGCCTGAATTACTCTTCCTGCAGATACCCTCTTGGATCTCTCTCTGAGTTCCTTCTGTTAAAATATCATATTAGAAAAACTATCTTTCATCATCCCTTCTAAAATAATAGCACCATTACCCACACAATGCTACCTTCTATCTTCCTTATCCTGCCACATTTACTTCATAGTCCTTATGACATATATTTTATTTAGTTAATATCTCATATCCCCAAAAATATTAATTCCAAGGGAGTGGGGCCTTTGTTATAACATCAACACCCAGTGAACAGTATTTCACAAAATAAGCAATCAATAAATATTTGTTGAATGAAACAATGAAAGAAAAAGGAGAATAGTGTTAGCAAAGGAGGCAAGCCTACATAAGATGTATTCAAGATACAAATATATAGTGACCTACTTAAAATACAAGGCTTAAGTATGAGAATGTTAGAGACAGAAACTTTATCTTGTTGAGCTTTCATAATCCCCAGTACCCACAGCAGAAGTGCTCAATATTTATGAGATAAAACAATGAACAGAGGGAGGAGATTGACTGATAAATGAGTGAAATTCCATTCCATTCCATATAAAGTAAAAGATACTTTGGCAAGGTAGTTGGAACCAAATGGTAAGGAACACTGTAAGGTAAAGAAATTTGGACTTTATCCTATAGAATGCAGGGCATTAAAGGTATTAACAGTAGTCAAGGGGCATGGCTGAAGCAGCATTTTTAAGCAATCTAACATAATAAGATATTAACTATGACTTCATGAGGCTATTTTGTATATAAATCTTTAGATTTGAAATTATATGCATAATTAAAATGCTTATAATGACCATTTGACAGATATCACAACTGAAATTCACAGGAGTCGACCCATTCAATGTCACACAGCAAGTAAATGGCAATGGAAGGACTAGAGTCCAGGGCTCATAAACCAATGCCTGAGGGAGCAGGAACCTACAACTGCTTAGGGGTCAGATAAAGGTTTCTATTTTTCACTCTGCCTCTGACTTGCTATACAACAAAAACTTTCAGAAGGGCAAGACAGGTGATACGAATAAATGAAAAAAAGTCAGGTAAAGACTGTAAATCTGGAGAAAGATAAATCATTAAAAAGAGGCAGTTGCTACATAATGCTGGTCAATGGATGTCATATAGGAATGACTTGTCAGTCCAACAGTGCCAGATCCTCTAAATTTTCATAAGCTAAAATTTTCCTGATTTTTACCTGTTTGTTCAAATGTTTTAAAGCATTCTAAAGGGCAAAAAAAAAAAAAAAGCCTGTTGGTCTAGATTCTGTCAGTCATAATTTGTAACTATTGAGTTGACCACTCAAGGCTTCACTTCCCCATATTTACCTGGTTCCTAATCTATGGGGTGGTTTACTGAGGGCATCTATGAATCCATACTACACATGGTCTGTGGACTGAAGAGCAATCTTCCATGCTCATATGTTGTTGGACTTCATAAAAAACAAAGTTATTTAAATTGAGGGAGAGGGAATGTAAGAAGAGTGGGTTGTAACAGGAAAGAAGACACAGAAAACATATTTATGTTTCAATAGAAAGACACGATCAATCTAAAACTTGAAAGTGATACAACATTTTAAACTGGCTTTAAATTTTTTAGGTCTGTTTCCTTTGGGTCACTTATTTGTACAGCATTTCTTCCCCTGCTGTCTGGTGAGTGTTTCAGTTTTCATTTAATAGGTACCACTAGATAGAAGACCATTACTTAGAAGCCTATAAATATGACTACTATCTTAAATCACCTTACTTTTTTCTTTGTGTTTTCATTTATTTTGTTTCATCCAAACTGATGTGGTAATTATACTTAAAATATTTATAGACTTACTATTATACCAATATACTTTCGCCAGTAGGAATTATTTATATACAGCTACCAAACTAACACAGTTCACAGTTTGTAATTTAGCTTATTGTTTCAAAGATCCAGTGTCAAACAGTAAGAACACAATTTCTCAGATACACAGCTACTAAATGGCAATTTTACAACTCCATTTTTTAACATAGCACTTTGCAAATCACTTCCCTAAAAGCAGATACTGTAAAATAGTCTATTAAAATAGTGTTTTCCTCAATAACTACTTACTTGTCTATTCAAATCTGAACAAAAGCAAGAAAGAGGAAATGAATGGAGAAAACACACCTTTTTTCATTGTTGTGTATTTCTTCAAGATTTCCTAAGGAGTGATATGTCTGACATTGATCACAGGGTAAATGCCTGGAAAAGCTAGACTTATACTTATTTAGATTTTATTGTGTTTTAGAAGCAGCATATTAAACTCAATGTGAAATAGTATTTGGAAAATATATTATTTTCCTAAAGACCTCTAAATTATTTTCAAGTATCTAAAGAGATGCTAGGAAAGTAAAGGGACAAAGGTAGAAGCATATTTGAAACCAAAAAATTTGGCCTCATTAGTAATATTTCACACAATTGGGTGCTTTCAGAATATTAAAGGCCTTGCTTTGCTAAGAAAAAGAAAAGAAAAGGAAAACTAAAAAAACTTGTTACAGCAAGAATTCTGCCACACAGCCATGTTAATATAGGACCATGCTCCCATTCTATGAGAAGGAAACTGCTCTACAACATCCAGAGAAAAGAACCTCTAACCTTACCCCCTCACTTGCTTCCACTATATGAGACAGTGTCAGAGAGGCTAAAGCCCAATGCTTTAAATTCAACCCATGGTGACTGAGTATTCATTATATACAAGGGACTGTACTAGTTACTATGAGAGGGGACAAAAATAAATCAGATTATTTATATGATGCCCCACAACATATGGAGTTCCTGGGCCAGGGATTAGATCTGAACTGCAGTTGTGACTTAACTCCACAGCTGCAGCAATACTGATCCTTAACCCACTGTGCCAGGCTGGGGACTGAACCTGAGTCCCATCACTGTAGAAATACCACCGATCTGATGCGCCATAGCAGGAACTCCTCATCTGACTCTTAAGAACCCAAGCTCTTAGTGCAAGCTAAATGTACTAGAAGAATAAATAATTAATGGCATATGCTCTCATTAAGACTATAGGAGCACTAAAGAGTAATTAATTCTGACTGTGGTAACTGAGAAAGGTTTTACAGGAGAGGTGGCACAGTATCCTTTCAACAAACAAAAGAGGACTGAGGAGGAGTGTTCCAGACTGAAGGGACAGATTACAGGTTAAAACAAGGAAGTATGAAAACTTGGGCCACATTAGCAAGTCATTTAATAAGACCTGAAACATGTAACACAAGGCAAGGTACACTAGAGTTAAGTTTAGAGGGCTATGAATGCTGCTACCTTAACAATAATAATAATATCATTTGTTGCATATGTGCTAAGCAATGAAGTTATTTATATAGTTTTTAATTCATTCATTCTTCCTAACATCTTTATGAGAAGGAACTATTATTATGCCCATTTACAGAAGAGGAGATCAAGTCTAGAGGTTTAAATAAATTCCCAAAAGATCATGACTAGAAAACAGCTGGAAGGAAATTGAACTCATTCAGACACCAAAACCTTGTTCTTAATTCCTGACTTAGACTACAATGGTGAACAGCACAGGATTTTAATTAAGATGTTAGCAAATAGATTTGGGTTTTATGCTAACTTTCAAAGTACTATGAAGGACAGGAAGAATAGGAGAACAATAAAGACAGGAAGGCCTAACAAGTTTCTGTTGCAATAAATCACTAAGGGCTGAAGAAATCTCAAATTACGGCTGCAGAAACAGAAAAAGGACTTTCTTGAGAGACATTTCAAAAGTAAAACAGTTAAGAACCTGTTACATGAAAGAGACAGAGAGGGAAGGATATAAAGATGATCCCAAAATTTTTCTTCATCTTTTAGAAAAAGAGATACCCCCTAACTAAGGTATGGATCACAGAAAGAACAGGTAGATACTAAATTCAGTTTGAGATTTACAGGTCTGAGGTAGTAGTAAGAGACACACAGGGATGTAAAGAAGGAAGGTGGAGGTATGGTCTGGAGTTAAGGATATCTATATCTATATCTACAGTTGTAGCTCTAAAGAGATTTGTGGGTCATTCACATAATAATGATATGCATAAAGCTTCTGTGAAAAAAGAAAAAAGATTCTCCCAGGGATGAAGTTTGGAGCAACAGGATTAAAACAGAGAGAAGAGAACTGAACCTTAAGCAATGCTATGCTTCTTGGAGTTCCCATTGTGGCACAGCGGAAACGAATCCGACTAAGAACCATGAGGTTGCGGTTTCGATCCCTGGTCTTGCTCAGTGGGTTAAGGATCCGGCGTTGCCGTGAGCTGTGGTGTAGGTCACAGACATGGCTCGGATCTGGCATTGCTGTGGCTGTGGCGCAGTAGGCTGGCAGCTGTAGCTCCAACTGAACTCCTAGCCTGGGAACATCCACAAGCTGTGGGTGTGGCCCTAAAAAGCAATAATAATAATAATAATAATAATAATAATAATAAGAAGCAATGGTATGCTTCTAAATACAACATAATTAACTGTCTAGTTGGATTGGGTGGGATACCTACTCAGTTTCCTGATGCAGCAATTTTACTTGACCAATAATGTCTGGTTCAAATGTTAGATCCATCATACTAGTTGTGTGACCTTGGGTTACTTCATTTTTCTGTACTTCAATTTCAAACTCTGTAAAATGGACATAATAATACCAACTACCTAAATATGGTTGTTGGGAAGACTAAACTATATATGTAATTATACACACATACATTCTGTATAAAGTGCTATATGTTTAGTATTGTTATTGCTATTCTTTTACTATGCTAACCCTATTTTTTCTTTCTTCATCAGGCCATGGCTTTTGTATTGATTATATATTAAGGCCACAAACTGCCGGAGCTAATCTTCATGTGTTTCAGTGGTAAGATCATTTTTCTAATGGAACTTCTGCTTCTGTTCATGACAGAGCAACTGATACCAGGCTTACTTTCCTGACACAACTAGAAAACTGGATAAAATACAGGAAAAATATTGTGTTCAGACAACAATATGAACACAGTACCATGAATTTGAGAGAAGCTAAACAAATGAAGTGACCCCTATGATAACCCTGGATTTCTGCAAGAAGGTGCTTCCCAAACCACAGAGCAGGAAAGAGATACCAAGCAAAGCACAAAGGTCTTGAGGAGACAGTGATCAGAGTTTGAGGAAGCCAAAGTAGCTATAACATTTCAGGTAGAGAAAAGGAAAAGATGAACTCTAAGGGGGCTACTACATAGGCAAGGTGCCCCAGAAATCAACACGGGGTCTTCTTGAGCTTTGACTAAATATGAAGTCAAATATAGGGGAAAACTCCAGAAGGCTAGGGAAAAGGAAGCTGTAAGCTGAACAATCATTAGAATTCTCAAGGGCTACAAGCCTCAAATTCCAATGGTCAGAGAGGAGGACATTCAGTAGAGACCCAAGACATTCAGTAGAAACCTCAGTAGCTGAGTAGAACATGTAAAATAGCCCAGAGTAAAGTACACCCCAAGAAAGCTTAAACACAAATATTGAAAAAAGCATATTTAATCTGTAAATAACTATCTGCCAGAACAAAGTTCAATACTCTTTGAAGGAGGACAACAAAATCTAGCCCTCAATGAAAAAAATCCAGCATTCAATCATCTTCCAATGACACTTATTAAGGGACATGGGTACTAGCCTAGATATACTTTGTTTTCTCTTTAAGAAATTAATCTCCTTTTTTAGGAATGCTATGACTATGTTACAATTTTCTCATCTAGATCAGGTCAATGGTCTGTAACATTTTGTGCTACAATCTTGTTATTTCTCTCCACCACGTAGCCATAGTCATGGAGTGTGTGCAATTTTGCTGTTATATAATTATCAGTCTGGGAGAAATTTCAGCATATGTTATCTTTAGTTAAAATTTATAGAGTTTATCTGGAGTAGATTCAATGGTCAGATATCTGGGACAGAATATGAGCTTTAGGTTTATTAATCTTCACAAAGGAATCCTGAATGTACCGTGGTAGTAATTATGTGTATG
This sequence comes from Phacochoerus africanus, assembly GCF_016906955.1. NCBI lineage: Eukaryota > Metazoa > Chordata > Mammalia > Artiodactyla > Suidae > Phacochoerus > Phacochoerus africanus. The sequence goes on from NC_062558.1 coordinate 45,868,539, forward strand.
TGTTTTTGTGTGTGTTTTAGTACGTCAGCTTTACTTAAGAAAGACAGTTGAACTGGGGGCTCATTTACTTGTGTGTTTTTAACCAAAAGAGGTCATACTTTTCTGTCTGTGTTTGAAAGAAACACAGGAAAAGCAGACCTCTTTCCAATCCTATAGCAGGAAACAGGCTATGAGAAAAGAAAATCAGTAGAGATAAAATATTATTCTTGAGGTCCATTTGGAGGCACTCTACTGACTTGTTGCTTAGCTCTGTTAATTATGAATTTATAAGCAACCACATGGATTACATTCACAAAATGGACACTTGTTTATGGTGGTTGTTGAACTGCCCAGCATCTGAACTCTCACCCTCTATTTTGGGGGGAATTCCCCATTATCCAAGTCTTGATGAAATATACAAAATATCTCTCATAACAGTAACCAAAAAGGTCAGATAATGACATTCCACGACCACCTGATAGCTAGGATGAAAACATAACAGTTCTTTGTCAGAAGTCTGAATGTGCAATAAGTGTAGTAAATGATACAAAGAATAGTGACAGAGTTTACTCTGGCAGTACCCACAGCAACATCCAGTTGCTATAGTCATCTGTGCCAGTTTTAACTCATTGTGATATACAACAATCAGCTCTAGAGATGGTGGTTCCAGCTCTGACATCCAGGATACAATAGTTGCTATGGCACCATTATGGCTGAAATCCAGGTATCTTTTGATTAAAACATTCACAGTTGTTTTCTGTTACTTGCAACTAAGAACTATGGCTGACTCACACAGAGATGTTTGATTTTGTTTGCACTGGGACACAAGTTTTTCTTGCACGAACATATATGCATGAGCAGAAATGCCTGTGTGCTGGAGAGCTCCAAGGCACAGCCTTCTCCCCTCTTTTCTGCCTGTATGTACTCCCTCAGATCTCAGCTAGTCCCAACCCTCTAAATACCACCTCTTAATTGATGACTCCCACATTGATATCTCAAATTCCTACCTCTCTATTGAGCTACAGACTTGTATAAATAACCTGCCTACTCAATATTTTCACTAAGATATCTAATAGACATCTTGGATTTACATAGCCAAAACAAAACCCTTGTTATTTTATCCCAATTAATGGCATCTCTATCCATCCAGCAGCTCAGGCCAAAAACTTTAAACAGTTACCTTGGATTCTGCTCCTTACCTCACCCTCAACATCTAATCCATTAGCAAGTCCTCAGCTCTCTAGCTACAAATTCTAAATCATATCCTGCTACTTTGCATCACCTTTACCTCCTCTTCATTAGCCACAATTGTCATTAATATCAACTGGACAACAATAATTGCTCCCACTTTGCTTCCTGTGATCCAGGTTCTCTGCATAGCCAGAATGATCTTTTGATAATGTGAATCAGATTATGCAGTTCCCCTGTTTGGAACCCACATAAGGCTTCCCTTTGCACAAAGGAGAAAATACAAAGCCTTTACAACGTCCTACAAATCCCTGGCCCTCCACCATCTAGCTTCTACTTTCCACCCCTCATCTCTTACCATACTTTTCCTTAACTAAGCTGTGGCCAGATCTGCCTTCTTATGCTTCCTTCCTGGCTTTGGTGGTTGCACTTATGTCTGTCTGGAAATCTCTTCCTCCAGAATAGGTATTCTTTCTCAATATTCAAGTTTCTATTCAAATAGCAGGTCCTCAGGGAGCCTTCCTAAATGAAATCAACTCCCCTCCCCACATTCAATACATATTTTCTTACTTTGCTCTGTTTTCTTCAAACCATATATGATAGTTTGAAATTGCACTATTTACTCACATGATCACTATGTCGCCCAATAGATTTTAAGATCTGTGAGTGGTACCTATATTGTTCACCACTGTCCAGTACTTAGAACAGTTCCAGCACATATTAGGTACTCACCAAATATTTGTTTAATGAATGAGTGAATTTAATGTTGGTTATATGATAAGATTAAATACATAAAGGATTTCCTTTTGCAATAAAATTTTTAACATGGCATTTATTCATTTATCTAAGGATACTTGTAAATATCTCCAGTTCTCAAAGTACACTCTCCCAAGTAACACCAGAGGGACTGTTCCCCTGAATCTGAAGATGCTTGATTGAAAAGAAATATAAGCTTCTGAAAAATAAGCAATAATTACTCTGAAAAATAATTATTGTCCAATAATTTTTTTTTTTTTTTTTGCTTTTTAGGGCTGTACCCACAGCATATGGAAGTTCCCAGGTGAGGGTCCAATCAGAGCTGCAGCTGCTGGCCCTCACCACATCCACAGCAACATGGGATGTGAGCCGTGCCTGTGACCTACAACATAGTTCATGGTAAAGCCAGATCCTTAACCCACTGAGCAAGGCCAGGGATCCAACCCATATCCTCATGGATATTAGTCAGGTTCATTACTGCTGAGCCATGACAGGAACTCCACATCCAATAATGTTTTCTATTGGAAGAACTCCAGTACTATCACTTTCTATTTTCATTTGTATTGGATAGAATCTTACATTACCCAAAAACGGGTGGATAAAATGATCTTTAGATAGTTTAATAAATAAATTAAAAACACTTTGAAAACCTTAGATGAAGTACAAATCACTTGTCAAAAGTACAATCTCATTTGTCAAAACATGAAAATGAGAAAAGAGAAGACACAGAAATAACAGATTCAGAGCTGCCAAACTGACAGGCTGTCTTAAGTGAGGTAGTCAAAACATTCATATGCTAATTTTTTAAAGTGCTGTCTATCTGGCCATCCATATAAAAACAAGAAAGGCTTTTTCTTCCTATTTCAAAAGTATACCAATGGGCTAGATAATGGACACTTTGATTACCAAATAAGCAATAGCAATGAAGATCATAAAGAATTTTCTGTTTATTCTGAATGCACATATAAGACAAAAACTAACTTGCATGGAAGGTAATTCAGGAAATTGAACTCCCACAAAAAATCTTACCAATTATAACATCTAATACAATTATTGGCAGGCTTCTGCACATAGAACACAGTGCAAAAGATGGCTTTCCTCATTAGCAGCTGGGGTTAGCTATATATTGTTAATAGCAAAAACTGAATAGCAAATAACTACAAAAATAGGGTTAAAGATTTAACCAAAATGTACAATACTATTTTAAATTATTTTCCTTTTTCATCTAGTACTATAAAGTGTTTTCATGTTCACATTTCTGCTAGGTATGTCTCCCTTGCACAACACTAATAATTCTAAACAAAATAGCATCTCCTTGAAATGTTCCCTTGATTGGGTTGATGAATCTATAATCAAATCTACACTTTCATGTATCATCCAACTTCTTGGACTGGGGAAACTAGCTGAGCAGTAATACTGAAGTTTTGCTTAAATTTGCTTTGGTAAGAATGCTGGTGTTTCCAGACTTGGATTCAGATGTTCTGCTGCTAAAAAAGAAAATGACCACATATTGAAGGATTCCATTTATGTGAAATATCTAAAACAGGCAAATCCATAGAGACAAAGTAGATTATGAGTGATTGCCAGGGTTTGGGGTGTAGGAGAAAGGAAAAGTGGCTGCTAATATGTACAGGCTTTCTTTGGAGAGAGATGAAAATGATTTGGAATTGAATAGTGGTTGCACAACTTAGTGAATAAATTAAAAAACACTGAAATGTATACTTTAAAAGGGTGAATTTTATGATATGTGAAAAATATCACAATAGAGCTGTTAATTTTTTAAAATGTGATCAGCTTTCCCCAGTTCACAGAAAAATTAATATGTAATTCTCTACTTAAAACTTTTTCTCTCACAAATTCTTATTTTTGTCTTTTTAGGGACACACCCTCAGCATATGGAGGTTCCCAGGCTAAGGGTCCAATTGGAGCTGTAGCCGCTGGTCTACACCACAGCCACAGCAACACGGGATCCTAGCACTTTTGCAACCTACACCACAGCTCACACAACGCTGGATCCTTAACCCACTGAATGAGGCCAGGGTTCGTTCATTGCTGAGCTACAATGGGAACTCCTCTCATAAATTTTTTAAATCTCTAGCATGAGCTATCTCATCCTCTAACACCAGATAACAGAAATTAAAAATAAGCAAACTAATGTCAACATGGAAAGTTAAGAAAACAGATCAACATTCTAAGTTGAATGTGTTATTTTATTTATGGACATGTGTTGATGACATTAATTTCTTTTAGATATGTAGCACAAAACCATTTTCTATAATTATCATTGTCTATAAGAGCATTTGAAAGATACAATAAAACATGTCAATATTTCATAGCATCCTACTAACACCATGGTTCTATATGATGTCTTGTCTAGATATGTTCAAGCCAATGAAACAGAACAAAGTTAATCAGGCCAAATAAATCTTTACCTTTATAACAACTAGTCTTTACCTTTATAATAATACTATGTTAGCCTAATATAGCTCATCCATAACTACAAACTCCTAAAAAAATGTACACAAACCTTTCTCAAGTGCCTTCAAAAAGTAGGTATAAAGGTTGTTTCTCACAATTCTCACCAACTTAAAAGATAAAATTTTTAAATTCCAATCCTAAAACACAATGACTATTCTGTGTGTTAGAATCAGCTCCAACTTAAAAAGAATTCTAGGAGTTCCCTTGTGGCAGAGCAGAAATGAATTTGACTAGGAACCATGAGGTTGAGGGTTCAATTCCTGGACTTGCTTAGTAGGTTAAGGATCTGGCATTGCCAAGAGCTATGGTGTAGGTTGCAGATTCAGCTTGGACCTTGAGTCGCTGTGGCTGTTGTGTAGGCTGGCTGCTGTAGCTCTGATTAGACCCCTAGCCTGAGAACCTCCATATGCTGTGGGTGCATCCCTAAAAAGAAAAAAAGAAAAAAAATTTTAAATTTTTAAAAATTTTAAAGAAATCTAACAACACCAAAAAACAAAAACCTCTGCTTCCTGAAGCAGTCAGATCTCAATGACAAGTAACAGTTAAAATTTTCATATCTGCTAAGTGGAATGCTACTTATTTTATTAAATTCTTACTTTTTCTATATGTTAGTCAACTTACTTGGACTTTCTAGGTATAAAATGTTTCCTATGAATATTTTGGTCTTAATTTTATATAAAAACCTGTTTATAAGTTTTACCTCAAGAAGCTTAGAGTAATGCTAAGTGAAGTCAGTCAGACAATGAGACACCATCATCAAATGCTATCACTGACATGTGAAATCTGAAAAAAGGACACAATGAACTTCTTTGCAGAACACATACTGACTCACAGACTTTGAAAAACTTATGGTTTCCAAATGAGACAGATTGGGGGGGTGGGGGGATGCGCTGGGGGGGTGGGGTGGAAATCCTATAAAACTGGATGGTGATGCTCATTGTACAACTATAAATGTAATAAATTCATTGAGTATTAAAAAATTTAAAAATTTAAAAAAGCTTAGAGTATAATTCAAAATAATAATAATATGCATTTAAATGAATGAGAAAGCTGGGTCTGAGGCAGGAGAGAGGCATGGAGGGAGAAAGAGAGAGGAAGGAAGGGAGGGTAGGAGGGAGGGAGGAGCAAAGAAGAAGGAAAAGAGGAAGAAGAAAGGAAGAAGGGGGGAGTAACAAATTTATCCAAACAAAAATACAAAAATCTAATAGATTGTAGCTTAAAGGTAGTATGGACTTCAGACTTATATCTAAAAAACACTTTGAAATGGGTGGGACAATTTGAAAAATTCCAGATGTATCTACCTGTTTTTCAATAACTTTCTAATAATCTCCCCAGAAATAGAAGTTCTAATACAAACCAGGATTTGGTAAAGACAGAAACATCAAAAGATATGTTCCTAAACAAGAGGCCTAATATTTTTTAAAAGTCAGTTTCTAAAGGGTAGTATTGAAATATTTATCAGAATAATAAGTGTAGTCTTATTTTATCAGATCATTAATATATCATGCATCCCAGTAAAAGATTACTGAACTCAACATCCAAAGCCCCAAAGATCTCCTTCATGTAGGCTGGAGAGAGAGAGAGAGAGAGAGAGAGGGTGTGGGAGTGGTAAGTGGTTTGGTTTGTGAGTTTATATATTTCTACTCCAAAGAGCAGGAAGACTTTCCAATAGAAAGTCTAAAGAAGGTAAATAGAAACTGACAGAAACTGCCTTATCCTCCAACCTTTCTCTCAAAGTGCCACCCCCTTCTCTCTTCTAGGTCAGGTGAGTCCACCCATACTCCAAGCCCAGCTTCTGCTTTTTGCAGAAAGTATGTAATAGCAATCTCTTTTCTTTCCTGGTACTGCTATTGCTCCATATTAACAATGAAATTATCTTGTGTTTGTCCTCAATCTCCTAAACTGGGTCCTGACTCCTTGGACTCCTGGAGTCTTGAGCCCTACTCCTTATCTAGATTTTTTATTCACTGTCTCTGAATACCCAGAAATCTGAACCAAAGCCTAGCTCTTGCCCTCAAGAACAACTTAATACCTGACCTATATACTATATGACATGATCATGTCCCCTATCCTGGATTGTTTTCTCCTCTCAAATAGCCCAGACTTGGTCATAACTATCAGTTTCAGGACTGTCGTTTTAGAAAATGTTGCTTGTTCTATGGAGGAAGAATGAGGTGGTGAAGGAACATGTTCATTGAGAAAAAGGGTTAAATACCAAAAAATACAAATTTCAAATTGGGTAAGATGGCAAATTTTGTTATATATGTTTCACCACAATAAAAAATTAAAAATAAAAACAAAGACAAATAACAGAAGCAAACCTCAGAATACATAAGAAAAGAATAGCTCTTTGATGAGACCCTAAAAGGAGATACAACTAGGATTACCAGGATAAAAGTTGAATAAATGAAACAAGTCAGGTCAGAGTTGGAGTGTATTGACATTAAAGTTTTAGAATTAGGATGTTCTATAGAGATAAAGTCATGGATAAAGATTGATTATGGAGAGATTTTTTTTAACTAGTTGTAATTATAATTAAAATATAGTATAGTAAAAAATGTGAATAAATAGAAGAATATAAAAATAAAAATTTTAACTTCCTCCCCATCACTGCCTGAACTCTTTTATGCATATACAAATATTTTTCCAACTCATATGAGATAATACTTTACATACAGACCTTCAGCTTGCTTTTCATCCCTAAAGAATATCTATGACATCTCCATTAATTTAAAATGGCTACAGTATATTGAAAATAAAGAATTTAATTGAGCCATTGGTAGGATCTGTTTATGGTCTACTTCAAAGAGCATCAGGCATACTACCATGCTTGTTCCTCATTGTGGCCTCCTTGTCATCTGTCATTATTTCATTTTTTATAGTTATTTTCCACCTGTCTAAAACTTTGTTAAAACCAGGATCTCTATCATTTTAACTTTGTATCTCTAGTACCTGCAATGGCATCTAATACATAATAATACTAAATACTTATTTGAATGAATGAATGAATGAATGACCACTGACTTTTCCAAAGAAAAATAGCTAATAAGTAGCAGAAATAGCATTCTACTTCTCAATCTAGCTCTCCCTTTTGATTGGATCTTATGGTTTTACTGAATCTATCTCTAAAACTGATAAACAAAATACCCTACTATCTACAATACCAAATCCAATTTTTCCCTTGGTTTTTGAAGTCCTCCCTAATATGAGACTACTCTCTCTCATTAACCCTATCCTCCCTGACTGTAAATTCAGGTCACCCTAGTCTGTAAATAGTGGTCTCTTCTCTGACTTTTCTACCAGTTATGCTTACCCCTATCCAGGTGAGGGCTTAACCTGTTGCCCCATTCTTGAACTCCCTCCCTTCTCATGTCTTGCCACCCCAATCACACCCGTCATTCACTATGCAGACTGTCTCAACATTGTCTCTTCTCTAAACCCATGTTATCATTATACTTCATGTATATTGTTTAGTATTAGCTGTTCCCTGGTTGTTGCATATTTATTAGTATTTACTCTCCTACTGTCTTTAAAGGAAAGAACTGTACTTTAACAATATAATAGTTACAATTTATTGTGCAACTGTGATCAATTGTAGTATCTGTCCAAAATACTCACAGCTCTACTCTACCTGGCCCACTAGTAAAATCACTTTTTTTTAATTGTGGCTATACCCACAGCATGTGGAACTTCCTGGGCCAGGGATAGAACCTGCACCACAGCAGCAACCCCAGCCATGGCAGTGACAACGCCAGATCCTTAACCTACTGCACCACAAGGGAACTCCCCCAAATCCCTCCTTTTGAGATGAATATACTTCCTTCTCCATATGAACAGCTTTGGCCAACAGAATGTGTGTAGAAGTAGCATATGCCACATCTAGATAGAATTTTAAGAGCTTTCAAGTGATTCCATCATGCCTCTTTTTCCTCTGCCTTGAAAATGGCATGTCTCAGATATGGAGCTGAGTCCAGTTTGGGTCCTAGAAGAAAAAGTTGTGGAGGAGACCTGCAACTGACATGCAGCTAATGTGAATAAGTGATTCACACTAAGTAAGAACTAAATTTTTGTATCTATAAGCCACTAAGATTTGGAGATTGTTACCCTAGTATAATAGTGCATAATACCAGATAATATTCCTCCTCCTATGACATCTGCTGCTTTCCCCACTCCTACCTTTCCAGTCTACACAACAATAATAACAATAACATTAGAAATTCTAAGAAGTTACTTGGGGAGTCCTATGGCTTTCCCTACCCCTACTCAAAGTGGGGCTGGGGGCTTCCAAGAAAATTCACCTCTGAGAGTACTTGTGGCAAGAGAAAACTGGCATCTCATTCCGCGTTTGGATACTCCAGCCAGCTGTTTGGGCATGACAGAATACAGATCAATGGGCCCCACTAGGCCCAAGAATTTGCATGTCTAACAAATTTTTAGGTGATGTGGCTGCTGCTCTAGGGACTACACTTTAAGAAATACTGGGTTAGGCAATGAATAGCTGATCTGTCCTGATAATTTGAGAGAAATAGCTGAATTGGGGCAACAATGAGATAACTGAAACTCCCATCACTTGGCATGGCAAACATGCAGGAATTTCCAAAAGTTAAATACCACAGAAGGTGGCTTGGAATATCTTGCTGGTATCCCACCCAAAAAGAATGCTTGGTGTCAAGAGGATTCCAGTGGCAGGAGGCTTCACATTGTGTAATCAAAGGTGGACACTGAGAGACGGTGGAAGAGACAGAACTGGAACTTAATCTTTTATATTAAGAAGCTGCAATGAAGGAGTGCCCTTCTGGCACAGCAGGTTAAGGATCCAGCATTGTCACTGCAGCAGCCTGGATTGCTGCTGTGGCGCAAGTTCAATCCCTGGCCTGAGAACTTTTACATGAGGCCAAAAAACAAAAACAAAAATTTCAGTGGAGATGTTCCTAAAGGGTCCTTCAAAATATTCATACACATGCTTCCATAAGAAAACTAGCATCTGGACACCTGCCAATGGTGACCAGAGAAACTGCATCAACAGTGAGTGAGCTACAACTGTACCAGTAAAGTAAGAGACATTTAACTCTTTCCATCTCCTTCCTTCTACTACACTGGAAGAGCCACTGGCTCTGGAGAAAGGGGAAGGGAAGAACTTTAAATTGAATATACTACTGTAGTTCTAAATTGGACCAGAAGGAATTTTTTTAATACCCAAAAGTACACAGAAAGATATGGAACTGGGAATCTGCCCATGAAGAGGGATTTGACAGAGCATGGTTGAAGGAAGTGATAATAGAAAAATAAAGCCATGCCAGGTTTGTATCCCTATAAAATGGTTAAGGAAGCTATATGCTAATTTACCATATAGGTAATTTTGTTTTCCTGATTACATGAATATCTTTTATAATCTTTTGATGATGCTTACTTTTCAATTTTCTTTAGGAAGTATTTTTCCTATCTATGAAAAAGACTAAATTAGAGTGTGATAAGGTTTTATTGGTCTTTATTTGCTCATTTTAAAAGGGAAAAAACTTCAGACTGGTTTATTCTTTAGAACAGAATTTGAAATGATTTAAATATCCTCTTTCTCTCTCCGTATCAAGACTTGTGCTTTATTTTTTCTACGAAGTTCCCCATGTTATCACTTTATTTTTAATACTGGGAGAGATGACCCTCCCAGGATTTTTATATCCACTTAACTGAACTATAGCATTCTTTGCTGCTTTAATATCCTCTTCCAGAACAGAAGGAAGCGATACCACTTGGAAACCATTTATATTAAGCCAAATTTCAACTCACAGAAGAACTTGAAATGACCTGATATGGTCTTTTATAGACTTCACACCAGATGCTTTCCATTTTATAGACTCTCCCCAAAACTTCAATTTCGTACTGCTATTCTACAACTCTGTGTCTAATGATCATATATAATCAACAAAACAATAAAACTTCATAGATTTATAATTTTGGTTACTGGTTTGGGTTTACCAACTCTGGTTTCTCTCATTTGGGAGAAAATTTTTTCTTCAGCTGTCTTACACAATTATCGGGTTGAACTCTACAATTATCGGGTTGAAAAACTGCAGAAACACAACAGTTTAGAAGTAAATAATGAGAAGAAAAATAGAAGCTAAATTTTAATTTTTAAAAATATATATAAATTTTAGAAACAATCAATTACTCAGGTTAATAATAGGCATAAAATAAGTCTTATTTTGCAATGATTATATTAGCCAGGGTTAGATTTAGCTGCAAGTACTAGATAACGCAAAATAATAGTGGCTTATCTAAGAGAGCTTAATTTTCTCCTATATAAAAAAAGTCCAGAGATCAGAAATTCAAGGCTGATATATCATGTCCACTATCAAGAATCTATGGAGTTCCCGCCATGGCACAGCAGAAACGAATCCAATTAGGAATCATGAGGTTGCGGGTTCAATCCCTGGCCTTGCTCGGTGGGTTAAGGATCGGCATTGCCATGAGCTGTGGTGTAGGTCACAGATGCAGCTCAGATTTGGCATTGCTGTGGCTCTGGCATAGGCCCGCAGCAACAGTTCAGATTAGACACCCTAGTCTGGGACTTCAATGTGCCATGGTGTGGCCCTAAAAGGACAAAAGGCAAAAAAAAAAAAAAAAAAATCTAGCCTCCTATCTTGCTTCCATTCATCTTTAACACAGCTTTCAGCTACAGTCCAAACAGCTACTTAAGTACCAGACATCACAGCTATATTCCAGCCAGGAGGAAGGAGAAAGACAGGAAGAAAAGCACATGTCTAACTATAAAATGTCCTAGAAATTGTACTAGACACTTTCGACTACATCCAACTGGCCAGAATTTAGTTTTACGAATATACCTTAGCTATCAGTTTGAGTAGTCTTTATTCTGGGTGGCCAAAGGTCCAGTTAATAATTGCAGAGTTTATTGCTGTGGGAAAAAAAGAGAAGTGAAAAATGGGGAAGAACTAGCAATTTCTGCCTCAATGATGATCACATATTGTTATCTCTGAGCATTAAGACTTAAATTGTGACCTCAGGCAAGTCAATTGAAAGTCTCCTCACTCTTGGAGTTCCCTTCATGGCTCAGCGGTTAAAGAACCCGACTAGGATTCATGAGGACATGGGTTCAACCCCTGACCTCACTCAGTAGGTTAAGGATCCAGCATTGCTGTGAGCTATGGTGTAGGTCGTATATGTGGCCTACATTGCTGTGGCTGTGGCATAGGCTGACAGCTGTGGCTTCAATTCGACCCCTAGCCTGAGAACCTCCATGTGCTATGGGTATGGCTCTAAAATAGAAAAAAAAAAAAGTCTCTCAACTCCTGGCATGAAGAATATCAACTAGAGAAATGTAAAGAATACAAAATTATAAGTTATAATATAAGTAGGTTCTGGGGTCTAATGTATATCATGGTGATTATTATAATACTGTATTATATAATGGAAGGTTGCTAACAGAGTAGATCTTAAATGTTCTCACCATAAGAAAAAAAAAAGGTAATCATGTGACATGATAGAGATGTTTGCTATCATTATGGTAGTAATCATTCTGCAGCATGTAAGTGTTCACACAATGTAATATGTCAGTTATACCTCAATAAAGCTGGGATGGAAGAAAAGAAAAAAAAAAGAAAGAAAAATGCCAGAAAATACAGTCTTTTTTTTTGGTCTTCTTTAGGGCTGCACCTGCAGCACATGGAGGTTCTCAGGCTAGGGGTTGAATCGGAGCTGTAGCTGATGGCCTATGTCACAGTCACAGCAACGGAGGATCCAAGCCGGGTCTGCGACCTTCACCACAGCTCCCGGCAACACCAGATCCCTAACCCATTAAGCAAGGCCAGGGATCGAACCTGCGTCCTCATGGATGCTAGTCAGATTCGTTTCTGCTGAGCCACAATGGATGGGAACTCCATGAAAATATAGTCTTATACTGAGAATGCCAAGAGATTCTTAACTTAAAGGCTGCAGTAAATTTCCTAAGGATTTTAGATAGCATTAAAGCAATGAAAGGAAATAAAACAATGCTGATTTGATGCTCTCTTGTTTCTTCTTTCCCCTTGAGATCATTCCTCCATTCTACAAGTACAGACATCAAAAAATTCCACTGTAAAGCATCAATGCTATATAAAAGATGGCACACTAAACAAAAGTAATAAATCTAAAGAAATCATACAGAGTACCAAGAATGCGAAATGTGATTTGGCACTAAGACTAGCAAAGAGCAGCACAGTATGTGATTAATCCTGCATGGCCACATTTACATCTCTAATTTGCTCATATAAATGCATTAAGCCAGATGGTTTTAGAGACTAGCACTCTGCGTATACTTGTGGGTCAGCACCCACATCTTACTTTACGGGTGCGCAGGCTTTGGCAATACCCACCCCTCACCCTTCATTAGCTTCCTAGCATAACCCCTTTATTCGTATTTTTTCCCATTTCCCTAGTCAGCATTCTCACATCCAATATATACCTATACTAACATCTGCTATAACCTTGCTAAGTAATACTTTAGGAGGACATAAAGAGGGAACTATAACTTAGAACACGTTAGGAGATAATTTTGAAAATGAGCATTTTATTCTATTTGTGAAAAATTAACATTCCCTACCAAAATGAAAGTAATATATTTTACTAGCATAAATCATATTCCATCTTTTAAAGAATAATCCACACTAATAACTGATATTCTTGAAAATTCAATAAAAATTACAAAACTAAGGCTTTTATTTGCTAAATTTTAATACTGATTTTCAATTATTATAATAACTCTATACTTATTGATCTGCTGGCATCTAGCTCCAACCAGACACATGATGTGAGCCTATTCAATAAGGCAGCTGTGGTAGCAATTTGTTTCTAGACTAACAATACACTGTTGAATATGGTCATTTTCTTCTATCTCAAGTGCCATCAATTAATGGATCCTCAATTAGTCTTCAGTATGGGCTTGCTGTATTAGGAATTGTACATGACAAGCAGATATTTTAAGCATTCATAAGCTTAGAATTTTTGTTATATCCTAAAATGAAAGAAATCTGAAAGAGCTCAGAAAAGACTTGTTCATTTTAGAGAAATAAGGTACAAAGTAAGGATGCTATGAAAATATGATAGCATGTGCAAAAGGAAAATATCCTCTAAAAATGTGAGCATAATTTTGGGGCAGCAGACACAATCCTCTCGGAAAAAAAGCCAGATTACCATGGCAAGTATGCATCTGGAATGGTGGGAGCAGTTAAGGGATATATCTTCAGGTTCACAATATAACAGGAGAGGGCCAGGTCGCAATACAAAGACCCACAGAATCTACCTATTTGAGTCATGGCAAAAGCTATTTAAATCAGCAGTCCGGGGAAATATAAACAGTAAAGACACACAACTAACTAACTCTCAGTTTATCTGTCCTACCTTTCCTCTAATGTTGTATTATCACTTCTTTCTTCCTCTACTTCTTTCATACATAAAAGAGTTTACCTCTTATGATGCTGTGTCAAGGGTCATAACTATAGGTTTGGCTCTCATTTGGTTTTGAAAGCAAAGGGGTAGCAATTATCAAAAAATACATAATTTCCCATTTGATTCATCCTTCTTGGTACAATCAAAACACTCCAAATATGATTTTTATTTTTTAGGGCCATACCTGTGGCATACAGAGGTTCCCAGGCTAGGAGTCAAATTGGAGCTCTAGCTGCCAGACTACGCCAGAGCCACAGCAACGCTAGATCCGAGCCACGTCTGCAACCTACACCACAGCTCACGGCAATGGCGGATCCTTCACCCACTGAGTGAGGCCAGGGATCGAACCCGCAACCTTATGGTTCCTAGTTGGATTCGTTTCCACTGAGCCACGACAGGAACTCCCAATCATGATTTTTAAGAATAGGCATTTATTCTGTCTCTAGTTATAACTAAATTAACAACCTCAATTTAGGTCCCCTACTTAAACTTCCTTCTCTGAGAACTGCACCTCAGCAATAGAATTTAGAGTTTGAAGCTGTTTGTTCTTCATGAATCTGCCTCCTAGCCACAGGAAGCTGGACCAGGGGTGGACATCAGGTTAGGGCTTCAAACTACCTTATAGGAATCTAGAATCAATACTCACTACTCAAAGATTTTATTATATACTAATCTATTAATATGCACCATTCTCATGAACCCAGGACTTAATGCCATTGTGGGTAAGATACGCCTGGTACCTATATGCCAAAACAGAGAAAGGTGGTTTTCGGCCAAAAGAAAGAAGCAGCAATTAGAGACTGGTAAACTAAATAATAGGTCCCAAAGATATCCAGGTGCTAATCTATGGAATTTGTGAAAATTATGTCATATGGCAAAAAATACTTGGCAGATGTGACCCAGTTAAGGATCTTGAACTACAGGGAGTACCCTGGATTACCCAATTAGGCCCGAAATATAATTGCAAGTGTCTTTATAAGAAAGAGGCAGAGGAAGACTTCAATTCTGGCTTTCTGAGTTTTTAAAATGCCTGAACCAGCGAAGTCCGCTCCCGCCCCAAGGAAGGTCTCCAAGGATGTGGTGACCAAGGTGCAGAAGAAGGATGGCAAGAAGCACAAGCGCAGCCACAAGGAGAGCTGCTCCATGTACGTGTACAAGGTGCTGAAGCAGGTCCACCCAGACACTGGCATCTCATCCAAGGCCATGGGCGTCATGAACTCCTTTGTTAACAACATCTTCGAGCACAGTGGGGGTGAGGCATCACACCTGGTGCATTACAACAAATGCTCAACCATCACATCCTGGGTGATCCAGATGGCCATGTGCTTGCTGCTGCCAGGGGAGCTGGCCAAGCCTGCCATGCCCAAGTGCACCAAGGCTGTTTCCAAGTATACAAGCTTCAAGTAAACTTTCCAAGAGGAGCAAATGGACTTTAGAAATCTATTTTCCCACCTCTAGTCACTGCTGGACACTGATGCATCTCACAAATAAGTCAGTAAAAACAACTGATACTAGAAGATAAAAGATATTTTTAACAGTCATAGGAAGATCAATAAGAACTTGGCTAAAACATTTAAGTATAAAAATATTATGTTCATTGTAGAAATTTGTAAAAAGAGAAATATATAAACAGAATAATATTAAAATAATTCCCAGGATCTCTTTTCTATATATTTATGATACATATGACTATGAACACATATATGAGATATACCAATAATAAATACATATCATATATAAAGAAGATTTAGATATCATGCTATATATATACACACATGTATATAATTTTCTAGGTAACATGCCTAGAAATATACATTTTTAATGGATGTATTATTACTTACGTAATTAGTCCTCTGTTACTATTTAGGGTTCTATTTTTATGCATGGTAAATCATAAAGGTCATACTTATATTTATATAAGTCTTTGTTTAAACATCTGGTTATTTCCTCAGAATAGATGTCTAGAAATAGAAATACTAAGTCACAGGTAAAAACATTTTTCAATTTTTTTATTAATGATTTTTATTTTTTTCCATTATACCTGGTTTACAATGTTCTGTCAATTTTCTAAAACAGCAAGGTTGACCCAGTCACACATACACATATTCAGAACGTCTTCTCGCATTATCATGCTCCATCATAAGTGACTAGATATATATATAGTTCCCAGTGCTAGACAGCAGGATCTCATTGCTAATCCATTCCAAAGACAATAATTTGCATCTATCAACCCCAAAATCCCAGTCCCTCCCAATCGCTCCCCCTCGGCAACCACAACACTGTTCTCCAGAGACAGATTTTCTTTTCCGTGGAAAGGTTCATTTGTGCCGTATATTAGATTCCAGATATAAGTGATATCATATGGTATTTGTCTTTCTCTCTCTGACTTACTTCACTTAGTATGAGAATCTCTAGTGCCATCCATGTTGCTGCAAAAGGCATTATTTTGTTCTTTTCTATGGCTGAGTAGTATTCCATGGTGTATATATACCACATCTTCCTAACCCAATACTCTGTAGATGGACATTTGGGTTGTTTCCATGTCTTGGCTATTGTGAATAGTACTGCAGTGAACAGATGGGTGCATGTGTCTTTTTCAAGGAAAGTTTTGTCCAGGTATATGCCCAAGAGTGGGATTGCTGGGTCATATGGTAGTTCTATATATAGTTTTCTAAGGTACTTCCATATTGTTTTCCAAAGTACTTGTACCAATTTACATTCCCACCAACAGTGCAGGAAGGTTCCCTTTTCTCCACACCCCCTCCAGCATTTGTTATTTGTGGACTTAATGATGGCCACTCTGACTGGTGTGAAGTGGTACTTCATAGTAGTTTTGATTTGCATTTCACTAATAATCAGTAAGGTTGAGCATTTTGTCATGTGCTTGTTTGCCATCTATATATCTTCTTTGGAGAAATGTCTATTCATGTCTTTTGCCCATTTTTCAATTGATTTGTTGGCTTTTTTCTGTTGAGTTGTATAAGTTGTTTGTATGTTTTAGAGATGAAGCCCTTGTCAGTTGCATTGTTTGAAACTATTTTCTCCCATTCTGTAAGTTGTCTTTTTGTTGTTTTTTTTTTTATGGTTTCCTTTGCTCTGCAAAAGCTTGTCAGTTTGATTAGGTCCCATTGGTTTATTTTTGCTTTTATTTCTATTTCTTTGAGAGATTGAGCTGAGAAAACATTTGTACGGTTGATGCCAGAGAATGTTTTGCCTATGTTCTCTTCCAGGAGTTTGGTGGTGTCCTGTCTTACGTTTTAAGTCTTTAAGCCATTTTGAGTTTATTTTTGTGTGTGGTGGAGGGTGTGTTCTAGTTTCATTGATTTACATGCGGCTGTCCAGGTTTCCCAGCACCACTTACTGAGGAGACTTTTTCCCATTTTATGTCTTGCCTCCTTTGTCAAAGATTATTTGACCATAGGTGTCTGGGTTTATTTCTGGGATCTCTATTCTGTTCCACTGGTCTATATGTCTGTTTTGGTACCAGTACCGCACTGTCTTTGTTACTGTGGCTTTGTAATACGGCCTGGGAGAGTTATGCCTCCTGCTTGGTTTTTGTTCCTCAGGATTGCTTTGGCAACTCTTGGTCTTGTTGGTTTGTTCTAGTTCTGTGAAAAATGTCATGGGTAATTTGATAGGGATTGCTTTGAATCTGTAGATTGCTTCGGCTAGTATGGCCATTTTTGACAATATTAATTTTTCCAACCCAGGAGCGTGGAATATCTTTCCATTTCTTTACATTCTCTTTAATTTCCTTGATTAATGTTTTATAGTTCTCAGCATATAGGTCTTCACCTCCTTGGTCAGGTGTATTCCTGGGTATTTGATTTTTTGGGGTTCAATTTTAAAAGGTATTGTATTTTTGTATTCTTTTTCTAATATTTCATTGTTAATATACAGAAATGTGACTGATTTCTGAATATTAATCTTTTTTTTTTTGGTCTTTTTGTTGTTGTTGTTGTTGCTATTTCTTGGGCTGCTCCCGCGGCATATGGAGGTTCCCAGGCTAGGGGTCTAATCGGAGCTGTAGCCACCGGCCTACGCCAGAGCCACAGCAACGCGGGATCCGAGCCGTGTCTGCAACCTACACCACTGCTCACGGCAACACCGGATCTTTAACCCACTGAACAAGGGCAGGGACCGAACCCGCAACCTCATGGTTCCTAGTCGGATTCGTTAACCACTGCGCCACGACGGGAACTCCCTGAATATTAATCTTATATCCTGCTACTTTGCTGAATTTGTTGATCAGTTCGAGTAGTTTTTGGGTTGAGTCCTTGGGGTTTTCTGTACATTGTATCATGTCATCTGCATACAGTGACAGTTTTACCTCTTCTCTTCCAATTTGGATACCTTTCATTTCTTTGGTTTGTCTGATTGCTATGGCTAGGACGTCCAGTACTCTCTTGAATAACAGTGGTGAGAGTGGGCATCCTTGTCTTGTTCCAGATTTTAATGGGAAGGCTTTCTTTCAGCTTTTCTCCATTGAGTATTATATTTGTATTATGTTAAGATATGTTCCCTCTATACCCACTTTGGTAAGAGTTTTATCATGAATGGATGTTGGACCTTGTCAAGTGCTTTTTCTGCATCTATTGAGATGATCATGTGGTTTTGACTTTTCTTTTGTTAATGTGGTGTATGAGGTTGATTGATTTGCGTATGTTGAACCATCCTTGTGCACCTGGGATGAATCCCACCTGGTCGTGGTGTATGATCTTTTTCTATGTTGTCGGATTCAGTTGGCTAAGAATTTGGTTGAGAAGTTTTGCGTCTATATTCATCAGAGATATTGGCTTATAGTTCTCTTTTTTGGTGATATCTTTGTCTGGTTTTGGAATTAGGGTGACGGTGGCATCATAGAATGTCTTGGGAGTGTTCCTACTTCTTCAGCCTTCTGGAAAAGTTTGAGGAGGATGGGTATAAGTTCCTCTTTGTATGTTTGGTAGAATTCACTTGTGAAGCCATCTGGTCCTGGACTTTTATTTGTAGGGAGTGTTTTTATGACATATTCAATTTCATTTCTAGTGATTGGTCTGTTCAGTGGATCTATTTCTTCTTGATTCAGTTTTGGCAGGCTGTAAGTCTCTAGAAAGTTGTCCATTTCTTCTAGGTTGTCAAATTTGTTGGCATACAATTGTTCATAGTATTCTCTCATAGCTTTTTGTATTTCCATAGTATCCATTGTGATTTCTCTTTTTTTTCATTTCTTATTTTGTTTGTTTGGGTTTCTTCTCTCCTCTTCTTGGTGAGTCTGGCCAGAGGTTTGTCAATTTTGTTTACCTTTTCAAAGAACCAGCTCTTGGTTTTATTGATTATTTTTGTACTATTTTTTGAATCTCTATATTCTTGATTTCCTCTCTGATCTTTATGATTTCCTTCCTTCTGCTGCCTTTAGGTTTTGTTTGTTCATTTTCTAGTTCATTTAGGTGGTGGGTTAGGTTGTTGATTTGAGATTTTTCTTTTTTTCTTTTTTGTCTTTTTGCCATTTCTTGGGCCGCTCCTGCGGCATATGGAGGTTCCCAGGCTAGGGATGGAATCGGAGCTGCAACTGCCAGCCTACGCCAGAGCCACAGCAATGCGGAATCTGAGCCACATCTGCAACCTACACCACAGCTCACGGCAACACTGGATCCTCAACCCACTGAGCAAGGCCAGGGATTGAACCCGCAACCTCATGGTTCCTAGTCGGATTCGTTAACCACTGCGCCACAACGGGAACTCCCTCATTTCTTTTCCTATGGTTGATTTCTACTTTTCATGCCATTGTCATCAGAGAAGATATTTGAAATAATTTCTATACTCTTAAATTTGTTGAGGTTAGCTTAGTGCCCCAGTATATGATCAATCCTTGAGAATGTTCCATGCACACTTGAGATGAATGTATTTCTGATTTTTTTGGGTGTAATATCCTGAAAATGTCAATTAAGTCTAACTTGTCTATTGCGTCATTTAGGATCTCTGTTGCCTTATTGATTTTCTCTCTAGAGGATCTGTCCATTGATGTGAGTAGGGTGTTAAAGTCTCCTACTATGATCAATTTCTCCTTTTACGTCTGTTAGTATTTGTTGGAGGTATCTGGGTGCTCCTATATTAGGGGCATATATATTGACAATTGTAATATCCTCTTCTTGAATGGATCCTTTAACCATTAAATAGTGTCCTTCTTTGTCTTTCTTTATGGCCTTCATTTTAAAGTCTGTTTTGTCTGATATGAGTACTGCAACTCCTGTCTTGTCCATTGACATGAAATATCTTTTCCCATCCCCACTTTAAATGTATATGTGTCCTTAGCCCTAAGGTGAGTCTCTTGTAGACAGCAGATTGAAGGTTTTTGCTTTTTTATCCAATCTGCCACTCTGTGTCTTTTGATTGGAGCATTCAGTCCATTGACATTTAAGGTAATTCTTGATAAATATGTATCTATTGCTATTTTAAACCTGTTTTCCAGTTGATTCTATGTTTCTCCTTTCTTCCTTTCTTTGGTTGGATGATTTCTTTCTTTTTTTTTTTTTGTCTTTTTGCTATTTCTTGGGCCGTTCCCTTGGCATATGGAGGTTCCCAGGCTAGGGGTCGAATCAGAGCTGTAGCCACCAGCCTACGCCAGAGCCACAGCAACGCGGGATCCGAGCCGCGTCTGCAACCTACACCACAGCTCACGGCAACGCCGGATCCTTAACCCACTGAGCAAGGGCAGGGACCAAACCCGCAACCTCATGGTTCCTAGTCGGATTCGTTAACCACTGCACCACGACAGGAACTCCCTGGTTGGATGATTTCTATTTATTTTTTGCTTGTGTACTTTTCTTTTCAGCTTTTGTGAATGTAATGTTTGGTTTTGATTTGTGGTGCCCTGTTTTTTAAGTATGTTAACCCCTTCCTATGTCTGCGTGCTTTATCCTGATAGTCATATAGGTTCAAACACATTATTAAAAAACAAAAAGGAGTATAGACTTTCTTACTTTCCTTCCCCACATTCTATGATTTTGAAGTCCTTTTTTTAACATCTTCATGTTTGTCCTTTTGCTGTTCCTTGTGGTTTTTGTTTTTGTTTTTGTTTTGTCTTTTTGCCATTTCTTGGGCCACTCCTGAGGCATATAGAGGTTCCCAGGCTAGGGGTTGAATCGGAGCTGTAGCCACCGGCCTACACCAGAGCCACAGCAACGCAGGATCCGAGCCCCATCTGCAACCTACACCACAGCTCATGGCAACGCCGAATCGTTAACCCACTGAGCAAGGCCAGGGACCGAACCCGCAACCTCATGGTTCCTAGTCGGATTTGTTAACCACTGCGCTACGACAGGAACTCCTGTTCCTTGTGTTTATCATTGCTTTTACAGTAGTTTTTTTTCCTTCCGCTTTTAGATTTGTATGCTGGTTTATTTAAATGATTGCTTTCCAACTGTGATTTCCTCCATCCTATTTCTTCTTGCTTCTTTTTTTTTTATTTTAGAGAAGCCCTTTCAGTTCAAAAGTTTCTTGCCCTTTTTGGAGGTTTAAGTTCTGCTGCTGCCAGAATTCAGTAGATGTTCTGTGCAAATCGTTTTACATGTAGAGGCGTATTTTTGATGTGTTTGTGGAAGAAGGTGAACACGACATCTTACTCCTTCGCCATCTTGATCCTTCCCATAAATCAACATTTTGCTTAGGCCAACTAGAAACTTAGCTAAGATGTAAAGCAATAAAGTGAAAGTATAATGGAGTTCCTATTGTGGCATAGTGAGTTCCCGTTGTGGCACAGCAGAAACGAATCTGACTAGGAACCATGAGGTTGTGGGTTCAATCCCTGGCCTTTCTCAGTGAGTTAAGGATCTGGTGTTGCCATGAGCTGTGGTATAGGTCACAGACGTAGCTTGAATCTGGCATTGCTGTGGCTGTGGTGTAGGCTGGCAGCTGTAGCTCCGATTCGACCCCTAGCCTGGGAACCTCCATATGCCACGGATGTGGCCCTGAAATGACAAAAGACAAAAACAAAACAAACAAACAAACAAAAAAACTCAGCAACAAAAAAACAAATAAAAAAGAAAGAAAGTATAAGAAGCTATGTAGCATAATTTGAAAAGAACCATAATGCGTGGTCTCCAGATAAAAATGTATTTGCTGCAAGGTAGAAAACAGTGCCCCAATGAGTCACTCCTGTAGCTTTAGCTATTATCTCTAAATGGCCTTTCCTTGAGGAGTTCCCATCGTGGCGCAGCAGAAACAAATCCGACCAGGAAACATGAGGTTGTGGGTTCAATCCTGGCCTTGCTCAGTGAGTTAAGGATCTGGCATTTCTGTGAGCTGTGGTGTAGGTCGCAGACGTGGCTTGGATCTGGTATGGCTGTGGCTCTGGCATAGGCCAGAAGCAATAGTTCCAATTAGACCCCTAGCCTGGGAACCTCCAAATGCCGTGGGTGTGGCCCTAAAAAGACAAAAGACAAAAAAATAAATAAATAAAGGGCCTTCCCTTAAAATGAAACTACTTTTACCTGAAAAGAGGAATTTCCCAATATAATTGCATCAACTGAACCATCAACACGCATTTGTCAACAAAATAATATAACAAAGTTTTATATTTGGTCCTAAAGAAATAGGACAAAGAAAAGGTACATTTGCAAGAAGGAACTAGTAAAAGGCTGGAAACTAAAACCACATCTAAAACGGCAAAATTCAATAAGGTAGCTGTGATACAATAAGAAATGTATATTTGGTCTTTGTCTTTGGTCCTTGGCATAGAGTTTCTAAAACTCCTGTTATCTCTGGAGTGGTAAAAGTGTCTTTTGGAAAGTAAGAATTCTACCACTGAACCTCTAGTGCTTCCCAAAGAGTGTCTTTTGTATGCTAATGAGATGACAGGTGAGTGGGGGACTGGTCACCAGAAAGACCAAGGCATGATTAGAGGACTGGAACTCTCAGCCCAACCCTCTGACCTCCAGGGAAGGCAAAAGCACTGGAGGTTTAATCCATCACCAAAGGTTGATGATTAAATCAGTCATGCCCGCATAATGAACACTCCATAAAATCCTAAATGATGAGGTTCTCAGAGCTTCTGGCTTGGTGAGCACATTGAGATACTAGAAGGGTGGCATACCCAGAGAGGATGCAGAAGCTCTGTGCCCTCCTTCTGTGTCATACCCTAAGCATCTCTCCCATAAAGTGTTTCCCTGAGTGGTAGTAGCTGTTGTAGCCACTTATCAAAATCTGAAGAAGTGTCATGGAACCCCCAAGAGTCAGTTGGTCAGAAATACAGGTGGAAAACCAGGACTTGCAACTGGTGTCTGAAGTGGGTCAGTCTTGTGAAACTCAGCCCTTAATCTGAGGGGTCTAAAGTAACTTGCTAGTTAGTTCAGAAATGAAATGAATTATTGGACCCTCAGTTGGTGCCTAGATAATCAGAGAACTGGCTGCTGGTGTGAGAAAAAAATTACGCACTAAGAAAAAAAGAGAAGGTTTTAGTAGATAGAGAACAGTATAAGACAAGTGGGTACCCAGGGAAGGTTAGAGGCAAAACCTGAAGATAAAATAAGCATATTTTCCCCATATTTCATCCTAAGGCCTACAGATTTAGAAGGTCAATAGAGAAACCAAAATTTGCTTCAAAAATTAAACCTATTTTAAAAGCTCAGTACAGAAATTATACCCTCCCAACATGAATCACTAAATTTCAACAGAATGGGGGGATATAGTTTTCCATTTTCAACAATGAGAAACAATCCTTCCATCTTTCAATGTTCGGAAAGTTGTGCTTTTGTGAACAATTATTAGTCTATTGGTCTGTTATTTGCATTTTTATGATATGTATGAACAGTTCTTTTTCCAAAAAGCATTATCTTTTCCCTGTAGTCCCTATATGGGATATATATGATATTACTGTAGCACTGAAATTCCTACTACTCAATTTTCAATTCACATGAGAAGACGATGTCATTAGAAACTGTTTGATTAGTGATGCAGAAAAACAAAATCCTAACATAAGAGAAACCTAATCCAGGTTGAAATGCTATAGCCAAAATCACAGGAAATAAAGATCTACTTACCTAGAAAGGACTTTCTGACAAAAGAAAAGACCAGGTGGAAAAAAATACATGCTTAATATAAACTGGGATGATATTGTATCATTTGGTGAAGAAAAACCAGAATTACTGAGCAATATATAACTAAAGTGCTCATTTACCTCTTGGAAAAAACAGGGAACATGGAAGGTCAGAATAGGGAGCAATCACCCAAACAGGATTATTCGTGAACTATAAATTCTTTCACTAATTACAAATTATCTAGTAATACTGTGAAATGATCAAATGGGTTAAGACAGGATTTGAATTAATCATCCCGGGCTTAAGATTTTCCTCTAATCCACTGAACCTTGGAATCAGTGAAGTGTGATTTCTATGTTCTGAGAAAGAATACTGGGAACATTAACATAATATTCCAATATTTCCAAGCCAGTCTCAGATACATCTCTTTTGCTCAGGTAAAAAATTAATGTTTTGTGTTCTGACCTTTATTAGAATCTACCTTTTAAGGAAAGGTCCTTTTAAAGACAGAGAGCTTCTTTGAGCCTCTTGAGGGCAGTGACTGTGCTCAATACATCTTTGAACTTTCAGTGCTTAATAACTGATGTGTGAGTGGTTGATAAGTGAATGACACAAATTAACATCAAAAAACACTCTTCAAGGATTCTGCTTTTCCTGTAGAGCTAATTAAAGCCCCTGATACAATACCATACTCTACCCAACTAAGAAACACAAAAGAGCATCTATACCTATCACTTCTATATTAATTTACATCAAATATCATACCTACCTTTCATGTTCCAACTCTCCACCCTGGATGATTTTCCTTCCGATGTCTCTATCACTTTTTTTTTTAAGTATAATGACATTTCTTAGGTTAAATGGCTGCTAGTCCATTTTTGCAGAATAATAGTAAAGACTGACTTATATAGTTTTTTTCTTTTACCAGTGGGTTCATGAGCCTCAAACAGTGAATAAATAATTCTTGTGAGAGATGGGAGGTCAAAAGGGGAGGCTAGAAGAATTCCATTCTATTATTTGTCTTGGGTGGTTGTTTCACAGGTGTTTGCTTGGTGATAAATTATACATATTGTTTTGTATACTTTCTAGATTGTTACATTTTAACAAAAAGAAAATATGTGTGTATCCCCAAATATATTAAAAAGAGAAACTGAAACTATGAAATAAGAACAGACTGCTTAAAGAATATGCACACATTTCAGAGAATTAAAAAGAACTATTGGACATCAGATATAATAAAAATTAAGGACTCACTAGGAGGACAGTAATATGATAAACCTAAGGAAGTCTCTCCAAAAGTGTAATGAAAAGGAAAAGAATTTGAAAGCAAGAGAGAAAAGATAAGGAAAAAATTACTAGCCCGGGAAGACCAACATCTGCACGACAAACATTCCATCAAAAGAGAAAAAGGAGTTACGGTTGTGGCTTAGTAAATTAGGAACCCAACTAGTATCCATGATAATGTGGTTTCAATCCCTGGCCTCACTCAGTGGATTAAGGATCTGGCATTGCTGCAAGCTCTGGCACAGGTCACAGATGTAGCTTGGATCTGGTGTTGCTCTGGCTGTGGTATAGGCCAGCAGCTGCAGCTGATTTGACACCTAGCCTGGGAACTTCCACATGCTGTACATGTGGCACTAAAAAGAAAAAAAAAAGAAAAAAGAGAGATAGAGAGAAAGAAAATAGGGGGAGGAAATCATCAAAAAATGATTCATGAAAATTCCAAAGGACATTAATTTCCAGATTTTAAAATCTCACCAAATATCAAATGCCAAGTGCAATGGATGAAAATATACTCATATCAAGGTATCACATCAAGAAATTTCAGAACACTCAAAATTTTATAAACTTCTAGAAAAAGGAAGATATTAAAGAGTCATGAAGAAAGGTTTTAGAATCAGAATGGCTTTTGACTTCTCAACAGAAATACATTATTTAAGCTAGTCTGGGTAAGTTTCTAATCCTGCAAAAGAATAGCCTTAGCTAAAATAATACTAATCTCACTGTACTTGGGGAAAGCAAACTCAAAAAATAAAAAGAGAAAGTGACCTGTAATTATTCCTATTAACATGAAAGATTTCTTTATGCTAGAATGAAATAAAAATGAAAAGGAATACAGACTGCAAATACTAAAATCAATTTACTTAATAAATGTCACAAATATTCTTATTATGGACTGAATTCAAATACTGAAGTTCTAACTTCTAACATCTCAGAATGTGACTATATTTGGAGATAGGGAGGGGATTAAGATGGTGGAATAGAAGGACTGGAGCTCAACTTCTCTCCTAAAAACAACAAAATTACAACCAAATGCAGAACAACTTTAAACCAAATGGACTGGAAACTTTCAAAAAGATATCCTACTCCAAAAGACAAAGGGGAGGCCACATCAAGAGGTAGGAGGGGCAATTACGTGATATAAGCAATCCCATACCTCCGGGGTGGGAAGCCCCACAGATTGGAACATAACTGTATCATAAAGACCTACAGGAGTGAGAGTTCCGAGCCCCACGTCAAACCCCAAACCTGGAGATCTGGCACTGGGAGAAAGAGCCCCCAGAGCATCTGGCATTGAAGGCCAGTGGGGCTTGTGCATTGGGGCTTGTGCACAGTAGCTGCACAGGACTGGGGGAAATGGAGACCCCATTCTTGAAAGGCACACACAGATTTTCATGTGCATTGGGTCCCAGGGCAAAGCAAAAGCTCCATAGGAATGTGGGTCAGACCTGATTACAATTGTTGGAGGATCTCCTGGGAAAACAGGGGGTGACTGTGGCTCATTGTGGGGGAAGGACATTGGAAGCAAAGCTCTCGGGAATATTCGTCAGTGTGCCTTTCTCTGGAGGTGGCCATTTTGGGAAAATAAGGCCCCATCCATCAGCCCAGAGAAGCCCCAGAGCAAACAATAATCCAGGTGGGATCACAGCCCCACCCATCAGTAAACAGGCTGCCTAAAGACCCCCCAGGCACATAGGCCTCTACTCTCACCCAGAGACAAAGCCCCACCCACCAGAGAGATAGGAATCAGCCCCATCTACCAGTGGGCAGGCACCAGTCCCTTCCATCAGGAAGCCTACAGCAAGCCCCCCTACCAACATCAGCCACAAGGGGGGCAGACACCAGAAGTAAGAGAGGCTACAACTATATTGTCTGCAAAAAGGACACATCAAAAACCTATAAAAATGAAAAGAAAGAGGACTATAACTCGGACAAAGGAGAAAGAAAAAAAAAAAACAGAAAAACAGCTAAGTGATCTGAAGATTATCAACCTCTAGAAAAGACTTTAGACTGTTGATGCTGAAGATGATGCAAGACATTGGAAATAAACTGGAGGCAAAGATGGATAACTTACAGAAAACAATGAGCAAAGAAATACAAGATTTAAAACTTAAGCAAGCAGAGATGCAAAACACAATAACTGAAATAAAAAAATTCATTAGAAGCAACCAGCACCAGAATACAGGAGGCAGGAGTTCCCATCATGGTTCAGTGGTTAACGAATCCAACTAGGAACCATGAGGTTATGGGTTCGATCCCTGGCCTTGCTCAGTGGGTTAAGGATCCAGCATTGCCGTGAGCTGTGGTGTAGGTCACAGATGTGGCTCGGATCCAGCGTTGCTGTGGCTCTGGTGTTGGCTGGTGACTACAGCTCCGTTTAGACCCCTAGCCTGGGAAATCCATATGCAGAGGCAATGGCCATAGAAAAGACAAAAAAAAAAAAAAAAAGGAGAGAGAATACAGGTGGCAGAAGAATGAGTGAGGTGGAGGACAGACTAGTGGAAATCACTGATGCAGAACAGAAAAGAGAAAAAAGACTGAAAACAAATGAAGAGAGACTCAGAGAACTCTGGGACAATGTTACACACCAACATACATATTATACGGGTGCCAGAAGGAGAAGAGAGAGAGAAAGGGATAGAAAAAATATTTGAAGAGATAATAGTCAAAAACTTCCCTAACATGGGAAAGGAACCACTCACTCAAATCCAGGAAGCACAATGAGTACCATATAAAATAAACCCAAGGAGGAACACTCCCAGACACACATTAATCAAACTGACCAAAATTAAAGACAAAGAGAAGACATTGAAAGCAGTTAGGGAAAAGAAACAAATAACATACAAGGGAACCCTAATAAGGTTATGGCAGATCTTTCAGCAGAAACTCTGCAGGCCAGAAGGGAGTGGCACAATATACTTAATGTGATGAAAGGGAAAAAAAACCTCCAACCAAGATTACTTTACCCAGCAAGTCTCTCAGATTTGAAGGAGAAATCAAAAGCTTTACAGATAAGCAAAAGCTAAAAGAATTCAGCAACACTAAACCACCTTTACAACAAATACTAAAGGAACTTCTCTAGGCAGAAAAGGCCATAACCAGAAACAAAAATACCACAAATGACAAGGCTCACCAGTAAAGGCACATATACAGTAAAGATAGGAAATTATCCATGCGCAATTATGCTACCAAAATCATAAATCATGAGAAGAGGAGGGTACAAATGCAGGACACTGGAGATGTACTTGCAATTAAGAGACCACCAGCTTAAAACAATCTCATATATATATAGACTCCTATAGCAAAACTTCAGAGCAACTACAAACCAAAAATCTACAATTATTGGAGATAGGATCTTTAAAGAAGTAATTATGGCAAAATGAGGTGATATGGGTGGGCCCTAATCCAATATGCCTAGTGTTCTTATAAGAAGAGATTAGGGAGCTCCACTGTGGTGCAGCAGGTTAAGGATCTCCAGTTGTTACATCACTGCATGGCTCAGGGCCCAGGTCTGCTGTGGTACAGATTCAATCTTGGTCAGGGAACTTCTCCATGCCATGGGCGTGGCAAAAAAGAAGAAGAAGAAGAAGGAAAGAGGAAGGAAGAAGGGGAAGAGGAGGAAGAAAGAAGAAGAAAGAGGAGGAAGAGGAAGGAGAAGAAGAAGAGGAGGAAGAGGAGGAAAAGGAAGGGGAAGGAGAAGAAGGGGGAAAAGAAGGAGAAATAGGAGAAGGAGGAGAAGAGATTAGGACATAAACACCAGACACCCACAGAGGAAAGTCCATGTGAAGATAGGAGAAGACAGCCATTTACAAGCCAGACAGGTCTCAGAAGAAATCAATCCTATCAACACCTTCATCTCAGTTTTCTACCTTCTGGAACAGTGAGAAAATAAATTTCTGTTGTTTATGCCATCCAGCCTGTGATACTTTGTTATGGCAGTCCTAGCAAGTTAATACTGTTAATACTCGGCTAAAATAATTACTACTAGTTAAACATAGTAGATTAAACACAGGATTTAGGTCTCTTTTCTTTTAAAATTCCACTAAAATGACATTAAAAGGATTTTATAAACGGCATAAACTCACAATGGAAAAAAAAAAGGTCAGGAGAAGAGGCAAAACCAGCAAAGTTTTAAAAGCTAGAAAGCAGATGGACAAGTGATAACCTACTTAGGAGAACCAAAACAAGCTACTGAGAAAAGCTGGAAGCAACCCAATTTATATTGCAGAATCCCTAAACAGGCTCAGGGAGTGGCAGCACCATGTACCTCTGGAGGCTGAGATGAAGACGGGCTAAAAATAGGAAGATAGGTTGAAAGTTTAAGAAGCAGCTACATTTCGAGATGACTGCTCCTCCCTCTTCTGACAGAAGCCTGAATAAAGATAACAGATCTCTGGGCTAGGAGGTAACAGGCATGGTTGGTGGGTTCCATACTGAAAATATGTGGCTGAATTATAGGTTTATATGTTTGGCTCTCAGAACACTGACAGGCAGCCAAATACAAGAAAATGGAAAGTTGGTGCTAAAGAATATGACTACACACAAGAAGAGAGGAAAAGACCCAAAGGAATTCTATCTATCTAGGCAGATCACCATACAATGAAAATGAGTCTCAGTCTTGCTTAGAGAGCTTCCATTAAGTTTTACTGCACCTCACTCAAATCTAAGCAGAAAAACAGGATGGTAGTCATTTTTGAGAAAAACATCTCATATAAAAAGCAGACATCAAAACAAAGAGAAAAAAAAAGAACTTGGAGAAAATAAAGAATATATATATAGATAAAATTTTCAAAAAGTTATCATTAATACTCTCAAAGATAAAATATTGTTTGATGAAACAAGAACAAAATGTACTAAAGAAGAACATTCAGAAAAAAAAGGACATACATTGTACAACATGAATTGACCCTGAAAACACAGTAGGTGAAAGACACCAGAAATAAAAAGCCATATATTGTATGATTCCGCTTACATGAAATGTCCAGAAGAGGAAAATCCATAGAGGCAGAAAGTAGATTAGTGGTTGCCAAGAGTTAGGGAGTAAAGGGCATACAGAATGACTAATGGGTAGGAGTTTCTTTTTGAAATGATGAAAATGTTCTGGAATTAAAAAGTGATAATAAATGCACAATCTAGTAAGTAAACTAAAAACCACTGCATTGTACTTTTTTTTTTTTCTTTTTTGGCCACCCCCATGGCATATGGGGTTCCCAGGCCAGGAATCAGATCTTAGCCAGTCATGAGCTAAACCATAGCTGTGGCAACACAGGATCCTTATTAACTCACTGTGCCAGGCCGGGTCCCAGTGTTCTCAAGATCCTGCCAATCCCATTGTGCCACAGGGAGAGCTTCTGCTCATTTTTTTTTAAAGTGGAATTTATGGTATTTTCAATTGAATTTTTGAAATTAAAAATATGATAGGAAAAAATACTCAGTATAAGATACGAAAGATAAGACAGAGGAGATGTCCCAGAAAGTAGAGCAAAATGAAAAAGTAATGAAATTAGGGGGAAAAAAATGTAAGGAAATTAAATGGCTGGGCCAAAATCCCAGCAACAGAAATTCTAGAAAGAGAAAAAAGAAAAAAGTAGTAGATAGAGGTAAAGTGTCAAACTACATGTCTATAAGTTCTACAAAAACTTACCAGAACACAGAGACTCAAAATAGATTCCCATTGTGAAACTGCAGAATGCTGGAGATAAAGAAAAGATTTTATAAGCTTCTAAAGTAAAAGAGAGGAAAAAAACAGTTTTCACACAGAGTCAGGAATCAGAATAGTACTGAACTTTTCAGTTGTAATAACAAAAACCAGACAGCAAAGAATCAATGCCTTAAAAATTCTGAGAGAAAATAATTCCTAAATTAGAATTATATTAATTGTGAGAGTAAAGTATCTCTTTGTGTCCCTTTTCTTAAGAAGGTATTGAAGAATGTGCTCTACCAAAATGAAAGAATCAACCAAAAAAGAAGATGTGGGATCAAGGAAAAGAAGATGCAAAATGGTAAGAAGCAAATAGATTACCCAGATGATGATAAAGGGAAATCTTTTGACAGCAGCTATGCAGCAGCGATAAAATAAAAAAGGGGAGAAAGAGCAGGATAGAGAGGCTTAAATTGCAAAACAAAATATTACTTTGGGAGATTGGTTCTTATACATATGAAGAATCAGGCTCAGTTAATCAATCCATCGAGAAGGTTTATTCTTATTTACATTTCAAGTGATAACATAAATACTGTAATTAAGGAGATGCCAGTCAGACACTGAAAGAATTAATAAATTATGAATTAATGTTATAGGTGTATTTTAAACTGTTACCAGGTTTCTAAATGCCTATTTAAGAGAAATTTGGACCTACACGCTGAGGTATGAATGTAGAATCACTAACCCAAGGACCATAATGGGGTAAGTTGCCAAACCTGACAACTCCTGCCAACTACAGTGTCCCCTTCCAAGTAAAAGGCATGAAATGGCCTTCTTTTCCTGCAATAGTTGCAACAAATTCCTGTTTGAATGAAATCGGTTCCTCTTTTGCCCCCCTACAATCCATTCTACACAAAAGCCAGATTACTTGTTTAATTTGTATATTCATTTAAATATTTCTATACCAAGAGCTATATTAACAATTATACGTTAGTTATAAAGCAATCCAAGACCAGAACATTACCAGTAATTTGCATTTACCTCCACCATTGCATCTACCTGCCTCTTACCTGAGGAAATACTCTTACTGCTGTATTTATCATCTCCTTGCCTTTTTTCTTTTTCTCTTTCTTTTTTTGGCAGCCCCATGTCACATGGAGTTCCCGAGCCAGGGATCAGATCTGAGCCACAGTTGCAACCTACGACATAGCTACAGCAATGATGGATCCTTTAACCCACTGCACTGGGCCAGGGATCAAACCTGCATCTGTTGCTACAGAACCACTGATCCCGTTGCACCACAGGAGGAGCTCTTCCTTTCCTTTTTTGGCATAGTTTTATCACATTATGCCTGAACAAAATATTACCTAGTTTTGCTTGTTTATTAACTTTATCAGTGATGTACATAACTATAGTTTATTCATTTTCCCAAGTGTATAATGTTGCAATATGTGACTATGCACAATTTATCCTGTCGATGGACATTTAGATAATTTCCAGGTGGGTTTTTGTTTTGTTTTGTTTTTTGCTATTGTAAACACGGCTAATCTCAAAATTCTAATTCATAGCTCCTTGTACAAGAGTTTCTCTACCTAGGAATGCAATTGCTGGATTGTATAGTATAAAGTTTAAAGCTCAATTTTCAAAATATTACCAAACTGTTCTCAAAATCTGTTATACCAGTTAACTTTCCCACTAGCAAAACGTAACAGTTTCTTGTATAATAATCATCTCCTGCAAAACTGTGTTAAATGGCACTATTATAAGTCTAGTAGGTGAACACAGTATCTCACTGGGGTCTTAATTTGCATTTCCTTGATTGTAATGAGGTGGTACAATGTTGACAAGCAGTTTGACAGTTTCTTATAAAATTAAAATACACTAAACCATATGATTCAGCAATTTCACTTTTAAGTATGCTCAAGAAAAATGAAAACATGTTTACAAAAAGACTTGTTTGCTCATAGCAATTTTATTCATAATAATCAGAAAGACAGAAACAACTCAAATGTCCATCAATGGGTAAATAAATACACTGTGATATAGTTAAACCATTACATACTACATAACAATAAAAATAAATGAATTTCCTAGTGCCTGAAACAACATAGATGAACTGCACATACAAATATGCTGAGTGAAAGGAAACATACAAAAGAGTATATTAGTATGATTCCAGTGATACAAAGTTCTGGAGCAGGTACAACTAATCTATGATAGAATTCAGACCAGTTGTTGCTAAAACAGAAGAGAGACTGACTGCAAAGGGGCAAGAAGACACTTTCTGGAGTAATGGAATGTATGATATCTTGATTAGGGTATAGTTACATAAGTGTACATAATTGTCAAAACTCATCTGTGAATTTTACTACATGTAAAATTACTTTGGACTTACCAAAAACAAAACAAAACAAAACATAAATCAATCATGTCATTCCCCACTTCAAAACCCAACATGGCCCAACCACCCTTAGAATAAAACCCAAACTCCTTTTCATGATCCACAAGGCAATGAATGAATTAGCCTGTACCCTCCAAATCTTGCCTATCATTTTATTCCTCATTACTATCACATTTGCCTTCTCAATATTTACTACAAATTCCAAAATCTCTTTTAAATAATAAAATACAAGGTTAAAAAGTGAAAGGGGAAGAATCTACAGTTAACTAATCACAATGTGGGAACTTTATTTGGATTCTGAATCAAACAAAACACAAGAGAAAATCATTTACAGCATTTGTTGGATTGATTGCATCAGAAAACTCAATGAATGACCTTCTCTCGATTCACTCCCCTTTGTCCTGCATCTTTGTAGTCCCCTCCCACTCTAACTTACTTTGAGCAGTGGGATGTTAGCAAAGGTGAGGCAAGCAGAAGCCTGAAATTATTCATTCTGTTTTTTTGCACAATTGGGCTGTACTCTTGCTTCTCTGCTTTCACCATGAAAACATGCCCAAATTTGCCCACTGGAGAAAAAAAAACTTATGGAGCAGAATCAAGTCAGTCCAGTTGAGGCCCTAAATATGTGAAAAGGCCCAACTGAGATCAACAAAATCACCTAGATCACCCACAGCTGACAACAGATAAATGCATGATCCCTCCAAGCCCAGTTTAGAGCAACAGAACCACCCAACTAATCCACAAACTTTATGTTTGCTCTTACAGACCTCTGAGGTTTTGTGCTTGTTTGGTATACTGCCTAACTGTGACAATAGAAAACTGATAAAGCACTTTGAGACAACTAGAAGTTAAACACTGACTAGATATCTGATAATATTAAGGAACCATTACTAATTTTTCTAGTTATGATAATAATATGCTGGGCATATTATTAAAAAAGAATCCTTATATTTTAGACACACACTGAAATATTCTTAGAAAAAAAAATATGATGTCTAGAAAATAATGCGATATCAAAAAAACATGAGGGGGGTGGGATGGGAAGGCCCACCTTGCTCTATTCTAATTTCAAAGCCTCTAGAACACATCTGGCTCATTGCAGGTGCCCAAAGAATAAAGAAAGAAATCAAACCACAGTTGACCAAACCAAACAAACATACAAGTTAAGGAATATAGTCTAAGTACCCCTCAGGTATCTTCACAGAACTACAACTTAAAGGGATAGTAATGCAGAGCGACAAACTGAACTAATCAAACTGTCTGTCTTGGAAATATACAAACAGTAGATGGGATAAGAAGAGCCACTTTGGCTTAGGTTGTTAACTACTGACAGGCTTGTTTCTCCAAATCAACCTCTACATTTCCACTTTTTACATCAGGGTGAGTTCAACCCCAACAGGGTAACTTCCAATGCTATGCCCATATATCCTCACCCTAAACTCTCATACAGATGGTAATAAGTATTTATTTTCTTTGGAACCATAAAGACCTTTCGAATCAAAAGACAATGACAAATTTGACTTTAATATAATTTTACACTGGTCATTGCTGCTGCACCTAAGAGAATTTCCATTCTAGTAGGGTGTACCAATTTCCCCATTTGGAATAAAACCTGTAATGACTTAAGTATTAGAGGTGATGAATAATAATTAATTTAATAAACATTTTTGAAGGTCTGTAGGTAACAGATGATAATCAGAACCTCAAAGCTTAAAATGAGAAGCGTGTAAATTCTCACTGACACTTCCTCAAAATAATTATCTTTGTTCTCGCTCCTCATTTTCCCTTACCCCTATCCAACATCCCAGTCTCTTCATCTTTGACATTGTGCCACCCATTCTCAGTTTATCTCTTCCATTCCCTCTTTTCCTCCATACCCATTTCAATCCTTTGTCTTATCCTCTTTCTTCCCTTCCCCTCCAACCTTCCATTAAAAGGAACACATTCACATTTTTAAAATATTTATTAAATAATATAAGAAACGAAAAACAAAACTATAAAAAGATATTGTTTTTACCTATCATCAGACTGAACATCTCCTTCCTGAGGGAGAGAAAAAGGCAAGCAGCAAGCTCACATTACTGAAAGATGAGGCAAAGCCAAGTGGGGGTTATCAATATGCAGATTTTACAAGTCTCCAGATGTGAACTGTCAGTCACAATGATTACCACAGCAATCTCACAAAGGCTATATATGAGAGACAAGAGCGCTGCTACAAGCATTCATTCTAAATACATTTGTTTAATGAGTTGGGGAAATTTTTGCAAACATATCCAACAATTTCCTTTCTCTTGTTTTTCAGATACTTGTTTCTCTTATAACCAAGCTATACATAGATCCTAGGGCTTTATGCCAACAATCTTGCCATAAAACTAAAGTTTTACACTTGTGACCTCACCATCAACTTTCTGGCAATAATATCAGGTCACAGACTACAGAAAGACAGGCATATACACTCTGTAGGAATCTTGATATGTTCAGAAAATTAATTAGTATTTGGCATGCTGTTTAAAGAGCCTTTCATTCTAGTTCTGTCAAAAGCAGTCTGGCACATTTCTCTAGCATACTAACAATCTGATGATTGGTAAACCAATGTTTTATTTAGGTCCTTTCTACAGTTCTTCAGTGTTTCATTTGCATACTTACATAAGGACTAAGTCAAAAGCTGAGGTTCTAGAGAGGAAAGCAAATTTCATTTACAGATTAGCATTCTTTTAAAGTTTTCTTATGCTTTTAAGACTGTTTCCCATCAAATGAGACAAGAGTAAAGAAAGCAAAATAGGAAACAGAAAATGCAGTCAAATGTTCACAGCTGCAAAAAAGAGAAGTTACTTTGGAAATTTTCTTATTGTATTTTCAAAATTATTAATTTAAAAGAATAATCACCCTGACAACATGTCAGATTCTATTTTTTAAAAGGGCTTCACACCAAAGAGATAGGTTGATCATCCTCATTCTATAAATGGATAAACTGAATTTTATTACAGTTAAATTGTTTCTCCTAGGTCAGCTAGCAAACAGTAAAGAAGGGATGTATGTTCAGCTCTGATTCTAAAATCCTATACCCTTATCCACTATGCTGCTCTTATTCTATTCTTTGTTAGATACTGCATTACATCTACAAAATTTACTCAACATAAAAATCTAGCTATATTAAGACAGCTATTACAAGAATGAAATGTTTCTTTTTAACTTTAATTTGTATCACTTATATGACAGGTGACATGCCATAGAAATTTTGGTTGTTCATTTTTTTTGGTTGCTAATTATTAATTTCCATAGAAAAGCAGTTATAATCTACATTTGAGAATAACCCTGGGCTTATTGCTTAGCTATTCCCCCATTTTGAGAGATATCTATAATGGAGAAACCACTGCTAATAATTAAACACGTGGGAATACAAAGCAAAAAAGGGAACATGGGTAAATTAAGAGGAAAAAGGCGCTTTATGATTAAAGAACATACATAAAAGGCTATACTTTAGTTTAGAAAACACCAAGTCTGGACGCTTGGTTATAATTCACAATAATCCAAATTTATCTAGATTCTGATTAGCAACACACAGACATGTGCATGTGACAGACAATCACTGTGTAGCCAAACAAAGGTACAGGATGAAACTAAGTAAAAAGATGGGAAGAGCAAGATTTTCTAGCTGCTGGGGTAAGATGACTGAATTCAAATGTTGAGACAGAGTTTGGATTAATTTCATAGTGCTGTTCTCCTTCATTCCCCTAGAAAGAAAGATCATGTCACTCAACAGTGATACTTCTAGTCAATTAAAGGGTGGGTTTGGGCTGCACCTTCAAACTGGAAAGATTTCAGCTGTAATATAGGATCCACAATAAGGATAAAGTAAGGAGAAATTGGCAAAATGAGCTCTGTCATGCAGGCAGTCAGTCTCATGGGAAGGAAAGAGCTGAAGAATTAGCATTTCTGAACTTGAGAGATCAATGTCACAGTCCCAGAGACTCCATATGCACCAGCTATCTTATTCTGCTCTGTTCCTCATATTACATCAGATTTTAGGAACTACTTATAGGTGTACTCACGTCAATCAAGGATTTTCCTTCTACCATATAAATAAAAAATTTCTGTAGATTTTTAGTCTAATTGTTGCTTGTTCCCATTTTCCCATTTTGCTCAGATCACAAAACTAGTAATTGGCAGTCTCATACACAATATCCTACACAGCAGGCACCCAAAACAAATTGACCACTTTCATTATTCAGTAAGCAAGCATTTTAAAAAATAAGCTTTTAAGGGGAATTTCACATAACATAAGATTAGGCATTTAAAGTGAACAATCCAGTGGCATTTAGTATATTCACAAAGCTGTGTAATAACCACTACTCCAAAACACTTCCATCACTCCAAAGCAAAACTCCATACTCAAGCAGTTTCTCCCCATTCTCCCTTCTCTTTCAGCCCCTGGAAATTAGCAATCTGTATCGTGTCTCTATGGATTTATCTATTCTGGATATTTCATACAAGTGGATCATGCAACACGTGACATTTTGTGTCTAGTTTTTTTCACTTAGGATACGTTTTTAAGGTTCATTCATTTTATAGTAAGTATCAGATATTCTTTTATTTCTATAGTTGAATAATATCTCATTATATGTATATACCACAATCTTCTTATCCATTCACTCATAATAGACATTTCCACCTATTGGCTACTGTGAATAGTGCTGATATGAACATGTGTGTACCTGCATTTATTTCAGTGCTTATTTTAAATTATTTAGGTATATACCTAGAAATTAAATTAAAGGATCACATCATTCTATGTTTACCTTTTTTGGGAAACTGCCAAACTGTTTTCTACAGCAAGCAAGCATTTCTGAACACCAACTATGTACTAGAGGTAGTCCCTGCTCTCATGAAATTTACATTCTAGGGAGAAAAAACAAATAAATACACAGGTTAATCAGTAATTTCATTATATATGTAAATATACTGTATATATGTAAATGTCGTGTCAGATGGTAGTGATACAAAAAAATTAAGCAAAGTAGAATATAGAGTTATAAGAGGGTACTATTTTATATATGGAGATCAGAAAAAGCCTCTGATATGTAAACAACATGATATACCTCAATAGCAAAACATTATTTTTTATGAAATATTATTTCTTATATTTTTCCAAAGTATTTTCATCTTTTTGGCTTGAATTATGTTCCATTTATGGAGTTTCTGTCATAACTCAGCAGAAACAAATCTGACTAGTATACGTGAGGAAGCAGGTTTGATCCCAGGCCTCAATCAGTTGGTTAAGGATCCGGCGTTGCCATGAGCTGTGGTGTAGCTCACAGACATAGCTCAGATCTAGTGTTGCTGTGGCTGTGGCAGGGGCCAGCACTTCTAGCTCTGATTCGACTCCTAGCCTGGGAACCTCCATATGCTATAGGTGTGGCCTTAAAAACATAATAATAATAATATTCCCTTTATGATTTTTTCTGAATATTACTTCAGACTGAGTAACTATAAAGATTCTTATGTTTTTTTCGTACAACACAAAATAAAACTCACCTGGTTAATTTTGTTGATCACTAGTATGCCCTGTGACAACAAACCTACATTTCTAATATGATCACAGTTAGAGGTGATCATCAAATAAAACACCATGGAATGTCAGGACTCTACAGTAGTCTCAAACCATTAATTTCCAAAAGAACGTAACTTGCAAATTATGAATAAATCAGAGGAAGTATTAAATCTGAAATGTAGGGCAAATATACTTGGCTAAGGGTTAGGAACCCTAGTTCTACTTTCTGCTCTCCTACCCTACCTACCTACCCTGGCTAAGTCGACTACCTTTTCTGTATCTCAATTTTCAAAAAGTGTGGCAGGGGGTGAGGGAAGGAGAGGTGATGTCTAAGGTCCCTTACAGTCTAAAGTTTAAGAAATAAATTTTTTATTTCTTTTTCTTTCCTTTCTATTTTTTATCTTTCTTTTTCATCTGATTTTATTTTATTATACTTGATTTACAATGTTCTGACAAATTTTGCTGTACAGCAAAGTGACCCATTCATACATAAATATATACATTCTTTTTCTCACATTATCCTTCATCATGTTCCATCACAAGTGACTAGATATAGTTCCCTGTGCTATACAGTAGGAACTCACTGCTTATCCATTCCCAAATGCAATAGTTTGCATCTACTAACACCAAACTCCCAGTCCATTCCACTCCCTCCACCTTGGCAACCACAAATCTGTTCTCCATGTCCATGAGTTTGTTTCTTTTCTGCAGTTAGGTTCATTTGTGCCATATATTAGTTTCCAGATATAAGTGATATTATACGGTATTTGTCTTTCTCTTTCTGACTTACTTCGCTTAGTACGAGTGTCTCTAGTTCCATCCATGTTGCTGAAAATGGCATTTTGTTCTTTTTTATGGCTGAGTAGTATTCCATTGTGTATATATACCACATCTTCTTAATCCATCCATCTGTCAAAAAAAGCCACTTCTGACAAAACTACAGTCAATATGACACTCAAGGGAGAAAAGCTGAAAGCCTTGTCACTAAAATCTGGAACAAGACAAGGATGCCCACTCTCACCACTGTTATTCAACATAGTATTGGAAGTCCTAGTCACAATAATCAGACAAACAAAAGAAATAAAAGGTATCCAAATTGGAAGAGAAGAGGTAAAACTGTCACTGAATGCAGATGACATGATACTATATATAGAAAACTCTAAGGACTAAACCCAAAAACTACTCGAACTGTCAACAAATTCAGCAAAGTAGCAGGATATAAGATTAACATTCAGAAATCAGTCGCATTTCTGTATACTAACAATGAAATATTAGAAAAGGAATACAAAAATACAATACCTTTTAAAATTGTAACCCCAAAAAGTCAAATACCTGAGAATACACCTGACCAAGGAGGTGAAAGACTTATATGCTGAGAATTATAAAACATTAATCAAGGAAATTAAAGAGGATGCAAAGAAATGGAAAGATATTCTATGCTTCTGGGTTGGAAAAATTCGTACTGTAAAAATGGCCATGATACCCAAAACAATCTATAGATTCAACGCATTCCCTATCAAATTACCCATGACATTTTTCATGAAACTAGAACAAACCATCCAAAAATTTATATGGAACCACACAAGACCCAGAGTTGCCAAAGCAATCCTGAGGAACAAAAACCAAGCAGGAGGCATAACTCTCCCAGACTTCAAGAAATACTACAAAGCCACAGTCATCAAAACAGTGTGGTACTGGTATCAAAACAGACAGACAGACCAATGGAACAGAATAGAGAACCCAGAAATAAACCCAGACACCTATGGCAAATTAATCTTCAATAAACGAGGCAAGAATATAAAATGGGAAAAAGACAGTCTCCTCAGCAAGTGGTGCTGGGAAACCTGAATAGCTGCATGTAAATCAACTAAACTGGAACATACCCTCACACCACGCACAAAAATAAACTCAAAATTTGGCCTAAAGACTTAAACATAAGACAAGACACCATAAAACTCCTAGAAGAGAACATAGGCAACACATGCTCTGACATCATCCATATAAATGTTTTCTTACGTCAGTCTCCCAAAGCAACAGAAATAAAAGCAAAAATAAACAAATGGGACCTAATCAAACTTACAGGCTTTTGCATAGAAAAGAAAACCATTAAAAAAAAAAAAAAGACAACTTACAGAATGGGAGAAAATAGTTTCAAACAATGCAACTGACAAGGGCTTAATCTCTAAAACACACAAACAACTTGTACAACTCAATAGTCAACAACTCAATGGAAAAATGGGCAAAAGACCTGAATAGACATTTCTCCAAAGAGGATATACAGAAGGCCAATAAGCACATGAAAAAATGCTCAACATCGCTGATTATAAGAGAAATACAAATCAAAACTACCACGAGATACCACCTCACACCAATCAGAATGGCCATCATTAATTAAGTCCACAAATAACAAATGCTGGAGGGGTTGTAGAGAAAAGGGAACCCTCCTGCACTGTTGGTGGGAGTGTAAGCTGGTACAACCACTACGGAGAACAGTATGGAGGTGCCTTAGAAATCTATACATAGAACTACCATATGACCCAGCAATCCCACTCTTGGGCATGTACTTTCCTTAAAAAACTTTCCAGGCAAAACTTTCCTTAAAAAAGACACATGCACGTGCATGTTCATTGCAGCACTATTCACAATAGCAAGACATGAAAACAACCTAAATGTCCATCAACAGATGATTGGATTAGGAAGATGTGTTATATATACACCATGGAATACTACTCAGCCATAAAAAAGAACAAAATAATGCCATTTGCAGAAACATGGGTGGAACTAGAGACTCTCATACTAAGTGAAGTAAGTCAGAAAGACAAATACTATATGATATCACATATCTGGAATCTAATATATGGCACAAATGAACCTTTCCACAGAATAGAGAATCATGGATTTGGAGAATAGACTTGTGGTTCCCAAGGGGGAAGGGGAGGGAGTGGGATGGATGGGGTTAATAGATGCAGACTATTGTCTTTGTAATGAATTAGCAATGAGATCTTGCTGTGTAGCACTGGGAACTATGTCTGATCACTTACTATGGAGCATAATATTGTGAGAAAAAAGAATGTATACATGTATGTGTAACTCGGTCACCATGTTGTACAGTGGAAAACTGACAGAACACTGTAAACCAGCTATAATGAAAAACAATAAAAATTATTATATTTTAAAAAATTTTATTATTCCAGCACTTCAGAATGTCAAAATCATTTACAAAAATGGGCAAACACGATGGCTTGTCATTTTTAATATGTGGAGCTCCTCTGACCCTCCCCTGGAAGCCTATAAGGTAGACAACCTCAAAACTGTTTCCTATAATTCACGCCCTATGTCTAACACTACAATTATTTTCTTCTTCTGCTCTGCAGGTCCTCTACCAAGGATCTCTTCCATGGATATCAAACTCATGAAAGACTGAGGCCAGGGGGGGAAAATCCTCCATAACTCCAAGCCCAAAAGAACTTCAAATGATAAAACTATGTAGATTTGCACTGAACTAATGCAATGAAAGTATATAATATGAAGAGTAAGTAAGCAAAAGGTAAAGAGAAAAGAATAGCAGACAAACCTCACAACTATTCTCAGAAATCTGAAGACTCTTCCGGCTTATTTTAGAATCCTCAAACATGATTTATATGTCTGATATGTCTCCTCCAGTTTTCACTGAGTACACTGAATAGCACAGCTTCTATAAATCTCCCTAATAAAAATATCTGTAAACTGCTCCCCCTAGAATGCTCCTCAAAGTCCAGTATATTTTTACTATCCTGTCAGTTTTCTGCCATGATATTATGACAGGGTTATTTCATTTTAAAGGTTACTATTCCTTCAACTGCCAGATATCAGCTATCACAGGAGCAAATAATGGAATATAATCTACATAGAGTCAACATTTTTTAAAAGGTTGTAAGTGAATGAAATGATCCAATAATTCTAAAATCCAGCCTGGTGGGAAAATTAGCAAAGACTACAAAATCTTA
Source organism: Phacochoerus africanus (assembly GCF_016906955.1). Classification (NCBI taxonomy): domain Eukaryota; kingdom Metazoa; phylum Chordata; class Mammalia; order Artiodactyla; family Suidae; genus Phacochoerus; species Phacochoerus africanus. The sequence continues at coordinate 45,911,254 of NC_062558.1, forward strand.
GGAAAAATAAAGTCCTTCCATTGTTAAACTGGTGTCATATCATGACTGAATCAAGCCATTTCATTACATTTCACTTTTAGTTATATGAAAGTCAATATATCCTACGTACATTATAAGTTAATCTTAAAACCAAAATAACCTTTTTTTTCTTTTTTGGCCACCCTGAAGCATATAGAGTTCCAGGGCCAGGGATCAAACCCAAACAGCAGCTGCACCCTGCACCACAGCTGCACAAATGCTGGTTCCTTAACCTGCTACACCACAAGGAACCTTCCAAAACCAGAATAATCTATAACAGTGACTTTTATATTGCCTTTATTTAATTCTAATATAAAAATACTACCAATATCTTAACATGAGGTATTTGCTTAATTTCTAATTAACTTCACCTCTGTCCTTTCTTTCCCATATCTTTTCTCATTTGGTGGCTTTAAATACATTCATACCAATTCTCCATGTTCTCACCAGTATGATTTAACAATTTTTATACAACCCTGGTATGGGAGATAATTGATAACAATCTTATTTTTCTTCAAACTGATTCCTTGGTGAGTTGGTGAGATGGGAAAAATGTTAAAAGTGATTTAAGAAAATAGTTTCAAATGATGCAACCAACAAGGGCTTAATCTCTAGAATATACAAGCAATTTATACAACTTAACAGCAAAAAAGCCAATCACCCAATGGAAAAATGGGCAAAAGACCTGAATAGACATTTCTCCAAAGAGGATATACAGATGGCCAACAAACACATGAAAAAATGCTCAACATCGCTGATTATAAGAGAAATACAAATCAAAACTACCACGAGATACCACCTCACACCAATCAGAATGGCCATCATTAATTAAGTCCACAAATAACAAATGCTGGAGGGGTTGTAGAGAAAAGGGAACCCTCCTGCACTGTTGGTGGGAGTGTAAGCTGGTACAACCACTATGGAAAACAGTTTGGAGACACCTTAGAAATCTATACATAGAACTTCCATATGACCCCGCAATCCCACTCTTGGGCATCTATCCGGACACAACTCTACTTAAAAGAGACACATGCACGTGCATGTTCATTGCAGCACTATTCACAATAGCCAAGACATGGAAACAACCTAAATGTCCATCGACAGATGATTGGATTAGGAAGATGTGGTATATATATACAATGGAATACTACTCATCCATAAAAAAGAACGACATAATACCATTTATAGCAACATGGGTGGAACTAGATAATCTCATACTGAGTGAAGTAAGTCAGAAAGACAAAGACAAATACCATATGATTTCACTTATAACTGGAATCTAATATGCAGCACAAATGAACATTTCCATAGAAAAGAAAATCACCTACCTAGAGAATAGACTTGTCACTGCCGGGGCGGGGGGGGGGGGGGGGGGGGGGGGGGGCGGGGGAGGGAGGGAGTGGGAGGGATCAGGAGCTTGGGGTTATTGGATACAACTTGGAATGGATTTACAATGAGATCCTGCTGAATAGCATTGAGAACTATGTCTAGATACTTATATTGTAACAGAATGAAGGGTGGGAAAAAAAATGTATACATGTAAGTGTATCTTGGCCCCCATGCTGTATAGCAGAAAAATAAATAAACAAATTTTTTTTAAAAAAATTTAAAAAAGTGATTTAAAAGCTAGACTTTTCTGAAATCCTACTTTTTCAAATGACTATCAAAAGAGAAAGAAAATGATCATGTAGTAATTCTACCTTTAAAATGAGAGGTCCACACTGTGAAAATAGAGAAAAAATATATTCAAAAAGACTAACAAACTGCTAAAGCCATTTCCTGCAAAGAAAGTACAATTCTGATTGCAAGTGTTAAAGTTATAGAAAACAACTCCCTGTTCTTCAAAAACCATTAAAATATGGCTCCAAAATCAAAAGTATTACTATTTTTTTAAACGTAAAGGTATTAAGAGCAAAATTACGTTATTAATAAACTTAAGCAATGAGCTGTTGTGCTGGAAGACAACAGTGGTGAGATACACACAATACTAACCCATCTTACCAAAAAAAAAAAAAGACAAAGAGTAATAAACACAAGCATAAAAGAAAACTGACTGACTCACTTTAAAACAGGGGTTTATGCTTTTGAAATTCTACAGTATGGAATTTTCTTCCTATGGGATACTGTACAAATGTCTTTGTCTTACCCAAAGTATACTAAAATTACAAATACACACTCATACTGAGGAAAATTGCTTTTACTTATCAGGTTGAAAGAAACAAGGAAGCCTTGGAAAAACAGGTATTTCCAGGGAAGAAAAGTAAAACAGGAAAGTGAAGATATAATAAAAGGACTATAATCAGAGATATGGGAGGAAGACAAACTGCATTAATTAATTTTCTTTAAGAAATGAGACTAGCTGCACACTGAGATGAATTGTCTCATTTGCCAAGTGTCCCAAGTGGCAAAGTCAAACAAATAACTCTGTAATTCTTCATTAGTATTTCATCAAGTTTAACCATTTGCAGACTGCCAGAGGCGGGGTAGGGGAATCCCTCAAATCTTATGATAATTATGACTAATCAACTTTTTATGTGTATTTTTCAATATCTTTCTTTGTTCAAATAACCAAGTGCCAAATGGAACTGGTATAAAAACAGACCAAAACCAAATAAAATAAGTAGACCCCAGGAAGGGTCTATCCTTCATGAGAGGCCATGCTAGACTGAGCAAAACCTTTCAAATCTTTGAGAACTGGGTTTAAATTCTGACTCTTCCACTTCTGAGTAAAATGATTTTGTACCATTTATTTAATCACTCAAGTCTCAATTTTCACAAATGTACAAAGAAAGGATACTTAAAGGATATATATGATAAATATCATATATGTGATTTTTAAATATTTAAATATCATATATACACATATATACATATATATATATGTGTGTGTGTGTGTGTGTGTGTGTGTGTAAAGTACCTGGCTCTTTCTTTAGAAAATGTTTAATTACTCTAATAAAGTTTACAAATCAGGCAAATATTTACACAAACATTGAGAGACACTGTTACATGATCAAAATTTTGAGTATACTGTGTGATCTTCCTTTTTGTTGTTGTATTTTTTGTTTTTTTTTTTTTTAGGGCTGTACCTGCGGCATATGGAGGTTTCCAGTTGGAGCTACAACTGCCAGCCTAGGCCATAGCCACAGCAACGCCAGATCCGAGCAGCATCTGCAACCTACACCACGGCCGGATCCTCAACCCACTGAGCGAGGCCAGGGATGGAACCTGCAACCTCACGTTTCGTAGTCGGATTCAATTCCGCCACACCACGACTAGGAACTCCTGATCTTCTGAAGCCAAATGACTTCCACTCAACACTTAGTTGAGAAAGTTAGTCTTCAGTATTTGGGGGGGAGGGGGGGTGGGGCCGCACCCATGGCATGTGAAAGTTCCCAGGCCTGGGATCAAACCTGTGCCACAGTAGTGACCCAAGCTGCTGCAGTGAAAATGCCAGATCCTTAACCTACTGTGCCACAAGGGAACTCTTAGTCTTCAACTTTTATGTACTTTCATACAGAAGTAAGACTTACGGAAAGATTTGTTGTAAATTTCTTTTTCATTTAGACCTAAGGTGAGTAAGCTTTTTACCCTCAGCCCCATAAAAGATAAAGTTTTAAATCAAAGCCCAGTTTTTAATGGCATATAGAGCATTTTTTTCCAAAATGAAAATAGTTTTATCATTTTTATAACTATATAATAATTTATCCTTATTTTTAAAAACTTTATATATTATAAAATATCATAAACAATAAATTTTTGAAATCCTACCACCTAGAAATAACAGCAGTTAACATTCTAACCTATAAACTTACACACACACCCCCCAACCTAGACTTCTTTCTCTGTATAAATGTATATATAGGTTTCAGTATGTTTTGAATATCTTTATTAACTATATAAAATCATAAAAATAACATAAGAATAAAATAAAATTTCCACAATCCCAATACCTTAAATTGAGTTTTTATTTTTGTCATGTCCTTTTCTAATGCTATCCCATATAAACATGTAATTGATATAATTATACATAAAAGATACAATTTCATATTCTTTCTTTGTCCACTGTAAACATGTTATAATGCTGTTACATGAAAAAACTTAAGTAAAATACAACAAATGAGATATTTTATTATAAGAATATCAAAAGAGCCTTCCTGATTATGATTTATAAAACCATTTCCTCATTCTGGGAAATGACTAGTTTTAATAACAACCATAGTAGTTCCTGCCAGGGCTCAGTGGGTTAAGAATCCAACTGCAGCGGCTCATATCTCTGTGGAGGTGCAGGTTCGATTCCCTTGCCCAGCACTGTGGGTTAAAGGATCCAGTGTTGCTGCAGCTGTCACAGCTATGGTGTTGCTGCAGCTGTCACAGCTATGGCTCAGATTCAGTCCCTGGCCCCGGAACTTCCATATGACACAGGTTCCCCCATAAGATTATTAAAAAAAAAAAAAAAGTAACAAACATACCTACCTTTATTTTTAAGGTTTTTATACTTTGTTGCTAAGGAGATTAAATGCAATGGGACATGAAAACTCTTGGTAAACCTGGATTATATGAATGTAACATATTATTATCAATGGAACATAGTACGTTTTGAATGAACACTACAGGTATATGTGCTGTCTCTCAATATTCTTTATGAATAACTTTTTTAGGATTTTTTTGCTCCATGGCAAATAAAACAAGACTCTTCCCCTATGCTACAACTAGATCAGTATGTTATTTAAAAATATATTTTGGAGTTCCCTGGTAGCTCAGCAAGTTAAGGATCCAGTGTTATCACTGCTGCAGCACAGGAGCAGCCAAAAAATAAATAAATTTTAATTTTAAAAAATAAAAATATATTTTAATGTACTTCTGGGCTTGCAAGTAAGTAAGGAAAAGCTCTAACTAGGAGAAAGGAACAAGGAGCTGAAATAGAGTAGGAATATCAAGGAACTAAACATGAATGAATGGAATGAGGATCTCACACCTTGAAATTAAGTACAGACTCCTGAATGGTCCCAGATCTAGAGAGCCATTGGCTTTGTAGAGAAATAAATGCAAATCTTCCTGAAATAAACAATCCCCAATTTAGGGGATTCTCACAGATTAAGTTCAAAAATGTACTTGGAATTTGTTTTTAAAAATCACTAAACCATTCAAGGAAATAAGCCACCATGAATGACAGCAAAAACAACACAACAGATAAAACTTCCAAGTATATTGCTTTTCCTAAAAGAAAGCTATGTTTATCATTACATTAAATGATATTTATCTCTACACAAGATCAGAATTCAAAGTTTTATTTCTGTGTCCTATGATACAACCAGAATTATCAAGGATGTGAAGAACACATTCCTCCAAAATCTCACCCTGAAAGCACTCTCAAATTTCATCCTTCATAACTAATGCTTGATTTTTTTAAATAGCCATAATTTTTTTTTTGAAAAATTCATCTCTATCTTTTTGTTCTTAACTGAGAAGCAGGAATCAAGGGAAACAGTAACACTCCTTTTTTTTCTTTCTTTGTTTTTTTTTTTTTTTTTTGAGTAACTAAGTATACATTACAGTGTGGTTAGTAAAGAAAGACTAAGTTACATCACAGCAACACAACCCCCAAATCACTGGGGCTGTAAGTAACAAGGGTTTTTTATCTTGCCCTCCCTGCATGTTTGCTGTCTGCTCTTTACAGTCTTCATGGAGAAATACAAGCTGCAAGAGCTTCTATCGATATGGAACAAGACAGAGCCAAGACAGAGGAGAACATGGCAAATGGCAAATTGTGAGCTGAACCCTTGGCATTCACTTGGTGAGAACAAGTCATACGGCCATGCCTAACCTAAGGTCAAGAGAGTAGGGAAGTACAAGCCTAGAACATGCCCAGACTGTGGAGAACCAGAAATACTAATGAACAGCACTAAGGGATACCACATACAATTATTTCGGTTCTTCAAATACCACCTCCACTAGCAATATAAACAAAGAAATGCTGAACTGAATGCGATTCAAAGTTTATATGATAATTCCACTACTAGATTTTACTGGAGAACCATAAGATGGTCTCAGAGGAATGTGGGTGTGACAACAGCCTCAGGCATTCATTGTTTCAAAGATATTAGGCTTCCTTATCAATTGAGTAAACGGAGCAGTTATCCAGGGCTCTACTCTTCCAAGTAATTTACCCCCTAACTTGATGTTTCTCTAATCAGAGAAGAAAATGTTTGACACACCACAATAGCTAGAAGTCAAATAAAAATCACCATTATATACTGTGCACTTAAAAGAAACTCCTTCTGATATCACTAGAAATGCCTTTTTGCTTAAAACATAAGTCTATGTAGTAGGTTAAACTGCTTTTAGTCAATAAGACATGGGCAATATAATTGTCAAACTTGGAATGATTGATGAAATCCTCAGCCTTGTCATTTCTTCCTGCCCTCTTGCTTCTCTCTCTCCTATCTCTTTGCCTCTCTTCTTATTGAAGGTAAGTGATAAAAGATATGTTTAAGAGTTTCTCTTAAGGAGAGCACTTTATTGATTGAAGAAAATATCCTAATACGTAAATGCCTTGAAGAGGGTAAACTCAAAATAGCCAAACTGTTGCTCCTAAGAAGTTACTGGGTAGCTTCTAGTTAAAGATAACAGATTAAACACAAGTAGTTAGTGGAGTTCCCCTAGTGGCGCAGCAGATATGAACCTGACTAGTATCCACAAGGATGCAAGTTTAATCCCTGGCCTCTCTCAGTGGGTCAAGGATCCGACATTGCTGTGAGTTGTGATGTAGGTTGCAGATGTCGCTCAGATCCCACATTGCTGTGGCTCTGGCATAGGCCAGTGGCTACAGCTCCAACTTGACCACTAGCCTGGGAACCTCCATGTGTCACAGGTGTGGCCCTAAAAAGCAAAAAAGGAAAAAAAAAATGACTGGTCTCCTTTCCAGAGCATGAAAGAACCAATTCATAACTATGAAAATAGGAAAATATAAGAAAGAAATATTCATCCTATCTTTATACAGGAACAACATCACCAGTAGGTAACCAAATAGCTGACAAGTAGAAGACTGCTTTAAAAGAGTTGTCTTGCTAATAAATGAATATGGAATAACATTATTTATTTTCATTTTACAACCTCAAATTAATTTAAGGATCTAGGCAATGATCATTAATAATTGCTAACACAAAAAGAGAAAGCAAGGCATTAGTTCCTCATGATAGAAGTATGCAACAACACTTCTGAAGTAGTCTCCCCTCCCCCAATATTGCAATAGTAAGTCTGAGTAAGTATCTAAATCCAACTATCAGTTTTTACGAAACAGAAAAGACACCATAAAATGTTAAATACATCACAAGGATACAAATCAGCAAAGTCCAGACTGAAAACTACATGACAATTGACTGTTTCTTCAACAAACTATAAGACAATTGACTGTTTCTTCAACAAGTATTTGCAAGAGGCAAGAAAAAAGGCAGTAAGAAAGCCAGAAAATGATTGAGAGCAAAGGCATATACAAGAGAAGAGAGAGAGAGTGAGTGAGAAATTAAGAGACTTAAGAGATATAGCAAGCAATATATGAATCTTAACTTAGACCATGAGTCAAACAAACCACTATGGAGTGGAAATAGGAACCATTACTGAAACACCGAGGGAATTCTGAACATTTATTAAACTATCTGTGAAGAGAAATTACTGTTTTTTATATTTAGGTATGATGATAATGTTGTGAGATGTTGCGACTATGTTTCTTGTTTTTTAAAAAAAATTTTTTAGAGGTACACATAGAAATAGTTATGAATGAAATAATGATGTCTATGACTGCTTCAAAATAACAAATAAAAACAACTGGCCATGAGTTATTAACTGTTCATGGGAACCGTTCTCTCTCCTCTTGTATATGCTTGAAATTTTCATAATGAAAAGTTTAAAAAAGAGTTAGACACACAACCCCTGCTAAGATACCTATTTTCAAATTATGCAATAACTGATCCCCTGGCTGAGCAAAAGATGGCACAAATATATCCTCTGGAGAGGTTGAAACATTGAGTCCCTGATATAAGGGACACCAAGAGTAGTTAAATGTAGGATGCTGCATGAAATGAAAATTACTTGAAAGTTTACTTGATAAATGTTGAGATTCTTCTCTAACCTCCTTCTCCTACTTAACTTTAAGAGCACTGGCAGTCAGAAAAATACTTCTCAAGTCAGAAATTGAGATAGTCTTCACTACAGAATTTCGCAAGCCCAAGAGAAGAGATCTAAGGAGACTGACATTAGGAGTTCCTCCCATGGAAACAGATCAGCCACAAATCCTGTGGTGATGTCTTGGAAGAAACACTCTGAAGAAGAAAATTTCAAAACTATCCTTTGAGAAATTAGAAAATACTATATTTATGAAACAAGAATAGGATGCTAAGGAGTTTCTGCTGTTGCACAGCAGGTTAAGGATTGGGCATTGTCACAGCTTTGGCACAGGTCATAGCTAAGGCTCAGATCGATCCCTGTCCCAGGAACTTCCACATGCTACAGATGTGGCTAAAAAGGGGGAGGGGGGAGAACAGGATGCTGAAAAAAGAGACGAATCAGAGAACAAAGATCTTATTAAAAAAAAAAATAAGACAGAAACGAAAATACTAAACAGAAGGCCTGGATGATAAAACTGAAGAAATACTGTAAAAAACAGATTAAGGAATAAGAAAGAAGGAAAATGACAGAAAAATACTAGATTAACTAAAGATTTGATATATGAATAAAAGTAGTTCAAGAAAAAGAGAACGGAGAAAGCTATAAAAATGAAATAATTAACAAAATCATTCAAGGAACTTTACCAGGGTCTTGGAGAAATAAGGAGAGATTGCTTAAAGGAGTACAAACTTTTAGCTATAAGATGAATAAGATCTGAGGAGTTAATGTAGAACATAGTGACCATAGTCAATAATGCAGTGTTACATAATTAAAATTTGCTAAGAGAGAAGAACTCAAGTGTTCTAGTCAAAAAAAAAAAAAAAAAATAGGAGTTCCTGTCATGGCTCAGCAGTAATGAACCCTGCTAGTATACATGAGGATGCTCTGGCCTTGCTCAGTGGGTTGAAGATCCAATGTTGCTGTGACCTGTAGTATAGGTTGCAAACGTGGCTTGGATCCCATGTTGCTGTGGCTGTGGCATAGGCTGGCAGCTGTAGCTCTGATTCAACACCTAGCCTGTGAACTTCCATAGCCATGAGTGTGGCCCTAAAAAGACATTAATAATAATAATAATAATAATAAATGTGAGGTGATGGATACGTTAATTAACTAGGTGAGGGGAAATCCTTTCACAATGTATATGTATATCAAATCACCATCATGTACACTTTAAATATCTTACAAGTTTATTTTTCAATTATATCTCAGTAAAGCTGAGAAATAATAATACACCTTAATTCCAACACTTTGCCAAACAATATAAATAGTATTGAAAAAATATCTGTTCAATTGATGTGCCAATGTATAAACCCTTTGGAGAACATGCAAAATTCAAAGAAGTCTCCAGGAAGGAACCAACAGCACCTAAAACTAAAAGACAACCATGAGCTGTCTGACAGCTATAGCATTTATCTGGTATCATCCATTCATATGTTCTCCTGTTAGAATTCCACTGTCAGTGTGCTTCGGACCATTTATTTTAATTATTACGTCCATATGGCTTTATCAACCTTGCTCAAAAAGTAGGAAGAATTTAGAGGTGATGTCAGATACAAGTAATAGCCTTTCAAAAATATTTTTTCTTATACAAAGATCCATCATTATAAAAAGAAAATGATTACTAAATGGTAACAACAGAAGTAGTCTAATGTAGGTCCAATTTATGCTTAATATTCAGAGTAGTTTTATCTTTTGAACAATATAAAATCTTGCTAGGACACAGCTAATTACATTAACATCTAGAGTATGAAGAAACCTCAACATTTATAATAGACAATTCATTATCACAGCAATCCCATAATTTTCATTAGCAGGAACAATTTCTATTTGTTAGCAGTAACAATCTTCTGCCTTCCTCCTGTTAACATGAGTTTCATAAAGCTATACAAAGAATAAAATAAAGATTTAGTTAACAATTTCACAACATGAGACAAGAAGAGAAACTAAACACTGATCACTTAAGGCACAACACTCTGTGGGTAGAATAAAAAATATCAATACTCTATTATACTTGCCTTTAATTTGCTTGCAAACATAAAAATCATCTTATATGATTAAATTTCAGAGGCCAGAAGAAAATTTCTTTTCTAGCATGAAATTTTAACATTCAAGAAATTATTCTTTAGTGTATTTCTAGAGCTTTTGCAAAAACTCATAAACATTTGTATAGCACTTACTACATGCTAAGCATTGTAATAGGCACTAGTTGTACAAAAAAGAGAAAAAAATGCAAGAGTTCCCATTGTGGCACAGCAGAAATGAATCTGACTAGTAACCATGAGGTTATAAGTTTGATCCCTGGCCTTGCTTAGCAGGTTAAGGATCTAGCATTGCCATGGGCTGTGGTGTAGGTTGCAGTCATAACTCGGATCCTGCGATGCTGTGGCTGTGGCATAGGCCAGCAGCTGTAGTTTCAATTCAGCCTCTAACCTGGGAACCTCCAAATGCCACGGGTATAGCCCTAAAAAAAAAGAGAGAAAAAAATGCACCTCAAACTTTACCTCACACCATATCTAAAAGTTAACCCAGTAAATCAACTATACTTCAACGAAACTTTAAAAAGAAATGAAAAAAAGGGGAAAAAAGTTAACCCAAAATTGATCACAGTCCAGATGTAAAAGCTAAAACTATAAAACATCTAGAAGAAAATATTTATAATCTTTGAGTACACAAAGATTTTATAGACATAAGACAAAAAGCATACATCATTTAAAAAATACATCTTTTTTAAATGTATTAAATAAATCTAGCCTCACCAAAATTTTAAAATTCTTCTCTTTGAAAGACACCATTGAAAAAATCAAAAGGCAAACTACAGACTAGGAGAAAACAGTCTCAAATCATATGTTTGATGAAGAGCTTGTATCTAGTATAAATTCTTAAAAACTCAAAAATAGGAAGGAACTCAATTAAAAACTGGGAAAACATTTGAACAGATAATTTACAAAAGTAGATATACTTATGACCAACAACCACAGAAAAAGATACACAGCATTACTAACTCATAAGGGAAATGCAAATTTAAAGCCACAATAAGATATCACTCCACATTCAAAAGAGTAGTTAAAATTTAAAACTATGGCAACAGATCAAAGGAGGAATCATAAGGAATCACAAGAAAATATCTTGAGACAAACAAATTTGAAAATATAACATGCCAAAACTAATGGGATGTAGCAAAAGCAGTAAGTACTAAGAGGGAAATTTGTAGTGGTAAATGTTTAAATTTAGAAACAAAGAATATTTCAATTAAATAATCTAATTTATATCTCAAAGAGCTAGAAAAAGAACAAACCAGGAGTTCCCACTGTGGCCCAATGGGATCGGCGGTGTCTCTGGAGCACCGGAACACAGCTTCAATCCCTGGCCCGCACAGTGGGTTAAGGATCCAGTGTTGCCACAGCTGCAGAGTAGATTACCACTGCAGCTTGGCTGATCCCTGGCCTGGGAACTCCATATGCCATGAGCAGCCAAAAAAGGAGGAAAAAATCTAAAGAAGGAAAGAATAATAAGGATTGGGGAAGAAATAAATGAAATAGAGAAAAGAAAACCAGAAAAACTCAATGCCTAAGAGTTGGATTTTTTGAAAATATCAGCAAAACTGAGAAAAACCCTTAGATAAAGAAAAAAGACTCAAATAACAAAAATAAGACATGAAAGAGGAGACGTTACAACTGATGCAATAGAAATTAAAATATTTTAAGAGATTACTATGAATAGTTATACCTCAACAAACTACATAACCTAGAATAGATACTGAATCACAAATAAATAAAAAATCTGAACATAACTATAACTAGAAAGGGGACTGAATTGGCAATCAAAACCTTCCCAACAAACAAAAGCTTCAGTAAAGAATTCTAACAAACATACAAAGAACTAACAGCAATCCCCCTCCAATTCTTCCCCAAAATTGAAGAGAACACTTCCAAATTCATTTTATGAGGCAAGCATCACCCTGATACCAAAGCCAAAGACACCAGAAGAAAATAAAACTGCAGACCAATTGATGTAAAAATACTCAATGAAATAGTAGCAAACTGAATTCAACAGCACATTAAAAGAATTATACACATGGAGTTCCTGTCACAGCACAACGGAAACAAATCCAACTAGGAACCATAAGGTTGCAGGTTCGATCCCTGGCCTCGCTCAGTGAGTTAAGGATCCAGTGTTGCTGTGAGCTGTGGTGTAGTTCACAGATGCAGCTCGGACCTGGTGTTGCTGTTGCTCTGGTGTAGGCTGGCAGCTACAGCTCCGATTAGACTCCTAGCCTGGGAACCTCCATATGCAGCAGGTGTGGCCCTAGAAAAGACCAAAAAAAAAAAAAACACAATGAGATATCGCCTTATACCTATTAAGATAGCTACCATCAAAAAAAAAAGGAAAAGAAAATAATAGGTCTTTGTGAGGATGTGGGGAAACTGGAATCCTTACACACTACTAGTAGGAATATAAAACTGTATAGTTATTATAGAAAACAACAGGGAGATTCCTCAGAAAACTAAAAATAGAATTACCATATGATCCAGCAATCCTACTTCTGAGTATACATCCAGAAGAACTGAAATCAGTATCTTGAAGGGGTATTTACACATCCAAGTTCACAACAGCATTATTTACAATAGCCAAAAGATAAAAGCAGCACAAGTGTCCATCAACAGATGACTAGATGAAGAAAATGTGGGAAGTATACATAATGGAATATTATCATGCCATAAAAAGGAAATCCTACCATTTGCAACAACATGGATGGACTGAGGGCATTACGCCAAATGAAACAAGTTAGACATACATATATATACACACACACACTTACACAGTTACACATACATACACACAATAGAATATTATTCAGCTTTAAAAAGGAGGTAAATCCTATAATATGCTACAACATGGATAAACCTTGAAGATATCCTGTTGAGTGAAATAAGTCAAACACAAATGGCCAAATACTGTAATAATTACACTTGTGTGAGGTTTTAGTATAGTCAAAATCATGGAAACAGAAGGTAGAATACTGGCTGCCCGGGCTAGGGAGAGGAAATGGAGAATTGTTGTTTGATGGGTATTTACCCAAGAGAAATGAAAGTGTATGTTGACATAAAGGCTAATGTTCAAAGCACCTTCATTCATAATAGCCAACAGTAAGAGTCATCAACAAGTAAATGAATAAACTCATTGTGATATATTCATACAATGGAATACTACTCAGTCATAAAAAGGAACAAATTACTGATATGTAAAATAACTTATATAAACCTCAAAAACATTACACTGAGTAAAAGGAGATGAATACAAAAGAATACATGCATTCTACATGATTCTTTTTAAATGAAATTCAAGAACAGTTAAAACTAATTCATGGTGACAGCACATCCATGGGGATGACTGCAAAGGAACACAAGGAAAGTTTTTGGATGATAGAATTATTTTACATCTTGATTGAGGGGGTAGTTTCATGGGTATATGCATTTATCAAAACTCATTAAACATATGCTTAAAATAGGTTTTTTTATATGTAAATTATATCTCAACAGAGTTGATTTCTTTAAAAATCAACTATGGGCTAGGCTGAAAAAGCAAATCTCAATAAATTTCAAAAAATTTAGGCATATAAACTATTTCTCTGACAGTGATGCAATTAAACTAGAAATCAATAACAAAAGATAATCAGAATATGTTTGGAAATTAAGCAATAAACTCCTTAAAATGGGTAAGAAAAAAATTACAAAGGATGGTATAAAATACTTTTAAATAAATGATATTTAAAGTACTGTATATCAAAACTTGTGGGACCACATGAAAATATATAGCCTAAAATGCAAATATATGAAAAGGACAGAAAAATCAATAATCTGAGTATCTTCTCAAGGAGTTAAACATACACACAGCAAATTAAGCTCAAGGAAAGAAACAATAAAGATTAAAAACAAAAATATATTAAATTCAATACAGACGATCAACAAAGGAAAAAAGTTAATTCTTTAAAAAGACTAATTTAGGAAGTTTCTTTGTGGCATAGCAGGTTAATGATCCAGCATTACTGCAGTGCAGGTTTGATGCCTGGCCCAGGAACTCCCACATGTCACAGGTGTAGCCAAAAGATAAAAAGACTAATTTATAAACTCCTCAAAAAAGACTGATCAAGAAAAAAAAAATACAGAAAGAAGGCTCAGGAGTTCCCATCGTGGCTCAGTGGTTAACGAACCCGACTAGCATCCATGAGGATGTGGGTTCCATCTCTAGCCTTGCTCAGTGGGTCAAGGATCCTGTGTTGCTGTGGCTCTGGCATAGGCCAGCAGCCACAGCTCCGATAAGACCGCTAGCCTGGGAACCTCCATATGCCGCAGGTGCAGCCCTGAAAAAGACAGAAAGACAAAAAAAAAAAAAGAAGAAGATCATGAATAAAAAGGGAGGCAATCACTACATGTTCTTCATTATTATAGAAATGATAATTCGCCCTAAATTGACCTAGTATAGATATAATGCAATCCCAATCCAAAATTCCACATATGTAGTAATGACGAGCTGATTTTATTTATTTATTTATTTATTTATTTATTTATTTATTTATTTTAGGACTGCAGGTAGGTGTGGCATATAGAATTTCCCAGGCTAGGGGTCGAATCAGAGCTGCAGCTGCCGGCCTACAGAACAGCCACAGCAATACCAGATCCACCACGTCTGCAACCTACACCACAGCTCATAGCAACGCTGGAGCCCCAACCCACTGAGCTAGGCCAGTGATCAAACCCACATCCTCATGGATACTAGTCAGGTTTATTTCCGCTGTGCCACAACGGGGATCTCCATGAGCTGATTTAAAATGTATACTGAAATGCAAAGAATAACCAAGATAATTTTAAAGAAGCAGAAGAAAGTACAAGCACTTACTCTGCTGCATCAGAAGATAATAAAAATCCAGAGTAATTAAAGATAGAGTAGTTTTAAAGCAAGCACAAACAAAAAGACCAATAAAGCAATATAAAGAATCCAGAAATAGAACCATACACATAGAGGAGTTCTCTGTGGTGCAGCAGGTTAAGGATTCTGCGTTGTCACTGCAGCAGCTTGGGTCACTGCTGTAGAGAGGGTTTGATCCCTGGCCCAGTAACTTCCACATGCCACAAGCATAGCCAAAAAATGTTTTTTAAAAAAAGAAGGACTATATACATGGACATTGGATTTATGACAATGTTCAGTGCAGAACAGTAGAGAAAGGACAGACTTTTCAATAAACAGTATTGGACCAATTAAAATCCATACTGAGAAAAAAATAAAACTTAACCCCACCTCTTTCACATAAAGATCAATTCAGGTGAATTGCAGATCTAAATGTAAAAGATAAAATAATAAAGTCTTAAGAACATAACATAAGAGAATATGTTCATGACCTTGAAGTGGGTAAAGACTGCTTATGCAAGATACAAAAGCACTACTAAAAGGGAAAAGAATAGCACACTAGACTACATTAAAATTAAGAATCTCTGCTTGTCAAAAGATACCATTAGGAGAATGCAAAGGCAAACCAGAGTGTAAGAAAATACATGCAAAGTATAACTTGACCAAGAATTTGTATACAGATTATATAAAGAGCTTTTCTACAAATCAGTAAGAAAAAGGCCAAAACAAAAACAAAAACAAAAAACCAAAAAATCAGCAAAAGACTTCAACAGGCACTTCACAAATTAGGATATCCAAATGGACAGTAAACAAATGGTGCTCAACTTCATTAATTATGAATGAAACCTTAATTAAAGCCATAATGAAATATCACTATACAATCACCAGAATGGCTAAAATTAAATAGATTGAAAATACAAACCTCCAACAAGATATGGAAAAACTTGGAGTTCCGTGGTGGCTCAGCAGGTTAAGGATCTGGCATTGTCACTGCTGTGGCTCCAGTTGTTGCTGTGGCATGGGTTCTATCCCTGACCCTGGAACTTCCAAAAGCAAAACAAAACAAAAACACCGAAGGAAAAAAAAAAAGATGTGGAAAAACTAAAAACTGCTGCTGTAAGTTCAAATTGGTACAAATTGTTTGAGATTATGCATAAAGTTGAACACATACTTACCTTATGATCGAGTAACTACATTTCCAGGTATGTACCCAACAGATACGAATATATGTGTTTATTCAAAGTTTACCTAAGAATGATCAGAACATCATTATTCATAATTAAGGCCTAGAAGCAATCCAGATAGCCAACAACTGAATGTAAACGCATTTACAGCAACAAAAGTGAACAAACTACTGTTACATGTAACATAAGTCAATTTCAGAAATGTATTGTGAGGCTAAAGTTGCCAAAACACAAAGAAAGCAGCCAAAGAATCCATACTGATGGATTCTACTTAAAGAAGGGTCAAAAATCTATGATATTAGATATCAAGATAGTGGTTACATTTAGAGAAGAATGTGGGGATAATGATTGGGAGGGAGCAAAAGGATGTGCTTCTAAAATGTTGGTAATATTCCATTTCTTCAATTTCAGTGGTGGTTATATGAATACATTCACACTTGATTAACACCCACGAGTTTGCACTTTTCTGTACAAATATTATATATAAACAAAATGGAATTTCTTAAAAGTTAATATGGGTCAGAACAAGGGCAGTGGCAGCGGGAATGGACAGGAGACGATGGAAATTTTTTTTTAATCGCAAATGATGTATCTGATGTAATAAGGGATACAAAATAAATATAAGAGCAGGACATTACTTCAAAACACAAAGCTTATATTTCATTCTCCTATATCAAAAGATGCTTCACGTTTTGAATCTCAGACTATCTGTACTACAGACCTGATAAAAGTCAGTTTGAAATACATATTTATTCTTATTCTACTTCTTAACAGGATGTCCTCCAAAAACAACTTTTATATACATTTGAAGAAATCCTATTTGTTGATCCAGATTTTTAAAGAATGACTGAGACTCTTACTGAACAGTTCTTTCCAAAGTAAATTTAAAAACATCTTGTTTTCACAAAAATGCAAGTAGATGAGTCAGGAGTCTTTTTGTTATGCTACCCTTTTTGCTCTTTTACATAATCTATGGAATGCTACAAAATATACTTTTTAAAAATCATCACTGAACTATTCACTTTTTTATAACTATTCTCTTTTGATGCAATTTTTTAACTGCCATTAAGTTTTAGGATTTACAGTATGTACTGATGTTTTAAGCTGAAGAGCTGATTTGTACTAAAAGCTTTCTCTGTATCTATAAAAGCATTATGTTTTTTTCGCCAAATCTTTTAAGACAAATAGTTAATATTCTCATACCTATTTCCCAAGTGCAACAGAACAGCATTACTATTTTTGGTGCTGGTCTATATAACTAAAGCCTTGCAAATCCATCTGGTAACAATCAGTTAAGAGAGAATTGCTGTTTCTATGATGGAGCACCAGTATCTGCCTAAAATATTGCCTAACCCCCATTATCCCTGCATCTGAGAGAGCTGCAGCTTAGAAAATGTTAATCTACTGATTTCCATATCACTAAGTAACACTTACTGACTGGCAACACATTGAGAATTGTGCAAACTCCTTTCTGAAGAAATAATAAAGGAAAATGTAAAGGTAGGACCACAAAGTCTTTCTTTCCACAAGATTCTATTAGTCTTTTGATGCAGAAATCATAGATAATGCAGTTCTTCTCTAATTTTTACAAAAGTCAGAGGAAAAGGATTGCTCCTTCACATCAAGAATAAAAGCAAGCATATCCTAGCTTGGGTTATATATTTTGTTAATAAAAATAGATTATATAATCCTCAATACCCATAAGAACTCAAGGCTGGCTTTGGGCAGTTTTATTTTGTATTTTCTAATTTGGACTGGATGTTTACATTCTTTCATGCTGCAACACATGTTGCCTCATGGAAGTAGTAGGCACTAAACAGTTTGTTGAGTTTTTCTGCTAAAAAAGCATGAGATTAGGACTCTGACCCCCAACTACCTCAGCAGACATCTTTTTCATTCATTCTTAATGCTCTAAACACACCTAATTTCAGTTTCTAAATCTAACACTCTTTTGCCCTCACCACTCCCTCTTCTTTCTTCAGAATTCAGATGAAGTATGTCTCCAGGGAATTCCGGACTAGGTCAGGTCTTCCTGTTGTACGCTCTCATTTTGCATTGTACTCCTTCACACCATTAATCACAATTGTAATTAAATAATTATCCTGTGATTGATTAGTTTAATATCTGGCTCTCCCTGGGGATGTATGTGCCATGAGTTTTCACAAGTTTATCCCAAATGCCTTAAACAAGTAGACTCAAAATGAGGATTTGTTGATAAATAAATGAGTGTAAACCCTAGCTGTACAACTCACTAGGTAAATTTGAAAGGGTCACTTAATATCATTGTTTCAGTTTTAAATCTATGAAACAATGATAATGAAAAGGCTACCTCACAGAGTTGTTGGGATTTATGATGAACTCTAAACTTTAAAATATATAAAAATATTTATTATGATTCTCAGCAAGGATATCCACATTATGTTATAGCTAATGTTTTCAGCTCTATCTTAATAATATTAGCTAAGGGCTTCAAAAAAATCTTACAGATTATCAAGATGCTAATAAATAGTGGAACTATATGACAAAAATTAATACGTGGTCATTAGTTCTAGTCAGTAGAAGCTTGTGACAGATTCCAAGCACTGATCTAACAATTGCCAGTTTCATAATAATTGTCCATCTCACATGAAAGCCTGGCAGGCCCACTGAAATTCATGCTGCAGAAAGAAGCATTTCTTATGGAGTCAGCCTCAAATGAACAAATACACCAGTTAAAGTGTGGATCAATAGTGGAAAGATGAGCTTTTCCAATTCACTCACAACTAGCTTGAATCAATAGGCTCATGTAAATCAATTTGTTATATTTGCTACATTTATAGACTTTGATCTTTAATATAAACCTAGCAATATAACAATACACATTTCTTTTCCTGTGTTTTACAGTGATCTCATCATGAATATGGTAAAGGAAAAAAACTATTTTCCCCAATTGTCCATTAACCTCTTTCAGGTATCTCTTTCTGGTAACCGTCTTCATAAATAGA
This sequence comes from Phacochoerus africanus, assembly GCF_016906955.1. Taxonomy (NCBI): domain Eukaryota; kingdom Metazoa; phylum Chordata; class Mammalia; order Artiodactyla; family Suidae; genus Phacochoerus; species Phacochoerus africanus. The sequence goes on from NC_062558.1 coordinate 45,930,509, forward strand.
ATTTAAAAATTATATGTAAACAACTAAAAGCTAGACACAAAGGGAAATTACTAATTATATGTAATTTTAATCTTGTGTTATACACTTATCTTAGGTACTCCTATAGAATCCTAAATGTTATGTACATATGTGTACATGTATGAACATATGTACATGTGTATATATTCATCACACATGTACATACACACATTATAAAGCATAATACATACACACATGTATATATATAAATTCAACCATTGCTTTACTGTATTATAATTATGTAGTATTTATCTATATCTGCTCCTAGAAGCTCTTTGAAGGCATGGTTAATGTTTCTTAAATCTGTCTTCTCCTTAGCACATGGTACAGTGTTTCAACATAATCAGTGCTCATGAATGTTTGATAGACGGATTTCACAATTTCTCTCCATCATATTTTTCTGACACCTGATTCACACTTTATTTATAAAAGTTAGCTTCTGGGATTGTTTATTCCCAGCTCTGAAGGAAAACATGCACCTAATAGAAATGCTTTCCTGGTATAATGTCTGTTATTTTTTTCAAGAAAATCCAGTGGGAGGGGGAAGGATGATGTAAAGGTGAAATAAAATCACCTATCAGATGATAATTTACTAATTTTTAATATAGGTTCATTATGCTATCCTCTCCTGTTTATGTTTGAAAATTCTCATTATAAAACATTTTAACTGAAAAAAAGTTATTCTCTATACGAATTTTGCATGCTTCGCTTCTTTGATTATTTTCACACTTAAAATTTCTTCTTCAGGGAGTTCCTGTTGTGGCGCAGTGGAAACAATCCAACTAGTATCCATGAGGATGTAGGTTCGAGCCCTGGACTCGCTCAGTGGGTCAGGGATCAGGCGTTGCAGTGAGCTGTGGTATAGGTCACAGACACAGCTGGGATCCCTCGTTGCTGTGCCTATGGCTGTGGCGTAGGCCAGAAGCTGTAGTTCTGATTCGAACCCTAGCCCGGGAACTTCCATGTGCTGAGAGTGTGGCCCTAAAAAGAAAAAAAAAAAATTTCTTCTTCAATACTAATACTCAGGACAACAGAGTAAGCAGTGGTTATTAAACAGCCCACACTTTGAATTTCTGATGCAAATCAGGAAGATATTAGTTCTTACTTTTTACCTAGAGTAGTCATGCTAATACAGAAAGAAAAGAGCTAACGTAAGAGTTAATATGTCAACTGATAGCTTCAGCCACCTTACTATTTAATCCTATCCACTGCTTCTTTGGTTCAAATTTTAGCAGCTGAGAGAGATCCCAGAAAAGCCAGGACAAGTTTTCCAAAAACAAAACAAACAAACAAATTTTAGAAGCTGAAATGGAAGGGTATATTGACTTTTTCTAGTCCAAAAGGCAGCATTTCTTTTTAAAAACAAAAACTCAACTCTCATTAAAGATGAGATTTCCAAAAACATTTTAATGACATGAGAAAAATCTCATGATATACTATAAAGTAAAAATAATCAAGATGTTAATTTCAGAGGTGTCCAAATTTTATAAAAATAAAAATATACACTCCCATCTATACACACACATTCATCTATTTATGTATGGAGACACATACAGAAAATAATCTAGAAGAAAATATATTAATATTAAGAGAATTCTGTTATAATAATTTATTTTATTATTTATATTTACCATAGGTTATGATCCCTACAATGGGCAAATATTGCTTTTTTCTTCCACTTTTAGTGAAATATAATTGACATACAGCACTGTGTGTACGTTTAAGGTGATCTGACTTATACACAAAATGAAATGATTACAATAAGTTTAGTGAACATCCATCATCTTATACAGATAAAAAATTAAAGAAACAGAAAAGAATACACGTTTTTCCCTTGTGATGAGACCTCTTAGGATTTACCCTCTTAACAACTTTCATGTATAAGATATGTGGAACTTTAAGGCCCCTTCAAGGAGATAGAACTCAAAGCCTCTGGCCAAGACAAGCATTACCAGACCATTATCATCACCCCACCCGTCTTAATGTAATGCCCCCTCCCATACATTGAGTAACCAAGCCTTCTCCTTCCTATCCCCTAATAGGAAAGGTATGTGGCCCACTCCTCACCCCACCTATAGGGGCCTTATACACCCCCAACCAACCAGCAAGTGTATCATAAAACCTCTCTTTCTCCAACCAATCAGCAGGTCAGGAGGTGTATAGTAAGACCTCTCCTCTCCCTGGGCTATAAAAATGGACACAACCACTGGCTCTGGCTCAGGGTTGGTTCTCCCTGATTATCAGGAAGTTGTCCTGCTGCACTAGCAATAGTGTGTCTTATCTCAATAAACTTATCTTTCTTTTCATCCTGCTATGCTGGAAAATTCTTTTTCTGACACACACGCACAGACCATGACAAGATACAGCAGTGTTAATTATATTTATCATGCTGTATATTACATTCCTAGTACTTACTTATCTTTTTTTTTTTTTTTTGTCTTTTTAGGGTCGCACCTGTGGCATATGTAAGTTCCTAAGCTAGAGGTCTAATCAGAGTTGTAGCACTAGCCTACACCACAGCCACAGCCACAGCAGCTGGGGATCTGAGCCACATCTGCAACCTACACTACAGCAAACTATACCACAGCTCATGGCAACGGTGGATCCTTAACCCACTGAGTGAGGCCAGGGATCAAACCCATGTCCTCGTGGATACTAGTTGGGTTCATTACTGCTGAGCCTCAATGGGAACTCCCACTTATTTATCTTATAGCTAAAATTTGTGCCTTCTGACTACCTTCAATTCCCCCTCCCCCTCCCCTTCTTTTATCTTCATATAATTTTTTTTTTTTAATTTTAAGATTTTTTTTCCCACTGTACAGCAAGGGGGTCAGGTTATCCTTACATGTATACTATCTTCATATAATTTTAAAATCATACTGTTTGTTATATGAGGTAGTCTTTGTATATAATACAAAACAGTTAAGGATTTCAAGACCTCATATATCAAGCTTAAGAAAAATGACACTGGGAGTTCCCTTTGTGGTGCAGCAGAAACGAATATGACTAGTATCCATGAGGATGCAGTTTTGATCTCTGGACTTGCTCAGTGGGTCATGGATCCGTTGCCCTGAGCTGTGTATAGGCCACAGGTGCGGCTTGAATCCCGTGTAGCTCTAATTTGACCCCTAGCCTGGGAGCTTCCTATGCCGTGGTGCAGCTCTAAAAAAAAGAAAGAAAGGAAAATGACACTGATCTTTTACTAAGAACAACGTGACTTGTAGCAGAATTTTATGAATAAAACAACTGATTACTTCACATTTTTTGTATCTCCATCTATTCTTCTACCTTATAGGTTGTAAATTCCTAATAGGAATCCACTGCTTTAATTAATTATTTATTTATTTTTGGTCTTTTTGTCTTTTTAGGGCCACACCCGTAGCATATGGAGGTTCTCAGGCTAGGAGTCTAATCTGAGCTATGGCTGCCAGCTTACACCACAGCCACAGCAACACCACATCTGAGCTGTGTCTGTGACCTACACCACAGCTCACAGCAACGCTGGATCCTTAACCCACTGAAAGGCCAGGGATCGAACCCGCAAGCTCATGGTTCCTAGTTGGATTTGTTTCCACTGGGCCACGACAGGAACTCCCACTACTTTATTTATTTGACATATCCATTACTGTACCATTAGAGCATTATGTCCTAAGTAACCATAACAAAAATAATTAAAACAATTATATCCTTTCTTATATATTCATAAGTGGACCAATGATTAGCAGTATGAATCTCTGAGATAACCCTGTTCTACTGGAAAAAGAGAAAAATTTGGCAAGTTAGCTAAAACAATTAATCATTTCCATCTGCCGCAAACCATGTACACTAAAATACTCTCCCAGCTTTACTTAATGGAGAAAATGGAACCTTCATTTGGTGTTCATATCATATCAATAGAAAGAACATGCTGAATAAGGCCTTCCGAATGGACTACTTTGTGAGCCAACAAAAGGCCGGAAGCTGAAGAATTAAGAAGAGAAAAACCTTACAGGGAGTATTCGTACTTGGCAGCTACTGGTGATTTGATCAGGCTCAGGACAAAATATTCTTGTTTTACTTCTCTGTATTTTCATAAAAATGATTTTTCCATTCCAACACTTACATATGCCTGTGCACAGCAGTGAGAATAGCATTCACGGACTCTCAGTACATATGGTATGCATTCAATGACATCATTCAGCACTACATTTGCCAAGTCGAACCTCTCCTATAGACCACCAAAACACAGTTTCACAGTCCCTGTGGGGCTAAGCAAGTAGGTCCAAAGCAACAGGTCAGTTCTGCAGAATGGAGAGGTTATTAATGTTTCATCCCATATATTCCATACCCTCCCTATCCCCTAATAAATAAAAACCTTTGTAATCTTGTAATGTATTCAGGTTTTATTAACTCTTTCACTGTTGTTTTGCATAATAAAGTAAATAAACACTTGATGGCTCATTGCTACAGTGCTCTGGCAGGTGCTGTTTACTGTCTTTTCATGCAAGAAATTACAGAGGGAATTTTTATTATGAAGACAGATGAAAATTACTATCGAGTTGTAAATCATAACTCATGTAACTGATATTTTTAATTAATGATTCTTAAATAAAAATCAAAGCAGCTTTTCTATCAAAGAAAAGCTTCCAATAATATTCTGGTTTTTCTAATTTAAACATCCCATTTAAAAGATTTTAAAAGGGTTATATAATGGATTCTATCGTCTTTCAAGACAGTTAAAAACCTTGATAATAATTTTCAAGGAAGTATTAAAGGTCTATTTAAATTATTTTTCAAACCGGTGAAAAAAACTGAAGAAAAAGCAACATTTCTCACATAAACTATTTTCCAATGATCTATGATATACAACCACACATGTAAGTATAGGAAAACTAAAATAAAAAGATACTGCTAAAAGATTTCAGGTGGGGTCTTGCTTCACAGCAAGCTGGCTACTAAGGCAGTTTAACACATAGCAGAGCTCAACACAAACTGTTCAGAGTTTTAAGACAAATGTCAAGAAACCTAATCTTTAGGTAATGCAAGAGAGAAGAGCACTCTTTCTTCTTTTTTGATGAATAATTGAAATTCAATTTTATTTCACACCCAGGGTTAACTTCTGTCTTAATGTATTTTTTTTAATTAAAGCATAGTTGATTTACAATGTTGCAGATGCAAACTATTGCAAAGTATATATATGTATGACTGGGTCACTATGCTGTACAGCAGAAATTGGCACAACATTGTAAAGCATTCTTTTTTTTGTGTCTTTTTTGCCTTTTCTAGGGCCACACCTGCAGCATATGGAGGTTCCCAGGCTAAGGGTTGAATCGGAGCTGTAGCCGCCACCCTACACCAGAGCCACAGCAACGTGGGATCCGAGCTGTGTCTGCGACCTACCCCACAGCTCACAGCAACACCGGATCCTTAACCCATTGAGCAAGGCCAGGGTTCGAACTCCCAACCTCATGGTTCCTAGCCGGATTCGTTAACCACTGAGCCACGACAGGAACTCCGTAAAGCATTCTTTTTTGAAAGACCTCAGTATCTCTTCATTTAGCTAGCCTTTCTCACATAAGTCTGGGTTGTAGAATACTTGGGGTCTGAAATTTTGTAAATTATAAAATGTCATGTATTACATAATAAACTTATTATATCTTTTTAATAAAAATGTATAGTAACATATTTCCATTTCCAAGAAAAAGAAATGATTATCCATGTTTCAATGTAAACAGTAAATTAATATGGCAATGCTATAAATTTTCTGAGGAATGCTCATGTCTACTAGACATTTTGATCCTTCTTAAGAATTATGCAAGCATTTAGAAACCAAAATTTACTTAGAAATATAAAACACAAGAAAGGTTCTAAAAAATCAATGATTAAATTGTAAAATTCATGACCTGCTCCAGGGAATAGTTTTCATATTTTCTCAATAATACTCACTCAACTCAATACTCAATAGCAAGTAGATAAGACTCACTACAACCTATTTTATAGTTGAAGAACCTGGGCTCAGAAACGATAAATATCTTGCCCAGGGCTGCAGAGTTACTAGGTGGCAGAGCTAGGTCAAACCAAGTGTTACTTATTCTAAAGCCCACCCTACCTCTTCTTTCTTTTATATGAAACTGACCAAATTTAAAAAGACTTACTATAAAAGCATAAAGCTCAAGTTTTCTAAGGACTAGTTGGCAGAAAAGATTGGGACTAGAACTATATATTCCATAATATGAAAGTAAACAAGATAAAAGCAGGAATTTTCCAGCATTCTCTGACAGCCAAAAATAAAGAAGATAAATCTACTAACTAAAATAAAAAATGCATACTGTTTGGTTAAAATACATGTACCTCAAAATACTAATAAGTAAACCACTTCCCAACTCCCAATATTTACTGGACTCCTTGATATATTCCATTTCTAAAATTCTGATCTTCTATTTGTTATTCAGTGTTTGAGGAAACCAGTCCCCCATTTTCCTCAAGAGATAAAACCACCTTCCCAAAGGTAAAAATTGATGGCTCTTAAATATTAAAACAATCTAGTGTAAATAACTGGCTAAAGAGCTTCTTCCAATCAGTTTTTGCATCATTAAAGATGTGGCATACTCAACAAAATTAGCAATCTAAAGAGAAAAAGAAAATTTCCACAAAAGATAGTCAAGTACCTACCCTCTGCTCCACCTCAAAAATGAATATAGACAGAGAACCCTAGGGTAGACAAAATCATAGCCGGTGAACTTCCAGTTAGGGTCCAGTATACAAGCCAATGGCCAGGCTATCTTTGCAGTTAGGAAATTCTTGTAAGCTCCTAAGCCACAGAATGTCTCAACTATGAGACTTTCCAATAGCCAGGTTAACCTAAAGTCCCAAAATTCATCCTAACTGAAACACTTCATAAAATCATTTGAATTTCTCAAAAATACTTGTTAGCCACTTATTACAGCAACATGCTGACTATTCTAATTAGGATTGTAGGAAGAAAATACTTTTTAATTCCTTAACATTGCTTCATTACTTCATACTATATTAAATGCGAACTCATTCAAAGTGACTATTAGGCAATTTTTTTCTCTGAAGTTTTTAGAAAGAGAATTTTCCAAACATTTATTAGGCATCTTTGATATACCTACTACAAGTAGATATATTATGCTCAGCAATTTTTGGCAGAAATCTTTAAATATTCCTATCATTGGCTTTTTCTGGCTTCAGCATGAAAACTTCGGGAAATTGGAGACCATATAGGATTTCAGCTGCATGGGCTGAAAACAGACATTGGCTGATTTATTTATATTAATAAATACCTGTTCTAAGATCACAGATGACAAAATTTAAGGTTTTGAGAATTAGTATATAAGACTATATAAGTATAAACACATACACACAAACAAATTAAACTTATGTTGTTGTAGTATGTCTGGCAGAATTCCTCTATCAGTTAGGAAGTTAAAAGGTCTCTATATATTCAAGAATGATATGCTTTATTCATTAGCATCTTCTAGGCCCTAAAAAATAAAAATGATAGAAAAATTGATGATACCATAGTCCATAGAAAAGAAAATTTAGTTCTCATCCTAACTGTGCCAACTAACTGGCTGTACATTTTGGTCAATGAACTTAATTTCTCTGGACTTAAATTTCATTATGTATAAAATAAAGAAAAGCTACTCTAGCTTCCTTCTAAAGTCCTAAAATGGTATTCTTATTTTTATTTTTTTCCTTTTTATTTTATTTATTTTTCCACTATACAGCATAGGGACCAAGTTATACTTACATGTATACATTTTTTTTCTCCCTTCCTTTTGTTGTGATATAAGTATCTAGACATAGTTCTCAATGCCACACAGCAGGGTCTCATTGTAAATCCATTCCAAGAGCAATAGTTTGCATCTGATAACCCCACACTCCCGATCCCTCCCACTCCCTCCCTCTCCCCCCAGGCAGCCACAAGTCTATTCTCTAAGTCCATGATTTTCTTTTCTGTGGAAAGGTTCATTTGTGCCATATATTAGATTCTAGATATAAGTGATATCATATGATATTTGTCTTTGTCTTTCTGACTTATTTCACTCAGTATGAGAGTATCTAGTTCCATCCATGTTACTACAAATGGCATTATTTTGTTCTTTTTTATGGCTGAGTAGTATTCCATTGTGTACCACATCTTCCTAATCCAATCATTTGTCGATGGACATTTAGGTTGTTTCCATGTCTTGGCTATTGTGAATAGTGCTGCAATGAACATGCATGTGCATGTGTCTTTTTCAAGGAAAGTTTTGTCCAGATATATGCCCAAGAGTGGGACTGCTGGGTCATATGGTAGTTCTATGTAGATATCTCTAAGGTATCTCCAAACTGTTCTCCATAGTGGCTGTACCAGCTTACCTTCCCACCACCAGTGCAGGAGGGTTCCCTTTTCTCCACAACCCCTCCAGCACTTGTTATTTGTGGACTTATTAATGATGGTCATTCTGACTGGTATGAGGTGGTATCTCATGGTAGTTTTGATTTGTATTTCTCTTATAATCAGAGATGTTGAGCATTTTTTCATGTGCTTGTTGGCCATCTATATATCTTCCTGGTATTCTTATTTTTAAAGTCAATTTTATCACCCTTGGTTATCTTGTTTTCTGAGTAATAGCAGATCAAAAATAGCCAATTACAGAGAGAAGAAGGAGGTGTAACAAGAAGCAAACCACTGATAAAGGCAGCTGACAAAGGAGGAAGTGATTGAAATATTTTAACAATCAGACCCAGGAACCCTCGTGATAAACTGAGTCTGTTAGAAATAAAAGAAAACAGCTCTTCTATTAATAGATTAATCAAAGGTCTTATTTCTATTCTAGAACTCAATTTTGCTTTGGTCTTTAACTAAACTACATGATAAAGAAAAAGAAACAGGATAGAAATAAAATTTATCACTTGCAAGTGTTGACAGTTAAAGTAAAACAACTATTTGTGAGCTTATGTTCTACTTAGAACAAATTAAGAGGGAAAGTATGTCCTTTGAGTATATCTGTAAGTTATAAGCTACTTTACAGTTATAATATTATAGAGTACTCCATTAGGCGATAAAACAAATTGATTTAAACAAGAACCAGTTTCTAGAGTTCCAAACAGACATATGTGGGGAAAAAAATACTACATTTGGGGTCATATGATATGGTTTTCGGACCTAATTCTACCCAAAAGCAGCACATGAAAGACAGAAGATAAGTCATAGTCTTTTCAAGCTTAACTCTTAATCTCTTAATTGGAAAATAAAGATGATAATAATGCTTACCCTCACAAAGTTGAAAGGATCAAATGAATTGAAATCTTTGAAAATATTTTATAATGATTTAAAAGCCTTTCACAATCTAATGCCTCATACACATCTTATAAATCTCCATCTCCAAGGTTTGGAGTAATTAATATCAAAACGTTACCTTCTTACAGAGAATAACTGGAGGTCAACTGCATATATGTGACTGAACTGTAAAAGTTAATATGTTTTTCTGACAAGCACTGCCTGACTCACTCATAAACAAAAGCAGTTAGGTCAAACTACTGATTTCAGGTATGATGGAGTAGTCTGTGGCAAACCAACTCTCTCATCAAAAATATTCTAAAATATTTAAATAATATATATTTTTAAACTATCTGTTTAAAGAGAAAGCTGATAAAGCAGCTGGGATTAGAGAAGCCAAGATTCCAGAGAGGAGAGAAGAACTGAGGTGAACTGATATATTCTGCCGCCCCTCTTACCCTCTGGGCATTGCTAACTCTGGGCAAAGGTCAAGAGGCTGAGAAGCCATCCAGGCTTTCCTCTCCAGAGGGAAGGCTGCTTCTGGAAAACACAGAAACAGAGCTTTTGCTTATCTCCCAGGACTAATAAAGTAAAATTAGAAACTTGAAGGGCCAAGATCCCAGAGAGAAGAGAGAAGTAGAGAACTAAGCCTGACATACAGCCAGCTTTCTCCTTAAGACATCTGCCAAATAGTGCAGGACAAGAGGCTAAGCAGAAAGCCTTCAAAAAGCAGGAAGAGGTTTTCAGTTGCTCCAGCCTTAGAATGCTGAAGAGACAAGAATGAGAGTGCAGAACTCACTGGGGCAAGAAGCCCTAGTGAACACACAGAGCTCTTGGTAGAAACTTCTAGAAGGTCAGCCTTAACATATCTCAACCTCAATCTCACTGGATTAAAGTGATCAGCCCCACTCTATGTATCTAGCAGAGAAAAAAAAGAACCTATCTAAAAGAAAACGTTGTCTGAAGATTCACCAATTTTTATACACAATATCCACCTTTCTATCAAAATTTACCAGATATTCCAAGAAAGACAAGGCAGACAACCAAAAGAAAAAAACAGAATCACAGGCAATTCAGAAAACAGAATTAGCAAATAAAAACTTCTAAAGTAAAACACCATAGTTAACATGTTTAAGAAAATGATTTAAAAAAAAGAAAATGAAGAAACAAGATAGAAAATATTGAGAATTTAAGCAGAGAATTAAAATATTAAAAATATAAAATGGAAATATTAGAATTGAACAAGTACTAAAATTAGGATTCAATAGATGAGTTTAACAGCAGATTACTGACGAACTAGAAAGCAAGCCAAGAGAAAATAAACTGAAACAGAACAAAAAAAAAAAAGACTAAAAAAAGAATTAAGTACTAATACATGCTATAATATAATGAACCTAAAATCAATCTAAGTGAAATAAATCAGACACAAAAGACCAGATATCATATGATTCTATTTATATGAAATGTCCAGAATAGGCAAAAACACAGATATAGAAAGTATATAGTGGCTGCCAGAAACTGAGAGGTTGTGGGGTAGGGAAAATAGAGAAGACTGCTGCTAATGGGTATACAATTTCTTTTTGGAATGGAAAAAAGCATTCTGGAATTAGACAGTGGTGATCCATGCATAATCATATGAATATACTAAAAAGCACTGATTTTAAAAGGATATAATGGCATGCTAATTATATCTCAATAAAGCTGTTACTGAAAAAATGGAACAAAACCCAATATGCGACTTACAAGAGACACACTTTGAATAAAAATACAGAAAGATCAGGATGGAAAAAGATATAACATGTAAACACAAACCAAAATGCTATAATAGTACATGAGTATCAGACAAACAAAAGTAGCATTAGTCAAGATAAAGAGAGACATTTAATAGTAATAATTTTAAAAGTTAATCCATTAAGAAGATACCACAATTATAAATCTATGTATACCTATATAAATTGGGTTATTATTCAGCAAATATACATATCCCTCTACATCTCACTGAAGATATTCTCCCCATTCTCTTTAATATTAGGCTTGGCCAGGTTACTTGCATCAGCCAGTGGACTGCCAGTGAGCGGAACATGAGTAGAGTCTTAAATACGTCTACACAGTTTGGATTGAGTCTTGTTCTCACTGATCTAATATAATAAGCGAATGTCCCAGATAACCTTACCCCATCAGCAGGAGATGCAAAACACCACCAAAAGAAGTAGAACTAAACTCGCCCTACAGCCTAAAGCAAACTACACAATCAACCCTAGACCCATGAGCAAAAATTGGATGTTTATTATTACACGCCAGAGATTTCTAAGGTTGTTTGTTATACAGAAAGTCAACAGATATAACCCAATAGTACATAAAAGCATATAATGCAAAAAATTGACAAAACTAAAAGGAGAAAGTACACAAATTCACAATTACTGTGGAAAACTTCATACATCTCTTTTAATGGCTGATAGAGAAAGCAGACAAAATCTATAAGAACACAGAGGAACTGAATATCCAGCAAAGTTTATAATAAGAAATCTGTATCATATATCCTTGGTTAATAATAAAATTGGAATCAATTGAACAGAAAAGATTGCAACAGAAGGTATTACCTGTGATGTTCTGATAAACAAGGCTAAAACTGAATTGACTTTTCTTAGCTTGAAGTTTAGCTTTAAAAAAATGTGATCTTCAATGCCTTCACAGGTTTGGGATAAAGTAATGTACAATACTTAGGCATGTAAAATATCGAATACCCACCTCATTTCTCTGCTTCTCTTCAAAGCTATACTTCCCCCAAAAGGCTGTTCCCCAACTTGCTTAACCCCCAACTTTCTCAAATCCTTCTCTACCTTCACTCTTCCTCTCATGTGAATATAGTATCTGGCAGCACGATTCCACTGAAACCACTTACCAAAGCCAACAATATCTCTATATTGCCAAATGCAATGGTCACTTCTCAGAAATCATCTTATTCAACCTCTCATTTGCCTTTGATACAAGTTATTGTCACCCTTTATTGAAACAACAGTCTTTCTCAGCTTCGATGATACTGCGGTCTCCAGCTTTTGTTGCTATTGCAGTGGCAGCTTCCTCTCAGTCTTCTTGGCTGGCTCTTCAGTCCAATCTTTAAATGTAGGTGTTATACAGGGTTCAGTATCAAGCCCTCTTTTCTTACTTAAACTACACATAATGATCTTATCCTACCTGTGGCTTTAAATATCATTTAGATGATAATAAATCCTAATTTCTGTCTCCAGCCCAGACATCTTCTCTGAGCTCCACTTCAAATATCTGATTGCCCATTTGATATTTTCTCTTGAGTCTATTAGAGCCATTTCAAATGAAGCATGTCCTAAACATAACACTTAATTTCATCCCTCTCCTTCCCTAGTCTATTCTCTCCCAATAGTTACTAAGGACAGAAACCTCCAAGTCATCTTTGCCTTTTTTCCCTTACTCCACATTTCATTAGAAAGCCCTGTCAATGCCATCTCCAAAATTTATCTCCTACATCTATATTTCTCTCCACTGTCAATGCTACCACTAAACTCCAAACTATCATCACATTCCACTTAGATACTACAGTAGCCTTTAACTCCTCATTTCCCATTCTGGTCCCCTTATAATCTATTTTCCTCCCAGCTTCCAGAAGACCTTTTAAAAATGCAAATCAGGTCATGCCACTTCCCAAATTAAACCCATCGAACAGCTTCCTACTGCTCTTAAAATAAAAGCTTCTATACATCCTGGCCCCTGACTACCTGCTCAATTTCATCCCTTCACTCTGCCCCTCAAACACTACACTACAACGTGGACCCCCAATGTCAGCACAGAGAACAAACAGCATTTTCTCTTACATCATAGCAGTTTTGCTCCAGGTTCTTCACAAAGCTAGGTGTTTCTTAGTTTCTAGGTCTTGGGTTAAAAGTCACCTCAGAAATGTCTTCCCTCACTACCCTATCTAAATTAGGTCTCTTCTGTTATTCTCTAATACTCTGTGTACTAACCTCTTAGCATTTATCACAATTTATGTCATTTATTACCTGGCTTTTCAACCAGTATATAAATATGAGAAATCTGTAATCACAGATTCTAAGATTGTTTTTTTCACTATTGTATCATAAGTGCCCAAAAGAATGTCAAAGTTCCTGGAGTTCCTATTGTGACTCAGCAGGTTAAGAACCCAACATAGTGTCCATGAGGATGTGGGTTCGATCCCTGGCCACACTCAGTGAATTAAGGATCCAGTGCTGCTGTGAGCTGCAGCATAGGTCACAGATGCGGTTTGGGTCTGGTGTCCCCCTTGCTTAGGGTGTAGGCAGCAGCTGCAGCTCCAATTTGACCCCTAGCCTAGGAATTTCATACACTGCAGATGTGGCCTTAAAAAAAAAACCAACAGGAGTTTCCTGGGTTAAAGATCCAGAGTTGTCACTGCTGTGGCTTAGGTGACTGCTGTGGCAAGGGTTCAATTCCCAGGCCTAGGGAAATTCTGCATACCTTGGGTGCAGCTAGTAAATAAATAAAGAATGTCAAAAACAAAGCAGGTGCAATGTGAAGCTGCTACCTGCTATTAAAAGTGACCCAAAGATCCCTGTTCTCAGGTGGTTAGGATATTTCAAAATAAATAATTCGGATTAACCTCATAACCGATTTACACAGATCTTTTCTCACTATAACGCTAATGAATCCAAATTTGGAAACACTGAGGCCTTACCATTCTGTTTGCCAGGAGACCTCATAGTTGCATCTTGGTGTGTTTGCTCCCTTTCAACTCCATGGTATTAAAAGCCAGGTTATCTAGGTGTTTATGGTTACTAATAGAAATTTTTTAGTAAAAAGGGTGTGAGCTGATTTAAAAAGAAAACCTTCACAGCCTGAATCAGCTGCCACCACCACTGGGATAGGGTTGGCCTGACCCCCAAGGACACTCTTCCAGATAGTACTGAGATCACCAACACTCAGCCTAGGCAGTCACAGGGATCCACCCTCAGGCACCTTAATGAGGCAGAGCTTGCTCTAGTGCCACTCTCTCAGATTTTCAAAAGATGGAGGTGAGGAAGGAAAGTCACTATCTGAGAGCTTTCTATGTGCTTGGTATTTTGCATATGTTGTCTCATTTAGCCTTGAAACAGCATAATCAGTCAGCTGTTATCACTACACACATTTTATAAAAAAGGACAAAGAACATCAGAAAGATTAGGGGATATATTAATGGTCACAGAGCTAGCAGAGAAAATAGTAGAGCCATGGTTCAATGCTAAGTCTATTGTTAAAACGATCACATTCTTTTCAAAAACCTAAAGGAATTAAGAAAAATGGCAACCAGCCTGAATATGATCCAAGGCAAGTCCTGGATGAAGCCCTCAAAATGGATCCTCTATAGCCTTCCAGCAGGCCCCCCATCTAATTAAGTTTTATCCAAAAGGCAGAAACAACACTCCACAAGGCAACACTTTCCAAACTGATATGGAAACATCTTGGCAAAGATGTGGCAATGGAGAAGAAAACCAAATCATAGAAAAAACATCTTCTTGTAGTATCAGTTTTGCTCACTGTGAAGTAACCTGAATTATTTGTTATCAAACCAAATACCAGTATGTTATGAAGTAAAATACAAAATTCACACAAACCATTAAGTTTAAAAATGAATTCACCCAGTCACAGCAGCCAGCTGTGGCCAAACCTCCCAAGAAATAATAAACTGTCTCTAGGGATGCTTTTATAGAATAACTGAAGAAGCATTTGGCCATTTATCCTAGGTTAAGACAATTTAGGTAAAGTGAGGGGGAAAAACAATGGATTTTAATTTTTTATTATTTTCTCATTAAAAAATTAGAGAATTTAAAAGGTTGATGATAAATCTAAGAAAAAAAGTATAAGTTTGTAAGCCAAATAAAATCATAAAGAATTAGACAAGTTGCTTTTAATTGAAAACCCAAAACACAAATTACACAGATCATATTAATAATTATTTAACAAGGAATGAGATGATGCTCTTGCCCCTCCATTTTTCATTTGTTTCAGTTTCTTATAATTTACCAAAGCCCAGGAGTTCCCATCATGCCTCAGTGGTTAATGAATCCAACTAGGAACCATGAGGTTGCGGGTTCGATCCCTGGCCTTGCTCAGTGGGTTAAGGATCCAGCGTTGCCGTGAGCTGTGGTGTAGGTTGCAGACACGGCTCAGATCCAGTGTTGCTGTGGCTCCAATTACACCCCTAGCCTGGGAACCTCCATGTGCCATGGGAGCAGCCCCAGAAATGGCAAAAAGACAAAAAAAGAGGATTAAGATGGTGGAATAGAAGGACTGGAGCTCAACTTCTCTCTCCTAAAAACAACAAAATTCACAACTAAAGGCTGAACAATCTCCACCCAAATGGACCGGGAACCTTAAAAAAGAAAGATACCCTACTCCAGAAGAAAAAGATGAGGTCACATCAAGAGGTAGGAGGGGCGATTTTGCAATATAAATGACCCCATACCTCCTGGGTGGGAAGCCCCACAGACTGCAAACTAACTGGTTCACAGAGACTCACCTACAGGAGTGAGAGTTCTGAGCCCCACATCAAACCCTCACGTGTGGAGATCTGGCACTGGGAGAAAGAGCCCCAGAGCATCTGGCATTGAAGGCCCGTGGGGCTTGTGCACAGGAGCTCCACGGGACTGGGGGAAACGGAGACCCCATTCTTAAAAGGCGCACACAGACTTTCACGTGCACTGGGTCCCAGGGCAAAGCAAAGTCTCCATAGCAATCTGGGTCAAACCTGACTACAGTTCTTGGAGGACATCCTGGGAAAACAGGGGTGAACGTGGCTTGTTGTGAGGGAAGGACATTGAAGGCAAAGCTCTCGGGAATATTCAGTAGCTGCCTTTCTCTGGAGGTGGCCACTTTGGGAAGATCTGGCCCCACCCCTCAGTCAGCTGCTGAGAAGCCCCAGGGCAAACAACAATCCAGGTGGGACCACAGCCCCGCCCCTCAGTAAACAGGCTACCTAAAGACCCCTCAGGCACACACCCGCCTCTAATCCCATCCAGAGACTGAGCCCCACCCACCAGAGGGGTTAGAATCAGCTCCACCTACCAATGGGCAGGTATCAGCCCCTCCCATCAGGAAGCCTACAGCAAGCCCCCATACCAACTTCAGCCACAAGGGGGGCAGACACCAGAAGTAAGAGAGGCTACCACTCCATTGCCTGCAAAAAGGGCACCACACCAAAAACCTATAAAAATGAAAAGACAGAGAACTATAACTCAGATGAGGGAGAAAGGAAAAACCCCAGAAAATCAGCTAAGCGAGGAGGAGGTTCTCAGCCTCCAGGAAAAAGACTTTAGACTGTTGATGCTGAAGATGATGCAAGACATTGGAAATCAACTGGAGGCAAAGATGGATAACTTACAGGAAACACTGACCAAAGAGATACAAGATATAAAACTTAAACAAGAAGAGATGCAAAATACAATAACTGAAATAAAAAATTCACTAGAAGCAGCTAACAGCAGAATACAGGAGGCAGAAGAACGAATAAGCAACGTGGAGGACAGATTAGTGGAAATTATGGATGCAGAACAGAAAAGAGAAAAAAGATTGAAAACAAATGAAGAGAGTCTCAGAGAACTCTGGGACAATGATAAATGCACCAACATCCATATTATAGGGGTGCAGAAGGAGAAGGGAGAGAGAAGGAGACAGAAAAAACATTCCAAGAGGTAAGAGCCGAAAACTTCCCTCACATGGGAAAGGAACCACTCACTCAAATCCAGCAAGCACAACGAGTACCATATAAAATAAACCCAAGGAGGAATACACCGAGACACTTTTTTTTTTTTTTTCCCACTGTACAGCAAGGGGGTCAGGTTATCCTTACATGTATACATTACAATTACATTTTTCCCCCAGCCTTTCTTCTGTTGCAACATGAGTATCTAGACATAGTTCTCAATGCTATTCAGCCGGATCTCCTTGTAAATCTATTCTAAGTTGTGTCTGATAAGCCCAAGCTCCCAATCCCTCCCACTCCCTCCCCCTCCCATCAGGCAGCCACAAGTCTCTTTTCCAAGTCCATGATTTTCTTTTCTAAGGAGATGTTCATTTGTGCTGGATATTAGATTCCAGTTATAAGTGATATCATATGGTATTTGTCTTTGTCTTTCTGGCTCATTTCACTCAGTATGAGATTCTCTAGTTCCATCCATGTTGCTGCAAATGGCATTATGTCATTCTTTTTTATGGCTGAGTAGTATTCCATTGTGTATATATACCACATCTTCCGAATCCAATCGTCTGATGATGGATATTTGGGTTGTTTCCATGTCCTGGCTATTGTGAATAGTGCTGCAATGAACATGCGGGTGCACGTGTCTCTTTTAAGTAGAGTTTTGTCCGGATAGATGCCCAAGAGTGGGATTGCGGGGTCATATGGAAATTCTATGTATAGATTTCTAAGGTATCTCCAAACTGTTCTCCATAGTGGCTGTACCAGTTTACATTCCCACCAAGGTGTAGGAGGGTTCCTGAGACACATATTAATCAAACTGACCAAAATTAAAGAGAAAATTTTGAAAGCAGCTAGAGAGAAGAAACAAGTAACATACAAGAGAACCCCAATAAGGTTATGACAGATTTTTCAGCAGAAACTCTGCAGGCCAGAAGGAAGTGGCATGATATACTTAAGTGTGATGAAAGGAAAAAGCCTCCAGCCAAGATTACTTTACCCAGCAAAGCTCTCATTCAGATTTGAAGAAATCAAAACCTTCACAGATAAGCAAAAGTTGAGAGAATTCAGCAACACTAAACCAGCTTTACAACAAATACTAAAGGAACTTCTCTAGGCAGAAAAGAAAAGACAGCAACAGGAAACAAAAATTCCACAAATGACAAGGCTTACCAGTAAAGGTATATATACAGTAAAGATACAAAATCATCCATGCACAATTATACCACCAAAATCAGAAATCATGAGAAGAGGTGGGTACGAATGCACAGAATAAATTTCCTATTTGTCTCAGCATATTTTCCATTCCACTTCTCCAGAGAGAGACACTTAATCTCTTTCTTAAGATCCATGATATAATAATCTGTCTGAATGTAATTGTGTTTAAACATATGTATTTTAGTCTGTAAAAAAAAATATTCTGTGATAATCTATGTGGGAAAAGAATGTGAAAGAATGGATGTGTGTACATGTATAACTGAATCTCTTTGTTGTACAGCAGAAATTATCACAACCTTGTAAATTAACCTCTAGCACTGGCAAAGCCATAGTGAAATAAGCACTATCATACGCTGCTGATGAAAATATTAATTAGTATAACCATTTTGGAAAACAATTTGGAATTACATATTGTTGGCCACAAAAATCATAACACTCTTTTTTTCTTTTTTCTTTTTTTTTATATATTTTTTTATTTTTAGGGCCATACCTGTGGCATATAGAGGTTCCCAGGATAGGGGTCCAATTGGAGCTACAGCTGCCGGCCTATGCCACAGCCACAGCAACATCAGATCCAAGCCACATTTGTGACCTATACCGCAGCTCACAGCAATGCCCGATCCTTAACACACTGAGCTCGGTCAAGGATCAAACCCAAAACTTCATGGTTCCTAGTCAGATTCGTTTCTGCTACGCCATGATGGGAATTCCCTCATAACACTCTTGAACCATGTAATTCTAATTATGGGAATTTATACTAAGGGATAATCATGTGCAAAGATTCATTTAAGTATTATTTTAATGTAGAAAAATTGGAAGCAATCTTCATATCTCCAAATAGAAACATAGTTAAACAAATAAATCACAATAAAATTAAAATATATGCATACAATGAAATAGTATTCTAAGTCACATTTTAAAAAAATTTCTACACCCATGAAAAACGCTATAGAACACATCAAATGGAAAAAAAAATGTTTATTGGACTTGTTGCTGGGAGTTAAATTACCTGAATTTTTCTTTGTACTTTCTATATCTAAATTGTGCTATATTTTAAAAATCTTTTAATCCAAAGTTTTGGGTTTTTTAGTTATTCTCTTATACAAATCTTGCAGGTAGAAACACATTCACATCCTTTTTAAATGTATTATTAAATTTGGGATCATTCTGGGAAAGGGGAAAAATATTTAAACTTAACAGAATGCATCTTTTCTTTTATAATTCTGTTTAAATAGTCTGATTTATCTATACTCCATGAAGCTTCCAATAAAAGGACAAAAATACTACAAAGGGAAGCTGTGCAGGTACCATGAATGTAACAAAGAATTCATTCTCATATCCTGAGTATTAATTAAATCCTCATGGAGTTCCTGTCGTGGCGCAGTGGTTAACAAATCCGACTAGGAACCATGAGGTTGCAGGTTCGATCCCTGGCCTCGCTCAGTGGGTTAAGGATCCAGCGTTCCCGTGAGCTGTGGTGTAGATCGAAGACGTGGCTTGGATCCCGCGTTGCTGTGGCTCTGGCATAAGCCAGCGGCTACAGTTCGGATTCGACCCCTAGCCTGGGAACCTCCATATGCCGCAGGAAGTGGCCCTAGAAGAGGGGAAAAAAAAAAAAAAAAAGCTTCATAGGCACTTGAAAATAAATCTGAAAACCAACAAAATACATATATAAGAAGAATTAACTGACCTGTTATAAACTTAAAAGTATTTTCCTTTAATAACTTCATACTATGGTACTTACAGACTTCCCACGTGGCTCACAACATACTATGGTACTTACAAATATTTATATGGCTTTTTACATTGAAATAAATCTAATTTAGCAAACACCTATTAACAGTCTACTATGCTCCATGTTCCATAAAAATTCAATACCAGGAGTTCCCGTCATGGCACAGTGGTTAACGAATCCGACTAGGAACCATGAGGTTGTGGGTTCGGTCCCTTCCCTTGCTCAGTGGGTTGACGATCCGGCGTTGCCGTGAGCTGTGGTGTAGGTTGCAGACGCGGCTCGGATCCCACGTTGCTGTGGCTCTGGCATAGGCCGGTGGCTACAGCTCCGATTTGACCCTCCATATGCTGCGGGAGCGGCCCAAGAAATAGCAAAAAGACAAAAAAAAAAAAATTCAATGCCAAAATGAGACTACATACCATTTTTGTACTTAAGACTAGAATTATAATGGACAAGTCAAAACATTAACTACAGAACATTTTTTTACTTCTTGTACTAATACCACAAACAAAGTAGAGTTTATGCTTATATCTTTAGTATGGAATATGCACTGTGGGGTGGGACACATGTGCACTCAAATACTAGTTCTTCCATATGATCTCAGGAAAAGAAGAACCTCTCTGAGCCTCAATATCCTTAACATGAAAAACTACTACAGATAATAACTACATAGCATTAAGGTTGAAATCAAATAACATTTCTCATTTGATATATGGTAAATGATATATATTAGATTAAATTATTCTAACAAGTATCTTTCACAGCTTTAAATTTTTCTTTCCATGATAAAAATGCAGGTTCCACTTCCCATAATGGTAGAATTGCTTATATGGAACCTCTCAACTTAAACATTATAAACTATGGAGAAAGTATAAAAAATAACTATTAAAAGGAAAATACAATGAAAATCAGACAGAAGATGGAAAGGAGTTAACCCTTGAAATAAGAGAACTGCAGTTGGCAATAAATGTTTGTATACGACTTTTCATCCTAGAACACTCCTAGTCATATGTTACAAGGTGGCAAGAATTCAAACAAAAAGCCAGTCTTACTGGCTCAAGTTGTTAAAGAATGGAATTATCTCTTGGCTCCAAATTCACCCTTTAATACCTGTTCTGCACTAATGAATGGAATTTCTCTTTAGAGTCAACATAATGAGCTTTCTCAGTAGAGGGCACTAGAGGACCACTGCAAGAGGAAGGAGCTCAGTTTTTTTGTTTGTTTGTTTTGTTTTGTTTTGTTTTGTTTTCTGGCTGGGGCACAGGGTATCAATAGTGTCAGTATGAGGACATCTGGTAGCACTCTGCCCCCAGAAAAGTGGTAAGAACTTGCAGTCCCTTAGTAAATTCACAGTCCCCAGCTCAGCCTGGTGATTACCTTCCTGCAGCCCTCTCAACACAGATACTGCATGCCCCAAATCTCCTGCCCACACTGGTGCCTCAACTCCCTCTGCTTGCTCCTTCCCCTGGAGGTATGTTTCCTACAACACATTCAATGTCACATCCCTACCTATGTGAACACCATGTACACCAGTTCTGCATACAGAGGTGCCCCCACTTCCTCTGGATTCCCATCTGATTGGGCACCAGAGTGAGGAGACCAGCGTGAGGATTGCCTGTGGCCAACTTGCTTCATGGTTGCCTAAAAACTCCAGACCAGTTCTGGTCCAGGCAAACCTGAAACTTCTTTGCCATCCAATGGGCTATGAATATACTTTCTCTAATAAAGTCTCCAGACTTGGGAAAGGGACACTATTCCAAGTTTGTCCTTTCTTGGATACTCTCCCTAAACTTTAGGGTACCCTAGAAAGTTATTTTAAGTCTTACAGATACACTTTTATCATAGTTTAATACTTTTTTTGGCCATACCCATAGCATGCAGAAGCCCATGCCACAGCAGTGACTCAAGCCATAGCAATGACAATGCTGGATTCTCAACCCAATGAGCCACCAGGGAACTCTATAGCTTAATTTTTTATATTAAACTTTCCTATTTAAATCACTGTCTCCTGATTGGAACCAGGCTGATACAGAATTATTATAGGATATGGTCCCAGGGAATAGGTTCCTAAAGATGAGTTTCTAAAACTGATTTGTTTGGGCCGTTGATTTGAGGGAAGAATGAACTTGCTGCCAAGGAAAATAGGATGTTAATAATCTATAGCATATAGTGGCATCACAGTTGATCAAAATATCACTTATGATTGTTTGCAATAAGGTGCCAACTAAAGCAAATGCCTAGGGGGCTCAAGTGGCTAATGGACTTCACAAAACTATGACAATGACAACTATAAGGAGGAATTCTTTTGACTGCATTTCAGTGCTAACAAAAAGAAAAATGACAAAGTCAAGTCTGTTGACTCTCAGTCCAAGTCATGGTTTGAGACTCACAGAGCTTCCATGACAACCCTAAAAGAACCTTTTATTTCTTATAGACACAGGGAAGATCTTGCTAAAAAATCAAACACAAAATTTAATTGTATGGGCTGCTGAATTACAAAAACAGTTGAATTCGTAGTCTCACCAAGTCTCATGAAATTTAGGACACTGCTTGAAAAAGAATGGGGTATTGAAGTACGGAAGATTTCATAGAAAAAAAGAGTAATAGCAAGAAAACAACAGAATATCTTTAAATATTGACAGAAAAAAAACCTGTGCATCTAGAATTCTATATCCAGTAAAATCATTCTTCAAAAATTAAGACAAGGAGTTCCCATTGTGGCATAGCGGAAACAAATCTGCCTATTATCCATGAGGATGTGGGTTCAATGCCAGGCCTCCATCAGTGGGTTAAGGATCCAGTGTTGTGGAGTTCCCGTGTGGCTCAGAGGAAATGAACCTGACTGACATCCATGAGGACTCAGGTTCGATCCCTGGCTTCGCTCAGTGGGTTGGGGATCCAGCATTGGTCGTCACCTGTGGTGTAGGTCACAGAGGTGGCTTGGATCCCACATTACTGTGGCTGTGGTGTAGGGCAGCAGGTACAGCTTCCATTGGACCCCTAGCCTGGGAACTTCTATATCCTGCAGGTGTGACCCTAAAAAGCAAAAATAAGAAGAAGAAGAAGACAAAATAGTTATTTTCTGAAAAATAAAATCTGAGAGAATATATTATCCAGAAGCCTTCCCTGTGAAAATTCTAAAAGAGGTTTTTCAAACTGAAGACAATTGATATCTCATGAAAACCGAGATCTCTGAGAAAGAATGAAGAGAACAGGAATTGATATATTTGTGAGTAAATACAAAAAATATGTATCTTTTTTTTTTTTTCTTTTTAGGGCCGCACCTGTAGCACATGGAAGTTCCCAGGCTAGGGGTTGAATTGGGGCTTCAGCTGCTGGACTAAGCCACAACCACAACAACGCAGGATCCGAGCTGTGGCTGTGACATACACCAAAGCTCATGGCAACACCGGATCCTTAACCCACTGAGCAAGACAAAGGATCAAACCCGCAAACTCATGGATACTAGTCAGGTTCATAACCCACTGAGCCACAATGGGAACTCTGAGATTAAGAATTTAATATCCGTATATTCAACTTTGCCTCTAACTGCAAGATGTTGTTTTTAAAATGAGATCCTATGCAAACCTAAGATACCATAATAGCACTTTACCATCTATTTGCATAAAAAACACTGTTAGGATGTGCAATATTTATAAATAAATGCCCTTTGAACTATAAAATCCAATAATCTAATACTGTTTTCATTCTTGATTTATTAACTAGATCAAACAAGGAACAAACTTTGTGAGAGCCAGAAGCAGATTCTTCATTTTTAAACAATGCTTAACTGTACTGGTACCAAAACAGACATACAGACCAATGGAACAGAATAGAGAACCCAGAAATAAATCCAGATACCTAGAGTCAATTAATCTTCGACAAAGGAGGCAAGACATAAAATGGGAAAAAGACAGTCTCCTCAGCAAGTGGTGCCGGGAAAACGGGACAGCTGCTTGCAAATCAATGAAACTGGAACACACCCTCACACCATGCACAAAAATAAACTCAAAATGGCTTAAACATAAGACAAAACACCATCAAACTCCTGGAAGAGAACACAGGCAAAACATTCTCTGACATCAACAAGTTTTCACACCACAAACATCAGAAATAAAAGCAAAACATCAGAAATAAAAGCAAAAATAAACCATTGGACCTAATCAAACTGACAAGCTTTTACACAGCAAAGGAAACCATTAAAAAAAAAAATAGACAACTTACAGAATGGGAGAAAATAGTTTCAAACAATCCAACTGACATGGGCTTAATCTCTAAAACATACAAACAACTTATACAACTCAACAGCAAAAAAGTCAACAACCCAATGGAAAAATGGCAAAAGACCTGAATAGATATTTCTCCAAAGAAGATATACAGATGGCCAACAAGCACATGAAACAATGCTCAACATCACTGATTATTAGAGAAATGCAAATCAAAATAACTATGAAGTACCATCTCACACCAGTCAGAATGGCCATCATTAATAAGTCCACAAATAAAAAATGCTGGGAGAGGGTGTGGAGAAAAGGGAACCCTCCTGCACTGTTGGTGGGAATGTAAATTGGTACAAGCACTTTGGAAAACAGTATGGAGGTACCTCAGAAAACTATATGTAGAACTACCATATGACCCGGCAATGCCAGTCTTGGGCATATATCCAGGCAAAACTTTCCTTGAAAAAGACACATCCAGCACATGTTCACTGCAGCACTATTCACAATAGCCAAGACATGGAAACAACCCAAATGTCCATCAACAGATGACTGGACTAGGAAGATGTGATATATATACACAATGGAATACTACTCTTTTTAGAACAAAATAATGCCATTTGCAGCAACATGGATGGAACTATAGACTCTCATATTAAGTGAAGTAAGTCAGAAAGAGAAAGACAAATACCATATGATATCACTTATATCTGGAATCTAATATACGGCACAAATGAACCTTTCCACAGAAAAGAAAAACATGGACATGGAGAATAGACTTATGGTTTCCAAGATGGAGGGGAAGAGAGTGGGAGGGACTGGGAATTTGGGGTTAATAGATGCAAACTATAGCCTTTGGACTGGATAAGCAATGGGATCCTGCTGTCTAGCACTGGAAACTGTGTCTGGTCACTTGTGATGGAGAATAATAATGTGAGAAAAAAGAATGTATACATGTATGTGTAACTGGATCACCTTGCTGTGCAGCAGAAAACTGATAGAACACTGCAAATCAGCTACAATGGAAAAAATAAAAATCATTATTTAAAAAACCAATGTTTAATTGGTGTCAGAGCTCAGAATTCAACCTGCAATGGCATTTATAGACATAATAAAGAATCACAGAATTTTGCAACTGAATAAGACTTCAGATCTTAAGTAACTCTAATATGTTTCCTTCATTATACAGGAGAAGTAATGGATGTTTGAATAGTTTGAATATGTCTAAAGACACATACAAGTTAGCAACGAGATAAGATTGACTCTTTCCAGATCCAGTCTTCATTCTATATGTTATACTAAACATTCCACTCCTGGTAAGATTACCATGAAACAAGGGGAGACTAGTTAAAAGGTAACTAGAAAAGACCAGACTATCTTCACAGACTTTTACTCAGAATGAATCTTTGATAGACTTACGTTATTTACCCAAAAGTGTCATGAACTACATTAAAACCAGTAGTGAGAAGCTCCCGTCGTGGCACAGAGGAAATGAATCCAACTAGGAAACATGAGATTGCGGGTTCGATCCCTGGCCTCATTCAGTGGGTTAAGGATTCAGCATTGTCATGAGCTGTAGTGTAGGCCAGCAGCCATAGCTCTGATTGGACCCCTAGCGTGGCAAACTCTGTATGCCGTGGGTGTGGCCTCCAAAAACAAAAAACAAACAAAAAAAACTAGTGGTGAATTTTGCTTCCAGCCATAATAGTTAATTAACAGAGACCACATTTATACTCTGCCAGAATAGCTAGAAAATGGAACAAAATGCATGAAACAAATATAACTGCTTACTAGAACACACTTTTTAGATGAAGACAACAAAACCCAAACACATAAGAAGAAAACATTAACAATGTCCACAATTCAATCAAAAAAATCCCAGAAATGTAAAAAAAGTCAGTAGCAAGTGAAATATAAGCAGAAGATAAATTAATCAATAAATATGACCCAAAATGACAAAGATGATGACACTGCAGACAAGGAAATTTAAACAACTATTATAACTATGTTCAAGTGTTTTTAAAATATATTTTTTAACAGCAGAAAACATATTCCAGAATGAGAAGTTATTGTGTAATAGATACAGAGCTCAGTTTTTTTGTTTGTTTGCTTATTTTTTGTCTTTTGTCCTTTTTAGGGCCGCACCTGTGGCATATGGAGGTTCCCAGGCTAGGGGTCCAATTGGAGCTGTAGCCACTGGCCTACACCACAGCCACAGCAACGCCAGATCCAAGCCAAGTCTGCAGCCTACACCACAGCTCATGGCAATGCCAGATCCTTAACCCACTGAGGGAGGCCAGGGATTGAACCCACAACCTCGTGGTTCCTAATTGGATTCATTTCCGCTGTGCCACGATGGGAACTCCCAGAGCTCAGTTTTATAAAATGAAAAAAGTTCTGGAAATAGATAACAATGAGAATGTACTTAACACCACTGAACTATACACTTAAAGTGGTTAAAATGATGAATTTTGTTATGCATATTTTACCACAATCAAAAATAAATTTAAGGAGTCCCCGTTGTGGCTCAGTAGTAATGAACCCATACTAGTATCCATGAGGACTCGGGTTTGATCCCTGGCCCCACTCAATGGGTTAAGGACCCAGCGTTGCCATGAGCTGCAGTGTAGATCTCAGGACACAGATGCAGCTCAGATCCTACACTGCTGTGGCTGTGGCACAGGCCAGCAGCTACAGCTCCAATTTGACTCCTAGCCTGGGAATTTCCACATGCCGTGGGTGTGGCCTTAAAAAGACAATTAACTAATTAATTAATTAAGGAGTTCCTGTGGGTTAAGGACCTGATGTAGTCTCTGTGTGGATGAAGGATCGATCCCTGGCTTTGCTCAGTGGCTTAACAATGAAGTGTTGCCACAAGCTGTGGCATAGGTCACAGATGCGGCTCAGATCTGATGTTGCGTGGCTGTGACATGGGCCACAGCTGCAGCTCCAGTGCAACCTCTAGCCTGGGAATTTCCATATGCCACAAGTGTGGCCACAAAAAGAAAAAATAAAATAAAATAAATTATGAAAATATTAAATTAGACATCAATAACAAAGAAGTATCACAGAAATCCTGAAATATCTGAATTAAAGCACTATCCCTCAGTCAAAGGAAAAACAAAAGGAATAAAAGAAAAACTTCTGAATTGGTTGAAAATGAAATTAGAACATATCAAAATTTGTAGAATGCAGCTAAAGCAGAGCTTAGAGAGAAATGTGTATCTTCAAATGCTTATGTAAAGAAGTCCAAAATCAATGATAGAAGAGTAAAAGTCAACTCAAAGTAAGTAGAAGGAAGGAATAATAAAAATAAGAACAAACATGAATAAGATATTAAAAGATAAAAATATAAAGAAAATCAATAAACCAACAACTGTTTTTTGAAAAAATCAATAAGAATTATAAAATGCTAGCTGTACTCATTAAGATTAAAAAAGGGCACAGATCACCAGTATCAGAAATGGCAAAGACATTACTACAGACCTTACAGACATTAAAATGATAATAAGGAAATACTATGAACAATATTATGCCAAAAAACTGAAAATCTTTTTTTTTTTTTTTTGGCCATTTCTTGGGCCGATCCCAGGGCATATGGAAGTTCCTAGGCTAGGGGTCCAATTGGAGCTGTAGCCGCCAGCCTACACCAGAGCTACAGCAACGCAGGATCCAAGCCACGTCTGCAACCTACACAACAGCTCACGGCAACACCAGATCCTTAACCCACTGAGCAAGGCCAGGGATTGAACCCGCAACCTCATGGTTCCTAGTCAGATTCATTTCTGCTATACCACAATGGGAACTCCCCCAATAAACTGAAAATCTTAAAAGAAATGGACAAATTCCTTGAGAGACATGATTACCAAAACTGATTCAAGAAGAAGCAGAAAATCTGAAGAGCCCCTTATCTATCAAAACAGTAGAATCTGTAATCTAAAAACCTTCCCATGAAGAAAGCTCCAGGCCCTGAGAGCTTTTCTGGTTAATTCTATCAAATACTTAAAGAAATATCAATTCTATACAAATAGTTTCAGAATAGAAGGAGAAAATACTTTAAAACCCCTTTGACAACTCCAGAATTACACTGACACTGGAAGCAAAAATATTACAAGAAAAATATAAACCAATATCTCTCATAAACAAAGATAAAAGAATTCTGAATAAAGTTTTAGCAAATAAAATCCAATAATATCTAAAAAATTATGATACACCAAAACCAATTGATTTTTAAATGTTAAACCAATCTTGCATTCCTGGAATATTTCTCATATGATTGGTTTAATGTTTGAAAATGAGTCAATATAATCTACCACTCTAGATACAAACAGAAAACTGGAGTTCCCATTGTGGCTCAGAGGTTAAGAACCCAACTTAGTCTCTCTGAGAATGCAGGTTCAATCCCTGGCTTCACTTAGTAGATTGAGGATCTGACATTCCACAATCTGTGATGTAGGTCAGAGATGCAGCTCAGATCTGATGTTGCATGGCTGTGGTATAGGCCTGCTACTGCAGCTTCAATTTGATTTTTTTTTAATTTTTTATTCAATTTGATTTTTGATGATAAAAAAATCATCTGTATTTCTTATACTAGCAATAGAGAAGGGGGAATTTCTTTAATTTAAAAAATATCATATATGGAGTTCCCATTGTGGCACAGTGGAAACGAATCTGACTAGTATCCATGAGGATGCAGGTTTGATCCCTGGCCTTGCTCAGTGGGTTAAGGATCTGGCATTGCCATGAGCTGTGGTGTAGGTCACAGACACAGCTGGGATCTGGTGGTGCTGTGGCTGTGCCATAGGCCAGCAGCTGCAGTTCCAATTCAACCCCTAGCCTGGGAACTTCCACATGTCACAGGTATGCCATTAAAAAGCCAAAAAAAAAAAAAAGTGCATATACATACATGTAAAATTTACAATGTCATCTCAGAAAATCAAATAATAATAAATTTAACAAAATGCATGCTTCTTTTCAAAAGACCTTCAAGAAAATGGAAAAGTAAATATGAAGAAGACACAAGTAAATGGAAAGATATTTCATGCTCATTGGTTGGAAGAATTAATATTGTTAAAATATACATATCACACAAAGCATTCCACAAATTCAGTATAATCCCTATCAAAATTCCAATACATTTTTTCACAGAAACAGAACAAAAACTTCTAAAATTTGTATCAAACCACAAAAGACCTCATTTAGCTAAAGCAAACTTAAGGAAGAAGAACAAAGCTGAAGGCATATCACTTCCTGTTTTCAAAATATATTCCAAAGCTATAGTAACCAAACAGTATGATACTGGCACAAAAATAGACACATAGATCAGTGGAATAGAATAGAGAGCCCAGAAATAAATTCATACATATATGGTCAATTGACTTATCACAACAGAGCTAAGACTAAATAATGGAAAGGACAATCTCATCAATAAACTGTGCTGAGAAAACTGGATAGCCACATGCAAAAGAATGAAACTGGACAACTACCTCATATCATACATAAAAGTCAACTCAAAATGGATTAAAAACTTGAATGTAAGAACTGAAACCATAAAACTCTTAGAGGAAAACATAGGTAGTAAGCTCCTTGACATTGGTCCTGGTGGCTTTTTGGATTTAAAAAATCCAAAAGCAAAGCCAATAAAAGCCAAAATAAACAAGTAGGACTCTATCTAACTAAAAAGTTTCTGCACAGCAAAGGAAAGCATCAACAAAACAAAAAGGCAACCTAACAAATGGGGAAAATGTGTATCTGATGGGATAATATTCAAAACATACAAAGTCACACAACTCAATAGAAAAAAATAATAATAATCTGATTTAAAAATGAGTAGAAAAAAAATTTTTTTTAAAGTAGAAAAAATAAATAAATAAATAAATAATAAAAATGAGTAGAGGAGTTCCCATCCTGGCTCAGTGGTTAACAAATCCGACTAGGAACCATCAGGTTGTGGGTTCAATCCCTGGCCTCACTCAGTGGGTCAAGGATCCGGCATTGCCATGAGCTGTGGTATAGGTTGCAGAGGTGGCGGGTCAGATCCCCAGTTGCTGTGGCTCTGACGTAGGCCGGCAGCTACAGCTCCTATTAGATCCCCAGCCTGGGAACCTCCATGTGCCACAGGTGCGGCCCTAGAAAAGGCAAAAAGACAAAACAAACAAAACAAAAAAAAAATGAGTAGAGGACCTGAATAAACATTTCTCCAAAGGAGTTATACAGATGGTCAATAGACACATAAAAAGGCATCAATCACCAGGGAAATCCAAGTAATAATCACAATGAGATATCACTTCACACCTGTTAGAATGGCTACTATGTAAAAGAGATGGAGTTTTCATTGTGGCTCAGCGGAAACGAACCTGACTAGTATTCACGAGGACCCTGGCCTCGCTCAGTGGGCTGAGGATCCAGCGTTGCTGTGAGCTGTGGTGTAGGTCGCTGATGCAGCTCAGATCTGGTGTTGCTGTGGCATAGGCCAGCAGTTACAGCACCAATTCGACCCCCCAGTCTGGGAACTTCCGTATGCTGTGGATGAGGCCTAAAAAGACAAAGAAAGGAAGGAAGGAAGGAAGGAAGGAAAGGAAGGAGGAAATAAAGAAAGGAAAGAAAAGAAATAACTAATAAGTGTTGGGAAGAATGTGAAAAAAGGGGAATCCTGTTGGTAGGAATGTAAACTGGTACAGCCACTATGGAAAACAATATGTAGGTCCCTTAAAAAATTAAAAATAGAACAACCATAGGATCCAGCCATTCCATTTCTTGCTATTTATCTGAAGGAAAAGAAAATATCAACTAAATAAGACATATGCATCCCCATGTTTATTGCAGGATTATTTACAATAGCCAAGACATGGAAACAACCTAATTGTCCACTGATTAATGGATTTTAAAATTTGGTATTTACATACAATAGAATATTATTCAGCATAAAAAAGAAAATATTGGTATTTGCAACAGCATAAATGGACTGAGAAGGCACATGCTAAGTGAAATACTTCAGAGAAAGACAAATATCTTATGATTTCACTTATATGCAGAATCTAAAAAAAATGAATTCATAAATACAGATTGATAGTTGCCAAAGGATGGGGTGGGGTAGAGCAAAATGGGTAATGTTGGTCAAAAAATACAAACTTCCAGTTATAAAATAAATAAGTCAGGGGATATAATGTATATAGCATGGTGACTACAGCTAATAAAATTGTATTGTATATCTGAGAGCTGCTAAGAAAGTATATGTTAAAAGTTCTCATCAGAGGAAAAATATTCCTAACTGTGTATGGTGATGGATGTTAACTAGGCTTACTGTGGTGATCATTTTGCAGCATATACAAATAGAATCATTATGTTATACACCTGAAACTAATATGAAAGTTATATGTCAATTATATCTCAAAAAATGAAAAATACAGAGTTCCCTTGTGGCCCATTGGGTTAAGGATCTGGCATGTCACTACAGCAACTAGGGTCACTGGTGTGGTGCAGTTGTGATCCCTGGCCTGGGAGCTTCCATATGCCATGGATGCAGCCAAAAGAGAAAAAAAAATTAAAAAGTAAACTTCAGACCAGGAATAATAGTCACTATATTTATGTATATACAGGAAAAATTTTCCAGAAAATACTGAGAATTCTTTATAAACCAATAAGAATATAAACAACCTGGGAAAAACATATATACCAACTGAAGACACTTTACAATAGAAGATATGCTAATGATCTATAAGCACATGAAAAGATACCCAACATTAGTAATCCACAGTGAAATACCACCATACACCCATTCAAATAGCTAATTTTTTGTCACACCCACACCATATAGAAGTTTCCAGGCCAGGGATCAAATCCAAGCCACAGCTACAACCTAGGCCACAGCAACACTGGATCCTTAACCTGCTGCACCGCAACAGGAACTCCCAAATAGCTAAAATTAAAAAGACTGATGACACTATGTTGATAGGAAAGTCATGCAACTGGAACACTACATTGCTAAGTGACTGTAAAATGGTACAAATACTTTGGCAAACAGTTTGGTAGTTTCTTTAAAGTTACATATAAACTTACAATGTGACCCAGCAATTCTATATATAGGTGTTTACCTAAGAGAAATGAAAACTTATATATGCACACACTTGTACTTGAATATTCATAGCAGTTTTATTCAGAGTACCAAAAAAACAACACTAATCCACAGTTCCATTAATTGAATGGATAAACTGTAGTATATCTAGAACACCACAAGAGAATACTAAAATATTCAGCAATATCCAGCAATAAAAAGGAATGAATTACTGATATAAGAGCAATATAGATGAATCCCAAAAACATCATGCTGAGTTGAGAAGCCAAATGCAAGAGTACATGTTGCATGACTCCATACATATGAAACTCTAGAAAAGACAAATCTGATCTACAGTGAATAGTGAACAGGTCAGTGGTTGCCTTGGGTGAGGGCACACAAATGGACTGACTGGGAAGAGGCACAGGGAACTTTCTGGGATCATGGATGTGCTCTACATCTTGCCTGCACATTCAAGATCTGATAATACATATTTATATATTTATTCAATTCATTTAAGGGAATGCATTTTATCACATATAAATTATACTTAAATAAAGTGATTTTTTTAAGACAGATCTCTCTTTCTCTTTCCCCCTCTTGACTGTGTGTATGTGTGTCCCACGCACAGATGGAGCATGGGCAGTTATGTTACAACCTTCCATGGCTGTGCTGTATGTAACTGGAATTGCCAAATAAGTGTCCCCTGCACAAATGCAGCCAAAGATTCATGTAATCACCAATCATCCTCCTATACATAAGATGAATGAATGAATGTGAAATAGTAAAAGCCTCTACATTTAATTCATTTTAAGTGAATCCATCATTAATAAATGATGCAAAACTACACTCATGATTCTCATCTCTGTCTTATAAAGTATGCAAAACATTTTATGCCTCTCATACTAACTGTCCTATCTGTTGTCTTTCTACTCCCAGTCTACGGATCTAGTATCCTGAGTCACAACTTTACACTGCAACCAAATCCAAGAAGCTATCAGTTTTTATTGAACATCTGTGGGCTGTTGTGAAAATTTTACACATTGTAATATGGCTTAATTCCTTCCATAGTCAGATTCTTTTTTTTGTCTTTTTAGGGCCACACCAGTGGCATATAGAGGTTCCCAGGCTAGGGGTCAAATCGAAGCTGTAGCCACCAGCCTACGCCACAGCCACGTGGGATCCAAGCTGCATCTGCGACTCAGACTCTCATGATATAATGCAGTGTTCTTAAGGGCATTTTTTTCTGGCCATACCCACAGCATATGGTAATTCCCTGGCCAGGGATCAAACCTGCATCATAGCAACAATCCTAGCTGCTGCAGTGATAATGCCAGATCCTTAACCCACTGCACCACAAGAGAACTCCTTAAGGATATTTTTTTTCCTTCTTTTTTGGCTACTCCACAGCATTTGGAGTTCCCCAGGCCAGGGATCAGATCTGAGCTGCAGTTGCCACCTACACTGAAGATGTGGCAACACTGGATCCATAAGCCCACTGTGCCAGGCCAGGAATCAACCTGCATCCCAGTGCTCCAGAGATGCCACCAATCTCCTTGCACCACAGCAGGAACTCCCTTAAGGACATTTTAACGCTGAGGCATGTTAAAGAAAAGTATCATAAAACAATTCCAGAGATATGTATCACTTAACTCTCACTAGACCCCCAAAAACAAATTAAACTGCAAATTCAGAGTTTACACATTTTCTACCCACCTATTAAATCCTTATCTTAGGCAAAGATTGAAAATCTTGCCATCACAATAAGCTTAATACAGACCATTCTCTAAAAATATACATTTAAAATCAGCTAACAGTTTGAAATATTTAATTTTTAGGAGTTCCCATTGTGACTCAGCCATAACGAACCCGACTAGTATCCATGAGGACATGGGGTCGATCCCCATCCTCACTCAGTGGGTTTAGGATCCAGCGTTACTGTAAGCTGTGGTATAGGTCGCAGATGCAACTCAGATCTGGTATTGCTGTGGCTGTGGTGAAGACCAGCAGCTGTAGCTCTGATTCAACCTTTAGCCTGGGAATTTCCATATGCCATGGGTGCGGCCCTGAAAAAAAAAAACAAAAATAAATAAATAAAAATAAATAAATAAAATAAAATATTTAATTTTTAGCCAGTGTTTAAGTGAAGATACCTTTAATCATTTTTAATACTACAATAACTTCATCAAGAATATCATAAATGAAAATTGTAGATCTCTAATCTATTTTTAATCACTCAATACTGTTGCTCTCTTTTGGAATTCTTTTATGTCACATAATTCTAATGTAGTGGGGTTTTTTTTTATTATTATCTAAATATTAACAGTCAAAAGACAAGAGCTTTATCAAGTGACATTTTATTTTTCCCCCCACATCAGTACCCATGTCCTTGATATCAATCTACAGAGGTTGAGAAGTGCAGCTAATGGTCCTCTCAGGGATCCAGCATAACCATGGATCATCTTGGAAGGACAAGGCTGCCCCAAAGCAAATCTGGGAATTGAACTCTGCTCTGGAGCAGAGAAGAGGCTGACTCTAGCATAAACATTTAATAAATATGGCCATGTGCCTTTGGTCTTCAGTCCCCAACCAAAATGTTTTCCTAGAAAACTAACCAGAGGCATCTAAAGCTACACTGGGCATCTCAGACCTATTCTTCTATGGAGGAGTATTCTGGAGGCTCTACCCAATGAGACAGATCTTATAAACCGATACCTGTTGAAATGTGTATTTAGTATTAAATTGTTGCTATACTCAATGTTTAAGCATTTACAATCTAATCTACTTCTACTAGATCAATAAAAATTACTGAGGATGGGAGTTTCTGTCGTAGCTCAGTGGTAATAAATCTGACTAGTATCCATGAGGATGCAAGTTCCATCCCTGGCCTTGCTCAGTGTGTTAAGGATCTGGCATTGCTGTGAGAGCTGTAGTGTAGGTTGCAGACACAGCCTGGATCCTGCGTAGCTATGGCTGTGGCACAAGCTGGCAGCTACAGCTCCAACTCGACCCCTAGAGTGGGAACTTTCATATGCTTCAGGTGTAGCCCTAAAAAAAAAAAAAAAAGAAAGAAAATTACTGAAGAGATGAAATCAACCAACAATGCTTGCACTGGTCTACAAATCATATATATTCCAATGCAAAAAAACTAAAGTAGAAACAAATGTGTTTGTGTATTATTTTGGGATGAAGGTCCTGGGGGGGAAGTGATCAATGGCCTTCATCAGGCTCTCAAAGAAGATAGTCTTGATGAACCCTCCCCATCAAAGGTAAAGATCTCTACTATAGTCAATGAGGCTCATCCATATATAGAACAATACTCTAGTATGATACTTAATAATAATCTACAGCAGAGAACAACTATTACTCACTTTAGCTGGGAAGACAAGAGAAACAGCATACCTGGCTATGCTCTGTTTTCAGAAAAAAAATTAAGAACAATTTTAATATATCGAAGTTTCCATAAAAAATTAAATTGCTCCAAAAAGCACCAAAGAGGACACGTTACGATACCTGGCAGGAATATTAAATAATTAATAAGACAGGGGGCTTTGGAGTGGTAAGTCCTGAAGTGCTTGAACACTATCAGAAGGAATTCCTTGATTACATATTTTGATATACTCTTAAAACACACTCATATATTCACATAATCTATCTTTCAAAGAACTGGATCTGATCCAAGAGTTACCAAATGAAAAGCAGCTATAATGGAATCTGCAAATCCCAGCCAACTTCTGGAAATGCCATAAGAATATAAAAATAGCTTTTCACTAACTACTTACTAATTTCAAATTTTGTTTTGAGATTACATCTCACAGATCATGACTAAGAATGACTGATTCAGAGTTGGAAAAGTATATTTACTATTAAAAATGGAAAAATTTAGAAACACTTAAATCATTTAAAAAAGAGATAAGATTTCTCCTGCTATATAATAAAGTGATTAATTAATATAACTGGGATAATATTTTGGATTTTCTCTTATTGGCAAATTTCTCCTTCCGTACTGTGGTTCTAGTCAACAGGCTGGGACAAATACTACTTTTGAAAAGAAAGAGCTATGAAATAAAGGACTTTTCAAACATTAGGAGGAAAGAGAAAGCTCACCCCTTCCTCTCCTAGGATGTAAACAAGAGAAAAATCACAAGTACTGGGAGGCCTTTGCCTAGCTCCCCACATTAAGCCCTAAGAGAAGACCATCATACAGGATAGTCTTGAGGCAATATGATCTGCAAGGAGGAAAAACAGCCTTAGCAGAAGAAGGCCAGCAAGTAATTGAGTCTAAGGCAATACTCCTGACTCCTCTTAGCCTACATAGAGAGAGGTGATCCAAAAGTTCCATATGCTCTAGGAATATCACTCCCAAAGGGCAGAAAAACCATCTAAGCAGTCATATCAGTCCAGGACAAGACTGGAGAAACCACTCACAGCAAATACCAATGACTGGTGTACAATTCTAAGATACTCTCTCTCTACCACCATCACAAAATCACCTAAGACCACCCTCCACACCACTTAAACAGCATGCTGAGGCACAACAGGGATAAGAGTATGGGGGACTATCTGAAAGACTGAGCACATACCTAAGAGAAGCTGAATTACCTAATTAAACAGATGTTAACTGGCAACTTTAAGCTCATACTCTGCCCCTTCCTTGCCTACCACTATCCAAATGGGTAAGATGCTTGTGAGAAAGATTAGAGCCATCACAAAAAATAAAGAAGCTCTTGTTTTCCTTGCACATTTGCATGTAGGATTAGAAAGGTTTTAACCCTTCTACACCAACAGTGCTTACTAATTTTGATTTTTTTTCACTTTTTAATTTCATTTTTCTTTGTTTTCACTTAATAAAAATAAATCGTTTCAAAAATATCATCATGAATATCCTCAGACAAGACACTACATCCATGAAAAAAGACAGGGTGGTTTAAGAGAGAGAGAGAGAAGTTCCAGAAATGGTATAGTAGAAACAAAAAGCTCAATGAAAAAAACTGGAAGGTAGGAGTTCCTACCATGGTGCAGTGGGTTAAGAATCCAACTATAAAGGCTAGGGTCACTCCAGAGGTGTAGGTTTGATTCCCAACCTGGTATAGTGGGTTAAAGGATGTGGCATTGCCATAGCTGCAGGGTGGTTCAGATTCAATCCCTGGCCCAGGAACTTCCATATGCCATGGGTGTGGCCATAAAATTTAAAAAGAAAAAAAAAAAAAAAGGATTGGAAAATAAAATAGAAAATATCCTACAAAGCAGAGCAAAAAGATAAAATCATAGAAATAGAAAAGACAAGAAGACTAGAAAGTCAGCCTAGGAAGTCCACTATTTGTAAAACAGAAGTACTAGAAAGATAATATTTTAAACAATTGTAAATGGGTCTAAATCAACAATAAAGAAAACAGAATTGATAACATAAGCTTCCACACTGAAAGAGATCATCAGAGACTTAATATAGTACACTTAAAATAAAATACACCATCAAGAAATTTCATAGTTTCCATTAAGAACCTATGAATAAGGAAAAAAACTTTAAACTTCCAAAATGGAAAAACAGGTTTCATACAAGGATAAGGATTCAGAATGTCTTCAGACAGAGAAAGACTGGTAATAGGGCAACCAGGCAGAAGGCAATCAGAATCTGACGAAAATTATTTCTAACCTAGTATTCTATAACCAGTCAAAATATCACAAGCATAAGGCAGAGGAAAAAGGTATTTTTCAGACTTGCAATATTTTGAATAATTTACCTCCTATTCATTCTTAGGAAGCTACTAAAGAAAGTACACCACCAAAACAAGGAAATGAATAAAGAATAAACACATGGGATTGGGAACCAGGATTCAACACAAGCTATCAGCAAAGGGAATTTTCAGACTGACAAGGAAGGGAGACTCCAATGTGCAAATTGTGTATGCGGAGAAAAACAAGTCCTAACTGAAGCAAGCCATACCTCAAGAAGATGAAAAAATGTCATCAAGAAGGTGACCAAACATTTGGTGTGTCTGAAGTGAAATTAAAGGAGATTTAGAGAATTTGGAAATATTTGGGAAATAATTAGTGATAAATTCAGAAAAAAACTGGGGGTACAATTATTATAAACTTAAAAGAAAAAGTTTTACAAGAAAGAAAGCATAATCACAGTAAACCAAATGATTCAGCTGTGAATGGCATTTTCAGGGTAACACTAACATAATCAATTCTAACCAACACAAATTTACGATATAACTAAAATGGAAGAATAGAAGTACAAGAACTGTGGATTTGTGCCAGAAAAGGAGAAAAGAGTTAAATCCTCATCTTTCACTTTAGGAAGACAATAGATAATACTCTAAAATTAAGAAATAACAGCAAAAGTGGTGATCGTTATTCAACAGTGTGAGTGTATTTAATGCCACTAAACTTAAACACTTAAAAAGGTTAAAATGGTAAATTTTGTATTTACCACAATAAAAAACAAAAAAAGGTAAAAGCCAAAGCATATGGAAGGTAAATTACAAAGTAAACTGCCAAGAGTTAAACTTTTGCCTCTAAAGATCAAGGAAGTTAGGTAGTTGGGGAAGGGAACGAGAGCCAAGGCATTGCAGAGGAATATAGGAATTCCTTGAGCCTTTAAAAGAGTTGTATGGTTAACTTTGATGAAAATGAAAACTAAATTTAAAAAACTCATCAAGGGGATTTCCCATCGTGGCGCAGTGGTTAACGAATCCAACTAGGAACCATGAGGTCGCGGGTTCGGTCCCTGCCCTTGCTCAGTGGGTTAACGATCCGGCGTTGCCGTGAGCTGTGGTGTAGGTTGCAGACGCGGCTCGGATCCCGCATTGCTGTGGCTCTGGCGTAGGCCGGTGGCTACAGCTCTGATTCGACCCCTAGCCTGGGAACCTCCATATGCTGCGGGAGCGGCCCAAGAAATAGCAAAAAGACAAAAAAAAAAAAAAAAAACTCGTCAAGGGAATTCCTGTTGTGGCTAAGTAGTTTAAGAATCTGACACAGTGTCAATGAGGATGCAGATTCAAACCCTGGCCTCACTTAGTGGGTTAAGGAACTGGTGTTGCCACAGGCTGTGACGCAGTTCACAAATGCAAGCTTGGATCTGGCATTGCTGTGATGTGGGGTAGGCCTGCAGCTACAGCTCCAATTCAACCCCTGGCTGGGGAACTTCCATATGCTGCAGCTGCAACCATTAAAAAAATTAAATTAAATTAAATTAAAAATAAAATAAAAAACTAATCAGGAAATTTCAAAGCTGGCATTTTTTTTCCCTTGTCTGTGTGGTAAGATTTAGACTACTCTTTTCATTTGCTCTCTAATTAAGGTACGACATACAAAATGATGACATGAATGAGCATTTGAGGAAAACATATGTTCTGAATAGTTCTATACTCACAAGAATATGTTTATGCCTATTACTCAAAGCAAAGTTATATGAGGCTACATGCAATTTGGGGCAGTTGCCAAATTAAGCAAAATAAAATTGTGCAGAGCAAATCTCTGGTACCATCTCTTCTACCTGTCTGAAATTTCTATTTTATAACTGAAGCCCTAGATATCTACTCTAATTGAAAGAAACCATCTAGTAAACAAATTTAACATGAAATTATGTAAATATTCCCTTAGCAATTTAGATAACACAAAATCAAAATTTACAATAATTCAGAAAAGACACCTGACTCCATTTTACTTTTTTTGATAAATCTGCTATTAAATCCTAAAGTTATAAATTACTATGACTATAACTAATGTTATAAATTACTATGACTAAGTTATAAGTAAACTATGACATTTTGGGTCTTCAGTTTTCAGTTATCTATCTCATTCTAAAAGCACTGCAAAGACTGTTTTAAGAAGCTAAAGTCCCAGGGCTTCAAACTATATTCTCTCGGACTAAATGAAAATTAGCATTTATTTAAATAAATTTCCTCATTCTCTCATTGTTTGATTTTGCAATAGTGCTCTTCCTCAAAAATAATTAAGAAGGAGTTCCCGTCGTGGCGCAGTGGTTAACGAATCCGACTAGGAACCATGAGGTTGCGGGTTCGGTCCCTGCCCTTGCTCAGTGGGTTGACGATCCGGCGTTGCCGTGAGCTGTGGTGTAGGTTGCAGACGCGGCTCGGATCCCGCATTGCTGTGGCTCTGGCGTAGGCCGGTGGCTACAGCTTCAATTGGACCCCTAGCCTGGGAACCTCCACATGCCACGGAAGCGGCCCAGGGAAATATCAAAAAGACAAAAAAAATAAAAAATAAAAAAAATGTTAAAATAAATAAATAAATAAATAAATAAATAAATAAAAAGTTCCATGCTTAAACACAGAGCAGCCTTAAAAATACACATAGACTATGCCTCACAGAGGAATGAACTAAATGATCCAAGATGTTGAAAATACTTTCATATTTCTTTCAAGGAAGACTGGGTTGGTGTCAACCCTATAAAACAGTCTAACAGCTACAACTGTGTATTACTTAAGGAAGACTAAGGTGGGATGCCATCTAATCACCTTTTTAATATCAAAGTAGTAAATAAGCAAATGAGAAAAGGAGATTGAAACCCATGAAATGGCATATGCTAAATTTTAGGGCAGTACGTCATGACTAGAGAAGTAGTGAATCCAAAAAAATCCATTAAAAGTTTTACGTCTGAAAAATTGGAATGCATCTTTTTCACAAATTAAAGACAGATTGTAAAGAGAGGGTTAGAGTTGGAAAGTTGTCTGCTCATCAAATTAAAAACAAGAGCTCTATTCATAAAAAAATTTAAAAAAACTTAAGTGGTCAAGACACATTCTTTGTCCCAAAGTTTTTATACAACTAGGAGTGAGCATTCTACTTGTGATTCATAAAGAAAAATGACCAGTACAACAGGGACTCTTAGAGCACACAAGTACATTCCACGTGATATGTAAGTAGCCATTTAAGATACCTTAGGAAAGAAGAAAACACACCCTTACTACTCAGGAAAGAGTGTGTTCAAGTGACCAACAGCTGGACTTGATTAAAAAGAAATACCAGGTTAGGCTCTATGGTGGTTCTCCCAAAAGTTACATGACGACACAAATGAGAAATGCTACATTTCTCACAGCCTGTTGCTTAGTGATATCAGTGCCTGCTCCTTTAACCATTCTTGCAGTACAACCACATCTTCTCCCTTTCTTCTTCTACAGAATTTCAGTATTCTCATTTTACAAAATCATTATTTAAAAGGATGTGATGAGAGAATAGAGCAAGTATAGTCAGTTTCACTTATAATTTTTTATTCATTTTCACTTTCACAAGTATGATAAATACAAAACTGAACTTTGCTCACCAATAATTAACTAAAAGTTACAAATGTATACAAAAATAACTTCAAATAGATTAAATTCTGCTGGTACAGTAGAATTCCTGCCTTCTAGGAAGTGAAAGTTAAAATGCTGGATGGAAACAAATGTAACACATCTTTCTTTCTTAAAATTAACTGTGCAATACAGAAGAAGGTTAGTAAAGAACACAGTACTGTGGAAACAACACAGTTTTATTGCACTGTGAACTAAAGAGTTACATTAAATACCCACAATTCCTTATGAAAATCTCTTTGTTTTTCTGCTTGTCAGCATCTGCATTTTACAGCTGCCTCCAGCAGTATGAACCCTGTCTTATGGAAGTTCGGGAACTTAAAACATTAATATCCAGAAGCTTAAAAATCACAGCATTAATAACTTATTCAGATGGGAGTAAAACAGTTGCAGCATTCTTAACTATAAGCTGAATAGAAAATAAAGACTGGAGATAACCATTTATAGAATATAATTTTAAAATATCTCTTTCAACTTGGCAAATGCATTTATTTATACCTGAGAAATTCCTTTAAGTTAAAAAAGCAGATGGGTTAATATAAGGTCTGAGGTATCATTTACCAAAAGGTTAGCATCTCAAGAAAATGCTTCCCAATCACTTATTCTTTCCTCTTAATAATAAAAGTAAACATTTCTTTCTTCTGAGATAGATGCTAAATTCTATGCAGAAAGCAAAATTTCCAGTAATATTCTATTTCTTTCTCTCACTTAATAAGTGAGATTCCTTTTATTCCTCATCTATAGGCCAGCATAACAGCAGAAGCAGCTCCCGCCTCTCCTACCACCACCATCAGTCCTACTGATCTTTCAAAATATTCATTTCAAGGCAGCTCCAGCTTGTCCCCAAGAGCATTAATTCTGCAGGTTAACAGTATGAGTTCTCTAGCACCATTACCTGTTTCCTTTGCTCAACCCAGCTAGGTCTGATATAATGCTGATGTGTCTCCCCTTTTGAAAATATCTTGAATCTAGATCAATGTTTTCTAATAGAACTTCATGTGATAAAGAGAATATATCTGAGCTAATATCTACCTGGCAAGGGAAATACCACCAACAAGAAGGTGGTTTTCTCAAGGTGAGGCTTATCCATTTGCACACTGGATATGCTAACACCTACAATTTCTCCAAATGTGGGAAACTCAATTGCATAATCTGTGGGAGTGGGGGACTGTGTTCGTGCTGTCCCCTATTTTGTATTTAAAGATTAGTCTAGGAGTTCCCATTGTGGCTCAGCAGGTTAAGAATCCAACTAGTATTCACGAGGATGCGGGTTCCATCCCTGGTCTCACTCAGTCCCCAGCCTCACTCAGTGGGTTAAGGATTCGGCATTGCCACAAACTGTGGCATAAGTCACAGATGCAGCCCCTAGCCTGGCAACTTCTGTATGCAGTGGGGGCAGCACTAAAAAAAAAATATATCTGAACTAATAATATGGTAGCTAGTAATCACATGTGGCTATTTAACACCTGAACTGTAGCTAGTGTAACAGAGAAATTGATTTTTTATATATTTTATTGTAATTAACTTGAATTTTTTCTTTTTATTAAAGTATAGTTGACACAATGTTAATTTCAGGTGTATAACATAGTGATTTGATATTTATGCACATTACATATTGATCACCACAATAAGTCTAGTTACCATCTATCACCAGTTACTACAGTATGACTGCCCATATTCCCTCCATTGTACAAAACATCCCCATGACATTTATTCTATAACTGGAAGCTGTACTCTTGATCCTCTTCACCTGTTTTGCCCAATGCTCCAGGCCCCTACCCTCTGGTGACCACCAGTTTGTTCTCTGTATGTATGAGTCTGCTTTTTTTTTTTTTTTTTTGCTTTTTTTGCTTTTTAGGGTCACACCCGTGTCTTAAGGAAGTTCCCAGGCTAGGGGTGGAATCGGAGCTACAGCTGCTGGCCTATACCACAGCCCCAGCAACGAGGGATCCAAGCCACATCTGCACCCTATACCACAGCTCACAGCCATGCCAGATCCAACCC
The DNA here is from genome assembly GCF_016906955.1 of Phacochoerus africanus. Taxonomy (NCBI): domain Eukaryota; kingdom Metazoa; phylum Chordata; class Mammalia; order Artiodactyla; family Suidae; genus Phacochoerus; species Phacochoerus africanus. The sequence continues at coordinate 45,974,044 of NC_062558.1, forward strand.
ACTGAGCAAGGCAAGGGATCAAACCCTCATCTTCATGGATGCTAGTCAGGCTTGTTACTGCTGAGCCACAATGGGAACTTCTATGAGCCTGTTTCTGTTGGATTTCTTTGTTCATTTGTTTTGTTTTTTAGATTCCACATATCAGTGAAATCATAAAGTATTTATCTTTCTCTGTCTGACTTATCTCACTTAGCATAACTTCCTCAAGGTCCATCCATGTTGTCCCATGTGGCAAGATTTATTCATTTTATGACAGAGTAATATTCCATTGCATAAATATACCATATCTTCTTTATCCATCTATTGATGGACACTTGAGCTGCTTCCAAATCTTGGCTATTGCAAATAATGCTTCAATCAACATATGGGTCCATATATATCCTTTCAAATTATTGTTTCCATTTCCTATAGATAAATACCCAGAAGTGAAACTGATGGATCATGTGGTAGTTCTATTTTCAATTTTTTGAGGAACCTGTATACTGTTTTCCATGATGACTGCACCAATTTACATTCCTATCAACAGTGCAGGAGGGTTTCCTTTTCTTCACATCCTCACCAATACCAGTTATTTGTTACCTTTTTGATGACAGTCATTCTGACAAATGTGAGGTATTAACTCACTGTGGTTTTGATTTGCATTTCCCTAGTGATTAGCGATATGGAGCATCTTTTCATGTTTTCTGTTGACCATGTGTATATCTTCTTTGGGAAAATATCAACTCAGGTCCTCTATTTCTTAATTGGTTATTTATGTTTTGATATTGAGTTATCTGAGTTCTTTATGTACTTTGGGTACTTTATGTATTTAACCCCTTATCAGATATATCATTTATAAAATACAGTTGACCCTTGAACAATACAGGTTTGAACTCCACAGGTCCGCTAATGCGCAGACTATTTTCAATATGTACTATAGTACTACACAATCCATGGTTGGGTGAATTTGCCAATGCAAAACTGAGGATAGGGAACACTAACTATAAAGTTATATACATGGATTTTTTGACTGGGGGGGGCGGTCAGTGCCCTTAACCCCCACATTATTAGAGGATCAATTTTATCTTCTCCCACTCAGTAGGTTGCCTTTTCATTTTGTTGATGGTTTGTTTCCTTTGCTGTGCAGAAGCTTTTTTTTTTTTTTTTGTCCTTTTGTCTTTTTCTTTTTGTTGTTGTTGTTGTTGTTGCTATTTCTTGGGCCGCTCCAACGGCATATGGAGGTTCCCAGGCTAGGGGTTGAATCGGAGCTGTAGCCACCGGCCTACACCAGAGCCACAGCAACACGGGATCCGAGCCGCGTCTGCAACCTACACCACAGCTCACGGCAACGCCGGATCGTTAACCCACTGAGCAAGGGCAGGGACCGAACCCGCGACCTCATGGTTCCTAGTCGGATTCGTTAACCACTGCGCCACGACGGGAACTCCTGCAGAAGCTTTTTAGTTTGATATAGTCCCACTTGTTTATTTTTGTTCTTCTTGCCTTTGCTTTTGGCATTAAATCCAAAAAATCACCAAGAGCAATGTCAAGGAGCTTACTGCCTACATTTTCTTCTAGGAGTTTTATGGTTTCAGGTCTTACATTTAAATCTTTAATCGATTTTGAGTTGATTTCTGTGGATGGTATAAGAATGTGGTCCAGTTTCATTCTTTTCGAGGCAGCTGATACCATTTATTGAAGAGACTATCCTTTCCTCCTCGGCCCCTTTGTCATTAATTGACCACATAAGCATGGGTCTATTTCTGGGTTCTATCTGGATGCTGTTCCATTGATCTGTCTGTTTTGTGCCACTGCCATACTTTGGATTAATTTAGCTTTGTGGTACAGTTTGAAATCAGGAAGAGTGATACCTCCAGCTTTGTTCTTCTTTCTTTAGATTGCTTTGACTATTTAGGGTTTTTTGGTTCTATACAAATTTTAGAATTACTTATTTCAGTTCTTTGAAAAAATGCCATTGATATCTTAATAGGTTCTGCTTTGAATCTACAGAATGCTATGGGTTGTATGTACATTTTAAAAATATTAATTCTAATAAGCATGGTATATCTTTTTTTTCTCATTTACTCATGACGTCTTTAGTTTCTTTCATCTATGTCTTCTCTTTTTCAGGGTACAGGTCTTTCACCTTCTTGGTTAAACTCATTCCTAGGTATTTTATTCATTTTGATTCGATTAAAAATGGGACTATCTTAATTTCTCTGATAGTTCATTATTAATCCATAGAAACACAATAGATTTCTGTATTTTGATTTTGTACTCTGCAACGTTACTGAATTCATTTATTAGTTTTAATAGTCTTTCTGTGGAGCCCTTCAGGTTTATATAGAGTATCACGTCATCTGCAAACAGTGACAGTTTTACTTCATTTCCAATTTGGTTGCCTTTTATCTCTTTTTCATGTCTGACTGCTGTGGCTAGGACTTCCAATACTGTGTTGAATAGAAATGGCAAGAGTATCCTGTCTTGTTCCTGATCTCTGATAAAAAGCCTTAAGCTTTTCACCAGCAAGTATTATGTTAGCTGTGAGTTTATCATATGTGCCTTTATTACATTAAGGTGTGTTCTCTTTATGCTCACTTTGTTAACAGTTTTTATCATAAATGGATGTTGAATTTTGTCAAAGGCTTTTCCCACATCTACAGAGATGATATGATGTTTTTCATTTCCTTTTAAAATTTTATTTATTTATTTTTATTGAACTATAGTCAATTTACAATACTGTGTTAGTTTCAGGTGTACAGCATAGTAATTAGGGTTTTTTGTAGAATATATTCCTTTATAAGTTATTACAAGATATTGGGTATAATTCTCTGTGCAATACATAAATCCTTGTTGCTTATCTATTTTATGTAGAGCAGTTTGTATCTATTAATCTCATACTTCTAAGTTGTCTCTCTCTCTTACCTTTGGTAACCATAAGTTTGTTTCCTACATCTGTCTTTTTCTGTTTTGTATATATAATCATCTGTATTATTTTTCAGATTCCATATATAAGTGATATCATACAGTATTTTAAACTTTATAAAGCATAATATTCTCTAAGTTCATCCATGTTGCTCCAAATGGCAATATTTGGTTCTTTCATGGTTGAAAATATTCCATTATATTTACATATATATACATGTGTACAAATATAATGGAATATTATGTATTTATTATTATTATGTTTTTTGTTTGTTTTTTTAGGGCCACACCTGTGACATGTGGAAGTTCCCAGTCTAGGGGTTGAATTGGAGCTGCAGCTTTTGGCCTATGCCACAGCCACAGCAACACCAGATCCGAGCCACATCTGCAACCTACACCACAACTCACAGCAATGCCAGATCCTTTAACCCACTGGGCAAGGCCAGGGATCAAACCTGCATCCTCATGGATACTAGTCGAGTTCTTGACCCACAGAGCCACAGTAGGAACTCCTCTATATATTATTGATTCAACTTTATTACTAATAATCAGTCTGTTCAGATTTCCTCCTGATTAAGTCTTGGAAGATTGAATGTTTCTGGGAATTGATCCATTTCTCTTAGGGTGTCCAGTCTGTTCGGACATAGTTGTTCAGAATAATCTCTTAAGGTCCTTGATATTTCTGTGGTGTTGGTTATAACTTCTCTTTCATTTCTGACTTTTTTTGGGGGGGGTCTTTTTTTTAGGGCCACAGAACAAAGGGAATTTTCACCCACTCACAGGTTCTTCTCTAGGGACCTTATCTGGTGCTGGGGAGAAAATATGGGGACAATGTGAGAAACCAGAGGCCTCCCTATGGTACAGGCCCAGGAGAAGGAAGCAGCATCTGCTTCAGGGAAAGCCTGAAGCCCCATCCAAATTTTTCTCCCCTGAAAGCCATAAGCTGAATAAAGCTGGGAGAGGGAATCAGAAGACCTGAGGAAGAGGAAGAGACAGAAAATTTCTAGGTCCAGACCATTTCCTACCTCTATAGGGACCTGGGTCAGGAACACTAAGAAGGCCCGCCCCAACACAGCAACTGCCTAAGGCTAAAGCTGAACAAGGACAGCAGAAAATACTCCCTCCCTCGTCCCCAAAACCAAGTTAAAAGGCACTGAGGGAGTTCCCATTGTGGCGCAGTAGAAATGAATCCAACTAATAACCATGAGGTTGTGGGTTCAATCCCTGGCCTCGGTCAGTGGGTTAAAGATCTGGCATTGCTGTCAGCTGTGGTATAGGTCTCAGACGCAGCTCGGATCTGGTGCTGCTGTGGCTCTGGCATAGGCTGGTAGCTACAGCTCCAATGAGACCCCTAGCCTGGGAACCTCCATATGTCGTGGGTGTGGCCCTAAAAAGGACAAAAGACAAAAAAAAAAAGAAAAGAAAAGACACTGAGTAATAAAGAATGGCAGATCTAATGCAGGGAGAAAGGTGAGAATGTGGAAAGAACCATCTCTGATGTGCAAGTACAAAGAGAAGCTGAGGGTGGATCAGACTTTGAGAAAAAGTCTGGTAAACTAGCCCTCACACTAAGCACAAGTTAACACTAGATGAATTTGAAGCCTGTGGTGGACTGAGGATAATAAAAGCAACAATACCCAAACTCAGCTGATCTTCTGACTAACTTGATACAACTCTTACAATAAAGGCCAAGCAAAAAAAGAGACATGGAGTTCCCGTCGTGGTGCAGTGGTTAACGAATCCAACTAGGAACCATGAGGTTGCGGGTTCGGTCCCTGCCCTTGCTCAGTGGGTTAACGACCCGGCGTTGCCGTGAGCTGTGGTGTAGGTCGCAGACGCGGCTCGGATCCCGCATTGCTGTGGCTCTGGTGTAGGCCGGTGGCTACAGCTCCGATTCGACCCCTAGCCTGGGAACCTCCATATGCCGTGGGAGCGGCCCAAGAAATAGCAACAACAACAACAAAAAAAAAAAAAAAAAAAAGAAAAAAAGACAAAAGACAAAAAAAAGAGAGACATAACCATTTCTAGGCATAAATACTATTGACTTCAGTCTGCTATTCTACACAACATGTCTGCCTTCAACCAAAACATACAAGACACATACAGAAGCAAGAAGAGTAATAAACTGTCAAGAGACAACAAAATCAACAGAATCCACCCAGATATTAAACTAACACAAAGGGAATTTAAAATTACTTGATTAACATGTTAAAGACTAGTGAAAGGGGCCTTTTTAAAAATGACAATAGTTGAAATGGAAAAGGCATAGCTTTATGTCTATCTCCCCAACAAGATTCTTAATTCCTTCAAAGAAGAAGCTAAGTTCATTTCTCTTTGCTTCCCTGGCGTCAAGTACAAATGCCAGCAGATCTGACATTAGCGCAATAGTACAAAAAATGACATACCTTCTTAAATTTGAAGACCTTCAACCACCATCAGCAGACAAGGTATTAGGTAAAACTCCATTCTATACCAGGGCTACAGGAAGTTTCCATTTTGGATGGACTTTTGCACGTTTACTCCTAACTTTACAAAATGACTGGGAATGCCTAGACCCAGGGTCTGTATGCTGTTACTGGGGCTCCTGAAAACCTGTTCATTAATATTTTGAAACTGCACTTTAGTTATTCTTCTCCAAAAACTAGAATCCCTAAGTAAATGATTTTTTAAAGTAACATCTCAAAAATAATTTCTGAGATATATTTATACAATCTATCTCATGTTTTCAACTCCTAGAGAAAAAATATTAATTTTCCACTGAGCATCATCCTTAATTTACGTACATACTATGCCCAAGCCATTTCTCTTTTACCACCTAAAGAAAATAAAGTAGCATTGAAATATTTTGAATCAGCCCCTCCAACTCTTAACTCAAATATTCCAAAGTCCTAAAAGATAAAACTACCAGTCCCCTTTCTTCCAATCGCTAGTTTATCTAAACTAACTTGTTGTACACCCCTAGTGATACTTTCCCTGAAAGGGACTGTTGAAATTAAATTCAATTTTATGACATCTATGGGGTTTTTGGTAAATTCCCACAATTACTGCTATTTGAATTATAAAAATAACAAAGAACTTGAAAAGATTCCTCTAACTTCTATTTGATTTCATGGGCATCTTCTAATTTCTAAATCTTCCAGGGGGCCTCAGCAATCCTTTCCATGAAAAATTCAGAACAAATTTGCAAGAACTCCCAAAATCTTCACAATGATGCAAAATATTTGTTTATGCAATGAAAGAGCAGGATTGATGAACCTTTACAAAAAAACTATAGAAACTGTGTTTTTTTTAATTTTTCAATTAAAGGACATTTATAGAATGCTATCAGCAACTTCCACACCCACTTAAACTAAACCCACTACTTCCAGGAATGCTATTCAGAAAGAATCTTTTTTTTTTTTTTTTGTCTCACCCACGAATGTTGGAGTTCCCAGGTAAGAGATCAAACTCATGCCACAGTTTTGGCCTGTATCACAGCTGCAGCAACACCAGATCCTTAACCACTGTGCCACAAGGGAATTTCCATGAAGCATCTTTTGATAATACATACATTTTCCGTATCTTGATCATGCTCATGCTCAATGACAATTGACCCAATGATGAGTTATAATAGAGATTCCAAGATGTCACACTCTCTTTATTTCTGCATTGCTCATCATTCCTCCTCAGTCCCTTTGCTGCTATCTTCTTCTCAACCTCTGAATGATAGAGCACCTCCAGACTAAGTCCTTAGATCTCTTATCTTCTTTTATTTACCTATCTCCCCTTAGTAATTCTACAACCTTCCACATCTCATTTCAGAGCAAATCCATCCTTCCGGTTACTCAGGGAATCATCCTTGGCTTCCTCCAAACTGTCAGAAAATACTGTTGGCACTATTTCAAAATATATCCAGAATCTGATTACTTCTCATACCTCCACACTTCCACCATAATCTCTCTCTCTTTTTTTTTAATTGTTATTTCCACCATAATCTCTTGCATAGATTACTACAACGGCTTCCTAGGGGGTCTCTGTGTTCTTATTCTTAGCCCTCACAGTCCAGTCTCAACACAGCAGCCAGAGTAATCCTCTTAAAAGGTAGGTTAGATTACTACTTCTCTGTCCACGTATCACGAATGAAAGCTAGAGTTCTTACAGTGGCTTACAATGACCTACAAGATCTGGTCCCCCTAATGTCCTATTACTTTCCCCTTTGCTCATTTCTTTCCATCCATGAAATTCCTTCTTCAGAAGCACCAGGTAACCCCCTGACTAAGGGCCTTTGCTTTAGAAGTTCCCTTTGGTTAGAGGGCTCTTACTCCAAATAACTTCACGGTTAACTTCCTCACTTACTAAACTCTTTGATCAAATATTATATTTCTCATAAAACCTATACCCACTCTCACCCCTCCCACCAGCACTAACTTTGTTTTTTTTTTCCCCTACAGCACTTCTTTTTTTTTTTTTTTTTTGTCTTTTTAGGGCCTTTTTTATGGAGGTTCCTAGGCTAGGGGTTGAATCAGAGGTGAGGCCGCCAGCCTATGCCATGCCACGGCAACCCTGGATCCTAGCTGTGTCTGCAACCTACACCATAGCTCACAGCATCCTTAACCCACGGAGCAAGGTCAGAGATCAAACCTGCGACCTCATGGATGCTAGTCAGATTCGTTTCCGCTAAGCCAGGACCGGAACTCCCAGCACTTATCATTTTCTAATGTACCACCTATTTATTTTTTATTGTTTATTCCTCTCCTGTCCCATTAGAAACCTCCATCTCATTTGATGACAAAAAAAAACTTTTTATTTTGGTTCACAAATATATCCAAAGTGCCTACACACATAATAGATACCCAATCAACATCTGTTGAATGAAAGAACCAAAACTCATAAGCCTGTTAGTGACTAAGGAATGATAACGAACCACAACTACTAAGAGCCATGAGGCCTTATTCTTTTTTGTTCAATCTAGCCTAACAAATAGATTATAAAACTATTGGCCCTGCAAATAATGACGTCTTGCAAATTACTGCTTCATGTTGTTCCTAAGACAATAAAAACATGAATTTAATCCAAAAAGGACATTATCCCACTGCATATTTTTTATCTATATATAGTATTGAGAGCAAATTCGCGGTGTGGCAGGTAAAACCAAGTTTAGAAGAATTGTAATGTTAGAAAGTAGAATTAAAAATTCAAAGATTCAAAGTGACTTTGAATTTCTGAAATGGTCCATTAAAAAAAAAAAAAAAGTGGGAGTTCCCATCACAGCTCAGTGGTTAACGAATCCGACTAGGAACTATAAGGTTGTGGGGTCGATCCCTGGCCTCTCTCTGTGGGTTAAAGATCCAGCGTTCCTATGAGCTGTGGTGTAGGTCGAAGATGCGGCTCAGATCTGGTGTTTCTGTGGCTCTGGCATAGGCCAGCAGCTACAGCTCCCATTAGACCCCTAGCCTGGGAACCTCCGTATGCCACGGGTGTGGCCCTAGAAAAGAAAAAAGACAAAAAAAAAAAAAAAAAAAAGGTGATCCTGGAGTTCCCGTTGTGGCGCAGTGGTTAATGAATCCCACTAGGAACTATGAGGTTGCAGGTTCGATCCCTGGCCTTGATCAGTGGGTTAAGGATCCAGCGTTGCCGTGAGCTGTGGTGTAGGCCAGCAGCTACGGCTCCGATTCGACCCCTACCCTGGGAACCTCCATATGCGGTGGGAGCAGCTCAAGAAATGGTAAAAAGACAAAAAAAAAAAAGTGATCCTTAGTAGGTAAAAGTATTCTTAATTATAAAAAGTATACAATTTTAAGTAAAATTCACATAAATCTCTGCTGTCTACAAATTGTTTTCAGAAAAACTCTTACTTGATCCTTACACTGATCCTGAGAGATATAGTATCATCAATCCCATTTTATTGATAGGGTAATCAAGGCTTACAGAAGTTAGATAAGTTAAAAAGGTATCTTATTAGTTAAGCAGATTGTTAGATTCAATTCTGGATCCATATATCTTTTTTAAATTTTGAAATAATCATAAATTCACAGGGAACCCTCCTGCACCGTTGGTGAGAATGTAAGCTGATACAACCACTATGGAGAACAGTATGGAGGTACCTTAGAAAACTATACATAGAACTAACATATGCCCCAGCAATCCCACTCTTGGGCATATATCCAGGCAAAACTTCCCTTGGAAAAGACACATGTACCCACATGTTCACTGCAACACTATTCACAATAGCCAAATGGTCATCAACAGATGAGTGGATTAGGAAGATGTGGTATATATATACACAATGGAATACTACCCAGCCATAAAAAAGAACATGACAGGAACTGTCATGGCTCAGCAGGAACAAATCTGACTAGTATTCATGAGGACGCAGGTTCAATTCCTGGCTGCACTCAGTGGGTTAAGGATCCAGTGTTGCCATGAGCTGTGGTGTAGGTCACAGTCATGGACCTGCATTGCTTGTGGCTGTGGCGGCTACAGCTCCAATTGGACCCCTAGCCTGGGAACCCCCATATGCCGAGGGTGCAACCCTAAAAAAAAGACAAAAAGACCAAAAAAAAAAGAACAAAATAATGCCATTTGCAGCAACATGGATGGAACTAGAGACTCTCACATTAAGTGAAATAAGTCAGAAAGAAAAAGACAAATACTATATGATATCACTCATATTTGGAATCTAATATACAGTACAAACGAACCTTTCCACAGAAAAGAAAATCATGGACTTGGAGAATAGACTTGCAGTTCCCAAGGGGGAGGGGGAGGGAGTGGGATGGATTGGGAGCTTGGGGTTAATAGACGCAGACTATTGCCTTTGGAATGGATTAGCAATGAGATCCTGCTATGTAGCACTGGGAACTATGTCTAGTCACTTATGATGGGGCATAATAATATGAAAAAAAAGAATGTATACATGTATGTGTAACTGGGTCACCATGTTATGGCGCAGAAAATTGACAGAACACTGTAAACAAGCTATAATGGAAAAAAATAAAAATCATTATATAAAATTAAAAAATTAAAAAAATTAAAACACACAAAAAAATCATAGATTCACAGGAAATTACAAAGATAGTACAGAGGACTCATGTGCCCTTTACCAGGTTTCCTCCAATGGTTACATCTTATATAAGTACATATAGTATGATATCAAATCCATGAATATACTTTTTATTATAGTACTTGAGAATGACAATGCACCACAATGATATAACTCAAATATTTTTTTAAACTCAAGTGAAGATAATTTACATAAATTAAGCTAAGCAGTTGTATCTAGGTATACACATTTTGCTCTGACAGTTATAGAAGTATTACATCCCATTTGGGATATTTACACTTAATAACATAAACCATATAGCAGAAAGAGATTTGCAGACATAACTAATGGTAAAGGAGGGCAAAGTCTTTTCATTTATGTGACTGATTATTATGTTGCTATTGACCAGTTATAAAGACATCTCTGCTCTGGCTAGTCCACAAAAATTCCTCTTGAATCTTGCTAATGGCCATCCTTCAATTTCAAACCTAGTAGACTTCTTTTTCCTCTTCCCTTATATCCTCATGACAGTATTATCTACAATTAACTGCCTAATTCTTAAGGAAACTTTTTCCTTTTTTGGCTTTCAGGACACTGAACTCCCACGACTCTCCTTTTTTTGTTGTCTATAATCTATCACCTTTTATCAAAAACCTTGAGACCCAGGATTCCCCTTGTGGTGCAGCGGTAACAAAAACCTCAGACCCGGAATTCCCCTTGTGGTTCAGTGGTAACAAACCCAACTGGTATCCACACGAGGATGGGGGTTCAATCCCTGGCCCTGCTCAATGGGTTAAAGGATCTAGCGTTGCCATGAGCTGTGGTGTAGGTAACAGTCACAGCTCAGATCTGGCATTGCTATGGCTGTGGCGTAGGTCAGCAGCTGCCTCTCCAATTCAACCCTTAGCCCTGGAACTTCCATATGCCACAGGTTCAGCCCTAAAATAAAACAAAAAACAAAAAACAAAACAAAACAAAAACACCACCTCAGACCCCTTTCACAGAGTACAAGTAAGAATCACAATCCCATTTGGGACACAGCAGTTTTCCTAGGTCAAAAATCTCATTGGCCATTGTCTGGAAAACAACATCCACTGTTCCTCTGTTTGGGAAAAGCATCTTAAGACCTTGTTTGGAAACCAGCAATTTCAGTTCACGAGCCATTCTACCTATCCTGGACTTGAGCTGCAATAGCCCCCAGCTAACCAAACTCAGGCTAGCCCCCATCATCTTGAATCAGTTCTTTCCAATCCTGTTACTGTTGGTCCTGAAGTCTGTTTTTTATAAACGGACAAGACTGCTTGGTGTGTCTTGTCTGAGGTCAGCAACCAAAGACCCGAGTCCTGAGCTTTTACCCTACAGGGCTTGTCCCCATACTTATGTACAGATGTATAGTTATACTACCCCTTAAATTCTGTTAGTATGTTATGCTGTTTCACCTTACACCTTAAACCTCTAGAATTTAGCACTGTCAGTGAATTTAATAAAAATAGTGTTGATAAAAATAGTATTAACCCCGTAAAAACAAAACAAAACAAAATAAAAAAAAATCCACTGTTCTAAGGCTCCTCTGTATTTCCCAGAAACCCCTCCCTATATCAATCCAGGTTAGATTTTGCTAGTGAAAGGAAAGCATGTGAGATCTGGAAAGAATAAAAGTTAATACATTACTCTTTGGAGGTGGCTGGAAGTAGACATTAGATTCATAGTAGCTTTTGGGCAAATGTTTGAGAATCACCTGCTTTACTGCCACAGCCCAAGGCACATGACAGCAGCATTCTCAAAGATGCTTGATGATTGCCACAGTTTCCCAATCAGTTTTTGAGAACTCTGGAAGTATTCAGTGTTTGCTTCCCTGACCTTCCTGAAAAAGCCTCCCTGTCTTTCCAAAGTAACTTCCCTGACATCCACTCCCCCAACTCTTCTAATACACATGCAAGCCCTAATTCCCAGATTGAAACTCTTATTTCTAAAATAAATGCCTTTATTTGCCTTATCAATTCCAAGTTGCTAACAACCATAATGACATAGATTAGGTATACACATACACATATTTATGTATCAGTAGATATTTAGATAGACAGATAGATAAAAATTATTAATTTTACATGCAGAAAAGGAGACATTTACATCTCCATTAAATACTTGGGAAGGATGCAAAACAACCTCGTAACAGCAGTTGCCTTTGGAGAGGGAAACTAGATATACAGAGCACAGGAATGAAAGGAAAACTTATTTTTTTACCATATATCCTTTTGGACCTTCTTGAATTCCATTCTATAAGCATGTATTATCTATTCAAAAAATGAAGTAACTCTTTAAGTTATATACCCTCACAACTACTGTTTTATGCCCCTAAGGGTCCCACAGGCCCATAAGTTTTTTCCTGTCTATGGACTAGTTTTATTGTTCAAACTTCTGAGCTGTAAAGGGATAGAATGGAGTAGGGAGGGAAAGAATGACTTCTCAGGAATGAGGTTTTATACTCATAGAGGAAAGATCAGCTACAGAGCTAATGGTTAATGCTTCTCAAGCTTGGAAGAAGACTTTTTCTCATTCATTCACATTCATTCACTGGTATGTTTAACAACCACTCTTGAAAGACACTAAGACAAAAATAAGAAGTCCCCAGGCTACAATTACGGCACAGATAAAGTGCTGAAAGTTGTGATGAGAGACATCTATGCTGTACCTAAAACTTTAAAGACAATACAAGTTTTAGAGACCATTTAGTCTCCAGCATTAATTTTTTTTTAAGGCCACACCCACAGCATATGGAGATTCCCAGGCTAGGGGTCAAATTGGAGCTGTTGCCACAGCTACAGCAACACCAGATCCAAGTCACGTCTGGGACCCTGCACCACAGCTCATGGCAACACCAGATCCTTAATCATTGAGCAGCGAGGCCAAGGATCAAACCTGCATCCTCATGGATACTAGTTAAATTCGTTTCCACTGTGCCAGTACAACAGGAACTCCCTAGTCTCCAGCATTATTGTTTAATTGCTAATAAACTAATCTTATCTCTCATTCCCAAGAAGAATTACTAGTATGAGACTGATAATTCTAACATTTAGTAAACCCTGAAAGTAGGAGACTAGTCAGAAGTATAATTTGGGAATTTCAATAAATTGAGGATTCTGATCAGGGATTATATAAATTAGCATGGTTTATTAGACCTTTTTACCTTAAATACACACTCTGGAGAACCGAGTTAAAGAAGCATTAGAATATTTTCCCTAACTTCTGGTACCTAAGCCATTACCAACTGGTAATACTTCTCTCCCAGAGAATTCAGTTTCTACATGACTTTTAAAAGAGAATAGGGTTGGGTTGTTTTTTTTTTTTTTAAGTTATTTTTCAATTCTTGTAAATCATAATGGGGGTGGTTAAAATGTTCCTTAAACTTATGTCAATGAGCCCCAAACAACTAAATTAATCATTGTAGTGAGAAGTCTTATTCTAGAGCTTCAAGTAGTTTTAAAAGCATTTCCTCATGGTTGTTTTTTATTTGTTTGTTTTGTTGTTGTTGTTGTTGTTGTCTTTTTAGGGCCACATCCACGGCGTATGGAGGTTCCCAGGCTAGGGGCTGAATCCAAGCTGTAGCTGCAGGCCTACACCACAGCCATAGCAATGCTGGATCCAAGCTGCTGCATTTGCAACCTACGCCACAGTTCAAGGCAATGCCAGATCCTTTACCCACTGAGCAAGGCCAGGGATCGAACCTGTATCCTCACGGATGCTAGTCAGATTCATTTCCACTGAGCCACAAGGGGAACTTCCTCCTCGTGTTCTTGATTTCGGAAAATAAAAATAACAAAAAACAACCTAAGTAACATAAAGTTGTGCAGTTTTTAATGTAGATGATAATAATGAGGCTGAAATGATCATATCTATGGGCAGGTGAATGTGCAGACAATCAAGCTTTAGCCAAAGACTGAATTTCTAGAACTAAACAACAGACCAGTAAGTACTAAACAACAGACCTAATGTCACTTAATACCTGCATTGACAGCATGGCTTAAACTATTCATATGCTAACTCTAAAATCAGTTATCAGGAAAATACAAGTGTTGGTGCAAGAGTAGAGTACCAAAGGAGGAAGAGAAAGTTTTTTACACCTTCATATCTCCATAGAGAGTGCAGAATGTCTTTAATACAGAAATGTTTTTTAATACTAAACATTAAAAGCAAGCCTCACACCTATTTTGAAATTAGTTAAAATGCTAGTAATTCTCAACTCCGTGTAATTTCCAAAAATTAGTAATCAATGAAACAATGTGTCAAGCCACCTTCAGAAAATATTATCTAACATTTTAGCATACATACCTTTCCCACAGAGGAATACAATCAGTTTTAAGTGTCCACTGGTACCTTCCATTAGTCCAAGCTCTGAAACCAGTATTCACAGCAGGATTTCCTAAAATTTCACTGATACAATACATCTTTCTAAATGGCATGTTTCTGTTTCTGCACTAAGTATCTTTATTTAAAATACCTCAAGTTTACACAAACCCAGCATTCATTTACAATGAACTGTTGAGCACTTACTATGTACCTGGCACTAGGGACCTGGAGCACAGACGTGAACAAGACAAAGCTTCCACCCTCAAGAAGCTCACAGACTAGGAATACAGAGAAGGCTGACAGTCAGTTACAAAAACAATTTTATCAGTGAGTACTTAGAGATAAGGATAAAGATTTATAGGAGCACACAGAGGGAGCCCCAAAAAAGAAAAAAGACAAGAAAAATGAGTTTCCACTGTGACACAACAGGATCTGTGGCATCTCTGTAGCACCAGGACACAGGTTCAATCCCAGCCCATCATAGTGAGTTAAAGGATCCAAAGTTGCCACAACTTGGAGTTCCCGTGGTGGCGCAGTGGTTAACGAATCTGACTGGGAACCATGAGGTTGCAGGTTCGATCCCTGCCCTTGCTCAGTGGGTTAACGATCCGGCGTTGCTGTGAGCTGTGGTGTAGGTCGCAGACATGGCTCAGATCCTGCGCTGCTATGGCTCTGGTGTAGGCCAGTGGCTATAGCTGCGATTCGACCCCTAGCCTGGGGAACCTCCATATGCCGTAGGGGCGGCCCAAGAAAAGGCAAAAAAAAACCCTGCAGGTTAGGTTGCAACTGAGGCTTAGCTCTGAACCCTGGCTCAGGAACTTCACATGCTGTAGGATGGCCAAAATGGAGGAAAAAAGAGGGGGAGAAAAAAAAGAGGGACCCATAATAAGAAACCATAAATGACCAAAAGCTTCACAGTTCAAAATCCTTTAAATTTCCACACTTTAAAAAGAAACTATTGCTGGTGTTTAATATTTAAAAAACAAAACAAAACAAAAAAAAACCTTAAGGATAAGTGGGATGCAGGGGTAACACATTTAAAATAACATTCTCTTTTTGGAATTCCCATCATGGCTCAGTGGTTAACGAATCCAAACTAGGAACCATGAGGTTGCGGGTTCAATCCCTGGCCTTGCTCAGTGGGTTAAGGATCCAGCGTTGCCATGAGCTGTGGTGTAGGTTGCAGACACGGCTCGGATCCCGAGTTGCTATGGCTGTGGCATAGGCCAGGGGCTACAGCTCCGATTAGACCCCTAGCCTGGGAATCTCCATATGCTGCAGGAGCAGCCCTAGAAAAGGCAAAAAGACAAAAAAATAAAATAACATTCTTTTTATTTCCACTAACCCTAATTTTGTGTAGATGAATAACCCTAGGAGTTCCCGTCATGGCTCAGTGGTTAATGAATCCAACTAAGAACCATGAGGTGGTAGGTTTGATCCCTGGCCTGCTCAGTGGGTTAAGGATCTGGCATTGCCGTGAGCTGTGGTGTAGGTCGCAGATGCAGCTCAGATCCCGTGTTGCCATGGCTCTGGCGTAGGCCAGCAGCTACAGTTCCAATTAGACCCTTAACCTGGGAACCTCCATATGCTGCAGGAGTGGCCCTAGAAAAGGCAAAAAGACAAAAAAAAAAAAAAAAGATGAATAACCCTAATTCTCTGAAGTAGGACTCTTTAATTATGTAACGAAACATGAAGCCCTCTAAGAACTGGGGAAAAAATTGCCATAAGCTAAGAATCACCAAAGTAGCAAGCCACTGTTAGAGTTTTAAGTATATCTTATCCCTTAGTACTTGGGGTAGAAACAAAGGTCAAAATTCACCATCAAAATAAACTTAAAGTAAGATTAAATTTATTAGAATTCCAACATATAACTTTAAGAGAAAATCTGTAACATAGCATAGGCTAGTATAATATAGTATAAAGATACCCCTGTGTGTGTAAAAATTCCTAGATTTCATTACACTTCATCTAGTGAAACAGGTAGGATCCTATTTTTAGGAAGTTAAACCTCTTAAACACAAGATAACACAATACTAGGGAAAACGAAAGGTAAAGTATCTGTTGCAGCCTTCACTGTCTGATCAATATGAAGGGAAGCCTCTGGATGTTAAATCAAGTCACTAATTACTATCAGACTTGCAATGCCATTTAGCTTGCCTAAGCACACACTCTTCTTGGTACACTACTGCCTCCTGGGGGTTGAATTACACTACTACTCCTCTGAGAAAACACTGGCGTAAACAGAAAACACAGTTATTTTCTACTAAAAACACATTTTAAAAGGTCCATACCAAATAACAGTAGGCCTTTCCTACATAATCTCTATTTTTAACTGTCATATTTATTTGTAAGAATAATTAGGAACAGAGTATATAATAAAACCTAATTATAGAAAGTGGCTGTTAATATGATTAAGAACATCAAGGCTTATGCAGTATTTTGCATTTTTAAAGCACTTAGCCAACACTAAATGATTAATCTTTAGAACATTCTTGAGGTCAATATCACCACCATCTTTTTACACAAAAGTAAAGAGCAAGGTTAAGTGAAGTATTAGAAACTGAAGAACTAGTCAGTGCTCTAATCAGCAAAGTGCCACAGAATAGTTTAATGTAAAATATGAAGCACTAATACATTAATTCATCTCTAATATCCCATGACCTATCTCTAGGAGAAATTAATTACTCCTTTATCTGTGACCCCATAACATTTTATAAAGATCCCTCTATTATAAGACTTAATGCTTTTGTATTACAGTTACTGAATTAGAAGGCTCTGTAGCTAAACTCTGCACCTCCACAGGACTTTGCACAGTGTCTGGCACATAGCAAGACACAGCAATAAATCATTTAGGCATTTTCCAAGTATTAAGTACCTGCTACAAGTCAGGAGCTGTTCTGGAAATACAATGGTGAAAAAGAAAGCCAAACTCCCTACTCTCATGGTACATATATTCTAGGAGGCAAAGGCAGGTGACCAAAACAAAACAAAAACAAAAAACTATAAGGTAGTGAAAAAAACTATAAAGAAAATAAAAATAGGACAATGTAACTACAGATGGCTATGCAGTTTAGGGTTAGGCACTGATATTCAGGCTGCTATCTGAATATAAAAAATAATCAGCCAGGAGTTCCCTTGTGGCTAAGCAAGTTAAGGATCTAGCGTTGTCAGTGCAGCAGCTTGGGTTGTGCAGTAGCACATGCCACAGGTGTGACCAAAAATTTTTAAAATTTTGTATGTGTGTAATTTTTATTTTTTCCATTATAGTTGATTTACAGTGTTCTGTCAATTTCTACTGTACAGCAAAGTAACCCAGTTATACATACATATATACATTCTTTTTCCCACATTATCCTCCATCATGCTCCATCATAAGTGACTAGATATACAGTTCCCAGTGCTATACAGCAGGATCTCATTGCTAATCCACTCCAAATGCAACAGTGTGCATCTCCAGACTCCCAGCCCATCCCACTCCCTCCCTCTCCCCCTTGGCAACCACAAAGCTGTTCTCTAAGTTCATGAGATTCTTTTCTGTGGAAACATTCATTTGTGCCATATATTAGATTTCAGATATAAGTGAAATCATATGATATTTGTCTTTCTCTTTCTGACTTACTTTGCTTAGTGTGAGAATCTCTAGTTCTATCCATGCTGTTGCAAATGGCATTACTTTGATCTTTTCTATGGCTGAATAGTATTCCATTGTGTATATACACCACATCTTCTGAATCCATTCATCTGTCAAAGGACATTTAGGTTGTTTTCATGTCTTGGCTATTATGAATAGTGCTCCAATGAACATATAGGTGCATGTACCTAAAATAATTTTTTTTTAATAACCAGTCATAACTGTATAAGGAAAAAACAACTCCAGGTGGCAAAATGCCAAAGTAGGCAAAAAAAAAATGGAACTATTTAAGGAATGGGGGGAAAAAAGACTATGGTTAGAGCAGTGGGCCAATAAATAATAAAATATGAAATCAGGAGTTGCCATTGTGGTGTAGCAGAAAAGATTCCAACTAGTATCCATGAGGATGTGGGTTCAATCTCTGGTCTCATTCAGTGGCTTAAGGATCCAGTGTTGCCATGAGCTGTGGTGTGGTATAAGTTGGCAGCTGTAGCTCCAACTCAACCCCTAGCCTGGGAACCTCCATATGCCACAGGTTCGGCCCTAAAAAGCAAAAAAAATAAATAAATATGAAATCAGAGAGGTGGGCAGGGGCCAGATTAGGGCTTTCTTGGGCTATGATAAGAATTTTACTGAGTGAAATGGAAAAGTCTTTAAAGTTCTGTAATATGTATTTGCCTATTTGAATTGTTGCATTCGTGTAGTAGGTAGCACTAAAAGGAAAATTAATACTGGAGAAAGGAAAATTACTACGCTTTTGGTTAGGGAGCCTTTCTGTTTTAATAAATTACTTTTTAGTGAAAAGTTATTTTATAATTAAATATTCAGACTAAAGAATAAAACAGCAGTGTCTACTAACATTTTAATAGAAGTTAGAATAATGAGATTTTGACAGTCATTATTGGAAGAAATTGAAGAGCTCCTACATAAGCCACTGTACATTACAGATGACTATACTAGAATCTTATGCTAATCGCTTATTAATTTTTCAAACCCTAAAATATCTCCAAATAGCTCATGATGAGTGCCAGACAGACATCTGGAGAGGAGGTTCCTGAGTGAAAGTATGGAAGTATCATTAAACATAATAAATTTCTTCCTCTTACAGAGAAGCCAGAATTAAAAAAGTAACATCCATTTAGAAGCAAGAACACCTCTCACCATACTAACTGAACAAAATACAGCAATAGCCTAAAAATTAAGGATAGGTGTCTATGTCACCTACGA
The DNA here is from genome assembly GCF_016906955.1 of Phacochoerus africanus. Taxonomy (NCBI): domain Eukaryota; kingdom Metazoa; phylum Chordata; class Mammalia; order Artiodactyla; family Suidae; genus Phacochoerus; species Phacochoerus africanus. The sequence goes on from NC_062558.1 coordinate 45,993,174, forward strand.
TGATATAGGTGTTGTGGAAGCCTCAAGGCTAATTCCAAGCTACAATACCAAGATTCAGTTAAATTTAACCTCACACATAGTTAATGCAGAGAAAATATTATCATTTGCACATTCTAGGTAGCAGATTCCTGAACATTTGATATATTAAACTTTATGTATTTTCTACCTTTTTAATGTGTTTTTATTTTTATGGTAAAAGAAAAAAACACAGAACATAAAATTGCCATCTTAGCTATTCAGTACTACTAAGTTTATTCACATTGCTATGTAGTGGACCTCCAGAACTTTACCATCTTGCAAAAGTGATATTCTATGCCCTGAAAAACTGCCTTTCCCCTTCCCTCGAGCCCCTGGCAACCACTATTCTACTTCGTTTTTTGTTTGTTTGCTTGCTTTTTAGGGCTGCACCTGCAGCATATGGAAGTTTCCAGGCTAGGGGGTCAAATCTGAGCTGCAGCTGCTAGCCTACGCCACAGTCACAGCAATGCCAGACCCAAGCCATGTCTGCAACCTATACTATAACTCAGGGCAACGCTGGATCCCCAACCCACTGAGTGAGGCCAGAGAGCAAATCCGCATTCTCATGGATAACAGTCAGATTCATTACCACTGAGCCACAATGGGAATGCCCTATTCTTTCTATATAACTCCCTGTCATTGGGTTTGTTTTTTGTGGTTTTTTTTTAAACTGATAATGTTACATTGTAATAACATGCAAGCCCCTACAAAAGAAACCATGTATGCGAGGTTTTGAGTTGCTATTTTAGTTGGTTTGTTTTTGTTTAAACAAAATTTCATCCCTGTTTCCTAAACCAAAACATGGATAATGGAAGGGGCTAAGAATTGCCTCTAATAAGTAGGCAAGAAACATAGAAGTGATTGAGAATTATACTATAATACACATTACACTGTTTCTAATCCACTATTAATACTAACAAAATTATTATAGAAAAGTAAGGTCACTGGCCACTAATAGTACAGCAAGGAGCCAATATGATACAATCTATTTATACGGAAAAACACAGTACACAGGAACAATGAATACTGCACTTTAAAAAGACTTAAGTTTGAGAACAGCCTAACAGATAGTAACAAAATTCTTTTATTTTTATATTTTATCAGGAACTTCCACATAAAACAATTCATTTAGCTACGTTACAATCCCTCCAATTGTTTTCTTCTGCAAAAGGGATAAAAATGTATACATACTGACCTCATAAGATTAAACAAGAAAAGGTAATAAATGTACACACAATTAAAAAGTTGTAAACACTTATATATACATATATAAATATATATAAGTTGTCTGAAGATAGGTCAAAAAATATATTACTTATAGCCAAGGAATAGTCGACATGGTGCTATGTATGCAATTACTATCTACTAAACACTTGGTCAAATAATTTATAGAGTATCTTGAAAATGAAGAGACAGCAAAATTTCCTCTATCCATTTGGCATAAAGAAAATGAATTCTCTAAATCTACTAATGATGAGGTCAGGTTAAAAGAAGATCAAAATAGGGATTTCCCATTGTGGCACAACGGAAATAAATCTGACTAGTATCCATGAAGATAAAGATAAAGCGGAAATAAATCTGACTAGTATCCATGAAGATAAAGGTTAGATCCTTGGCCTCGCTCAGTGAATCAGGGATCTAGCATTGCTGTGAGCTGTGGTGTAGGTCGCAGATGCAGCTCGGATCCTGCGTTGCTGTGGCTGTGGCATAGGCTGGCAGCTGTACCCCCAACAAGACCCCTAGACTGGGAATATCCATATGCCATGAATGTGGCTCTAAAAAGAAAAAAAAGATCACAATATAAATCTATAGACTGCATATAACAAGAATAAAAGGGACAGGATTATGGGTGTGGTTATTTGTAAGACGGATCAGCAGCAAGTCTTCAGAAAAATATATGTTAAGTAACTTTTTCCAAAAGTGATTTATTTTTGAATTGGTGATTTGGTAGACTGAAACGCTCATCAATGAAGTGCTTGTTCAGTGAAAATTACGAAGAGACAATCACAGGCAAGATTCTGTGCCAGACAAATTAACACTAAGATCAAGAACAAAACTACTCTGTGAACGAATCCGACTAGGAACCATGAGGTTGCGGGTTCGGTCCCTGCCCTTGCTCAGTGGGTTAACGATCCGGCGTTGCCGTGAGCTGTGGTGTAGGTTGCAGACGCGGCTCAGATCCTGTGCTGCTGTGGCTCTGGCATAGGCCAGTGGCTACAGCTCTGATTCGACCCCTAGCCCGGGAACCTCCATATGCCGCGGGAGCGGCCCAAGAAATGGCAAAAAGACGACAAAAAAAAAACTACTCTGTGACATCATATAGTTACAGAACTATGTGGGATTTACCTGAAGAATCCTCTATCTCATTCTTTAAAAGGTATTAAATTTGAGAATATAATCAAGAAAGGCATATAAAGTCCTTTATTTGCATCTCTAAATTGTATGAGTTAGACTATAATTGCCTATACAAATCAAATGTAATACAGTTTTTATTATCTAGTAGGCAAGCAAGGCATTCTCAAAATCTGAACCTTTGGTAGTGAGTCCTTTATACCCACCTTTTAAATTTCTTCCCCTTTTGAAAGGAATGCTTTGTTTATGACACTATTTGCTAAGCTTCTACAATCAGTTTGGCACAACAGTTCATAAATCTGCACCAAAGTTGACCTGATTCTAATGAGATCCACAAAAATCAATCAAAATAATTCTGTCCATGAAGGATCTAGATAAAGGGGGCCCTAGTTCCATGTCAATTTTTTTTTTAAGGCTGTAGTTTAAGATTTTAACATGGTTATAAATACTATGGGGTAGAAGGGTACTTCAATTAAATACTGACTCAAAGATCAAACGTTACCTATTCTCCACCTGTCTTTGAAACTAGAGTAACAAACTTTCCTTTAGAATATAACAAGGTGGCAATTATCTAATTTCAATTCTTTCAACCAATAAGAAAAGTATCATTAGTTATGATACTTCCATTCTTCCTTTCAACAAACATTTACTGAAGGCCTACGATGTGCCAAGTACTTACTACCTTAATCACTCAATATAGCCTACAATAGCCACAGAATCCTCATTTAAAAAAAAAAGTCATAATTAAAACTTCTTAAGTCTTTTAAAAAATAATTTAGGGGGGCTCCTGTCGTGGCTCAGTGGTAACGAACCCAACTAGTATCCATGAGGACAGGGGTTTGATCCCTGGCCTTGCTCAGTGGGTTAAGGATCCAGTGTTGCCGTGAGCTGTGGTGTAGGTCACAGACACAGCTGGGATCCCACTCCATTGCTGTCACTGTGGCTTAAGCCAGCAACTGCAGCTCCTATTGGACTCCTAGCCTGAGAATTTCCATATGTCACAGGTGTGGACCTAAAAAGCAAAAATAAATAAATAAAAAGAAAGAAAGAAGGAAAATTTCTGTTGAGAAACATAGCTCAATAAGTGCACTAACTAAATATAATAAAGTTTGACATGGATATGTGAAAGTAAATGTAGGGAACAGAACCAGGGAAACACATAATGTTCGCTCCTCTTCTAATAGATTCTAATAGAGATTAGGTAATATGCATTGAATATTTATCATTATACTTCAAAATTTTTAATCTCTTCAAAAAATGTATATATGCCAATCTAACCCATATACTGAAAGCCAGGAGAATCTTAACTATAAATAAACACAAGAGGGCGTGCAAGTCTGGGAAATTCATACAACAAAAGACAAGTTGCACTTTGTGCAACCACCTTCAACTCTTAAAGCATAATCACAGGGATTTACAAAGGATTCTTCATGCACGTACTAGAGGCCAGTTGCAATGAAAGTATTTCCATCTCTCAATATACTTCCCAGACATCAAATCACTGCTTCTCCTGATAACACAAATTTCTTATCCAAACTGACTTTAAACTTACATTTAATATTTTATCATTCAGAAAAAAATGACTTTTAATCAGAAGCTTATGATGCCTTTTAATCTAACTTGTCCTTAGAAAACCTACTATTTAGGAGCTAGTCAATTCTTACAATGCTTATTTTCAAGAAATTTAAAGCTCCTCCACTGAATGATTAGAATTATAATAAACTTAAGTTATAGTAAATAGACCTCCAACTTTTAGAAATTCATGCAAACCTATATCATGCTAATATCAGCTATTTACCTCTTGAGTAGTGAATATTCTGTCTATAACATTCTATTTCAAAACTGGTTGCAAATTTATCCCAAGTAATAGACTCTGATTTCATTAGTTCACTCCCTCATAAAACAATAACCTACCACCAGACGTTGCTGCATGTGAAGCAACCAGACTAAGAGTACAGAGTTTATAGGCAGGAGCATAATCCAAAATAACTGCAGAATACATCCTGCTTACTCTAAGATTCACAGCAGAACATAATCTAGACATACGCAGTTTTGGGTGTGTGTAAATGTATTCAACATTTCTTTTCTTTTTTCTTTCTCTTTTTTTTTTGGCCATGCCTATGGCATGCGGAAGTTCCCAGGCCAGGGACCAAACCACGCCACAGATAGCAGTGACCCAAGCCGCTGCAGTAACAACACCTGATCCTTAACCCAGTGCACCACAAGAGAACCCCTATTTAATTTTATATAGTCCTAATGCAGGCTATGACACATGACATTATTCTGAATCCCAGTGGTTTCATGTGATGCCTAACTTCTACACAGAAGAGGCACCTGAATATTACTTATCCCATACATATTATTATGCAAAGGAAATAAAACAGAGAGATGAAGTGGCTGCTAGGATCAAAAGAGTCAAGGCAAAAGTCTGGATCAGTAGCAGTGAGCTACAGGTTAGGAAGGATAGGAAGAGGCTGACAATCCAGAACAAAGGATAAGAAATATTTATTTTAATGATGCAAAGTCAGAGCACCAACCAAGGGAATAACAATCAGGAACCAAAAACTGGTCAAAATTCAGCCAATCAAATAAATTATTGGTAACACGAGCAGGTGGTACAAACCAATACTACCAGCTTATCTATCTGAACTAGATTCATAATATACTTTTTGCCAGGTACTTGATGCTGGACCAGAAAGGAAAGAGTATCTGTAAAGAATATTATTGGAGAAATCATTGAAATGTGAATAAGGTCTATGGATTGGAGAGCAGTATTGTATCAAGTTAATGTCTTGATTTTAAGGGCTATACTGTGGTTATACAGCAGAGTATTCTCAATACATTCAGAAGGATTTAGGGACAATGGGACATCATGTCCATAATTCACTCTCAAATGGTTCAGAAAATAATAATAATAATAATAATAATAATACGCAAAAAGAGAATTATAAGCTAAATATGGTAAAATGTTAACAATTGGGGGATCTAGATGAGGGATATACAGGAGTCCTTAGAACTAATGTCACAACTTTTCTGCATGTTTCACATTATTTCAAAATTAAAAATATAAAACTATATAAGTACATAAAATTTATAGATGCTTTGATAATAGAATGTAGTACATTTTAAAAGAAATAACTAGGAATTCTGGTCGTGGCTCAGTAGTTAATGAACCCAACTAGCATCCATGAAGACTCAGGTTCAATCTCTGGCCTTGCTCAGTGGGTTAAGGATCCAGCGTTGCCATAAGCTGTGCTGTAGGCTGCAGACACAGCTCAGATCCTGCATTGCTGTGGCTGTGGTATAGGCTAGCGGCTATGGCTTTAAAATCAGACCCCTGGCCTGAGAACCTCCATATGCCGCAGGTGCTGCCCTAAAAGACAAAAAAGACAAAAAAAGAAATACCTCATAAACACACAAAATTATTTCAAAATAAAAAGTAAAATAAAAAATGCTTTGACAATATAGTACATCTCAAAAAGTTTCTACAGTAATAAACACATGAAGCAATTCTAACTTTAATTCTTAAAAGCCTTGACTGGACGTCAATTAATATGAAAAGTACCTCCCTCAAATTAATGAGAAGGTACTCCTTCCAGAGGATTCAAACGAAGGTAATAATGTAAATTCTAGAAAGCAATCTGGGAGTTCTCCTGTGGCACAGGAGGTTAAGGATCAGCATTGTCATTGAAGCAGCTTGGGTTGCTGCTGTGGCTCAGTTGATCCCTGGCCTGGGAACTTCCACATGCTGTGGGTGCAGACAAATAAATAAATAAATAAAAATAAAAAGTAAAAAATAGAAGCAATCTGAACATAAAATATTTTTTATCTTTTAAAACATAATAAATAGGAGTTCCCATCATGGCGCAGTGGAAACGAATCTGACTAGGAACCATGAGGTTTCAGGTTCGATCCCTGGGTTAAGGATCCGGTGTTGCCATGAGCTGTGGTGTAGGTCCCAGACTCGGCTCGGATCTGGCGTTGCTGTGGCTGTGGCACGTGCCGGCAGCTGTAGCTCCGATTCAACTCCTAGCCTGGGAACCTCCATATGCCAAGGGTGTGGCTCTAAGAAGCAAAAATAAATAAATAAATAAAATATAATAAATAAATGTAAAAACAATGGTCTTAATACCCCTTTTCAAAACTGAAACAGTTACACTTCTGAAATACTAGCCAAATCTCCTATAATGAAAAAAAAATCATTCAATTTAATCAATGATTAGATTTAGTCAATGATTTCCAGTGTTACTATGGTAACACAAATATAAGAAGAATGTTCCAGGAGTCCCTGTTGTGGTTCAGTGGTACAAACCCAACTGGTAACCAAAAGGATGTAGGTTCGATCCCTGGCCCTGCTCAGTGGGTTAAGGATCCAGTGTTGCCATATAGGTGAGAGCTATGGTGTAGGTCAGATCCCATGTTGTGTGGCCAGCAGCTGCAGCTCCAATTCAAACCCTAGTCTGGGAACTTCCATATGCTGTGCAGTCCTAAAAAGCACACACACACAAAAAAAAGGATAAGTTAGGAGATGGAAAAGGAGAAGAATTTTCCAATTTCGGTAGTAGTAATACTTCAATTAGTTATCTACCAATCTATCTTTTAAAAATACTTTTTGGAAAAATACTTTTTGGAAAAATTATTTCTTTGCCACTGTTTCTGGAGCTGCTTTCATAACTTCGAATCTGAAAGGGATTTTTTTGAGACTATTGAAAAAGACTTTTATGAAACAAGTATGGAAACACTTAGGATAGTTTTCTCTTTTTATTAACATAAAAAATGCTACCAACCTTTTATTAAAGAACAAGACAAACAAAAACTTTCACAAGTTGAGTGTCCTAAAATATTTTGAATAATATCATCCACAAAACATATATCTATGTTAAGTATAAATGACAGCAAAACTCTCACTTCATTTAAAACAGTACATTCATATCGCTTAGTGATAAATGCACACAGTCTAGGAGATGGAAGTGAAACTTGTTATTTATCATATGTTTATAGTTCAGTCATCAGAACATTCTTGAAATGAATTATGACAAACAAAACCAAGGCTTTAAATAATTGAGCTCCTATTTCCTCAATTTCCTTTACAGCAAGACCTCCGTTCTTGCCAGACTTCCTGAATAATTTCCTAAGGATAAAGAACCCATCTTAAAGTACTTGGTTCTATCCCACAAAAGTCTAGTTTCCAAGGAGATGCTGTGGACTCTGCATTACCTAAAGGCTCACATTTATGAGAAAAATTCCTCTCAGTAAAAAGAAAAAAAACTGTGATTTTCATCCCAAATCAACAATAGTAATATAAAATCTAAATTATAAGTAAGTAAACCAGTGAGCTTAAAACCCACTTTGTCAACAAACATAAAAAGCTACCAATCAAGTGGGAGCAATTAGAAAATACACTTTTGTTTCTTATCTTTGTAATCTTTTGTGGAATAACAAAGAAACAAAGACTACTCTGTCCCTTCTTAAATGCACCCAAGAAAATGTAGAAACCCTTCAACCACTTTTACCTCATCTTTAACTGTAGATTTTTTCTTCTTTTTAAATAGGAAAATCGAAAACATTAAGTTGGTGTATTCATAATGGAATATTATATAGCTATTAAAATAAGTAGGTGTATAAATTAATTGAAAAAAATAAACACATTACAAATAACATTTTAAAAGTATGTAGGTATATGTGTGTGAGCATATGTGTATATGTGTATAGAGCTGTGAGAGGAATATAAATTTAATTATTTGAGATTTTTTTCCAAAAGTAACTCAGTTACTTTTGAAAAAAAAAAAAATTGTGTGTTACATGTATGATTTATGAATTAACCCAAAACACCTGAAACATAACCTCAAATGCATACAAAATATAAGCGTGTCATAAAAACATGTGTTTAGGACATATGAAATAATGGGCTATATTAATAATAAGAAAACATTTATTCCCAAAGATAAATTGGTAATAACTTTTGTTTTGGTAATGAAATCAATAACACTAAAAGAAGAAACAGCTAACTGTAATGGATTTCACTTATGGTAAAATATAGAATCCACTTAAATTTAAGAGAAGTGTTATATTCTTGCATATGAAAAATCCCATTTCCTGATTATCATTCCAACTATCTACTAAAAACTTCTGAATAACTAAATTCTCATCTCTTTAAAAGCAAAAGTAAAATTATGCAAAGGAATTATATAAGGAAGATAGTCAATGTATTATAAATATTTGTTGTGAATTTAATATTTGACTCATAAATTGATTTTTTTTTTTTTTTTACTGTGCCTACAGCATGCAGAAGTTTCAGTGCTAGGGATCAAAGCCGAGCCACAGTAGCAACCCGAGCCACACAGTGACAGTGCCAGATCCTTAACCCACTGAGCCACCAGGGAATTCCAACTATGATTTTTTTTAATTTTATTGAAATGACTTTTATTTTAATGTCATAAGCCAGTATTCACAGATGTTAAGAAAACCAGAGTGGGGTAGAGTTTCTGATCTTGTTTTTTTTCCTTACTCTCTGACTCCCTGGGAAAACTAGTGAAATCTCTCTGAACCTCACCTTAGCTATAAAAAAAAGGAAAGCATCACCCATAACAGATGACTGTAATGAGGATATGTGAGAGTTTTTCAGTTGTGATGTCCAGTGAATTTTAACAAAGCATATCCCAAGTTCCTTAACTTTTTCCATTCACCGGCAGTACTGTAGTCTAAACATTATCATTGGTCTGCCTGCTTCTGCTTTCACCCTCCTACTTTCCATTTCCCTCACAGTGGTTTTTTATATTTTTCCATAAAGAAAATTATGAAGGAGCACTTTCAAAATGGCAGTATAAGGACCTCCAAAAATCTCCATTACTGTAAAAGCAATGAGAACCTCAACAAAACTTTTCAAAATGAACTTTCTCAGAATTCTGAAATTAACCAATGACGTATAGAAGCCCAAAAAGTGTTTTTTCAAGAGAAACAGCTGAATGTCAAAAAACAATAAATATGTGGAGGAGTTTTACCTTATACTATTTTTATCCCCTTCCCCCAGCTTTGTGATAGATATGAAAGACAGCAGCGTCTCAAGCACAATATTTGTGAAAATCAGAAGCTTAGGAGCCAGTGGTGAAGTATTAACGTTTTGGAGCTTCCCAAATCACCCTATCCCCAGAAAATCACCACTATCTGACCTATCTGGCAGCTCCTTAAGAAAGCTCCAGTCATAGGACTTTATTTGACATGGCTCAGAGATGGCTCAGTGTAAACAGCCCTTCCCTTAGAGAGTGTGTCAAACAAAATCAGTGGCACTGCTTAACATCACAGCCACCTGAGGAAGCAATATGAGCTGGGTAAACAAGAGGCTAAAGAAACAACTTAGGAGTTCCCGTGGTGGCTCAGTGGTTAATGAACCTGACTAGCACCCATGAGGATGTGGGTTCGATCCCTGGCCTTGCTCAGTGGATTAAGAATCTGGTGTTGCTGTGAGCTGTGGTGTAGGTTGCAGACACGGCTGGGATCCCACATTGCTGTGGCTCTGGCATAGGCCCCCTAGTCTGAGAACCTCCATGTGCCTCGGGTGCAGCCCTAAAAAGAAAAAAAGACCAAAAGATCAAAAGAACAAACAAAAGAATGAACAAAAGAAAGAAGCAACTTAAAAGAAAAACCTGAAGAATTAGATATTTATAGGAGGCTTTGAAAAACTTCAAAATAGTCTTGGGAATCTAGGAATGTGCACAACTCTGTGCATGCACAAGAAAAGACATAAGAATATCCTAATCCCTCACCTCTGGCTGAACTTGAGGCTCCATTCAAGCAGGAAGTGAAGACTAAGAAGGGTTGCAAATTGGCAGGATGTTGAAGGTATACCCTAACAAACAGAGAATTCTTCAACAAAGGCTGGGAGAATTACTGGTTCAATGCATTTAAGGAATCTCTGTCCAATCAATAGCTGACTACTAAGCTAACCAAGAAGAAACTTCAGTGGCTACACATGACAAAGGATAGATACTTAAAAAAATTAGTCCAGGGAAGTCACTAACTAACAAAAGGCAACAACAACAACAACAAAAAAAAAACAGCAACAATAAACCTGGTAGGGGGGTGAGGAAAACAAGGGATCTGATTTTCAAAGTTGCCATGATATATTACTTAAAATACCCACTTTTCAAAAAAAAAAAAAGATGATATACACAAAGAAACAGGTAAGTATGGCCCAGATATTGCAAAAAAAGTATGCAATAGAAACTTCCTGATGAAATCCAGATGTTGTGCTTAGGAGACAGACTTTAAATCAGCTATTTAAACATGTTCAAAGTACTACAGAAAACCATATTTAAAGAATTAAAGGAAAGTCTAAGCACAATGTCTCATCAGATAGAGAATACCTATAGAGAGATAGAAATTGTCTGATTAAAAAGATAATGGCATAGGAGTTCCCACTATGGTGCAGTGGGTTAAGAATCCAACTTCAGGAGCTCTCGCTGGCGCAAAAGGATCAGCAGTGTCTTGGGAGTGCTGGGACATAGGTTTGATCCCCTGGCCTGGAACAGTGGCACAGTGGGTTAGGGATCTGGGGTTGCTGCAGCTGTGGCTTAGGTCGAAATTGCAGCTCAGATCTGATATCTGGCCCAGGAGCTCCATACGCTGCAGAGTGGTCAAAAATGAAAAGAAAAGAAAAAAAAAAAAAAGAATCCAACTTGGAGCTCCTGTCGTGACTCAGTGGTTAATGAATCTGAATAGGAACCATGAGGTTGTGGGTTCGATCCCTGGCCTTGCTCAGTGGGTTAAGGATCTGGCGTTGCTGTGAGCTGTGATGTAGGTTACAGATGCAACTCAGATCCCGTGATGCTGTGGCTCTGGTGAAGGCCGGTGGCTACAGCTCAGATTAGACGCCTAGCCTGGGAACCTCTAAAGCCGCGGGTGCGGCCCTAAAAAAGACCAAAAAAAAAAAAAAAGAATCCAACTTAAGTGGCTCAGGTCACTGTGGAGGCATAAGTTTCATCTCTGGTCTGGCACAGTAGGTTAAAGGATCCAGCATTGCCACAGCTGTGGCATAGATCTCAGCTACTGCTCAGATTCAGTCCCTGGACTGGAAATTTCCATATGCTGTGGGTGCAGACCTTAAAAAAAAAAAAAAAAAAAAAAAAAGACAATAGCATAAAGCAATAATTATAAGACCATGCTGAAGGGCTTATAATGTATAAAGATGTCACCTGTATGTATGACAAAAAGAGCACAAAGGAAGGCGAAAGGAATACAGCTATGTCACAACAAAGTTTTTGTATACTATGGAAACTAAACTGATATGAATTCAAACTCTTTTTTTTTTTTTGTCTTTTTAGGGCCCTCAGCATATGGAGGTTCCCAGGGTAGGGGTCGCATTGGACCTGTAGCTGCCAGCCTGCCTATACCACAACCACAGCAATGCAGGATCCAAGCTACATCTGTGACCTACACCACAGCTCACAGCAACACCAGATCTTTAACCCACTGAGCAAGGCCAGGGATTGAACCTACATCCTCATGGATACTAGTCGGTTCCATTAATCACTGAGGCATGACGGGAACTCCTCAAACTATATTTTTAAAATAAAAATGTTAATTGTAATCCTTAGGGCAACCACCAAGAAAATAATTTTTAAAATACAGTAAAAGAAAATAAAAACAAGGAAATTTACATAATACACTAGAAAATATTTATTTAACATAAAAAAGGAAGTAATGCAGGAAGAACAGAAAAAGATAGGCAGAAAGCAAATAAGACATACAGAAAAAATATTAAAAAGGCAGATATAAATCCTATCTTATCAGTAGTTACACCAAATATAAATGGATTAGATACTACAATCAAAGGAGAGGGATTAGCAGAATAGATTTTTTTTTGCTTTTGCTTTTTAGGGCCAATCTAGCAGTATATGGAAGTTCCCAGGCTAGGGGTCAAATCTACACCACGGCCACAGGAACCAAGCTACTTCTCTGACCTACACCACAGCTCACTACAATGCCAGATCCTTAACACACTGATCAAGGCCAGGGATCAAACCTGCATCTTCATGTATCGTAGTCAGGTTCATTAACTGCTGAGCCACAAAGGGAACACCGCAGAACAAATTTTTTCTTTTAACGAAACCATAGGGAGTTTCTTCATGGCCTAGTGGTTAGGACTGCTGTGGCCCAGATTCAGTCCTTGGTCTGGGAACTGAGATCCCACATCAAGCCACTGCATGCTACAGCCAAAAAAAAAAACCAGCAGCAACAACAACAACAAAAAAAAACCCATGGTGTAACTATATGCTATCTACAAGACACTTACTTTAGTTTCGAAGACACAGATAGGTTGAAAAAAAAAAGTATCAAAAAGATATACCATGCAAACAGTAATCACAATAGAAATGGAATACTGTATTAATATCAGACAAAATAAGTTTTAAGGCAAAAATTGTTTCTATAGACAAGGATATTTTGTAGTGATAAAAGATCAATCTTTCAGGAAGACATAAAATCATAAAAATATAAGCACAAAACAAAAGAGCCCCCAAAATACATGAAGCAAAACTGAGAGAACTGAGGGAGAAATAGAAAATTCAACAATAATAGTTAGGGATTTCATTATTTTATTTCCAATAATGACCAGAACTATCCATCTTATCAACAAGAAAACAGAACACCTAAACAATACTATAAACTAGATCTAATGGATATCTGTAAAACACCCAACCCAACAAGAACAGAATACACATTTTCCTCAGGTACAGGTGGAACATTCTGAGGAGAGAGATGATAAGCCATAAAGCAAACCTCAATAAATTTAAATTTTGTATGATACAAATTATGTTCTCCAACCATAACAGAATGAAATTTGAAATCAATAAAAGAAGGAAATTTGGAAAGTCATAAATATGTAGAAATTAAACACATTCACAATCATTAACTAGACTGACATAAGTTAAATATGTTATCCTTCTAGTTAAAATCTTCCAATGACATCCCATAAGTCTTTGAATAAAACATTACAGCCCTACAATGGCTTAAAAAGACAAGGCCTTACATGATCTGACTCCTGGTCACCTCAACAACCTCATCTCGGGCCATCTCTTCACTCACTCATTTATTGTGCTCCACTTACCTTCATGCTATTTTCTTAGTCAAGTTCAAACTAGCTGTTTACTAGAATGCAATTTGCCCAGATCTTCACATCTAGTTCTTTCAGGTCTCATGACTCTCATCTCCTCCCATAAACTCTCCCATAACTTGGTCATTCTCTTTTCTCAGTACTCTCTTTCCCTTTAGCTTGTTTGTCTTCAGAGCACTTATCACTTTCAAACATTTTCATATGTATTTATTCTTTCATTTTCTACTTCTCCCCCCTAGAATATTAGTTATAACAGCTTTATTCTTGATTGAATCACTAAGGTTTAGAATAGTGCCTAGCACATAGAAATGTTCAATAAATAAATGCATTTCTTGTTGAAGAAATTAAGTTGTAAAAAGCACATATACCCCAAAAGTGTATAATGAATGCACACTATTATCTAAAAAATGCAGCTAATAGCATTATTTTGTGCATTTCCATTATTAAGCTCCAAGGCATTTAAAACATTTTGTTTACTTGTAATGACAAGTAAAAGGCAAATGAATCATATGGCCATCATATGGACATATCAGTATTAAAACTTGAAAGAGAATTCTAAACTCTTAAATTTCCTTCATTAATTAACTCCTTTGTCCAGGGAAGTATTATAGTATACCGATTAGGAGAAATTATTTAGAATCAGACAGACTTGGGTTAAAATCTAACTCTTCCAGTTACTAGTTGAGGGTCCTAAACAAGTTATTTTCATCTCTCACTGAATATAAACGTTTATTTTTGCAAAGTTGCGATAGTAATATCTACTTCATAAGATTATTTTGAGTGTAAAAGTTATACCACAAATGAAAGGATTAAGACAACCCTTTAGTAGATAAGCATTCAATAAGAGCTATTATATTTTGTTACTACTATAATTTAGGGTAAACCAAAAGGAAACATGAGCCTGATATTTTTCAACATTTTTTATTACACATAACTCTGTCATCAAGTATAAATTTGTCAGCAAATAAGGCATAACACTCTGTCACCAAGTATTACACATGATAAGATTCTGTCATCAGGTATAATCAATGAATGAGAAGATGAGAAGAGCTTTACAGAAAGAGGAGGTGTTTATGGCATGCTTTAAAATTAATGGGAAAGTCCCATTGTGAAACTTTTCCTTATGCAGTGCTACAACATATGAAAACTACCATTCCTTCAGGTTTCTCCTCCTATGGTACTCCTGAAGAACATAACTATTTCTGTAACTCATAATTCACATTAAAATGATAGTAACTACTTTGCAATTGACTTACCTGAAAGACGTGATTCAAGAAAACTCCAAAACAGAAAGACAAAGGGTAAGAAATCAAACTAAAGTAGATACAACTAAAAATGGATATACATCCTAGGAATGAGGGTACATGGATATGTACCATACTGTACATAGGACCGTACAAAGAATACTAAATTACAGGGATGGCCACAAATTCTTCTCTTGCTTTCCTTTTTTTTTTTTGCTTTTTAGGGCCACACCCGTGGCATATGGAGGTTCTCAGGCTAGGGGTCAAATCAGAGCTATAGCTGCTGGCCTATGCCAGAGCCACATCAATGCCAGATCTGAGCCACGTCTGCGACCTACACCAGAGCTGAAGGCAACGCCGGATCCTTAACCCACTGAGCAAGGCCAGGGATCAAACCCGCAACCTCATGGTTCCTAGTCAGATTTGTTTCCACTGAGCCACGATGGGAATTCCTTTTTCTTTTTTCTATTTATTTATTTATTTATTCATTTATTTTTGCTTTTTAGGGCCACACCCATGGCATTTTTTTTTTTCTCTTTCTATTTATGCCCTTGGGTAATCCTGTCTTACAATGGCTCTGGGCTTGGCCATGTGACTTGCTCTGGACAAAGTGAAAATAGCAAATGTCAAAAGAGATTCAAAAAATGCTTGTGTCTTGGGCTTCCACTATCTTACAGTTCTCGGACTCCTACAACTGCCATGTGAAGATATCCAGGAAAATCTGCTGGATGATAGGACTCCTAGCTCAGTCGCTGCTGTTCCCTTAGCCAAGAGTATACTAACTGTAAGAAATGTAAAACTGGGAGTTCCTTTTGTGGCTCAGTGGTTAAGGAACCCAACTAGAATCCATGAAGATGCAGGTTCAATCAGGGCCTCACTCAGTGGGTTCATTGCCGTGAGCTATTGTGTGGTTCGCAGATGCAGCTGAGATCCTTCATTGCTGTGGCTGTGGTATAGGCCGGCAGCTGCAGCTCCAATTCAACCCTAGCCTAGGAACTTCCATGTGCCACGGGTGCGGCCCTAAAAAAGTAAAAAAATTTTTAAAATTTTAAAAATAAAAGAAATATGAGTGTCTTAGATAATACAACCACTGGTAAAATCCTCAGTTGACCTTAAACACATAAATAACTGCAGCAGAAATCATCTGGGTTGGTTTAGACCAGAAGAACCACTCAACTGATTTGTAGAATCTTGAGTTAAATAAATGATTCTTAGGAGTTCCCACTGTGGCACAATGGGTTAAGGATCCAGCATTGCTGCAGCTGCAGCTTGGATTCAATCTGTGGCCCTGGAACTTCCATGTGTCACAAGTAAAGCCAAAAAAAGAAAAAAATAATAATAATAAATAAAGATTAAAAAATTAAAAAAATAAATGGCTCTTATTTTAAACCACTAAGTTTTAGAGTGATTTGTTACAAAGGCTAGTGAATACAAGTTCAAATCAACAATACATTCTTTTTTTTTAATCATTAGAGAAGAGGTGGAATACCAAAACAATGGGGGAAAAATGTTGATATGCTAATTTTTTAAAAAGAAAAATCAACTAAAAACTCCTACCAGAGAACACGGTAGAATTGTGTTTGACTATAGCAAAAGCCTAACAGGTATTTGCTGAATTGAAATAAACAAAATGCAGCACACATATAAAAGAGCAAAAGGATCTGATAAGTTATTCAAAAGAGGATATGTCCTATATATGTGGTGAAAAACAATTCTTCGTCTTACCTCTGTAACATAAATATCTTAATGGAACATTTCATCCACTTGGAATCATGCTTTTTAAAAATGATCATCAGAAATTGGAAGGATTCAGTCTGCATTATGAGGGCTGCCAAGCCTCCCTCCTAAGGGGATGGGGGTTGTGTGGAGTCTGCTCCGTGGGGCTTGGGATGTCTGGACAAAGAGTAGTGGGGAGGGTGTCCTAAGCTGTGGAAACTGAAAGCCCAGAACACAGATGAGCTTGCTGTAAATTGGGCTTGGGAAAGCAGACTGGAAAGACTGGAACCCTGCAGGGTCAGGAGTGGGAGGGGAGGCCCCTGAGGGTTTTTCCAAGGAGATGTGGGAGAATGAAAGTGATTGATATTTAAAGAGGATGCTTGGAGGAGTTAGGTTGTCCTCCAGTTTTTCCTAACTCCTTGAATTTACCAGTAGATTTTTGTATACAAGAGCACAAGTCTAAATGTTTTCTATTATTCCAGAATACATTAATGATTAATGGTATATGCTCCTTATTTCACTGTTTGAGTAAAGTCCCTTAATTCCTTTCTCCATTTTTGCTTGCTGGCAAAATTGACATTTATAGGCCTGATTTTTTTTTTTTTTTTTTGCCTTTTTCTAGGGCTGCACCCACAGCATATGGAGGTTCCCAGGCTAGGGATCTAATCGGAGCTACCGCTGCTGGCCTTCACCAGAGCCACAGCAATGTGGGATCCAAGCCTTGTCTGCGACCCACACCACAGCTCACAGCAAGGCCGGATCCTTAACCCACTGAATGAGGCCAGTGGTTGAACGAGCAACCTTATGGTTCCTAGTCGGATTTGTTAATCGCTGAGCCACGACGAGAACTCCTAGGCCTGATTTTTGAATATGTACAAAAATATCAAGGTTGTTTCCTGTGCATTATGAAGACTTCCATGAATATTCATTAATATGTCAACTTTGCTATGGTCTTTCTTCTTATATACCTCTATACTTAAAAATATAATATGAATGTTGATCTTTGAAATTTTGCAAATTGTTGCTGACTTATGAAAGCATTCTCAAATAGAAAAACATAACTCTGTTGTGTTAATACTTCTTGCCCTAGAAGGAAATGTTGTGCTTGGCATCTGATGTTCCTAACCAGTGTAAGTACTTGTAGAATTGCCCTGTCAAACTAAACAAAAACTGTATTTTAGTCTTCTCCTATGTATTTGAAGGAATAATAAATCTGTTACTTTGCTGTATTTCTTGTTTTCACCAAAAAATAAAAATAAATAAAGCTCTGTTTTGTGTAGGCTTAGAAAGAAAGAAAGGAGGAAGGGAGGAGGAAAGGAAGAAAAAAACTGGGAGGATTCAGAAGATTACTGAGAATATTATAAGGGGAAGAAAAATGCTCAAAAAAGAACTGAGCAGTTTGGGAGTTCCCTAGTAGCCCAGTGGGTTAAGAATCCGGTGTTCTCACTGCTGTGGCTCAGGTCACAGCTGTGGTACAGGTTCAGTCCCTGATGCTGGAACTTCCACATGCCAGGCAGAATCAAAAAAAGAAGGAGGAGAAGAAGAAGAGGAACAATTGAGTAGTTTGACTAAAAACTATGTGTACAAACACAGAACATCATGATGATGATCATCATGAGCATTAATAACCATCATGTATTAAATAATGTGTATATAGAAAAACTCTGAGCTAAATGCCTAACATTATTTTATTTAATCCTTAATACAACTCTTCCAGGTTTGTGATGTTAACACACTTTATAATGGGAAAACTGAAGTTTACGGAGGTGAAGCCACATATAAGGAAAAAAAACCCTAGGTCTAACCAAAGAAACAGCAGTTCTAGCTACACATGTTTCAAGATAAGTAAATTCCAATTACCACAGTTAAATGATACCAGTTCCCTAAGAATGCAGTTCAAATTTCAGTTACCATGGTATATTAACTGAGTAAATGCATAAAGCACAAAACTCCACTGCTGGATCTTCAGTCCACAACTGCTACCTAACCAAGGGATGTGATTCATAATTAGTGACCAAACATCACTTGTTACAAAGTCTTTCAGTGATTGGTCCCCTCACAGCTGTTATTTAGCTCATACACAAACAGCAAAGAGGTGGTTGTGTTGCCTCCTTATGTCCCAGAGATAAACCCTTGTGGACACATTATAAAAATGGATTTCTGAGGAGTTCCCTGGTGGCCTAGCAGTTAAGAATCCAGCATTGTCATTGCTGTGACTCAGGTCACCGATGTAGTACGGGTTTGGACCATTGTGCCTCTGAGCCACAATGCGAACTCCAAAAAAAATGGATTTTTGAAAGAGAGAACGGACCAATAAAGATGAGTATAGCAAAGAAATAAAAAGTGGCAACATTGAAAGTAAAATTCAAATAAAATATAAAAGGAGATATAAAAGAAATAGCTGACTGTGGGAAGGCTGACACATCCATGTTCAAGAAATGCAGTCAGAAGAACTTAGTGAGGATGAGCTCATGGGAGTTCCCATAATGGCGCAACAGAAACGAATCTGACTAGGAATCATGAGGTTGTGGGTTCGATCCCTGGCCTCACTCAGTAGGTTAAGGATCCGGCGTTGCCATGAGCTTTGGTATAGGTTCCAGACGCAGCTCGGATCCGATGCTGCTGTGGCTGTGGTGTAGGCTGGCAGCTGTAGCTCCCATTGGACCCCTAGCCTGGGAATCTTCATATACTGAGGGTGCGGCCTTAAAAAGCAAAAAGCAAAAAAAAAAAAAGATGAACTTATGGACATGGATGAAGAAAGCAGTTGTGACAAAAAGGCTGAAAATGTTCCAGAGAAAGTAATGCTGGTAAAATTATTATTATAGGAATTCTCAGAGATATTTCACAAAACTAAAAGCATAAAGGTTAAAAAGTTGGAAGCTGAGAAATTGCCAAGACATAGAAAAGATGCTCACTCTATATTGTAAATTATGTGATGAGAAGAGGCAGCAAGCACTGTTGAAATTACTTGGGATAAGTTTTTTACAGAAAACTAAAACAAATTCTCAATGTTTCTAAAATTTTAAACCACAATGCACTAAATAAATACTAGTTTTAATATTTTCCATCCTTTATACATTCATAATCAACAACAAGAGAGCTTTTAGTATTTTGACAAAGAACTTGTAAAGATTACAGAACAATCAAAACTATTGCAATGATCACACTGCAAGATCTTTCAGCTTGCAGTCATTTCTACAGTACTATGTTACCTACCACACAAAGCAAGGCGTTCCATGTTATAATTTCCACTATACTATACTATCTCATTAAACATATAAAAAGTTTTAAAGTGGGAGATTTGAAAAAAATGTTAAGTTCCTTCCAGAATTGGTTAAAGAGTAGACTAAAACTACTGAGGTCTTCAGCTAACAGAAAACAAGAACTTCTAAACATGAAAGTGAAAAGTTTATGGTCTGTGACATCTGCATCCTTAGAAGACTTCAGAAAAAGATGTACAGGGAGTTCCCGTCGTGGCTCAGTGGTTAACGAATCCGACTAGGAACCATGAGGTTGCGGGTTCGATCCTTGGCCTTGCTCAGTGGGTTAAGGATCCAGCATTGCCATGAGCTGTGGTGTAGGTCACAGATGTGGCTGGGATCCCGCATTGCTGTGGCTCTGGCGTAGGCCGGCGCCTACAGTTCCAATGAGACCCCTAGCCTGGGAACCTCCACATGCCACAGGAGCGGCCATAGAAAAGACAAAAAAAAAAAAGATGTACAATTACATCTCCTAATTTTCTCATTAGTTTGAATCTTTAAGTTTAAAAAAAGTGCCTAGCAATGTCTGGTGTATAAAATAAACAACCCATCCACTTACAAGGAATTGTCAAGCCAGTTTAAGATTCAGGACATTCAAGTGACACATTTATATAATAATTCAAATAACTGAAATTAGCAATAGACAGTAAATATTATATTCATAGAAGCTCAATGCAGAAAAAGTAAGAAGTGACAGCCATAAAGAAAGAATGAAATAATGCCATTTGCAGCAATATGGATGAACCCAGAGATTATCATATTAAGTGCAGTAAGCCAGGCAGAAAGATAAATATCTTATGATATCACCTATATGTAGAATCTTTACAAAATGATACAAATGAACTTATTTATAAAACCGAAATAGACTCAAAGACATAGAAAACAAATTCATAGTTACCAAAGGGGATAGGCTAGCCAGGGGCACTGAGAGAAACAAATTAGGAGTTTGGGATTAATAGATACATACTACTATACAAAAAATAGGTATTTTTTTTGGCCACTCCATGGACTTACTGGAGTTCTCAATATGGCACAGTGGAAACAAATCCAACTAGGAACCACGAGTTTGTGGGTTCAATCCCTGGCCTCACTCAGTTAAAGATCTGGCACTGCTGTGAGCTATGGCATAGATTGCAGACGCAGCTCGGAACTGATGTTGCTGTGGCTGTGGCCGGCAGCTGCAGCTCTGATTGGATCCCTAGCCTGGGAACCTCCATGTGTCTCAAGTGTGGCCCTAAAAAACAAATAACCAAACAAAAGAGACATGGCCCTACTGTACGGCACAGAGAACTATACCCAGTATCTCATAATAACCTATAGTGGAAAAGAATCTGAAAAAGAATATGTGGGTGTATTTATGTATGCATACATACACACAAAAGAATTGGAAAAAGAATAGGTGGGTATGTGAGAATCACTTTGCTGTACACTTGACACTACCACAACATTGTAAATTAACTATTCTTCAATAAAAAAATTAAAATAGGAGTTTCTGCTGTGATGCAGCAGGTTAAGGATCCAACATTGCAACAGCTGTGGTGAAGGTCGCAGCTGCAACTCGGATTCATGCCAGGGAACTTCCATATGCCACAGGTGCAGCAAAATAAATAAATAAATAAATAAATAAATAAATAAATAAATAAATATGTTTAAAAAGCAAGAGTTGACCTGGACCTATCCTATGTAGCCCAATAATAATGAGAGCAGGAAGAAAACTCCAAGAACAGAGCTTGGTATAAACAAGACATATGAAGAAAAAGGAAAAAACTGGACTAACAAGAGCAGGTGTGTCAGCAGAGTATCAAGAAATAAATGGGGAAATGTGACCACTTGGACAGTCTTGAATATCAGGCCAATTGGCAACATAGAACAACAGAAAGTTGTCACTGCAATGGCTTGGATCGCTGCTGTGGCATGGGTTCAATCCCTAGCCAAGGAACTTCAACATGCCATGGGCATGGCCAAAGAAAGTAAGAAAGAAAGATTGAAAATCAATGGCCTAAGCTCCCATCTTAAGAAATGAAAAGGAAGGCAAATTAAAATGTAAAATGATTAAGAAGAAGGAAATAATAACGAAAAGAAACTGATGAAACGAGAAAACATACAATACTGAAAATGAATGAAACTAGTAACTGTCTGGAAAGATGAATGAAACTTATTAATCTCTAGGCAGACTAATGAGACAAAAGAAAGAAGGTACAAATTAACAATATCAGAAATAAAAGAAAAGATATCACTAGAGATCCAACAGAAATGAAAAGGATAATAAAGGAACATTACTAACAACTCTATGCCAATAAACGTGCAACTAGATTAAGCATAAAAATTACCTGAAAAGAACAAAATACCAAACCTAATTTAAAAAGAATTAGAAAACTTGAATGGTCTCATACCAATTAAAGAAATTGAATTCATACTTTAAAGCTTCCTACAAAGAAAAATCCAGGTAAGGACGGGATTAAGATGGCAGAATAGAAGGACTGGAGCTCAACTTCTCTCTCCTAAAAACAACAAAATTCACAACTAAAGGCTGAACAATCTCCACCCAAATGGACCGGGAACCTTAAAAAAGAAAGATACCCTACTCCAGAAGAAAAAGATGAGGTCACATCAAGAGGTAGGAGGGGCGATTTTGCAATATAAATGACCCCATACCTCCCGGGTGGGAAGCCCCACAGACTGGAAACTAACTGGTTCACAGAGACTCACCTACAGGAGTGAGAGTTCTGAGCCCCACATCAAACCCTCACGTGTGGAGATCTGGCACTGGGAGAAAGAGCCCCAGAGCATCTGGCATTGAAGGCCCGTGGGGCTTGTGCACAGGAGCTCCACAGGACTGGGGGAAACGGAGACCCCATTCTTAAAAGGCGCACACAGACTTTCACGTGCACTGGGTCCCAGGGCAAAGCAAAGTCTCCATAGCAATCTGGGTCAAACCTGACTACAGTTCTTGGAGGATATCCTGGGAAAACAGGGGTGAACGTGGCTTGTTGTGAGGGAAGGACATTGAAGGCAAAGCTCTCGGGAATATTCAGTAGCTGCCTTTCTCTGGAGGTGGCCACTTTGGGAAGATCTGGCCCCACCCCTCAGTCAGCTGCTGAGAAACAACAATCCAGGTGGGACCACAGCCCCGCCCCTCAGTAAACAGGCTACCTAAAGACCCCTCAGGCACACACCCGCCTCTAATCCCATCCAGAGACTGAGCCCCACCCACCAGAGGGGTTAGAATCAGCTCCACCTACCAATGGGCAGGCATCAGCCCCTCCCATCAGGAAGCCTACAGCAAGCCTCCATACCAACTTCAGCCACAAGGGGGGCAGACACCAGAAGTAAGAGAGGCTACCACTCCATTGCCTGCAAAAAGGGCACCACACCAAAAACCTATAAAAATGAAAAGACAGAGAACTATAACTCAGATGAGGGAGAAAGGAAAAACCCCAGAAAATCAGCTAAGCGAGGAGGAGGTTCTCAGCCTCCAGGAAAAAGACTTTAGACTGTTGATGCTGAGGATGATGCAAGACATTGGAAATCAACTGGAGGCAAAGATGGATAACTTACAGGAAACACTGACCAAAGAGATACAAGATATAAAACTTAAACAAGAAGAGATGCAAAATACAATAACAAATAAAAAATTCACTAGAAGGAGCTGACAAAAAAAAAAAAAGGCAGCTAACAGCAGAATACAGGAGGCAGAAGAACGAATAAGTGAGATGAAAGACAGATTAGCAGAAATTACGGATGCAGAACAGAAAAGAGAAAAGAGAATGAAAAGAAATGAAGAGAGTCTCAGAGAACTCTGGGACAACGGTAAACGCACCAACATCCATATTATAGGGGTGCCAGAAGGAGAAGAGAGAGAGGAGACAGAAAAAACATTCCAAGAGATAATAGCCGAAAACTTCCCTAACATGGGGAAGGAACCACTCACTCAAATCCAGGAAGCACAAGTACCATATAAAATAAACCCAAGAAGGAACACTCTGAAACACATTATTAATCAAAATGACCAAAATTAAAGACAAAGAGAAAATTTTGAAAGCAGCTAGGGAAAAGAAACAAATAACATACAAGGGAACCCCGATAAGGTTACTGGCAGATTTTTCAACAGAAACTCTGAAGGCCAGAAGGGAGTGGCATGATATACTTAACGTGATGAAAGGAAAAAAACCTCCAGCCAAGATTACTCTACCCAGCAAGGCTCTCATTCAGATTTGAAGGAGAAATCAAAACCTTCACAGATAAGCAAAAGTTGAGAGAATTCAGCAACACTAAACCAGCCTTACATCAAATACTAAAGGAACTTCTATAGGCAGAAAAGAACAAGAGAAGAAGGGAAGAAAAAAGAGGAGCAAAAACAAATCCAAAGCAATTAATAAAATGGCAATAAGAACATACATATCAATAATTACCTTAAATGTGAATGGATTAAACGCCCCAACCAAAAGACATAGACTGGCTGAATGGATACAAAAACAAGACCCATATATATGCTGTCTTCAAGAGACCCACTTCACTTCTAGGGACACATACAAATTGAAAGTGAGAGGATGGAAGAAAACATTCCATGCAAACGGGGATCAAAAGATAGCTGGAGTAGCAATACTCATATCAGACAAAATAGACCTTAAAATGAAGAATATTTTAGGAGAAAAGGAAGGACACTATATAATGATCAAAGGATCAATCCAAGAAGATATAACAATTTTAAACATCTACACACCCAACATAGGTTCACTACAATATATAAGGCAACTGATAACAACCTTAAAAGGGCAAATCAACAATTTATAACACAATCACAGTGGGGGACTTCAACACCCCACTTACAGCAATGGACAGATCAACCAGACAGAAAATCAATAAGGGAAACACAGGCCCTGAATGATGCATTAAACCAGATGGACTTAATAGATATTTATAGGACATTCCATCCAAAAGCAACAGAATACACATTCTTCTCAAGTGCACATGGAACATTCTCTAAGATTGATCACATCCTGGGCTACAAATCCAACCTCCGATAACTTTAAGAAAATTGAAATCATATCAAGCATCTTTTCTGACCACAACACTATACGACTGGAAATCAACAACAAGAAAAGAACTGCAAAACACACAAACACGTGGAGACTCAACATGCTACTAAACAACCAATGGATCACTGAAGAAATCAAAGAGGAAATTTAAAAATACCTAGCAGCAAATGACAACAAAGACACAACACTCCAAAACCTATGGGATGCAGCAAAAGCCGTTCTAAGAGGAAAGTTTATAGCAATACAAGCCCACCTCAGGAAACAAGAAAAAGCTCAAATCAACAAGCTAACTTTACATCTAAAGCAGCTCGAGAGAGAAGGACAGACAAGACCTAAAGTTAGTAGAAGGAAAGAAATCATAAAGATCAGAGCAGAAATCAATGAACTAGAAACAAAGAAAACCATAGAAAAGATCAATGAAACGAAAAGCTGGTTCTTTGAAAAGATCAACAAAATGATAAACCCCTAGCCAGACTTATCAAGCAAAAAAGAGAGAGGACTCAAATCAATAAAATTAGAAATGAAAAAGGAGAAGTAACAACGGACACCACAGAAATACAAAGGATCATGAGAGACTACTATATGCAACTACATGCCAATAAAATGGAAAACCTCGAAGAAATGGACAAATTCTTAGAAAAGTACAATCTTCCAAGACTAAACCAAGATGAAATAGAAAAGATGAATGGACCCATCACGAGAACTGAAATTGAAACTGTGATTTAAAAACTTCCAACAAACAAAAGTCCAGGACCAGATGGCTTCACAGGCAAATTTATCAAACATTAAGACAAGAGCTAACACCTATCCTTCTGAAACCATTCCAAAAAATCGCAGAGGAAGGGATACTCCCAAACTCATTCTGCGAGGCCACCATCACCCTCATACCAAAACCAGACAAAGATACCACAAAAAAAGAAAACCACAGGCCAATTTCACTGATGAACATCGATGCAAAAATCCTCAACAAAATACTAGCAAACCGCATCCAACAATACATTAAAAGAATTGTACATCATGATCAAGTGGGATTTATCCCAGGGATGCAAGGGTTCTTCAATATCCACAAATCCATCAGTGTGATACACCACATTAACAAACTGAAGAATAAAAACCATATGATCCTCTCAATAGACTCGGAAAAAGCCTTTGACAAAATCCAACACCCATTTCTGATAAAAACCCTTCAGAAAGTGGGCATAACGGGAACCTACCTCAACATCATAAAGGCCATACATGACAAACCCACAGCGAACATCATTCTCAATGGTGAAAAGCTGAAAGAATTCCCACTGAGATGAGGAACAAGACAAGGATGTCTGCTTTCGCCACTACTATTCAACATAGTTCTGGAAGTCGTAGCCACAGCAAAAGAAATAAAAGGAATCCAAATTGGAAAGGAAGAAGTAAAACTATCCCTATTTGCAGATGACATGATACTATACCTAGAGAATCCTAAAGACTCTACCAGAAAACTGTTAGAGCTCATCCACGAATTTGGCAAAGTTGCAGGATACAAAATTAATACACAGAAATCGACGGCATTTCTATACATTAACAATGAAAGAGCAAAAAAAGAAATTAGGGAAGCAATCCCAATTACCACCGCATCCAAAAGAATAAAATACTTAGGCGTAAACATACCTAAAGAGACAAAAGACCTGTACTCTGAAAACTGTAAGACACTGATGAAAGAAATCAAAGATGACACAAACAGATGGAAAGATATACCATGCTTGTGGATTGGAAGAGTTAATATTATCAAAATGACTATACTACCTAAGGCAATCTACAAATTCAGTGCAATCCCTATCAAATTACCATGGACATTTTTCACAGAACTTGAGCAAAATATTTTAAAGTTTGTTTGGAAGCACGAAAGATCCAGACTAGCCAAAGACATCCTGAAAAAGAAAAATGGAGCAGGAGGTATCAGGCTCCTGGACTTCAGACTATACTACAAAGCAACAGTCATCAAAACCACATGGTACTGGCACAAAGCCAGAAAAATAGATCAGTGGAACAGGATAGAAAGCCCAGAATTAAACCCACGCACCTATAGCCAACTAATCTATGACAAAGGAGGTAAGAATATACAATGGAGAAAGGACAGTTTGTTCAATAAGTGGTGCTGGGAAAACTGGACAGCCACATGGAAAAGAATGAAATTAGAACACTCCCTAACACCATATGCAAAAATAAACTCAAAATGGATTAAAGACCTAGGTATAAGACCAGACACTATCAAACTCTTAGAGGAAAACATAGGCCAAACACTCTTTGACATAAACAACAGCAACATCTTCTCAGATCCACCTCTGAGAGTATTGACAATAAAAACAAAAATAAACAAATGGGACTTAATTAAACTTAAAAGTTTCTGCAGAGCAAAGGAAACCCTAAACAAAACAAAAAGACAACCCACAGAATGGGAGAACATCTTTGCAAGTGAATCGACTGACAAGGGATTAATCTCCAAAATTTATAAATACCTTCTGCAGCTCCATACCAACGAAACAGACAAACCCATCAAAAAATGGGCAGAAGATCTAAACAGACAGTTCTCCAAAGAAGACATACAGATGGCCGAGAAACACATGAAAAGATGTTCAGCATCACTCATTATTAGAGAAATGCACATCAAAACCACTCTGAGGTACCACCTTACACCAGCCAGAATGGCCATCATCAAAAAGTCTACAAACAATAAGTGCTAGAGAGGGTGTGGAGAAAAAGGAACACTAGTACACTGTTGGTGGGATTGTAAATTGGTCCAACCACTGTGGAAAGCAGTATGGAGATTCCTCAGAAAACTAAAAATAGAACTACCATTTGACCTAGCAATCCCACTCCTTGGCATCTATCCAGAGAAAACCATGACTCACAAAGACACATGTACTCCAATGTTCCTTGCAGCACTATTTACAATAGCCAAGACATGGAAACAACCTAAATGTCCATCGACAGAGGAGCAGATCAAGAAGAAGTGGTATGTATACACAATGGAATATTACTCAGCCATTAAAAAGAACGAAATACCAGTGTTTTTAGCAACATCGATGGACCTAGAAACTATCATGCTAAGTGAAGTCAGTCATACAATGAGACACCAACATCAAATGCTTTCACTGACATGTGGAATCTGAAAAAAGGACAGACTGAACTTCTTTGCAGAACAGATGCTGACTCATAGACATTGAAAACCTTATGGTCTCCGGAGGAGACAGTTTGGGGGTGGGGGGATGTGCTTGGGCTTTGGGATGGAAATCCTGTGAAATCAGATTGTTATGATCATTATACAACTACAGATGTGATAAATTCATTTGAGTAATAAAAAAAAAATCCGGTAAAGATGACTTGACTAGTCAAATCTATCAAATACTTAAAGACAAAACAATGGCAATCCTACATAAATTTTTTCGGAAAACACAAGAAAAGGGAATACTTCACAACTCATTGTATGAGGCCAATATCGCTCTGTTATCAAAACCAGCAAAGACATCATGAGGAAACAAAACAGAGATCAATATCCCTCATAAACACAGATGTAAAAATTCTTAAGAAAACTATAGCAAACCATATCAAACAGAACATAAAAAGGATAACACATAATGACAAAGTAGTATTTATCCCATGAATGCAAAGTTGACTTAACAATCCAAAAGAAAATCAATTTAATTTCCATTAACACATTAAATGAGAAAAAATATATATAATTTCAATAGATAAAGGAAAAATTTACAAAATTCAATCACTCAATCATAATAGGAATTAGAGGGAATATCCTCCATCTGATTAAGGGCATTATCATCAACAATAAAAAGTTCACTAATTTTACACTAAGGTCAGGAATGAGTAAAGGAAGTTAGCTCTCACCATTTCTATTCATAATTGTACTGGATACCCTAATGAGTACAATGGAACAAGGAAAAGAAATAAAAGGCATACGCAAAGAAAAAAAAAAGGAAAAAGTAAAATCGTCATTACCTGCAGACAACATGATCATATACAGAAAAAATCCTAAGGAATCTTCAAAAAAAATGCTACTAGAACTTAAAAGAAAATTCAACAGGGTCACATGACACTGAGTACAAAAATACATTTTTTTCTACAGACTAGCAATTAAAAATCAGAAAATGGAAATTTTTTAACCCATTTATAATAACATCAAAAAACACTTAGGAATAAATTTAATAAAAGATTTGCAGGATCTGAACACTGAAAACAGCTTGGATCTGGTTTTACTGTGTCTGTGGCATAGGCTAGCAGCTACTGCTCAGATTCCACCCCCTAGCCTGGGAACTTCCATATGCCACAGATGCAGCCTTAAATAGAAATAAACAAAAAAAAGAAAAAAAATTTTTAATTAAATATATATATATATATATATATGCAAAAACAGAGAATAGTAAAAACAATCTATAAAAAGAAGAATTAAGTTAGAAGATTCACAATCCCTGAAGTGGAGATTTATAAAACAGTAAGCAGTAAGCAAAAAGTATATTTTTGATATGGACAGATATAAGAACAGATAATAAATCAATGGAACAAAATAGAGAGTCCTGTAGTACCCCCTACTTTTATGGTTGAATTGTTTGTGACAAAGGTGCCAAGGATAATTCAACAGGGAAAGAATAGTCTTTTCAACAAATGTTGCTCAAACATGGTTATCTATATGGAAAATAAATAAATAAACTTTGACCCTTATCTCATACAATACCGCCAACTTAACTCAAAATGAGTCATAGACTCAAAGGTAAAAACTATAAATATTCTAGAAAAAAGGTAAGAAAAGTCTTATAACTTTGAGTAAGACAAATATTTATTAAACAGGACAAAGAAAAACAGCTAAGAGGCAGTTGGAGACAAGGTATCATAATGGAACTGGGCTTATTCTTTCATGGGGTGGGGGAGGCTCTCATAGTCCTTTTGTTCATACTTCTTTTATAGTCCATATCACACCAAGATCATTCTTTCATTCAAACAAAATAAACAAATTAAAAACTCCATTCAACCTCTGGAGCCCTTGGATCTTTACATTAAAAAAATAACTTTTACTGAGTCAATCCCATTGCAACTCAGCAGGTTAAGGACCCAACATTGTCTCTGTGAGGATGCAGATTCAATCCCTGATCTCACTCAGTGGGTTAAGGATCTAGTGTTGCTGCGGCTGTGGTGTAGGCCACGCCACAGCTCCAATTCAACCCTTGGCCCAGGAACTTCCATATGCTGCAGGAGTGGCAAGAAAATTTAAAAAGTTACAAGAGGTAGACAAGATAAAGTGGAAATGACATAGAAAAAGGAAAAAGATAAAAGTTTAAAGCTATTCACAAATATAAGAAGGACACAAGATAAATGGATTCAAAAAAGGAAAGACTGGACACACTTAATTTGAAATTTAAGCTCTCTATATCAGGGTCACTGTATCAATCACAGACAAAAAAGAGAGAGAGAAAGAAAGAAAGAAAAAGAAAAAAGAGAG
Organism: Phacochoerus africanus; assembly: GCF_016906955.1. Lineage (NCBI taxonomy): Eukaryota > Metazoa > Chordata > Mammalia > Artiodactyla > Suidae > Phacochoerus > Phacochoerus africanus. Next base: position 46,023,395 of record NC_062558.1, read on the forward strand.
GAAGGAGGGAAGGGAGGGAGAGAGGGAAGGAAGGAAGAAAGATACAGACCAAGACTTGCTACAATAATTTACTAATTTGAACATTTGGTAAAAAATGTCACAATCAGGGAGTTCCCGTTGTGGCGCAGTGGTTAACGAATCCGACTAGGAACCATGAGGTCGCCGGTTCGGTCCCTGCCCTTGCTCAGTGGGTTAACAATCCGGCGTTGCCGTGAGCTGTGGTGTACGTTGCAGACGTGGCTCGGATCCCGCATTGCTGTGGCTCTGGCGAAGGCCAGCGGCTACAGCTCCGATAAGACCCCTAGCCTGGGAACCTCCATATGCCTCGGGAGCGAGCAAAAAAAAAAAACAAAAAAAGACAAAAATGTCACAATCAGGAGTTCCCTCTGTGGTGCAGCGAAAACGATTCTGACTAGGAACCATGAGGTTGCGGGTTCGATCCCTGGCCTTGCTCAGTGGGTTAAGGATCCGGCGTTGCTGTAAGCTGTGGTGTAGGTCGCAGATGCGGCTCAGATCCCGCGTTGCTATGGTTCTGGCGTAGACCAGCAGCTACAGCTCCAATTAGACCCCTAGCCTGGGAACCTCCATATGCCATGGGTGTGGCCCTAAAAAGACAAAAGACAAAAGATAAAAAAAAGTCACAATCATAACTATTATATAGCAGATACCTACCTAGTATGTACAAGTAACAAATTATATATAACTCTTAAATGGCTTTATAAGTATTATCCCATTTATTTTAACCCCAGAGAGGTTAAGAGATTTACCCAAAGTCATCTTCTCATTAATAGAAGAGAAGGAATTTGAACCTAAGTCTATCCTTTGAAAACAGCATTCTAACTCCCAAATGATGACATATCATTTACAATGATTATAGTTATAAAAAGAAATCCTTTGGGGAATTACAGAATACTAAATAATTCATAAGGTAGCAGCAATACTAGAAATTCCACTGAATGAGGCCAAAAATATTTACAAGAATTAAAATGGGAAATAACATGAATATGACATATTAGTGATAATCAGTAATAATCATTTTTCAATTTCTAGGAATTATCCTCTAACTTTTGTTAACCCAACAGAAAGCCACGAAGAGGATCAAATGGTTTTGTAGTTCAATAAAAAAGATCTCGAATACTTCAGTCACATCTTAAGAAATCATTTCTAGGAGTTCCCATCATGGCGCAGTGGTTAACGAATCCGGCTAGGAACCATGAGGTTGCGGGTTCGGTCCCTGCCCTTGCTCAGTGGGTTAAGGATCTGGCATTGCCCTGAGCTGTGGTGTAGGTCACAGACACGGCTTGGATCCCATGTTGCCGTGGCTCTGGCGTAGGCCAGCGGCTACAGCTCCGATGAGACCCCTAGCCTGGGAACCTCCATAATGCCGTGGGAAGTGGCCCTAGAAAAGGCAAAAAGACAAAAAAAAAAGAAAAAGAAATAATTTCTAAAATAAACTAGGGGCTAGATGGTGAAGAGGCACACTGACAATAAAGTATATACAAATCAAAGATAACAATTTAAGCCTTAAACTATTCAAGGGAATATAGATAATTACAATGAATGATCAGGAAAAAAATTCTTTGATTAAATATCATTCTAAAAACAAGCAGTCACTGAGAGAGAATAAAATTATTTTCAGTTGAAGGAAAGAAACATGATTATCTTACTCCACCTAAAACATTTGTGCAAAAAAGAGATGTCCAAAACCTATATAAACAAATAGAACACATCCTATAAAGAATCTGAGTGAAAAAATTCAAATTTCAAACACAGAGAAAAAAATTAAACTTAGACATAGAAAGCATAATTCCAAAGCATAAAAAAAGGAAACCATTCACTAGTGTATCAGTTCAATGAAGCCACTCCACATCTTGCTGAAGTACAAACTATTAAAATATTAATAACTGTACTGAGTCAACAAAGTGTTATATTAAAACAAGAAATCAGCACAAAAGATTCTGTGAAAGTAAATGAAATTTCTACCTTTGGCCATTTGGGATTGAGAAGTCGAGCTTTGATTGCATCATCCAGTGCCTTGTCATACTGCTGGATTTTCATATAGGCTGCAGATCTATTGCTGTATAAGATGCAGTTCTGAGGGTCAACAGCCAGGGCTTCATTGTACAGAACAATAGCTGTGTGGAAATCTCCATCATGACAGGCCTGATTACTCTGACGAACTTTCTCAACAAATTCAGCTTTGCTCAGCACTGGTCCGTCAGGACTTCTCTGGCCAATAGTCTTAGCACCAAAGAGAGGAATCTACAAACAAAGAAACTTTGTGAGACAAAGTTCAGATAATCTAGAGAGGTTCCTTGTCTGAACTTCAAGAGAACAAGGACATTCTTCAGGGTCTGCTTTATATTATAGTTAACTTTTGTGCCCTGAAAGACAATAAACTTTCCAAGAAGCAGCCAACATAGTAGGTGAAATACATATTTATGTATGTGTCTGTTGATACATACATAGTTATAAACAAATATATTTATATATTACATATTTTTTGATTGAGAGAATGAACAAATAAATGCAAAAAAAAGTACTCAGGCTTTTCCTTGGCAATTTAAGGTTAGACTAATAAAAAACACCAAAATACAAACCTATGTAGACAAAATGATCTCAACTATGTTAAGAAAGTTAAGAAATTACTGAAAGGAACAAGATTAAAAATTGATTATGGATGGAGTTCCCGTCGTGGCGCAGTGGTTAACGAATCCGACTAGGAACCATGAGGTTGCGGGTTCAGTCCCTGCCCCTCCTCAGTGGGTTAAGGATCTGGCGTTGCCGCGAGCTGTGGTGTAGGTTGCAGACGCGGCTCAGATCCCGCGTTCCTGTGGCTCTGGTGTAGGCCAGTGGCTATGGCTCCGATGAGACCCCTACCCTGGGAACCTCCGTATGCCGAGGGAGCAGCCCAAAGAAATAGCAAAAAAAAAAAAAAAAAAATTGACTATGCTAAGTTATCTTTGGATATAAGATTATGAGTGGGGAGTTCCTGTCATGGCTCAAAAGAAACGAACCTGACTAGCATCCATGAGGACAAAAGCTCAATCCCTGGCCTCACTCAGTGTGTTACGGATTTGGTATTGCCATGAGCTTCAGTGTAGGTCACAGATGCAGCTGGATCTGGCATTGCTGTGGCTATGGCATAGGCCAGCGGCTATAGCTCCAATTCGACCCCTAGCCTGGGAACCTCCATATGGCAAGGGTGTGGCCCTAAAAAAAAAATACAATTATGTGGAGTTCTCATTGTGGCTCAACAGTAATGAACCTGACTAGTATCTGTGAGAATTCCAACCCTGGCTTCAGTCAGTGGGTTAACTGATCTGGCATTGCCATGAGCTGTGGTGTAGGTTGCAGGTGCGGCTCAGATTCTGTGTTGCTGTGGCTGTGGATATAGGCTGGCAGCTACATCTCTGATTCGACCCCTGGCCTGGGAACTTCCATATGCTGCGGGTGTGGCCTTAGAAAGACAAAAATAAATAAATAAATAAGATTATGAGTCATTTTCTTAAAATTTTCTGTTACCAAATGTTAGGCAATGAACATATATAAGTTTTAAATTAAAAAAAAAAAAAAAAAAGGAGTTCCCACTGTGGTGCAGTGGTTAACGAATCCGACTAGGAACCATAAGGTTGCAGGTTCAATCCCTGGCCTTGCTCAGTGGTTTAAGGAACCGGCATTGCCCTGAGCTGTGGTGTAGGTCGCAGATGTGGCTCAGATTCCACGTTGCTGTGGCTCTGGCGTAGACCAGTGGTTACAGCTCCAATTAGACCCCTAACCTGGGAACCTCTATATGCTGTGGGAGCGGCCCCAGAAAAGGCAAAAAATAAAAATAAAAATAAACCTTTAGGAGTACCCTGGTGGCCTAGCAGTTAAGGTGTCTGGCATTGTTACTGCTATGGCTCAGATTTGATCCCAGGCCTGGAAACTTCTGTATGCCACAAGTGCAGCCAAACAAATAAACAAAATTTCTAAAACAAAAATTTCCTTTTTTTAAGGCCACACCAACAGTATATGGAAGTTTCCAGGCAAGGGGTGGAAACAGCTACAGCTGCCGGCCTACACCACAGCCACAGCAACGAGGGATCCAAACTGCATCTGCAACCTACACTACAGCTCATAGCAACACCAGATCCTTAACCCACTGAGCGAGGCCAGGGATAGAAACGTATGTCCTCATGGATGCTAGTCAGGTTCATCACTACTGAGCCAAAACTGGAACCCCAAAATTATTTTAAAATTTTAATAAGCTTTTAAAAAATAAATTTTCATGTACCAATGAATCATATTAGACTGGCAAATTTGGTAACTGTAATTTGGCTACTCCCATGGAATTCCAAAGACAAACATCAGTTTTGGAAGATCATCAAAAGAAAAAAAAAATCTGCTATAAATTGTATCTTGGCAATGTAAGACCTGTCTTTGATGTTGATTTTTCCAAATCACTAAGTTTTCTATGACTTTACAGCACTGACCTTAAAACAAAAGGAAGTAAATGAGTCAAATGTACTCTTTTTTTAAATTTTGAATGTTACTCATTTTTAAAATAGGAAAATTATAAACTCCTTAGAGTCCTAAGGATATAAACTTAAGATAGCAACATCAAGAGAGACAGTTTGGGATTTCAAGCAGCCTTGCCCTAAGTGAAATTAAAACAAAAAGTATAATTTCCTTCCCAATGTCTTTTAAGACTCAGTCCAGTCCCTCCATTCAAAAGTAGATGGATCTAATTTTTAAAAATGGTCAGAATATCTAAACATTTCTCCAAAGAAGAGAGACAGATGGCCAAAAAGCAAATGAAAATGTGCTCAACATCACTAATTATTAGAGAAATGCAAATCAAAACTGCAATGAAGGAGTTCCCCATTGCGGCTCAGGGGAAACGAATCTGACTAGTATCCATGAGGATGCAGGTTCAATCCCTGGCCTCGCTCAGTGGGTTAAGGATCCAGTGTTGCCACAAACTTCTGTGTAGGTTGCAGACACGGCTCAAATCTGGGGTTGCTGTGGCTGTGGTGAAGGCCAGCAGCTACAGCTATGTTTCGACACCTAGTCTGGGAACCTCCGTATGCCTTGGGTGCAGCCCTAAAAAGACTAAATAAATAAATAAACAAACTGTAATAAAATATCAGAATGGCCATGGTCAAAAAGTCTACAAGCAATAATTAATGGAGAGAGTATGGAGAAAAGGGAACTGTCCTACACTACTGGAAGAAATGTAAATTGGTGCAACCACCATGGAAAACAGTACAGAGATTCTTTAAAAACCTAAATGTATAACTACCACATGACCCAGAAATTCCACTCCTGGGAATATATCCAGAGAAAACCATAATTAGAAAAGGTACATACGCCAAAATGTTCACTATGGCACTATTTACAATAGCAAAGACATGAAAACAAACTAAATGTCCATTACTAGTAGAATGGATAAAGATGTGGTGCATATATGAAATGCAATATGACTCAGCCATAAAAAGAACAAAATGATCCCATTTGTGGCAACATGGATTGACCTAGAGATTATCATACTAAGCGAAGTAAGTCAAAGACAAATATCATATGATATCACTTATATGTGGAATCACATTAAAAATGATACAAAAGAACTTGTTTATAAAACAGAAACAAAGGCACAGATTTCAAAATCAAGCTAACAGTTACCACAGGGGAAACAATGGCAGCAGGCAGGGGGTCGGAGGGGGGGGGCTGGGAGGATGGGATACCCACTACTGTACATAAAATAGATAACTAGCAGTGATCTGCTGTATTGCACAGTGAGGTCTACTCAGTGTTCTGTAATAACCTATATGGGGAAAAAGAATGGATGTATGTATATGCGTAGCTGATTCATTTTGCTGTACCCTTGAAACTAACACAACATTGTGAATGAACTATATTCCAATAAAAAAATTTTTTAAGTGGATGGATCTAATATGTAACACACAGACATCTACAAAAGCGACAGATTCCTCACAGAGGTATTTGCACTAAAAAGAACACACTCTAGAGTTTCCATTGTGGCTCAGCTGGAAATGAACCCAACTAGTATCCATGAGGATGCAGGTTTGATCCCTGGCCTAACTCAGTGGATTAAGGATCCAGTGTGGCTGCAAAGCTGTGGTGTGGTCACAGATGCAGCTCGGACCTGGTGTTGCTGTTGCTGTAGCTGTGGTGTAGGCTGGCAGCTGTATCTCTGATTTGATCCCCTAGCCCAGGAACTTCCATATGCCACAGGTGCGGCCCTGGAAAAAAAAAAAAAAAAAAAGAACAGACTTCACAGAGAGGAGGAAGAAGGCAGAGCTAATCGCCCTCACGGGCAATCAGATTCTTCCCTTGTTTACCGGGATATCATATTCTAAATTTCCAGGACAATTTAAAATATCCTAGGGAGTTCCTGCTGTGGCATAGTGGGTTAAGAATCCGACTGCAGAATCACAGGTTCGATCCCCAACCAGGTGGGTTAAAGGTCCTGGCATTGCCGCTGCTGCAGCATGGATCACAGTAGCAGCTCAGATTCAATCCCTGGCCCAGGAAATTCCATATGCCACAGGTACAGCCATTAAAAAAAAAGAAAGAAAAAATTAAAAAATAGGAGTTCCCTTTGTGGCTCAGCAGCTAACAAACCCGACTAGGATCCATGAGGATGTAGGGTTGATCCTTGGCCTTGCTCAGTGGGTTAAGGATCCAGCGTTGCCATGCGCTGTGGTGTAGGTTACAGACACAGGTTGGATCCCAAGTTGCTGTGGCTGTGGCATAGGCTGGCAGCTGTAGCTCCAAATCAGTCCCTAGCCTGGGAACCTCCATGTGCCGTGGGTGTGGCCCTAAAATAGCTAAATTAAATAAATAAATAAATAAAAAATTTTTTAATCCCAGAAACTTCGGGACTTCCCATCATGGCTCAGCAGTTAACGAACCCGACTAGTATCCATGAGGACACGGGTTCAATCCCTGGCCTCACTCAGTAGGTTAAGGATCCAGCATTGCCATAAGCTGTGATGTAGGTTGCAGACAAGGCTCGGGTCCTGCATTGCTGTGGCTGTGGTGTAGGCCAGCAGCTGCAGCTCTGATTTGACCCCTACCCTGGGAACTTTCATATGCCAGGGGTGTGGCCACAAAAAGCAAAAAAAAAAAAAAAAAACCCTAGACGTTTCAAATATCAATGCCCAAATAACCTTCAACTTCCTCATATTGGAAGTGGTCAGTAATGTATTCCAGTAAGGGGTTTTTTTTCCAATTATGATCATGAAACATATTTCTTGAAAGTCAATGGACTATGGAATATTTATCAAACAACCAGGATTTTTCTGAACCACCTTGATTTTAATTATCCACATCATCAAACTAATGTCTAAGACATTAATAAAGTATAAGGCTGATTTCATTTTGGAAAATATAGTCAACATGACCTTACTTAAGGCGACTACTACCCAAAGTACTAGAAACAAATTCTAGGAGTTGCCATGAGGCTCAGCAGGTCAAGAACCTGACGTTTTCCCTGGCCTCACTCAGTGGGTTAAGCATCCGATGTTGCCACAAGCTACAGCGTAGTCTCAGATGTGACTCGGATCCAGATGTGGGTGGTGTAAGCTGGCAGCTGCAGCTCCAATTCAACCTCCATCCCAGGAACTTCCATATGCTGCAGGTGCAGCCATAAAAAGAAAAATAAAAACAAAGAAACAAATTCTACATTTGAGGACTGAGGTGTCAACATAAAAATAGCAATAATAGCCTTTAAAAGTAAAATGGTTAGGTTCATATGCAGCCTAAAAGTGAAAAAGACATGGTCCTACTATTACAGCATTTCCTGCTTCTCAGTGTACTTTGGTTCAATGCCAAAATAGATAAGAATCAAATTAAGAAGAGAAAGAGTCTGCCTTCTATTACCTCATATACAGAAATACAAAGTAATATTTCTAAAACATGGTCCAAGGAACCCCTAAATCCTCGGGAGACGGGGATTAACAAAGAGTGTTTCTTCTTTGGTGGAAGACCTCTAAGAGCTTTTATTTTGCATACTGTCAATCTGAGAGAAGATACTGTACAGTGTAAATTCAGAGTACCTTTTTGGTAGAGTACCTAACCAGCCAGAAATGCTTGAAACAGTGATGTAAACTATTAAGTAAGGCCTCTGAAAGCAAATAAAAACACCATGGAAAAGTTAGTGCCAGTGCAGGAAGACTATAAATACTAGAAGAGAACTCCAACACCATCATCACCACCAAGTGCCCAATAATTTAAAAGAAAAATGCATTCTAGGAGTTCCCGTCATGGCGCAGCAGAAATGAATCCTACCAGGAACCATGAGGTTGCGGGTCCGATCCCTGGCCTCGCTCAGGGGGTTAAGAATCCGGCATTGCCATGAGCTATGGTGTAGGCCACAGACATGGCTCAGATCTGGCGTGGCTGTGGTACAGGCCCACAACTGTAGCTCCCATTAGACCCCTAGCCTGGGAATCTCCACATGCCTCGGGAGTGGCCCTAAAAAAAAAAAAAAAAAAAAAAAAAAAGAAGAGGAGTTCCCGTCGTGGCGCAGTGGTTAACGAATCCGACTAGGAACCATAAGGTTGCAGGTTCGGTCCCTGCCCTTGCTCAGTGGGTTAACAATCCGGCGTTGCCATGAGCTGTGGTGTACGTTGCAGACGCGGCTCGGATCCCGCGTTGCTGTGGCTCTGGCGTAGGCCGGTGGCTACAGCTCCGATTCAACCCCTAGCCTGGGAACCTCCATATGCCGCACTCATGGCATGTGGAAGTTCCCAGGCCAGGGATAGAACTTGTGCCATGGCAGTGACAATGCCAGATCCTTAACTTACTAGGACATCAGGAAACTCCCAGCTCCCAGGCTCCACTTCTAATCCTGTTTCTCTTGCTATTTCCACAATATCTGCAGTTACTTTCTCCACTGAAGTCTTAAACCCCTCAAAGTCATCCATGAGGGTTGAAATCAACTTCTTCCTAACTCCCCTTAATGTTGATATTTTGAACTTGTCCCATGAATCATGAATGTTCATAATGATATCTAGAAGGGTGAATCCTTTCCAGAATGTTTTCAGTTTATTTTGCCCAGATCTATCATTGGAATCACTATTTATGGTGGCTATAGCCTTACAAAATGTATTTCTTAAATTATAAGACCAGAAAATCAAAATTACTCCTTAAGCTATGGGCTGCAAAATGATGTTGTATTAGCAGGCATGAAAACAATATTATCTTGTACATCTCCATCAGAGCTCTTGGGTGACAGGTGCATCATCAAAGAACAGTACCATTCTGAAAGGGATCTTTTTCTCTGTGCAGGAGGTCTCAACAGTGGGCTTAAAATATTCAGTAAACCATGTTGTCAACTGATGTGCTGTCATCCAGGAAGAGTAGATTTAACATAATTCCTAAGGGCCCTAGGATTTCTTGAATAGTAAATAGCATTGGCTTCAACTTAAAATTACCATCTGCATTAGCCTCTAGTAAGAGTCAGCTTATTCTTTGAAGCTTTGAAGTCAGGCATTGAATTTTCCTCTCTACCTATGAAATGTCCTAGATGGCATCTTCCTATAGAAGGCTGGTTCATCTACATTGAAAATCTGTTGTTTAGTATGGCCACCTTCATGAATTATTTTAGCTAGATCTTCTGGATAACCTGCTGTAGTTTCTACATCACTTGCTGCTTCAACTTGCACTTTTATGTTATGGAGATGGCTTCTTTCTTAAATCTCATGAACCAACCTTTTAAACATATCTTCTGCAGCTTCCTCACCTCTCTCAGCCTTCACAGAAGTGAAGAGAGTTAAGGCTTTGCTCTGGATGAGGCTTTGGCTTAACAGAATGTTGCCTCTGGTTTGATCTTCTATCCAGACCATTAAAACTATCTCCACATCAGCAATAAGGCTGCTTTTCTTTCTTATCATCTTTGGGTTCACTGGAGTAGCACTTTTTTTTTTTTTTTTTTTTGAGTAGCACTTCTAAGTTCTTTCAAGAACTTTTCCTTGCATTCACAACTTGGGTAACTGGCACAAGAAGCCTAGTTTTCAGTCCATCTCAGCTTTTGACATGCCTTCCTCACTAAGCTTAATCACTTCCAGTTTTTGATTTAAAATGAAAGATTTGCAATCTTCCTTTCATTTGACCACACAGAGGCAATTGTAGGGTTATTCACTGGCCAAATCCTGTTGTGTCCCAGGAAACAGGGAGGCCCAAGGAAATGGAGAGACACAGGAGGATGGTCAGTCAGTGCAGCAGTCAGAACACACATATTTATCAATTAAGTTTGAGTCTTATGTGGGTACAATTCGTGGTGCTCTAAAACAATTACAATGCTAACATCAGGAGTTCCCATCGTGGATCAGCGGAAATGGATCTGACTGGTATCCACGAGGACGCAGCTTTGATCCCTGGCCTTGCTCAGTGGGTTACGGATCCAGAGTTGCCATGAGCTGTGGTGTAGGTCGCAGATGCGGCTCAGATCTGGTATTGCTGTGGCCATGGCATAGGCCAGCAGCTGCAGCTCCGACTGGACGTCTAGGCTGGGAACCTCCATATGCTATGGGTGAAACCCTAAAAAGACAAAAATAAAATAAACACTAAAAAAAAAATACTAACATCAAAGATCACTGATCATAGATCACTGTAACAAATATAATAATAATGGAAATTTTTGAAATATTGTGAGAATTACCAAAATGTAACACAGAGATACAAAGTGAGCAAATGCTGTTAGAAAAATGCTGTCAATAGATTTGCTTGATGCAGAGTTGCCACAAACCTTCAATTTGTAACAAATGCAATATCTGCAAAGTGCAATAAAGTGAAACACTTTATGCTATGTCCATATTTTAGCCAAGGACAAAACTACCAATATGTATATTAATAGTAAATATACTTTAGATAGCTCAAGATTTTGAAATGTTGTGGAAATATCGTGGCTTTCTCACTTTTATCAGAAATGAAATATAAAGTGGCCCCTATTTTCAGGAATTATTGGATACAACTTTTACCTGCTACTTCAGCTATCATTAAGATTCCAGGGTATTTTCTTTTCTTTTTTTATTATTATTATTTTTTGTCTTTTCTAGGGCTGAACCTGTGGCATATGGAGGTTCCCCGGCTAGGGGTCCAATCGGAGCTGTAGCCGCCAGCCTACACAAGAGCCACAGCAACACGGGATCCAAGCCACATCTGCAACCTACACCACAGCTCACGGCAATGCCCGATCCTTAACCCACTGAATGAAGCCAGGGATCAAACCCGCAACCTCATGGTTCCCAGTCGGATTTGTTAACCACTGAGCCACATCAGGAACTCCAGATTATTATTTTGATATACCAAAAATGAATTGTCTTAGAGTTCCTGCTATGGCACAAGGGGATCAGTGGTGTCTCTGGAGCACTGCGACACAAGTTCGGTTCCCAGCCGGGCACACTGGGTTGAGGATCCTGGGCTGCTGCAGCTATGGTGTAGGTAGCAACTGTGGCTGGGATCTAACTCCTGGCCCAGAACCTTCATATGTTCCAGGGCAGCCAAAAAAGAAAAAAAAGAAATATGCCACACATGGAGTTCCCTGGTGGTCTCGTGGTTAAGGATACGGTGTTATCACTGCTATGGCTCGGGTTTGATTTCTGGCCTGAACTTCTGCATGCCATGGCCAAAAATAAACAAAAGCCCAAGTTGTCTTGACATTCAATGCATTTCTGTCTTCTTAAATTCTAAATTCATGAATTTATATTCTTCCCTTGGAATGTAAAGGGTCAAAAACACTAACACTATGCTTATAATTGAAGATTCCAGGGTATTCTCAATCTGACTCTCTGGAAGTTAAGGTCAATCACCTTGCTGACATTTCCACAAGGAATGTTGCCTTTAAAGGACCCAAAAACAGCCAAATCTCTATCATGGTCGAAAGGGGTATTTCCCCAAATTATAACTTAGATTAGAGAAACCCAACAATTGCCCTCAGAAAAGAAAAAGAAGATTGGAAATTCAACAATTGTTGACTTGATAAAAAGAGAAAGCTCTGATTTGGACCAAATAACAACCCAGTCCTACCAGAGACTCTAAAATTCCCCGTTCTCACCACAGTACATGTGATAAAACCACTGGTCTACTGACAAAATGATAGTCTTCATAAATCAATATTGGTGAGGAAACATTAACAAGGCCACAAAAAGCACCTACCTCACTTGTCTCATTTATCTGAAATACAACCAAGGGAAGCCTGTTCATACTTCTCCCAGACATTTTAAACTGCTTAATAGACCATTCAAGGTCTGGCAAATGGATTTCATACAACTTCATCTATCTCATGGATACAAATATATTTTAATTGTGATCTGTACCCTTCCCTTGCAGGTAGACTACTGTCTCCTCTGGGACTAAAAAGTCCTTTTGGAAGAAATTATCCCTACCTGGGGAACTCCTTTCAAACTTCAAGTGACCAAGGAACCTATTTTACTGGCCAGGTACCTTGACAAGTCTGTGCGCTCTGGTTGGTTTTACAATGCTTTCACTGCTCTTACCACCCTCAACCCTGTGGTTTAGTCATATATACATACATACATACACCCAGACACATATAACTGAATCACTTTTTTATACATCAGAAACTACCAAACATTGTAAATCAACTACACTTCAATTAAAAAAAAAAAATCCTTTGGTAAAGCAATCTTTTCATGATGCACTCTCAGGAAACAAAGAACTTAAGCATCACACCTTGAAACCTGGAGATGTCATCTACTGGAAAAGACAGCTCCAGAAGAGCTCTCTTCAACCTCCCTGGAAAGGGCCTTATAAGGTATTGCTAATCAACCCTTGTTCCACAAAGTCCAAGGAACAGACACTTGGATTCACATGACACACTTAAAGAAAGCACCAAAACCTGACTGGACCTGTACATCATCTGGTAACCTTTAAATAAAGATTTCCTGAAATTGAACAGATGACATCTGATGAGACAGCTTTCCCAAGATATCTGGACCAGGCTTGTTGGAAATTTGCCATCAAACTTTTGATGATGACATAGCACTTAAAATGATCTCCAATGTCTATGATCTTGAGTAGTACATATGGATCTTAGATAAAACGTTCCTGAGAATTCTCCCTCCTACCCCTTCCTGTTACTCAAATGCAACGTCATTAAGTTTCCTCTCTGTGCACTTTCCCTCCAACATATTATACCCAGGAAAGGTCCTTCCTTACACTGAAGAAGAAAAAGCCACTGAAATTAGAAAACCTGACTCTTTTTTTTTTTTTGTCTTTTTCTAGGGCCGCACTAGTGGCATATGGAGGTTCCCAGGCTAGGGGTCTAATCGGAGCTACCACCGGCAGCCCACGCCAGAGCCACAGCAATGCAGGATCCAAGCTTTGTCTGCAATCTACACCACAGCTCACGGCAGTGCCAGATCCTTAACCCACTGATTGAGGCCAGGGATCGAACCTGTGTCCTCATGGATGCTAGTCAGGTTTGTTTCTGCAAAGCCAAGACAGGAACTCCTATTTATTTATTTATTTTTGCTTTTTAGCGCTGCACCCACAGCATATGGAAGTTCCCAGGCTAAGGGTCAAATCAGAGCTGCAGCTGCCGGCCTACACCACAGCCATAGCAATGCGGGATCCTTAACCCACTAAGTGAGGCCAGGGATGGAACCCGTAACCTCATGGTTCCTAGTTGGATTCATTAACCACTGAGCTACAACGGGAACTCCTAGAAAACATGACTCTTGATAAGAGATGCTTTCAGAGAAAGATCTTGATTAAAAAGGGGGAGTTTAAAAAAAAAAAAAACAGAAAATGTTAAAAAGTAATTAAACTCAGTTAAATGCTGAGTTGGGAGACCAGAACAGGGAGCTTCCACAGGAAGAAGAAAGGCTCCTCTTCTTTCCTGGCAAGGACTAACCCAATGAAAAGCCATGGACTTTGTTTACTAAAGTCCTCCCAACTTCCTTTTCCTTTCTATAAAAGTGTTTTCCAGAGTTTCTGCTGGGGTGCAACAGGATTAGTGGCATCTTGGGAGCACTGGGAAACAGGTTCGATCCCTGTGTCCAGTGGATCCAGCCTTGCTGCAGCTGTGGCTTAGGTCACAACTTTGGCTTGGATCTGATCCCTAGCCCAGGAACTCCATATGCCTCAGGGCAGCCAAAAAAAAAAAAAAAGGAAAGAAAAGTGTTTTCCTTCCCTTGCCATGTGTGCTTGTCATGACTGCAGACCCCAAATTGCAATTCTCTGCAGATCCCAAATAAACCCGTTTTTGCTGGAGAAATATCTGGCAGTGTATTTGGTTTAGGTCAACAGTAGTAATAACAATGACAATAAAAACCACATGTAACATTTATTTAGTACTTACTACGTGCTTGGATTTGTATTAAGTAGTATATACATATAATATAAATTCATTCAATTCTGACAACAATCCTGTGAAGTAGGCAACAGTAGCATTATTAGCATTATCACTTTATTGATGGGACAGTAAGGTGCAGATCTCATGCTTTTGACCACTACATAATGCTACAATGCTGTGAATCAATAAACAACTTATAGCATTAATTATGCTTTGTTTTTAGTTAACAACTTTTAATTTACACCATAAGGAATGATTCCCAGAGTTCCCTGGTGGCCTAGCAATTAAAGATCCGGCATTGTCACTGCTGGGATCAGGTCACTGCTGTGGTACAGGTTCAATCCTTGGCCTGGGAACTTCTGCATGCCATGGGTGAGGCCAAAAAACAAACAAACAAACAACAAAAAAACCCACTGATTCTCCTCATCAATCAACAAGAATAATACAAGCAGTGATTTTACTTTACAAATCCTTTTATTTCAGGGATGCATATGAAATTAGAATCATTCCTTTACCATCTTAACTATTATTTTTATATAGCCTCATTTTGCTTAATACTTTCATTCATTATCTGATTTTTCATCATTCATTCAACAAATATTTATGTCAGGTATTACATTTAGTCTTAGTTTAATCACTTTAAATACTTGAAAATAAACTACTTATGGAGTTTTTGTGGGCACACCAGGTTAAGGATCCAGCATTTTCACTGCAGTGGTTCAACCCCTAGCCCAGGAACTTCTACATGCCATGGGTGCAGCCAAAAAATAAAATAAACTGCTTACACTGTAGTTAATTTTATCTTTGATCGATAAAATTCAATAATAAATTTAGTACAATGTACTCATCCTTTTGCTCAAAGTACTCATCCTTTTGCTCAAATTCCAGCGGCCACAGCAAGGGCAATTAGAACCATGTTATGACACATGCTTCCCCCCTTTTATTATTCTACTCTCTAGTTACTGTTACTGCCTTTTCAATATCCCAATTCACCTTTGATCTCTAGTAAAAGGGACTAGTCTCTGATCTCTAGTTAAAAAATAGAAGGATATTATCACTGATGCCATTTCTCAATAGCAAAAAAATACTAATGATAAAATGAACCTTATATTGCAACATTAAGTAGATATTATCAATGATATAATCTAGCCAAAAATATTTAACTTGGATCCATCAAGTCTTTTTATACAGCTTCTGGTTTATAGGAAATAAAGGAACAAAATAAATGACACCACATGGAAACTACCAGACAAATCCAGAAGACAACTACAGGACAACTGGTTTGGTCTCCTCAATGAGTCAGTGCCATGAAAAAAGGGACGATGCTAGATTAAAGGAAACTAAAGTGACATTAACTGAGGTATGGTCCTAGTTTAGATACTGATTTTGACTGAAAAGCTTTAAAGAACATCTTGGGATAGATAGGAAAATTTCTGAATATTGTCTGAGAATTTAATACAAGGAAAATTTACTTCAATGGAAAGCAGGTAGGGGGGAATCAATGACTGAAGAAAAGGTTTCAAAACAGTATCTATATATGTTCACCTTGCAACCCAGCAATCCCACTCTTAAATACCTACCAAAAATACATGTGTGTGTCTGTATTATGAAACACATAAAGACTTGTATGTGAATGTTAACAGTAGCTCTCTTTGCAGTCACTAAAAACCAGAAAACAACCCAAATGTTCATCAACTGGTGCATGGATAGCAAACTTCAGGACACAAACCTTGGAATGGTACTCAGTAATAAAAAGAAACAGTCTTCTACTACTTTTACTGACTGTGATGGTAATTATACAACTGTATATATTTGTCAGAAATCATAAAACTATACACTTCAAAGTTAATCCATTTTATTTTACATAAATTATACCTAAAGCTGATTTTAAATATAATAAAAATTAAAGACATTTTGTGCTGTTTCATCTTACTTTAGTTAAAATACCTATATACATTTGAGTGTATGTGTGCAAATACTGTTATATAGAAAGATGCACATAAAAAGTTCCAGACAGATATGTATTAAAGTATTAATAGTAGTTACCACTGTATAGGTAATGTTATGGGGGTTATTTTTTGGGGGTGCACCCACAGCATGCACAAGTTCCTGAGGCCAGAGATCAAACCCAAGCCACAGCTGAGACAACACCAAATCCCCCAGGGAACTCCTATAGGGGCTATTTTTCCTTGTCTTATATTTTCTAATTTTATACAATGTATATATGCAGCTTTTAAAATAATAAGTTTTAATAAATACATTGATTGACTTAAAATTTTCTTTTTCTTTCCTTTTTTTTTTTTTTTTTTTGCTTTTTTACGGCCACACCTGCTCCATATGAAAGTTCCCAGGCTAAGGGTTGAATCAGAGCTCCAGCTACTGGCCTATGCCACAGCCACAGCCAGAGCCACACCAGATCCGAGCCTTGTCTGTTACCTACACCACAGCTCACTGCACCACCCGATCCTTAACCCACTCAGCAAGACCAGGGATCAAACCCACGTCCTCATGGATTCTAGTTGGGTTCATTAACCACTGAGGCACAAAGTAAACTCCTGATTTAAAATTTTCTTATAGAAATGTCTGTGAGTTATCAATCTTTAGATTTTTGAGTTGTAAATTTAATTATAATTGTGATTTTGAGAGTAAGTTTTTATTTTTAAAATAATATTTACAGTGTAAAAAACTATTTTCTTTGGTTCATAGTAAATACACACTCAATCAACATGATATGTTTCAGCCATCATATTTGGACTATATCGTGTCTCTGGTTTCCTCCTGCCCAAAACAGCAATCTACTCCAGTTACTAAAGAGACACCAAAATAGGGAGTTCCTGCTGTGCCTCAGTAGGAACAAACCTGGCCAGGTTCAATCCCTGGCCTGGCTCAATGAGTTAAGGATCCAGGGTTGCCATGAGCTATGGTGTAGGTCACAGACACAGCTCAGATCCAACCTCTAACCTGGGAACTTCCATATGCCATGGGTGCGGCCCTAGAAAAGCAAAAAAAAAAAAAAAAAAAAAAGAGAGAGAGACCAAAATAAAAGTACCATTACATTCCAATTCAAACATCAGGCTTTGTCTCTAAGATTTTTAAAAAATAACAATCATTCAAAAGAAGCAAGAATTGTAACCATCAAATTTAATGAAAAAATATTGCTTCTGCTTTTAGGAGAAATAAGTAGTAAAAGAACAGCACATTACTAAGAACTGTGGGGTAAAAGCAAACAGCTTTCAGTTACACTTTTATTATTTTTAATATTACTTACAAATACATTGTCAAATATCATCTACAGCAGCCCAGATTTAGCAGGCTTTTATAATACAACTGTGTGGTTGAGAGACTTTATCTTTTACTGTTCCTCCAGCACTCACAGAGATTTGGATCACAGAAAAGTGATGGGGACAGGAAGAGGTCTGAGGTTTTTGTTTGTGGTTTTTTCTTAGTGGGTTTTTGTGGGTTAGTTTTTTATTGTTGGTTTTCTTTCTTTCTTTTCTTTTTTTTTTTTTTTGTCTGTGGTTTTGGGGTTGTTTATTCCGGGGGGGTTGGGTGAGATTTTTTTGGAGGGGTTTTGTTTGGGTTTTTTGTTTGGGCTTTTTGTTGTTTTTGTTTTTTGGTTTAGTGGTTTTGTTTGCTTTTTGGCTTGCTTTTAAATAGAGCTAATTAACAAAAGCAGATAAACAACAAATACCAGTCCTGTACCACAGGCAAGGCATTGTTCTAAATATCCAACTACATTCTCTTTTACTTAACAGTAATTTGAGATTGATATTACTATCCCATTATACATACGAGAACACTGAGAGGTCTAACAGGATTTGTCAACTAGTAAGTAGCAGAGATAAAACTTAAGAGATATAAACCTAGATCTGCATCCATACTTGATGCAGCTTTCAAAGACCATTCTTCCTCACTATTTTTAAGGAAAGATTTGAAACAGAAAACTGGAACAGATTACCACTAAATGATGAAGTTAAAAGGTATATCCAAAACTCAACTATATATCTTCTATACAGTACCAGTAAACTAGTGATAATGAACAATGATGATGTGCAATGAAATGTTTAAAATAGTTCCATGTACAACAACATCAAATAAAGTAAAATAAATACTTTGAAAAATTCTTCAGAAGTTTAAGACCTGGGTCTGAAAATTACCAAGTATCACTGAAAGGATAGATTAAACACAATCCCTATAAAAATCTTTGCCAGCTAGTCTTGGGCAGAAATTGATAAGCTGATCCTAAAATCCATCTGTAAAGGACCCAGAAAAGCCAAAACAATCTTGAAAAAGAAGAACAAAGTTATAGGACTTACACTTAATTTCAAAACCTATCACAAAACTACTGTAACCAAATACTGTAGTACTGGCATATGGATAGAAATAGAATAAAATTGAGAATCCAGAATTAAAATCTAACATATAGTCAGCTGATTTTCATTTAATGGGATAAGAATAGTCTTTTCAATATATAATGCTGGGACAACTGGATCATCATAAGCAAAAGAATGAATTTGGATCACTGTCTTACACTGCAAGCAAAATTAACTCAAAATGGATCAACAACCTAAATATAAGGATTAAAAATATAAAAATTTGGAGTTCCCGTCGTGGCGCAGTGGTTGACGAATCCGACTAGGAACCATGAGGTTGCAGGTTCGGTCCCTGCCCTTGCTCAGTGGGTTAACGATCCGGCGTTGCCGTGAGCTGTGGTGTAGGTTGCAGACGCGGCTCGGATCCCGAGTTGCTGTGGCTCTGGCGTAGGCTGGTGGCTACAGCTCCAATTCAACCCCTAGCCTGGGAACCTCCATATGCCACGGGAGCGGCCCAAGAAATAGCAACAACAACAAAAAAAAAGACAAAAGACAAAAAAAAAATAAAATAAATAAAAATTTTTGAAGAAAGCATAGGGCATGAAAGCATTCATGTCTTTGAATTTGGCAATGGATTCTTAGATATGACACCTAAAGCATGAGCAACACAAGAAAAAACAGCTAATTTGGACTTCATCACAATTAAAACTTTTTTTGCAACAAAGGACAGAGTCCAAAAAGTGAAAAGACAATCTACAGAATGGGGGAAAACATTTGCAAATTATTCATCTGATTTAGTATCCAAAATATTTTAAAAACTCCAATAGCTCAATAATAGAAGAACAAACAATCCAATGAAAAATCAGACCCCTCAAAATAGACAAAGGATTTGAACAGATATTTCTCCAAAGACATACAGATGGCCAAAAGGCACACAAAAAAATATGCCCAACATCATTAGTCATCATGGAAATGCAAATCAAAATTGCAATCAGATACCATTTAACACCAACTAGGATAGCTAAGTTAAAAGACAAACCATAACAAGTACTGGCAAGATTACAGACTCTTAAACACTGCCGATAGGAATACAAAATGATGCAGTGCCTTAGGAAACAGTTTTTCAATTAATGAAAAGGTTAAAATAGAATCACCATATAACTCAAAAATTGAGAAATGCCAAGAGAAATGAAAATATCTGTCCACACAAAATTTTGTGTACACAAAATTGTACACAAATGTTCATGGCAGCATTATTCATTACAATCAAAAATAGTGGGGGGAAAAAAGTAGTGGGGGTGGGGGGAAAATAGGTCTATCAATTAATGAAAAGATAAAATGTGGTATATCCATTCAATTGAATATTATTCTGCAATAAAAAGGAATAAAGAACTGATACATGTACAACAGGGATGAACCTCAAAACCACTGTGCTAAGTGAAAGAAGATAGTTGCAAAAGACTACATGTAGTAAGATTAATTACATCTAAACAAAACTTTTTTTTTTTTAAGACACTTTTTTAAAAAAAGTCATGGGGATGTTATGTACAGCATGGTGACAATAGTTAATAAGACCATACTGTGTATTTGATAGTTGCTAAAAGACTAGATCTTAAAAGTTCTCATCACAAGAAAAACATTTTGTAACTATGTACGGTGATGAATGTTAACTAGACTTATTGGGGTGATTATTGTGCAATACATACAAGTAACAAATCATGTTTTACACCTGAAACTAAAATGTTATATGTCAATTACATTGCAGTTAAAAGGAATTTTTTAAATACATCTGAGAAAAGGGAACCCTCCTGCACTGTTGGTGGGAATGTAAACTGGTACAGCCACTATGGAGAACAGTTTGGAGATACCTTAGAAATCTATACATAGAACTTCCATATGACCCCGCAATCCCACTCTTGGGCATCTATCCGGACAAAACTCTACTTAAAAGAGACACGTGCACCCGCATGTTCACTGCAGCACTATTCACAATAGCCAGGACATGGAAACAACCCAAATGTCCATCGACAGATGACTGGATTCGGAAGAGGTGGTATATATACACAATGGAATACTACTCAGCCATAAAAAAGAATGACATAATGCCATTTGCAGCAACATGGATGGAACTAGAGAATCTCATACTGAGTGAAATGAGCCAGAAAGACAAAGACAAATACCATATGATATCACTTATAACTGGAATCTAATATCCAGCACAAATGAACATCTCCTTAGAAAAGAAAATTATGGACTTGGAAAACAGACTTGTGGCTGCCTGATGGGAGAGGGAGGGAGTGGGAGGGATCGGGAGCTTGGGCTTATCAGACACAACTTAGAATAGATTTACAAGGAGATCCGGCTGAGTAGCATTGAAAACAATGTCTATATACTCATGTTGCAACAGAACAAAGGGTGGGGGGAAAAAATGTAATGTATACATGTAAGGATAACTTGATCCCCTTGCTGTACAGTGGGAAAATAAAATAAAATAAAATAAAAATAAAATACATCTGCATAAACTACAAAAAAGAAACATTGAGAGAAAAAAGCACCTAATTTTCAACTTTTCTTCCTCAGGTGCAATCTCAACTCCTAAAATACTGTCTTCCTATACATTCATATTTTGTTCATGAACAACTACTGAAATTAAATCTACTGAAATTCAAAAAACATTTAAAAAAAAAAACAGCCCCTGAAATATCGAATAACTTTCAATCCAACAATTCTACTTTAGCCTTGACTATGAACTAAACATAAATCTCAATTTCAAAACATCACATAAGGGAGTTCCCCTTGTGGCCAGTAGTAATGAACCCGACTATTATCCATGAGGATGCAGGTTCAAACCCTGGCTTCACTCAGTGGGTTAAGGATCCGTCGTTGCCCTGAGCTGTGGTATAGGTTGCAGATAGGGCT
Organism: Phacochoerus africanus; assembly: GCF_016906955.1. Lineage (NCBI taxonomy): Eukaryota > Metazoa > Chordata > Mammalia > Artiodactyla > Suidae > Phacochoerus > Phacochoerus africanus. Next base: position 46,044,953 of record NC_062558.1, read on the forward strand.
AGGATCCAGCGCTGCTGTGGCTGTGGCATAGGTAGGCGGCTACAGTTCCAATTTGACTCCTAGCCTGGGAAATTCCATATGTTGCAGGTGTAGCCCTAAAAAGACCAAAAGAAAAAAAAAATCACATTAAGATTATAAATACTGAGAGGTTTAAGCAAATTGCCAAATTTTTCTGAATAAACAGTAATTCAGATTTGCTTTGATGAAAATGTAAATATTTACCTGCCTCAAAAGAACAAAATCCTATAAGCCTAGTGTTCCCAAATGAAGAAAAAAAAATACATTTTTGTTATTCAGAATTTTGTTTCATAATTAACTTACCTAAGGTATACAGAGTTGATGGTTTATACTAAGCAATATATAGCCTGCCTTTGCCTAAAACATACTGAAAACAAGGCATTTGTAAAGTCACAAAAGTTGGGACCTGAGAAGAATCACATCATGCAGTAAATCTGATAGATATTAATATCAAAAAAGGTCCTGAATATATCCCCAAGAACTATTTTGAAAACTCTTTAAGTCTTCCTACAAATATTTACTAACCATCTACCATGTGCCAAGCACTGGCGCGGTTCCAGAATGCCATGGTGAGCTATAAACAGAAGAGGTCCCTGCTCGCAGGAAGCTTACCGTAAAATAGTGCTTGTCAAATCTGCCTGATTACAATAACTTTGGAGCTTTTGAAAAATTCAGAATCAGTTCCTCTGCCTTGGAGAGTCTGAGTTCGTGGGCCTGGCATGAGTTGTGACGCCTGTATTTTTATCAAGCGCTCCTGATTACTCCTTTGCCCTGGCTGTTTGGAAGGCCAGTGCTCATGGGCATCCCATCCCATCCAGCGGCCCGCCACACCTCCAAAGTCTAATTTCACTCAGCGTCCTTCACCCTGAGGGATAGATACCGAAAACACACTAGGAAGCCGAGGTGGATGTAAGGCAATCTAAAATCACTCTGTGCTGAGCCACTGACGGACTTGTTCCCTTCCAAAGACGGACAGCTCATTCCCTTAGATTCCACCTGAGGCTGCCTGCACCTGAGCTTCCTGGGGCTGCGCCGACACCTGTCCCCCCCAGCCGCTGCCGTCTACCTCTCCCGTGGGCCCGGGGTCGCCGGCAGCCACCGCCCCGCGGGGATAGAGGCCGGGGGAAGGCACCGCGCTCATTAGGCGCCGACTGTATACCAACCCCCCGCCCCCCACCCCACCCCGCGCGCACACACTACCGCAGAAACCCAGGCGGGCAGGCGGCAGACCCGGTCCCGCCACCGAGCCGCTCGAGGCAGGGCTCGAACCTCGACGGTGGGGCGGCTTCCGCCTTACAGGCGCTCCTCAGCCACTGAGGCCCGGCCCGGCTCGCACAGACGGAGTTTCACAAAGAAAGTCTCCCGGCCCGCGCCCCTCACACACTCACCGGCGCCGGCGCCGGAGGCGACTCGGGCTCCCGGTGCCTTTGGCTCCGTACCGGGGTTGACCCCAGAATGGGCTCGGGCGCTGGCGGCAGCGACTGCTCCATCGCCGCGGGACCCGGGCCGCGTCCGCCTCGAGCTAACGGTCCCGCCAGCTAGGCGCGCGCGCCGGCTCCGCGCGCCATGTTCCCGCCGTGCCGCGCGCGGCCGCGGCAGCTCACACCAACCCCCCGCCGCGCACGCTCCCCGCGCGCCTCCGCGGCCCCCCCCGACCGCGCACGCGCGCACTCGCTAGCCCCCTCCCCGCGCCCTCGGGAGTCATCCGCTGTTCCCAGAGTCGCGCCAACGCCCTCCGCATCGGCCCAGTCTAGGCCTGAGCGCTAGCGGTTCTTGGCTGGGCGCTGCCGCCTGGAGTCTTACGGACCATGCGGGGCAAAACCCTTGAGCTGCTACCCGGCACTCCTGCTTTTTGTTTACCTGCTTGGGCTTGGGGCGACAGGATGGGCCAAGAGGAAATTACCCGCAAGAAGTGCTGGTGTGAAGAAGCCGCTGAGGCGATGAGATCCTCATCCTGGAGGTGTGTGAACACGTGCGCCAGTCTTAGTGGCACAGATGATGTCCATATCCCCGGGAAGCCAGACGCAATGGTGAACTCGAGTTCAAGTCCTGCAACTCCGCCAGCCTTTGCATGATTAAGGTCAGGTCTCCAGCAGCCTTTTTCTCCTTAATTAGGAAGTCGGACAACTAAGGAGTGCTATCGGGAGGACTTAAAATAATCCAGCTAAAGTGTCAATATTGTGGTAAGCTGGTGACAAGATTTAGGTAACTTTTTTTTATGATTAAAACCCAAGGCTTGGAGTTCCCCCTCGTGGCGCAGCAGTAAACGATTCCAACTAGGAACTATGAGGTAGCAGGATCGATCCCTGGCCTCATTCAGTGGGTTAAAGATCCGGCGTTGCTGTGAGTGTGGTGTAGGCTGCAGCCGCGGCTTCAGTCTGGCGTTGCTGTGGCTGTGGTGCAGGCCGGCAGCAGTAGCTCCAATTCAACCCCTAGCCTGCGAACTTCCATAGGCCATGAGTGCAGCCCTAAAAAGACCGGGGGTGGGGTGGGGTGGTGGGGGAACGGCCTCTTGAAAAGAGAAATTTTCGGTTCAAGTCTTGCCTCCACCACTGGTAAACTGGGAGCAGGTGACTTGACAGAGCCAGAGAGCCCTGATCTCTGAGTCTACAAAGTACAAAGGGAGGAGTTGTAGTAATACCTCACAGGCTTGAGGTGAGGTCTCAGATGAGGCACATAAGGTCTCTGAGCACAATGCCTGGCACACACCAAACTCTCCAAGCTTCGATGGTGTAATTCCAGCCCTATCCTTCCAAGACTCCTGAAAGTTTAATGAAGGGGGCTCTGCTCCCAAATCCTGTGGTATAATTAGCTGGGAGGGGGTTCACTCAGCTGTGGGGCTGGATAGATTGTTACTTCCCACATCTTCACTTTCCATTTTCTGCCCCAAACCTCTCTGAAAACCCTAAAGCTGGCACAAAAACAACAGCAGAGAATGTTTTCCCTACTTAAAAAAAAAAGAAAAGAAAAAGAGTATCCAGGGGTCTCTTGGAATTTGTAAAATTGTTTATTAGTCTGGCCTTTTCCAAAAAAAAAAAAACAACTTTTTTTTTAATTTTAAAAACTCAACCCAGAATAAAACAATAAAAGGAACATACTGAAAAAATCCTGGGGCTGGAACCTTACTTCAGGCATTTGGAGCCAGGTGTTCAAACAATAACCTCTATCTGTCTACAGTTTCTCTAAGCTTTGCCTCCCTCATTGATGACTTCATTCTCATGCAGTTCTCTCCAGTGTCCCAGGCAGCTCCTAGCTCATATCTGACCAGGAAAGCTGGAGCTGTTTCCCTGCAGTTCCAGCCAGTCTTGGGTTGACTTTCACTGCATTCATTTTGGTCACGTGCACCTGCCTGAGCCAGTCACAGCAAGACTGGCCAGATTTGACTGTAAGGAGCCTCTCTACAAGTGGGGTCAGCCTCACCAGGACTTGGGTTGGGGGCAAGTGGAAGGAGGAATGCCTCCCCCAGAAAAATAGGGTTGCAATCAGTGTAAGAGGCATCAGGTTCAGGACTGACCCAAATAAGAGCTATCTACCACACCATCATCTAGGCACAGCAGGTATACTTCAGAGCAATATGCCTGTTCTTCAGAAGGGAGTGGCAGTTACGTGAGTCACTGGGTAATGCACCCCCCACCTCTGCTCCCACCACCCACCCCAGGCCTAGAGTTTCCCAGATCTGCTTTGTCAAAACCCTAAAAAGCTAAACAGATGATGTTAACTCCCCGCTCAAGAATTTGCTATGGCTCCCTCGGGCTATTTATGTGACCCTCCCACCTTTAATGATGGAGGCCAACATTGACAAATCCTCTACCAGGCACTTTAAGTGAAATTCCCACCATAGATTCCCTCAGAAACACCATATTAAATTGATACTCTTATTGCACTCATTTTATAGATAAGGAAATAGAAGCTCAGCAACTTGAAGTAACTTGTCCAAAGCCAAAGTCAGGGAGTACAGAGAGCTGAGATTAGCATAATATTGTTCCTACCACTAATGTTGCCATCCCAGCTGCATTTGCTCACATTTCAAAGTCCTGTGCCCACCTCCAGCTGGGTGGTCAGTGGAAGGGGCCCTACCAGGGAGGAGCCTCTATGGACCCTTTCAGCTTCTATAGTGGGGGGGATGCAGACAGGCACTTAGGTTTACAATCTCCCCCTCCCCCTATGACATTGTGGAAGAAAGAAAAATAATTCCCCCAAAAGAAAACTGGAGTTTGAGGTTAAGGAAGAGAATCAATGCTGGATGGCCTCAAACCAGCAACTGATGTCTCTCCATTTATGATTAGTTTCCTTTGGCTGCTATAACAAATTATCACAAATTGGGTGGCTTAAAACAACACAATTTATTCTCTTAAAGTTTTGTGGGTCAGAAGTCTGAAATCAGTTTCATTTTGTGAAAGTCAAGGTGTAAAGGAAAGGACTGGTTCCTCAGCAGGCTCTGAGGGAGAATCCATTTCCTTGCTTTTTGTCAGCGTCTAATAGCTGCCTATATTCCTTGGTTGATGGCCTCTTCCTGTTTTCAAAGAGCACCACTCCATCTCTTCTGAGTCTGCCTCTTCCTGTGTCCCTCTTGAAAGGAACATTGTGATGATATTGAGTCCACCTTGATAAAACAGATCCCAAGATCCTTCACTTAATCACACCCACAAAATCTCTTGTGCCGTGTAAAAGAACATGCTCATAAATTCTGGGGATTGGGATGAGCTTATCTTTAGAGGTCATTATTTATCCCACTCTAGTAGGTATAATCAGAGGGACCTAATACAAAGTGCTCTGGAAACAGAAGGGCTGGCTGACTCTGCCCCAAGAGGGAAAGAGGCCCTAAGAAACCACAGCCTTCACATTAAATATTCAAATGAGCTAAAACCCATCTAACTTGGCAATCTCAGCCTCATTCCTTTAAATATGCAAACCACCTAAATCCCATCAAGCCCTAAGTAATGGGCCAGCCAAGCCTCAGAAAGCTTGCGCACCCTTCTAATGGAAATTGCCAACCACCACACTTAATGCCTGGGACAACAACTATGTGCTCACCCTATCCTGGCTGGCTCACCCACTGGCATCTGAACCAAGGCACTCAACTCATGGCATGGTCAACAAGCTACAATGTGGCCTAGCGTCAGCCAGCCAAAGTTGCAAGAGAAGCAAAATCAGTGAGTCAGAAGGAGACAAGAGGAGCCAGTCATTAGAACTGTCTACGCTCCTGCTCCCAGGCCCAGCCGTCTGTAACAATGAAGCAAATCCCCTTTTCCATATAGTAATTTGAATGGGCCTCTGTTCCTTGCCACCAAGATGTTCCAACTGACACAGATCATAGGTTGTACTCATTCATCATGATTGAACATACTGGTATTCAATATTTAGACATCAGTCTTATGTGAGTTTTGTCAGTGTGAGTCAACATCCGTGAGTCTGACTAAATATGGGACTGAGGAGATGAGGAACATGAATTTGTGTCGGAAAACCCTGGGTTGGGTCCCAGGTCTGCCACTTCCTAGTTGTATGATGTTGGATAAGTCACCTTACTCCTTCAGCCTGGGTTCCTCACCTATAACATAAGGTTATAGGGGCATTTCCAAAATCCAAACAGCTCCGAAACCTGAGTGTCCCCCATAACCGACATGGCAGAAGATGGACCTGAAGTACCATGAGGCTACTTAGTTTTCTCTATCCCAACTACTTTGAATATTTGTTGCAGAAAAATTAGTGTTTGGTTTTAGGACTCAGCTGGATATTACACACAACACAGTCCAAGTGCCTGGTCCTCTTCCTAAACTAAGGAAATTTTTGAATTTTACAATGTATCTGTCCCTGTTATTTCATGGATAATGAGGGTGAGGATAGGACTCTAAAACTGACCCATGGTATACTGTCTTCTGAGGACTCTGGCATCCAGCCAGTGGATACAAACTCCACCCCAAGTCGCTGTGCCCCTTCCCGTACAACTTTTTAAGGGGCCTTCAGAATCTGTATGCAGTTCACTTAGGCTGAGACCAGGGGTGCATCCTAAGAAACCTGCCTGATTATAGCCAAGGTAAAAGCACCAAAGGCACACAGCAACTTCACATACACACACACTAAAGGCATGTAACTAAGAGCTAGTCAACAAGCAAAAGCACAAGAGTTCCCTTGTGGTGCAGTGATTTACGGATCCAGCATTGTCACTGCAGCAGCTTGAGTTCAATCCCTGGCCTGGGAAATTCCACATGCCACAAGTGTGGCCAAAACAAAAACAAAAACAAGCAGAAGCACAAAGCCTGGGTTCCATTTGTTTTCAATTGTATATTGATGATCGTGGAAAAACAACTATTCCTATAATGGAAATACAAAGTATAAAAAACAGATTTAAAGGAAATGGCAGCAGAGTTCAAGAAGGTACATTCTTTTCATGGTCACCCGGTGTTCACAAGACAGCAGCACACACAGCCAGGTGCTTTGTGGGCTCAGCATCCTCTGTATCCCCCTCAAGATGCCGCTTTCGACTTGTAGAAGGCTGGAAGGAAAAGGGAGAAATGTTCAAAGAAAACCTATGGCTTCTTTATGATGATCAGAGTTTCCCAATATGATTCCTGTAAATATGGAGCATTTTTTTTCTTTCTTTTTTGGCCACACCCTAGGCACATGGAAGTTCCCAAGCCAGGGATGGAATCTGAGCCATAGCTGCAAACTTTGCCACTGTGCAGCAATGCTGGATCCTTTAACCCACTGTGCCTGGCTGGGCAGGAACCTACGCCTCTACATCGACAAGAGCTACTGCAGTTGGATTCTTAACCCACTGTGCCAGGGTGGAAACTCCTCCTAAGCACATTTGGTCCATGTGCGTAGGTAGAAGCTACAGCAAAGCCAGTCCTTAACCCACTGCACTGCGCTGGGCAGGGGATCAAATTCATTCTGCCCCAGAGACAACATGGGATCCTTAACCCATGGCACCACAGCAGGAACTCCCTGGAGCACTTCATGTGAAACTTCTAGGAACTACTGGTTGTCCTCAGTGAATCTGAATCCCTACCCCAGCCCTCGCAAACACCCAGAAATACTTATCAAACTGATTTTTCTCTCCCTTGTGGCCTCCAATCACTCAATGATGTACATTGAACATAAGCAGTATAACCAGCCTCTTCTTGGTTGTTTTCTCCTAAGTTATGAAATTTAAAGGGACCACAATTCATCTCTCCCAGGGAGCCTCAAGTCTCTCCCTTTTGTGGAAAGATAATCTTTTTTGTGTCTTTGTTATCCCATTTATAAAACTTCGAGGGAGCAGTGGGAAGAAGAATGTTACCAAAAGAAGGCAAACTAAGAATGAACAGATAGTAACTGATACTTACACAAAGAATTTTAGAGAAGATTATAATCAGGAAATCAACTACTCCCGCAATTTTTTAAAATTTATTATTATTATTATTATTATTATTATTGTCTTTTTAGGGCCAGACCTGTGGCACATGGAGGTTCCTAGGCTAGGGGTCCAAACAGAGCTGTAGCCGCCAGCCTACAACAGAGCCACAGCAATGCAGGATCTGAGCCGCATCTATAACCTACACCACAGCTCCCAGCAACGCTGGATCCCCAAGCCACTGAGCAAGGCCAGGGATCAAACTCGCGTCCTCATGGATGCTAGTCAGGTTCGTTAACTGCTGAGCCATGACGGGAACTTCCACTCCCCCAAATTTTAAATTTTTCAACGAATTTAAATCTGAGCCTCTAATACAGTCTTCCAATCTTGCCTTGTAGGAGACTTCTTGAATGACAACCCCTAGCTGTGTTTCTCATGCATTAAACATATTCTTCATTATTAAATCTTCTAAAGGTTGTACAGCAGATCAAGCTGAAACAAAGTATCTACTAAATTATTCTTTACCAAAAAAAAAAATATTAAGCAATTGCTGCTAAAGAGATTATTCAAACCATCATCCTCCACTCATCAGTTCTTTTTTTTTTCTAGGGCTGTACCTACAGCATATGGAAGTTCCCTGGCTAGGGGTTGAATCAGAGCTATAGCTACCAGCCTATACCACATCTACAGCAACATGGGATCTGAGCCATGTCTGCAAACTATACCACAGTTCACGGCAATGCCAGATCCTTAACCCACTGAGGCCAGGGATAGAGCCAGCATCCTCATGGATACTAGTCGGGTTCGTTAACCACTGAGCCACAACGGGAACTCCCACTCAGCTCTTTAAACTTAGCCTACACTTAATGACCATCTTCCAGAATACCTGGGCTGGAACCTGAGACAGAGCTGTGGACTTGTCTTCTTCAAAAAGCAAATTCTTAAATTTTCTCTTCATGTCCTCATCCTGTGAAGAAATGAAAAACATTAAGTAGGCTGAAAGGCAGGGCTAGGATGCCCCTGGAAACAGGGAAATGGGAACTCCCTTCTGTCCACACAGAGGCTGCCCTTGCTGAAGCTCCAGAAGGGAGAAGACTAGGCAGTCCTCACCTCTGCCTTCACAGAACAGTCTGATCAGCAGTCAGTGCTCAACAATGGCTGAACCAAACCCATAGGCTTAAGGGCTGTTGGTGGGTCAGAGAGAACCAGAGACTGGAGTTCCCGTCATGGTGCAGTGGTTCACGAATCCAACTAGGAACCATGAGGTTGTAGGTTCAATCCCTGGCCTTGTTCAGTGGGTTAAGGATCTGGCGTTGCCGTGAGCTGTGGTGTAGGTCGAAGACGCGGCTCGGATCCCGCGTTGCTGTCGCTCTGGCGTAGGCCAGCAGGCTACAGCTCCGATTCGACCCCTAGCCTGGGAACCTCCGTATGCCTCGGGATCGGCCCTAGAAATGGCAAAAAGACCAAAAAAAAAAAAAAAGAGAGAGAGAGAGAGAGAACCAGAGACTTCAGTAGTCAAAGACTTTCAGAACTAGCACCCCAGATCCTAAGACATGGTAATCAAGAGGCCAGAGGCTGAGGCTGGCTCCATGCTGCTCCCCCTGCCAACAATGAGGCCAATTACTGGGGCCATCCTAACAAAGCAACCCTGTACCCTAGGAAAATAAACTAGGCAAGCACTGTACAATTGCCAGAAGGACTTCCAGTGCACAATATCCCAAGGATAATGAGAAAGAAGGACAAGTGAACAGGCCATAGCATTATAGGTGTTTCTTTCTGCTAGAGGGGGAATTGGAGAGAGAGGGGTTTATACAGATAACTCTCACCTCCATGGATGCTCACAACTACAGGGCCCAAGGACTTGCATCCGAGAGCCCTGAAAAGTGACAGCTCTCCCCACCTTCAGAAAGGGGAAACATTCATGACTAGGACTGTGGGCTTTGGGGCCAGCTAGAAGCCAAGCTCAGCCACTTACAAGCTACGTGTGCAGAATACAGCCCCAGAGCAGCCTGATTCCATATACTTTCCTACCCGACCTGCCTCCACTCTCCCAGTGCACCATGATGGTTGAGGAGAAAGGACACAGGAATGAAGGCCTTCAACTTTCAACAATTTGATGGATGAAGAATTACAGTGTTTGAGGATGAATCCGCCTGTTCTACACCTATTACCTAGAATCATCTGCTTCCATCACCCTGTTTACTGAATCACTCAGTGTAGCTCTCCACTGCCCAAGCACCAAGTTCATCTGGATTCCACTCCACATAGTTCCCTAGGATCTCACTTCTCAGGCAAGGCCACTCTCAAATGTCCATCCCTTATTTCTCCTGCAGCTGCTTACAGCCTCATCTGGGAACCCCTCTGTGCCTTCCTGCCCACCCACCACCTCACCCCCCTTCCTCATTCACTAGGTGAACAAATATTTTGCAAAGACCCTTAGATGTCAGGCACTATAATAAGCACAGGGGCCTCCATATCAGAGGGACTCAATCAATGTTAAAAATGCTATCCCCTGTCGTTATGGCAACTGAACTGTGATTGTTATGACTGAACTGTGTGAGTTATGACTGAACTGTACCTCTCCCCCACCCGCATTTATATATTGAAGCCCAACACCTCATATTGTGACTGTACTTGGAGACAGGGCCTTTAAAGAGGTAATTAAGTTAAAATGAGGCTCTTAGGGTGGGGCCTTAACGCATTATGGCTGGTCTCCTCCTAAGAAGAGAAAAAGATACCAGGGATGTGAGCACACAGAGAAAAGACCAAGTGAGGACACAGTGAGAAGAGCAGCCACCTGCAAAGTGAGGAAAGAGACCCCAGGAGAAACCAAAGCTGCTGACACCCTGAAATTGGATTTTGAGCCTCCAGAATTGTGAGAAGATAAATTTCTGTTTTTTAAGCCACCTGGTCTACGGTATTCTGCTATGGCAGCCAGAGCGGACTGACACAGTTATGTCACCCCCGAGCCATGCAGCCTTTGGATGCTCCTCACACCGTGTGAACCTGTGGTTACCTGAAGCCCTGTGCCCCTGTCTCACCCTGGAGATTCCCCTACTCTGCACCCACCCCTATTGCCACACGTGTCCCACTGCTCTTAACTGTCCTCTGAAAGAACAAGTGAATGCATGAAAAAATTAAATCATGCAGCCATAGAGAATTGACCACAAGCCTATGTAGGCCTGTATTTAAAACAAGTCATCAGTGGAGTTCCCTTGTGATGCAGCAGGTTAAGGACCCAGTGCTGTCACTGCAGCGGCTTGGGTCACTGCTATAGTGTGGATTTGATCCCTGGCCCAGGAACTTTCACATGCCCCAGGCATGGCCAAAAGTAAAAAAATAAAACAAGCTGTCAGTAAACAATCACATCAAAAAGGTGCTCATTACATATGTATCTTTAAATATCCTTCCTTTGAGATGTCTATAATCTATTAATATGCCTCCAAATTAAGCAGGAAGGAATCCTCTATTTCTTTTTTTTTTTTTAGTTTGGCACCTTTATTTGAGAAAGACTGCAAGATTGAATTTCTACAGGTATAAACTAATTTAGAATTTGAAATCACGGTAACACTGAATCAAAAACACTTTATCCTGCACAGAAATTTGGCACAGAAATGTTCATTTGGATTTTCATCTACTTACATTTCACAGTATGCATTTGTACATACAAAAACAGACAAATGAGGAGGACAACAGCTTATAGATCTAAGTAAATCATCTGTAGCAACATCTCACTTATCTTGAGGTCACAGATCGGACAACTGCAGTTGAGGATCGGGAAAAGAGGAAGCAGCTGAGCCATTCAAGTCAATCAGTGCACCAACATTCATCCATTTCCCTGCTAGAAAAGTCCCCTCAAGACTCATTTGGCTCCTGCTCACTGTTACTTGAAACACAGGATACAGTTACAGCATCTCCCAACCCCATGTAGCAAAGAAAAGTTTCTAGAGACAGGCAGAGAGCCATCCAGGGAGGAATCCTCTATTTCAAGAAGTGAACATGAAGCCAAAGGTAGATATAAGGGATGCTCCCAAAATCGGAGACTGTTGGAGTTCCCTTGTGGTGCAGCAGGTCCAGCATTGTCACTGAAGGAGTTCAGGTCGCTGCTGTGGCACAGGTTCAATCCCTGGACCTGGAATTTCCCCATACTGCAGGCATGGCAAACAAAAAACAAAAACCTAAACAATCACTAACAGATGACTAATGTGGGCAAGTGGCATTCTTGTCATCATAGAATAGTCACTCCACCTTTTGGGGCAAAAATAAAATGTGGACAAAAGAGTATTCAAGTGAGACCCCCGTGGCAGGGTTGAACTTCGCCTTTTCCTTGGTTGCTAATAACAGTTTTCTTCTGAGACAAAAAGTACAAGAAAAATAGGCTATGCTTGTTTGTACATTTCAGGAAGATGTAAACCCTGTCCCCAGGCCACCCCTATTTTTTTCAAGACAACCACAGCTCCTCTACCTCCATATCTGGCCCCCAAGAGTCTCCCCATTAAGGCATAAGAAAAGAGCTAAGAGGCATGTTTTTCTTTTTCATCAAAATTAAGTCCCCACATGCAAAGGCACCCTTTGTTTCCAAATTCCTTTTCTCCAGGGTTTGCAGTTTTGAATCTGTGTGGTCTAGTAAATGCTAAATCACCTGACAGTTTTTTTGTGGGAGAACTGCTGTTTCCAGGGCAACATATCAAACACATATATTTACTTTTCTTTTTCTTTTAAGGAGTGTTGTTCTCAACCTGAGCCAGCCTGAGCAGAACTGTTAGGTGGGAAGGTTGGAAGAGAAAAAGAATGAGCACAGTCGTCCCAGAGTCCCAGAAGCACAGAGCTGAAACTGGATGGACCAAGGAGTTCCTGGATTAGAAATTCCCAGGGTGTTTGAGCCTCCAGCTCAAACAACCTAGTTAAGTCCCCTATGCCCACAGGAAACAGAGACCAAATGAAAGTTAATAGAAAGGGGAATGGCTGTGCTGAAAGGAAGCCCACTTAACAGAAGACCTGGCATCCATCAGAAAGCCTGCCCAAGGCTGCTGTGAATTCTAAAACCAAAGACTAGCCCAGCAAAGCCATAAAGGACTTCCAACTCTGGCAGCTTGAATGAGGTCAGCACATAATCTAATGGCAGCCACAAGCTCCAGCAGGGACACAGAGGTATTGAAGACTTGAAAGGTGCTGGGGACAGTCTGCTAATGGCATGCTTATTCACCATAAACAAAAAGTGGGACTCTTCATGTCCGATCACTTGGGCTTAAGAAATAGCCAGATTCTCCTCCAGGGAGGCTGTTCTCCTCTCCTTGCTCCCCTGACCTAAGGTTAAAGATAGATGGGACCCAGCCCAACCCACCTGTTGGGGTAAAGGATTTGAGGGAAGAGAAAGACACAGCTGGGTGTGGAGGTTTGGCATTAGAAATACCTCTCAAAGGAACACAACTGAACTGCAAACTCAGGGAAGCCAGATGGAACCACCAGGACAGGCCGTAAGTGAGCCTGTCCACCCAAAAACCACAAGTCAAGTTATAAAGGTTGCACATAAACATACACAAAGACACACCCACCCTCACAACCACATGCATACATAACACACACCAAAAGCTCAAACTTTAAAAATTGCATTAGGAGTTCCCATTGTGGCTCAGCGGGTTATGAACCTGACTAGGATCCACGAGGATGCAATCCCTGGCCTCGCTCAGTGGGTTAAGGATCCCGCATTGCTATGGCTGTGGTGTAGGCTGGCAGCTGCAGCTCCAATTTGACCCTTAGCCTGGGAACTTCCATATGCTGTGGGTGCAGCCCTAAAAAGCAAAAATAAATGAATAAATAGGAGTTCCTGTCTTGGCTTTGCAGAAACAAACCTGACTAGCATCCATGAGGACACAGGTTCGATCCCTGGCCTCAATCAGTGGGTTAAGGATCTGGCACTGCCGTGAGCTGTGATGTAGGTCGCAGATGCAGCTTGGATCCTGTGTTGCTGTGGCTGTGGTGTAGGCCGGCAGCTATAGCTCTAATTCAACCCCTAGCCTGGGAACCTCCATCTGCCATGGGTGCAGCCCTAAAAAGACCAAAAATATATATATATATGTATATGAAAAATAAATAAATCAATAAATTCAAACTGCATTGAACAGGAGTTCTCTTGTGGTGCAGCAGGTTAGGTGTTGTCACTTCAGTGGCTTGGGTGGCTGCTATGGCACAGGTTCAATCCCTGGCCTGAGAACTTTCACATGCTGCAGGCACAGCCAAAAAAAAAATGCATTAAACAGACCCAACAAGCAAATTTATGTTTCCATCCTCTTTCCCACCTCTCGGGCACTCATGTATTCTAGGCTGGCAGGCACTGCCCCATACACACCTGAAGCCATGGATGTCTTAAAGCTTCTTCTGTCGTAAAACGTGCCTTTGGATCCACTATCAACAACTTCTTGACAAGGTCCAGAGCTAAAGCAATAAGATAATTTGGCAACTCACAACAATAGGATAAAGACATTAAATCCAAGAAGTGTGCCAGAATCACAGGCCAACATCCAGAAAGAGAGAGGAGCTGAGGTCACTGTGAATCAGCAGGCACCATGGGTAGGGCCCCTGATCCTCTCCACTCTGGATATTTGTCCCAATGTTCTAGAAACCAGGAATGACCATGATGCTCCCCATCTCTCCCCACTCGGACATCACAGCCTCTTACTTAGCTCTCTGTTCCCACTCTTATTGCTGGACTCAAGTTCAAACTAATTAAAGCTGAACTTCCCTCTACTTCTAAAATACTCTGGATGTTCAGCCAATTCTCTCTGAGACCCATGGAATGATGGGGAGAGTTCATCAGCCAGCAAAAGGCTCCTTGGAACTACACGCTTGGCAGAAACAAAGCCTGACAGCCAGCGACAAGTAGAGGCTGGCTATGTATTCCAACAACATTATTCCTTAGATATTCTGACCCTTAATGCAATCATCTGTATTACATTGTTTGACATGTACTTTGAGTTTTCTACTTTTTCTTTTCAGAATTACAAAGTTACCCTTTTAAAACACAAAGTAACTAATTACATTTAGCTCTTATGGTGCTTACTTATTCAAAGGAAACCTTGTAACAAAAAGTTACTCATTATTTCACATGCTTAAATAGAGACTAGGCATTTGGTATATTATACTTAACCCTCCCCCAAACCCGGACCACAAAAGATAGTTTACTGTGCCTCCTTTTACAAATAAAGGAAATGGAAACCCAGAGAGGTTGAGTAACTTGCCTAAGGCCACACAGCTAGAAAGTAGCTGACCAAGAGTTCCCGTAGTGGCTCAGCAGTTAACGAACTTGACTGGCACCCGTGAGGATGCAGGTTCGATCCCTGGCCTCGCTCAGTGGGTTAAGGATCTGGCGTTGCCATGAGCTGTGGTGTAGGTCACAGACACGGCTCAGATCCCGAGTTGCTGTGATCCTGGTGTAGGCTGGTGGCTACAGGTCCGACTGGACCCCTAGCCTGGGAACCTCCATATGCTGTGGGGTGCGGCCCTAAAAAGACAAAAAGACAAAAAAAAGGAAAGAAAGAAAGTAGCTGACCAGGGACATGCATCTACGTCAGCCTAGTTCTGGAGCCGAGGTTCCTAATAACTTCCTTTGCCTCTCAAATGGTATAAAACCAATAATAGAAAATAAGAACATAAAATTGACAGTAGAAAACATCACAGAACTAGCAAACTCCCACCACAGCACACACACATTTTAAATAAATCATAAATTCTTAACTCTTTCGTATCCATACCCTTCTCTGAGACTTCTGCCCAGACTCCAGGAATGAAGTTGTATTTTCCACTGGTGATCTGATCCTTCAGTGACACTTGACTCTTATGCTCAGAGAAAGGTGGATACCCACTAAGGCTTAATATTGGTAGAGAGAGAAATGAAAAGAAATCAAGTGGCATTCTCAGTGGCATTTGGATACATAGATTTCTTTTTCAGCATAATGAAAAATTTGTTGCTATTTTAAATCAATGGTCAAAAAAACTGAACAAAATTAAACACAAGCTCTCTACCTGGATACACTTCTAATTTCATCTAAATACCTCCAACCAGAGTCTGAAGCAACGAAAATTTTTCTTACCAAATGAAAAGAATAACTCCTAAACTCCAGCAGTCCACAGCACGGTTATATCCGGCAGTTCCCAAGGAATTAAGAACCTCGGGAGCCAGGTAGGTGGGGGTACCACATAAGGTTCTCATGAGAGAGGTCTCTCCCAAAATCTTGGACTGCCCAAAATCAGTAATCTAAAAGAAGGACGAAAGGAAACCATTTTTAATGATGTCATAAAATAAAGAGTAACACAGTCTGCCAGTCCCAAAAGACATGCCAGTTAGAACAGTTCCTATCATCCTCTACGTCATGCTGTCGTTATTCTGGAATCTACAAATTCATGTCTTTGTAAGATCATTTTATTTATTTTTTATTTTTGTCTTTTTGCCATTTCTTGGGCCACTCCCACGGCGTATGGAGGTTCCCAGGCTAGGGGTCGAATTGGAGCTGTAGCCGCCAGCCTATGCCAGAGACACAGCAACAAGGGATCAGAGCCGAGTCTGCAACCCACACCACAGCTCACGGCAACACCAGATCCCTAACCCACTGAGCAAGGCCAGGTATCAAACCCACAACCTCATGGTTCCTAGTCAGATTCATTAACCACTGAGCCACGACAGGAACTCCCTGTAAGACCATTTTAAACTCAGCAAGTTTTGTAACTTTGCTCAAATGAAAATTCCTGAGCCAAGGAACTTCAACAGTCCAGTTTTCTCCCAACTTATCTGTGTGCTCTGTAACCTTTCAAAAGGCTGATAAATCCTTATCAGACACTCTAGAATTCTATTTAGTTATTACTGGTTCTTCTCAGACCCCAGTCCCTTGGGCTGCACACTAGAATACCTGAAGAACTTGGGAAGAATACTTACACCTGGGTGCCACCTTCAGTGATACTGAGGTATAGCCTTAGTGTCATAATTTTTTTTTTTTTTCTTTTCAGGGCCGCACCTGCGGCATATGTAAGTCCTAGGCTAGAGGTCAAATCGGAGCTGCAGCTGCGGGGCTATGCCACAGCCACAGCAACACAGGATCTGAGTCTGCAACCTATACCAAAGCTCACATCAATGCTGGATCCTTAACTCACTGAGTGGGGCCAGGGATTGAAGCCGCATTTTCATGGATACCAATTGGGTTCGTAATCCACTGAGGAACTCCAACAGGGGATTTTAAAATGAAGCCAGGCTCAGAAGGTACTATCTTAGACAGAAGGCAAGGGAAGATCCATCTATACCCTCCTCCCTCCCTCTGAACACAGAAGTGGCTTGTGTACAAGGATGCTCAATAAATGCCCTTTTGTACCTGGACAGAGCAATACCACCTGATCTCTAAAAGAACTGCTAAGTGTGGGAAGGTCAAATCCTCTACTTTTTTTTTGTTTGTTTTCCTCTACCTTTTTATGCTCCCACTTTTTACTTGATGAAAATAAAACAGTTTCTGAATAGGAATCTACTGGTGGCCATATATAGAATATAAGATTTATCTCTTACCTTTATAAGACAGTCCTCTTTTTGAGATGAGAGTAGAACATTCTCTGGCTTTAAGTCCCGATGTATGATGCCATTTTCGTGAAGGTACTACATAGAAAAGGAGGCGTGACCCTTAGACTTATGGAGTAGGTGTGCGAGTAGACACACGTCTTACAGCTGGATGAAAATGTAAGCCATGTTACAACCACATTCCCCCAAATCATAGAAAACTACTAGGTAAATGGATTAGTTTACAAATTTATTTTCAAGGAAATCTTTAAAAGGTAGAAAAACTAAAAAAGGCAACTTATGACAGTAGGCCTTTTATTTCACTCTTCAAGATAAAAAATATCCCTTCACATTGACAGAAATGTATCAATTTCAATAATAAAAATGTAAATGGGTGGTATAAAATCATCTTAAGACTATAAAAATTCCACCAAAATAGTATATTTGATTATTCCATCCCTGAGAGTATTTTTAAAAGGCTTCTGTAAAGTACATATATGTAAATTATCCGTTTGAACACCAGAGTTAACATACTCCTTGATGCAAAGATTAGTCTTGGAAAAGTCTATGGCTGAAATAGAATGTTGACGTTTCTTTGTGTGTTCATTTTCATATACTAAGTCATATTGCTTTAGGGAAAAAAAATTTCCCAGGTCCACTGATCTGCACTCAATTCACCTTAATATTCTTGGTATAATATAAGGATAGGAACAAACCATTAAGAAAGTAAAGCTCTGGTTAGGTGTTTATGGGCTTCAGTTTTCTCTGGACCCCCTCTGGCCTAGAGTGAAAATCCTCCAAAACATTCCCACTGGGAAAGGGACCCAGGAAGACTGGCCCCAGGAAAGTCTCTCTCCAACCTCACTCAGTGCAAGAGCTGCTCCCAGTCATTGAGTTTCTTGCACAGAGGAGGTTCTCAAGGGAAGAAGCCCTGGCGGGTAACCACCACAACCAAATTTGGGTTAAGAAAGGGTGACGTTCTCTGAAGCATGCGCACAGGGTGCCATCAGCTGTTCCTCCACTCAACACCTGCCCCAAATCTTGAAGAGAAGGCAGCACACACACCTCCCTCCATGCCTCCTATGGTTAACAAGATGCCACATGTGGAACACACTCCTAGGACTGTGCCACAGGGCAGGGATCCATCAGTCACAACCACGCCAACCTGCCAACCTTACCCTCATACCTGCCCCACTCCTACTCTGGGATTAAGGAGGATTTCTGCAAGGATCAGGCAGAAATAGAGATCACTGTCCCTCCAGAAATACTGCCAAGCTAAAGAGAGGCCACAAGGGACCATGTGTTTATTTCTTTAACTTCCTCCATCCCCCCTCCCTTAAGTTTCACAGCCAGAGCTTTCTCATCTGAGTCAAAGGGGTGGGATGTTTTTGCCAAGAACAGATGGACCCACACACAGACTCTGCTCTTTGGGTTTTTATCCCTGGCCCTTCATTAGTAATTTACCTAAAAGAAAATAGGTTGTCAAAAGAACCAAGGGCTTCTCCTACCTGGACAGCCAGGAGCATCTGGTAAAAATAGAGTTTGCAGGTTGCTTCTCTCAGGCGTTTATTCCCCACCACCCTGTCAAACAGCTCTCCTCCTTCCATCCTGAAACACACAGGCAAAACAGGGGGTTCATTCCTGGAGGGACAGTCATTTGGATGGAAGATAATAACAAAAACAAAGCAAACTCATTAAGACAAGCAAAGTGCTTATCCAACTCTTGACTCCCATTTGTAAGGGCAATGAGGTAATAAGCCTCATCCACAAAAAAGACGTCCCTGAAGTTCCCATCGTGGCGCAGTGGTTAACGAATCCAACTAGGAACCATGAGGTTGCGGGTTCAATCCCTGGCCTTGCTCAGTGGGTTAAGGATCTGGCGTTGCCGTGAGCTGTGGTGTAGGTCACAGATGCGGCTCTGATCCCACGTTGCTGTGTCTCTGGTGTAGGCCAGCGGCTACAGCTCTGATTCGACCCCTAGCCTGGGAACCTCCATATGCCACGAGAGCGGCCGTAGAAAAGGCAAAAAGACAAAAAAAAAAAAGACATCCCTGCCAGAAACTAAGCAACAAGGTAAGATGGAAGAAGAGTGTGGTGGGCGTTAGGAGACACTTGGGGAGCTTTTATAAATGTGATACAGTAGATTGGAATTGTGGGCCAGGAGTTTGCATTTTTATTGTGAACCCCAAGTAGTTCTGAGACTGGTATATATAGAGGAGAAAGCAGGGGCTGACAATCTGATAACCAGGGGCTGAACCCCAACTCCACTGCTTCCCAGTTGTGGGACTTTGGGCAAGTTCTCCAATCTCTCTGAACTTGCTTCTTACCTCTTCCAAAAAAATGGGGATAAAATCTCACCTACCTTGATGGCTGTTGTAAAAATTAAGAGAGAACTGATGTAGGTAAAGCACCTGGCACAGGGAAGATGACTGGCAAGAGTATTCAATCCCCCTGCAATTCAGTTCCCAAGTCTGTAAAATGGAGCTAAAAAAACCTGTAACTTGTAACCTGGATGACTTATGAAGGTTAAATGAGTCAATCTCTCTGAAGTGCTTTGAGCAGTACTTGGCTCATATTAAGTGCTTAATTAGTATCTGTTATTACTATTGTATTATTATTATTATTACTATTATTAAACTGTTATAAGTAGATTCCAATCAGATAACAATCTCCTATTTAAAAGCAACGGATATTCCTTTAAGCACCACAAGGGCTGTCCAGTCTCTCCTGATGCTATGATCAAGGCTGTTGTTTGCTCTAGAACCGTAATGGTCAAACAGCACAACTACTGTTTGTCACTCAGGAACAAAGCCTTGTCTGTCTGCCACATCAGCTGCTCCTAGAAACATTGCATTTTTATGCAGGAACAGACATCTAGACAGGCCTCTTCCAGGAATGAGAATCAGGAAATTACCTTAATCATACTAAATAAACCAGCAAGTAAACCAGCACCTGAAAGATACTCAGGTGTCACCATGCAGCCTTGTTCTATGATCCTGAGCAGCAAGGGCCACCCAGACCAGTTATTACAGAGTAAAATATGTACCTCTGTTAGAGCACCTTCTACGCCTGGTTCTCTTCTAGGGGCTTTCCATCCCTCATTTAATCCTTATGACTCTGTGCATGTGGGTGTCATTACCACTCCCATTAAACACTTGGAAAATGGACTCAGAGAGTTGAAGTAAACTTTACCCATAGGCAGACAGTTAGGCACCAGTAGGGTGGTATTCAAAGCCACCCTCAGATCCAGGATCTAGAACCAGGATCTAGAACCTCTAAACCACCTGCCCTTGGAAACATTAGAGGGATTTTAGAATCGATACTAACCATACACGCACACTTTGTGGGCTCCCCATGCCGTACACAAATTGAGGGTCCCCGGGATGAGAAATGCAAGCCAGCATTAGATTCTTTGGTGGCTTATAAGCTTAATGCTATAAATGGAAACAAACAAGTTTACTACTTACAATTCCAAAACGATGTAATAATCTTCAGCATCAAAAAAGTCTTTAATCTTGATGATACAAGGCTAAAAGGAGGGAAAGAAGGAAAGCAGTGAGAAGATCCCCAAGGAAAAAACCACAAGAACAGAACTCGGGACATCTACCTAGGGTGGGGGGACAGGGGGGGCAAGACCTGGCATTTGACCCTCTGACTCAGGATGCTCTGAAGTTCATGCAGGGGAGGAGGCAGAACACAATTTAGCTGGCTCCTTAGTGAGAACATACAAGAAGCTCACCACCCCACCACACTGGCAAGGGAGTGGTTCACATTTCACATACGAGGCTGGCACCAAGGGAGTTTCTGTCATGAAGATGTGGGTACAATCCCTGGCTGTGCTCACTGGGTTAAGACCTGGTATTGCCACAAGCTGCAGCATAGGTCACAGATGCAGCCTGGACTGGGTGTTGCTGTGGTTGTGGTATAGGCCGGCAGCTGTAGCTCCAATTAGACCCCTAGCCTGGGAACTTCCATATGCCACAAGAGCAGCCCTAAAAAGAAGAAAAATAAAGTAAAAATAAAATAAAATAAATCTTTCAAGTAATACTTTCCCATGACAAATTGTAAGCAGTAAATGAATGCCCCATGTTGTCCCCCAGCACAATGTATCTCATAATACCAAGTGGAAAAGCAAGTCTCAGAAGACATCAGAAGGTATAAGGTAGGAGTTCCCGCTGTGGCACACCAAGATCAGCAGTGCCTCTGCAGAACCAGAATGTAGGTTAAATCCCTAGCCCGACGCAGTTGGTCAGAGGATCCAGCATTGCTACAGCTGTGCAAAACTGTGGTTTAGATCTGATCCCTGGCCTGGGAATTTCATATGTCACAGGACAGCAAAAAAAAAAAAAAAAGGTTAAGGTAGATTCAATTGTATGGTTAAGTGATTGTTCTTAAATTAACAGCAAGTTCAAAGGTGTTCATTTTACTGGTTTGCTTTATTATTTCACATGTCAAATATTAAATAATTTTAAATTATTTAAAGGAAGGAAGGAAGGATGAAGCTCAAGAAGGAGGAAAGGAAGGAGAGGCAAGAAGGAAAGAAGACAAGGATGGGATTAAGATGGCAGAATAGAAGGACTGGAGCTCAACTTCTCTCTCCTAAAAACAACAAAATTCACAACTAAAGGCTGAACAATCTCCACCCAAATGGACCGGGAACCTTAAAAAAGAAAGATACCCTACTCCAGAAGAAAAAGATGAGGTCACATCAAGAGGTAGGAGGGGCGATTTTGCAATATAAATGACCCCATACCTCCCGGGTGGGAAGCCCCACAGACTGCAAACTAACTGGTTCACAGAGACTCACCTACAGGAGTGAGAGTTCTGAGCCCCACATCAAACCCTCACGTGTGGAGATCTGGCACTGGGAGAAAGAGCCCCAGAGCATCTGGCATTGAAGGCCCGTGGGGCTTGTGCACAGGAGCTCCACGGGACTGGGGGAAACGGAGACCCCATTCTTAAAAGGCACACACAGACTTTCACGTGCACTGGGTCCCAGGGCAAAGCAAAGTCTCCATAGCAATCTGGGTCAAACCTGACTACAGTTCTTGGAGGATATCCTGGGAAAACAGGGGTGAACGTGGCTTGTTGTGAGGGAAGGACATTGAAGGCAAAGCTCTCGGGAATATTCAGTAGCTGCCTTTCTCTGGAGGTGGCCACTTTGGGAAGATCTGGCCCCACCCCTCAGTCAGCTGCTGAGAAGCCCCAGGGCAAACAACAATCCAGGTGGGACCACAGCCCCGCCCCTCAGTAAACAGGCTACCTAAAGACCCCTCAGGCACACACCCGCCTCTAATCCCATCCAGAGACTGAGCCCCACCCACCAGAGGGGTTAGAATCAGCTCCACCTACCAATGGGCAGGCATCAGCCCCTCCCATCAGGAAGCCTACAGCAAGCCCCCATACCAACTTCAGCCACAAGGGGGGCAGACACCAGAAGTAAGAGAGGCTACCACTCCATTGCCTGCAAAAAGGGCACCACACCAAAAACCTATAAAAATGAAAAGACAGAGAACTATAACTCAGATGAGGGAGAAAGGAAAAACCCCAGAAAATCAGCTAAGCGAGGAGGAGGTTCTCAGCCTCCAGGACTGTTGATGCTGAAGATGATGCAAGACATTGGAAATCAACTGGAGGCAAAGATGGATAACTTACAGGAAACACTGACCAAAGAGATACAAGATATAAAACTTAAGAAGAGATGCAAAATACAATAACTGAAATAAAAAATTCACTAGAAGCAGCTAACAGCAGAATACAGGAGGCAGAAGAATGAATAAGCGAAGTGGAGAACAGATTGGTAGAAATTATGGATGCAGAACAGAAAAGAGAAAAAAGATTGAAAAGAAATGAAGAGTCTCAGAGAACTCTGGGACAACAGTAAATGTACCAACATCATATTGTAGGGGTGCCAGAAGGAGAAGAGAGAGAGAAGGAGACAGAAAAAATATTCTAAGAGATAATAGCCGAAAACTTCCCTCACATGGGAAAGGAACCACTCACTCAAATCCAGCAAGCACAACGAGTACCATATAAAATAAACCCAAGGAGGAATACACCGAGACACATATTAATCAAACTGACCAAAATTAAAGAGAAAATTCTGAAAGCAGCTAGAGAGAAGAAACAAGTAACATACAAGGTAACCCCAATAAGGTTATGGCAGATTTTTCAGCAGAAACTCTGCAGGCCAGAAGGGAGTGGCATGATATACTTAACGTGATGAAAGGAAAAAACCTCCAACCAAGATTACTTTACCCAGCAAGGCTCTCATTCAGATGTGAAGGAGAAATCAAAACCTTCACAGATAAGCAAAAGCTAAGAGAATTCAGCAACACTAAACCAGCCTTACAACAAATACTTCTCTAGGCAGAAAAGAAGGAAAGAGGACAAGAGAAAAGAGGCTGCCTAGAACCTAAAATCCAACTTCTCAGCAGGAATTAGCAAGCCCTCCAAGACCCAGACACTTGTCCTGCCCTAATCCACCACCCCAGCCTCATCTCCTGCTGCTGGTCCCATATATCCATCCTACTCACCAGACCACAAAACTCCCCACCTGCCCCAGACTCTTCCCCCAGTGTCATATCTTTGCTCACACTACCCTCCAGGCCTGGTGACCCAGCTGCCTGGCCACACCTGGCCTCAGGGGTCAAGCCCCAGTTCAAATGGCCCCCCTTGAAATTTAGATCCAGACTTCCTGCAGTGACTCTAATCTCTGTTGCCCCACAACCCAGAGATGGCAGAGAAAGGAAAACTGACACCCACCATGGATCTTCTGTCACCAGGCCCTGCACAGGCTGAGTCAAGTCTTATTTATTTTTCTAGGACCAACACTCAGCATAGCAGCTGACACCCAGGAGACACTCATGTGCTGCCCAGATGAACACCATCAACATCAATAATCAATATCAGACATATCACCCACTGAGGGGGAGATCTGCCAGCCACATTTTGGTCATAGAATATACAGCCATGGGGCCAGGCTGAGAGCAAATCATTCCCACATGTCCTTACCTATGATCATAGTACACTTGGCTCTGCATGACCATTTGTCATTGTCACAATAATGGAAACACTGAATATGCACTGGAGTATTACATTATGAGGAACAGAAAGGAAAGAAGAGCTGAAATTCTCATAGAACAAAACAGGAAAGCAAAAAGCTATTGTTATTGATAAGCCAAGACAGAGCTAGCTCATGTCAAAATATGGAGGTAAATTCATTAAAAAAAAAAAAAAAAAAAGCTGAGTTGTTTTTGTTTTTTAAATGGCTGCAACTGCGGCACATGGAAGTTCCTGGGCTGGGGTCAAATCAGAGCTACAGCTGCAGCCTACACTATAGCCAGCAAAACACCAGATCTGAGCCACATCTGCAACCTATGTTGCAGCTTGTGGTGACACTGGACCCTTAACCCACTGAGTGAGGCCTAGGATCAAACCCACTTCCTCACAGACACTATGTCGGGTTCTTAACCCACTGAGCCACAGCAGGAACTCCATGCTGAGTTTTGGGGTTTTGGGGGGCGGGGGTTGTTTTTTTAGGGCCATACCTGTGGCATATATAAGTTCCCAGGCTAGGGATCAAATCAGAGCTACAGTTACCAGCCTACACCACAGCAAGGCCAGATCCGAGCCCCATCTGCGACCTATACCACAGCTCACGGCAATGCCAGATCCCTGACCAACTGAGCGAGGCCAGGGATCAAACCCACATCCTCATGGATAACAGTTGGATTCATTTCTGCTGTACCACAACGGGATCTCCACTTCTCACATCTTTAAAGTTAGACACTTGCCATTGAGACAAGGTTATCATTGCACAAAATGACAGGAACTATTTATACTCAATGAGGCCAAAGACACCGTATAATCATGCTGGATGTTGTCACAACTATTGAATACTCTTGAATTTACTTGATTTATTCCAGCTGAGATGAATGGAAACCAGCATTGTCAAGAGGCATTTAGAAGTGTTGAAACTTCAAGTATAGGAGTTCCAATTGTGGCTCAGCAAAAAGGAATCTGACTAGCATCCATGAGGATTGAGGTTTGATCCCTGGCCTTGCTCAGTGGGTTAAGGATCCAGCATTGCTGTGGCTGTGGCCAGCAGCCACAGCTCCGATTCAATCCCTAGCCTGAGACCCTCCATGTCACAGGTATGGCCCTAAAAAGCAAAAAAAGAAAACCTTTAGGTATAATTAAACCAAATTTACCAAATTAGCACTGTCTCCCCAAACATAATCAGTTGATTAAGCCCCAATAATATATAATATTTAGAAGATTCACTACACCTTTTGGTCCAGAACTAACTCAGTAGAAATATCACATTATTAGTTAATCATAAACTACACAGTTTTGTCCTTTCAAAATATCAGGGTAAAGCTCTTAGCTAAATGACAGCTAAAGACCTGCATGTATGCATACACACACATACACACACATATTAAGGAACCCAAGTTAATACCAGCTTTCTTACATTGAAGTGCTTTGCACTTCACCCCCACCCCACCATATTTTGAGATAAATGAATTTGAGTATGGGTCATTTGTTACAGCAATACTTACGTGATTTAGTTTCTTCAAAATTTCTATTTCTGTTTCAACATTGAGTGCTGGATCCTTTGATAAATAAAATAACATTAGAGTTTAATAATAATAATAATAGCCAATATTTAGAAACATTGACAGTTCAACTTAGTTGAATAAAGGCTGCCTAAGTGCCATAGTCAGCACTATTCATACAAAGATGAATTGCATAACTCATCTAAAATCATCCTGCAAAATGCTTGGCAAAGAGTAAACATTCAATAAATGACCAAGCTCTATGCCAAGCTTTTTATTTATTTTTTAAATTTTTTCTTGCAAAGCTTTTTATTTAAAAAGGTCATCCCGGAGTTCCCATCGTGGCTCAGTGGTTAACGAACCCAACTAGCATCCATGAGGACTCAGGGCTCCATCCCTGGCCTTGCTTAGTGGATTAAGGATCTGGCATTGCTGTGAGCTGTGGTGTAGGTCTCAGACGAGGCTCAGATCCCTCGCTGCTGTGGCTCTCACGTAGTCTGGCAGCTACATCTCTGATTGGACCCCTGGCCTGGGAACCTTCACCAGTGTGGCCCCAAAAGACAAAAAGACAAAAAAAAAAGGTCATCCCATGGTCATCCCAGGTAAGACTCATAATCCAAGTGAAATGGGCTAAGTATCCCATTTAGGAACAATTAAGGCTCAGAGAAATGAAGCCACTTACTAAAGTTCCCACAGCCAGAAACAACTGTTTCCACTGTCCTTGCACTTATCTGGTAAGCTCTGCTTATCTCACCAGCTGTGGAACTGTTTACATTCATAAAAATTACACAGCAAACAAAAACTATAGACAAAAAGGCATTCAATTAAACTGCATAAAGAAAATGTCAAGTCACACTTCTAATAATAGAGCAAACCCAAGTTCCAATTTCAACTGCAAGCTGGGATATTTACTGAGACTTTCAATGAGAGGAAGCTTAGGGTAGCAAAGTTGCTCTCCATTACAATTCCAAAAGGATGAATCAAGTTACTCAACCTCACAGGCTACACCCTCCACAAGCGAAGAGGATATAGAGTTACATATTTATGTAAAATGGACTTCAGTGAAGAAACCCAGATGTTTAATTTTAAAAGCCTGCCTCTTCCTGTAAGCCGTTAAACTCATTACCAAGTCAGGGTGTACTCTGATGATAAAGAGGTCTAAGGAGTCTGATAGGATTTGAAAGATGAAATTAAGAAATAAAGTTGTGTTCCAAGTCATTAAGTATTTGGTAGGTTAGTTCCCACCACCCCCCTCCCCTCATGGGAAACAAATTCAGAATCACAGGGGAAAGATCTATAATGAAGTGAACACCAAAAGGAAATTCCTCTTGCTATATAAGAATGGCATTGTCTAGGGAGAAAAAAAAAAAAAATTGATCTTTAAAGAATGTTAAAGTATAATAGCCAGAAACAGCTGGCCATGGAAAATGTGATTAGAGGCCACATTTTGTATTACTTCGTTGGTTCATGTATTGAAATACCAATACAGTGGCCATTTCACCAACACAGTCTGTATTAAAGAAAATGTAATAGGAGTTCCTGTCATGGCTCAGTGGTTAACGAATCCGACTAGGAACCATGAGGTTGTGGGTTCGATCCCCGGCCTTGCTCAGTGGGTTAAGGATCCGCGTTGCCATGAGCTGTGGTGTAGGTTGCAGACGAGGCTCGGATCCCAAGTTGCTGTGGCTGTGGGTGTGGTGTAAGCTACAGCTCCGATTAGACCCCTAGCCTGGGAATCTCCATGTGCCGCGGGAGCGGCCCTAGAAAAGGCAAAGACAAAAAGAAAAAAGAAAAAAGAAAATGTAATAAAATGGTTACCATATAAAGAAAGCATTAAAATAATTCATGATTTTTTAAAAATCTATAAACACACAGGTATATATTGTCATGTTACCAAGAAAAGCAAAGAATTCAAAATTATCTAAATGATCTAAATCATCAGTCAGATAAATGGTTGAATAAATTATGAAAAAGTTGGTGAAATAGAGACCCAATCATCAAAAAAGATATGAGGAAAGTTTATGCATTAGTGCTTATGTGGAAAAGCAAAATTCAAAATTGTATGTATAACATGATCTCAACCATCTAGAAACATGAATTCATATGAACAAAGACTAGAAAGAAAAGGAAAACTGAAAACAGCTGTGGGGTTACAGTGGCAGGGACATAGCTGGATTTTTTTCCCCTAATTTCCTTTCATTTATTGTAAAAATAGTCTTGTAACAACTTGGAAGGAAAAAACAAAAACAAAAACAAGTTCCTGCTATGTATATTATTCTGTACAACCAAGTATTTTTGGAACCAATTATCTGTGTTTAGATTAGTTGGATACACTCAAAAATGTTCAATGTTCTGGGAGTTCCCACCATGGCTCAGGGGAATTAAATCTGACAAGCACCCATGAGGACACAGGTTCGATCCCTGGCCTCGCTCAGTGGGTTAAGGATCTGACATTGCCATGAATGCGTGTGAGTGGAAGATCAGCTCAGATCTGGCATTGCTGTGGCAGTGGTGTAGGCTGGCAGCTATGGTTCGACCCCTAACCTGGGAACCTCCTTGTGCTGTGGGAGCAGCCCTGAAAAAAAAAAAAAAAAAAAGACAGGGAGTTCCCATCATGGCACAGCAGAAACGAATCGGACTAGGAACCATGAGGTTGAGGGTTCGATCCTTGGCCTCGCTCAGTGGGTTAAGGATCTGGCATTGCCCTGAGCTGTGGTGTAGGTTGCAGACATGGCTCAGACCTGGAGTTGCTGTGGTTGTGGTGTTGGCCAGCAGCTGTAGCTCCGATTATACCCCTAGCCTGGGAAGGTCCATGTGTCGGGGTGCAACCCTAAAAAGACAAAAAAAAGAAAAACAAAAAACAAAAAAAAATGTCCAACATTCTTCGATACAAATTCCTAACAATGAAAATCACCAGTCTGAAATTATTTGGGGAAGTTAAGAAGCGTTAAGACCAGCCCAACAGCCACAAACACAGGTACTTACTGCCTCTCTCTCAGAGCCAATAGCAAACTTCCTTTTACTGATGATCTTTATGGCTACTTTCTTACAAGTTTTCCTCTCAAAAGCTAGTTTCACCTCACCACAGGCACCGCTACAGGGAAAAAGGCAGAAAGTGACTGATTATTAGAATGCTTTTAATCCTGAGACACACCGCTCCTGAATTGGCCTCAATTATCTTAAATTAAAACACAGTCCAGGAGTTCCTGTCTTGGCTCAGTGGTTAACAAACCCGACTAGCATCCATGAGGACACAGGTTTGATCCCTGGCCTCACTCGGTGCATTAAGGATCTGGTGTTGCCATGAGGTGGTGTAGGTCGCAGATGAGGCTCAGATCCCGTGTTGCTGTGGCTCTCACGTAGTCCGGCAGCTACATCTCTGATTGGACCCCTAGTCTGGGAACCTCCATATGCCACCAATGCGGCCCTAAGAAAGACAGAAAGACAAAAACAAACAAACAAAAACACAGTCCATATACAATCCTTCCACTATTTTCAAAGAACATAGTAGAACCTCACCAAGATAAAATA
This sequence comes from Phacochoerus africanus, assembly GCF_016906955.1. Lineage (NCBI taxonomy): Eukaryota > Metazoa > Chordata > Mammalia > Artiodactyla > Suidae > Phacochoerus > Phacochoerus africanus. The sequence continues at coordinate 46,073,931 of NC_062558.1, forward strand.
TCAAGGGAATAAGTGAATAGGGACCATCCAACACTGAGTCAGCTCGAAATTCTACTTTTTTGGGCTGAGTGGTACAGACTTATTTGAGCTGAGTGATACAGATTTAAGTCACCCCAGATTGCCACACCAGGAACCTGAGCCACCAGGGAACTCCTGACTACTTTCACTTAGAAAGTTTTGAGGGTTCATCCATGCTGCAGCACGTATCAGCATTTCATTCCTTTTTATAGCTAGATAATAGCCAATTTTATGTATATATCACATTTTGTTTATCCATTCTTTGGTTGATGGACACTTAGGTTGTTTCCACATTTTCACTACTGTGAAAAGAGCTGTAGTGAATATTCATGCACAAGCTTTTGTTGAACATCTGTTTCCAATTTTGGGGGTATATACCTAACTAAAGGGGAACTGCTGGGTCATATGGTAATTCTGTTTAACTTTTTGAGAAAACATCAAACTATTTCCCACAGTGGCTGTACCATTTTACATTCACAACAGCAGGGTATGAGGTTTCCAATGTTTCTGCATCCTCACAAACACCTGCCATTTTCCGTTTTTTTTTTTATTACAGCCACCCTAGTGGGTGTGAAATGGCATCTCACTGTGGTTTTGATCTGCACTCCCCTAATGACTAATGACACTGAGCATCTTACATGGTTTTTGGTCATTTGTATTTCTTTGGAGAAACCTCTATTTAAATCCTTTGTCCATTTTTAAATTAGGTTGTTAATCTTCTTGTTGGTGAGTTCTATCTATTCTGGATACTAGATCCTAACCAGATAACTCATTTGCAAATATTTTCTTTCATTTTATGGGTTGTATTTCACTCTCTTCATAGTACCTTTTGATGCATAAAAGTTTTTAAATTTGATGAAGTCTAATTTTTCAATTTTTTTTTTTTGGTGGCTTGTGCTATTGGTGCAATATTTAACTAAACCATTGCCAAATTTAAGGTCATGAAGAACTGCCTCTAAGTTTTCTTCTTATAGTTGTATAGTTTCACCTCTTACATTTAGTTTTCTGTATCAAGTTAATTTTTGTATATGGTATGAGATAAAGTTCCCTGTAACTATAATTTTTAAAAATCTGCTCAAAACAATTTCTAACTCCCCTTCAGCTATTAAGAATCACTGAGAAATCGTCACTGAATCTGGTGGAATATCTGTAACAGTACAACACCCACTCCTAGGGCATGGGGTGCACATGTAAACAAGAGTGAGCCAATAAGTATTTTCTTTGGAATTAAATACTGATGTTGGGAGAGAAACAGTTCTCTTTGCTGTGTAGAGAGAGCAAATTTCCTATTCTAGAAGAAAGAAAATACGAATGTATTTTCCTGGAAGCCATTTTTCCTGCCACACAGGGAAAGCAATGCTTTTTTTTTTTTTCCCAGTCTGCAATCTGGACACCTTTTATTTAATTTCAAGAATTCCAAGAGTTCCCGTCGTGGCGCAGTGGTTAACGAATCCGACTAGGAACCATGAGGTTGCGGGTTCGGTCCCTGCCCTTGCTCAGTGGGTTGACGATCCGGTGTTGCCATGAGCTGTGGTGTAGGTTGCAGACGCGGCTCGGATCCCGCATTGCTGTGGCTCTGGTGTAGGCCGAGGGCTACAGCTCCGATTAGACCCCTAGCCTGGGAATCTCCATATGCCGCAGGAGCGGCCCAAGAAATAGCAACAACAACAACAACAAAAAAAAAGACAAAAAAAAAAAAGAATTTCCTTTGCATGGCAATGTTATGGGAAGGCAGCAAGGAGTAGCTGAATCAAGAGCTAAGAGTGAGGAGTTCCCATTATGGCACAGCAGAAATAAATCTGACTAAGAACCATGAGGTTGCTTGCAGGTTCAATCCCTGGCCTAGCTCAGTGAGTTAAGGATCTGATGTTGCTGTGGCTGTGCATGGGCTAGCAGCTGTAGCTCTGATTGAACCCCTAGCATGGGAACCTCCATATGCTGCAGGGGCAGCCCTAAAAAAAGCAAAAAAAAAAAGATGGAGTGAAAGCCGTGGCAACACTGTGGGGTCCCTTGATTCCAGAAACAGATAAAGCCATGTGCATAATCAGAACTCTAAACTAAAATAAAAATCTAAAGGCGTCCTGGTCCAACCATGCCAGAAGTCAGCTGTGCCCCTGCTTTTCCTAGTTACAGGAGCCAGTAAATTTCTTTTGTTACCTAGCTCATTTGAGTATGTTTCTGTCCCTCATTAAAAACTAGAGGATCTGTGTTGAATTGTCCCTTACGAAAAATAAGAGTCCATACATTTCTTCAGAGTGGGCACAAATTTGGCTGTGAGCTTCCAAGCAGCCAACGCAAGTATGGAAACACAAGTTACTGAATTTAAAGTCCATGAACTAAAATAAATCCCAAAGGAGTTCCCACTATGGTACAGTAGTTAAGAATCCAACTACAGCTGCTCAAGTGGCTGCAGAGGCATAGGTTTGATCCCCAGCCCAGTATAGGGAGTTAAAGGATCCAGCATTGCCACAGCGGCTTACGTTGCAACTGTCTCAGATTCAATCCCTGGCCTGGGAACTTCCATATGCCATGGGTGCAGCCATAAAAAGAAAAATAAATAAATAAAATATCTCCCACAGATGGTTATAAAGTGTATACTGTGCTTGATTCTATGTGGCAAGAATATGGGTGATTATTACCTTCTCTTGTTTTCCATTTTCATGTTTCCAAAAATATTAATAAACAGGAATTAGGGGAGGAGAGGTGTAGGGAAGGGGTAAGAGGGTGAAGGACATGGTGTACATGCTAAAGGTGTCTGAACAACTTCCCTAAGGAAGTGATTCTCAAGGTATTTTCATGTAACCCCCAAAGAATCCAAAGACCCTTTCAGGGTGTCCACAAAGTCAAACTAGTTTACGAATAATACTAAGACAGTATTTGCCTATTTCTTTCTCATTCTCTTATATGAGTGTAGAGTTTCCAGAGGCTACCTGGCATGTGGTATCACAAAAGACCAAATGAAAAAACAAGTATCAGGCTCTAGCCATCTTCCAATAAGCCAAGTATCAAAGAGATTTGTAAAAATGTGAAAAGATCCCTCTCTTCTCACTAATCTTTTTATACATAATTATTTTCCAATAAAAAATTTTATTCGTCTTGGAGTTCTTGTCATGGCTCAGCAGTAACGAACCCGGCCAGGATTCAGAAGGACATGGGTTCAATCCCTGGCCTCACTCGGTGGGTTAAGGATCCCATGTTACTGTGGCTGTGGCGTAGGCCAGCAGCTACAGCTTCTATTCGACCCCTCGCCTGGGAACTTGCATATGCCATGGGTAGGGCCCTAAAAAAAAAAAAAAAAAAAAGGGAAGAAATGTAGTAAATAGTTTCTTTATGGAAGGTAATAAAAATACTCTAAAACTGATGTGGTAAAGGTTTCACAGCTCTGTGAATACATTAAAAGCTGCTGAATTGTACACTTTTAGATGAGTGAATTATATGGTATGTAAATTATATCTCAATAAAACTGCTTTTAAAAAGTTATCACCAATAAAATCTATAAAGAAAAACTGTCAACTAATCATTGTTAAATAAAGCAAGAATATGCCTATCACAAATAGGTGCCCTACCAATATTATGAATATATATAAAGAACGCTATAAAACCACGAACAAAATGACCAAAGAAAAATAACTTTTTTTTGTTTTTTTCTCTTTTCTTCTCTCTTTTTTTTTTTTGGCCATACCCAAGGCATGTGGAAGTTCCTGGGCCAAAGATCAAACCTTCCCCACAACCGTGACCCGAGCCACAGCAGGGACAGTGCCAGATCTTTAACCCACTGTGCCATTAGAGAACTCCCAATGACAAATGTTTAGAAAGAAATCAAACACAAGTTCATAAGAAAAAAAAATTACCTTCCAAGAGTTTTCGACATGATGTATTCGTCTCTTAATTCCTTTGGATAAACTGACTGATCATCTACAGTCAGATCAAAAAATACAAAAACTGAGGGAAAAAAAATAGCAGAAATTGGTGTCATTAATTCATTTGATAAAGAGAAGATAAATGGTCCTAAAAGCTTAGTAAATATATGAAATATAAGAGAATCCTTTTTTTTTTTTTTTGTCCTTTATATTTATTTATTTTTTTAGGGCTGTACTCACAGCATATGGAGGTTCCCAGGCTAGGGGCTGAATCCAAGCTGTAGCCACTGGCTTACACCACAGCCACAGCAACACAGGATCTGAGCCATGTCCGCAACCTACACCACAGCTCACGGCAACGTGGGATCCTTAACTCACTGAGCAAGGCCAGGGATTGAACCTGCATCCTCATGGATACTAGTCAGGTTCATTAACCACTGAGCCATAAACATTTTTAATTCCATTTCACATTTATCCCCAAATAAATCATTTAGCTAGGTTAATGCATATTGTGAAACCTTTGAAAAATGATGACAGAAAAGTTTCATTCCACAACAGAAATACACAGCATTGTTCTCACTATAATGCAAGAAACTTAAACATAAATGGTATTCTTATTGCTTGACCTCAGAACAGTTACCAATTGCACAGACCAAGAACGAAAAAGCAATTAGTCTGAATCTAGAAAATATGTTCTAGGCAAATAAATGTCCCAATAAAAATCAGGCCAGAAGTCACCATACTAGCATCATCTTCTCTCAGCCATTTCTACCATTACCTATCGGGTATTTTATAGTGAACTATACTGAACTTACACCACACTTTCCCCCCAAATCCCCTTTATTTCTTCATTATACGGCTTGGTTACCTCAGAAAAAGAAAACCAAAAACACTACTCATTTCATAATTTAATCCTCTATTAGGCCAAGCCTGCAATCAGTTATCAAACATTCCAATTCTACAAAGTCATCAGTGGCAAACCTGCAATTGCCTATAATATCTTGAAAGAGTGAAATTTGTTAAGACCCTTGAGTTTCTCATATTTTCAGGTGATGGGTCTTGACCTCTGGCACAAGTCTGAACCACCTCAGGATGCTTCCAGCCAGGCTGGTCCATGGGAGGTAGACACCTGCCTAAATATATAAGACTTGCTGGCCGCCCAGGATACAACTGTGCCATTCTGCTGGTGGATGTTTATGAACCTAAATCTTCCAGTGGCCCCTGAGAATCAGGGCACTGGAAGAGCTCTGGAGATGTATTTCCCCAAATGTCAAGGTCTACTTCAAGGTCTGCAAACTCAGTGGCCTACACAAGCCAGGAAGGTCTTGCACAGAGATAAAGCCAGGGTGAATGTAAGACACGGAGCAGTGAGAACTTGAAAACACATCACCCATGGAAAGGAGGCAGCTTCTACACAACACCTGCAAATCCTCAGGTTAGGAGATTACAGACTCAAGATAGTAAGATATTCCATCTTTTGAAAGTAATTTGGATTTTCATGTTTTAAGCACAAATATCAGCAAATAAAATGTCAACAGGCCACATGTGATCTACAGAGAACTGGTTTGATCTATTTAAGTCATGGCCAGCTTCAGAACACAGAACACTTTTGGTCAAATTAGAAAAGTGCCCTTTGGATAAACCAATTAGAATAAGTTGGCACACTGCTTGTCAAATAGAGGACAGAACAAATTTCAGCACCCAGCTGTCCCTTGACCAAGTGATCTCAAACAGCAAAACAGGGATAACTAAGTCAATCATAAAATGCACGATGGGACACCCAGGAAAGCCATAATTCCCAGATGCCAGTCTGAAGGCCGGCTGCATGGGAATCACCTGGGCAGGATTTTTAAATCCTTGGAACTACTGGATCAGAATCCATGGGGCAATGCCTCTGGGAATCTATATTTTTAAGATGCTACCCACACAAACATATACCACTCCAAGTCACTCAATTCTCAAAGAGTTTTGAGAAGTTCATGGGGCTTTTTTTTAATTAAGGAAATAAGAGTATCCTCTTGTCCAAGGTTTTAAAGTCACTGTGAGCTATACTGAATTCTGTAGGTTTTTATGCTCACTGAATGACAACTGTTCGCTTCAGATGTGATATTTGTGAAGTTTTAGGAATAAATGGTACCTGATGATTATGATGTTCTCCATTTTCAGAGGATAATCATGTCATATTTAAGAAGGTGGAAAGTCTAAACTGAGACTGTTAGAGGAAATCCCATAGTCTAATGCCGGGCTATATATAATGGTTTGATAGATGAGGAGGACAGAGAGGGAAGAGGGGGAGATGAACTAATGGCCTAAAATAACAATTCACAGATATCTCATGCTGACATCATAAAACTGAGTCAAGGAGTTCCCGTTGTGGCGAAACAGAAACGAATCCGACTAGGAACCATGAGGTTGCAGGTTCGGTCCCTGCCCTTGCTCAGTGGGTTAAGGATCCGGCGTTGTCATGAGCTGTGGTGTAGGACACAGAGGCGGCTCGGATCCTGCGTTGCTGTGGCTCTGGCGTAGGCCAGTGGCTACAGCTCCGATTAGACCCCTAGCCTGGGAACCTCCCGACATGCCACAGGTGCAGCCCTAAAAAGACAAAAGACCAATAAATAAATAAATAAATAAACTGAGTCAAGCAATGAATGATAACTGAAGCAATGTGATAATTCGATTGACAGTATATGGATTTAAATAAAACTAAATCAAACCAATTAAACCTTAGAAAACCTGTCTTGATAGAACTTTTCATAATTAAAAAATGCAACCAGGATTGCGATGAATCTTGAAAGCTAAGCTACTTACTTTAGTTACCTAAACCATATTCTGCAAAGGATAAAATGTCATTTTTCCTTTTATATGGGAAGGAAAAAAAAATCCAGTAACCAGAAGATAATATTACCTTTATTACTCCACACTGAAAGTGCAATTTCAGAATTGTTATTCAAAGGAAGGCGTCTTCCTTTCCCTACAAGTTCTCTATTTACAAAGGTTCCATTCCCACTGTGATCTTCTATGTATGCGATGTAAGAGTTTTTAGGACCCATTTCCTAAAATAGAGAACATTTTATTTCAAAGTTTTAACAGTGGGGCATTCTGGTGGGGAGATATCTAAGAGTGATGTCTAGATTACCAGTTCTCCCAAATGTATGGATATTTGTCACCTACTCTGAAGATTCGAAAGTGCTTCTTGCTGTAAGTCCGATACTTATCGGTTCTTTTCAGCAGGGGCTCATCAAAGCAGTATTCACAGTTTCTATCCCTCCCAAACCAGTAGCTGTCGTTAACACACTCTGTAACACAAAAGCACACACCAGAGGGCTGTTAAATTTCATGCATCAAACACCTTTAAAATTTTCTCATAAAATCTGCTTGTAGGAAAATAGCCTAAGAAGGCAATGAAAATTATAGACCTGTCCACCAAGATTTTATAAGATTAAAAATGAGAGGGGAGAGGAGTTCCTGCTGTGGAGAAGTGGGTTAAGAATCTGACCGCAGGGGCTCAGATCGCTGCAGAGGTGTTGGTTCCTGCAGTGGGTTAAAGGATCTAGCATTGCCACAGATGTAGTGTAGGTCACAGCTGCAGCTCAGATTCAATCCCTGGCCTGAAAACTTTTATATGCCGTGGTCATAAAATTAAAAAAAAGAGAGAGAGAAGCAAAAAAGAGAAAGAAAACAAAAATTTCCAACAACTTTAATAAATTAGTTAATACATAGCCATGAAATGCTAAGCAGCCATTAAAATTCTCAAATAATTCTGAGTGGTTGGGAAAAATACTTATGATATAAAAATAACTTCCTCCTATACCCTCCTGAGGCCTTCCACCATACTTAGTATAATATCTACACTCTGCATGGCAGGCTAGGTGCTCAAGATCTGGCCCCTGTGTCCCTCCCAGCTTTACCTTGTACCCTTCCTTTGATCACTACACCCAGCTCCACTGGCCTCCTTCCACTGCCCCCAAAATGCATGGCTCAATCTCCCTCATGGACTTTGAATTCCTCATTCAAAACTATCTGAATGGCTATCTTGCCTTTTGTGCCTGCAAATTATTATTTTCCATTCAGCTTTCTGTAGAAGCAGACTCCCCCTTTATCACCTACCCACCATAATCATGACAGGCTGTTTAGTTTTCCTCTAAGTATGGACCATAACTGAAAATTATCTTGATTATTTGGTATTCCCCTGTTAGAACATTCTCTGAGAGGGCAGCCTTGCATCTCTTGTTCAAGAGTACCGCTACAACACCCAGGACAACGCATATGGCAGTTAAGCAAAATGTTCATGAAAAGACAGACTAGGGAAAATATTAGCAACTCACACCACAGACGAAGGACTTATTTCCCTAATATCTGTGAAGTTTCTACAAAGCAGTAAGAAAAAGACAAACAATCCAATAATAAATGGGTAAAGGATATGAAGAGACAATTTATGAAAGACAGAAATACAAATAGCTCAAATACATGAAAAGATGGCCATGCTAACTCAATACAAGAAAATCTGAAAGCCTAAATAGAGATTCCATGTTTCAACTCTCAGACTGACAAGAATCAAAAAGTTTCACATTACACTGTGTTGGCAAGAGGTCTGAAAAAGCAGATATTCTCATACATTTCCAAGAAGAATGTAATTTATATACCATCTAAGGAGGATACTGTGGCAAGATCAAAATTACACATGTAACCACTTCACATCTATGAAGATGGCTATAATTTAAAAAAAAAAAAGGAAAATAATAAGTGTTGGCAAAAAGGCAAAGAAACAGGAACCCTCACGCATTACTGGTGGGAATGTAACATGGTATGCCTTTGTGAAAAAATTTGTGGTTCCTCAAAAAGTTAAACACAGGAGTTCCCAGGAAGCCATGCAGGTTAACAATATGACATTGTCACTGCTGTGGCTAGGGTTCGGTCCCTGGCCCAGGAATTTCTGCATGCCTCAGGTGCAGCCAAAAAAAAAAAAAAAAGAACAAAGGATCTGAATAGACATTTCTCCAAGTGCATAAAAATGACTATTTCACCAAGCATATGAAAAGATTGTTTAACATCACTAGCCATCAGGGAAATGTAATCCAAAACCACAGTAAGATACCACTTCACAGCTACTATGATGACTAAAATCAAAAGACATAATGGGGGAGTTCCCATCATGGCTCAGCAGTAACAAATCTGACTAAAATCCATGAGGATATGAGTTCGATACCTGACCTGGCTCAGCGGGTTAAGGATCTGGCGTTAAGGTAAGCCGTGGTGTAGGTCACAGGCACAGCTCGGATCTGGCATTGCTGTGGCTGTGGTATAGGCCAGCAAGCTTCAGCTCTGATTCAACCCCTAGTCTGGGAACTTCCATATTCCATGGATGTGGGCCTAAAAAGACCAAAAAAAAAAAAAAAAACCCATACTGGGAAGCTCCCCTGTGGTGTAGAGGGTTAAGGCAGAGGTCACAATTGGGGCATGGGTTTAATCCCTGGCCTGGGAACTTCCACCTGTCACAGGTGCAGCCAAAATAAAAACAGACAGATAAGTGGTGGTGAAATGTGGAGAAATTAGAATCCTCATACATTGCTAATGTGGATATAGAATTGTGCAATTGTTCTGGAAGAGAGTTTGGTAGTTCTTTAAAAAGTTAAACATACTATCCAGCAATTTCACTCGTAGGTAAATACCTCCAAAAAATGGAAAGGGGACTCAAAACAGACGCTTGTCACAAATATTCACAGCAGCACTATTCAAAATAGCCAAAAGGTAGAAGTAAGCCAAATGTTCATCAACAGAAGAATGAATAAGCAAAATGTGGTATATATATCCAATAGAATATTGTTCAGACATAAAAAGAAAAAGTTCAGATTGATGACACAACATGAATGAATTCCCAACCAGCCACACAATCAGGAGGGCAAACAACCAATACACTTACAATCATACTGTACCCATACATACAAAATGGTTATTCTGCTTTTTTTTTTATTTACACTACAATATTCAATAAATTACATGAGATATTCAACACTTTGTTATAAAATAAGCTGTGTTTGATGATTTTGCCCAACTGCAGGCTAACATAAGTGTTCTGAGCAGGTTTTAGGTAAGCTAGGCTATAAATCTATGATGTTTGGTCACTTAGGTATATTACATGCATTTTCAACTCACGATGGGCTTCTTGGGTCCAGAAAGATCAGCATATGTACAAGAAAATACTATTCAGCCATGAGAAAGAAGAAAATCCTGCCATTTGCAACAACACAGATGAACCCTAAGGGCAGTATGCTAAGTGAAATAAGTCAAACAGAGAGGGCAAATTACCTATGATCACATCTGTATGTGGAATCTAAAAAAACTGAACTCAGAGAGTTGAGTTGTGTTATAGAGGCTAGGAAGTAAAGAAAATAAGAAGACACTGATCAACAGGTATCTACTTTCAGCTACAAGATGAATATAGTCTGCAATTCATCTGGAGTATGACATGGTGATTATAGTGAATAACACCATATTATACACTTGAAAGTTACCAAGAGAGTAAATCTTAAATGTTCTCACCCCAGAAAAGAAATGGTAATTATGTGATATAATCTAAGGCTCTGGTGGTAATCATTCGGCAATATTAAGTGTATCAAATGAACACACTGTACACTTTATATTTACACAATGTTACACAAGTCAGTTATAGCTCAATAAAGTTGGGGGGGTGGGTAGAAGAAATTACCAGAGGATAATACTTTGGAAATAGAAAACAGTGATGGTTGTACAACATTGTAAATGTACTTAATGCCACAAAACTGTATGCTTAATGGTTCAAATGGCCAAAAAAAAAAAAAAAAATTTGGCCACACCTGAGACCTGCGGAAGTTCCTGGGCCAGGAATCAAATTTGTGCCACAGCTGCAGCCCAAGCCACAGCAGTGACAACACCAGGTCCTTAACCCACCAAGCCACCATGGAACTCCGAGTGGCAAAATTTTGTTTTATTTTTTTTAACCATGACAAAAAGAAGTAAACATTAAAAATTACTTAAGGGCCACAGCGGAAACGAATCCCACTAGGAACCATAGGTTGCAGGTTTGATCCCTGGCCTCACTCAGTGAATTAAGGATCTGGCTTTGCTGTGAGCTATGGTGTAGGCTACAGGTGCGGCTAGGATCCCTGGTTTCTGTGGCTGTGGTGTAGGCCAGCAGCTACAGCTCGGATTAGACCCCTAGCCCGGGAACCTCCATATGCTGTGGACGCAGCCCTAAAAAGCAAAAAAACTTTAAAAATAAGTAAAAAATTACTTAGGAATGAAATTTTTTTTTTGGCCTTGCCCCTGGAATGCAGACATTCCCAGGCCAGGGATCAAACCCAAGCCACAACAGTGACCATGTTAGATCCTTAACTCAATGAGCCATCAGGGAACTCCAGGGATGGCTATTTTGAGACAAAAACAAGCTAACAGAGTCAACAAACAGCCTTCCCCAATCTGAAACTGTAAAATCGACGCTCTAAAGCTACTGCACCATGGCAGGAGTTACGTAGTGGAGCTTCTTTGATCAGATGACAAATGTTTGTAAGTTTGCATGAATCAGCATTTTTCTAGCGAATGGACCCACAACTCTCTTCAGATGGACAACACATTGCAAATTGCCAGTTAATATTTGTTGAAAGAATAAATGAAGGAGATCCATGGCAAGTAAGAGCCAGCACACTACCCAAAATCGCTTCCTTGGTTTCATCTTTCATCACCTTCAAACTCCAGAATCATTCCAAGAGTGTCTTGAGCTATCTGTTGCAACAACTTTCTTTAACTGTTCTTCCGAACAAAACATTACACTACATAACAAACGGTCTTACCAAGATTAGAGAATCCATCCTGGAGGGCCCATAATCGAGCCCAAGGGGCAGGGACAGGCTCCTCAGGTTCTGAGTCCTCAGGAATAGAATAGAGTTCCTGAGTAGACACTGTTTCTAAGGAGCTCAGGGTGCCTGAGCTGGAGTGAGAGGACTGGCTGGACGTGGGCACTGTGCTGGTGGAAGAGCCAGACGTGCCCTGGGTCTGTGAAGAGGAGCCATGTGGCTGTGAGAAGGGACCGTGGGACTGCGAGAAGCCACCTTGGGACTGTGAGCAGGCACCGCTGGCGTGGGGCTGTGGGGAGGCACTGCCATGAGACTGCTGACACTCCACATCCGTCTCCCCAGACATCACGACCTCGAAAACAAGTGTCCAACAAAAGGTGAGTTTAAAGGTCAAGAGTGAAGGATGGACATATTACAACAGTCAAAAAAGAAAGAAAAGAAAAGAAAAATATCAAGGGCAAGCAAAAATTAATTCTGACAGTCTATACATACTAACTATAGTTATTCTGGGCTGAGCTTTTCATCAGATCATTTGCACCTAGTAGCTTTCTGCCTGACAGCCACAAACCATTGTGAGAAACAAATTATTTGAAGGCTGTAAATAAGTAAAAAGCAATGAAACTGAGCTAGGGAAGGAAAGGTCAAGTGGCCTGGTGTAGCCAATGGGCAAAGAGAAACTATGCAGAAATTCGCTGCACCACCCCAGGGATGGCTGTTTATGAAAAATGTTATTGATGCCCCCTTTCCCCATAGCCAGCTCCTGGAGGGTAGGAACCAAGTTCTGTGGCTCATTCTGGAGCCCTTGACTCCAAACTAAGAGCTGGGCCACTTAATGAGGCAAAACACAAAGACTTCTCTAAACAACTCCACCTAGCCCTTTGTGATGCTAATTAACTATAGGGCTCATCTTTTCAGCATCCTCAAGGGCCTCCCAGCCCAACAGAATCTGAAAGAAGCCAGAGATCAAAACAGAGGTTCCCACCTTAGCTGTAGAATTAATCTGATGAACAGTTCAATCAACATCAGAACCAGAACCTATAGGTAAAGTAAAAGTAACTTTCCATTCCTAACTTTAAATCTCTAATCCAATTTTTTTTTTAAATGCTCTCTCTCCAGACCCCACACTCAGGGTACCCCTCAAGGAGAATATAGTAAACATGACTTACACTGATTATTGCATTTACACAGCTTTCCAGAAGCAATAGTCCTGATGAGTTTTCCTTAAAGTACACCAGGGAGGTGTTTCCAGGGCTCTCTGCCACTTCAGGATGTGCTGCTCTAATAACAAGCTCAGCTGGGCTGTGTCCTCCTGCAGCTTTTTGAGCAAGACTTCTCTACCCTGAAAACTGGCAAAAGACGGTGTGTGAAAGGTAGCTGCTGTAATAGCTCATGATAAGTAAGGGTCCACCAGACGAGGACCACACTGGACTCCTCCATGAGTAAAAAGTATTGTGAAGAAGTTAGAAGCAAACAGGTCTGGGGTCAAATCAGATGTTGAAGTCAACTCTCCCCACGACCTTTAGGTAGATCACAACCTCTATGAACCCAAAAAAGTAGATAGAGCTTGAGAATCAAATGAGGTGACGCATTAATGTTCCTCCCTCCAAACCCCTTCAGTAAAGCTTGATAATTGGGAGTTCCAGGCCCAAAAACTATGAAAGCAGGAAAAGACCTTACAAGTGCAACATTTTTTTTTTCAAATAGAGAAACTAAGTCCCAAGTAAGATTGGTGTCCTCTTACCCTCACATCGCCACCCATCCCCCATAGTTCTTTATGGACACTCGTAAAACATCCTCCTACCCAAGTCTGTGTTTTTAAAGTTCCTGCAGCGCCTAGCAAAGAATGGGTTTTCAACTACTTTCCAGATTGAAGATTGGTATGGAAATGATTGCTAAGACCTATAAAAACTCTTTACAAAGCAACTTCGCTCTGATTTTCAAGAGCACAACTTTGTTCTTTCTTATCCTGTAGGTCCTGGCCAGTTTCAGCTTTAAGTAACAAGACCTCGAAGTTTACCTACAAAGAAGGAAGAGTGGAGTTCCCGGAGTGGCTCAGTGGTTAACGAACCCAACTAGTATCCACGAGGACGAGGGGGCCTTGCTCAGCGAGTTAAGGATCCCGCGGTGTACGTCGCAGATGAGGCTGGGATCCAGCGTTGAGGTGGCTGTGGTGTAGGCAGGCAGCTACAGCTCCGATTGGACCCCTAGCCTGGGAACCTCCATATGACCCTAAAAGGACAAAAGACAAAAAAAAAAAGAAGAAGGAGGAAAAGGGTTGCCCACGCCTTCCTCTCCCCCATTCCTCAAGCTCAAATACAAGACAAAACGGAAGCTCGGGAAATCAACGCGCAATAAGACCCTGGGGACAGGATTTGAACCCTCAAAGACCCAAGAGAAGTTCCCCACTATGACTCACCGCGTGAGCCCACCCAAACTGCACGCTCAGAGCAGCGGCAGTCAGCGGAGTGGCGCTAAACCCGTAGATACAAACTCCACCCTCAACCAATCAAAACACCCCTCGGCCGCCACCGGACCAATGAAGAACAGCAGATGTGGCAGCCCGCATAGCCTCAATGCTTTCTGGGAGTTGCAGTTTAAAACGCAGAGCGGAACTCTAAATCCAGGTTTCCCCTGACTGATCCCGCCCCCTCCGCTCCCGGCCAATCAATAGCACTAGTCTAGGGGGGCATTCTTTCCCCCGCAACAGGTGACCGCTGGGAGGCAGGCCGCCAGCCAGATGTGGGGCGGAAGGACTGGGGCCTTGCTCCGGTTGTCAAGGCTGTGGCCAACAGGCCTCCTCTGGAGAGGACTGCGAAACTGCAATGTTGTGTCGCTGGCAGGAAGCAACTCCCCCCGGTGTTGGAACTGCGGCGGCCTAGGGGGCCCCCTGCGAGGAGACCAGTTCTTCTGCCCTCAGTGCCGTGCGCTGCAGCCACCTGACCCCGCTCGAGACTACTTCAGCCTCATGGACTGGTACGGGAGGTAGTTTAGGGAAACGCGTCTGGGCGAGTGAGAGGGGAGGAGAGGGAAGGAGAAAGTGGGACCAGTTACCTAGGTGGGCGGAGCCCTAGAGCACAGGGACTGGGGGTGGGGCCTGGGGGAGTGGTGGGTAGGATGTGTCCAGAGAGGAAGTTGAGGGGCGGACCTGAGCAACGATGTTTCAAGGGATGGAGAGTGGAGCGAGGACTGGGGGGCGGGGAGTATGGTTAGGGGAAACTGAGGTTTGGAGGCTGCCTTGGAGGGAGTCTTAAGGGGCAGAATCTGAGTGGAAGGGAAGTTGAGAGTCAGGACCGAGGGAAGGGTGCTTGCGAGGCCCTGGAGGATGGTGACTTGAGGAATTAGGTTCAGAACGCTTAAACTTGAGTTGAGACTTTTAAGAAGAAGTACTAAGTTGTTATCCAAAGCAAAAGCGTAATAGCAGGAAAAAAACTTAATGCTGTGGGTATTAAGGCAGAGTCTAAGGGAAAAGTGAGAATTGGAAGATCTGAGAAATTGGAAAGAGGAAAAAACTTTACCTCCGAAGTTTGAGGAGCTTGGAGAGGTGCGTGAAGTTTGGGCCGGAGCTAGGACAGGCAGCTCTGGGAATGGAAAGAGAAAGGGATTAAAGTGAGACAGAGATGAAGGGACCTGGCCTTAGAAAAAGAAGTATGGAATTCAGGAATGCCTCTTCCCCTTAACTCTGGGATCTGGCCCCCCCAGTCACTGACACTGAT
Organism: Phacochoerus africanus; assembly: GCF_016906955.1. NCBI lineage: Eukaryota > Metazoa > Chordata > Mammalia > Artiodactyla > Suidae > Phacochoerus > Phacochoerus africanus. The sequence continues at coordinate 46,089,351 of NC_062558.1, forward strand.
GTTGGGCTGCACTAACACTACCCTTTAAGTTGCTCAAGGTTGCCAATCTTGTTCCCACTTCAGGGCCTTCCTTTGCATGTTCCCTGTGCCTGAATGAGCCTTCCTCTGATCTTTGAATATTCATTATCATTCACGTTTCAGCCCAAATAACATCTCTTTGTCCACCACCTCTACCATTCTCTGACCCTATTCTGTTTTTATTTGCAGTGCCTACCATTTTTTGAAAGAGCTCTGTCCACATGTTTATTGTGCCATCCTCCAAGAGAACAGGAACCAGGCCTGTAGTATATAAATCTGTAAATATTTGATGCATGAATTTCATCCCCTGATTTTCTTCCAGCAACCACTCTTTCAGAGTTGACACTTCAAAGCTCCATCATAGGTACCAAGAACTACAGCGTCTTGTCCACCCAGATTTCTTCAGCCAGAGATCTCAGGTAACTTATTGGTCACCCTTAATCATACCCAAACACGTGTGCACCCTGAGTGGTGGCAGTGGCCTTGTGGTTATGTGATTATCAAGGCTAGAGCTGTACAACCAGCTTCCCCCTAGGGCAGCCTAGCCCCAGCCAGCTGTCCTTAACACTCAGAGCTTTTACCTGATTTCTCAGCAGAATTAGAACCACCATCCAAAAGTAAAAAGTTTATCCCACACCAGTTCTACTTTGGCTTCCTTATGTGCTTACCCATCAGTATTTTATGAAACAGTTTGTGCATGTGAGATGGCTGATTTGGGAGTCCCCATTGTGGTTCAGTGGAAACTAATCTGACTAGTATCCTTTAGGGCACAGGTTCGATCCCTGGCCTCCATCAGTGGGTTAAGGATCCAGCATTGCTGTGAGCTACAGTGTAGGTCGTAGATGCGGCTGTGATCTGGCATCGCTATGGCTATGGCGTAGGCTGGCAGCTACAGCTGTGATTGGACCCCTAGTCTGGGAACCTCCATATGCCGTGGGTGTGGTCCTAAAAAAAAGGCAAAAAAAAAGATGGCTGATTTGGGTGGTAATATGACTATTTTCATTTTCTCTAACAGACTGAAAAGGACTTCTCAGAGAAACATTCGACCCTCGTAAATGATGCCTATAAGACCCTTCTGGCCCCCCTGAGCAGGGGACTATACCTTGTAAGGTGATTTTCCCACCCTTCTCTGCATGACTTCCTGGTCCTATTGCTCTGTGGGACAGCTTCTCCCTTGTATTTGTTGACTTAAAAAATATGCACAACTTGGAGTTCCCGTTGTGGTGCAGTGGTTAACGAATCCGACTAGGAACCATGAGGTTACGGGTTCGGTCCCTGCCCCTGCTCAGTGGGTTAACAATCCGGCGTTGCCGTGAGCTGTGGTGTAGGTTGCAGATGCAGCTTGGATCCCGCGTTGCTGTGGCTCTGGCATAGGCCGGTGGCTACAGCTCCGATTCGACCCCTAGCCTGGGAACCTCCATATGCCGCAGGAGCGGCCCAAGAAATGGCAACAACAACAACAACAACAACAACAAATATGCACAACTTAAAAGTTGAGAGTTAAGTTTTATTTGGGACAAAATGAGGACTATAGCCCAGGAAGGAGCATTTCATAGGTCTGAAATACTGCTCCTAAAAGGCAGGGGGAGAAGGTCAGTATGTATGTGATTTTGGTGAAGGGGAGGAACATGCAAACAAGCACACATTTTACAAAAGTTAGCTGCTAGTCTCGTGAAGGTTACTACTAGTCATGAAGAGCAGATGTCACCATGAAGGACTTTATTTTTTATTTTGGGGGGGGGTTTGTTTGTTTGTTTCATTAGGGCTGCACATATGGTGTATGGAGATTCCCAGTCTAGGGGTCGAATCAGAGCTGCAGCTGCCGGCCTACGCCATAGCAACAGCAGATTTGAGCCACATCTGCAACCTACACCACAGCTCACAGCAACACTGGATCCTTAACCCACTGAGTGAGATCAGGGATTGAACCTGTGTCCTCATGGGTACTAGTCAGATTTGTTTCCTCTGAGCCACAATGGGAGTTCCACCATGAAGGATTTTAATGCTTTTCTGGACATGAGGAAATGCAAGAATTGGGCTGATAAAATCTGAAAATATCTATCTGAAGACCTATTCTTTTTTTTTTTTTTTGTCTTTTTGCTATTTCTTGGGCTGCTCCTGCAGCATATGGAGGTTCCCAGGCTAGGGGTCTGATTGGAGCTGTAGTCGCCGGCCTACGCCAGAGCCACAGCAACGCAGGATCCGAGCTGCGTCTGCGACCTACACCACAGCTCACAGCAACGCCGGATCGTTAACCCACTGAGCAAGGGCAGGGACCGAACCCGCAACCTCATGGTTCCTAGTCGGATTCGTTAACCACTGCGCCACGACGGGAACTCCTGAAGACCTATTCTGCCATTTTTCCCAGGGCACAGTGTTCCTCACTCCTGATCTACACCCTGCACTCTTTCAGGGGGTATTGAGGGTCAGCAGCTGTAGTGGCTCATGATTCAATCCATGTAGAGGCAGATGGCAAGTGCCAGTCTCCAGTTCACATATTCAATAGAGGCTTGCTTGAGACCTGAGCTAGTCTAGGGACTCTAGTAATTAACCTCAAAAATACTACATGAGGAGTTCCCGTCGTGGCGCAGTGGTTAACGAACCCGACTGGGAACCATGAGGTTGCAGGTTCAGTCCCTGCCCTTGCTCAGTGGGTTAATGATCCGGCGTTGCCGTGAGCTGTGGTGTAGGTTGCAGACGCGGCTCGGATCCCACGTTGCTGTGGCTCTGGCGTAGGCTGGTGGCTACAGCTCCGATTCAACCCCTAGCCTGGGAACCTCCATATGCCGCGGGAACGGCCCAAGAAATAGCAACAACAACAACAACAACAAAAGACAAAAAAAAAATACTATATGAGTATAATATTCTCTAAGTATCTCTAAATCCGACTTGCCCAATTGCATTTTTTTAACGATCTTCTATAAATTTCAAGGATTGGATAGTGCTGACTTTAAGGGAAGAATAATTTTTGTTTTGTTTTTTGCTGGGGCAGGAGTAAGCACCTTAGAATTTTAGGATTTAATAGAATCTCTACAGATATCTAGTTCATCCCCCCAAGTAGAAGAATGACTCACCCAGAGTCACATAGTCCAGGTGGCAGAGTGATCCTGTCCCAATACTCCTATCTCAGTCCAACTTTCCAACACCCTACCCTCTCACTTCCATTATTGGGACAATTCAGGTTTCCCCTATGACTGGTAGTCTGTTCTGAAGGGTGAGTAGGATTTATGACTCTGACCATAGTTTCTTGAATTAAACTTCTTTTCTCTGCTTTATGCCCCAATAGCTAAAGCTCCATGGAATAGAGATTCCTGAAGGGACAGATCATGAAATGGACAGCCAGTTCCTCATGGAAATAATGGAAATCAATGAAAAACTTGCAGAGGCTCAAAGTGAAACTGCCATGAATGAGATTGAATCTGTTGTCCGAGGTAAAATATAAAATACTATGAAATGCCTTTTTTGGTATTTTGAGTATGTGTAGGGATTAAGTGAAAAACGAATATAAAGAGTACATATTGGTCTTCATAAGGATTCAAGGGCTTTTTTTCTTGGTTATACTGAAACCAATTTTGTCTAGAGATTAGATTGCAATACCCCTATTCTCTGAAAGGTAGGCTTTTTTTTTTTGCTTTTCAGGGCCACACCTGCGGCACACAGAAGTTCCCAGGCTAAGGGTCCAATCAGAGCTGCAGCTGGTGGCCTCCACCATAGCCACAGAAACACAGGATCTGAGCTGGATCTGTGACCTACACCACAGCTCACGGCAAAGCTGCATCCTTAACCCACTGAGCAGGTCAAGGATACTGGCAGGGTTTATAACCAGCTCCTGGAAAGCAGGCTTAAACCAAGAATGTAATAGTATTTTGCAGATCACAGTGCTTTTTCCCACCTATGACATCATTTGGGTAATATTATCTCTGACAGGAAAAATAGGTCTCAGAAATTCATGGAAATGCCCAAGGTCACACAGCAGATAGAGCAGAACAGATTGAAACTTTGATCTTATGATCCCATGTTGCTTTACTTTCTGCTTTATTCCATAGTATATCAATCAGTGTTCTCCAGAGAAACAGAATCAATAGTGTATGTGTGTGTGGAGAGGAAGATTTCTTTTAAGGAATGGATCATGTGATTGGGAGCTAGCAAGTTCAAAATATATAGAACAGATGGGCAGACTGGAAACTCAGGCAGGACTTCTGTGTTAGTCACCAGGCAGAATTCTTAAGGAAACCTCAGTTTTTGCTTACCGCCTTCAACTGATTTGATGAAGCCCACCCATGTCATTGAAGATAATCTCCTTAAAGTGAACTGACAGTAAATGTTAATCACAACTACAGAATACCTTCCCAATAACATCTAGACTGTGTGTTTGATCAAACAACTGGGCACTATATCCTAACTAAGTAAGCACATAAAATTAACCATGCCGTGTAGAAAAGGGTCCAAGTTTCTCACTCAAAATGTACACACATAGTATTAGTTGTTTATGGCATGCCTACTATGGATCAGGCACTGTTCAGGTGAGAGAGCTATTCTCTCTCACCTGGACAACTGGAGTAACTCCAGACTGATCATCTCTACCTTCAATCTGATATATTCCTACTCTGTCACTTGTGTGATCTTTTTGAAACTCAAATCTAATCATAATACCCTTGGCCTTGCTTTAAAAACTTTGAGTGGCATCTCACCACTCTCAAGTTAAAGAGACCTGTATGGTTTGGCCTTTGCTTCCTCCAGTTTGCTCCTTCCACTCCAGCCACACAGGCTGCTTCCAGCTCTTTATCTGTACCTTATGCCTTCCTAACCAGGGCATTTGCACATGCTGTTGCTTCTTTCTGAAACCCTCTTCTCCTCCACCCCACCTTAACTCTTCCCTTCAGAGCTGGGGGCAATCATCACTTCCTCAGAGAATCCTCAGAGGACCTCTGTGTCTATACCTTTTGGCCTTGGGTACCCATCTTTTGTAGGACTAATCAAATATAACCTTACTGTTCTATGTGTGATTATGTGACCAATATCAGCCTACTAGATTGGAGTATTATGGAATTATAATTAGACTGGAAGTTTTGCAGAGGCAGAAACTGTGTTTCCTTTTTGCTTCCCTCACATACTCAGCACATGGAACAGTATTGGAGTATAACAGAGACTCTGTAAATGTTTGTCAAATGAGTGAATAAATTACAAACAAATCCAATAGAAGTTGCAGTAAGGGAGCTGTCAGCTGGAGGTGTGTCAGCAGTTTTAGGGCCGGGTGGTATTTAAAAAAGAGAAACTCGGTATTTGCAGTCAGAAGTCCCAGCTGCCTGGCTTTGGAAGGCAGAGGATCAGGAAGCTCTGGGTGAGGGAGACGTAGGTTCAGTCCCAACATTGCCACTGATTTTTGTGTACCTTGAGCAAAGTGACTTCACCCCTCTGAACTTCAGTTTCCTCATCTATAAAATGGAGTCAATATTAGTATCATTTGTTGCAAGGATTAAATTAGATGAGTTAAAGCATAAAAAACACTTGACACAGTGCCTGGTCCATGGTAAGTGCTCAACAGTGGTAAGTGCTCAACAGTGGTAAGTGCTCAACAGTGGTAAGGGACATTCTATCTCTATAGTTAACATATGGTTTTAAGCAGATCACTGACCTTCATTTAGAGTAATTCTTGAATTTCCTACCTGCTAAGGCCCAGGTAGAGTGAATGTTCAAGGGTATGAGCTAGAGAGTTTTGGGATTAGGACTTCCTAGCCTCCAGACTCCTAGCCCAGTGTTTTGTTTTGTTTTTGTCTTTTTGCCTTTTCTAGGGCCGCTCCTGCGACATATGGAGGTTCCCAGGCTAGGGGTCCAATCGGAGCTGTAACCACCAGCCTATGCCAGAGCCACAGCAACACGGGATTCGAGCCACGTCTGCAACCTACACCACAGCTCACAGCAACGCCAGATCCTTAACCCACTGAGCAAGGCCAGGGATCGAACCCAAAACCTCATGGTTCCTAGTCAGATTTGTTAACCACTGCACCATGACGGGAACTCTAGGCCCGGTGTTCTTTTGCCCACACCACATTGCTACCTTAGCAGCAAGTTCCTAACCACTGGACCAGGAGTCAGGTGACTTGGGGTCTGTTCCTAATTCTTCTGCTCACCAACCATGTGACCATAGTATATTCTTCCAATACCCGTCATTGCCTGCAATGGGGATATAATATCTTTAAAAGTGCTCTGCAAAGGAAGTGGGGTTTGGGATGGAAATGCTATAAAATTGGGTTGTGATGATCGTTGTACAACTATAAATGTAATAAAATTCACTGAGTATTTTAAAAAATAATATTGTATAAAAATAAAGAAGATGTGGTAGATATACACAATGGAATATTGCTTAACCATTAAAAGGAAAGAAATAATGGTATTTGCAGCAACATGGATGGATCTAGAAATTATCATGCTAAGTGAAGTCAGACAGACACCAACATCAAATGCTATCACTTACATGTGGAATCTAAAAAAAGGACACAATGAACTCCTTCTCAGAGCAGATACTGACTCACAGACTTTGAAAAACATGGTTTCCAAATGAGACAGGTTGTGGGGTAGGCATGTGCTGAGGGTTTGGGATGGAAATGCTATAAAATTGGATTGTGATGATCATTGTACAGCTATAAATGTAATAAAATTCATTGAATAATTTTTACTTTTTTTTTTGGTCTTTTTGCCTTTTCTAGGGCTGCACCTGCGGTGTATGAAGGTTCGCAGGCTAGGAGTCTACTCAGAGCTGTAGCTGCCAGCCTACACCACAGCCACAGCAACGCGGGATCCGAGCTGCGTCTGCAACTTATACCACAGCTTACGGCAACGCTGGATCCTTAACCCACTGAGCAAGTCCAGGGATCGAACACGAAACCTCATAGTTCCTGGTCGGATTCATTAACCACTGAGCCACGACAGGAATTCCTCATTGAGTAATTTTTTTAAAAGTGCTTTGAAAGCAGGTACCATATAAATGATTGATACTGTTTGTATCTAGAAAATGCATTCATAAAATTCCTAATTTCCTAATGAGGAAACAATAAAAATATGCGATAACTGCTCCTTTACTTTATCAGGCATCTTCTCTCTTAAGGTACAATATGATCTAAATGTTTCACTTTTCTGAGAGTGGGTACCTGAAATACTCTGTAATGCCCTGCTGATACATGAGCCCACTTTGTTAGTTTTCTCCTAGCTGAAATCTGGAAGACTCAGAGTGCTTTGTGGAGGTAATCAAGGCATTTCTTTGTCCCTTTTTTTAATGATTCTATAGGCGTTTTATAAGCTTTGGTGATTGCCCCTCAGACCTTTCATGATTAGAAAAACAGTGTTAACTCGGGCCAGTCAGAGCTGCACTAAACAGGAGCTGCATCATGAAACATGTAGAGACAGAGGTTATGAGGCCTTCCTCTTGAACCCAAGCTCCCTGCTGTGTTGCTTTCGGAACAACAAAATGACAAAAGATTATCCTCATGTTATGATTTTTCAAATAGAAAAATTAAGATAATGCCTTGCTTTTTCAGCTAAACAGAAAGAATTGACTGACAATGTGAGCAGAGCTTTTGAAAGAGGTACTGTCTTTATTTCCTGACTTTCTCAAATATTGTAAGCACTGAGTATAACCATCCATTCAATATGTAGCTGTTACAGGGAGTTCCCATCGTGTATCAGCAGAAACAAATCTGACTAGGATCCATGAGGACACAAGTTTGGTCCCTGGCCTCGCTCAGTGGGTTAAGGATCCGGTGTTGCCGTGAGCTGTGGTGTAGGTTGCAGATGCAGCTCGGATCCCACGTTGCTGTGGCTGTGGCATAGGCTAGCCTGGGAACCTCCATATGCCGCACATACAGCCCTAAAGAAAAGACAAAAAAAAAAGTATCTATTATATATACCCATCCCTTGTCAAGTCCATGGGGAGCTATAAAATACAGGGAGTCTACATTTCTGCCTTCATGGATTCATAGTCTTGCTAGAGAAACCAGTTGTGTGCCAAAACTATTGATGTGCCTGTTGAAGGTTAGATGAGAAAAAAGTGCTTCCATTCCCCTATAGCAAGTAGGAGAGGATGAGGTGAGAGATGTGGGCTGAAGCCAATGCAGGCAGACCCTGAGGGCAAGGCTGTGCAGTCAACATTTGACAGGGCCTACATGCCCCTTCTCCAATGCCCAGGAGAAGCCCATGGCCAAGCTGTGCCCACATTGCAAATATGGAGTGTTTATCCTTGTCCCCACTGCTCCTGGCTCTCAGGCTGAAGAGACTAGATCTATTTCCAATTATTTTTAAGCAAGAACAGATTTCCTCTCCTTCCGAGATTTGTGCCATCCCTTAAATAAGAGATTAATAGCCCTTTGGCTTAGGGATCACTCGATTATAGGACGGAGAAAGCAACTCATACTAGCCCAGATAAAAGGAGATGATTATAAGGAATCAGGGTTACGTCTCAGAATCCAAAGTCCCTGAGATGCACATAGTACAGTGTAACAAGAGCTTTTCTAGAACAGGACCTGGGAGCCAGAAAGCAATCTGGAAGCAAGATTGCAGTCCTGAGCTTGGTGGCCCTGGTGGTCCACTCCATCCTTCTCTCCCCTCTCTACACCTGTTCCATCTGCTTCATTAGTGCACGGTGCTGCAAAGTGGCCTTGCTGGCTGGTTGACTCCTTAGTCTTCCTTGATCTATTACCTTATAAGAACAAGGTCTTTTACCATCTGACTAGAACCTCCTAGACCCAACCTAGATTCCTGGGAGAGGAAATTTGATTGCCCCAGTTTGAGTCAGATCTTTGCTCTAGTCCGATTAGTGAAGGCCAAAGAATAGGTTTACACAGCTACTGCCTACTTTGCAGGACTGTAGGAGTTGATTCTGAGAAGCAGGCAGAGGGAGGATCTCTAAAAGATGGAGAAGTATATAGATTAATAGCAGAAAAGACAGGCACCTGGCCCAGCTTGTAGGCTAAAATGGTCAGATTTTGTTCCTCCAGGGTCCAACCCTAGTTCCTGTTATACCTTTGTAGACTTTTATTTTTTACTTATAAAATGTAATTTCTTAAAAAAATGAATAGTACATAAGTACAATTAAAAGAATAATAACAGAACAAAAACCCATGTCCCTACCACCCAGATTAAGAAACAGAAAAAAGATACTCAACATCACTAATCTTTAGGAAATGGAAATCAAAACCACACCTATGGGTGCTACACACTGGAGTTCCCAGGTGGTATAGCAGCTTAAGGATCTGGCATTGTCCTTGCTCTGGCTTGTGTCACCGCTGTGGCCTGGGTTCGGTCTCTGGCCCCAGAACTTCTGTATGCTGCAGGTACAGGCCAAAAAAAAAATGAGAGAGGGAGGGAGGGAGGGAGGGAGATGGGTGCTATATATTTAAAAAGAGAGAGAAGAAGAGGAAATAACAAATGTTGGCAAGGATTTTTACACTGTTGTACACTGTTGGTGGGAATATAAAATAGTGGACCCACTATGGAAAAGAGTATGACAGTCCCTCAAAATATTAAAAATAGGACTGCGATGCAATCCAGCAGTTCCACTTCTGGATGTACACAGAATCGACAGCAGGCACTCACAGAGATGCACTGTCAATTAAACAAAGCCAGACAACTAATTAACATGGTAAGGACAGATTTGAGTCAGTCATAACTGTTGCAATAGGGAAAAGAATCCAGCCTGAACTGAAGTTAATTTCAGTTCGTACAGAAGTAACTGGGTTTTAAAGGGAGAGGGGTGCATAGGGGCTCAGGGGAGTCAGGAAAATAAAATATCACAAAAAGAGGGCAGCAGAAATAGGTCCTGGGAAACCCTTCTGGGTTAGCTAACTGGCAGTTATAGAAGTTAGGCTCCCATCCTGCCACAGAGCCTTGAAGTCAGGGGCCCTGCGTTCAGGTGTTGACTGGAATAAACAGCAAGCATACTCTTCTTTCCTCTAAACAACAGTCTCTATCATCTTCTGTTTATGAAGGACGAGCTGAGCCAACTATTAGGATCTGATACTGATAGGATATTTGGGGGTTGATGTGAGCAGTCACACACTTAATGAGGAGCATCTCTATGGGAGGAAAAAGAAAAAGATTAATAGTGAAGCAGACTGTACCCCAACTTCTTTACTAGATTGTTAATGACTCATAGATAGCTTGAGAGAAAAGAGAAGGGGATTTCCTTACATCTAGAAAATAGAACATTTAAGAGCCAGCAATATTTTGAACTGCCAAAGTTAAACAAGGCCAAACTTTAAAGTGCTAAGGACAGATTCTAATCGGGGTAACCAATGCAATAGGAAAATAGTCCAGTGTGAATGACGTGTGAGTGGGCATTTTACAGGGAGAATGAGACATTCCCGTTGTGACTCAGAAGGTTACAAACCCAACTAGTATCCATGAGAATGCAGGTTCAATCCCTGACCTCACTCAGTGGGTCAAGGATCCGGCATTGCCACGTGCTGTGGTATAGGTCAGAGACACAGCTCAGATCCCACATTGCTATTTTGACCCCTAGCCTGAGAACTTCCATATGCCGCAGGTGCGGCCCTAAAAAGAAAAAAATTTTTTTTTTAATTTTTAAAAGGGAGAATGAGGGAGGGGGGCACACAGGGGCTCAGCAGAGTCAAGGAAGTGAAAAATTATAAAGAGCAGGAAGCAGGAGTTGGACCATGTGAAACCCATCTGGGTTTGCTAACTGGCATTTCTTGAAGTTAGGTTCCTACCCTCCCACAGACACTGGGAGATGGAGGCCCTATCTTCAGGTGTAAGCTATAATAAATAGTAAATTCTTTTAGCAGCCCTTTTTTCTCAGGCAGGCATTTTACATTGGGGCTGGAGTCATCCTAGGGATGCAGGCTTTGAGCTATAAGAAGCTATGTTAGTATCTGTCCAGTCTTCATAGGCCAAGGTTGAAGCCTAGCCAGGATGAGGGCTGAGCAGTCTGGCCAGAATTTAGTCAAGGAGAGAAAGTTTGTCAGCACCAATGTTCATAGAATTTTTCACAACAGTTAACAGGTGGAAGCAACCCAACTGCCCATCAGTTGATGAATGGATACACAAAATGTGGTCCCTACATGTGGTGGGAAAAAAAATTTTTTTTGGCTTTTTAGGCCCTCACCTGCAGCATATGGAGGTTCCCAGGCTAGGGGTCTAATCGGAGCTACAGCTGCCAGCCTACACCACAGCCACAGTAATGCCAGATTAGAGCCACATCTGCCACCTACACTTCAGCTCACGGCAACACCGGATCCTTAACCCACCACTCGAGGCCAGGGATCGAACCCACAACTTCATGGTTCCTAGTCAGATTTGTTTCCACTGCGCCACAATGGGAACTCCATGGTGGAATATTATCACCCTTTAAAAGGAAGGAAATTACGACACATGCTACAACATGGATGAACCTTGAAAATATGCTCAGTGAAATAAATGAGTCACAAAAACATAAATATTGTGTGATTCCACTTACATGAGGTCCCTAGAGTCATCAAATTCATAGAAACTAAATAGAATGGTGGTTGTCAAGGACTGAAGGAGGGGGGACTAGCAAGTTACTGTTTTATAGGTAGAGTTTTAGTTGTGCAAGATGTAAAGGGTTCTGTGGATAAGTGGTAGGATGGTGGTACCATGCTGTGAATATACTTAAGGCCACTGAGCTGTACACTTAAAAATGGTTACAGTGGTGAGTTTTAGATCATGTGTATTTTATCAAAATTAAAAGAATTCTTACAAATACCAAAAAAAAAAAAAACCAATCAAATAAAATAAACATGACCACTGCCTTCCAAGCCCCTGGTAGTCTGTTTGCAGTTGTATCCCCCCTCTATTGGGATTCTGTATAAATCATTTCCTTGCTTTTCTTGGTAGTTTTACCCACATATGAATATAGTGGTATATTATTTCATTTTGCATGGGTCTAAGTCAGAGTTTCTCAACCTTGGCACTACCAACATTTTGAGCCAGTTTTTGTCCTGGGGGGGCAGCCTGTTGAGCAGCACCTCTGGTCTTTACCCACTAGATGTCAGTGCCATCCCCCCAGTGTGACAACCGAAAATGTCTCCAGACATTGCCAAACATCCCTATAGGCACAAAGTCACCCCCGGTCAAGAACCACTGGTCTCAGGGCTTCTTTCCCAGAGACTGTGAGCCTCCTGAGGGCAGCTTGGTACCTCAGCACCTGGCACAGAGTGTCCACATCCTCATCAGGGTCAGCCCACCATGTATGATGGAGATGGGGATGGGGCAGAAAGCTCTTAAAGCACAACTTATTTATCAGGCACCATCCTGAAGAGAACCAGCTTCTCATGAACAAGCATGCTTCTGCCCCCTTTTGGTTAATTCCTTTGCCCCCCCCCCGAACAATCCAGATGTACTTCTCTCCCTCAGTTTCCTGAGTCATTGATCAGCCCTCCAGGGCCCCCGGGCTCAGGTTTGATCCAGGTGCCTTAGATAAGAGAGTGATTTTATTCTCGCTTAAAATGAAACCTCACATGAATGTCTCTCTTTATTTCAGATGACTTTGAAAAAGCCAAGGAACTTTTAACAAAGATGAGATACTTTTCAAACATTGAAGAAAAGATTAAGTTAAAGAAGATTCCTCTCTAATGGTTGCTAATTTTAAAGTTTTAAAAAATAAAGTTCTTAATATATTTCTTTTCTGGCCTCTGCTGATTGAAAATAGATATGCTTCTGCCACTCTTACCATCTTAATTAAACCTGTGGCTCAAGCATTAGTGGATGGCAGAGCTTGTCATGTGAGGGGAAGAACAGCCCAGCCAGAGATTGGTTAGTTCTTTTTTCTGGCTGTACCCACAGCGTGAAGAATTTCCCAGGCCAGCAATCATACCTTTGCCACAACAGTGTCAATGCCAGATCCTTAGCCTCTAGGCCACCAGGGAACTCCTCGAGTGGTCAGGTTCTTCATGGGACACTGTGCCACATGTGCCCCATCTAGGCCATAAGGGGGTGGGAATGGGGCCAAAAGGAGGCCCTCAAGGGGAAAGGAGGTGGCAAACTTTTTCTGCAGAGGGCCAAAGAGTTAATATTTTAGGCTTTATGGGCCCCACTGCCTCTATTGCAACTACTCAACTCTGCCATTGTAGCACATTATTTACAGAACAGGCAGTGGGCTAGATTTGAATGGGTATGCCGCTCTCTGCCCTGGAGCCATATCTTCTTTCCAATGGCATGACCTTCACAAATAGATACTCAGTCCCCATGATAGTGTCCTTTAGTTTTCTATCTAAAAAGAACAAAGCTGCCCAAGGTTCTCTTTGCTCTTCACTTAAACACAGAAGATAAATTCATTTTATCTACATGAAATATAGATAACATTATCAAAAATCAGCCTAGTATTAAACACTAATCACATTTTCAGCTCCAACTCGGGGGAGTGGAGTACTTTTAATATCTCTCTGGACAGCTGACACTCTCTTATCCGAAGAAGCTTCCCTTCCTCTTTTGGATCTTTGGAGATTCAGTTTAAGTTCTTGACTCATTTCTAGAAGAAGGGAAAAAAAAATTATTTTAAGTCTCTGGATCAAGGAATATTAAAATAGAAAGTTCCAATTTAAAAATTCTGAGAAACAACATTCAAACTTTGAGGGTATTGCTTGTTTATTTATAAGTGAAAAAAAGCCGGGTTCTGAACCAAGGTTTAAATACCACTCCTAGAGCTTAGAGCTGCAATTCCTTTGCATCCTCCCTCGTCATCATCTAAGAATTTATATCTTGTGAATCCTGACCCAGTGATACTCAGTTAACATTTTAGGATTTAAGGATCTTCTAGAGGCAAATTATCCACAGCAGCTGTGTGGCTTAATGGTACTTGGATATATCAGTACAACCTCCAACCTCCCTCAGTTTACAAGGAGAATGAGTTATTTGTCTGAACACACACAGCGAGTCCTTTAAGTAAATAATTACAAAGCAACCAAATACCCTGATTAGATTGGGTGCTTCTGCAAAAGAGGAAGTGAAAGAAGAGTTTGAAATACTTCTGTAGACAGTCTTCATTCCTTCAGAACAATGACCAAGATCAAAACAATCTGACCACAAAAAGAAGATCAACGAATTTGCTTCAGACAACATCTTTGGAAGAACTTCAAAGAAACTTTCCCTTACCTGTTGCCAGCAGCTGGAAAGGCCACTGGGCCTCCCAGCAAACCACCCGCACAGAAGCCAAGGGGTGGTCCTCTCAGAGTTGAGGGAATTATATAACAAGAAATCTAAAATCAGGGAGAAAAGCATCTCTGTTGCTGCAGGGCTTTTTCCTGTCTCTGTGGCCGCCACCAGACAGAGAGAAAGCAGTTATGCCACCTAGTGTGTTCAATGGCAAGTGTCATTTGGGGAATAAATAAAAAAGACTATTTCTGAGACATGGTTCCTGAGTCACTGAGATTACTTGTTTTTCTCTCTCTCTTCCAAATTCTTCCCCTTTCAGTCTGAACTACACGTTTTAGCTGGACTTCTAAATCTAGGAACCCTTTCAAGTGTACCCTGATGAAACCCTGTGGAAGGGATGTTTCTTGACCTCTGAAAGGTTATCAGCCCTATTTGGATTAAAGTTTCTGATCAAGTGAAGGAAATAAAGCACCCACCTTCCCACCTCCCATTGTTCCTAATATGGTGTCAGAACAAATCAGAGGTTTTGACTAATGTGTGACTGTCTGATCTGGTGTCAGACAGGCCTGTGTTACAAACTAAATATGCCACCCCCCCAAAAAATCATTATGTTGAAGCCCTAACCTCCTGTCTAACTGTATATGGAGATGGTACCTCTAAGGAAATAATTATGGATAAAGGAGGTGGTAAAAGTGAACCTGTGATCTGGTAGGATTCTTAGAAGAAAAGACACTGAAGAGCTTCCTTGTCCAGTCTTCCCACATTCATGCACTGGGGAAAGGCCCTGTGAGAAAGCCAGGGAGACACCAACCATCTACAAACCAGGAAAACTCCCCACCAGATACTGAAACTGATCCTGATGGCACCTGGATCTTGAACGTCCAGCCTCCAGACTGTAAGTAAATTAATTTCTGCTGTTTAAGCCATCCAGTCTATGGTATTTTGTTACAGCCACCTGTGCAGACTCATACATCTGGGTTTGAATCCCAGCTCCACCACTAATTTGCTGTGAGTACATGATTGTGTGAAGCTTCATTTCCTCATCTTTAAAGTGGTGTTAATAATCTTACCATACTCACAGGGCCGTTGTGAGGGTTAAATAGAATAAATTACTTATGCAAATTGTAAGCACTTACTTATGCAAGTTAAGCACAGTGCATGGCACATAAGCACTCAAATGTGATATTTTTTTAATGGGAATGACCTCTGTTGTTTTTATTTTTTGCAACAACGTTATGTCTTTCACTGCAGAGTTAATATTCTTTCAACAAAATTTCAAGCACCCACTTTGTGTAAAACAATGCTCTAACCTGAGAGAGAGACAGGGAATGGTGAGAGGCTTCAGGTCTGCTTGGGGAGAGGATTTTTACACCAGTAAACAAAACAATGATAAAAGTTCCCAGGCACTATGTGCAGTGCTATGTATGATCCCATCAAATTAGTCCCAATTCCACCTATTTTACATCTATTTTCATCTGTAGATGAAGAAACAACCTCCCAGAAGGTAAGAGAGCCAAGAGCTGGGATTCAAACCCAAGTCTGTCTGTCAGGCCTGGGCTCTTTGAGAGGCTGAACCAGCCGACCAGATTAAACAACCTTTACAAGAAGGGGCATTTACCAGGCCTGGCACTGTGCCAAGCAGAAGCAGAATTTGATCCAAGTCCCTGTTCCAAAGTCTGTGCATACAGTTTTACCAGGCATTGGGAAGGTTCGCTCCAAGGCATGGTAACAAAGGAAGAAGTCTTCAGGGAAGAGGGGGAGTGGGATTGGAACAAGCAGAGATAAGCTGTGTCAGGGTCCCCAAGACCACCTCCAGGTTCAAGAACCCACAGGACTCGGTATATAATCCTACTCGTGGCTGTGATTTATTTCAGCAAAAGGAATTCAGTATAAACTATACTGTTTATATAATTTAGGCCCCAGTGGGCCACTCCTATCAGTTCTGGGAACAGGGAAACTCCAAATCCAAGTTCCCAGACACCAGCCAAGGGCCAACTTATAAGCAGGCCTTTCTAAGTCTGCGAGATCTCAGGACTGCTGTGTTAACTTTTCTGCACAAAAGCCAAGGGGTGGTCCTCTCAGAGTTGAGGGAATTATATAACAAGAAATCTAAAATCAGGGAGAAAATCACCTCCATTGCTATAGGGCTTTTTCCTTTCTCTGTTGCTGCCACCAGAGAGAAAGCAGTCATGCCACCTAGTGTGTTCAGTGGCAAGTGACAAAGGCTGCAGCAAACTCAGACCCATAGCTTTGCTTTGACAAAGAATTCCTTTGGTTCTGTCACTTTGGGGGACATGTTGGCTACAGCAAAAATGGCCAGATGAGAAAATAAAGGGAAGACAACATCTTTTCCTTTCTGGGGGTCTCAGTCAGGAGGCAGGGTAGACTCAGAAATGAGTCAGCATACAGAGGGGCAAGGGCTCCAGACAAGAAACACAGTGATGGTGGTGGGAGCAGATACATCAGAGAGGGGTGAGGGCCTCAAGGAATTGGGGAGAGCTGGGAGATGTTACTGGACTCCAGTCACGGCTGCTATGTAGCGATTCAGACACTGTGTTGACAATCTCTGGATTTTTTCAAGAGAAGCTGGAATTGGGATTTTAATAGGAAATTTCCCTGGGGCTGCTGGGGCCCCTGGAAGGACCAGCTAAGAAACAGCCAAGTCAGCTGGGGAGAAAGGGAAGGCAAGATAGGCTTTGTGGAGGAGGAGGTGGGAGAGCAGGAAGGAAAAAATAAGACAGCATTCACCCAGCAGACTAAGGAAGAAAGCAGAGGTTAGGTTACACCTTATATTTGTGATACTGCAGATTTCATAGAATCAGACAGAGCTGAGTTTCCTATCTGGTAGTTCTTCTTACTGTTTGACCTTGAGCAGTTAAGTTCCCCGGGTTTCAGTTTTCTCATTTGTAAAACATGGGTAACCACAGCACCAGCCTCAATCATTAAATCTTGTATCCATGAGGATTCATTCTCCATCTTCTCCTTCCCCTGCTCACCCTCTGCTCTAGGCAAACACTAATCCTATATATAGATTTGCCTAGTCTGGACATTTCATATAAATGGGTAAGTGATCTTTTGTGGCTGGCGTCTTTCACTTAGCCTAAATGTATATGTTTTTATGTGGACATACATTTTCATTTTTCTTGGGTATATGCCTAGGAGTAGAAATTCTGGCTCATATAGTAAACCTATATTTAATCTGTTGAGGATCTACCAAACTGTTTCTCAAAGTGGTTGTACCAGTCACAATCTCACCAACAGTGTATGAAGTTTCCAATTTCTCCATACTCCTTTTTTTTTTTTTTTTTTTGGTCTTTTAGGGCTGCACCCATGGCATATGGAGGTTCCCAGGCTAGGGGTCCAATCGGAGCTGTAGCCACCAGCCTATGCCACAGCCACAGTGACTCATAATCTGAGCCTCATCTGCGACCTACACCACAGCTCACGGCAATGCCAAATCCTTAACCCACTGAGCGAGACCGGGGATCAAACCTGCAACCTCACAGTTCCTAGCCAGATTCGTTTCCGCTATGTCACGATCTGAACTCCAATTTCTCCATACTCTTGCAAACACTTGTTATTGTTTGTTTTGTTGTTTTGGAGGGGGGTGTTTTTTGTTTGTTTGTTTGTTTGTTTTGGCTGTGCCCTCACTGGCCAGAAATCAAACTCACTCCACAGGAGTAGCCAGAGCCACAGCTGTGACAATGCCAGATCCTTAACTGGCTGAGCCGCCAGGTAACTCCCTGTCTTTTTTTTTTTTTTTTGTCTTTTTTCTTTTCCAGGGCTGCACCCGCTGCATATGGAGGTTTCCCGGCTAGGGGTCCAATCGGAGCTACCGCTGCCCGCCACAGCCACAGCAACACCATATCCGAGTGGTGACCACAGGTCACGGCAACTCTGGATCCTTAACCCACTGAGCAAGGCCAGGAATAGAACCCGCAAACTCATGGCTCCTGGTCAGATTCATTTCCACTGTGCCACAACAGGAACTCCTCCTTGTGTCTCTTTTTAATTTTAGCCGTCCTAGTAGGTATAAAGTGGTTTGTCATCTTGGTTTGCATTTCTGACTAATGATGCTGAACATCTTTTCATGTGCTTACTAGCCATTTGTAAAGCTTACTTGAAAAAATGTCTGTTCACATCCTTTGCCCACTTTAAAACTGGGTTGTCTTTTCATTGTTGAGTTGTAAGAATTTTTTTATATATTCTGGATACAAGTCCCTTATTGGATACATGATTTCCAGATATTTTCTCCCATATTTGTGAATTGTCTTTTCACTTTCTTGATAATATCATTTGAACCATATTTTTTAAAATTTTGATGAAGCCAAACTTATCCATCTTCCCTTTTATTACTTATCCCGGTGTCATAGCTAAGAATCCATTACCTACCCTGAGGTCACAGATACTTACAAATATATATTTTATTCTAAGAGTTATATATTTTTAGCTCCTACATTTAGGTGAATAATCCATTTTGAGTTAGGCTTTTTTTTTTTTTTTTTTTTGACTGCCCTGTGGCATATGGAGTTCCTGGGCCAGGAATCAGAACTAAGCCACCGTTTCAATCTATACCCCAGCTGCGGCAGCTCCAGATCCTTAACCCCCTCTGCCGGACTAGGAGTTTGGACCTGTGTTCCAGTGCTCCAGAGATGCCACCGACCCCACTACACCACAGCAGGAACTCGAGTTAGTTTTTATATATGGTGTGAAGCATGGTCCACCCTCATTCTTTTGCAAGTGACTATCCAATTGTCCCAACATTATTTGTTGAAAAGTCTTTCCCTACTTCCCATTGAATTGCCTTGGCACCCTTGTTAAAAAACAATTGTTCATAAATGTAGTATATTTCTGGAGTTCAAGCTTTGGCTCAGTGGGTTAAGGACCAGATATTATCTCTGTGAGAATGTAGGTTTGATCCCCGGCCTCTCTCAGTGGGTTAAGGCTCCAGCATTGCAGCAAGGTGCATCAAAGGTCTCAGATGCAGCTCAGATCTAGCACTTCTGTGACTGTGCCCTAGGCATCAGCTGCAGTTTCAATTCAGCCCCTACCCCCAAGAACTTCCATATGCCGTAGGTGCTGCCATGAAAATAAATAAATAAATAAATGTAGTGTATTTCTGAATTCTCTTCTGTAGATCTATAGATCTATCCTTCTGCCAGTACCACACTGTTTTGAAATTGGAAAGTGTGTTGAAAAGCTGGAGCTGGTGTATTGAAACAAGAATATGCAGATTATGACCTGCTGATGAGAGGGCACTAGCCACCCACACAGGGTCCTCAAGTCCTTCAGCATCTAAGCTCCCACTATGGGGAAGTGAAACTCACAGGATCATTTTGATTGAAGGTGGTTTCAGTATACCCACACAAAGGAAGTAAAGCCACAAGAATTTTTACTTATAGATCACAGAAAGGGGGGTGGTCTATACCTGGGGGAACTGGGGGAAGGGCAGTCCTGGGTCCCAGGCCAGGGGTGAGCAGGAGGTAGAGAGCAGAGTAGCAAGAACCTATTACTTATAAGGGAGTTGGGGCAAAGGCCACTAACTTTTTACAAGCTTAACTCTTAAGTGGTTAGTTTCAAAGGCACCCTAGGAAAAGCAAAGTGGGAACTTGACAGTGAGCATCCCAAATTCAGGTCCTTATCTGAATGTTCAGACTCTGGGTGTGAGCAGAGTTATCACACTGTAAAATGCCAAGGCAGGAGTTCAGAACTCTGAATGTTTTTCTAATTTAAGATTGTTTGGTTTTCTGGGTCCCCTTCTATTCCGACACCAAGGCAATACTTCAGTGTAATTCTGACACTAACTACCTACAGTTAGTATCAGATTCCACAGGTTTAAGGTCACAGGATTAGGTCCAACAAAACTGCCCTTATTTCAGATGCCAGCTTCACGTGGAGTCCCCAGGTTAGCTACACTTATGACAGACTAGCCACAAATCCAGGAGGTTCCCATGACCCCTCTTAGGTTCAACAATCCACCAGAATGATTCATAGAACTCAGGAAAAAATTATGTGTATGATTACAGTTGGATTATAAAGGATACAAATGAAGAGACATAGTACAAGTTCTAGAGGGTCCTGAGAGAAGTTTTCATGCCCTCTCCCCATGGGACCAGGGCACATCACCCTCCCAGCACCATCAGTGTTTTCATCTACCAGGAAGCTTCAATGAGCTTTGCTGTCCAGAGTTTCTACGGGATTTTTATCATGTAAATATTATTGATCTAATCATTGGCCATATGGTTGAATTCAACCTTCTGTCTCCCTCCTTTCCCTCAGGGCGGGGCTGGCTCAGAGCCCCAATCTTCTAACCACATCCTTTGTCTTTTTGGTGACCAGCCCCCTCCACCTCATTCATTGGCATGAACTCAGGAGTGATTCAGGGAGCTCATGAATAACACATACACTTATCATTCAAGAAATTATGGGGATTTAGGAAGTTCCTTGCACCACAGCAGCTTAAGGGTCCAGTGTTGCTGCAGCTGTGGCACAGGCTACAACTGTGACAATGGTTCAATTATTGGCCCAGGAACAAGTGTGGCCAAAAAAACAGAAAGAAAGAAATTCCAAAGATTTAGAATATCCCTCCAGGAACCAGAGACAAGCTTTTTTATTATGCAACCCTTCCATTTCTGTAATTTTATAATCAGTTTGTCAATATCTGAAAAAACAAATTCATCTAGAATTTTCATAAGGATTGCTGAGTCTGTAGATCAATGTGGGGAGTATTCAATATTAAAACAATGATATAAGGCTTCTGATCCATGAACGTAAGAATTCTCTTCATTTATTTAGATCATATTTAATTTCTTTCAACTATGTTTTATCATTTCAGTATAAAAGCCATGTGCTTATTTTATTAGAGTTATTCCTAAGTATTTTATTCTTTCTGATGCTCTTGTAAATGGAATTATTTTTTTAATTTTGTTTTCAAATTCTTTATTGCTAATGTATAGAAAACAATTTTTTTAAGGGCCTCACCTGCGGCATATGGAAGTTCACAGGCTAGGGGTTGAATTGGAGTTGCAGCTGGCCTACGCCACAGCCACAGCAATGTCAGATCCGAACCGCCTCTGTGACCTATACTGCAGCTCACAGAAATGCCGGATCCTTAACCCACTGAGTGAGGCCAGGGATCGAACCCACAACCTCATGGATACTAGTTGGGTTCATTGCTGCTGAGCTATCATGGAAACTCCAGAAAACAATTGATCTTAAAAAAAAATTTTTTTGGCTGCACCCGCAGCATGCAAAAATTCCCAGGCCAGGGTTTGAACCTGAGCCACAGCGGAGACCTAAGCCACAGCAGTAACAACACTGGATCCTTAACCACTAGGCCACCAGAGAACTCTTAATTTTTTAATTTAAATATTTTACTATTTAAAAATAGGAACAGATATCTTAGTTGATGATTTTAATGCTTTTTCAAATACAGGAAGATGCAAGGGTTTGGGTCTTAAATTTTTCTCCTGAAAATATCTATCTGAAAGCCTATTCTGCCAGGCTCCCCAGGGCACATGGTGCCTTATTCCAGATATCTGCCCTGGACTTCTTTCTTGATGTGTTGAAGGTCAGCTACTACAGTAGCTAATGACACAATCCTTATAAAGCTGGTCAGTGAGTAATATTATTCAGTTAGCATCTGATTCAGTTATCTAGGTAATGCTAGCCTGATATAATGGATTGGGAAATTTCCCTTCTATTTTCTAGAAGAGTTTATGAAGGATTGGTGTCCAGTTTTCTTTAAATATTCAGTAGATTTCACTGTGAAGCCACATGGACCTGGTCTTTTCTTTGTGGGAAGATTGTTATTTACTAATTCAGTCTTTTATTATAAGTCTATTCAGAATTTCTATTTCTTCTAACATCAGTTTTCTTTCACTTTTTTATGGCCACACCCATAGCATATGGAAGTTTCCTGGCCAGGGATTGATTGAACCACGCCTCTACAGTGACCTGCTTTTTAGGGCTGCACCTACAACATATGGAAGTTCCCAGGCTAGGGACTGAATGGGAGCTGTAGCTGCTGGCCTACACCACAGCCACAGCAACACTAGATCCTTAACCCACTGAGAGAGGCCAGGGATCAAACTCAAATCCTCATGGATACTAGTCAGATTCGTTTCCACCACACCACAACAGGAACTCCTGAAATCAGATTCTTAACCCATTGTGCCACAGCAGGAACCCCTCGAGTCACTTTTGTTAATTTGTCTTTCTATGAATGTATCCATTTCACCTAAATTATTTAATTTGTTGGCATATGCTTATGTTTTTCCCTTATAATTCCCTCTTTCATTCCTAATTTTAGTAATTTAAGTCTTTGCTTTCTGTTTCTTGGATAGTCTAGCTAAAGGTTTTTCAGTTTGTCTATTGTATTAATCTTTTCAAAGAATCAACTTGTGGTTTCATTGACTATTCTCTATTTTTTCTACGCTTTTATTCTTTTATTCTTCATTTATTTCTGCTCTAACCTTTATTATTTCCTCCCTTCTGCTTGCTTTGTATTTAGTTTGTTTTTCCTTTTCTAGTTTCTTAAGGCAGAAGTTTAGTTTATTGATTTGAGGTCTTTCTTCTTTTCTAAATATACGTTTATAGCTATAAATTTCCCTCTAAGCATTGCTTCTGAATCCTATATGTCTTGGTATATTGTATTTTTGTTTTCATTTATCTCAAAGCATTTCCTAATTTCCTCTGGGGTTTCTTTTTTCACCCTTTGCTTCTACTAGGTTTGAACGAAAGCAAGTTTCATACAGAATTCTTCCACCACTAAGGACATTTAGCAAGCAGGCATGAAATAGCCATACAATTTATTCTAGAATCTCCAAGTCCCAGCTCTGTTCCTCTTTGTTTCCCCCAAAACACCTTACACAAAAGGTTCAGCTGAGACAAATAAAAAGACATTCCAAGAAGTTCCCTTGTTGCACAGCAGATTAAGGATCCGGTGTTTGCATTGCAGCAGCTTGGGTCTCTACTATGACCTGGGTTTAGTCCCTGGCCTGGGAACTTCCATATGCTGTGGGTGCAGCCAAAAAAAAAAAGTATTCCAGTGGCAGGGTATGATCAAGGAGCCTCCCAACCACTATAGGACACAGGAACATTTAAGAATCAAAGCTGGAATGCTATCTTGAGTACAGGAGAGTGAAAGTCTCACTAGATTTTTATATCTTATTATCGTCAGGATGAAGACACCCCCTAAAGTAATTCTAATTAGTCCACATATCTTAAACACCACTCATCTTATTAATGGAAAACTTATTTTAACATTGATCATCTCAATGAGCAGAACTTCTAGAGTTCAGAAAAGTGAAGACAGCTTAAGCACTTGTAGGAGCTGCCTTTGATTAAATCCCCTTGTCATCCAAGAGTGTGTATGGTGATGAGAGAGGAGCACACCCGCCCAGGGGGTTGACCAATGCCAAAACACACATTCTATCTCGGTGTCTATGCAGAAATAATATAAAGAAAATTGTGGGTCACGTCACAGTGTATTGCAGGGGAAAATATCTCTGGATAAAACTTTATACATAAACCCGGTTTTATTTTTTGAAAACACATCAGAACTGCGAGAAGAACATATAATGAATAGCTAAGAAAATGTACAGGAACCCCTCCAATGTTCCTTGGGACAATGTGCAAACAAGTGTGATGCTTCACTGCCCAGACCCACAGCCTGTTTATTCTGCCCCAGTCCTGGTGCCAAGGAAACCGAGGAACATTGTGGGCATTTTCATTGATGTTAACCCTAAAGAGTCATGTGAAAATCTTTCATTTCCTGTTTTCAAGCCTACCCTTGGCAGAATACATTCTACGGGGTACTCCAAGAGTTTCAAGTAGGCCCACTTATCTTTGCCTGCAATCTATAGTTCCTCCCCCTCTTCTGCCTCCAAAAGCACCACAAACATTTAATATGCTGGAGAGGTCAGTTTGAATGCAAAATAAGAAAGTTGTTACCAGGGAGGACAAATAGGAGAGTGGAGCAGGGAGGCCAGCTAGGAGGCTCCAGCAGGCCAGAGCAAATGGAACTGTTGCAGTCATGGTGGCACTGGTATCCCAGTTCTCCTGAAAAGTCCTAATAGCTTGAACAAGGAAGCTGCCACCCACTGGGACTGTGCTTACCAAGCAGGTTGTAGTAGCTGCCATGTCCCTCCTCTTCTGCTCCAGGCTCCCTTGTTGATGTCAACCAGAGAAACCATATGAAGATGCCCCATCACCACCATCCATGCTCACCAGGACAATGCTAGGTGACGCAGTTAGTTGACAAATTATTAACAACAACAACAACAACAAAATAAAAGCCAACAGAGGACCTAGGCTAAAGGAAACTCAAGAGACAGGCAAACCTGGAGTTCCTGCTGGGGCAAAGTGGGTTAAGTATCCTATGTTGTCTCTGAGGGTTTGATCCCTGGACCAGGAACTTCCATACGGCACAGGTGCAGCTGAAAAGAAAAAAAAAGGGAGAAAGACACACAAACCTAATGAAATTTTGAATCATGATGCCATCAGACCAACTGAAAAAAGAGACTTGGGAACACTTGAGAAAATGTGAATATTGATTACCTGATTTTAAAGAATTATTATTAACTCTGCTAGGTGTCATAATAGCATTGCAGTCATGGTTTTTATATATATATTATATGTATATATATAATATATATATATATTTCTTAGAGATACCTGTTAAAGCATTTACAGATAAAATATGATTCTGGGGAGTTCCCTGGTGGCTCAATGGGTTAAGAATCCAGCATTGTCACTGGTGTGGCTTGGGTCACTGCTGTGGCATGGGTTCAATCATGGGCTGGGAACTTCTGTATCCCTCGGGCATAGCCAAAAACAAAAACAAAATATGATTCTGGAGTCATGGGAGTCATGAAAAACTCCTATGCCCCAACACGGTATTTCCTAATTACATCTTACATCCCTTTTTATCTTCATACGCACATTTTTTTCCATGCCTGTAGCCAATAAGACACCAAAACTTTTATGATCTGAGAACACATGCTGATTTTGAGAAGGGGCTCACCTATTTGGAATGTCATTGGTAACACCTGAACATAAAGCTTTTGATTTGCCCTTGACAACTACAGTCTTGCCCTTTTCTTTAACAGGAGCATTAATTCCTTAGGGATTATGATGGTTAACTTTATGTGTCAACTTGACTAGGCTAAATGATGCCTAGATATCTGGTTAACATTTTTTCTGGGTGTATCTCTGAGGATGTTTCTGGAAGAGATTAGAATTTGAATTAGGGACCTGAGTAACGCAGATGGCCCTCCGAGGTGGGTGGGCATCATCCAAACTATTGAGGACTCTGATAGAACAAAATGTTGGAGGAAGGGAATTCCCTTGCAGTGCAACAGGTTAAGAACCCAGTGATGTCACTGCATCAGCTTGGGTCGCTGCTGTGGCACGGGTTTAATCTCTGGCCCATACACCTCCACATGCCACAGGTGCAGCCAAAAAAAGAAAAGAAAGAAAGAAGAAAAGAAAAAAGGCAGAGGAAGGGCATATTGGCTGTTTCTGCTTGAACCGAGACATCCATCTTCCACCCTTGGAGCTGTTGCTCAGGTTTTCATACTCAGTTAGGGACTTACATCATCAGCTCCCTACTGGCAAGCCTTCAGGCTTAGGCTGAATCACATCACTGGCTTTCTGGTACTCTAGATGCAGATGGCAGATGGTGGAACAGCCTGGCTTCCATAACCACATGAGTCAATTCCTATAATAAACTGTGTCTCCCATTGGCTCTGTTTTTCTGCAAGGCCCTGACTAATGCATGGTCGTTCCCTTGAATATGCATTTTGGGGATGCTCAACAGGAAAAAAATTTCCTATGTGCTTGTGGAAAGCAGTGATGATATTCCTGGCTTTGGAATCAGTCAAATCTTCCCAGAACCATCATTACTAACAGTGAGACCTTGTGATTGATCTTTCACCTCTCTGAATCTTACCTCTTACTCTGCAAAGTGGTGATATTAATACCATAATACAGAATTTTAGTGGAGCTGACATGAATTAGTGCCCTTAGCACAGTGCCTGGTTCATAAGAAGTGCTTAGTAAATGCCTGCTGTTGGTATAGGTTGCTTCTTTTGGCCTCTTGGTTTTTTGTTTGTTTTTTCAGGTTTGGAATGAGTTGGCCCAGGAGAATATTTTTCATACCAAGTTTAGGTAAGTAGGATATTACCTTAGGGAAGCAAAACTGGATTGTAAATGCCACTAAGAAAACTTAAAACTGAATCCATTATATTACATTAGGCAAAGTGTTTCATTCATTTTTTTTTCCTCTTACTATCAGGACAAAAATGATGGATATGGAGAGAAATGAAGAGAAATCTGTAGGCATTTCACAAGTAAAGGCCTTACTCACTGATTAAATACAAACAAAAAATACAGGTGTCAATGATGATGCTTAGGGTTTTAATTAGAAAGAGAAAAAAATCTTCTGACAGATGAAACTGGCCTAGTAATATCAGGTGAACCCTGGTGTTTCATGTTAAATAATTTCACAGAACATCCGCATCAAACCAGCACTAAGATGTGATTTTCATGGATCAAGATAAAAACAAGACCACTTTGTAATCAGGTCTGAACACAGACAAAAATGTGAACATTGTCCAAACCACAAAAGTGACCAAACATCTCCCATCTTGGCTAATAGGAAGGACTGCTGTTTCTTTACCAGTTATACATTTAGCCTCCCTTCATTCCTCCCACCTTCTAGAAAAGATTGCCTAAATACCCGTACAGCAGAGCCCTGCTTCCTGGAGCCCTCTCCCAAATCGCCTATGACACACCCAAATCCAGTGAGACTCCTTTCCCAATACCTTGTTCCTGGCACCCTCTCTCACTGCCTTATCTCAATAAATCCATCTTTTGTTCAAATGTAGGTGTATTCTTGGTGGTCTTTGGCTGAGGGGCATTGATTTTGGTATAAGGAACTCAGATTAGATGACCGTGCTGGTGCCACTTCCTGGGATGGGGGAAATGGGTGTGATTAGTGGTTGAGATGACCAACTCGGATGGCCCCTCTGGCAAGTCCTGGACCCAGATTGTAAGGCTTGCCAGGACCTCTCACAAGCGCTCTGAGGTGTTCTCTGATCCTCCACGCTGTTCCTTCTAAGGCATTACCAACTTCATTTATGTTGAAACAGAAGGAATTAGCAGCTCATTTTTAATGTGTACCAGATGCCAGGGAGTGTTTGAAGGGCTCTAGATGTTTTCATTCATTTACTTCTCCTATCAGCCTTATGACCGTTGATACTACTATTTTTGGGTTTTACTGATGAGATACCTGAGGTACAGAGGTTCCCTAACTTGCACAGCAATGATTCGAACCCAGGTCTTACTCCAGGTTGGCCAGTGTCACCCTGGACTCCTGGGTAACTAGGCCGAGGCGGCCATCTTGCCTGTAGTACGTACGGACTGCAAGTCCCGGCAGCCCTCGCGGTGGCAGCCTTCTGCACACAACAAATCCCGGCCTGCCCCTGGGCGGTCCGGGGTGGAGGGTTCTAGAAGGAGTGACGTGGGGTCTGGAGCGGGCTCGGAGGCGGGTGCCTCACGGCAGTAGCTGTGGCCGCAGCGCCGGGCCTGGGGACGTGGGCGGTCGGAGCCGCGAACGCAGCTTCCTCATCTCCCCGGCCATGGCCGCGCTTGGCCGGCCCTTCAGCGGCCTCCCCCTGAGCGGCGGCTCGGACTTCCTGCAGCCGTCGCCGGCCTTCCCCGGCCGGGCCTTCCCGCCGGGGGCGGACGGCGCCGAGCTGACCCCGCGGCCGGGACCCCGCGCTGCCCCGAGCAGCCCCGGCGGGAGCGCGGCGCGCGGACGGTGAGGAGCCCGGCGGGCGGGCAGGCGCGGGCTCGTTGACACTCCCCATGACCCTCGGCGGGGTCTTCTCCGTCCCAGGTTGCTGAGGCAGAGAGTGAGCCCCAGAGTCCGTTACCGTAAGTCGCCTGAGGTCGCACAGCGCGGGCGTCCGGCTCGGACCTCGGGCTGCCTGTGCCTCGGTGAGTGAGGAGAAAGTCCCGAGTTCGCCCAGGGAGAGCGGAGATGGGAACCCGGGCCGACCCGAGCCTGGGTCGGACCGCGGGGCGGCCGCGGCTACTGGTAACCTTTCGGCGCCTCTCGGACACTGAGTTTCTTCATCCCCAACTTGGGACAGAAATGGGTCCTCCTAGTGAGAGTATAAAGTGCTTAGCACAGTCCTTGTCCCGAATGCGTTCTTATGCCCCAGATAAATCTCCCACGGTTTCGACCAAATGAGAAGTTTAGATTGCAGTTTCTATGCATGTCAGGACCACCCAGCATTTATACCTGACTGACCTTGTTACCGGCACTTCCATCCCCCTCGGCAAGGAAGGGGACAGCTGATAGGTGTGGGCTGGGCAGGATATCGGAGGTAGAGTAGATGTAATAAATTTCTCATCTGACTTGATTTTTGTTTGTTTCAGCAGTGTTTCTGATCACTGTAGAAAGAAACACAAGCGAGAGGAGGAGGAGGATGATGAGTAAGTTTCAGGTGCCTTTTTATTCACTTAATGGTCACTTAATTTAACCTATTTTCTGTCCACAACTGCTTGTTTTAAGTGAGTTGAAATATTAGGTGTCTGTGAAAGGAGGCTCAGGGAACTAATAACGAGTCGCTTTTTAGAGAAGGGAGCTAAGCAGGTCGGAGGTAAACTTTTCACTCTTGGGCAATTGTAATCCTTGAATTTTGAGCCTTGTGAATATTATTACATGCGCAGAGTAAAAGAATTCACAGAAGGCTACATATTGAAAAGTCTTAAAACTCTTTGCTCCCAGTTCTACCCAGAGGTTACATTTGTTACCTGTTTCCTATTTCTCCTAAGGAAGATATTATAAACAAGTTTATAACTGTGTATACTTCTGGTTTTTTAGATTTGTAGCCCGATACTATTCACACTGCAACGCGTTGGTCTTTTCATTTTACTCTCCTGGGGCACATAGAGTTCTACCTAACTTTTTCAAAAGTTGAATTCTATTGTAAGGCTAGGTATAGGTCATTAAGCAGTCAGCTAGTGTTGGATTTCTGAGTTAATTGGAACCTTTTGTTATTACTAACAGATCTACCATGCCTGTCATTTTTTTTATTAAAGTATATTTGATTTACAGTGTCAATTTTTGTTGTACAGCAAAGGACTATCATTCTTTTTAAGTTCTTTGTATATATTTGCAAGTAGATAAAGGAATTTAATTGTTGGATTTTAAAGCCTATGCGTTTTGAATTTTGAAGAAGAGTTGTTGTCAGTGTATAGGCCTTAGGCCTTTTATCAGTGGGTATGGCTGTTTCTCCATCTTCTCACCAGAACTGTATTTTCAAACTTTTTGATCACCACTTAGCTGTTAGGTAAAAATTGCATGTCATAGGCAGTCTAAATTTTTTTTTTTCTTTTGTGTTTTTAGGTTCTCACCTGCAGCATATGGAGGTTCCCAGGCTAGGGGTCTAATCAGAGCTGTTGCTGCTGCCTACACCAGGGCCACAGCAACATCAGATCCTTAACCCACTGTGCAAGGCCAGGGATTGAATCTGCAACCTCATGGTTCCTAGTCGGATTTGTTTCCGCTGCGCCACAACGGGAACTCCTCATAGGCAGTCTAATTTAAGAGTAAGAGACTTCCTCAAAGAGGATACCCAAATAACTGATCAAATGGAAAGATGTTCAACCTCATCATTCTGTAGGGAAATGCCTCTTAAAAGCACAGTGGGAAAATGGGAGAAAACCACATCTTTCTGGACCCCATGTTGGTACCCCTTCCACCTTTGAGAGATAAAAATCTCTCTAGGACAATAGAGAAGGGGACTCTTCTCCCGCCTCCCAGCTGTCCTGGGAGCTATTTGCTTTTCTTTAATAAAGACTTTGCTTGCTTTAAAAAAAAAAAAACAAAAAACACAGTGGGATAGTACTCTACCACTGGTATTGGAGGGTTACAGAGCACCAGGAACTCTTCAAACACTGTGGATGAGAATATAAATTGATACTCTTTGGGAAACAATTTTGTGTTAGCTAATGAGTTGAAGGCATGCATACGTACCTATTTACCCAGCTGTTCTCATCAGGAGACACAAGAAAGTTCATAGCACCCTTATTCATGAGTTCAAAATTGGAATGTCCTGGAGTTCCCATTGTGGGCCAGTGGTTAACGAATCCTACTAGGAACCATGAGGTTTTGGGTTCGATCCCTGGCCTTGCTCAGTGGGTTAAGGATCCAGTGTTGCTGTGAGCTGTGGTATAGGTCACAGACTCAGCTTGGATCCTGAGTTGCTGTGGTTGCACCGTAGGCCAGCGGCTACAGCTCCATTTAGACCCCCTAGCTCCACGTGCCATGGGTGCGGCCCTAGAAAAGGCAAAAAGACCAAAAAAAAAAAAAAAACTCACCTGTCAACATAGAGGTGTCTTATAAGCAAAGTAGGAGCAAAAGAAACTTTACAAGAATGTATATGTAGGGGTTCCCATCGTGGCGCAGTGGTTAACAAATCTGACTAGGAACCATGAGGTTGTGGGTTTGATCCCTGGCCTTGCTCAGTGGGTTAAGGATGCAGCGTTGCTGTGAGCTGTGGTGTAGGTTGCAGACATGGCTCGGATCCTAAGTTGCTGTGGCTCTGGTGTAGGCTGATGGCTATGGCTCTGATTCGACCTCTAGCCTGGGAATCTCCATATGCCGAGGGAGCGGCCCAAGAAATAGCAAAAAGAAAAAAGAAAAAAAAAAGAATGTATATGTATATAGTATAATTCCTTAGGTTCAAAGCAGGCAAAACTAAAAACCATATAAGGTTGCATATCTACATACATGATAATGTATTTTTTTTTAAATGAAGTGATTACCTAAAAGATGGTATTTGCCTATAGAGAGAAGGGAATAGAGTACCATTTTAGATCCTGGTAACAGTCTATATTTTGAATATTTTCATGGATTTTTGTTTCGTAACTATTAAATTGTATGTACTTTAAGGAGTGTAGGGATTTTATCATTACATAAAGTAGATCACTGTAGTAATTTGTATTTTGTAAGTTATATGCAATGTTGAACATCTTTTCCTTTAAGCCATTTGTATTCGATTTTGTGTGAATTTTTCATGTTTCTGTAAATTTTTTATTGGCTTACTGGTTTATTGATTTTTTTCTTGCTAACTTTAAGACAGTTTATTATGTATGTTGTGTTTTCCCCAGATTTGTTGTTTGTCTTTTAGCTTTGTGTATGACTTTTTTTTCTTTTGCCAGCAGAAACTGGATATTCTCACCTGGTTGATACATAGACTAATGAGATATTAGATTCGAAAGTTGCCTTAGTTTTAAAAAAAAAACCTCTAGGGAGTTGCTTTTGTGGCTCAGCAGTAACGAACCCGACTAGTATCCATGAGGATGCGGCTTCAATCCCTGGTCTTGCTCCGTGGGTTAAGGATCTGGCATTGTCGTGAGCTGTGGTGCAGGCTGCAAATTTGGCTCAGATCCTGCATTGCTGTAACTGTGGGGTAGGCCAGCAGCTGCAGTTCCAATTCAACCCCAAGCCTGGGAACTTCCATATGCTTAGAATGCAACCCTAAAAAGAAGAAAAAAAAAACCGACAAACCTCTGGAGGAGACAATATTTTTGTCTTTTATTGCCTTGAGATTGCTGTTTTAAACAGGGACCTCTTTGCTTTTATCTTTTGGGATTCCCTATAAGAGATTATTGAATAAAGGGTTCCAATGTCATAAATAAAAAGATTGAAGTATAAAAACAATTGACTTTAAAAGTTAACCATATTTAATTTACAGATGGAGAGATAGAGGCCTGGGAGGATAAGGGACTGGACAGTTGGATGTCAGATGCCTGAGGGGTACTGCCCACTTGCTGCTTCCAAAGTTCTCATCAAAACTTTAAAGTCTTTTTTTTTTTTTTTTTTGCTTTTTAGGGCCAAACCTGTGGCCTTTGAGGCTCCCAGGCTAGGGGTCTATTTGGAGCTACAGCTGCCGGCCTACACCACAGCCACAGAAATGCAGAATCCAAGCCACTTCTGCAACCTACACTACAGCTCACATCAACAGAGGATTCTTAAACCGTTGAGCAAAGCTGGGGATCAAACCTGCGACCTCATGGATACTATCGGATTTGTTTCTGCTGAGCCATGACAGAAACTCCAGAACTTTAAAGTCTTTTATGTCACATTTTCCTTGAGACTTAATCATCATTGATCTCTAATTATTTGCCAAGTGGATCTAGAGACATGAAATAGCCCAAATTATATTGGCGATCAGAGATTAGAATCCAACTCTGATACTCAGTTATGTTTAATAGTTGAATTTTTAGCTATGCTAGGAAGTTACCTATTCCTTCTAGATTTATTCTTTTTCTTAGGTGATTTCTTATGTGTATAACTTCTGCTTTCTAAATCATCACATATTTGAACTAATATTACAGAAGTGTTTAATGTATGGGTAGACATTCTTAATACTTCCTTATGAATTAAGATTAATTACAAACTAAACATTTCATAGTTCATTCCAATCAAAAATCTATGTTCAAGAGAGCGTTATTAACTTGTCAGACTTTGTATTGCCTGAGACTTTAATGTTGATTTTCATAGTCTTAACATGAAATAAAAACTTCTCCCTTTAAAATACATACTGTTCCTTTTGACTCTGAGTTTAGAATCAGAAGCTGTGGGGACCATTAATGAATCTTTTGATTGCAGATTCTGGTCTCTGGATTGCACTTGCAGTTGCCCAGGCAATAAAGTACTTGCAGTCTAAATATCTAAGTAGAGCAGGGCAGGTTGTCTATTTAACTTGTTTCAGGAAAGCTTTCAGTTAAACGCTTAGCATTGTTGTAGTGCTTGTAGATACTAGTTTGTGGTAAGAGCTTGAGCTGTTGAACTTCCCTGATAAAGCAGGAGGTTTTAGTGAACATGATGTAGAGGTAGGATTCAGGGGTTACCTTTGGGGTCTGGTACCCAAAACACAGCTCAGCCTAAACATGACACCTTGGAAAGGGCGCTTTAATTTTTTAGGTCCTAGTTTCCACATCTGCAAAACAGAGCTATTGGATTTGATGAATTCTAAAGTCTCAATGAAATATAAAATCTTATAGGCAGTTAGTTTATGTTGCAGTGTGGGAGAAAAGTGCACCCTATTATAAGTCAGGAACCCCAAGAGCAAATGACAGCCCTTGACATTTTTGGAGAGAAGAAATCAGCAGTATCGTTTGCATGTAGTACATCTGTGTAATACTTGCTACACACCTGATGAGGAATATATTTTTGCCCTGAGGGAATATTGGATGCCTGCAGACTATTACCTCATATGACTGGTGTGATGGAACAGCAGCTGTATGAAAAAAGTATGGCTGGCACTGAATTGCTGCTTTGTAATTTTTGGTTTCTTTACCTCCCATCAAACCTTTCCAGAGCTGAATAAGTAGGAATGATTTCAAGTTACCACATTGAGCACTTCTGACCTGAAAAGGCAAAATCTTGCAGGTGCAACCTAATTTGACAAGTATCAAAGGGAAACATCTCAGGGAAGCTTCGAGAATGACAGAAAAGAAAATACATGGTTTTCCATCTTGCAATCACATACTGTTAAAAATTAAGAGTTTTGGAATTCCCATCCTGGCACAGCGGAAACGAATCCGACTAGGAACCATGAGGTTACAGGTTCAATCCCTAGCCTCGCTCAGTGGGTTAAGGATCTGGCATTGCCATGAGCTGTGGTGTAGGTTGCAGACACGGCTTGGATCCTGCATTGCTGAGGCTGTGGTGTAAACAGTTGTAGCTCTAATTTGACCCCTAGCTGGGGAACCTCCATATGCTATGGATGCAGCCCTGAAGGGGGGGGATAAAAATTAGAGCTTTTTTGATAGAAGAATTTGATAAGAGATGGGGATGATAAACATTTCATTTATATTGGTCAAGATTTTTATTAATTTTTTTTTAAAATTTCAGTTGCCCAGTGAGAAAGAAAAGGTTGACTGAAGCAGGGCTCTGTGCTAGTCCTAATGACTGGATTCTTTGTGCACATCAGAATATAGAGGGTCATGGAGTAAATCCTTGCTCTAGCGGCCTTTCTGCACCTGGTATATTAGATGTTATTTGTGAAGAAATGGATCAGACAACAGGAGAACCACAGTGTGAAGTTGCCCGAAGGAGGCTTCAGGAAATTGAGGACAGGTAAATGGACAGCATTTATTGGCTCTTTGGCTTGTTGCTGATCTTTTGTAACATCTCTACTCTTTCCAGCTACTCTTAATTTGTCATTTGATGATGCCTTGATCCTTACTCAGCCTATCAGACTTTATATAAAAATCAGGAATCTCAAAGTATATGCTTTAAATGTTAAACTCTTCTCATAGAACTGTACTAAATATTTTCACTTAACTATCTGAATATTTTTGGTTTATGAAGGTTTTTAGGGACACATTGTTCAAATTTGCCTCTAATGTGGAACTTTTTCATTAAATGTTGAATGTCTCTTTCATATATACTTCTTTCTCCCAGGTATAGTCTCATCTTGATCTTTTGCTTTAGCTCCTATTGCTTTTATCCTTTTTTATTTTAAAAATTTTGTCCAATTCAGAGTTCCCGTCATGGCTCAGTGGTTAATGAATCCGACTAGGAACCATGAGGTTACAGGTTCAATCCCTGGCCTTGCTCAGTGGGTTAAGGATCCGGCATTGCCGTGAGCTGTGGTGTAGGTCGCAGACATGGCTCAGATCCCGAGTTGCTATGGCTCTGGCGTAGGCCGGCGGCTACAGCTCCAATTAGACCCCCAGCCTGGGAACCTCCATATGCTGCAGGAGTGGCCTAAGAAATGGCAAAAAGACAAAAACATTTTAAAAAAAATTTTCGTCCAACTAATAGAATAGCGTGACTAATACTTTTTCTTTTCTGCCTGTACCTTTTTTTTTCTTTCTTTCTTTTTTGGCTGCCCTGTGGCATACCTCTGCCTTTCCTTAGAATAATTGACGAAGATGAAGAAGTTGAAGCTGACAGAAATATAAACCATCTCCCCAGCCTTGTCCTTTCTGATACCATGAAAACAGGTTTGAAGAGGGAATTTGATGAAGTCTTTACAAAGAAAATGATTGAGTCCATGTAAGTTTTGGTTTCTGTTCAGTTATGATCTTGGAGGGAAATCCAAAATTGGAGACCCTTCTTTTTTGCTTTTTAGGGCCACACCCGCAGCATATGGAAGTTCCCAGGCTAAGGGTTGAATCGGAGCTATAGCAGCAGGCCTACAACACAGCCATGCCAGATCCAAGCCACGTCTTCAACCTACGCCAATGCTCCCAGCAACGTTGGATCCTTAACCCACTGAGTGAGGCCAGGGATCAAACCCACATCCTCATGGATACTAGTTCAAGTTTGTTACCACTGAGCCACAACAGGAACTCCTGGAGACCCTTTCTTAATTCACTGGGGTGAGCAGATTCTCTGTGCAGGTAGGAGTTAGAAGAATGCAGGAGTGGCTATCTTGCCTGCTTACTCCTGGATTGTTTTGAAGTCTTGAAATGAACTGATAGTCTAACATTTGGTAATGTGAGGATTGGCAAGAAAGAGTCCATTCTCCTAAATTCCTGAGATAGGATGTGGGTACCATATTTCAAAATGTCCTGTTTATCTGGCTCTCTAAGTTATCTATGACCACCATTAAGACCTAGGAAACAAAACAAAAAGTCTCCTAGCATTTAAAAAAAGATGTCACAAAAGCCAGAATCTAAAACTCAGATTCTTGTCTTTTTTTTTTTTTTTTAGGGCTGTGCCCACGACATATGGAAGTTCCCAGGCTAAAGGTCAAATCAGAGCTGCAGCTGCTGGCCTGTGCCACATCCACAGCAACTCAGGATCCATTCCTTGTCTTCGACCTACACCACAGCTCAAGGCAGTGCCAGATCCTTAACCCACTGAGCAGGGCCAGGAATGGAACCCGCATCCTCATGGATGCTAGTCGGGTTTATTACTCTTGAGCCACAGTGGGAACACCTGAAAATTCTTAGGATACCAGGCCCACTGATGCCAGGTAAATGAGGCATCATAACCTTTAGATACAGTGGATTCAGCTGCCCCTCACAGGGATTTTGCATTAGCCTCCTAGTGTGAGCTTATAGTTAACTACCCATCCCTGAGGGTGGGTAAATAGTTTAGCCAAGAGTCAGCAGGTCACGTTGCCCTCCAGCCTAAAACATAGCACTTTCTGTTCTTGATAGTTTTCCAGAAGCTAGCTTTTGAGGGGTTAGGGGTGGTGGGAAAGGTGTTCTTCGTTGTTTGTGTTTTATTTTGCCTTACTTGCCCTTGGGTCCCAGAAACCATCAAACTATCACTTGGTGGGGAGGGGTGGGGGATAGGCACAGATAATGGCTTACTGCAAAAAGTGTTATACTTCATAGCTATACTAAGTAAAAGCCGAACTGAGATATTTTTAGGGTGTTTGGCCAGTGTTTCATTTATAATGGTTTAGTACAAGATAGTAGCACACATGTGCTAAAATTAACCACAATTTAAGAAAAAATTAAGTTAAATCATGGGCTCCTATTTCTCACACTGAATATTTATATTCAGATCATAGCATCAGTACAACCAGTTGGTTTGGTTGAAAAGACATACAGAACTTTTAAAATTTTATGTACTGGAGTGGCCTTCTAAAGATTCATTTGGATTGTCATAAAGCTCCTGTTTTGGTGCCATCAATTCTTAACTCTAGATGTTAGATAGCAAACATTAGTTTTTCAATGTATCTTTTATTTTCATGTTGTAAAATTATTGACAAAAATCTATATTTTAATGTCTTAGGAGCCGTCCTTCCATGGAGCTTGTGCTCTGGAAACCTCTCCCTGAACTCCTTTCCGATAAGCCAAAGCCATCATCTGATGCTAAGAACTACACAGGAGAGAGCCAAACTAAGCATGCAGCTGCCGGCACTGCCTTCCCTCAAAGAACGGAACTGTTTGTGGAACCTCGGCAAACAGGGTTGCCTGTTTACAATAGTTTGGAGACAGCTGCTTGCACAGAAGAAGAGATGGAACTCTAGAAACCAGTTTCAACCCTAAAGTTGGTGAAATTTAGAAGGCCCATGTGTTCAGTCATGAGCCTGCTTATGTAGTATAGGGACTTGAAGGTTTTGAAACGGGTGTAATATCTCCACCTGTATTTTGGGGTGGGACTCATTTTGGGTAGCCATTTCTTGAATTCAACTTTTTGCAAAGGAAACTTTTCTCAAGGGAAAAGCAGTTTTCTAGGGGTCTTATTAAAGGAATATGAGGTCACATTCTGCAAAGTCAGGTATAGAAGCTGTATGTGTGAAAGTAGCTTAAGTTATCTGTCGTATTGTCTAAATCATTCAGATATTTGGAGAATATTCAGATACTTGAGTTGAAAAAGATGCATTAAGAAAGAAGGATTCCCTTGTGCATCAGATAAAGGATCTGGCATTGTCACTGCAGCAGTGTGGTTTCAATCCCTGGCCTGAGAACCTTTGGGTGTGGGTGCAAAAAAAGAAAAGGGAAGAAGGATGTTCTTCCTGCTACAAGCGTACCTGACAGCTTCATATTTAGATATGAGCTCTCTGCAGTGATTGGGGAGAGGAAGGAAGAAGACAGTAGCTTAAGCTTGTTGCTGGGAAATTTAACAGAGGCTCTAAAACTTGCATATTACTTGTCAATTCAGTGTAACTATATTGAATTAAATAACCAGTAGGTTGTGGCTCACCTCTGCCTCTGAAAATGCAATGAAAATACAAAGAAAATGTTTTTCCTTGGAGGCTTTTTTGCCTTGTGCTACTGTTGCTCCTTGGATTCCCTTGCATAATTGATAAGCCCACCTATTCAGTAATGTTTACAACTTAATAACTGGGTGGTATGTTAAAAGATTGTGAGTTAACACGTGCAAATTGGCTCTGGGAGAACCATCCCTTAGGTAATCCTGAGGAAGTGCTGTTTCAGCGAAGCCCAGCATGTAACTTCTGTAGTTAAAAAAAGGTTGTGCCTATATAGCAAGTTGAGTTTTTTAATATTAATTTACAAAACAGTGACTGCATAATTAACTGAGAGCATACAGTGAGTGACCTGGAGATTAACAGTTTTAGCCAATTTGCCTGGTGCTTCAGGTATTGTGCGAAAGCCTAAAAGTAGAGACTAGCTTCCTGCTAGCAGAAGTCTTCGTCTTGAGGACCTTCCCCAGGCTCAGGGTGTCCTCTGAGGGGAACCAGGATTGAAACTTTCTCAGGAAGAGCTCTTCTGTGTGGCAAGGACCTGGTAGTACAAAGTAAAATGAGTTCCTTTAGTGCTGTAGGATATCCACCATAACTTATTAAATATTACTGGCCCTTTTATCGTACAGCAGAGACCACCCCAGTTCTCTTTGTTTTGTTTTTCTGGGTTTCTTTTGCCTTTGTAGATATCAGACACCTTGTGTAGAAGAAATGATTTATGCCAAGTGGAGGTGACTTTTTAGGAGCCAGTTAGAGGCAATTTTGAAACCCATGCCGAAATCCCTCTTCTTACAGTTGGTGTAGAAGTCACAAGTCTGTTAATTGGACTGTTTCCTCTACCTATTGTTCCTGCTTTCTCTATTTCTGTCTGGACAGTCAGGAAAAGATTTAATGTTTAATATTTAAACAAAATATTTAATACCTACACAGTAAAATTATTCGAACTTCAAACCAGTATTGAAACCAGTTGGAAACCAGCTAATAGTTTCTTAATCTCAGATTTAGAGATGAATGTAAACTGTATTCTGTTGAAATGTGCAAGTGTTTGATTCATGCCGTTTAAAAAACTCCTGCCTTTAGGTCATTGTTTAATGGGACCAACTCGTAAAGTTTGTAGCCTTAAAGAAATCTCTATGCTAAAAAAGTTTGTTCTGGTACAGCTAAGAAACATGAAATAACTGCCTGGAATTTGGAGTTAGCCCCAGTGTTCTGGTGAAGGGGAGGTGACAGTTTTCCAAAGAAGGACCCATACACACTGATATTGTCTTCTATAGGGATTGTTGGACAGGCCTCAGATCAAGGTCTGTACAATGAACAGGAGGAAAGAAGAGCTTTGAAACAAGGCTCATGATACCACTGGTGAATATAGGTGAGAACTAGTAAGATTCTGTTAACATCCAAGTGGAAGTTGTTTCAGGAGTCATATTGTATGACTTGATCATTATTTCTGCAGGAAAAATGGATGTTCAGTGCTCTTTTTTAAACTTTATCTTGCATATGTTTGTATAAAAATCATCTTCATCCTTGTGGTGCTTATTCATCTGAGCCGTTTCCATAGTCCTCATGCCTCTGCTTTGTTTTTCCTTTGTAAAGTAAGGCTTTTGCTTTTGCCTTAAAGTTTCCCTTAGGGAATTCTTTTCATTTTGTACAGCTTTTGCAGCATGGATCAAACATTGGCTTACTTACGCTAATGTGTGAAGAGAAAATTATCTGAACAGGTGAGCTTTAATGAACAAATGTATATTTTCTCTGAGTTTGAGTAGGGCGTGTGTGATTGCATTTTTTTTTTTAATTAATATGAAGAAAGTAAGTCCAGTTCTCACAAATACTAATCAAATAAAAATTGCTACTCATTCTTGAAAAGGTGCAAATGTAAAATTTTTAAAAAATATCTGTGGTGGGAGCTAGAACCATGCAAAGAATGTTTACCAACAGGTTCATTAATTATTTTGGATCTGGAACTTGGTTTTGTTTTTTAATAGTAATAAGAATGGTAGAGTACTAGGAAGGTTCTGGAAGATGCTGTCAATTTTACTTTAAAATGAGAATCTGGTGTTTCTGTATTTTATTGTTTTCAATAAAACTTAAGTGTTTTGGACTTTTTGAGATATTTGTATTCCTGCCGTGAAGTTAATGAAGTCTGCTCTTTGCTCTCTAAATTTTATTGAAGCAGCATGTAGCATTATCAGCGAGAGATTGAAATTTATTCTCAACAGATGGTTATGTTGGATTAAAAGTAAGTTTCATAAAAGAATTAGGTATTTCCAAAGTAGACCACGTTTAGCTATTTTAAAACCCATAGATTTTTTTTTTTTTTTTTTTGCTTTTTAGGGCCGCACTTGCAGCACATGGAGGTTCCCAAGCTAGGGGTCCAGTCAGAGCTACAGCTACTAGCCTACACCAAAGCCAACAGTGTGGGATCTGAGCTGCATCTGCAATCTACACCACAGTTCACGGCAATGCCAGATCCTTAACCCACTGAGCGAGGCCGGGGATCGAACCTGCAACCTCATGGTTCCTAGTTGGATCATTTCTGCTGCGCCACAATGGGAACACCATAAAACCCATAGAAACTTCCATGCCACTTAGCAACTCACTCCTGATGTCCATCAATGTCTCTTGGCAGGGGGATGGAGTCTTAAAAAATGTTCCAGGAGTTCCCATCATTTTCCCATAGAAAAATTTCTTTTTTTTTTTTTTGTCTTTTTGTTGTTGTTGTTATTGTTGCTATTTCTTGGGCCGCTCCCGCGCGGCATATGGAGGTTCCCAGGCTAGGGGTCAAGTCAGAGCTGTAGCCACCAGCCTACGCC
Source organism: Phacochoerus africanus (assembly GCF_016906955.1). NCBI lineage: Eukaryota > Metazoa > Chordata > Mammalia > Artiodactyla > Suidae > Phacochoerus > Phacochoerus africanus. The sequence goes on from NC_062558.1 coordinate 46,129,999, forward strand.
AGAGCCACAGCAACGCGGGATCCGAGCCGCGTCTGCAACCTACACCACAGCTCACAGCAACGCCAGATCGTTAACCCACTGAGCAAGGGCAGGGACCGAACCCACAACCTCATGGTTCCTAGTCGGATTTGTTAACCAGTGCGCCACGACGGGAACTCCCCCATAGAAAAATTTCTTTAATGTTCTCTTACATGGTCATTCCCTTCAAGAGTTTACAGGTCACTGGGTGGCAGTATTGCCTGCATATTTCAACCATTATGTGATAAATGTGGATCCCTGATTTATGGGCAGGCAGAGTTTGAGTTGCAGTTACAGAAAACTATTGTTTTTTCACCAAAATTGGGGAATCACGGGTAAAAGTTATCTATTTTTACAGATATGGATTCTATGTAGATAGTGGCAATAGTATAAGCCAATTCACTAAGGTCCAGGTTTCTTTACTACTTGACTAGTTGTTTTACAGTCTATTTAGAGCAATATTTAAAATGTCTAGATTTCACTGAAATCTAAAGTGTGGTTTAGGCAGTGTAACTTTAAACTTGAGGGAATATAGATTTGTATGCATCAGTTGGGTTCAAATATTCTACCAGTGGCACTTGAGAGCTGAGTTGTACACAGTTAGATCATTGTTGAACTACAGCACCCTTAAGACAAGGATGTTGTCTTTCAGCAACTGGCTAGTGTGAAAACAAACCAGTCTTCCTGTTCCTTAATGAACTTTAGAAGTCACAGGGTAAAGATTTAATTCTTAGGCGTCCCATCAGCATTTAACTGATACCATAAAATATTCCTGGAAGAAGGCGGTATTACCTCCACCTGCAGTGCTGTCCTTGCTGCTTTTGCTCCAGAGCATACCTAGTAGAAAAGCAAGGAAGCACCTCTCAATGTTACAAAGTCCAGGGAAGTGATTTGCAGGTCTTACAGGGAAAGACCTTAATTTTTATTTCCAACCATTCAATTTAGTGTTTCAATATGAAGGTATCTTTGAACATAGGGTGTTTTCTCAAGTCTGAGCATAGTGTTTAGTATTTTTCACCCATCTGTACAGGAAATGAAAATTGGAAAAATCTACACAGGTTATGTTGTGTGTTATCCTGGCTAGTACAGCTTGTCTTTTTTGTCTTTTAGGGCTGCACCCATAGCATATGGAGATTCCCAGGCTGGGGGTGCAGTCAGAACTGTAGCTGCCAGCCTATGCCACAGCCACATAGGATCTGATCTGAGACTGCAACCTACACCACAGCTCATGGCAATGCCAGATCCTTAACCACTGAATGAGGCCAGGGATCCAACCTATGTCCTCATGGATATTAGTTGGGTTCACTAACTGCTGAGACATGACGGGAACTCCCAGCTCGTCTCTTTCATGTGATGTTTCTGAATGTAAATTATTTGAGCCCCAATCTTCAGATGTTTTACCATGATGGAAGCAAAAATGTATCTGTAATTACATCTGCCTATTACAATCCCTAAGTAGATCCTTAGCACTTAAGTTTTCAGTTCTAGAGAATCAGGTGATCAAGGTTTTTAAGTCAGAATACAGAAACGTCAGAGCTTAAGCAAGTTTGTATTGCCAAGCACTGAGACTGGACTTTGGCTTTAGCTACCAGGGAACTTAACTTGCCTACAAAATGCTTGTGGACACACCCCAAAACATACCAAAGGCATTCTCTTTCAAGTGGCTGAAACTACAGCCTGCTTTGCCTTACTATTTGGGATTCTTTGAATCTACCTTATCTGATCTCAGAGGTAGCTGATAATTAATACTGGCATAGAATGCTAGCATGGGTGAAATAACTTTTAAGTTCATTCTCTTGTGAAACACTTTTTCTAGACTGCACAATTCTCTAAGAGATTAGAACCCTTCCATAGTGGATTAGGAGATAAGTGAACTTTTGAGTGATTGGGATGGTGCCTGACATATAATAAGTGCTTATAATGCGTCATTTCTTTGACTCCTCTAGCAACCTTTAGAGATACTCACAAGTCAGGAAATAAGTGATATTTTTCGTTAACTGGTGGCAGAGTTGAACCCCAGGGAGTTTGAGTCTAAAAGTGCTCTTAATCACTATAAGAATAGCAAGAGAATATTGCTATTTAATAGCATGTCCTTCTCTAACATAAGATACAGCAAAACACTTGTCACAAGTTCTAGCTCTACCATTACAAGCTACAAAAGTCAGGCTAAAGCTGTCTTACAAATATAGTAACTGCTCCAGGTGTATTACTTATTAGAGCCAGGAATTGAAGCAGACAGCAATTAAGGCAGAAAAGTTTTCAGTCACTTTAAAAAGTGGCGTGCTGGGGTTTTGTGGCACAGTGGGTTAAGGATCCGGCGTGGTTGCTGCTGTGGCTTGGGTTTGATCCCCGACCAGCAATTTCTGCATGCGGCAAGCACGGCCAAAAAAAACGTGGCATGCTCACTCAAGTTGGATAAATCAGTATCAACAGTGAAACACCTTGACTTGAGTTTCAAGAAGGAATCAAAGAACAGACTGCATTGTACTTTTTAATTGCACAGGTAGTTTTAAATAAATGGAGAAAGCACCTTCCAAAAGTTACACTAGCTGGGAAAGATTCCGTGAAGCATTTACATAGTAAATTTCAGTAATTTCACAAAAGATTCTTGATCTTTACTTGAACTGTACATGAAGGAAAAGGAGCCCCCTCAGGTAGGCATTCTCTCTGCCTGCAGAAGCAAACTAAGGACCTAAAATCGGAGGCAAGCCTGGGATGCCAAGAAGGGGTGAAGAGAAATGATAAAGGGCCATTCATTAATTCCATGTCTAGGACACTCGTCCAGTGACCCTTACCCAAGTATTTTAGGGCAAACCACTGCCCTTAAGATAAAGGTACCTCAGAAGCCATAATTCTGGATTATAGTAATAACCTGCATATCCTAGACCACTGAATGTCAAAAGACAATACCTGGGGTGACCTATGAGGTTTGAACAAATATATTAGAGGAATACTCTAGGACTGTACACCCTCTACTCTAGCTTTCTGAATGAAGCACAGGCTTCTGTGCTATCCTCCAGGCAGTGTAATAGTCAAGAAAAAGGGTTAACAGTACTGATCACTCCTTAGACACTAATCAGCTGGGGAAAGAGTTCACTGGCAAAAGTGTCCTCCCACGAATGGTCTACACCAAGCAGAGAGGACATGTCACTTAGGGGAGAAGGGGAACCCTCATAGCTACAGTCACTATAAGCATCCAGTAGGCAGGAAGATGGCTTTAGGCAGTGGCTGGTTGAAAGCAGATCTGAGATACCCAGCTCTGGAATGAAGTCATCTTCTGTAAGTTCTTCCTTCACTGAGACAGTGAATTCAGGGCGATCTTTCTCTGAGGGGCTGGAAGGTGCTTCCTCAATTTTCACTACCACATTAGCTTGGCTCTCTGTCTCAGAGGGAATCTCTAAGACTAGGGGCTTTGTATATACGTGGTCAAAACGAATCACTTCATTAATGGCTTCCAGCTTGGCTGGTGACGTCCCCAGTGATGAAGAAGGGGAGGCTGGTAAGGAACTGGGTCCTTCTGGGTCGACTTCTGGGAGCTGCTCCAGGCTGGCAGAGTCTGGGGAAGGACATCTGAAGAACATGACTGGGTCCAAGTTGAACAGAATGCCCAAGAGGATATCAGACTGTAAAAGGCAAAAATGAAATGGAGTTCGACTATTAGAATGCACAAAGAGTTGACCTTAGTGCTAGGTTCCATAATGTAAATTAATCATTAGGCTATAGGATGAGCTCTGGGACCCATCAGACCCACTTATTTATACCTCACCCTATGTTCTAAACCACCTGAAAATAGGAAAGTAGTCAATATTCACCTCTAACTCAACCAAAACTAACACTATGCCCTCATCTATCTGGTTAGGGAGGTCAGGTATCACACAGATGGAATTCAGTAGTTATACAGCTCTTTAGTAAATCTGAGTAAGCCCTACCTCAGAGTCTGAAGAGTCAACACCGTCAGAATCCATGGGGAGATGTTCTGGAGGGGTGACAACTGGGCCTGCACCTGCTGCAGAGGTGCACGTAGTCTGAGTGCTGCGGACTCAGCAGACCCGGCCACCGGCCCCGCTCCATTCCCCTGGGAGGAAAGACAAACAGCTGAAAAGTCCCCTAGGAAAAGCTTGCCAGGTAGCTGTGATTCTCGACTTTTAGGAAATCTAAAAAACTATAGAGCTGAAATCTTTCCCTTGAATTTTATTATTTCCATTTTCTTGAGCCCTCTTCAAGAAGAGATCAGAAAAAGGAGGTAGGGTGAACTTTTCATTGTGATTTTCTGTACAATGGAACATTTTTCTCCCCCCAGCAAACATTCAGGCAGGACTGATTTTTTTTTTTTTTTTTGGTCTTTTTGCCATTTCTTGGGCCGCTCCCGTGGCATATGGAGGTTCCCAGGCTAGGGGTCTAATCAGAGCTGATATTCCTTTTTTTTTTTGTCTTTTGTTGTTGTTGTTGCTATTTCTTGGGCCGCTCCCGCGGCATATGGAAGTTCCCAGGCTAGGGGTCTGATTGGAGCTGTAGTCGCCGGCCTACGCCAGAGCCACAGCAATGCAGGATCCGAGCCGCGTCTGCAACCTACACCACAGCTCACGGCAACGCCGGATCCTTAACCCACTGAGCAAGGGCAGGGACCGAACCCACAACCTCATGGTTCCTAGTCGGATTTGTTAACCAGTGCGCCACGATGGGAACTCCCAGAGCTGATATTCTTAAATAATATCTTAATCATATTCTCGATAAGAACAATGTCCCTAGCAACAATAGTTCTATAGTGAAATTAGGCCCAGAACCTTTTTGTATAGTAATTTTTAAACAATTTTGTGTCAAACATCAACTTCACAGAATAGAACTGGCCTACTGTCAGCCTCAGACCATCTTACATGTTATCACTAAATCCGCCATGATTCACAGTTTAAAATCCATACATCACCCCTCTATCAGAAAGGTGTCACTATCACAATGAATTCTTTCTCTCTCATTCATATTCATCAAAGAACTACTATAATTTTGATAGCATTCAAAGTCAAATCTGACTGGCTCTCTTATCCTGGTTCTTCTGAAGGCTGGCACGGTAGGTACACCTTGTTGGTGATCAGCATTTGTTAAGTACTTGCTCTTAGACAGCTATGTAACTTATTTTAATTATTAGGACTTAGGACTATTCACTACACTCTTGAAAAATGAATTTCCATTAAAGAAAGAGGACACATCAATTAAAACCAGTTCTCATATACGGCACCTAATAAAGGACATGACTTACCTTGGTCTCTGCCTCCTCTTCAGTAACTAAGGCATCCATCCCCAAGCGCTGTCTTAACTCCTGGTTCTCAACTACGAGGCCATGTGTTTTCTCTCGTAAAAGCTGATTTTCTAGCAAAAGCTTTTGGTTCTGCAAAATTGTTCAGAAGAGGTTATTAAATCATTTAATTCTTTCACTTAAGAATCCACCTGGCAGGAGTTTCCTCTGTGGTTCAGCAGGTTAAGGATCCACATTGTCACTGCTGAGGCTCAGGTTCAATCCCTGGCCTAGGAACTTCCACATGCTGTGGATGAGGCCACAAAAAAAAATACAACTGACAAAGTTTTAATACAATAGATTTCCTTTCCTTCTCCTGGATCTTTCAGAAAACTCTATTCTATGCTTATGTGAGTTGTTCACAGTAGATATTAGAAGGTCGATGAAAATCTAGCTATATAAGAAGTACCATCTTGGAGTTCCCTTGTAACTCAGTGGGTAGGGGACTGGGTGTTGTTGCTGTGATTCTGGTTATAGCTGAGGCATGGGCTCGATCCCTGGCCTGGGAACTCCTGGGTGCTACAGGTGTTGTCAAAAACAAAACAAAAAGAAATGCCATCTCATGGGGTCACCTTTAACACAATACCGACTACTAATACAGACCTCAACAAAGGTAACTTGTGGCTTTAATTTAAATATGACTGGTTTTTAAAAATCCTATCTTGAGGGAATTTCCGTTGTGGCTCAGCAATCTGACTAGTATCCATGAAGAAAAGAGTTTGATCCCTGACCTCAACCAGTGGGCTAAGGATCTGGCATTGCTGTGAGCTGTGGTGTAGGTTGTGGATGCAGCTGTGGTGCAGGCTGGCAGCTGCAGCTCTGATTTGACCCCTAGCCTGGGAACTTCCATATGGCGAGGATTTGTCAAATCCACAAATCCTGTTTCAAACTGGCAGGTAGAAATAAAAATGGTAGTGATAGACTGTAAAATCAACAAATGTTAAAAAAGAAAAAAAATACCACAAATACTCCTTAGTATTCAAGATGTGTAACTGACAACAATTTTAAGTTTAGGTAACAAATGGACCCTAAAAGGGGAAAGGAACCCTTGGTGGACTTCTGGCCAAGACAGGAAAGGTCTCAGGTTTAGGTAATGATTTCCTATTTGCTTTTACTACTTAGTACTAACTGATAAAAGACTAATGTAATGTAATCCACCAACTCTTAAATATAGCACCAAATGCTAGAGTCCATTACTCTGCTCTCCTCAAGCTTCACACTTAATCAATTACCTATCTACCCTCACTTAGATTAGTTTAAGTTTTAATTATACATCCACTTGTATTCTAAAGGGGATGAAACAACTCAAGGCATTATTGCAAATAAGAGACCATTCACCAAGGGAAGATACACACAATGGATAAAAGATAAGAATTTGGCCTTAAGTATTTTTACCTCTTCTTCCAAATCTACCACTTGTTGCTCCAGCTCACTCATTCGAGCTTTCTTTCGGTCTCTGGCAGTCTGAGCTGCTACTCTGTTTTTCAGTTTCCTGAGGACAGAAAGAAATACCACAGTGACTCATCTTAAACCTTATTCATAGCTTTATTTGAAAACCTGGCCAGCTGGTGCTTTCATTTTTAACTTATAGCATAAGGCAGACTAATGGTAAAATACACTTCAGACTTCGCCCCTCAATGAAACAAAACCGAAAAATTAGCCTTCTGTGGATCTAGCTTGAAAACCTGCTTTATTCTCCCCCATATTGCGTCATCCACCTCAGTCTTATCCTGGCCACAGCACTGAGGCTGGACACAAACATTCATCTTGCGTCATGAGATATCTCCTCCTCCCCTTTCTACTCTGCTGCTGCTTCCCGACTCCCTCGAACAGGATCCAACCCGGACTGATTAAATCTAATGTGGGTTGCAATGCCGCTGACATAAACGCTCCCTCAGCAAACAGCTCAGACGGGTGAAAGGCTGAGGCGATTTTCGCTCTGGTGCTGAGGCCGGTCGGCTCGAGAAGCACTTAATAAATCACAAAAAGCAAACAGATCATAGAAGAACTAACACTTACGGAGGACTAAGTACTAGACATTTCTCTATTTCCCCAGCGACCTCAGGAGGCAAATATCATTTTAAAGACGCAGAGATTGAGTTTGACTAGTGAGCCTTCTAAGGCTCACAGCCCCTTCAACAGCTGTCATTTCAGACCCGTGCGCCTCCAAAAAGGAGGTAAATCAATCGACTCCATGTTACAGCCCAAATTCAGAGAAGCTTAACAACGGATTTGTGGTCATACAGCGAGAGGGCCCAGAACCCAGGTATTCGCAGACCCAGCTGTGGTCATCTCTAATGAGAGAGAAAAGAATTTAATAAAAAAGGCCCGCTCAGCCCTGGACTCCACCCAGCGCAGTAGAGCGGCCGTTCCAGACTTCCTGCCCTCGCCCCGCCCCGCGCCACGCTGGCACCCAAAAGGCCGCCGGAGACCGACCGTGGCGGGAGGTCAGCTCCCGGCCCAGGACCCCCGTCTCTCCTTCGGATTGGCTCTCAGACCTCGGGCCCTAGCCCTCTGGGTCCGCGCCCCGACCCTCGCCCACCTCCGTAACGCCTTCTCTTCGGGGCTCAGGTGCGTGAGGCGCTGTCTCTTGCGCGTCTGGGGCGGCCCCCCGCTTGCCGCCTCCGGGCTGGCCCCTCGCTGGCCCGGCACCATGATAGGCAGAGCCCGGCCGGCCGGAGCTCCAGCGGCGGCGGCGGCGGCGGCGGCGGGCTTCCCGGAGAGAAGCAGTACTTTGGCGGCCCCGGCGGCCGGGCTCTGCGCAGCTGCCACCACCACCATGGCTGGAGCGTGTCTACGCCTGTGCGCGCCGCCGCCGCCGCCCAGTGGGCCAGCCACCCCAGCGCCCCCAGCGCCCAGCCTTTCTAGGATCGTGGCCCTCCACGATTGGCCAGCTCCGTGTGATGTAGGCATATCTCAGCGCCTATTGGTCCGGTGGACCCGAAGGGGGCGGTGCCAGGGCGTCCAGCGTGGCATCCGCGGTGCTGGACTGGGGACGCCGGGGCTTTTTTTTCCCCTCGGCTGACCGGTAGGCGTCGCTGGGTGGCGGGCAGGTAGAGGGTTCTGGAGGGCCTGGTTGTGGAGAGCCCCTAAGCTGGTGAGGAAGAGTCTGGAGCCCGACGGAGTTTCTTCAGTAAATAGATTTCTCCCCGAATGACAAGAGTTTAATTTCAAACCAGGAGATTTCCAGACTGATGAATTTTTACCAAGACTAACAGATTTTTACCCAGTCTGACAGAATTGTATCTCATTCCCCACTTAGGGCCCAGAGTGCAAAATCGAGAGACAGTTCAAATTGGGCCTTGGGTTAGCAAAATGCTTGCAAAAACATTCTGCAACATAAGTCTTCAGGAAATGAGGTCAAGTACTTTAAAACTGGGTTCAGGAGTTCCCATTGTGGTGTAGCGGGTTAAGGACGTTGTCCCAGTGAGGATGTGGGTTTGATCCCTGCTTGTAGCTCAGTGGGTTAAGGATCTGTGTGTTGCCACAAGTTATGTGGTAGGTTGCAGATGCAGCTGGGTCTGGTGTTGCTGTGGCTGTGGTTTAGGCCTATAGTTGCAGCTTGGACTCAGCCCCTAGCCTGGAAGCTTCATATGCCACAGGTGCAGCTCTTAAAAAAACAAAACAAAAACTAGGTTTATTGAATTAGAAAGATGTGGTATATATACTCAATGGAATACTACTCAGCCATAAAAAAGAACAAAATAATGCCATTTGCAGCAACATGGAAGAAACTAGAGTCTCTAGTACTAAGTGAAGTAAGTCAAAGAGAAAGACAAATATCATATGATATCACTTATATCTGAAATCTAATACACAGCACAAATGAACCTTTCCACAGAAAAGAAAAGCATGGATGTGGAGAACAGACTTGTCCATTGCCAAGGGGGAGGGGGAGGGGGTGGGATGGATTGGGAACTTGGTTAATAGATACAGACTATTGCCTTTGGAATGGATTAGCAATGAGATCCTGCTCTGTAGCACTGGAAACTGTGTCTAGTCACTTATGATGGAGCATGATAATGTGAGAAAAAAGAACCTAAAAAAAAAAAAGGGGGAGTTCCCATCGTGGCTCAGTGGTTAACAAATCCAACTAGGAACCATGAGGTTGTGGGTTAGATCCCTGGCCTTGCTCAGTGGGTTAAGGATCTGGCGTTGCCATGAGCTGTGGTGTAGTTCGCAGATGTGGCTCGGATCCCACGTTGCTGTGGCTCTGGCATAGGCTGGCAGCTACAGCTCAGATTAGACCCCTAGCCTGGGAATCTCCATATGCCACGGGAGCGGCCCAAGAAACGGCAAAAAGACAAAAAAAAAAAAAAAAGAACCTATATGTGTATATGTAACTGGGTCACTATGCTTTATAGTAGAAAACTGACAGAACACTGTAAACCAGCTATAATGAAAAAAAAATCATTATATATTTTTAAAAATTAAAAAAAATAGGTTTAACTCAGTGAAAGCTTAATAAATCATAGGTGTTCTCTCTGAGTGGCAGGAATGTGTGTGTGTGTGTAATTTCTAAACTGTCTACTGAGTGTACATATTATTTACTTATTTTAAATGAAAATAAGATGTTTCCACGTATAAAAGATGAGGAAAGGTTCAGGGATTCTGCCTGCAGCAGCCCTTGTGAAAGAGAGGCCTCCAAACTGTAGCTAGAGACCAGTTAAGACACAGGAATATTAAAATGGAGAAACCCAAGGAAACACCCCATAAGGCATTTTCTTTTTCACTTTTTTGAAGCAAATTACAAAATGTTAAGTTCCCTAGAATTACAAAGCAAGACTTTCTTTAACAAGTAGTTACTGCAATCATTTCTTTTAACAAGTAGTTATTGCTTCCTCTGTGCTTAGTACTGTTCTAGGTTCTAGGGACGAAAAGATTAGTAAATCTCATAGCTGCTGCTTGGAAGATATGCAAAAAGTGAACAGATAGAATGGTACCAGGTAATTCTTCAGTGCTATTAAGTCAGGTTAGTTCTTCAGTTATGTTTTGGTGGGGAGGAAACAGGATGGGAAGAAGGAATGAAAGCAATTCAGTCAAGGGACACAGTCTCTGTCATTCTTTGGGTTGGGCAGTGAGTCTTCTTCAGTATTTCCTTCCTCCAAATTCAGAGTGGAATCAGTGACTTTATTTAAATGGAGCTTGGCACAGCTCAGGACGCCCTGAGCACAGGCTACTTCTGTGGTCTGGAAGAGAGGTGGGGACTGATCAGGGACTTCAGGACAAAGAAGCCTGTCTACATATTAATTCTCATGAGCCTTAACTCAGCTGAGTCCCAAGGCGCCTGCGGCAATGAGAGATTCACTCCTGGTCCCTGGACCATTTGGGAGAATTCTTTGGGATACCTTCTAGTTTTTACCTACACATTTTTTGTTAAAGGACCATGGAAAGCTGTAAGAGGTTCTGAGAGAAGTGGAGTAATTGTCATGCAGCCTTGTATTTAAGATTTGTGAATGCCGAAAGAATGTCTGGCACTGTGTATGAAATCCCAGTGAAATGAAAAGAAATTTAAATCATTTAGACATAAAAGAAAATGCAGGATGCCTATATTAGTCCAGCATGATGTAAATGAGTTACCTTGTGGAGAAGGCACAAGATACTGGGGCAGAGGAGAAAAGGTCGATGGATTGCATTTTAGTGTTGGTTAGCAAGGTAGAAATGGAATGTTAGAATTGACTACTCCAGCTTTGTTTTCAAAGATTTTATCTTTATTTTATTTTATTTTTTTCTTTTTTGGCCATACCGGTGGCATGTGGAAGTTCCTGGGCCAGGGATCAAATCCATGCCACAGCAGTGACCCAAGCAGCTGCAGTGACAACACTGGATCCTTAACCTGCTATACCACAAGAGAACTCCGAGGCCTTTATCTTTTTGATAAACGTGAAATCATACTCAAAAACAGTAATTTGACCCAGTGCAGGTTGCTGTCCATGGAGTCGTGAGCACTCAAGTCCAAACCTTTGAACAATTTTATATCCTCTCTGTAAAATTACTCTGCTAATTCTTGCATCAGATACCATGAATATTTTTAAACAGATATGAGGCACTTGTGATAAGAGCTATAAAGTACATAAAATATGAAGTTCTTAGTCTTTTTGAAATGCAAGAAACAGAACACTAAGTATAAAAAAAAGGTCACTGTAAAACACACAGTATTTCCCTCTGTGACACAATGTAATCATCAGCATCTCTGGAGCACTGGGACACAGTTCAGTCCCTGGCACAACTCAGTGGTGGCGTAGGTTGCAACTTCAACTTGGATCTGATCAGTGACCCAGGAACTCCTTATGCCGTGGCGGGGAGCCAAATGCAGGAAACCCTGTAGCAATCTGAAACTTAAGTGCAAGAACTGCTCTAATATGGTAGTCACTGACCACAGGTGGCTACTGATTCCCTTTCCCACCTTTCTTTTTCACAGTCACCATTCTAGCACTCTTCACTAATTCTTAACCTTCCCAAGGTACACTGTCCTGAGGTAGAAAAACCTCTGGGGCTCTGAACAAATGGAGACCAGTCTCGCTTTTGGTGATGAGACTGAGAAAGGAAATGGCCCTCATCCCTGAGTATCAAATCCTTTTCCATTGGTTCTAATTCTTTGTGTTGAACAAAATGGGTGGAAGACAAAATTGAGTTTTTAGCTGAGACTTCAATACAATAATTTTTAATGATCATTATGTGACTTGGCTTCTCACTCGAAAGATGTTCAAACAATTGGAGGACATGGTTATAACAAAATGCCTTCCTTCCTCATCCATTTAATTATATGAACAATGTTTTGGGGTACTTTTTTTTGGCATACTGTGGCATGTGGAAATTCCCAGGCCAGGGATCAAACCCACACTATGGCAGCAGCCCAAGCCGCAGCAGTGACAGCACTGGATCCTTAACCTGCTGAGCCACTGGGGAACTCCTTGGGGCACTTTTTTTTTAAAGAAAAAAAGGAATAATGCTGAATGCTGTCTCATTCTAGCATTAAGTACTATTAATCCCCTAATGATGCAAAAAATATATTTCCAATATTGTTTTATTCAGATAATTATTCATCAAAATGTGAAATATATATATGTTGTTTTGATAAATTTTATCAAGTTTTGGAGAAGTTCTTATTGTGGCTCAACAGAAACGAACCCAACTAGTATCCAGTGAGGATGTGGTTTCAATCCCTGGCCCCACTGTGGGCTAAGGATCCAGTGTTACCATGAGCTGTGGTATAGCTGTAGTATAGGTACTGTACTATGAGCAGTAGGTCCACACTGGCTCAGATCCAGTGTTGCTGTGGCTGTGGCTGTGGCATAGGCTGGCAGCTGCAGCTCTGATTCAACCCTTATCCTGGGAACTTCTATATGCCACATGTGCGGCCCTGGGGAAAAAAAAATTGGAGTTCTCTTGTAGTTCAGCAGGTAAAGATCCTGGCATTGTCAATGCAGTGGCAAAAATAATAATAATAATAATCAAATTTGTGCTGATTTTGTTATGATAGCTCCATGCAGAATGTCTTTTCTATAGTTTGAAGAAAGTTTTAAAATACTTGAATGTGTATATTTGTATGCAAGGTAGCATAATCGTTAATAGACTTTTAAGCTATATTACATTGAGACAAAAGTCTGTATGGGATCAATAGGTGCACACTACTATACACAAAAAAGACAAGAGGGATTTACTATGTAGTACGGGGACCTGTATTTAATATCTTAAAATAACCTGGAAAAGAACCTAAGGTACATATTATGATATACACACGTACACAGGATATGTGCATATACAGTGAATTTAGGCCCAGAATTTTTTTTTTTTCTTTTTAGGGCTGTACCCATGGCATATGGAAGTTCCCAGGCTAGGGGCTGAATCAGAGCTGCAGCTGCCAGCCACAGCCACAACAATTCAGGATCCAAGCCAAATCTGATCCATACCACAGCTCACGGCAGTGCCAGATCCCTGACCCACTGAGCAAAGCCAGGGATTGAAACAGCATCCTCAGGGATACTAGTAGGATTTATTTCTGCTGCGCCACAAGAGGAACTCCTCCCAAAATTTTTTGGATAGTCACTTTTTTTTTAAACTCCTGGGAGTTCCCTGGTGACTCAGAGGTTTAAGGACCTGGTGTTGTCACTGGTTTGATCCCTGGCCTGGGAACTTCCTGCATGCTGCAGGCGTGGCCAAAAATTTTTTAAAAAAAGAAAAAAAAGGAATGGAAAGTGGCTTCCTAGGCAAATGTTTACAGAAAGCAAACATATCTAGCAACGTTTGTATCAGACAAAATAGAATTTAAGACAAAAGCATTACAAAAACATAAAGAAAGGTGTTTCATGTTGATTAAAGGCACAGGTTATGAGTCATGTATTTTACAAACATAGTATCATAATTTTGAAATGTATAAAACAAAAACTGAGAATAAATAGTGAATATGACAGACCCACAATTACAGTGGAAGAGGAATATACCTCTCTCAGAATCAACCAATGGAGCAAACAGAAGATGTGAATAGCACAGTTAACAATTGATATCCTAGAGAAATTTCCTACCCCCCAAGAACATGTGCTTTTTTCAAAAGAGAAACATTCACGACATTTGATTCCAGTTTACTCTTGTAGAGTGAGATTGGCCATGTGCTTTAGGGTTTAAACATGGAATTGTTTGCAAGTTTCCACATTTGTGAATGAAGCTGCTGTGAGCATTTGTGAAAAAAATTTTTGGACATTTTTCTACGGCTCAGTGGTAACGAACCCAAGTTGTAGCCCTGAGGACGCAGTTTCCATCCCTGGCCCCACTCGGTGGGTAAGGATCTGGTGTTTCCTTGAGCTGTGGTGTCAGTTGCAGAGGTGGCTCAGATATCACATTTCTGTTGCTGTGGTGTAGGGCAGCAGCTGCAGCTCTGATTTGACCCCTAGATTGGGGTTATATGCCACATATGGTGAAACTGTGGGATCAGATGGTAGGTGTATGTTTAACATTTTTAGAAACTGCCAGTTTTCCAAAATGGTTTCATCATTTGACATTCCCACTAGCCATGCAAGGCTTTCTTAGACTGCTAGTGCTAATGGTTATTTAACTCTCATTGTTATCCAACTTTTCATTTGTTCATGTTGTGTTTTCTCTAGCTGGATTTCAACAAGCTCATTAGAAACAGAAGCATGTGTTGTACTTCTTCGTGTTTAGTATACTGCTGAGTACATATTAGACATTCAATAAATATATTTTAAAGTGATTATTAAGCTGTTATATTATCTATAATATGCTTTAAAAGACAGAACCCACTGTGCAAGGCCAGGGCTCAAATTCACACCTCCACAGCAACCTGAGCCACTGGAGTCAGGTTCTTAACCTACTGTGCCACAGGGGGAACTCCCAGAACATTTTTTGAATTACTCTGGAAGATTGCTAAATGATGCCATTGTCTTGAAAGCAGAATTCAGCACAAGGTTGGTCTATTTTGGACTCATTACTAAAGACTGGAATGGGCTCAACTTAAGGTCTAAGGCAATATTTCTAGTTACATAGCCTCTATTCTACTTTTCTTCTTTATTAAAAAAAATAATTTCATTCAGGGTGCCTAGTTGAAAACACTCAGCTTCTGGATTCCCTTGGAACTAGGAGTAGCTGTAGAATGAAATTCAGACCAATGTATAAATGGAAGTTCTAGGCAGAGAGCATTCCAGGCAAATCTGTTAAATGGAGAGGACTCCACTGGGATGCCTTTCGCTTTTTGCCTTTCCTCCAGGCAAAGCTGCTTCTTGCCTGGAATACTGATGGAAGTTGGAAAGATGGAGAAGGTTCAGCAGCCGTCTTGCAAGCGTGAGGGAGGAGGCCACAAGCTAAGGATGTCAGAGGGGAAAGAAGAGTCTGGGTTCCTGATGGCAGCGTGGAAAGAACATCTAGCCCTGACCTAACTCTGGACTGCCCACTTCCAGATCCCAAGTTCCACGAGGAAGAGAAATATAGTGGCTCGGTTTGTATCACATGCCATACAACACCATCCTCACTTTTACAGGCGCTTACCTACCACAGTGCCCCAAGTTAGATTTTCCAAATGCTGTCTTTGTTTTCCTCATGAATGGGTTACTGGTACCGCTGAGGAACAACTGTGCTTAAGTACAACAACTGAAAGTAGGTGGGTCCCAGGGGCATAATTTTTATCAGTGGCATTTTCTTCTGATACCAGAAGAGATGAGTCATTTAGCATTACAGCATCACTGTTGTGTGGCCGGAAAAGTTGAGGTTCAAAGGGACAAAAGAATTAGCTTAAGGCTATCGAATTACTTTTCCAGCTTATCTGTCTGCCCCATACTCTAGTCGTACCATTTTCCTGGAATGTCCTTTCCCTGGACTGTGCCCAGGAAACCCCTGTTCATCTCTCGGTTTAAACCATAGTTTCTCAACCTCAGCATTACTGACACATGGGACTGGACAGTTCTTTGTTGTGGGGTGGGTGGCTGTTCGGTGCATTGTAGAATTTAGTGGCATCCTAGGTCTCTACCCATTAGATGTCACTAGCACTCCCCCTCTTCCCAGATGTGACAACCAAAACTGTCGCCAGACATTGCCAGATGTCCCTGGGAGCCGAAATCTCCCTCATTTGAGGACCATTGCTCTAAACTTGTGTCAACATCACCCATTGTGCCTCTGCACAGACTTTCAGCAGCACATCTGTGACACTTGGCAATTCAAGTTCACCTGCCTGGACCGTAAGCTCCTTGAAGGCCGGGACTGTGCCTGACTCATCTTTGTGATCTCCCTGTTTACTGACTAAATAGATTTTTAAATGGTGCAAGAGAAGAATGGGAAAGGAATTCAGGATTCCTGATTCCTTGATGCCATGATTTTTTTTTTTTCCCACATCCATGGCATGAAGAAATTCCCAGGTCAAGGATTAAATCCATGCCACAGCAGTTACAACACCAAACCCCCAACCGCCATACCACCAGGGAACTCTGATGCCATGACTTTGACACTCACTCTTAAAGACTCAAGTGTCCCATGCCTTTGCCTGGTGTCGTTTTTATAGGCTCCCCTGCTGTAGTCAAGAGAGAAATTCTAGCAAGAAAGCTCTATGTTGCTCATTGTTCTAAACACCAATGAAAATGGAAAAGGAGGAGTTCCCATTGTGACTCATGGAAACGAATCTGACTAGTATCTATGAGGACGCAGGTTCGATCCCTGGCCTCACTTAGTGTGTTAAGGATCCAGCATTGTTGTGAGCTGTGGTGTAGGTCTCAGATGGAGCTCGGAACTGGTGTTGCTGTGGTTATAGTGTAGGCCGGCAACTACAACTCCAGTTCAGCCCCTAGCCTGAGAACCTCCACATGTTGTGAGGTGTGGCCCTAAAAAGACAAAAACAAAAACAAAAACCCTCAAATAATACAGGTAAGAGTGAAGAGCAAAAGTCTACATACGATAATTTTTATTTCCTTAATGGAATCAAGGTTGCATCTTAATCTTGCAGAAAGTGCTACATATACCCCTCACCCAGTTCCAATGTCCCCTAATACTGTCCTTTTACACGACAGTTGTACATTTGTCACAACTAAGAACCTGCTCTGGATGCCCAGTTATTCATTATCCTTAAGAAATGGATGACGTTATTTGGTTTGCTAGGACTAGTGATTCTAGTACTTTTAATTTCATGAGTATCTTTTTTAAAGGCACACGTTTATGAATCATTTGAGTAACATTGAGATGCCAAAGATATGGGCAGGAAATCCTCTTGGTCATGTTGACGGCTGTTTCCTTCAATTCTGCAGCTGCCCACTCCCCTTTCTGGAGAAGAGTTACAACCCTTCTTGAAGTTCTTTTGTGTGTATTAGGGTTCTAAGAAATTTAAGACTCCTTTGGCTTCTGCAAAACGCTACAGTTCATTTGCTCAGTAAATTAAACAAAGCCTAAAAGGGCACAGCAACAAAAGGAAAAAGTTCGTTTGGAAAGTAAAAAGATATTGCATGACTCTCTTTTGTACTTGGCTTTGACCCAGAGCAGTAAATGGCTCAACATTTGGCTTTGTCTCTTTAAAGAAAGCACAAACTCTCCATTGTCAGTACTGTTATTGACACCAAAGTTCAAAGGAGGCATTTTTATCTCGCTTGAAAGGAGTTCAAGCACTGCAGGCCCCCTTCATTAGTACTAGGGGTATAAATATCAATGTTGTGGCTTTGAAATTAAAAAAAATTTTTTCTGTCTTTTGTCTTTTTAGGGCTGTGCCAGCGGCATATGGAGGTTCCTAAGCTAGGGGTCTAATCAGAGCTGTTGCTGACGGCCTATACCACAGCCACAGCAGTGCCAAATCTGAGCCACATCTGTACCACAGCTCACGATAACACCGGCTCCTTAACCCACTGAGCCAGGCCAGGGATCGAACCTGAAACCTCACGGTTCCTAGTCAGATTCGTATCCACTGCGCCATGACAGGAACTCCTGGTTTTGAAATTTTTTTAATAAACTTTTTTGGGGACTTAATTTTAGGTTGACAGAAAATTTGCAAAGCCAGGGCAAAGAATTCCTACCCGCCACCCCATCCCCCACCTGGTTCTAGTTTCCCCAGTGTTATCAGCCTACGCTTCCATTGCTACATTTGTAAAAACTCAGAAACCAACACTGATGCGGTACTATTGACCGCACTTGAGACTTTATTTGGATTTCAGCTGTTTCTCTCTCAATACCTGTTTTCTGTTCCAGGATCCTGCCTTGGTTTTGATTACTTATCTTCTGTATGGTACAAACATTTTGGCAAAAATGTTTCCTGACTAATTTCAGTAAATAATATTTATTTGAAGAGCTAGATTTACTCAAGTTCATTCTTCCCAGACATATACGAACTCAGAGGCTGACTACAAAATAAAAGCAACCAAATCCCTCCCTCTTTGGTGAGGTGGCTTTGCCGTTAGATGATTCTGTGAGTTTTTTTGAAACCTAGCTCATAAGAGACTGTGTATCCTAAGAATAGCCCAGGGATTCTCAACATTAAAAAAAAAAAAAAATCCAGGAGTTCCCTTTGTGGCACATCGGAAACAAATCCACCTAGTATCCACGAGGATGCGGGTTCAATCCCTCCCCTTGTTCAGTAAGTCAGGGATTCAGCGTT
Organism: Phacochoerus africanus; assembly: GCF_016906955.1. Classification (NCBI taxonomy): domain Eukaryota; kingdom Metazoa; phylum Chordata; class Mammalia; order Artiodactyla; family Suidae; genus Phacochoerus; species Phacochoerus africanus. The sequence goes on from NC_062558.1 coordinate 46,148,382, forward strand.
GCTGTGAGCTGTGGTGTAGGTCACCGAATCAGCTTGGATCTGGTGTGGCTGTGGCTATGGTGTAGGCTGGCAGCTGCAGCTCTGATGTGACCCTTAGCCTGGGAACTTCCATATGCAGTGGGTGCGGCCCTAAACAAACAAAAAATTAAATCCCCTTTTATTTATAGCTGACTTTGTACATCTGATATTCCTGCAGGGAAAGACAGCAAGCTGTACATTTTCTGTTCTCTCAGAAACATTTTTTAAAATTTTATTTATTTTTTATGAAAACAGGAATTTATGTCGTTGCAAGAGCCAGATGGGTAAAATACAGACCAAAATCTGGTTTGGTGATAAAGGAGATAGGAGGAGAGAAAAGCTTTTGGAGTAGAGGAGGGAGTGGAATTATGATTGGTTCCAAGAGTACTGAGATTAGAGACCATGCAGCTTCCACCGTAAGCACGGTCCTTACAACCTGGGGACTAGGACCCTAGGCTTGTGATGCACAGACACTGGACAGGTTTTCCAACACGTACTAGTTAGGGAACCTCGGACAAGTTACTTAACCCCTCTGACCCTCAGTTCCCCTGTTGGTAAAATGAGAATCAAGCATTGACCAAGATAATATATTAAACACAGCTCATGACACCAAGAAGCAGGCAATGCGTGTTAAGTGTGATTGCTACCAAGGATGATCCACCTCACTGCCAAGTGCCATTCCTGCATTCTTCCTAGTTTCCCATTAGTCTTTCTCCCTTCCATTTTTTTTGTTGTTGTTGTTCTTTTTGGCCACACCCATGGCATGCGGAAGTTCCAGGGCCCAGGGATCGTCTGTGCCACAGCTGCAGCGAGCCACAGCAGTGACAATACCTAGTGAGCCACTAGGGAACTCCTTTCCTCCCATCTTTTGATATTTGGTAGCCAAGAACTTCCACAGTTCTCAGAAGTCTAGGCTGGAAGATACAACTTGTTTTCAAATGCAAAATGATTGTATTTCGTACAAACCAATAGGGTCCCTTTTTATCTATTCATTTAGTTGGCCTTGCTCCTAGCATGTGGGATTTCCCTGGCCGGGGACTGAACCCATGCCACAGCAGTGACCTCAGCTGCTGCAGTGACAATGCAGGATCCTTATCCCGCTACACCACAAGAGAACCCCTAAGGTCCCTTTTTAAAATTGCAGACCCCAACCTCTTCTTTCCCAACCCCCCTCCACCTCCAACCCCTCAGCCTGGCTCACCTGGTCTGTGTAGGATGGCTCCCACAAGCCACCTGTCCCCACGTGTGGCATAATCCAAACCCCACCCCTGGAATCTCATGGGAGGTCATGGTCTGTGTGATGGATAAATGCATTTTGTTCTTTGGTTGAGGGAGGGAGCCACTGGGGAAAACTCACCTGGTGTGCTTCACTGTGATATATCTCCTGCTTCATGGACCCTATCCCTGCTTGCGACCAGTGATTGCATTTTCTACTTAGACCAGCCTCAGACACCCACCCAGGGCAGCTCTGTCCAGGGACAGGTGCCGATTCTCTGACATCCCAGAGATACAGTCTGGGGGCAGGAGTCCTTCTAGGTGACCATGATACTTTACAACTGAAGGGGCAAATGAATCTAAATTTTTCTTACATTCTGAAACAGAGAAAGGGGAAGAAAAGATAGCCAGACTCAAACAGACTTGGATGGGAATAAACATTTCTCAATTGACGTGTTTCATCAAAAATTGTTCAGGCTTACAGGAAGAGGATTATCTAAGTTTTACTTAAAAATTTGATGGGGAAATTAAAAGCGGTTTTCTAAAGGAACTCCTCTAATTTTTTTTTTTTTGGCTGCATCTGCAGCATGCAGAAATTCCCAGGCCAGGGACGGAACCTGCACCCCAGCAGTGACCAGAGCCACAGCAGTGACAATGCTGGATCCTTAACCCACTAGGCCACTGGGTAACTTCCCCCCTTCACCTGTGCTCAACCATTTGCATTGAACAATTTTATAAAAAAATGTGTGTGTACACGTGAAATAAACTGATATTTCCAAAGATCATGGTCAAAACCATAGCCAGAAAACCTTGATTTGAAATCATTCATTCATCCTGAACTCTGTGCTACCTTTATCTTTTCTCAGGGACCAGCATCTAAAAGAGGAGAGAGACAATAAATAATTCTAATGCAGTTTAACTGTAACCAGCTCTTAAGGGTGGTACTGAGGAGTGAAGGCCATAGGAAAGGCTTCATAGAGGAGGCAGTGTTTGTGAGGGCTTTGAAGAATGAGTAGGAGTTTGCACAGGATTGAGCTTTATGTTTCCCGCTGTCCCTTCTCCACACTAGAGAGGCTACTTGCCACCTGGCTCTTGCCCTAGAATTTCTAGAAAGCAGTAAATAGCTCATCGGGTGCTAAAAAAGACCTGAAACTAACATATATATTCAACCTTTAACACCTGCTACTTTTCCGGAGACTAAGTGGATAAAAAGATCCTGGATTTCTGTAAACTTATTTCAACTTCCTGGAACATCCCTTGTCCTTTGCCTACCCTCATCCTTAGCCCCCTTCAAGACTTCCTTAATATTTTTGTTTTAACCAAGAGCTTTTCTTTAAAAATGAAGGGAGGAGAAAGAGAGAGAGGGAGGATTTCCCTCCCATGCCCACACTTCGCTTGTTTGGCTTTAAATTCTGCACACCCTCTCCCCCATTCCTCTCTCTGCTTCTCTCCCTAAAGAAACCTGAAGGGACTCCAGGTGCCTGAGCTTGGGTGATGTTGTCGCTTCCCCTTGGAGGCCCAGGGAGAGGTTATCTCTTGGGGTCAGGAAGTGGGCTGGGAACCCAGGGTTCTAAGAGCTGAGGCTGTGGCCCGGCTGTAGCTCTCCCCCCACCTCCTCACTTTGCACAGTGAGGTAGCTGACCTTTTCCACTTCATCTTGTTTTTTTTTCCCCCGCACCCCACTTGGCTTGGCAACTGTAAATCCACCCTGTTTCCTCCTTGGCATTTCTTCTGTGTATCCCATTGAAATAAAAAACTCAAAAGGAAGAGGCCCTGTAGACCTTGAAATGTGGAGTTTGCCTTCAGGCTTTGGCTGTTGGCTGGACTGGTCCCACCTGCTCTCCTGGGAGAGTGGGCAGCTGACGAAATCTGAGAGGCCCTGAAACCCTCCCTTCCAGTAAGTGCTCTTGTTTGCATATCCTGGTTCAAAAACAGGAACTGCTGGTTGGAAATCGATTGGGGAGGTAAAGTTACTGATTGAGTGAATTTGCTTGGAGCTGTAGGCAGCGGCCTTCCTGAGAAAGATGTAATCTGCACATCTGTTTTACTGATTAAAATCTCCCTTGTTTGTTTACTCTGAGTCTAAAAGTTCTTGGAAGCTTTTTCTGGAAGAAGCCAAGTAATAGGAAATCAGAGTAACTAAGAGCAGAAAGCCTTGTTTGTGTCCTCCTTGCTTGTAAAGCTCCCCTTATTTTCAAAGAAACCAGCATGAGGATGTATGAAAGAAGTCATTATAAGGAACATTAGCTAACAAGTATGGGACATTTGCCAGGCTCATGGTGCAAAGTGCTTGGCATCTTCTCTCTCTTTTATTTCTGCAAGGTAGGAATTGGCTCCGTTTCTCAAAGGAGGAACATGGGGCTCTGAGAGGTTAAGCCCAAGGTCCTGCAACTATCCCGTGGTGGAAGTGAGATTGAAACGTAAATCCCTGTGACTTCAGTCTGGTTTCCTGGAGGTTGCACAGACATGGAAAGGTCCCAGGCCTGGCCTATCACTTTTAGGACAAGATGCTTCTGAGATGACCCCCACCGGAGTGATTTGCATTTCATTAGATAGAAACTGAAAACTTAACTCAAGGTGTCTGAGACCAGCAAAGGAATGCTCCTTTCAGTCTCTGTTCCTGTCCTTGATTGGGGGAATAGACTGGGTGACATTTACTGTGCAAACAGCAGACTGGGAGCCAGGCAGAGCCCACACCTAGCTGAGTAAACAGCAGCTGGAGGCCCAGACAGGGCACGCAAAGTTCCCAGTGAGGCCTCACTTTGAGAGGCAAACAGAAGAAGGTGTCTGCAGGATGGGAGCCAGGAGCTGAGAGCCAGAAGCCAGGGTTCCTGACCACTGGTCCTGGTGCTGCCTTTATTAACAGGTGGCTTCTCTGTTTCTCATCTGGAAGTGGAGAAAATCAACTGCATGTCACAGGAATCTGGTTGCAGAGGCTAGTTTGCCTTGGGCAGTGAGACCTCTTGGGTAGACAGTAGAGGGTAGAATTCACCTGCCTGGGTTCAAGTGTGAGCTTCACTACTTACAAACACTGTAACCCTAGACAGGTCTGTAACTTTTCAGAGCCTCTGTTTTTCTATTATTCATCCAAGAATAGTAGTAGGACCCATCTTATAGGGTTGTCAAGAAATCAGAGTCAGAATGCACCATAGAATTCTAGGATATTCCACCTTGGCCACAAGAGTCCTTTCCTTTGGCTTGTTGTAGCTATTGGGGAAACTGAGATTCAATTCAAGCAAAAGTTGAACTAAAAAAAAAAAAAAAAAGTGGGAGTTCTCTGATGGCCTAGTGGGTTGAGGCTCCTGCGTTCTCACCGCTGGGGCTCTGGTTGCTGCTGTGCGGTGTAGATTCAATCCCTGGCCCAGGAATTCCCACATACTGCCTGTGTGGCAAAAAAAAAAAAAAAAGGAAAAAAATACAAAAAAACCCAAGAGAGAACCTGAAATAAATGTTGCAACTCTCATTAAAAAAAAAAAAAAAGTTAGCATCAACCTCTTAGAGTTAAAGCTTAGTTCAGTGCTGGTACCTAGGAAACACATGTTGGGAAAGATGACCTGATTCCCTAATTCTGCAAATATTCACTAAATGCTTGGCATACGCTGGGCTCTTTGCTAGTTCTGTGGAAAATGCAATTATATTAACACACAGACCTTTTCTCAAAGAACTGTCCAGGAGAAGAGACACAGAAATAGCTAAGACACAGAAATAAGAGCTTCACGCAGAGGATAAGGAATCTCCTCAGATGTTTCAGAATTTTTCTGGAAGCTCAGACCCAGCAAGACTCGTGGGAGAGTATGGACTTTGTGGTCACACACACACACACACATACACACACCCTCGTACCTTCTACTGGTCCTCTTTCTCTGGTAGGAGGAGGCAGACAGCTTCCCTTTCTCTTCCCGGACTGGGACTCTTTGTCTCCTGCTCCACCCAGTTTCCCATACCTAGTCATGAAATCCCATATCTTGGATCTGGAGGGCCCGAGGGGCTGTCTAGTCCACCCTCCCCTCCATGGGAATGAAGACAATCAGACAGAGAAGGCATGCGATTGGTCCCAGGTCTCAAGGGCCACATTGGAGGAATTGTGAAGGCTGCCCTGCAGGGTGGGGACTAGGGTGAGGCAAGAGAGGCACTTGCCTCAGGTGTACAGTTCAAGGCAGGGCCTGCAAACTTGGAGTCCTTATTGTGGCTCAGCAGTTTAAGAATCCGACTCATCCATGAGGATGCGGTTTCAATCCCTGGCCTCGCTCAGTGAGTTAAGGATCTTTCGTTGCTGCGGCTGTGGTGTAGGCTGGCAGCTGCAGCTCCAATTCGACCCCTAACCTGGAAACTTCCATGTGCTGCAGGTATGGCCCTAAAGAGAACGAAAAAAAAAAAAAAAAAAAGATGAACTGTATTTTGATGCAATATTTTTTAAAAAAAATCTAAATTACTGCACAAAAAAATCCATGATGAACAAAATATTCTGTTTTTTTGTTTTGTTTTGTTTTGTTTTTTTGGCTGTGCAGGGCATGGGGAAGTTCCTGGGGTAGGGATCAAACCTGCACCAGAGCAGTCACTGCAGCTGCAGCAGTGACAATGCCAGATCCTTAAGCCACTACACCACAAGGGAGCTCCCTCTCATTTTTAAATAAGGAAGGATCAGTGTTGTTGTTTTGTCCTTGTGCTACAGGCTATGATGAGGTTGGTACCAGGCAGTTGTCAGGTGTCTGCTGAGGTCTCTGTATTACACATGGCACCACATGCTCCCCATAGTGTTGGCACTGTCATGTGTGTGGTTTCCTCTGGCCACAGAGACTGTGCAGAGGAGGCCAAAGGACTGAGGGGTTTCCCAGGAGACAGGACTTTGAGTGCTTAAATCAGAACAGTCCCAGCAAACCAGAATGGTTGGCCACCCCATCAGAGAAAAAAGCAGGGACCAGATCCTCTGTACCTTTGTACCCCCGAGCTACGTGATTGCACTTAGTAATTATCATTAACTGAATTTCCCCTTTTGGGCGGAGCACTTGGCAGGCGCTTGGCACATCCCTAATTGTTGCTTATCTGAGGCACAGAAAGGAAAAAGGGACTTGGCCAGGACCCACAGGCTAATCCCTGGAGCTCCAGTGCCAGGCCTGCCTCCCAAGAGTCTGGCCTGCTGCCCCGGTTCCGTGACAGCCCCTGACAATCCTGAGATATGGGTCTACCTGGTGTAACCAGTGAAGCCTTAGGCACAGGAAACCTGCCTAGGTGGTGTGCCTGTGCCTTTTTTTTTTTTTTTTCCTTAAGCAAACACTAACTTTGGAAACTTTCCATGCCTGGACACAATGATCCTTTTGCTTCTAGGATCAGTAAACACATGGTGCCTTCAGTTAACAGACCTGGTAAATGGTCAGGCCCTTCAAGATGGCTGTTCTCTTGCTCTCTGGACAGCCGCTGCTCCACTCTCATGACCACCCAATCCTCCTAATTATAGGGCTTTATTAGCCCCTGCTAACTAATGAACCCACCTGATGTCTGTTCCCCCTATAAATGGCAGCTTTCTTCTCCCTGGAGTAGGGAATATAGCTGCCATGTCCTGCCTGCCGTTTGCTGTATACAGTGGGTATCACTCCAGGACCCTTTGTGTAAGTTCCCCTGTTCAATAAGCCATGGATTGTCTCTGTCACGGTCTCGAGGCTGGTCAGTTGCAAAGCTTGCAGGCCTATGGGCTGCAGCCCAACACCTGCAAACATTCTGGGCAGCCTGCTGAGTAATAGACTAGCTCTGTCACTGGGGTCAAGGCCTCTGCTTTGAGCCCAAGTTTTTCCTCAATTACCAAACGAAAACCTTGAACTCCGTGTTGTGGGAAACAGCAGATGTCATGAGTCCAGTTTTACAATCAATAGCACACTTTGCTCATTTATTTCACTCCAAAATCGTATTCACCTACGGTGTGCCAAGCATCCTATTAGGTATTAAATGCTCAGCACACAATGGTGAGCAAGAATCTGGTTACAAAAACATCAGAAATTACCCAGAAATCCCCTGCAAAGAAAGACCGAGCCAAAAGACCCATGATAGACGTACATAGAAGTCAGAAAGTGGCCCTCTAATGATCGTTTCAGATGCATTCTGAGTAGATGCTGCTTAGCAGGTGGTCACAATTCTCCCCAGAGGCTATTCTTGTATTTAAAACACCTGCTGCTCTTTCCAGGATGCTAACATTTACTTTGGTCTTTATGTCAATGCCTTTTGTACAGAAAGCCAGCTGTGGGGCTTTTCTCTTTCAACTGTGCCCCTGAATTGTGTTTTGTTGATAAGAAAATAAACACCACTCACCTAGAGAGCGGCAGAATGGCCTTCAAGGCTGGATGGAGCAGGGGCCTTTTTCTCTAGAGGAAGAAGGGCCTTCCCCTTGCTGGCATCAGGAATGTTGTCCTTCTTCATGACTTGATCATCTGGCTTCATTCTGCTTGACCTGGTGTCTCTTCTGTCCTTCTCCTCCTGCCTTGGAGCCCTTTTTAATAACCCCTCTCTACATGGGGATTTTATCAGACAGGTGAGGATGGATAAACCATAAAAAGGAAAGATTAGACACAGAGCAGATTTGTGGTGGCCAGGTGCTGGGGAGTGGGGTGGGGAAAACCCAGAGGGTGAGTGCTGACTGGGGACGAGGCCTCCTTTTGGGGGGGGGGGGGGTGACAAAAATGCTTTGGAACCTGAGAGAGGTGGTGGTTCCACAATATGGTGAATGGACTAAATGTCATTGAATTGCTCACTTTATTTTTATTTATTTTTGTCTTTTTAGGGCTACACCCACGGCATATGGAGGTTTCCAGGCTAGGGGTTGAATTGGAGCTGTAGCTGCTGGCCTGCACCACAGCCATAGCAATGCCACATCTAAGCCGCCTGTACAACCTATACCACAACTCATGGCAACACCAGATCCTTAACCCACTGAGTGAGGCCAGGGATCGAACCTGGGGCCTCATGGATACTAGCCAGATTCGTTTCCACTGAGTCATGACAGAAACTCCTGACCTGCTCACTTTTTTTTTTTTTTGTCTTTTTGCCTTTTCTAGGGCCACTCCTGTGGCATATGGAGGTTCCCAGGCTAGGCGTTGAATCGGAGCTGTAGCCGCTAGCCTACGCCAGAGACACAGCAACGCGGGAATCCAAGCCACGTCTGCAACCTACACCACAGCTCACAGCAACACCAGATCCTTAACCCACTGAGCAAGGCCAGGGATTGAACCCACAACCTCATGTTTCCTAGTTGGATTCATTAACCACTGAGCCACCACGGGAACTCCTGAACTGCTCACTTTAAAATGATTACTTGTATGTCTTGTGAATTTCAACTCAATCAAAAACAACACAAGGAGTCCATGTGGTGGCTCATTGGGGTTAAGAACCCAACAGAGCGTACGTGAGGATTCAGGTTTGATCCCTGGATTCACTCATGGTGGTGCAGAGCCAGCATTGTGATCAGCTGCAGCACAGGTCAACTCCTAGCCTGAGAACTTCCATGTGCCGCAAGTACAGCTGTAAAAAGGAAACAACAATGACATACACAAGATGTTAAGAAGCCAGAAACAAAAGGGTATGATCTGTATGAATCAATTTAGCTGAAGTTCGGGAACAGGATCATCTATGGTGATAGAAATCAGAGCTTTGGTTGCAGTGTGGAGAGGAAAGGGCATGATTGGAAGGAGGAACAAGGGAACTTTCTGGAGGGATGGAAATTGTCTACACCTTGTTTTGGGCCGTTGTTAGAGTGTATGCTATTGTCCCAAAGTACTGAATTGTACGTTAAGATCTCTGCATCTTATTAGTGCTAATTAAACACCCCACTTCAAAAATGAAAAATAATTAATTAAAAGAAATAGGAGTTCCCTTGTGGCAGAGTGGGTTAAGTATCTGGTGTTTTCACTGCAGTGGCTAGGGTTTGACCCCTGGCCTGGGAATTTTCAGATGCTGTGGGTGAGGCCAAAAGTTTTTTTGAATTAAAAAAAAAAAAGGAAAGGTGAATATCCTAGAAGAAGGCAGAGGCCTCAGCAATATTTGATTTGGCAAGTTTCCCCGGAGTCCCTTCACCCATTTGTTGTTGTTGTTGTTGCTATTTCTTGGGCCGCTCCCGAGGCACATGGAGGTTCCCAGGCTAGGGGTTGAATCGGAGCTGTAGCCACCGGCCTACGCCAGAGCCACAGCAACGCGGGATCCGAGCCTCGTCTGCAACCTACACCACAGCTCACGGCAACGCCGGATCGTTAACCTACTGAGCAAGGGCAGGGACCGAACCCGCAACCTCATGGTTCCTAGTCGGGTTCGTTAACCACTGCGCCACGACGGGAACTCCCCTTCACCCATTTTTTATTTTATTTTTATTTTTTATTTTATTTTTCAATGTATCATGAATTGGGTAGCTTTATTTATTTATTTGTTTGTTTTGCTTTCTAGGGCCACACTCGCGGCATATGGAGGTTCCCAGGCTAGGGGTCTAATTGGAGCTACAGCTGCCGGCCTACCACCACAGCCACAGCCACAGCTACAGCCACAGCAGATCTGAGCCGGGTCTGTGACCTACACCACAGCTCACCACAACGGTAGATCCTTAACCCACTGATAGAGGCCAGGGATTGAATCCCCAACCTCATGGTTCCTAGTCGGATTCTTTAACCACTGAGCCATGACGGGAACTCCTCCCATCTATTTTTAAATGTGTTGCCCCAAAGAACTATTTTCTGGTACCTGATTGCTTGCTTTATTAATACAGTTTTCTGAGAGGAGGAGGTTGCATTATTACTTACTTGTGAGTATGTGTCTTTTGGAGCCACATAACTTTATTCAGAGTACTCGATGTACTTTGAGCTAATGCAGCCTGGTAGGACAGTACACCTAGTCCTCTCTGGAGTGGCTTTGACAAAGCAGCCACCAGCCTCACTCTGCGGTCTGATGCTTGGGGTAATGCTCTGGGTTTGGTCCTGCCTCAGCAATTTGACTCTGGCCTCCTCTATCTTCCTTGGCCCCTGGGTGGTTGTGTGACTCTGAGCAAGTTGCTTAACCTTTCAAGGCATGATGTTCCTTGGGAATAAAAGCAGGGATGATAACAGCTCGCCTGGTGGCACCATCATGAGGACTGAGCTGGCAGATCCCAGAGTCTGGCGTAGGGAAGGGCCTCAGAAAGCATGGTGGAATGGATAGGATTGTCGGCTAAAACTTGGGACACCCAGGTACATTTGAATTTCAAAAAAACGACAAATAATTTTTAGTAAACTAGGGAGAGGTTTCATAGGTATAGAGTTTCAGATTTGTAAGATGAAGAGTTTTGGAGACTGGATGCACAACAGTGTGAATATACTTAACCCTATTCACCATGCACTTAAAATGGTTAAGATGGGGAGTTCCTGTTGTGGCTCAGTGGATTAAGGACCTGACCTTGTCTCTGCAGCGATGTGGGTCCCATCCCCTGCCTGGCTCTGTGCATTAAGGATCCAGTGTTTGCTGCAAGTTGCAATGTAGGCCACAGACATGGCTAGGATGCTGTGTGGCTGTGGCTGTGGTGTAAGCTGGCAGCTGCAGCTCCGATTTGACCCCTAGCCTAGAAACTGCCATATGCCACAGGTGTGGCCCTAAAAAGAAAAAAAATGTTAAGATGGTAAATCTTATTGTGTGTATTTAACCATAATTAAAGTTTTACATAAATTGCTGAGGCATGCTACAACATAGATGAATCATGAAAACGTTATGCTAAGCTCGGGTCTGATCCCTAGCCCTGGGGATTCAATATGCTGTGGGGTGGTCAAAAAGGAGGGGGGGAAGAAGAAGACAATGTGGTGCATATACTACACAATGGAATACTACTCAGCCATAAAAAAAAAACAAAATAATGTCATTTGCAGCAACATGGATGCAACTAGAGGTTCTCATACCAAGTGAAGTAAGTCAAAGAGAAAGACAAATACCATATGATATCAGTTATATGTAGAGCCTGAAACATGGCACACATGAACCTATCTATAGAACAAACAGATTTGTGGCCACCAAGGGGGAAGAAGTGGAATGGAAGGCAAGTTTGAGTTTGGTAGATGCAAGCTATTACATTTAGAATAGAGAAGCAATGAGGTTCCACTATACAGCACAGGGAACTATATCCAATCTCTTGGGATAGAACACGATGGAAGATAGTACGAGGAAAAGTATGTGTGTGTTTGTATATATATATGACAGTCACTATGCTGTACAGCAGAAGTTGACACAACAATGTAAATCAACTAAAAAATTTTTTTAAAGATAAAAGACCCCCAAAAATCCACAAAATATACATGTACTGTACATTCAGAGCAGCACTATTTATAATAGCCAAGACATGGAAACAACCTAAATATCTATCAACATATGAATGGATAAAGAAGAGGTGATACATAAATATATAATGGAATACTACTGAGCCATTAAAAAGAACAAAATACTACCATTTGCAGCAACTTGGATCCAAGTAGAGATTATAATACTAAGTGAAGCAAGTCAGAAAGAGAAAGACAAATACCACATGATATCACTTATATGTTGAATCTAAAATATGTCAAAAATGAACCTATTTACAAAACAGAAACAGACTCAACAGACATGGAGAACAGACTTGTGGTTGCTGGTGGGGGGAGTGGGATGGACTGGGAGTTTGGGGTTAGTAGATGCGATGTATTACATATAGAATGGATAAAGACCGAAGTCCTACTGTATAGCACATGGAACTATATTCAGTATCCTGGGATAAACCACAATAGAAAAGATTATAGGAGTTCCCATAGTGGCACAGTGGCTAATGAATCCAACTAGGAATGATGAGGTTGCGGGTTCAACCCCTGGCCTTGCTTAGTGGGTTAAGGATCCAGCGTTGCCATGAGCTGTGGTGTGGGTTGCATATGTGTCTCAGATCCCATGTTGCTGTGGCTGTGGTGTAGGCTGGCTGCTACAGTTCCGATTACACCCCTAGCCTGGGAACCTCCATATGCTGTGGGTGCAGCCCTAAAAAAAAAAAAAGACAAAAAAAAGATTATAAAGAATGTACATATGTTTATAACTGAGTCACTTTGCTACACAGCAGAAATTAACACAGCATTGTAACTCAACTATACTTCAATAAAAAATAAATTTAAAAAAATCTACACAGAAGCTTTTGGTTAAAAAAACAAGAGTTACATAGAAAAGTAAGAAAATGAAAAAAGTAGTTATTAAGTACAGGAAAAACAAAGTTACAAAAGAAGGAAATTTAATCATAACCATGTCTCTCAGCTATGAATAATAACGTAATCATAACACACACCACAAATAAAAACTGACATAAAATATATGAGAAGAGTGAGGGGATGATAGTAAAAATAATGAATTTTTCACCTTGAAGTCAAGGAAAACAAAACAATATAAGGTCACTATTTGGAAAAATGGAGAAACAACTCATGACATAACATGAAGTAACTGCAAAGAAGTTGCCTCTGTGGGTTAAGAGTGGGAAGAGAGGAGGGACAGAAGCATTTTGTTAGATTTCTGTTGTAGCCTTTCTTAAAATTTTTTAAAATTGTTATGGCTGCACCCGGGACATGGGCCAGGGATTGAACCCGTGCCTCCATAGCAACCTGAGCCACTGCAGTTGGATTCTTAACTCACTGTGCCACAGTGGGAACTCCTCTTGTAAGCCTTTTAAATCTGCCTTAACTGAAAATAAAATAAGCTTGGAGCTCCAATTGTGGCTCAGCAGTTTACAAACCTGATTGGCATCCATGAGGATGTGGGCTTGATCCCTGGCCTCAATGAGTGGGTTAAGGATCTGGAGTTGCTGTGAGCTGTGGTGTAGGAAGTAGACTCGGCTCAGATCTGATGTTGCTGTGGCTTTGGCATAGGCTGTTGGTTATAGCTCCGCTTACCCCTGGCCTGGGAACCTCCATGTGTTGTTGGTGTGGCCCTAAAAAGATTAAAAAAATTAAAAATTAAAAATTAAAACAAAACAAGCTATATGTACATGTTACTTAAAAAAGAGTTTAAAAAAGGAAAATTAGGGAATTCCCATCGTGGTGCAGTGGTTAACAAATCTGACTAGGAACCATGAGGTTGCAGGTTCGATCCCTGGCCTTGCTCAGTGGGTTGAGGATCTGGCGTTGCTGTGAACTGTGTAGGTCACAGACACAGTTCGGATCCCACGTTGCTGTGGCTCTGGCGTAGGCCCGTGGCCACAGCTCCGATTAGACCCCTAGCCTGGGGACCTCCATATGCCGCAGGAGCAGCCCTAGAAAAGGCGAAAAGACCAAAAAAAAAAAGGAAAATTAGAATTATTAAGCTGCAGACCTGTTGAATACTTTTGCCCACCTATCTCGTATTCAGGGAAATGGGGGTTAGTTTTAGAGCTCAGAGCCTTAGATGGAGGAAGCTGGGGAGAAACAGAGAATTAGACCTGACTTCTTCACCTCCGCCTCCTGCTGTGTCTAATGCCTGGGCCACCCTCTTTTCTTGCTGCCCTTCACCACCTGAGGTTCTGGATCTCAGGTACCCCAGAGTGACCCCTCCCCACCTCTCCTAGGATCCCCTTGCCCTTCAATTTCTGCATCTGTGGGAATTTTCCCAGCACTGCTTCCCAAACTGGCCCTGCTTGCTTGCTCTCAGATGCCCATCTTGGCTTCCTATCTGACACTTGCTCAACACCTATTTCCCTAAACTTGACACTTGGGACTTTCCCTGGTTCTCCTCTTCTGAGTCTCAGACTCCAATTCCTCCATATTCCCGACAGCTGCAGTCCAACCACACCCAGCCCAGTTCCGGAAGAGACCTGGCCCAGGGAGAACCTGGGATCCATCTGTGAGACCAAGAGGGAAAGTCACCTGGAGAGAACCGCCACTTCTCTCTGTCGACTCTTCACTGGTAGCTTAGGAGATTATCCATATTGTGAAGATTCGAGGTAGACAGCAGTTAGAACCATGACTGGCACAGAATGAGCTTAAGTTATTAACCCAAGAAACATTTTTTTTTTGTCTTTTTAGGGCCGCACCTGCGGCACATGGAGGTTCCCATGCTAGGGGTTGAATCAGAGCTAAAGCTGCTGGCCTACACCACAGCCACAGCCACAGCAATGCCAGATCCAAGCCGCATCTGTTACCTATACCACAGCTCAGGGCACTGCCGGATCCTTAACCCACTGATCGAGGCCAGGGATTGAACCTGAAACATCGTGGTTCCTAGTCGGATTCGTTTCTGCTGCGCCGTGATGGGAACTCCAGGCCAAGAAACATTGAAGGAAAATTTCTAGCAACACTGAGAAACGGCAGCAGACAGCTGGCTTGGTGAAGGTGTGAGCAGCAGGAGACAGCAAAGACGTCTGGAAGCAAGGCCAAGAAGGGCAAAACAAAACAACCGCTGTGTCCATACCTGGATGGTCCTCCATTTGTATCCCTGGAGCTCGGATGCCTTTGGGCTGCAACCAGAGACTCACCGTCTTTAAGTGCAAACCAAAAGCCTATTTTCATCCAAGATTCCTCTTCCCTATTCCCCTCCTTTCCCTGTCAGAACATCCTGAGTCCTTGGCAGGTCTGCACTTTCTCATCAGTGCCTCAGTTGTGTCTTGACCCACAATGTGGCCAAAGACTTATTTCTTTACTTTCTCTAGAAGCAGCTCCCATATCTTTCTACCTCCCCGATGCCTCAGCAATTTAACAATTCATGTCAATATTTCCCTTGGAAAACCCCACTGACTCTGAACCTCCTTGAATTTACAATTCTTTTATCAACATCTTTTCATTTGACTGTTTTCTTTGTTTGTTTTAAACAAACAAACCTGGAGTTCCTGTTGTGGCTCAGTGGGTTAAGAATCTGCCATAGTATCTGTGAGGATTAGGGTTTGATTCCCAGCCTTGCTCAGTGGGTTAAGAATCTGGCATTGCCACAAGTTGCAGTGTAGGTTGCAGATGAGGCTCAGATAGCACTTTGGCACGACTGTGGTGTAGGCTGGAAGTTGTAGCTGTAATTCAATCCCTAGCCTGGGAACTTCCATATGCCATGGGTGTGGCACTAAAAGGAAAAGAAAAACAAAGCAAAACAAAAAAACCCCACCTCTTTTACCATATAGCACAGGGAACTGTGTCCAATCTCATGGCATGGAATATGTTGGGGGATGATATGAGAAAAAGAATGTATGTATATGTATGGCTGGGTCACTTTGCTCTATAACACTGCAAATCAGCTATACTTTATTTTTTTAGTATTTATTTATATATTTTTTCTACTGTAAAGCATGGTGACCCAGTTACACTTACATGTAAACTATACTTTAATAAAAATAAACATTCTAGCAAAAAATATATATATTATATATGTTCAGGGCTATAACCTTCTCGAGTACTGCAGCTTGTTTATTTTAAGGGCTGCTGCTGCTCGGAGGGCTGGGAATATTTAAACCACATTAAGATATCGGAGTTGCATTTTTTTTTCCAGGAGAAACTGGTATTTTACTGATCCTAGACTTTCAGAAAGTGCAGTTCAGTAAGAATGCCTTTATTTTTAGGGCTGCACCCCCGACATATGGAAATTCCCAGGCTAGGAGTCAAATCAGAGCTACAGCTGCCAGCCTGTGCCACAGCCACAGCAACGTGGAATCTGAGCCACATCTGCGACCTACACCACAGTTCAGAGCAACGCTGGATCCTTAACCCACTGAGCAAGGCCAGGGATCAAACCCATAACCTCATGGTTCCTAGTGGGATTCATTTCCGCTGTGCCATGACAGGAACTCCCAAGATTGCTTTTTCTTTTTTTAAAAAGGGTATCCTGTGATAGGTCAGTTTTGCTAAGGAATAATCATCTATTACCACACCCCAAAGTAAGAAGGAACATGATCTCAGAATATAGGATGATCTTTTAAATTTAGTTCATTTAGGGAGTTCCTGTTGTGGCTCTGTGGAAACAAATCTGATTAATATACATGAGGATACGGGTTCCATCCCTGATCTCGCTCAGTGGGTCCGGGATCTGGCATTGCCATGAGCTGTGGTGTAGGTTGCAGACGTGACTTGGATCCAGCATTGCTCTGGCTATGGTGTAGGTTGGCAGCTGTAGCTCTGATTTGACCCCTAGTTGGGGAACCTCCATATGCCTCAGGTGTGGCTATAAAAAGCAAAAAAAAAAAAAAAAAAGAAAAAAGAAAAAGAAAGAAAGAAAGAAAGAAAAAAAACATTTAGTTCATTGAACTGTTTGAAAAATGCTGACATCATGCATGTTTTTCTCATTTCTCCGATCTCTTGTGGTTTGGCCCGCAGGAGCAAACAGGCCAAGGTAGAGGATAGTGACACCACGAAGGGCTGCAGGGCCATCTAGTGGCTATTTGTCTTCATTGCATGTGCAAGTGACAGCTCCCACCTAGGGTTTCTGGCAGGAGAATCAACCCTGGGTCATTTTGCAGAATTTTTGAAGTTCATTTTACGAACTTGTCTACAAACGTTGGACTTAAAATTATTGCCTCAATATAAATTTGAAGATTAAGTTGCATTTCCGGCCATTGAATGGTGATTCTGAGTACTATTTTCTGTGCCAGACAGGCCTGGGTGAGAATTTGCTGCCTGGGTGATTTTGGGCAAATTACATGAACTCTCTGACCCTCAGTTTCTGCTTGCACAAGAGAGATAACAGTGGACAGGATTGTTCTGAAGACAAAAGAAAGTGTGCCTCTCATGTCTTTGCTGCTTTCCTGACAAGTAAACATTTGCCATTGATTTGCTCAGTGCTTAGAGAAGGATGGCAGAGCCCAGATGGGGACGGAAACCCACCCAAACAGCCCCAAGTAAAAGGGAAGCCCAAGAATTGTCTCAGAAAGCCTTCACTTCCTCTCAGTAATGTTTTATAGTTGTCGTTGATTGGTTTTTCATTGTTTTTTTTTTCTTTTTTGGTAAAGAGATTGTGCACAACTTTTTTTTTTTAATTAAAGTACAGTTGATTTACAATGTTGTGCCAATTTCTTCTATATGGCAAAGTGACCCAGTTATATATATATACACACACACAATTCTTTTTTTTTTTAATAGGACCACATATGCAGCATATGGAAGTTCCTAGGTCAAACAAGAGCTGTAGCCACTGGCCTACGCCACAACCACAGCAACTCAAGATTCCAGGCACTTCTGCGATCTACACCACATTTCACAGCAATGCTAAATCCTTTAACCCGCCTCATGGATGCTAGTTAGGTTCATCACTGCTGAGCAGTGATGGGAACTCCAACACACACGTTCTTTTTCTCATATCATCCCTATCATGTTCTTTCCCAAGTGATTGGATGTAGTTCGCTGTGCTACAGAACAGGACCTCATGGCTTATCCATTCTAAATTTAATAGTTTGCATCTACTAAACCCAGACTCCCAGTCCATTCCACTCCCTTTCCCCTCCTTGGCAACCACAAGTCTGTTCTCCATGTTTGTGAGTCTGTTTCTATTCTGTAGATAGGTTCATTGGTACCACATTTTAGATGCCACATATGTGTCTTCATCTGCCTGACTTACTTCACTTAGTCTGATAATTTCTAGTTCCATCCAAGTTGCTGCAAATGGCAATATTTTGTTCTTTTTATGGCTATTATTCCATTGTACATATACATCTTCTTAATCCATTGATCTGCTACGAACATAGCGGTGCATGTATTGTTTTGAATTACAGTTTTGTTGGGTTGTATGCCCAGGAGTGAGATTGTTGGATCCTATTGTAGTACTATATTTAGTTTTCTGAGGAACCTCCATACTGTTTTCCATAGTGGTTGTACCAATTTACATTCCCACCAGCAGTGTAGGAGGTTTCTCCACACTTTCTCCAGTATTGGTTATCTGTAGACTTATTAATGATGGTCATTCTGACTGGTGTGAGGTGGTACCTCATTGAAATTTTTTTTTTCGGTCTTTTTGTCTTTTCTGGGGCAGCAACCAAGGCATATGGAGGTTCCCAAGCTAGGGGTCTAATCGGAGCTGTAGCCGCCGGCCTACACCACAGCCATAGCAAGGTGGGATCTGAGCCACATCTTCGACCTACACCACAGCTCACGGCAATGTGGGATTCTTAACCCACTGAGCAAGGCCAGGGATCAAACCTGCAACCTCATTGTTCCTAGACCGATTTGTTAACCACTGAGCCACGACAGAAACTCCCCATTGAAGTTTTGATTTGCATTTCTCTAATAATTAGTGATGTTGAACATTTTTTCATGTGCCCACTGGCCATCATATATCTTCTTTGGAGAAATTGCTTTGGCAATTCTGGGTCTTTTATGGTTCCATACGAATTTTTTTACAATGATTTTTATTTTTTCCATTATAGCTGGTTTACAGTGTTCTGTCAATTTTCTACTGTACAGCAAAATGACCCAGTTACACATACATGTATACATTCTTTTTTCTCATATTATTATCCTCCATCATAAGTGACTAGATATAGGAGTTCCCGTCATGGCGCAGTGGTTAACGAACCCGACTAGGAACCATGAGGTTGCGGGTTCGGTCCCTGCCCTTGCTCAGTGGGTTAACGATCCGGTGTTGCCATGAGCTGTGGTGTAGGTTGCAGATGCGGCTCGGATCCTGCGTTGCTGTGGCTCTGGCGTAGGCCGGTGGCTACAGCTCCCATTCAACCCCTAGCCTGGGAACCTCCATATGCCGCGGGAGCGGCCCAAGAAATAGCAACAACAACAACAACAACAACAACAAAAAGACAAAAGACAATAAGTGACTAGATATAGTTCCCAGTGCTACAGAGCAGGATCTCATTGCTTATCCATTCCAAAGGCAATAGTTTCCAGCTATTAACCCCAAATTCCCAATCCATCCCACTCCCTCCCCCTCCCCGTCCCCCTCCCCCTTGGCAACCACAAGTCTGTTCTCCATGTCCATGATTTTCTTTTCTGTGGAAAGTTTCATTTGTGTCGTATATTAGATTCCAGATATAAGTGATATCATATGGTATTTGTCTTTCTCTTTCTGACTTACTTCACTCAGTATGAGAGTCTCT
Organism: Phacochoerus africanus; assembly: GCF_016906955.1. Taxonomy (NCBI): domain Eukaryota; kingdom Metazoa; phylum Chordata; class Mammalia; order Artiodactyla; family Suidae; genus Phacochoerus; species Phacochoerus africanus. Next base: position 46,167,601 of record NC_062558.1, read on the forward strand.
GGTTCCACCCATGTTGCTGCAAATGGCATTATTTTGTTCTTTTCTATGGTTGAGTAGTATTCCATTGTGTATATATATATACCACATTCTCTTAATCCAATCATCTGTCAATGGATACTTAGGTTGTTTCCATGTCTTGGCTATTGTGAATAGTGCTGTAATGAACATACGGGTGCGTGTGTATTTTTCCATGTGAATTTTTGGATTATTTGTTCTAATTCTGTGAAAAATGTCATGAATAATTTTTTAGGGGTCACATTCAATGTGTACATTGTTTTGGGTAGTATGGCCATTTTAATATTAATTCTTCCAATCCAGGAGCAGGGGACAGTTTTCCATTTCTTTGAATCCTCTTTAATTTCCTTTATTAATGTTTTATAGATCTCGGAGTATAAGTCTTTCACCTCCTTGGTCAGGTTTATTCTTAGATACTCAATTATTTTGTTGTGATTTTAAAAGTTATTATTTTTTAATATTCCTTTTCTAATATTTCATTGTTAGTATACAGAAGTGCAACTGATTTCTGAATGTTAATCTTGTATCCTGCTACTTTGCTGAATTTGTTTATCAGTTTGAGTAGTTTTTGTGTAGCGTCCTTAGGGTTTTCTATATATAGTATCATATCATCTGTACATGGTGACAGTTTCACCTTTTCTCTTCCAATTTGTGTGCAACTTTTAAATACGATTTCTAGAATTTTTTATTTTATTTTATTTTTTTGTCCTGCCTGAAGCATGTGGAAGTTCCTGGGCCAAGGACTGAACTCAAGCCATAGCAGTGACCGAAGCCACAGGAATGTCAGATCCTTATCCCACTGAGTCACCAGGGAACTTCTAGATATTTTAATTTTTTTTCTCTAATGGCTGCCCTGCAGCATATAGAGTTCCCATGACCTATGCAGCAATGCCAGATCCTTAACCCACTGAGAAAGGCCAGGGATCAAACCTGCATCCTCATGGATACTATGTGGGATTCTTAATCTGCTGAGTCACAAAGGGAACTCCCTATTTTAATTTTTAATATCATTATACACAATGCTTTTTTACATTCCTTGTGTGTAGAGGTTGGTCTTTTTTTTTTTTTTTTTTTTTTTACTTTTTAGGGCTGCACCTGCAGCATATGGAAGTTCCTAGGCTAGGGATCCAATAAGAGCTGTAGCTGCTGGCCTACACTATGGCCACAGTAACACCAGATCTGAGCCCCATCTGCGACCTACACTGCAGCTCATGGCAACTCTGGATCCTTAACCCACTGAGCAAGGCCAGGGGTTGAACCCTCGTCCTCATGGATACCCGGATACCCGTTGGATTCGTTACCGCTGAGCCATGACAGTAACTCCAAGGATCAGCTTTTATATCAACATTGTATCTATCAAACTTGCTAAGTTGACTTCTTTATTTTAGCATTGTATGTTTAGATTCTTTTGGGCTTTCTATGTGCACAATCATGTGCTATTGAATAACAGCAGTTTTACTTCTTTCTGTTCATAACTTACGCCTTAATTATTGTTTCTCAAATGGACTTGAGGTCTTTAGGATCTTGGTAAGCTGATATTTTGATCTCATTCCCCATCTCAGAGCTTTCAAACTTACCATTAAGTACCTTTGCTAAAAGTTTTAAGTGGGTCAGATTTAATGAGATCTCTTCTGCTTTCTAAATCTTTCAAAACAATGACTCCTACAGATAATAACCGAGATAAAATACTTCCAACTCTTAACAGTAGTTTTATCAGGATGGGGTGTGTGTGTGGGGGCGGAGATTGTATGATGTTACTGGCTAAGATATAAATGACTGTAGTATCTGAATAATTTCTTCTATCATCAGAAAAAATAAAGCCAAAAGATTAATTAAACCAGCATAACACAACAAGCATCAAATAGTAAAATAGGTCATTCTCAGATGAAGCTGCTTTGTGAAGCACTTTTTTTTTTGGCCCCTCCAAGCCATATGGAGTTCCTGGGCTAGGGATCAGATCCCAGCTGCAACTGCTACTTACAATGAGCTGCAGCAACACTGGATCTTTAACCCACTATGCCCAGCCTGGATCGAACCTGCATCTCAGCACTCACAAGACACTGCTGATCCTGTTGTGCCGAAATGGGAACTCCATCCAAGTACATATTTTTCATAAACCTTTCCCATCATCACATCCTCAGTCTTTGCTTAGACTTTTTCTTTCCCATTCACACTGAATTGCAGTGCAGAGTAGGGAGATTTGGTCTCAGAGTGGATGCTGTTGGTGCCCTGCCCGCATCCTCTTTATAGGCTAGTGAACCCACTTCCCAGCTGCTCTGGGTGTTGGCTGCTGAAGGCTCAGGACTTCATCCTTCTCTGGAGGATTCTCTTAGCTAATGTGAGCTGCCCTGCCAGGAGATGCCTGGGAGGTTACACGCACAGCACAGCCGATGTGGCCCATGGCCAATGGCTGACTAACAGGGTGGGGAATAAAGCCCAGCTCCCTGGCCTCAAGGCAGGACAAATTCTGCAGGGTAATTAATACCCTGGAGCTCCCCTTGGGATCAGGCTACAGTTAAACATTTCCTGACAGTACACCCTGGCCCTGGCTCTGTCTTGCTTCCTTACCATCCCCCATCTCTCCCCACTCCCACCTCACCCCCACCCTCAGGGCCCTTCCTCACTAAATCACTTGCACTAGAATCTCTGCCTGCCCCAGTCTCTGCTTCTAGGGGACCCCATCTAAGCCTCTGAGAGAAGCCTCCCTTTGTCCAGGGCCCACCTGAGCCATCTGTGATTTGGGGAGGGGGCGTGGAGTGAGGTAGCCAGGGAGTGATGCTGTGGTTAGAGGAGAGGGTCCCCAGGAGAGGTAGCCATACAGCCCTGGGAGGAAATACATCTGAGAGGGAAAGCAGGGTCTGATGCTAAGTCTGACTGATCCTAAAGCCTGGATTTGTAACTATGACTGTGCTACTTTTTTTTTTTTTTGTCTTTTTGCTATTTCTTGGGCTGCTCCGGCAGCATATGGAGGTTCCCAGGCTAGGGGTCGGATCGGAGCTGTAGCCACCAGCCTACGCCAGAGCCACAGCAACGCAGGATCCGAGCCGCGTCTGCAACCTACACCACAGCTCACGGCAACGCCGGATCGTTAACCCACTGAGCAAGTGGGACCGAACCCGCAACCTCATGGTTCCTAGTCGGATTCGTTAACCACTGCGCCACGACGGGAACTCCGACTGTGCTACTCTTAACCCTCTGCCTACAGTTCCTATGGTTTTAAACTGCAACTTTTCTAAAAACCATAAAAGGCGTCTTCCTTCATCAATGCAGCTTCTCAAGTGTTGGCTACAAGCTTGGTGCCTCCTCTGAGTCTGCTGAACTGGCCCACTTTGACTCAGTCCAGACACCAGACCAGCAGGTCAGTGTGGAAGGGATGGTGTGGGGACAACAGATTTTTTGTATGGAAGAAACCAGAATCAGCTCCCTCTGTCCCAGACCATAAATGAACTTCAGATGCATGGAAGCTCCAAATGTGAAACATGAAGCCTTATAATTTTAGATGAAAATTTAACAGACACATTCGGAACAGCAGTGTAGAGAAGGAGCTCTTAAATAAGATATGGAAAGTACAAACCTTTAAGGAAAAGATGGTTCAATCTGACCATATCAAAATGTAAAGCCTCTGAATGGCAAATAGCCTAAAAGGAAAAGTGACAGTGACTGTTTCTGACTTACTAAACAGTTCTTGTTCCCAGGGCTTCTGTCTGGAGAGTTATCTCACCCTTCAAGGCATTTTCTCTTCTATAGTGTGTGACTGCCCATAACTGGGTGAGACTATGAGTTAGGCCAGAGCCCTGCCAGGTTCAAGAGCTGGTGAGGAAGATGACTTGGACTGTCTGCCAAAGAGCTGTGTGAAGGAGATAGTAAGATCGAAGGTACCCTTGCCCTAGATGTAGAGCCTTAGTCCTCAGAGATGCATCTGAAATTCAGTGGTCTTAGCTTTCCCAGTGAGAGGAGGAAAGTTACTAAACAGAGGGGTCTAGAGCCCAGGGGTGGGGAGCCTTTGTCTCTTTTTATTCCTGGAGAGGGACCTAGGTTAGCCCCTGTGAGATGAGTCTAATGTCCATAAGTTCAAAATTCCTTGGAGTTCCCATCGTAGCTCAGCAGAAACAAATCTGACTAGCATCCATGAGGACGCAGGTTCAATCCCTGACCTGGCTCAGTGGGTTAAGGATTATCCAGCGTTGCCGTGAGCTGCGGTGTATGTTGCAGACGAGACTTGGAATCCTGAGTTGCTGTGGCTGTGGTGTAGGCAGCGACTACAGCTCCAATTCCACCCCTAGCCTGGGAACCAACATATGCCACAGGTTCGGCCCTAAAAAGACAAACAAAACAAAACAAAATTCCTTACAAAGTTCAAAATGCCCCAGTCACCACTCACCTCTGTATTTTATTTCTCAATGCCCTATTTGGCCTACTCGAAGTTTTAATGCCACAGGTCTGTGTTGAGCTACCCAGACGATAGATATTTAAAAATTGAATTGAGGAGTTCCCTAGAGGTTCAGTGAGTTAAGGATCTGGTGGTGTTACTGCTGTGGCTCTGGTCACTGCTGTGGCTCAGGTTCAGTCCCTGGCCTGGGAATTTCCACATGCCTCAGGCATGGCCAAAAAAAAAAAAAAAATTAAAAGTACAATTATAAAAAGTAAAAATTGAATTGAGGGAGTTTTCTCATGGGTAAAGGAACCAGCGTTGTCATTGCTGTGGTGCAGGTTTGATCCCTGGCCCAGGAACTTCCACATACCATGGGTCTGGCAAAAAAAATTGAATCAAAATTTTCAGTTACAGTAAAAAACAAACAAACAAACAAACAAACAAACTGTTAAACTCTCTTTAGCCTGCATTTTTGTCTGGGGTTGTTATGTACCTTTAAACCTGCCCTTGGGACAGTCGAGCAGTCAGCTCGAGTTCTCTGCTTTCCATAGATCCCCTTTTCAAGTTTACTAGGCTTCAGTTCAAGAAAAGGTGAAGTCTTAAGGCTGGTGACTATGGTGAAAACTTCACACCATTCTATGTATGTTTGTTGCTAACTCTGATCATGATTGATTTTGCTTTTTAGGGCCACACCTGTGGCATATGGGGGTTCCCAGGCTAGGGGTCCAATCGGAGCTACAGCTGCTGGCCTACACCACAGCCACCACACACTACAACACCAGATCAGAGCCACATCTGCAATCTATACCAGAGCTCACGGCAACGCTGGCTCCTTAACCCACTGAGCAAGGCCAGGGGTTGAACCTGCAACCTCATGGTTCCTAGTCAGATTCGTTTCCTCTGCACCACACCGGGAACTCCATGATATATATTATTACAAATAAATTTAATTGGAGTTCCCATTGTGACTCAGTGGGTTTAGAGCCCAACTAGTATCCACAAGCATGCGGGTTTTATTTCTGGCCTTGCACAGTGAGTTAAGCATCCAGTGTTGCCTCGAGCTGCAGTGTATGTTGCAGATGCAGCTCAGATCTGGCATTGCTATGGGTGCAGCTCTGATTTGATCCCTAGCCTGGGAACTTCAATAAGCCACAGGTGTGGCCCTAAAAAGAAAAAAAGAAAAATTGCAAAGAGAGCACAAGCATCTCCACATACCCCACACCCAGTTTTCTCCTTTATTAATATCTTAGCTCAATATGGTACATTTGTTACAATGAACGAACAAATAGCAGTAGGTTATTATTATTGTCAATAGCAATATGTTGTTATTATTGTCCATACTTTATTCACGTTTCCTTACTGTTTACCTAATGGCTTTCTGCTCCAGGATTTCCTCCAGAAGACCACATTATATTTAGCCTCCTTAGGTTCTTGGCTGTCACATCTTCTCAGATTTTCCTGGTTTTTGATGACCTTGACAGTTTTTTTTTTTTTTTACTTAGTGAATTTTATTACATTTACAGGTGTACAACAATCATCACGATCAAATATTTACAGCATTTCCCTCCCAAACCCTTGGTACATCCCCCCACACCCCAACCTGTCTCCTTTGGAAACCATAGGACTTTTTCAAAGTCTGTGAGTCAGTATCTGTTCTGCATAGAATTTCATTGTGTCCTTTTTTTTAGATTCCACATGTCAGTGATAGCATTTGATGTTTGTGTCTCATTGTCTGACTGACTTCACTTAGCATGACAATCTCCAGGTCCATCCATGTTGCTAAATATGCTGTGATTTCTTTCCTTTTAATGGCTGAGTAATATTCCTTTGTGTATATGTACCACATCTTCTTGATCCACTCTTCTGTCAGTGGACATTTAGGTTGTTTCCATGTCTTGGCTATTGAAAATAGTGCTGCAATGAACATCGGAGTACATGTGTCTTTTCGAGTCATGGTTTTCTCTGGATAGATGCCCAGGAGTGGGATTGCTGGATCAAATGGTAGTTCTATTTTTAGTTTTCTGAGGAATCTTCATACTGTTTTCCACAGTGGTTGCACCAATTTACATTCCCACCAACAGTGTAATAGGGTTCCTTTTTCTGCCCACCCTCTCCAGCACTTCTTGTTTGTAGGCTTTTTGATGATGGCCATTCTGGCTGGTGTAAGGTGGTACCTCATGGTGGTTTCGATGTGCATTTCTCTAATAATGAGTGATGTTGAACATGTTTTCATGTGTTTTTTGGCCATCCGTATGTCTTCTTTGGAGAACTGTCTGTTTAGATCTTCTGCCCATTTTTTGATGGTGTTGTTTGTTTTTTGGTATGGAGCTGCAGAAGGTATTTATAAATTTTGGAGATTAATCCCTTGTCAGTCGATTCATTTGCAAATGTTTTCTCCCATTCTGTGGGTTGTCTTTTTGTTTTGTTTAGGGTTTCTTTTGCTGTGTAGAAATTTTTAAGTTTCATTAAGTCCCATTTATTTTTGTTTTTATTTTATTTTATTATTTATTTTTTATTTTTTTGTCTTTTGTCTTTTTGTCTTTTGTTGTTGTTGTTGTTGTTGCTATTTCTTGGGCCGCTCCCGTGGCACATGGAGGTTCCCAGGCTAGGGGTTGAATCGGAGCTATAGCCACCGGCCTACGCCAGAGCCACAGCAACGCGGGATCCGAGCCGTGTCTGCAACCTACACCACAGCTCACGGCAACACCGGATCGTTAACCCACTGAGCAAGGGCAGGGACCGAACCCGCAACCTCATGGTTCCTAGTCGGATTCGTTAACCACTGCGTCACGACGGGAACTCCTATTTTTGTTTTTACCATCATTACTTTAAGAAGTGGGTCTGAGAAGATGTTGCTGTCATTTATGTTTATGTCAGAGAGTGTTCAGCCTATGTTTTCCTCTAAGAGTTTTACAGTATCTGGTCTTATATCTAAGCCCTTAATCCATTTTGAGTTTATTTTTATGTATGGTGTTAGGGAGAGTTCTAATTTCATTCTTTTACATGAGGCTGACTAGTTTTCCCAGCACCATTTATTGAAAAGGCTGTCTTTTCTCCATTGTATATTGTTGCCTTCTTTGTCATAGATTAGTTGGCTGTAGGTGCGTGGATTGAATTCTGGGCTTTCTATCCTGTTCCACTGATCTATATTTTGGTCTTTGTGCCAGTACCATACAGTTTTGATGACTGTTGCTTTATAGTATTGTATGAAGTCCGGGAGCCTGATTCCTCCAGCTCCATTTTTCTTTTTCAGGGTGTTTTTGGCTATTCTGGGTCTTTTGTGCTTTCAAACAAACTTTAAAATATTTTGTTCAAGGATGGGATTAAGATGGCGGAATAGAAGGACTGGAGCTCAACTTCTCTCTCCTAAAAACAACAAAATTCACAACTAAAGGCTGACCAATCTTCAACCAAATGGACCAGAAACCTTAAAAAAGATATCCTAATCTAGAAGACAAAAAGTAGGCCACATCAAGAGGTAGGAGGGGTGATTTCATGATATGAACAACCCCATACCTCCTGTGTGGGAAGCCCCACAGATTGGAAACTAACTGGTTCACAGAGACTCACCTACATGAGTGAGAGTTCTGAGCCTCACATCAAACTCCCACGTGTGGGGATCTGGCGCTGGGAGAAAGAGCCCCTGGAGCATCTGGCACTGAAGGCCAGTGGGGCTTGTGCACAGGAGCTCCATGGGACTGGGGGAAATGGAGACCCCATTCTTTTTTTTTTTTTTAATTAAAAAAAATTTTTTTATTGCTCAAATGAATTTATCACATCTGTAGTTGTATAATAAGCATAACAATCTGATTTCACAGGATTGGAGACCCCATTCTTAAAAGGCCCACACAGACTTTCATGTGCACTGGGTCCCAGGGCAAAGCAAAGTCTCCAGAGGAATCTGGGTCAAAACCTACTGTCAACGTAGGTTCCCTCTATGCCCACTTTTGGAAGGGTTTTTATCAGAAATGGGTGTTGGATTTTGTCAAAGGCTTTTTCCGCGTCTATTGAGAGGATCATATGGTTTTTATTCTTCAATTTGTTAATGTGGTGTATCACACTGATGGATTTGCGGATATTGAAGAATCCTTGCATCCCTGGGATAAATCCCACTTGATCATGATGTACAATTCTTTTAATGTATTGTTGGATGCGGTTTGCTAGTATTTTGTTGAGGATTTTTGCATCGATGTTCATCAGTGAAATTGGTCTGTGGTTTTCTTTTTTTGTGGTATCTTTGTCTGGTTTTGGTATGAGGGTGATGGTGGCCTCGCAGAATGAGTTTGGGAATATCCCTTCCTCTGCGATTTTTTGGAATGGTTTCAGAAGGATAGGTGTTACCTCTTGTCTTAATGTTTGATAAATTTGCCTGTGAAGCCATCTGGTCCTGGACTTTTGTTTGTTGGAAGTTTTTAAATCACAGTTTCAATTTCAGTTCTTGTGATGGGTCCATTCATCTTTTCTATTTCATCTTGGTTTAGTCTTGGAAGATTGTACTTTTCTAAGAATTTGTCCATTTCTTCAAGGTTTTCCATTTTATTTGGCATATGGTTGCATATAGTAGTCTCTCATGATCCTTTGTATTTCTGTGGTGTCCGTTGTTACTTCTCCTTTTTCATTTCTAATTTTATTGATTTGAGTCCTCTCTCTTTTTTGCTTGATAAGTCTGGCTAGGGGTTTATCATTTTGTTGATCTTTTCAAAGAACCAGCTTTTCGTTTCATTGATCTTTTCTATGGTTTTCTTTGTTTCTAGTTCATTGATTTCTGCTCTGATCTTTATGATTTCTTTCCTTCTACTAACTTTAGGTCTTGTCTGTCCTTCTCTCTCGAGCTGCTTTAGATGTAAAGCAGCTTGTTGATTTGAGCTTTTTCTTGTTTCCTGAGGTGGGCTTGTATTGCTATAAACTTTCCTCTTAGAATGGCTTTTGCTGGAGTTCCTGTCGTGGCGCAGTGGTTAACAAATCCGACTAGGAACCATGAGGTTGCGGGTTCGGTCCCTGCCCTTGCTCAGTGGGTTAACGATCCGGTGTTGCCGTGAGCTGTGGTGTAGGTTGCAGAGGCGGCTCGGATCCCGCGTTGCTGTGGCTCTGGCGTAGGCTGGTGGCTGCAGCTCCGATTCAACCCCTAGCCTGGGAACCTCCATGTGCCACGGGAGCGGCCCAAGAAATAGCAACAACAACAACAACCAAAAAAAAAGACAAAAAAAAAATGGCTTTTGCTGCATCCCATAGGTTTTGGAGTGTTGTATCTTTGTTGCCATTTGCTGCTAGGTATTTTTAAATTTCCTCTTTGATTTCTTCAGTGATCCATTGGTTGTTTAGTAGCATGTTGTTTAGTCTCCACGTGTTTGTGTGTTTTGCAGTTCTTTTCTTGTTGTTGATTTCCAGTCATATAGCGTTGTGGTCAGAAAAGATGCTTGATATGATTTCAATTTTCTTAAAGTTATCGAGGTTGGATTACAAATATGATCCATCTTAGAGAATGTTCCATGTGCACTTGAGAAGAATGTGTATTCTGTTGCTTTTGGATGGAATGTCCTATAAATATCAAGTCCATCTGGTTTAATGCTTCATTCAGGGCCTGTGTTTCCCTTATTGATTTTCTGTCTGGTTGATCTGTCCATTGCTGTAAGTGGGGTGTTGAAGTCCCCCACTATGATTGTGTTATTGTCGATTTGTCCTTTTAAAGTCATTAGTGGTTGCCTTAAATATTGTGATGATCCTATGTTGGGTGCGTAGGTATTTAAAATTGTTATATCTTCTTGGATTGATCCTTTGATCATTATATAGTGTCCTTCCTTGTCTCTTAAAATATTCTTCATTTTAAGGTCTATTTTGTCTGATATGAGTATTGCTACTCCAGCTTTCTTTTGATCCCCGTTTGCATGGAATGTTTTCTTCCATCCTCTCACTTTCAATTTGTATGTGTCCCTAGAAGTGAAGTGGGTCTCTTGAAGACAGCATATATATGGATCTTGTTTTCGTATCCATTCAGCCAGTCTATGTTTTTGGTTGAGGCGTTTAGTCCATTAACACTTAAAGTAGTTATTGATATGTACGTTCTTATTGCCATTTTATTAATTGCTTTGGATTTGTTTTTGTTGCTCTTTTTTCTTCCCTTCTTCTCTTGTTCTCTCCTCCTGCATTTTGATGACTATCTTTTGTGTTGTATTTGAGTTGATTTTTCATATTTGTTTGTGTATCAATTGTAGATTTTTGTTTTGCAGTTGCCCTGAAATTTTGCTATAGGAGTCTATATATACATGAGATTGTTTTAAGTTGTTGGGCTCTTAGTTGCAAGTGCATCTCCAGTGTCCTGCATTTGTACCCTCCTCTTCTCACGATTTCTGATTTTGGTGGCATAATTGTGCATGGATGATTTCGTATCTTTACTGTATATATACATTTACTGATGAGCCTTGTCATTTATGGTATTTTTTTGTCTTTTGTCTTTTTTGTCTTTTTGTCTGTTGTTGTTGTTGTTGCTATTTCTTGGGCCGCTCCCGTGGCACATGGAGGTTCCCAGGCTAGGGGTTGAATCGGAGCTATAGCCATTGGCCTACGCCAGAGCCACAGCAACGCGGGATCCGAGCCGCGTCTGCAACCTACACCACAGCTCACGGCAACACCGGATCGTTAACCCACTGAGCAAGGGCAGGGACCGAACCCGCAACCTCATGGTTCCTAGTCGGATTCGTTAACCACTGCGCCATGACGGGAACTCCCATTTATGGTATTTTTTGTTTCTGGTTGTGGCCTTTTCTTTTCTGCCTAGAGAAGTTCCTTTAGTATTTGTCGTAAAGCTGGTTTAGTGTTGCTGACTTCTCTTAGCTTTTGTTCATCATAAAGCTTTTGATTTCTCCCTCAAATCTGAATGAGAGCCTTTCTGGGTAAAGTATTCTTTTTGGGGGGTTTTTTCCTTTCATCACATTAAATATATCATGCCACTCCCTTCTGGCCTGCAGAGTTTCTGCTGAAAAATCTGCCATAACCTTATCGGGGGTTCCCTTGTATGTCATTTGTTTCTTTTCCCTAGCTGCTTTCAAGATTTTCTCTTTGTCTTTAATTTTGGTCAGTTTGCTTAATATGTGTCTCGGGGTGTTCCTCCTTGGGCTTATTTTATATGGTACTCATTGTGCGTCCTGGATTTGAGTGAGTGGTTCCTATCCCATGTGAGGGAAGTTTTCGGCTATTATCTCTTGGAATGCTTTTTTCTGTCCCCTTCTCTCTCTCTTCTCCTTCTGGCACCCCATAATACAGATGTTGGTGCATTTAATGTTGTCCCAGAGTCCTCTGAGACTCTCTTCATTTGTTTTCAATCTTTTTTCTCTTTTCTTTCCCACATCAGTGATTTCCACTAATCTCCTCCACCTGCGTATTCATTCTTCTGCCTCCTGTATTCTGCTATTGGCTGCTTCTGATTAATTTTTTATTTCAGTTACTGTATTTTGCACCTCTGCTTGCTTAGGCTTTATGTCTGGTATTTCTTTGCTCAGTGCTTCCTATAAGTTATCCATCTTTGCCTCCAGTTGATTTCCAATGTCTTGTGTCATCTTCAGCATCAACAGTCTAAAGTCTTTTTCCTGGAGGCTGAGAACCTCCTCCTCGCTTAGCTATTTTTCTGTTTGTTTTTTTTTTTTCTTTCTCCCTCATCTGAGTTATAGTTCTCTGTCTTTTCATTTTTATAGGTTTTTGGTGTGGTGCCCTTTTTGCAGACAATAGAGGGGTAGCCTCTCTTACTTCTGGTGTCTTCCCCCCTTGTGGCTGAAGTTGGTATGGGGGCTTGCTGTAGGCTTCCTGATGGGAGGGACTGATGCGTGCCCACTGGTAAGTGGAGCTGATTCCTATCCCCCTGGTGGGTGGGGCTTAGTCTCTGGATGGGATTAGAGGCAGCTGTGTGCCTGGGGGTTCTTTACGTAGCCTGTTTACTAATGGGTGGGTCTTTGATCCCACCTAGATTGTTGTTTGGCCTGGGGCTTCTCAGTATTGATGGGTGGGGCCAGATTTTTCCAAAATGGCCACCTCCAGAGAAAGGCAGGCTGATGAATATTCCAAAGAGCTTTGCTTCCCATGCTCTTCCCCCACAACAAGCCAGAGTCACCCCCTGTTTTCCCAGGAGATCCTCCAAGAACTGCAGTCAGGTCTGACCTGACTTTGCTTTGCCCTGGGACCCAGTGCACACAAAAATCTGAGTGCACCTTTTAAGAATGTGGTCTCCATTTCCTCCAGTCCTGTGGAGCTCCCTCGCACAAGCCTCACTGTGCTTTAATGCCAGATGCTCTGGGGGCTTTTTCTCCCAATGCCAGATCCCCAGGTGTGGGGACTTGACGTGAGGCTCAGAACTCTCACTCCTGTAGGTGAGTCTCTGTGATACAGTTATGTTTCAGTCTGTGGTGCTTCCCACTGGGAGGTATGGGGTTGCTTATATGATGTAATCCCCCCTCTTACCTCCTAATGTGGCCTCCTCTTTGTCTTCTGGAGTAGGATATCTTTTTGAAAGTTTCCAATCTATTTGCTTGAAGATTGCTCAGCATTTGGTTGTAATTTTGTTGTTTTTAGGAGAGAAGTTGATCTCTGGTCCTTCTATTCCACCATCTTAATTCCCTCTCCTCGACCTTGACAGTTTTGAGGAGTCCTGGTCAGATGTATTCTTCTGATGAGTAGTTCAGATTTATGAATTCTTAGGAGCAAGGCTCCAGAGCTAAAGTCCCAGTCTCATCACACCCTGTTCAGGACACACACTTCCAACATGACTCATCACTGTTGTTGACCTTGATCACTGAGGTGTGAATATCAGATTTCTCCACTGTTCAGTTTCTCTCTTTCCCTACCTTCCCCTATTGTGATCTTTGGCAGGATGCCTCTGTGTGTGGCCCACACCCAAGGAGTAGGGAGTTAATCCCCTTCTTTGAGGTCAGTGCAGCTCCATAGATGGGAATTTTTCTGCATGGAGCATTTGCCTCTTCTCTCCTACTTATTTCTTTATTCAGTCATTATTTTTATCACTATTCACTCATTGGTATTTATTTTATACTTTGGACTACAATGCAGTACTGTGGCTTTATGTTACTGTTTGGATTATGCCAGCTTTGACTACCAGGAGCTCTGTGATCCTTTGACACACCCTTATCAAGGTCTGTCTGTTGATGGCCTCTTCCTTTTTTTTCCTTTTTGTCTTTTGTAGGGCTTGACACACAGCATATGGAGGTTCCCAGGCTAGGGGTCCAATCGGAGCTGCAGCCGCTGGCCTATGCCAGAGCCACAGCAATGCAGGATCCGAGCCACGCCTGTGACCTCCACCACAGCTCCCGGCAACTCTGGATCCTTAACCCAGTGAGCGAGACCAGGGATCAAACTCGAAACCTCATGGTTCCTAATCAGTTTCGTTAACCACTGAGCCAAGATGGGAACTCCAATGGCCGCTTTCTTTCTGCCGCTATAAGATGCTCCAGGCTCATCTTGTAAACTCCCTATCCCAGCCTGAAAATCAGCTGTTTCTCCAAGGAGATCTGGTTTCTTTAATTGGACAGTGGTATTAGAAACCAAAATCTGGGCTCTAAGTGTGCTCATCATGGTATTTTGCATTATTTCAGGTCTTGGGCTACATTTTGGATTTTTTTAACATTTTTTTTTCTTTTAGAGCAAGAGGAATTTATTTGTTACTGAAGATAATTCTCTGTGCCTGATGAAAACGGCCCTGTAAACTGACACAAAGCCATAGTTGTGTGTCTATATTTTTCAGAAATCAAAAATGAACTATCAAATTAATACATTGTACACCTTAAATTTACACAATGTGTGTGTCAATTATATCTCAAGCTAAAAAAAAAAGAAATGTGAGAAAATAATGAAGTGAATTCAGAAATTATTCACAGAGAATTTCAATTACTAAGCTAAAAATTTTAAAAATAGAATGAATAGAGGAAGAAAACTGGTTCATATTAACATCCATTCATATCCTCTATTCATATAACAAATATTTAGCAATGCTTTACTCTGGGCTAGGTGCCAAAAACCCAAGATGAAAGGCTCAATGCATTAGTCAGGATGACTTTAACAAGTGACAGAACCCTATTTAACTAGCTTTTAAAAATTAATGAGGGAGTTCCCATGGTGGTGCAACATTATCAGTGGTGTCTTGGGAGTGCTGGGATGCAGGTTCAATCCCCAGCCTAGCACAGTGGGTTGCAGTAGCTGTGGCTGAGGTGGCAACTGCAGCTTAGATCTGATCCCTGGCTCAGGAACTCCATATGTAATGGAGTAGCCAAAAAAGAAAAAAAAATTAATGATTCACATTAACTAAAAGTTTAGAAGTGGACTTCAGGCACAGATGGATCCAGGGCCTCAAACAATATGGTTTCTCCTCACCCCATCTTTATTTTCTTCCTTTGGTGCATCAGCCTCATTTTTATCTATTCAGATAAGCTTTTTCTGAGCAGTATGGGAAAATAGCAAGCAGTTCCTGTTTACATTTTCCTTATAGCTTATGATCTTAGAGTGCCCTGTTTCCCCATTTCCTTATATCAAAGCTCAAGGAGGACTTTGAATGGCCCTGCTGGGCTTGCACACCCCATCCTAAGCCAACCTCTGTGGACTTGGGGATGGGTTTTCTGATAGGCCAGCCTGGATCACATGCCCAGAAGGGGTTGGTGGCAGAAGGACAGAGCCTTATTATAATTGAGAGCCTTACTTGGACCACAGGAGATGGGAAAGGGTGGGCAGACAGGGAGAGCATGCCAGACAGGCAAAAACAATAGCTTTCCCTGGCTGTCACAGCTCTGTAGATAGCATCAGCTTTAGTACACTTCATTCCCCTGGTGTGCCCTCCCATAGGACTCGGTACACCTCCTCTCTGTGTCCTTGATCTCTTATTGTCATCCTCACCACCAGATCAGAAGCTCTAGTAGGACAGAAATAGTTTTCATCTCCTTTAACACTGTATCTCCAGTGCCCACAGCGCTGCAAGGATGAATGATGATAAGAATCCCAGGCATGTAACTGAGGAGTTAAAATTTTTCCTCCCTTGATAAATTTAAGCAATTGTCACCAGTATGATCAGTGCCACAATAAAGGCCTTGACCATGGTCTACTTGAGACAGAAAGGAGAGAGTTGCAGCACTTCCTGGGCAAGGGTCCAGATCAGGAAGGGAAGAGGGAATATTTCTCTTTCTTTCCTTTTTTCCTGCCTAGCAGATGGACCTCCCTTCTGTGTTTGTGGACTTCCCTACTGCGTAAGTCTTGGAAGAACCCTCTTCCCATCACAGAAGCCCAAACCCCAGATGCCAGCTTGCCCTCTGCCCCCAGGTGGCTAGACTTGGCCAACCTACTGCAAGTGAGGCAATAGTACTTTGCAGAGTTGCTTCAATAACTGAATCGGGTAAAGAGAGAACAGCCCCAGCACATACTTGACCCTCAATAATTTTACTCCCTCATGCACACTGGGCAGTGGTGGAGGGTGGAAGAAGAGCACAGGACATTTAGGACATAGTTTTAACTTCAAACCTAGTTCTGTAGGGATCATGGGGCTGGGGGGAGGGGGTGTGGTTGTTGAGAAGTCCTTCTATCCAAAAATCTAATGTTCATTGTATGGTGGTCATGAAGATGTGCCATCAGCAACTCTGCTGCCCAGGAGCTTCCCTCTGGGTCTAGCCTGCATCATGCTCCCACCAATGCCTCCCAGCCACGGACAGAGCACATGGGGCTACTGTGCAGGCCTGTTCCTGGGAGACTCAGGACACCTAAGACAACAAATCTGGCGGGGGCTGGGGGTTGTTCCCTGTGGCTCAGCAAGCTGAGGATTCCATGTAGTCATTGCTGTGGCCAGGGTCTCTGCTGTGGCATGGGTTTGATCCTGGACCCAGGAACGTCCACATGCCATGCATGCAGCCAAAAAAAAAAAAAAAAAAAAAGGCAACTTTGGCTCAAAGACTCCCTGCTGACCTGGCTCAAACTTTATTAGATCTGCATGGTCTTCTATGACCTTCCCCCCACCCCCCACCCCCAGGCCTCCTTCCTTCCACTTCCTCCCTTTCACAGATTCAAGACCTGCACTGAGGTCTAGAGGCTCTCCTTTCCTTCTCTGGCCCCCTCCTCTTTATTATCCACAGCTGTTTCTCTCATAAATCTTTTGCATGTTGAATCACATCTTGCCATCTGCTTCTTGGAAAATGTGACTGATGCATCTGTATTTGGGGAACTTTTTGCAGTAAGACAGGCATTGTCCAGGATGTGGAAATCCTCTCAACTTACTCAGTTTCACCAGAGAAATTTACAGGCACCACCAGCAGGAAAGCAAACTTTTCAGAACCTGGTGGCCAAATCTAGACATGGTTGAGATGGCCTGTTGAAAGCAACAAATATTAAGTGAAAATATGAGCTGCAACTGGCTAGAGCCTAAAAATAAATTAGCTTGCACCTAATACAAAAACCACTCTGAGTGAGAGAGGCTATGGCAAAGGCAAAAAAATTCAAGTAGGTCATACGCATGAATGTTCAGGGCAGCATTATTTATAATAGCCAAAATTGCATAGGTAAACAAATGTGGTATATCCATTCAATGGAATATTATTGGGCAATAAAAAAGAATGAAGTACAACATGAATAAAACCTGTGAACGTGATGCTAAGTGAAAGAAGATTGATCCCCAAACCACATATTATATGATCCCATTTATATGACATATTCAAAATAGGCAAACCCATGGAGACAGAAGTAGCTTCGTGATTGCCAGGCTGTGGGAGAGGGAATTAGAAGATGTAAGCTTTCTTTGAGGGAAGATGAAAATTTCCTAGAATTAGTAGTGATGGTTGCAAAGTATGAATATACTAAAAATTGCTGATTTATACACCTGAAAATGGTTAATGTGAATTTTATGTTATGGTGAACTTTATTTCAATCAAATATAATTTATTTTTATTTTTATTGTTTATTTTATTTTATTTTTTTGTCTTTTTGCCATTTCTTGGGCCACTCCCGTGACATATGAAAGTTCCCAGGCTAGGGGTCGAATAGGAGCTGTAGCCACCGGCCTACGCCAGAGCCACAACAACGTGGGATCCAAGCCTCGTCTGCAAACTACACCACAGCTCATGGCAATGCTGGATCCTTAATCCACTGAGCAAGGCCAGGGACCGAACCCGCAACCTCCTGGTTCCTAGTCAGATTCGTTAACAACTGTACCACAACGGGAACTCCATAAAATATAATTTATTTTAAAATTTTTATTAATTAAAAATTTCAGTATAGTTGATTTACAATGTTAATTTCTGATGAATAGTGAAGTAGTTCAGTTATACATATGTACGTATTCTTTTTCATATTCTTTTCCTTTATGGTTTATCATAGTTCCTTGTGCCATACAGTAACCTTGTTGTTTATCTATTTTATATATAGGGTTTGTATCTGCTGATCCCAAACTCCTGATTTATCCCTCCCCCACACCCTTCCCCTTTGGTAACCATAAGTTTGTTTTCTATGTCTGTGAGTCTGTTTCTGTTTTGTATCAATAAAATATAATTTTAAAAAGCAAAGAGCAGGATTTCCCTTGTGGCATAGCAGGTTAAGGACTGGTATTGTCACTGCAGAGGTTCAGATCACTGCTATGGCACAGGTTTGATCCCTGGCCTGGGAACTTCTATATGCCATGGGCATGGTCAAAACATAAACATTTTTTAAAAAGTAAAATTCATAGGAGAAAATGTATACGACCTTGGGTATGGTGATGCAGCACCATAGGCACAACCAGTGAGAGAAATATTGACAAACTGGACCTTGTTAAAATTAAAAGCTGCTGGAGTTCCCATGGTGGCGCAGCATAATCGAATCTGACTAGTAACCATGAGGTTGCCGGTTCAGTCCCTGGCCGCACACAGTGGGTTGGGGATCTGGCATTGCCATGAGCTGTGGTATAGGTTGCAGATGAGGCTCAGATCTGGTGTTGCTGTGGCTCTGGCGTAGGCCGGCAGCTGTAGCTCCGATTTGACTCCTAGCTTGGGAACCTCCATATGCTGCAGGTGCGGCCCTAAAAAGCAAAACTAATTAATTAATTAATTAAAAATAAAATTAAAAACCTCTCAGTAAAAGACAAATTCAAAAGAATGAGAAGACAAGCCACAGACTGGGAGAAAATATTTGCAAAAGACATCTGATAAAAGACTGTCATTCAAAATATACCACAAATACTTAAAACTCAACAATAAGAAAAATTGACTAAAAAAATAGACCAAAGGCCTTAACAGACACTTCACCAAAGATATACAGATGGCAGATAAACAGATGAAAAGATATTCCACATCATTTGTCATCAGGGAAACTCAAATTAAAACAACCTTGAGATGCCACGATATACCTATTAGAATGGCCAACATCCACAATGCCGACGACATCACATGCTGGCAAGGATTTGGAACAGCAGAAACTTTCATTCTTTGCTGGTAGGAAGGCAAAATGGTCCAGCCACTTTGGAAAACTGGTGGTTTCCTACAAAATTAAATAAACTCTTACCAGATGTTCCAGCAATCATACTCCTTGGTATTTACCTAAAGGAGTTGAAAACTTATGTCCACCCAGAAGTCTGCACAGGGATGTTTATAGCATCTTTCTTCATAACTGCCAAAACCTGGAAACAACCAAGATGTTCCTCAGCTGGTAAATGTAGTCCATCCGGACAAGAAAACATTATTCAGTGCTAAAAAGAAATAAGCTATCAAGCTATGAAGAGATAAGGAGGAAATCTAAATGTTTGTTACTAAGTGAAAGAATCCAATCTGTAAAGACTACCTGCTGTGGGATGGCAACCATACGACATTCTGGAAATGGCAACATTGTGGATATATGACATTCTGGAAATGGCAACATTGTGGAGATGGTAAAAAGATGAGTGGTTGTGGGGAAACGAAAGGAAGATGCCTAGGCAGAGTACAAAGCATCTGTAGGGCAGTGAAAATACTCTGTGTGATACCATAAAGATGGATGTAGGTCATTATGTATTTGTCCAAACCCATAAAATGTATACAACCAAGACTGAATCACAATGGAAACTATAGACTTTGGGGAATTACAATGTGTCAGTGGAGGTTCATCAGTTGTAATAAATGTACACCCGCGTGGAGATGTTGATCATGGGGGAGGCTGTGCACGTGTGGTAAGTCTCTCTACTTTCCTCTCAGTTGTGCTGCAAACCTAAAACCACTCTAAAAAAAAATAATGGCTTGGAGTTCCCGTTGTGGCTCAGCGGGTTAAAACCTCACACTGTATCTGTGAGGATGCGGTTTTGATCCCTGGTCTCCCTCAGTGGGTTAGGATCTGATATTGCTGTGGCTGTGGTGTAGGCAGGCGGCTGCAGCTCCAATTCGACCCCTAGCCTGGTGACTTCCATATGCTGCAGGTGCAACCCTAAAAAGAAATTTTAAAAGAAATAGTGGATTAATTAAAATAAATAAACAAAAAAGAAAAAAGGTGCCTGCTCATCTGAACTGTGGGAGAAAGCAGAGACTGGGAGTCAGGATGGAGGCAGGAAGCCTCCCTGGGAGTCCAGACAAGGGCTCGATAGCCTACAGGGACTTTTTATTCATCCTAAAACTGTCTCTCAAGGGTGACTGGATTCATTGTACAGGATAAACAGGACACAGCACATTTGGCTTTTTTTTTTTTTTTGGCTTTTTTTCTAGGGTCGCACCCCAGGCATATGGAGGTTCCCAGGCTAGGGGTTCAGTCGGAGCTGTAGCTGCCAGCCTACACCAGAGCCACAGCAGTGGAGGATCCCAGCCTCATCTGCGACCTACACCACAGCTCATGGTAAAACTGGATCTTTAACCAACTGAGCAAGGCCAGGGATCGAAACTGCAACCTCGTAGTTCCCAGTCTTTAACCACTGAGCCACGACGTGAACTCCCACCTTTGGCTTTTTGACTTAAAAAAAATATTTTTTGATTGTGGTGAAATACTCAAAATATAAAAATTTCCATTTTTTCTTTTTTTTTTTTTTTAGGGCTGCACCTGCAACATATGGAGGTTCCCAGGCCAGTGTTGAATCAGAGCTGCAGCTGCCAGCCTACACCACAGCCAGAGCAACACCAGATCCTTAACCCACTGAGCTAGGCCAGGGATCAAACCCACATCCTCATGGACACTATGTCAGTTTCTTAACCTGCTGAGCCACAACGGGAACACCATGATTTTCCATCTTAATCATTCTGATATGTACAGTTCAGGAGTATGAGGTGCATTCACATTGTTGTGCCGCGGTCACCATCATCCACTTCCAGAACTCTTTCCATCTTCCAAAACTGAAATTCTATATCCATTAAATATGAACCGCCCATCCTTCCTCCCCATCAGCCCCTAGTGGCCATCATCCTACTTTCTGTCTCTATAAATCTGACTACTCTAGCTGATTCATATAAGTGGGATCATAACATTTGTTTTATTGTGACCGACTAATTTCACCTGGTGTAATATCTTCAAGTTTTATCCATATTATAATATATATCATAATTTCCTTCCTTTTTTCTTTTCTTTTTTTTTTTTTGGTCTTTTTAGAATCACACCTATGACACATGGAGTTTCCCAGGTTAGGTGTCGAATTAGAGCTGTAGCCACTGGCCTACACCACAGCTCACGGCAGCGCCGGATCTTTAACCCAGTGAGCGAGGCCAGGGACCAAACCTGTGTCCTCGTGGATGCTAGTCAGATTTGTTTCCGCTGAGCCACGATGGTAACTCCATAATTTCATTCCTTTTTTAGGCTGAATAATATTCCATTGTGTGGATATATCACATTTTGTCCATTCAGTCATCCATCAATAGATACTTGGAGGCTTTTATGTCTCTAAATAATTTTTAAGCACCCCAAAAAATACAAACACTTATTTTGATTATAAACCATTTGAGAACTAAAAATGGGAATGTGAAAAACCACTCCACCACGCTCCCAGCCTCCTCCCCAGGCTTCTTTGCATTTATAGCCATGTGTGGGTAAGTTTTCACAAGCCGCAGATGGAGACAGATTTGAAAAAGGAAATTTCCTCATTTTCCTACAACTGAACTTAATTCTCTGAAGCCATCTTTCCACCTGATAGTGAAAACTGGAATGCAGAGAAGATGTTAGAGGCAGAGCGGCCATCTTGTGACCATGAGGGGATGAGCCTGAGGCTGAGAGCTGCACTCTGGAGGTGAGGAATGAATGATAGATGGAGTTGGGGTGGGCGGTCTCTGCTGGCATTGAGGAGCCACAATACAAGCATTGGGCTGCCCAGCTCTGGACTTCCTGTTACACAAGAATAATGAAGCCCCTGTGTGGTTAAGCCACCATAAGCTGGGTTTTCTGTTATATGGAGCCAAACCAATTCCTAGTTTATACAAGGCCTGAGAAAGCAAGATATGTTAAGCTGGGGAACTACAAGTGGTTCAGAGGGCTGGAGGAAAGGGGCTGGGATATGTGCAGGGACCAGATCACAGAGGGCCTTTGAAGTCTTGCTTTGGGATTTGGGCTTTGTCCCAGAGGCTTTTGTTCCTTAAACCTGGATAATGTATAAATGGACTTTTTAAAAGGAAGACACTTCTTCCTGACCCTCTCGCTACCATAGTATTCACTGGAAGTGCTTTTATTATAATGTAGAAGCATAACACTAGGTATAAACTCCTCTCAGAATTATAAAAACAAACATTCAAATATAAATTACAGCTGTCAATGATTTAACGTGCCAGATTATGTTGTTTTGCTGAAATGATATTACCACTCAAGACAAGGAGTTGACACTGACTTCAATGGTCCGGCACTCTGAGTGTGACCTGCTTACATCTGCCTGTGTTATGCTTCTTCTACATTATAATAAAAGCACTTTCAGTGAATACTATGGTGGGGCAGGCTGACTATTTTCCCATGACTTTTCTCCATTTGAGTATCTACACCACCTGGTCGTTGTGCGAGCTCTGGAGGCTGCCCACCTGAGCTAGAGCTGGGCTTCTGCCATTTACTGTGTGCTTTGGGCAAATGACTTCACTTCCCTGAGCCATGGTTTTCTCAGGAATAAAGTTGTGTGGTGATGACACCTATCTCATTGGGATAATAAAATGAAATAATTTGTGGCAGATGCTCAGAACAGTGCTTATATTAGTGACAGCAGAAATGCCAGGAGGAAGCGAGGGAGGAGGAAAAGAGGATGGAGAAGGGGTCTCTGAAACCTTCCCTTGTCCACCCTGCTGGGGTATCACCAGCCTTCACGTCACAAAAACATAAGTTTTAAGCATCCAACTCTGTTCTTTTCTTATTAGCATATGACAATGAAAGCAGTGCTCTCTCATCTCCATGATGATTAAACATAAATAAAAACATGGGCATTGTGATGCTAAAAATTCTGTTCACCTAAATTTCTGCCTCTCTGACTTCTGGCCAGCTATGGACCAGTGAGTGGTGAACCGGACCAGAATATTTCATTGCTGAGTTCTTGCAGAGCTCTATTCCCTCTGTCATGGCAACCAGCAATATTCAAAATGGGGGGCTACTTTGGAATTATGCTGGCTGGGGAAGAGGTGATGTAGAGCAAAGAACCAGCCAGCATGTAATGATGAGGTAGCATAAGATAGTAATAAACTGTTACCAGACACTGAGGTTTGTGAGCTATTTGTTACAGCAGCAGCATCTAGCCTACCCTGTCTAATCCAGGCGATGTGTTTCAGTGGAAATACGTTAATATAAAGAGGTTATATGGATGACCCAGAATTTGTTTATACTAAGTTGTTTGTATTATTAAAACAGAACATTAGGAGTTCTCTTGTGGTGCCACAGGTTAAGGATCTGGCGTCACTGCTGTGGCATAGGTTCAATCTCCTGGCCTGGGAAATTCCACATGTCCCAGGCATGGCCAAATATATACATATATTTATAAAACAAAAACAGAATATCAAAATGATCACAGGAGGCGCTCCCTTGTGGCACAGTGGGTTAAGGATCTGGCATTTTTGCTGCAGGGGCTCAGGTTGCTGCTGTGGTATGTGTTTGATCCCAGGCCTGAGAACTTCCAGGGCATGGCCAAAAAATAAATTTAAAAATGATCATAAACAATAATATTGTGGTAATGTAAGAACTGTTCTTATTCTTAGGAGAGGTATTTCTTTTTTTTTTTTTGTCTTTTGTCTTTTGTTGTTGTTGCTATTTCTTGGGCCGCTCCCGCGGCACATGGAGGTTCCCAGGCTAGGGGTTGAATCGGAGCTGTAGCCACCGGCCTACGCCAGAGCCACAGCAACGCGGGATCCGAGCCGTGTCTGCAACCTACACCACAGCTCACGGCAACGCCGGATCGTTAACCCACTGAGCAAGGGCAGGGACCGAACCCGCAACCTCATGGTTCCTAGTCGGATTCGTTAACCATTGAGCCATGATGGGAACTCCTAGGAGAGGTATTTCGAAGTCTTAAGGAGTAAAGTGTTTCCACATCTGCAACTTACTTTCAAATAGTTCAACAAAAGTGAAGCAGAAAGAGATGAAAGAAGATTAATAATTTTCAATTCTAAATGAAAGCTATATAGATTGTTCTTGCTACTTTTCTATGGATTTGAGATTTAGAAAGAAAATTATCATAGATAACTCAGGAAGCCCAAGAATGCATCATTAGCTCTTGGTTTGAGAAGCAGCTCTTATTGGTGGGGCGCACTGAAATATTTTCAGTAGTGAAGGGAGAAGATCAGATTTTTGGTCCAAAAGAGTAGCCCGGCAGCAGGAGAACAACAACCTGGGCCAGATTTTGACTATGATGTAGGCAAGATTGGTACTGGGATGGGGAGAAGACTGTGGCTTTGGAACTCCTGCAGGAAGTAGAGCAGACAGGCTTGGCGACAACTTGTAAGTGGTAAGTGGTGGTGGCGGTGGAAGGGTCAGTTGCCTTCTCCAAAGTTCAATTTAATTAATTATAATTAATGAACACTTACAATTCAGTTCCTCAGTCACACTCAAAACATTTCAAGCCCTCACTGGTCCTACCGGCATAGGGTTGGACAGCGCCGATAGAGCATATTTCCATCCTCACAGAAGTTCTCTCGGGATGTGCTGGTCCATACCTCTCCCACTTTATTAGGCTGCTTTCCCTGCCCACTCTCAAGTGAATCAGACGTTGTTTGTTTTTCTCTAAAAGCTCACAGACAGCCAGATAACCAAAGGATTTTATTAAAAGGCAAAACTGCATGGAAAGGCAGCAGAAAGATGTGGAGAGCTTTCTGCAGGAGTTCAGAGGAGGAAGCAAGTATTGCTGGGAGCAAATATCATTCACAGACGCTTGTAGATGACAGGAAGGTGAGGAGGGGCATGTGTGGAAGGCATGGGAGCCTCCTGGGGCAGGACCTTTCCCTGCCTCCTGCAGAGAAGGATTGAGGGTGGCCTCTTGACCCTCTGTCAGCTCTCTCCAAATTGATCTAAAGCTTCAATATAATCCCAATCAAAATCCCAGCATGTGTGTGTGTGCTCGTGTGCGTGTAAATTGGCAAATTAATTCTAAAATGCATATGGAAATGCAAATGACCTAGAATAATCAGTGTAATATCAAAGAAGGACAGAGCTAGAAGACCTATGCTACCAGACACTGAGACTTTCCAAAAAGCTACAACCAACTGGGCAATGTGGTACTTGTGCTACATGGGTAAACAGACCAAAAGATGGAACACAGGGTCCAGAAACAGATCCAACTGCAGATGGTCACCAGATTTACAGCTAAGGTGACACTGCAGTGCAGTAGGAAAAGGATGGCCTTTTTTTTTTTTTTTTTGTCTTTTTGCCATTTCTTGAGCCGCTCCTGCAGCATATGGAGGTTCCCAGGCTAGGGGTTGAATTGGAGCTGTAGCCACCAGCCTACGTCAGAGCCACAGCAACTCGGGATCCGAGCCATGTCTGCAACCTACACCACAGCTCATGGCAACGCAGGATCCTTAACCCACTGAGCAAGGGCAGGGATCGAACCCGCAACCTCATGGTTCCTAGTCGGATCGTTAACCACTGCTCCACAATGGGAACTCCCCTCTTTTTTGACTTTTTAGGGCCGAATCCACAGCATATGAAAGTTCCCAGGCTAGGGGTTGAATTGGAACTGCAGCCGATGTCCTGCACCACAGCTCACAGCAACACCAGATCCCAGACCCACTGAGTGAGGCCAGGGATCAAACCTGTATCCTCAGGATACTAGTCAGATTCATTTCCACTGCACCACAATGGGCACTTCCAGGATGGTCTTTTCAATAAACGATCTGCATGAGTTTAATTTCTGGGGAGAAGAAAGTTAATCTAGATTCATACTTCATACCATGCATAAAAGTTAATTAGCCATAGATCATAGATTTCAACTTGAAACAAATCAAGCACCTAGAAAAAATATAGAATATTTCATGACCTTGGGATAGGCAAAGATTTCTTAAGACACTAAAAGCACTAACTATGAAGGACTGATGAACTAGATATTATCAAAATTAAGATCATCTAGGAGTTCCCATCATGGCTCACTGGAAACAAATCCAACTAGGAACCACGAGGTCGTGGTTTCAATCCCTGGCCTCGCTCAGGGGGTTAAGGATGCAGCTTTGCCGTGAGCTATGGTGTAGGTCACAGAAGAAGCTCAGACCCTGCGTTGCTCTGGCTGTGGCACAGGCCAGCAGCTGCAGATCCAATTCAATATGTTGCAGACATGGCCCTAAAAAGCAAAAAAAAAAAAAAAAAAATTGAGTCATCAAAAGATAACACTAAGAGGAGTTCCCGTCGTGGCACAGTGGTTAACGAATCCAACTAAGAACCATGAGGTTACAGGTTTGATCCGTGGCCTTGCTCAGTGGGTTAAGGATCCGGCGTTGCCATGAGCTGTGGTGTAGGTTGCAGACGTGGCTCGGATCCTGCGTTGCTGTGGCTCTGGTGTAGGCTGGTAGCTACTGCTCCGATTAGACCCCTAGCCTGGGAACCTCCATATGCCGCGGGTGCGGCCCAAGAAATGGCAAAAAGACCAAAAATAAATAAATAAATAAATAAATAAATAACAACACTAAGAGAAAGGTAAGACACAGAGAAGATATTGATCATAGATACATATTCCTAAAGACCCATATTCAGAACATATGAAGAGCTCTTACAAATGAGTAAGAAATGACAGATCAGGAGTTCCTGTCATGGCTCAGTGGTTAATGAACTCAACTAGTATCCATGAGGATGCAGGTTTGATCCCTGGCCTTGCTCAGTGGTTAAGGATCCGGCATTGCCATGAGCTGTGGTGTAGGTCGAAGACGCAGCTCAGATCTGGCACTGCTGTGGCTCTGGTATAGGCGGGAGGCTACAGCTTGGATTAGACCCCTAGCCTGGGAACTTCCATATGCTGCGGGTGTGGCCGTAAAAAAAGCAAAAGACAAAAATAAAATAAAATAAAATAAAGTTGCAGTATAGTCGATTTACAGAAATATTCATATCATGATTTGGGTGGATGTTCCACGAGTGTGATAGATGTATCCTGGTACCTTATCAGAAAGTGGAAATAGCACATTGCCTTCCACTATCCCAATAACCTCAGCCTGCCTTATGGTAATCGTGGTAATTATGACTACTCAAATGTCTCAATTAGCTCAGGCTGCCATAATATGATACCATTGACTGGGTGGTCTAAACCACAGACGTTTATTTTATCATGGTTTTAGAGGCTGAGATGTTCAAGATCAAGGTTCTGATTGATTCAGTTTCTGGGGAGCATCGTCTTCCTGGCTTGCATGCTGCTGCCCTCCCCCTGTGCACTCACATGACCTCTTTGTGCTTGTGGGGGCAGAGAGAGCATCTCTGGGGTCTTGCCTTATAAGGACACGAATCTGGTGTTCCCATCGTGGCTCAGTGGTTAACGAATCCAACTAGGAACCATGAGGTTGTGGATTTGATCCCTGGCCTCAGGGATCAAATGGGTTAAGGATGGGTTCAGTGGGTTAAGGATCTGGCGTTGCTGTGAGCTGTGGTGTAGGTTGGGTTAAGGATCCAACCTCAGTGGGTTAAGGATCTGGCGTTGCTGTGAGCTGTGGTGTAGGTTGCAGACGTTGCTCGGATCCCACGTTGCTGTGGCTCTGGCTTAGGCCAGCAGCTACAGCTCTGATTAGATCCATAGCCTGGGAACCTCCATATACTGTGGGAGCGGCCCGAGAAATGGCAAAAAAACAAAATAAAATAAAATAAAATAAAATAAAATAAAATGACACGAATCCTACTGGATCAGGGCCCCATCCCTATGACCCCATTTAATCTTTTTTCTTTCTTTCTTTTTTTTTTTTTTTTTTGGTAGTCACACCCATTGCATATGAAGTTCCCAGGCCAGGAATTGAACATTAGGATTTGGGGAGGGAAGACATTTTCAGTCCATAACACAAACATGCCATGTGTTTGTTTTTTGACCTGTTAATTACCCATCTTTCCCAATTAGAATCTAGTCTCCCTGAGGGCAGGGACTCTATTTAGGTAACTTTGGCATCCCCAGAACCTATAATAACAGTGCATAGTACAGAGGAAGAGCTCCATGTGTGTTTAATGAGTGAATGAAAGAAGGAAGATGCGGTAGTGGTCATAGAAGCTTATTGCTACTAAGCTCACTGTTTGACACATAGTTCAGTAGATAGTAAGGCTATCATCATTGTCGTTACCCTGTTTTTTGTTTGGTTTGGTTTGGTTTTTGTTTTTTGTTTTTTTCCATCCCACGGTGTATGGAATTCTCAGGCCAGGGATCAGATCCAAGTTGCAATTGCAACGCTGGAAACCTTAACCCACTGTGATGGCCCAGGATTGAATCTGCATCCCAACAGTCCCGAGACACTGCCAATCCCCTTGTACCACAATGGGAACTCCTGTCATTACCCTTTTAAAATCCTAAGGGTACATCACCCAGTTTCTGCCTTCAATAATTTACACTATAAAAGAAGGAAAACATTTTATGTGAATTTTTCTGTGTCTTATAGCTATATTGGGTCATTTCTTCTTTTATGAAAATTATTTCTTAGATTTTCATTCCATGCTAAGTATCCTGAATACAGGTTCTAGTTCTGGCTTCACCATTAAGTTGCCATATTCCTGATGACTCCCTTTCTCTCTGTGGACTTCCCTTGCCTTCATCAACTTCTTCTCTAATCCAATAGGACTAGTGTCCTTATTAGAACTTGAAATGAAGTGTTTTTACTGAATTAAGATCTCTGAGGTCAATTCTTTGCAGCTGGAAAGTGTTAGAACCTCTGTTGTGTGCTGTTCTTGTTTTCAACACTAGGGGGCGGTCAGAACATTGAAACGCATTCTGCTGTTCGAGTTCTTGCTGTTAGGTATATGGGTTGAGGCAGACAGATCATTGCTCCCTGCTTTGGTTCCCCTACCTCTTCTGAAACCTTAAACCCATACACTTGAACCTTCTGAAGGGCTGGCTGGAGACTCAGACTTCCATCAAAGGGAATAGGGCTGGAGTTCCCATCATGGCTCAGCGAGTTCAGGACCCAATGTCGGCTCCTTGAGGATGAAGGTTCGATGGCTCGCCTTGTCAGTGGGTTAAGGATCCGCACTGCAGAAAGCTGAGGCATATGTCATGATGCAGCCTGGATCTGGTGTTGCCATGGCTGTGGCATAGGCGGGCAGCTGCAGCTCCAATTCGACCCCTAGCCTAGAAGCTTACAAATGCCACAGGTGGGGCTATAAAAGAAAAAAAAAAATGAAAAGAGAAAGGGAACACGGCTGGATGGCCCATGAATCTTGGATCCATCACTTTTCTGTCATGGATCACAATGGTGGGAGGGAAGGCTTGGGGGTAATAAATGGCTTGTGAATGACAAATGAATACCCAGAAGGGGGAAAACTGAGGTGTAAAGATTTTGTTTGGAAGGGGAAAGAGTTTAGTAATACTATCTTGCTATCATGTCCAGACGAGACCAACATGTGATGGACTGGTCCATCAAGGGAGTGTGTAAAGCCATAACCTGAATGTAAGGAGACCTACAATGAACGTCCAACGTGTCCAATGGTCCACACCTTCCAAAAGAATTAAGAGGTAGAACTGTACTCAAATTTTCCCTTGACCCTCAGAACTTCACTTGGAATTTTTACATCCAGGTATAGCCTGTGGCTGCATTTAGCACAAAGATCAGGTTCCTCTAACGAAATTTGGAATTAACTAGGGCTTCATTCCTGAAAGCTATTTCCATTGTATGATGTAGCTGCCATCCATTTAAAAAATATATGGGTGTGGAGTTCCTGTCTGTGGCTCAGCAGTTAATGAACCCAACTAGCATCTATGAGGACACGGGTTCAATCCCTGGTGTTGATCAGTGGGTTAAGGATCTGGTGTTGCTGTGAGCTGTGATATAGGTCGAAGACCTGGCTCCAATCCCACGTTGCTGTGGCTTTGGCATAGGTTGGCAGCTACAG
Source organism: Phacochoerus africanus (assembly GCF_016906955.1). Lineage (NCBI taxonomy): Eukaryota > Metazoa > Chordata > Mammalia > Artiodactyla > Suidae > Phacochoerus > Phacochoerus africanus. The sequence goes on from NC_062558.1 coordinate 46,197,383, forward strand.
CTCCGATTGGACCCCTAGCCTGGGAACCTCCGTATGCCATGGGTACTGCCCTAAAAAGACAAAAACCCCAAAATGGGTGCAAGTTGTAAATCAACTATACTTTAATTAAAAAAAAAAGATTGGTGCAAGTGAAAGCGTTCTGTTAGTCCTAGACTAGAAGTCAGAAGACTTAGGTTCTGCTCCTGTCCTTAGCCTTTGTAAACTGAGTGACTAAACATCTGAGAACCTCAGTTCCTCCACCTATAAAATGGGGATAATTATACCTGCTCTACATAGTTCAGGTTTGAAGGTCATATACCTGAAAGTACACTGTAAAGGGTAAATATACCATATAACTCCAAGGGAACATGATGCAGATTTTTATAGAGAGCCTCTGGGGACATATTTATTATCTTTTTTTTTTTAACCCTATTCTTTCTACTTTAAATTTTTAATTTTTTTCTTTTTCAGCCACACCTGTAGCATTTGGAAGTTCTCTGGCCAGGGATTGAATCTGAGCTGCAGCTGCAACCACAGCTATGGCAATGCTAGTTCCTTAAGCCACCACTGTGCCAGGCCAGGGATCAAACCCATGCCACTTCAGAAACAACACCAGATCCTTAGCCCACTGCACCACAGGGGGACTCCAATTTTTTTTTTTAAAGGTCACTTTTCATTTACAGTTATTACAAAATATTGGCTATATTCCCCATGTTGTACAGCACATTCTTGAGCCTATCTTATACCCAAGAGTGTGTATTTCCCACTCCCCCACCACTATCTTGCCTCCTCCTGGAATCCCTCTCCCCACTAGTAACCATTAGTTCTCTATATCTGTTTATCTGCTTCTTTTTTGTTACATTCACTGGTTTGTTGTATTTTTTATTATTCATTTATTTATTTATTTTTCTTTTTTTAGGGCTGCACCTGTGGCATATGGAGATTCCCAGGCTAGGGGTTGAATCAAAGCTGTAGTCTCCAGCCTATGCCACAGCCACAGCAATGTCAGATCCGAGCGGCATCTGCAACCTACACCACAGCTCACAGCAACTCTGGATCCTTAACCCACCAAGCAAGGCCAGTGATTGAACGTGAGTCCTTATGGATAATAGATTCGTTTCTGTTGAGTCATGATGGGAACTCCAGTTGTATTTTTTAGATTCCATATATAGGTAATATCATATAGTATTTGTCTTTCTCTGTCTGACATTTCACTTAGTATAATGCCCTCCAAGTCCATCTATGTTGTTGCAAATGGCAAATTTTCATTCTTTTATTTTTTTTTAAATTTCATTCTTTTTTATGTCAGAATAATATTCTATTGTATACATATACCACATTACCTTTCTCTATTCATCTGTTGATGGACACTTAGGTCATATTTATCATCTTTTTTTATTTTTGCTTCTTGGGGCCATACTCTCGGCATATGGAGGTTTCCAGGCTAGGGATCTAATCGGAGCTACAGCTGCCAGCCTACGCCACAGCTGCAGCAACACCAGATCTGAGCTGCATCTGCAATCCACACCACAGTTCACAGCAACGCCAGATCCTTAACCCACTGAGGGAGGCCAGGGATTGAACCTGCAACCTCGTGGTTCCTAGTTGGATTTGTTTCTGCTGCACCACGATGGGAACTCCTATATTTATTGTCTTGAACTCAGTCAAGTAACTCCAGATGTCTGAGCTCCTAGGCATTGCTAGCAGAAATGTAAATTAGAGCAGCTCTCCCGAGGTCTATTTGGGCAACGTAAATCAAAAGCCATAAAAATGTGCATGCCCCATACCCACCAGATTAAGATATGTTAAGATGAAAAGAGCATAGAGTACAAATGTTGTTGAGGATGTGGAACAATTAGAATTCTTGCATGCTGTTGGCAGGAGTGATGATCGGGAAACCACTTTGGAAAACTGTTTAGCAGTACTTACTGAAGTAGGGAATGTATACACATTTTGTAACTGAATAGCTCCACTCCTAGGTATTCATTCATCAGAAATATGTACATATGTGCACCAAAAGGCATGGACTAGGGTATTCACAGTAGCATGCTTTACAATAGCAGCAAACACTGAAAACTGCCCCTAAAGCCCATCAACAGTAAAATGGATAAACTGGGGTATATTTGCACTATGAGATTCAATTCAGTAGTGAGTAACTAAAATTACTTCATTTAAGAGGAGGAATCTCATGATTGACACATTGAATTAAATGTGCCATGTTAAAAGATTGTATGCCATGTAATTCCATCTATATTAATTTCAAAAAACAGGGAAAAATCATTTGTGATGATCCAAGTCAGGATACTAGTTACTCTTAGGGGGAAGGTAGGTATTAAGAAGGCTTCTGAAAGAGCTCCCTGGTGGCACAGCAAGTTAAGGACTTCCAGTTGTCGCTGCTGCAGCGCAGGTTCCCTGGTTGCATGTTGTTGCAAATGGCAAATTTTCATTCTTTTTTATGGCAGAATAATATTCCATTGTATACGTATACCACATTACCACAACTTCTGCATGCTGTGGGTGAGGATAAAAAGAAAAAAAGTTACAAGAAGTCTTCTGTGTGGGACGAGATAATGTTGTGTTTCTTTTTTTTTTTTCCCTACTTGCGGCATATGGAAGTTCCCAGGCTAGGGGTTGAATCAGAGCTGCAGTTGCCAGCCTATACCACAACCACAGCAACTTGGGATCCAAGCCACATCTGCAACCTATGCCACAGCTTGCAACAGTGCCAGATCCTTAACCCACTGAGCGAATCCAGGGATCAAACCTGTATCTTCATGGATACTAGTTGGGTTCTTAACCCACTGAGCCATAATGGGAACAATGTTGTGTATCTTGATGTAGTAGCTGGATACACAGATGTGCTCATTTTGTACAAATTCATCAAGGTGCATGCTTATGATTTTTTATACTTCCCTGTGAATAGTTAGTCTTTGATAAAATAATGTGTATGCCCCACCCCAGAAAATTTACTTTAAAGAGTTCATTTTAATTTTAAGATGAAATATTTATTAAGCAAATATTGGCGATAACTAGCTTAGATTCAACCATGTGTCACTTTGCTATAGTGTCTTTTTTTTTTTTAAATACAGTCACTACAGTTTTCTTTTTATTAGAATTTACCTGGTACATCTTTTTCCATCCTTTTCCTTTTTTTGGTGAGTTTTTTATTGTGATAAACTATATATAACATAAAACTTAACATTTTAACCATTTTCAAGTATACAACTCTGTAGCATTAAGCATATTCACAATATTGTGCAACCATCATAACTGTCCATTTCCAGGGGATTCTCATCACCCCAAACAAAAATTCTGAACCCATTAAAGGATAATTCCCCCGGTCCTCAGTAACCACCATTATACTTTGACTTTGTGAATTGCCTATTCTAGATTCTTAACACAAGTGGAATAACATGATATTTGTCCTTTTGTGTCTGGCTCATTTCTCTTAACATGATGTTTTTAAGTTCCTCCATTTGTATCCTGTATCAGAGTCTCATTCCTTTTTAAGGCTGAGTAATATTCCATTGTATGTATTCACCACATTTTGTTTATCCATTCATCTGCTGGACATTTAAGTTATTTCCAACTTTTGTTATCGTCAGTAACGCTGCTGTGAGTACTGATGTTCAAATTCCTACTTTCAGTGCTTTTGGATATATACCTAGAAGTGGACCTGCTGGATTCTATAGCAATTTTATATTTAACATTTTGAGGAGCTGCCAGACTCTTTTCAACAGCGGCTACACCATTTTATATTCCTACCAGTAAGGCAGAGTGTTCTGGTTTCTCTCCATCCTTGTCAATACTTGTTACTTTCTGGTTTTTTGCTGTTGTTGTTGTTTTTTAAATCATGGCCATCCTAATGGCTGTGAGGTAGTATCTCATTGTGGTTTTGATGCATTTCCCTGATGGCTAATGACATTAAGAATTGTTTCATGTGCTTTTTGGCCATTTCTCTTTCTTCTTTGGTATCACCTCTTTCGACTTTTTTTTAGGGCCACACCTGCGGCATATGGAGGTTCCCAGGCCAGGGGTCAAATCGGAGCTCTAGCCCCTGGCCTACACCACAACAGCACCAGATCTGAGCCACATCTATGACCTACACAGCAACGCTGGATCCTAACCCACTGAGCAAGCCAGAGATCGAACCTGCGTCCTAATGGATACTAATCAGCTTCATTTCTGCTGAGCCATGATGGGAACTCCTGGTATCGCCTCTTTTAAAAGTATGTAATATTTGGAGTGTCTGCTGTGGTGCAGCAGTTTAAAGATCTAGTGTTGTCTCAGTGGCTATTGAGGTTCAATCCCAGGCCTGGTGTCATGGGCTAAGGATCCAGTACTGCTGTAGCTGTGGCATAGGTCGAAGCTGCAGCTCAAATTTGATCCCTGGGGGACTTCCCTTGTGGCTCACAACAAAATTTGATCCCTGGCCCAGGAACTTCCATACGCTGCAGGTGTGGAAAAATAAAAGTATGTAATATTTGACATGGCAAAGTATACAATGGATGACACAATAGACACTTGGGTTTCTACTGCATGGCCTAAGAAATAAAACATCTCTCAACTCCAGGATCCCCTCTGCGCCCTTCCCATTCACTTCTCCATATGAACCCTATCCCAAGCCTGATGTCTATTATTCCCATGCCTGCCTACCTTTATTTCTTCCTTACTTACTTCCTCCCTCCCTCTTTCTCCTTCTCTCTCTTTCCTTTCCTTTCCTTTCTTTTCCTTTCCTCCCTTCCTTCCCTCCCTGCCTGCCTACCTGCTTGCTTGCTCTCTTCTTTCTTTCTTCCTCCCTTCCTCCCTCCCTCCCTTCCTTCCTTTCTTCTTTCCTACGCCCACAGCATGGAGGAGTTTCCGGGCCAGGGATAGAATCTGTGCAACAGCAGAGACCCAAGCTGCTGCAACAACAACAGATCCTTAACCCAGTGTACCATGGAACTCTTCCCATGTATTTCTGTATAATAATATTGCATCTATATGTATGCCCAAACAAAAAGTCGTATTGTTTTGCATGTTTGTATAGCTGATTTAAATGAAATCATGCAATGTGTTTTCACCTTTTTATTTAGCATTTCTGAATCAACCAAGTTGATGCGTGTAGCCTAGTTCATTCACTTACCCCATTCTGTGCTATTTTGTGGTGAATGAACCACACCTATCCATTCTCCTGTTAATGGTCATTTTCTCCCCTGTGTTTTGTTCTTCAAAGCAATGCTCTGAACATGTTGACCCTCCTCCTTGGTGTGCATGAGTAAGACATTTTGCAGACATGCATGCAGGAGGGTGAGAGGTGACTGGGGGACATATATCTTGCTTTACCAGATACTATGACGCCCACCACGCCAACTTACACCCTCCCAGCAGTGTGAGTATCCATGGTTCCACATCATTATCAGCACTTGGTATTGTCAGACTTTTAAACTTTTGCCAGTCTGATGGCTGTGGAATGGATCTTGTTGTGGTTTGTTTATTTATTTATTTATTTATTTATTCATTTTTGCTTTTTAGGGCCACACTTGCAGCATTGTTGTGGTTTTAATTTGCCCTTCCCTGTTCATCAGTAAATTCCGTCACAGATTTATTGGCCATTCATTTGCCTATTCTGTGGCTTGCCCACTTTCTAGTGAATGCTTATCTTTATCCTATTTGTTCATAGACATTCTTTATGTCCTCCTGATATTGATTTTTGTTAATTACATGTTGCAAAAATCTTCCCATCTGTGGTTTGTGCCCCCCCTTTTTTTGGGGGGGCTGCATCTGAGGCGTGTGGAGGTTCTCAGGTCAGGGAATAAACTGAGCCACAGCAGTTTAACCCCCATGCCTGGCCAGGGATCAAACCTCCTGAGCCACTGTAGAAACAATGCCAGAGCCTTAACTGGCTGCACCACAGCAGGAACTCCATGTTTTCCCTTTTTAATGGTGTCTTGTTGAACAGAAGATTTAAAGTTTAATTTGTCTCTCTTTTCCTTTATAGTATGACTTGTTTAAGATATCTTTTCCTACGCCCAAGTCAAAACAATATTCGCCTTTTGAAGTTTTGCTTTTCAACTTGAGCAATTTAATCTTCTTGGAATTGATTTTTGGGTATGTTGTGATACATGGATCCCCTACTCCCTTTTTTGTCTATTTGGATAACACATTGTCTGTTCACCAGATGTTCAATAATCAATGACAATTGGCTAATGTCATTCCCCTACTTAAAACCCTTCCGTGGCTCTCCATAACACGAGGTGAGGCCCTGCTTTGCTGGCTTCAGTCTGCTGGGTTTTGCACAAGCTCCTCCCAAATCCCCCTCCTACCTCTCACCATTCTATGCTCTATGACCTCAGACCTTTGCTGCTTTTGTTCTTACTCCCTGGCATATCCATATTCTTCTGGTCTCAGTTAATACTGGTTGTAGTGGGCTGAATGGTACTCCCCCCCACAACTCAAAAGATAGATCCACCCAGAATCTGTAACTGTAATCTTATTTGAAAAAGGGTCTTTGCAAGTGTAATTAAGTTAAAGATCTCAAGGTGATATCATCCTAGGTTATGGTGGACCTTAAATCCAATAACTAGTGTCCTCATAAGAGAGAGAAGACAAGAAGACACAGAGAGAGAAGAAAGCCATGTGAAGATGGAGGCAGAGCTGCAGTGAAGCAGCCACAATCTGAGGAACTCTGGCAGCCACCAGAAGCTGGGAGCACCAAGGAAGGACCCTCCCCCAGAATCTTTGAAGGGAGTATGGCCCTGGTGACCCTAGATGTCAGAATTCTGAGAGTTTGTGGGTTTCTTTCTTTCTTTCTTTCTGTCTGTCTGTCTTTTTAGTGTCACACCCATGGAATATGGAGGTTCCCAGGCTAAGGATCCAATAGGAGCTATAGCTGCTGGCCTATACCACAGCCACAGCAATACCAGATCCCAGCTGCATCTTTGGCCTACACCACAGCTCACAGCAATGCTGGATCCTCAACCCACTGAGTGAGGCCAAGGATCAAACCTGAATCCTCATGGATCCTAGTCAGATTCGTTTCCACTAAGCCACGACGAGAACTCCATTTGTGGGTATTTTTCTGGCAGCCCTAAGGAGATTCATGCAGGTGGGAAGCTGGAGTGGGGAGTGAGAGGAGCTGATGGACTGGAGCCCAGACTTGACAGCTGCAGAAGATGAGTCTGTCCAAGCACCCAGCCAGGAGGCAAGCCATACCCCCATGCACGTCTAGGGAGGAGAACAGCAGCCATAGACAGGGTGTGACAGGGCCATAATAGAAGGCCCTTTGGCTCCCAGTGTTCCCAGAAAAATGAGTGGATCCTCTCCAGACACCCTGAGGTAACTCAAGTACAGAGGAAAGAGGCAGGAGAGACCCCAGGGAGGCCCAGGGAGCACCAGGCAGTGATAGAGTGGACACCTCAGCAGCTGAAATGTGCTGGAGAGAGCCAGGCAAATCTCGGAGTGGCTAAGGGCTAACCAGAGTGCGGCTAAAAGCAGGCTGGTTAAGGTCAAGGGGGCAGCAGAGCAGAGGTGGATGCCAGCAGGCTAAAGGACAATCCTAGGACAAGCGGTGGGAGGCCCCTTGTTTCTCTGAGCTTCTTTGATCCCTGGGCCACATTGGTGGAGACAGAGCCTTGGGCACCAACAGGGTCATGTCTGTTTAAACAAAATTAAACCCTGGAAGTAAATCATTAACTCGTCAAAGAAACAAACAGGAGTGTCAACTTCAGCATGAGGACACAAAAGCCGCATGGATGTTAAGAAGCCCCGCTTATCAGGAGAGGCTGCCACTCAAGGTCCCCAAAGGCTGGTACAAGCATTTGCTGAGCAACTTCTCTGCAGAGTCACAGTGCAGGTGCCATGAAGATAAATGCATAGTCAGAATCAGCCTTTGACTCAGAGCTGGCAGAACCAGAGCTCGCAGCCCTCATGGGTGTCCATGTGCCAGTCACCATACCCCACTGAGACCCATCTGTAATCTCATCTAATCCTCACCCTAAACCTCTGAGCTAGGGTGAGAGGGCTCCTATTTCGCACACCAGGAAACTCAAGCCCAGAGAGGGAGAGAAACTGGCCTGGCCGCACAGTTTTCGGTGGTGGGAAAAACAAACAGAGCTGGCTTTAGCAAAAAGGGGAATGAATTAAGGTTCAGAGTGTGCTCCCTAAGGACAGTAAGCATAGCCAGGCCTCTTAAAAGACAGGGGCCAGGACCAGCAAAGCCATCAGGAAGCCAAGCAGCCACTGCCTCCTTCTCTTTCTGGGATTGCATAGTCTCCCAACTCTACTTCATTTTTTTTGGGCAGGGGGCGGGAAGAGGACTGTGCCTGCAGCATGCAGGAGTTCCCTGACCAGGTGTCAAACCCTCACTACACAGAGACCTTTGCCATAGCTGTGACAATGCCAGATCCTTAAACCACTAAGTTCCCAGGAAGCTCTCCTAACTCTACTTCTAACTGAACATTAATTTTATTCCTCCCTCTATTTGGGGGCAATGAGCAAGGGTGATGACATCAGAGTTGGGTCCAGTCCTGGCCTCTTTTTTTTTTTTTTTCTTTTGCTTTTCAGGGCCGCATCCACAGCATGTGGAAGTTCCTAGGCTAGGGGTCGAATTGGAGCTACAGCTGCCAGCCTACACCACAGCCACAGCAATGAGGGATCTGAGCCATGTCTGTGACCTACACCACAGCTCACAGCAATGCCGGATCCTTAACCCACTGAGTGAGGCCAGGAATCAAACCTGCCACCTCATGGTTCCTAGTCAGATTCGTTCCTGCTGCGCCACGACGGGAACACCATGGCCTCACCATTTGTGACCTCAGGCAAGCTACTTCCCCACTGATAAAATCAGGATGCTATGGTTCCCATGGAGGGCACAAAGTTTGACACATAATAAATACTCAACAATCAGGAGTTGCTATTATCATCTCACATCATGGGAAATGGCCTCCCCAGCCCTCCTGGCTCCAGCACTGCCCATCGGCTCACTAATACCTTGTCCTGACTTCTTCAACCAGAAAACCAACTGTCACAGGGGAGGGTCCTTTTGCTCAAATGCAGTCTCGAGTGTGGATTAGTTTTAATAAAAGTGGGAGTTCCCATTGTGGCTTAGCGGTAATGAACCCAAATAATGTCCATGAGGATGCAAGTTTAATCCCTGGCTCTGCTCAGTAGGTTAAGGCATTGCCATGAGCTGCAGTGCAGTTTGCAGACAAGTCTCGATCCGGCATTGCTGTGGCTGTGGCATAGGCCGGCAGCTAGAGCTCTGAATTGACTCCTAGCCTGGAGACTTCCACATGCCACAGGTGCGGCCCTGAAAAGAAAAAAAATGTTTTAAGAAAAGTGGAGTTGAGAAGTTGAGCAGACTAGTCAAAAAGTTTCTATTGCAGAAGTTTCAACTACAAGGTCTTGTGATCAGCAAACTGGTTGTCCAACTTTTCCAGATCCCTCCATTGTGAACCCTTGGGGAACAGAGGGAAGGCAATCAGGCCAAGAGAATAGCAGGATGAAGGCTTAGGGGTGGTTGCTGAACTATAGGCTGTGGAAGGTGCAGAAGAGGAGCAAGAAGGATGATTTGAATGGTGGAACTTGATTTTGGCATAGACCGAAGAGTCATTCATTCACCTAGCAAATATTTATCATGTGCCAACTGCATGAAAGGCCTATTGACAGGGATTATTGTCTAAGTGAAAAGCACAGTCATTGTCCTCAAGGGGTAATTAGTCTAAAAGGAGGAAACACACACAAATGGATGAATGTTGTGCAGTGCGATCAAAACTCTGAAAAGGATCTCCTTGATAGTTCCCACTGTGGCTCAGAGGGTAAAGAACCCAACATAGTGTCCATGAGGATGTGGGTTCAATCCCTCGCCTCGTTCAATGGGTTAAGGGTCCAGTGTTGTCACAAGCTGCGTTGTAAGTTGCAGATGCACCTCGCATCCAGTATTCCCATGGCTGTGGCATAGGCCTGCAGCTGCAGCTCCAATTCCTCCCCAGCCCAGGAACTTCCATGTGCTGTAGGTGTAGCCATAAAAAGAAAAAAATAAAAGGGATCTGCTTGACATGCCAGAAGAAGAGCAGGATGAACACTTGTCCACACAGGGGTAGGGAGCCAAGGAAGGAAGGATGACTATGGCATCTATTTTTGCTTTCGTAGGTTTTGCCTACAAAACCATTCCCCCTCTGGTCATCAGCCAGCCTCAGTCCACATGGTTGGAAGGTACCAGACCCTTGTCTCCAGCTCTAGAGAAGAGCACCTTGAGCCTGGCCTAGGCAATCTGCATAGTCCATCCCCCTGGCCATAGCGATTGGTTCAGTGAAGTGCATGTAAACCAGCTCTGGCCAATGAGAATCAACCTATGACGGAGTTGGAGGAGAGAGTAAAGAAATCCTGCCTTCACTGGGAGTGTTCCCTCTATCTTAGATAAAAACAGGGAAGAGGGCCAGAGCTAGGGAAAAGTATGAGAGGTAGAAATAAAGCCACTCACATAACTGTTTTGGGGACTTGAGGGCTATGGCTTCTAAGAGCCTCAAGGCTTCAGCTGACCAGGGCAGGAGAAGGTGATACTGTTGCAAGCTGGCACCCAAAACACACAAATAAAGCAAACACGTAGGATTTCTCTCTGCCACATCACATCTATGCCCAGTGTTTAATTGTTGCTGGAGAGCACTTGCATATAAATGCGAAGATGTAGGAGGCTGGGAAAAACTGTGCTGTATAATCTACATTGCTTGTTGTGGGTTCTAGGTCTTGGTTTTCTCACCTGTCAAGCAAGCATCAATTATGATATGATCTCTAAGGTGCTTTTCAGCAAAGAAGTGGGGGGCCTCTTTGAATTCCATGTCACATTTTAGTATATGTGCTGCCGAAGTGAGCACTCCACGTCACATTTTAGAGATTACAGATTTGTTGTTTTATCTTTAGGGAATTATTTCCTCTAAGTGTTCTCAAATTGAAATTATGAGAAACTCTAGGCTAAGTATGTACTTGTTTGTTTACTCATTCATCTACTCCATTAATATTTAATATTTCCTTATTTTGGATTTTTGGCTTTGGGGTTCTTTTTCATTTTTCTAGATTTGCATAAATTTAGGGGTGATAGAAACTAGTGATCTCAAGATGAAGCTATGTTTGACTCAATAACTTTTATCAAAATTTGTTTCTCAGAGTTCCCACTGTGGCTCAGCTGGTTTAGGGTCTGTTGTTGCTATAAGCTGTGGTGTAGGTCACAGATGTGACTCAGATCCAGTGTTGCCTTGGCTGTAGTGTAGCCCTCATTTGCAGCTCTGAGTCGATCCCTGGCCCAGGAACTTCCATATGCCAGAGGTGTGGTTGTAAAAAAAAAAAAATTGCTTCTCAATCTACCTCAATCTCAGGGTTTCTTTGTTTCATGACGTGTGTGAGTGTGTCTGTATGTCTGTATGTTTACTCCCTATTGCTGTGGCAATTCTGCAATTGTTATTGAACTAGTCAGATTTTTTATTATTGTATTTGTCATGAGTCTTTTATCACAGGGATAGATCCAGGGGCTCAAGGGATGCAGCCAGTACCCTTCCTCGTCTTTGTCTCATCTCAGCTTGTCTCTGCCTCTCTTTCTTCTTCTACAGTAGCAGCATTTTCTATGTGGTTGGGGAAAATAGCCACAAATACCTTAAATTTACATAATCATTATGATTTGAGATCCCACAGAAGACAGACCTTTTCTGGCTCTGTTACTGAAAGATTGAACTTCAGGGAAGACTCTAATTGGCCCTGCTAGATTACCTCCCTCTGAACCAATCATTGTAGCTAGGAGAGTTGAATAATCTGGTTGGCCATTTTAGGTCACATGCTCACCTAAATTGGAGAGCTGAGCCCTGTGATTGACAGCCCCAAGAAGATGGCACCAGCCAGGAAAGGGTGGTTACCCAGAGGAAGAAATGCTGTGTCAATAATTCCTGTTCATTACCACCTTTCAGCAAGCTGATGGGACTTTCCACCCAGTATCAATGAAGTGTGCATTTCTGCATTCACACCCAGATACCCTCTTCACTCCTGTTAACTCACCTCTGTGCTAAGCCACCTTGTCCTATACAATTGGACAAATGCAAGCAATTGGCCTGTATTTTCTTCTAGTGTTTTCAGTCAATCCTATTTTATCTTCAAGCAGAGGTATAATCAATATAAAAGCAACCTGACTTGTCTATATTTCAAAGCTCTAATGACCCCCTCATCTGCTATTAGCCTTTCTTGGTCAAGTATGTATGTGATTACATTTCCACCTCAATTGAATATTGCATCCTGAAGATAGGTTCCTCTTGTGGCCAAGGTGCAGCTCACACATACAATTACTCCTTTATATAGTGGAGCAATTATACTTCTCAGATATTAGAGTTTCTTCTTCTTTCTCTACTTGGACAACCTAGAAGTGACAGTTTTACGACTTGGTCCAATCAGCATCTGCTTTATCTGGCTTCTCTTCTGTGTCTTTTGGGTCCAAAGTATATTTATTTTTGGACCTGTAGATGTATTTATTTGGCCCCACAGAGCAATATAAATATTTTAAATCTATTGCAAACATTTTAAAACCAGTAGACACTAAAAATATATTTGGATTTTGGCTTCTTTTGAACAACTCAGAAGCTCTGTGAATTCTGGCCCTCATACCCAAGGGCAATGATGCTTGGGAGTGGCCCGCTGGACTGGCCATGTGTTCCCAGGCCACCACTCCTGAGGGTATTCTCTCCTGAGGCCCCCTCTGCCATTTACCATCCCACTTGCTGATTGTTTTTACTTACACCTGGCCCACCTCACTCAGTCACATTCCCTGCCTGGCCCCTGGAGCATTGTTTGAGTTTGTGACTCCCGGATGGGTGGCCATTGCAAATCAGGGACAGGTTGAAGCAGGGTTTAAACCACTGATGAATTGGGGCCCAGATTGGCCTTCTGCCTCAAGGCTCAAAGTAGACATAGATTGATGGTATACTTCAAAGGCAGAAGAGACACTTCTAAGAGTTTTGAATGAACTGCCGCTACTTGTCTGTGTAACATCTATTGTACCTTTCAAGAGAATTATATGATCTTTAAATACAATAAATTAAAGTTTCCAGAAATAGATATAAGTACTGTGGAAGAATGCTAGCACGTCTTAAATTTGAATCACCTTAAAGAAACAATATGAGATTCAAACTCTTAAAATTACTTTATAAAAGAAAGTGGACTTCATTGAAATCTTTTATGACTTCTCTAACTGTCCCATGTAGTAATAAATGTTTGCAGAGGATGGAAGGAGGGAAGAAAGGAAGGAAAGAAAAAAAGGAAGGGAACGACTTGACTACGAGGACTGGCCAATCCATTTTTGGAAATTTAATTTTTATTTGTAAGTAACTAGAGGAAGAAGTTGCAAAAATACTACAGAGGGGTTTCATGTTCCCATTACCTAGGGTCCCCCAGTGCTAACGCCTTCCATAATGGTAGGCCAATGCCTGTTCATATTCCAATGGAACATGGTAGGTGTCCAATAGAGTTTATTGAATGCCTATATTTGCATGAAAAAAATGAATGTTATCATCTGTTGATTTAACTCACACAGTTAATGTTTGCAAGTCTTCACATGTTTGTTGTCTCCTCACTGCCCCCCTTCATTGTAGAATACCATATGCACATCTTTTTCACTGAGTGGTATGTATTGGAGATCATTCTATGTAAGTTCATAGAGTACTTCATTCTTTTTCATGACTATTTATTTATTTAGGCCACACCTGCACCAGTGACAATGCCGGATCCTTAACCTGCTGAGCCATCAGAGAACTCCTTTAATGACTTTTTAATAGGTGTTCCATTATATATTAAATGGATGTATCATAAAATAATTCATTTAGTTAATCTCCTATTGATAGGCATTGAAACTGTTTCTTATCTTTTATTATTAAAGACAACACTGCAGTGAATATCCATGTCTGTTTTGATTTAGCACAGATCCAGTCTCCTTGGGTATGAAAGCATACAATTTTATGGATCTGAAATCCCTGAAGTTCTTTATTTGGTCATGTAAATAGAACTGTGATGGCAGAAAATTTGCTGAAGATTTGTGTGGTTTCTGGCCTCGGTCCGTGACATTTGCTCAAGGTCTGGTAGCTTTAACGTACCTGTTCTCTGTCATTTTCATCTGAGCTGTGGCTGATAAGTAGAGAAAGGAACAAGATCAGTTATATTCAGGATGATCTACTAGGGATGTGCCTTGAAGGATAGTGAATAGGCAATACTTCACTCTCACTTGATCCAGCTTGCTCTTTCAGCCCATGTTTCTGACCAGTGTTTCTTACTTCTTATTTGAAGTTCTTTTCTTTTCTTTTGGTTGTACCCATGACGTGGAAATTCCGGGCCCAGGGATTGAACCTGTGCCACAGTAGTGACAACACTGTATCCTTAACCTGCTGAGCCACCACGGAACTCCCCCTTACTGCCCACCATATTGTGATGAAGTTTCATTACTCAGTAAATACCTCAATTTCTAAACAGCTTTACACTGTTGTTAGATGAATTGTGTTACCTTTGCATGCTGGCCTGTGTCTTATTAATCATACCTTCCTTGAAGCAGATTTAAAAAATCTAAACCGGTTTCTTTTTTGACCCTTGTCTGGGTTTTCATCACAGTCCCTGAGGGAAAGATGTTGCTCTTCTCCGCATTCAGAATTTATTTTGATCTCACGAAGCCCAGTGGTCCTAAACAGCTGTTAACAAGCTGCCCCAAATGTCTACAAAATGAGAGGGATACACAGCAATGAGCTTATCACTCATTCATTTAGTCATTAATTCATGCAACAAATATTTATTGAGCACCGTCTCTGGGCCAGGGAGCCTCAGCCTAAGTCAGTGAATAAGATGAAATTCTTGCCATTGTAGAATTTGTTCTCTGGCATGCATGTTTATGGAGCATGGAGGAGAGACACAAATAAATAAGCAAATTATTTAGTATGTTAGAAGGTGATAAATGTTACGGGGTATGGGTGGGGCAGGTCAAGGGAGGTTAGGAGTGGGGAACAGGGCTGTTTTAAATAGAGTAGCCTGGGTAGGCCTTGCTGAGGGTGTGCAATTTGAACTAAGACTTCAAAGGACACAGAATATCCTGACACAGTATCCCATGTGTTATGTGTGTGCATGAGAAAAACCACTAATGGTTTTGTTTAACAACTGTATTGAGATATAATGCATATACCATTAAATTCACCCCTTTAAAGTGTGTAAATCAGTAGCTTTTAGTATATTTTCAGAGTTGTGCAACCATCACCATTATCTAATTCTGGAACATTTTTATCACTCCCCAAAGAAACCCGTTAGCAATCACTACCTATTCCTGCCTCCCCCCAGTCCCTGGCAACCACTAATCTAATTTCTGTCTCTGTAGACTTGCCTATTCTGGACATTTCTATATAAATGGAATTAGCTACTATGTGGTTCTTTGTGACTGGCTTCTTTCACTTAGCATTTTTTTTTGTCTTTTGTCTTTTTTTTTGTTGTTGCTATTTCTTGGGCTGCTCCCGAGGCATATGGAGGTTCCCAGGCTAGGGGTTGAATCGGAGCTGTAGCCACCGGCCTACGCCAGAGCCACAGCAACGCGGGATCCGAGCCGCGTCTGCAACCTACATCACAGCTCAGGGCAACGCCGGATCGTTAACCCACTGAGCAAGGGCAGGGACCGAACCCGCAACCTCATGGTTCCTAGTCGGATTCGTTAACCACTGCGCCACGAACGGGAACTCCCCTACTTAGCATGTTTTCAAGGTTCATCTGTGTTATAGCACGCATCCGTACCTCATTCCCTGGGGAAGAATATGCCATTGTATGGCTATACCACATTTGTTTATCCATTCATCAATTGGTGGTGACCTTGAATTTCAAATAGTGCAAAGTGTCATGACAGCTGTAGTGACTGACATCTCCCTTAAGGACTGGACTTTTCCAGCAGAGGGAGACCGCCATCATGACTGATGTTGCCCAGTCTGGTCAGCACTGGTTAGGCTTGGTTCTGGAGAAACTAAAAACCCACCATGCTCAGAAAGCCCTGTTTTCCCAGGGGTCTCCTTCCTGAGCAGAAGTTCTGAGTGGTCCAAATGCAGCATCATAGACCTGTGAGGTTTTTTTTTCAAGAGTATTTTCTTTTCTTTCTTTTTTTTTTTTGTCTTTTTGCCATTTCTTGGGCCGCTCCCGCTGCATATGGAGGTTCCCAGGCTAGAGGTCGAATTGGAGCTGTAGCCACCAGCCTACGCCAGAGCCACAGCAACGAGGGATCTGAGCTGCATCTGCGACCTACACCACAGCTCACAGCAACGCCGGATCCTTAATCCACTGAGCAAGGCTACGAACCAAACCCGAAACCTTATGGTTCCTAGTCGGATTTGTTAAACACTGAGCCACGACGGGAACTCCCCTCAAGAGTATTTTCTATTCCATATTTTGAAAATACCTTTTCTACTTTAAATTGTAACCTTGGTAAATTGTTTACCCAAGACAATTCTCAATGCACTTTCTTTACTTTTTTCTTTTTTTTTCTTTTCTTTCTTTCTTTCTTTTTTTAAATATTTTTGGGTGTGGTAGCAAGTAGAAGCAGATCATCCTAACCAAGTATTTGCAAACATCTGAACAAAGCCATTCTGGTCAGAGAAGGAAGACTCCACGGAGGAAGTGGGAAGTGAATCTGGATTTTGAAGGAAGGTTTGATTCTCAGAGAGGAATAGATGAGAAAGGAAAACTCATGTTGAGAGCGGAAGAGAATTCAAAGTTTATCTTCTGGGTGACTGGGAACCCAAGGCCCTGGAGCACGTGTCTTAGGTATGTTTATTTGGTAGCTATCCTCTGCACGTAAAGGGTGGCGGTGTTGGAACCTTCCAACTTCTGCACACGGAGAGAATAATCAAAATTTCAGAACTTCTCCAGAGGGGGGATTTCGGTTATTGCCTCTGGGGCTGCATAAAGATTATCTCCATCAGAGTCCAAACGGCTTAATGACTTTCTCCCCCCTCTCTCCCCTTCCCATACCCACAGACTTGAGAGTAACTGTCTAAGCGATACCAGCGCAAGAACCGGTCACGCCCCGGCATGGCCAAGCTGCAAACCGCCCCAGACCGCCGGGGCCCTTGTCCTACGATCCCGGAGGTGGGGGTAGGGGTGGAAGGCCGGGTGCGGTGGCTCCGCTCCCGGGAACTGTGGATTTGGGCGGGGGTCCAAAAAGGACCACAACTCTTGCGAGGGATTGGGGGTGTGGGGCCTCCAGAAAGGACACACATAGCCCCAGAACAGGATGCGATCCAAATTCCCGCCGAACTCATGCAACCGTGAGGAGTTATGTCTGCCGCAGAGGGCGGAGCGCGGTCGAAGGGGTGGGGCTAGAGGGTGGAGGCGGAGCCATGGCGAGGGGGCGTGGCTATAAGGGGGCGGTGGGCGGAGCAACAGAAAGGGGTGGGGCGCAGACTGCAGGAGGGGCGTGGCCATGGCGAGGGCGGGGCGAACACGGAGGCGTGTTTGGCCATCCGGCACCGCCCCCCGCCGCAGGCGCGCCCGCCCCGCCTACCCTCTCCCCCCGGCGGCAGCGGCGGTCGAGCGCGGGGAGGGAGGGGAGAGCGGGTCACGACGTTGCCGGGGCGGGGATAACCCCTCACGTGGAGCAGATGAAAGGGCCGCGGCGCGACGGCCGGGGGAGCCGAGCCGAGCCTGCGACCCACAAAGCAGCTGCCGCCGCCGCAATGGTGCTGTAGGCGTCCGCCCGCGCTCGGTCCTCAACCGGCCCGCGACTATGCCCGGCCGCGCCCGCCCTCCGCGCCCTCCCGCCGCAGGACCATGAGGCCGCGCTCGGGCGGGCGCCCAGGGGCCCCGGGCCGCCGCCGCCGCCGCCTCCGCCGCCGCCCCCGCGGCCCCCGCGGCCGCCGCCTGCCGCCGCCGCCGCCGCTGCCACTGCTGCTCGGGCTGTTGCTGGCGGCCGCGGGGCCCGGCGCGGCACGGGCCAAGGAGACGGCATTCGTGGAGGTGGTGCTGTTCGAGTCGAGCCCGAGCGGCGACTACACCACCTACACCACCGGCCTCACGGGCCGCTTCTCGCGGGCCGGGGCCACGCTCAGCGCGGAGGGCGAGATTGTGCAGGTAGCTGCCCGCCGCCCGGGGCCCGCGCCGCCGCCGCCACAAGATGGCTCCGGGGGCTGCGCCCGCCGACCCCGCCGCGAGCGGGCGGGCGGGCGGGAGGGGCGGCGAGGAGGCTGGCGGCATCCCTCCCTGGCGGGC
Source organism: Phacochoerus africanus (assembly GCF_016906955.1). Classification (NCBI taxonomy): domain Eukaryota; kingdom Metazoa; phylum Chordata; class Mammalia; order Artiodactyla; family Suidae; genus Phacochoerus; species Phacochoerus africanus. The sequence continues at coordinate 46,215,590 of NC_062558.1, forward strand.
GGGCGGGACGCGGCCTCCGGGGCGCCGCAACTGGGGGCGAGCGCACGTGGGGGCTCGGCCTCCTATGGGTTGGGCAGCGGGAGGGGACCCCGGGTCCTCGCAGCCCCCTTGGGCCGTCGAGGCATTCGGTTCGCCTCAGGTGGAAGTCCGGGGAACTACCTGTTGAATGCCAACTTTGGAAAGATAAGTGATGATGGATGGGGTGGCTTGTTCCAGGTCGCAGACTGTGCTCACCCATGCATGTTCCTTTGGGGAGTAGTCAGGCTTGTCCGAGGGTCTGCACAACATTCTCCCCTGGAACCTGTCGCCAGCCTCACCTGGGCGCTGACCCTGTGGCAGGGATCTGGACGAGTAGCTGCAGGCAGGAGAGCGGCGGGAGTTGACTGAGGAGTGGGGATCGCGGGTGCCCTGGAGTGGCCGAAGCAGGCAGCCCTCGCTGCGTGCCTCAGATTACAGAGGATGGGAGGCGCGGCAGCCTGCCCGCTCCTCGGCTGGGACTTCTGCAGAGGGCCTGGAAGTCCGGAGACAGGGTCGCTCACTGATGGGGCCTCTACCTTGCTCCAGATGAAAGAGGTGTGCATTCCAAAGGAAGCTGGCAAGGGAGAGCTAGCTTTCAGCTGACCCGGCTCTTTGGAGGAAGGACTTTAGCCTAAGCCTCCGCACATGGTGAAGTGGGTAGATGCCTTCCTGCTTCTTTGGCTGTGATTTTTATCAACTTGTTAGTAGACAGCCAGTATACTTACTGCGGTTAATACGCATGCCTGGAATGGGCAATTGGACGTGCTTGGCTGGTCTTTGAACCTTGTGGGGGTGAGGGTATGGCTGCTGCGCTCTAAGCTTTGGGCCTTCTGCACTTTACTCTTGGATGAGTAATGAATGGAGAGAAGGGTACCGAATGGAGTGACTGTAAGCATCTTTTTCTTTCCCCTCCCCTGGTGCAGACTCAAAGCCCTGCATGGATAGGATGGGGAGCTGTGCAGCCTGGTCCTTTGAGGTGTGTCCTTAGCATCCCCATATGAAACTTCTGCAGGATAAAGAGAAGGGGAACACATGTTTGAGTTCTGTGACTCCACCTATGTTAAAGGCTTTTGGACTTTTTTTTTTTTGGATACTGCTGTAATTATGGTCTTTAATTTATAAGCTGTGGATTCCTACACATTTCAGTCACAACTTTCAAGCATAGTTTGAATCTTAAAGCTTGCTCCTGTGACTCCTTGTTTCTCTTTGAGGCTTTCACTGTAGCCTGATGCCTTTAGAAAATGTTTGATTTACAGCCTTCTAAGAGAAAAGATGTTTTAACATGGCACTTCACTTTTTGAAGGAGACTTTTGAAGTTTGCGATTTTTATCTGCAGTGTTTTAACTTGTACTCTTTCTCCATGGTAGTTTGTCTGCCGAACTATCCATTATGAGTAGTGCTATGTTTTGGAGATAATCTTGGGTTTGCCATTTAATACAAAATTAGCAGTTTAAACACACCATTTGTAACTATTTTATCCTTGTGAGTGGAGAGATAATGTGTGAATTTGGCAGAAGGAATCTATTCTCTTTTGAAACTTTTTGAAGTGCTTATCTAACTCCTTTGTAGTCCATTAGCCTAGCCAAAAAAAAAAAAAAAAAGTCAACAATTGCTAAGTAAAGAAAAAATGACTTAAATGGTATTTGATAAGTTGACCTGTTAAGCAATCACTAATAGGTGTCCTAAATTCCCTTCTAACTACAGTAATGTTGGTAAGTTTATCTGAGCTGTCTGAATAGTCATTTCGTAGTGTTATCACTCGATATCTTTAATAACTTTATTGTGAGGCCCACTTGCTAAACCTCATCATGTGCACAGAAGGAGCCCGGCATGGCTCTCAGGGCTGTGTGTGTACAGAGGCTGGCAAGCTTTTATTAGTCCTTTGGATACTGCCTGAGTGACGGAGCTGATGTGGCCCCTCTCAGCCCTGAAGAAGGTTTTTGTAAGGTAAGCTGATGTTTTAGGACTGCTGAGAGGGACTGTTAACATTTTGTGTGAGAAATGAAAATGTAGAAGAAACAAATTGGTGTTCAGTTTCAGATTAATCATGTATTCTGAGTGCCCTTGTTGAACTTTTCAAGCCTCCTTTTATTTACTGTCTTTAAAAAAAAAAACCCAACTCTGCATAATTTGTTGTCTAATGTCTTACGGTCTTCAGAGCAGAGTACATTTCCCTTTAACTAAACCTAAATCATAGCACTATAGTGTTGCTTTTGTTATTTCCCAAGGGATTCCATAGCATTGTTGTTCATGCTTTAGGGGAGAAAAGAACCTGTTTGGGAGATACTCTGCTTTGAGAATTCTAAAATGGCAAATTGTTATGCAGTACTGATTTTTTTCCACCCTATCATATACAATGAAAATATGTGTGTGTGTGCACGCGTTTATACAGTAGTACCTTATCATAGTCTGGTTTGCCCAGATACTCCTAATTAGAGTACCTGTTCATTCATCTGCATGGGTTAGGGGGAGGCCTGGTTAAGAAGTGTGCACATGGTGGGGAGAAGGAGAGGGAGGGAGAGAGAGAGACTCAAGCCTTAGGATTAGTCACCAGGAGTCTTGATTCTCTTCTGCATTTTAGTCTTAAATAACTTTCCTAGGGGTCACCTGTGTACTCTGGAAGATGAGAGGTGGGTTTTTTTTTTTGACATCTTTATCTGTGAAAGTTGTGAAAACAATGTGTGGATATGAAATACTATTAATTATTTTTATTATTTATCATTTATTCATGCAGTGTTAAAACCCATTTGCTTGTGTCAGGCATGCAATGTGAATGCTGAGGAAATTACACTTCTCCTGTAGTTCTGAAGTGTGGGACTTTAAAGGTTCTTAGACATACTGATGCATATTTCATCTTTGAACCATATTTGTTGCTATTAATGAGATCATTATCTGAAACTTTCAGACTTTGCTGTTCAGTTCACATGGCTAGTGATGTTAAATAAAGGCCCAATTAAACACCGGCTAGTGGTATGTGGATTGGTTAAGCAAACAAAGAAAATTTGCATAGCTAGAGGTGAAAGATTGTTCTAAAGTGGAAATGCATTTTTTTTCCCCTTGAAGTCAAATATTTAGAAACGCTTGAGAAATTCTCTTGTAGAAGGAATCTGAATGGTAGGTTTTGTGTAACTTTCTGGATCCTGAGTTAAGTGTTGAATGGTCTTGAAAGCAGAGCTTGCTGAGAATATTTAAGAACTAAGCCAGTGCCTTTAGCAGTGAGGGGTGGGAGGAGAGCTGAGTGGTGGGTTTGAAAGGATGAGTGAGGTCCTTAAATAGCCTATGTTAACTAAGGGTATCAGAGAGAATAATTTTAGGAAACTAATTCCTCTGCCTTGTTTCCCTGTCAGGGTGTTTCTGCAGTTTAACATTTGATCAAACATTTTCTTTTCATCTCCATTTTAAGTTAACTCAACAGGCCTGCCTCTAAAAATTGACTTGGCCTAATAAAACAATTGCATGCTGACAGCTGACCTGGATTTACACAAAAAGGGATTGCTGACTGTCTTGTCAGAGGGCCTTCATAGGTTAAAACCAAGCATTTGACTTTGGGGAAAACATTAGGCTGGTGTTCTGTGACCTTTTGAATTCTTAGGGGCTCTATTTTCTGTCTAATTCCCTGAGATCCCGTGAGAGTTACTGATACAGTTCTGAATGGAAGTGAAGGTGGGAGTAGGAGGTAAGTGGAGTCTGTAGACTAGAGAGAGGGTGGTAATAGTTTCCATTTAAAAGCATTTATTTTGTATACGGCACTGTGCTAAGCACATCTTGTGTTTGTTTGCTCATCTTTGACCTGGAATCAACAACTATTGTTAACCCATTTTATAGATGAGGAGGTGGGGGTGGGGAGCTGAGAAAGTTGATTTGACTTCTCCAACCTCATGCTGCTATCAAATGATAAAACCTGTGTTGAAACCCAGGTCTCTCTGGCCTCTTTGTTCCAGTTTTTGCCAAATCAATAGAACTTGGCTGGTTGGGCCTTGACATTAGTTCATCTAATTTTTAACAATCTAGCCTAGGGCTTCTTAACTCAAGGGTCAGAGACTTCTAGAGGTGGCCTGTGAACCTCTGAAATCATATACACAACCTTGTGTATATGCACTTTTATTTTCCTGAGAAGGTATATCATTTGCCCCTTGGTGGATTCTGTGCTGCTACTCCTCTCCAGGAGGAAAAAGAAAAGCACTAATCTAGTACCTTTTATCAAGTAGTCCATTAGTAAGGATCTGAGTGGAGTGACATGGCCCTCAGAGACACCTACAGGTTTAATTGTCTCCATGGAGCATGTTCATTTGATGGATTTTTACCAAAGCCCTATTCTGTACCAGATACTGTATTGCTGTTGTCTTCTGGAGTTCACAGTCCCTTCTAGAGACAGACTTGTGTGTGTGGATCAGTGATAATCCTTCCCAACTGGGTTTCCCCACACAATAGAGCCCTTAGTCCTGAAGTCATCCATTGTCTATAATGGATTAACTTCCCTCATGAGCATCTGTCTGATGGTAGTTAAATGCATCATTTTTGGGAGAAGTGAGAAAGTAGTCACTCCAAGAATCTTCCGCACTTAATGTCAAATCACTGTGTTGTGTACCTGGAACTAACATAATGTGGTAGGTCAGTTATACTTCAGTTTAAAAAAAAAAAAAAGAATGTTCTTCATTTAGATGGTGAAGGGCAAGAAGGGCGTGGGGAGTGCAGAGTGGAGTGTGGAGTGCAGATGTGTGCCTTTCCAATATTCATTGGAAAATGAAACGGATGTCTGTTGATGTCCAAATGCATTAAGGGCAACTCCTCACATCTTCTCTTGTGGACCTGAGCACAGGCCTGTTTGTTTTTGTTTCTCCTCAGGTCCACCCTTGCATCCCCAGTGCCTGCCACTTATTAGATACTCACTGCGTAGTGAATGAATGATGGATTTAGAGTGGACACCAGGCAGGCACCAGGGTCTTAATGGGCTTGGATTAGATTAATTGATGAGAACAACTTTATTTGGTTTGGCTAATACATTTGAGGATTAGCTTTCCAGAAAGTTACTTGATTAGGTGGAAAGAATGGTTCTGGTGGACTCACTGGTAACTATAATACCAGGTTGTATGAAAGTGACATGTGTGTATGTGTATTCAGGGGCAGGATACCTGGCATTATAAAGGTCTGAAGACATTCTTTTTGTGATAAAACTCTGAGTATTGAGAAAGCCCTAACGTTAGGATAGCTGTTACGGATTCACAGACATGTGAAGAATGGTTCATGGCCAAGCCCCAGGTCCTTGGGAATACTATAAAGGTTTGGTATTCAGAATTATCATTAACCTGAAGATATGTCATGGGAAAACTTTGCTTCCCGATGGTGTTTCCCAAGTCTGGAGAATGTGGATTTGCAGCTCAAGACAAAAATGACATTTAAATTCATCTTGATAATCCAAAAAACCAGACTCTAGCCTTTTAATGTGTCAGATAAGGAGACTGAGGTCCAGGGAAGTGAAGTGCCTTGCCGAGGGCCATGTGGTGGATAGAGATGACTCTGGAGAACCGTTTGGGTCTCCTGACTCCGTGGGCCTTTATGTCCTCAGTTGAGCGTACTGGAGAGAGCCAGTGTAGAAGTGTGCTTTGTGATCAGGTATATAAATTGGGGAAAGCCAAGCCTCCTAAAGCTTTACATTGAGTTTGCTCAATGAATGGTGGCTTTTCTTCTTTAATTTAGGTTTTTGAGTTGCTCAGCCCTCCTCTGTCAGAGCTTTTAAAAATAGGTAGTAGTGATCTCGTGCTACCTATGTTCCAGGCATTGGGCACGGTGCTGTGCCTACACTTAACTGGCGGGGTAAATGGGATGCCCCAGGTTTTCAGATGAGGAAACTAAGCCCAGAGAGGTAAAATTGCTTGTTGAAGTCTCTGAGCAGGTTGATGGCAGGGCTCAGAGTCAAACCCAGGTCTGTGTGATTCTAAGCTATTTCTGTTTTTACAAGACTGCTTCACTTGGGATGAAATTGTGGGAACCGATGGTGGAAGTTAAAGTGGATATAAACCCAGACTGATGGACTAAGACATGAGTCTGTAACTTCAACTGAAAGAACTCTGCCCTTAAAGACTTATTCTCTTCCATCCTTCCTTGCTTCCATCCTTTCCCTTTTTCTTTCTTTCTTCTTCCTTTTAAAATCACAGAGTCTTCTTCTACCTTGTTTTTTCCATGAAGAACAGATTGGTCTACCAAGTTTGGGAAGAGGGACCAGTGACTTGAAGTACACAACTGTCGCTCAATGGCACTTCCGTTGTTTTTTGGCTGTTGGGAAAGTTGGAATGGTCATCGTGCTCTGGCATTTAAAGGGATTTCTGGTGTGAGACACACCTCTTTCCTGTGGCTGGTTTTTTAGAGCCATTTTGGAGCCTGTCTGGCTTCTCCAAAGAGGTCCCATCCCATGTACATCGCCTTTCTTACTCACACAGTCTGCCTGTTCCCCTACCATTTGATTTAAAGGATTATAAGAACCTAAAACTGTGGATTACTCCCTCCCTGCTTATTCCATCCTCCTGGCTGTTAAACCTCCCCATGAGTCTGCATTACCACAGTGGACAGGCCTTCACTGCTGCCTTCTGTCCTCCAGACCCCGTGCGAGGCGAGGCAGCAGGTGGGGACAAGTAAGGCACTGGCCCTGCTTGCAGGCAGCTGAGTGTTGGGGGCAGACAGTGCCAGCCACAGGTCCTCTGTGTTGGGGCACACCTAGGGGATACTGAGGGTGCACCTGGCCCAGGTGCTCCGTATAGGCCTGGGCAACTCACTCTGAGGAAACATGTATGTAACGACACAGTGTGTGGATTTGTGCCATCTGACCTTTCTCGACTCATTTTTCACCTACCTTTGAGGTTAAAGCTGATAACCCCCTTGTGGAGACGTGCCTTTATACCTGTCAAACAGGATGGGGAGGCAGTAAGGAGTAGAGGTTCTTTGTTCCATTTGAAGCTTGAATGAGATGTTTTAAAATCTGACTTTTAGCGGCTCTGTTGACTCATGATAGTGTGAAGAGAATGAGGTCAGCTGGCCTATTGTGGTTCAGGGGAGAGCATTTTATTTTTATTGCCCTTTAGATGTGTTGTAAGACTTGACATTAACCCTCTTCTCTCCCCAGCAGCCAGTATGATATAGTTGTTTAGAAACTAAATGTGTACAGCTGATTTGGTAAAAACAAACTTTGATGATTCACGGGGAAGTGGATGTTGGAACAAGGACTTCTGGTCTCCTGGCGCAGAAGCTGCTGGGTTTTTAAATGGGGGTGTTTGTGTGGTCGATTAGGTGTGTATGTGGGAAACCATTTGGTGGTGTGAGAATTTAATTGAAACTTGCTTTATCTACTTGAACTGAGTACACTAACTTGTCAGCAGACATTTATTGAATTCCTATTGTGGATACAGTCCTGAGAAGAAATAGCTTTTATGCACCCATGGTACCGTTTGTGATTTACAGATGTCATTTTTGTGATTTCTCCCATACAGATTTGGGCAGTTGAATTAGCTGCACTTAACAGAGGAAATCGGGGCTGAGAGTGTAAATAAGCTTCTCAGGGCCACAGAGCTGGGATTGAACTTAAGACAAAGCTCACTGACCTGCTTGCTTAAGGACCTGGGTGCATTTTGATTCATTTTGGGCAAACGTGTTAGAATAGTTTGATTTTACATTATCTCTTGTCAGAGCCAAAATTTTTCTTGAAAAAATCGTCTGTAACTTTTTTTTTTTTTTTTCTAATGGCTGCACCTGCGGCATATGGCAGTTCTCAGGCCAGGAACTGAATCTGAGCCACAGCTGTGACCTATACTGCAGCTGCAGCAGTGCTAGGTCCTTTAATGCACTCTGCTGGGCTGGGATCAAACCTGTATCTCTGTAGTGACCCAAGCTGCTTCAGTTAGATTCTTAACCCATGTGCTACAGCAGCAACTCCTGTAACTTGCTTTTTTAATTATAAAAAAATAATACATGTTTATTGTAGAATACTTAGAAAATACAGAAAAGTATGCAAAAAGAAATCATTCCTGCTGCCTACATGTAACCTCTGGTTAACCTTTTGTGTTTTGGTATAGCTTTCTTTTCTTTTGCTCCTATGAGCTTAGAGGGATTTTTAAGAAAATTGGATAAAACATTACGTAGTGTTTCTAGCCCTTTGTGAACCTTGAACATTTTCCTGTTACTAGTAAATACTCTGCAGCATTTTTAGTGTCTTGTTTTCCCCTGTTACAAGCAATGTTGTGAGGGACATGTTTTCTCTATCTCGTGACTGTTTTTGTGGAATCAAGTTCTAGAATTGGGACCACTGGGTCGAGAGGTATAAACATTTTTAATGCTGTTGGCATGTATTGTCAGTTTGCTTTGTGAAAGAGCAGTTCTGGTTTATACTCCACTACCAGGCCAGCATATGTGTTTCCACACACCCCTGCTCACAATGGGTGATACCAGTTTTTTAAAAAACAGCTTTGTAAAAGTGAAAGGCTATGTGTTTCTACCATTTAGTAAATCATAAAATACTTGCTTTTTCCCTCTGCCTTGAGGATCTGAGTTATGGCAACATCTGTATCGAAGGGGAAGGTACCTGGCATGGTATCTGGGTTCCTCCCCATAGGTGTATCTGGACAGGGACACAGCAGCAGTCCAGGCAGATGGCCTAGAGAAGGCCTCACAGAATGGCCCACTGTGCCAGCAGCATGTCCTGTGGCAGCAGATTGTGGCCCAGGAGGGTGCTGCTGCATTTGATGTTTTCTGCCCCGTCTCTTTCCCCTCGAACAGTCTCTCTGCTTATGAACAGGCTTGGTTCTGGAGGCCACAGGCCAGATGATTCTGTCCCCTCACTCAGAATGGCACTGTCAGTTTGTGGTGGGCAGAGATGCATTAGAGCCAAGCACCAGACTCTCAGGGTGCCTCTAAAAAGCAGGCCCCAGGGGCCGAAAACAGCTTCCTCGTATTTTGTTTGATCCCTATTAAAAATCTAGAAATTTTACATAAAAATCTGGGGCTCTGGCTCTTCTTGAAAAATAAAAAGCTCTGGCAGCATTGGGTCTGCATTCCCATGTGGCAGCAGCCTGCCCCAGTGGAGTAGCAGCTGCCCTCTTCAGATGGGACACAGGCCTCAGTGAGTAAGTTTCTGTTGAATTGAGGCAGCTTACTGCACTCGCTGGTAATGATCTGCGTTGACCACTGCCTGGGCCCCGTGGGCATTGGCATTTGCCATCCTTTCTATTGCTGGAAGTTCTGGAGCGGAAAGCTTTCAAGTTGTGCTTGGCGAGTCTCTATTCTCCTTCCTCAGCCATCTGCATGTCAGATGGCCATTAGCAGCTTTATGACACTTCCCTGGACCCTGCGAGCCTCACGTTGTGCTACTGGGGCAGGCCGCACCAGCCCTGGCATGACCAATGTTCTTTTCACTTTGGTGTAGGTGCTTCTGTTTTCCAGAACCATTTGGCCTATGCTTTCCTGAAGATCTCTGTCCCTTCTCTCTTTTTGCGCCTTGGTTTCTTTGGGCTGTGAGAGTTCCTGTTTGAGCTGGAGGACACCCTGTGATGCTGGGGCAGGGATCTCTGGCCTCTGGTTGAGAGAGGAACTGGGGTTAGAGTTGGGGCTTGGTGCTCCCAGGTTCTGGGCTGTCTAGAGTGACATCCCACCTTAATAGTTGAGTTCCAGCACATCTTCCTGTGCTTTATTGTCCCCTGTGCACTTTCACCTGTATTTGCTTGTTTCATCCTCTTAGTTAGGGGTGCCTGCCTTGGATTCTGCCCAGAAAGCCTTCTGCTCTTCAGGTCGTCCTAGTTGCCAAGGCTTGTCCCACAGTTGACATAGAATGCTTTTCTTTGTACCTAATTGTATACTTGTACTTAAATGTATTTGCCATTGTGTGTTCAGCACCTTTATGTGATTTTGAGAACCATCACTGAGTACCCAGAGACTTGGCATCTTTTCAGAAAGTGCCTCAGTCTTGGAGTTGGTGGTAAGCAGACAGCTAATGCATGTAAAGAATGTTGCCAGCTTGACTTGCAAAGCCGTTTCATAGTTTAAATCAAGGTAGTTTGTGGCCGAGGCCGGGGAAATGGCATGCTTGCTCTTTCCTTGCTGACCTTACCTCTTCATGCCAGATGCTGCCATAGCCTCTCCCTGCCTCACATTCTCTCTCCCCCCCTCAGTTCTTCCCCTCCCCATGGCTCAGCGTTCTCAAGTAGTATTGGAGCTTGTCATTCCCTGGATCAGAATCTTTCAGAGCCACCACACTGTTTACTAGCAGGCTGAGTAGAGAGATGGCTTGGGATGCAGGCCTGAGTCCTGTGTGTTTCTGCCCTGATTTCCTGAATGGGTCCTGGGCTTTCCTCCCTCTGTGCCCTTCATTTTGGATTGCCCTTCTGCAGGAATACATTTCTGTGGCCCCACGTTCCCAGCCCCTGCCTCTGCCCCCTCCTTCTCTTTCCTCTCTCTCCTGCGGTCAAATTTCCAGCCTTTCCTATCAAACATTTCCAGGTTCTACTGGTGCATTCCTTTGACCGAGGCACTCCGTTTTTCACTTCTTAGCTGGTCTTCACCTTAATGTGAGTATTCTTTCATTAATTTTTTCTTTTCTCCACAGGATCACAGCTCCCAGCAGAAAGGGCTTGTGTCTTACTCATCCTCCTGTTGCCTTCCAATAAAACTCTTAAGGAAGTCCCCTGTGGCACAGCGGGTTAAGGGGACTGCACCCGAGGCGAGGGTTTGATCCCTGGCCTGGGAACCTCCATATGCTGTGAGTGTGGCCAAAAAAAATATTAAAAAAAAAAACCCTCAAATACTTACTGAATTGAAATTCTTCTAGATCATGATACTTTGAGAGAGGATAGCAGTGGAGATGTTTGTGTGGCCAGAAAAAGACTTGACTTTTTGAGGGAGAGTTTTCTAAGATTTGTAGAAATAATTCACAAGACATGGGTGTGTCCTAGGGCTATTCCAGATAGTTGGGATGGATCAGACTCTCAAAATAATTTCACCTTGCCTCTGTTCATATCTGGAAAAAGGGGGTGGAACAAGGAGATAGTGCCACCTGACTCCTCCCAGACTGGCCTGTGGCTGCCTGGGTGTATTGTTCAAAGCATGCTGGAGTAGAGACATCTCATCCTGACTGCAGTCTTTTAGAGAGTATGTTTTATTTAAATATAAACACTATTTTGGTGTCACTTAGAAAATAGGTATTTTGGGGAATAGAAAAAATTTTTTCTTTATTTTAATTTTTTATTTTGGAAATAGAAAAAAATTGATGCAGCTCCAGAATGACCCATCCTTACTTAAATTTGTACCATCTTGTTTTCCTGATTCCCCTCCCTCCTGCCTTGGAAGTTCTGGCATAGGCCTTGAGCCTGTATTTAGGTGCCGATGGGAAGCAGGTTGAGGATACAGTAATGTTTTTAAAGTAGCTAACATACTGTGGGAGTTCCTGTCATGGCGCAGCGGAAATGAATCTGACTAGGAACCATGAGGTTGCGGGTTCGATCCCTGGACTCGCTCAGTGGGTTAAGGATCTGGCGCTGCCGTGAGCTATGTTGTAGGTCGCAGACGAGGCTCAGATCCGTGTTGCTGTGGCGTAGGCCGGCAGCTGTAACTCCGATTAGACCCCTAGCCTGGGAACCTCCATATGCTGGGGGTGTGGCCCTAAAAAGAAAAAAAAAAAAGACCAAAAAAAAAGCAAAAAGCTAGCAGACTACAAGTAGAAGAAATTTAGATTTCACTCTAATACACGTGATTTTCTACTTTTTAAGAGTCCCGCTGTAAGTATTTGGGAATTGTCAAATTATTGCTTTGTTATGTACATGTTGGCATGTTGAGATTTTGTTATTATCTTTATTATTATTGTTGTCGTTGCTGTTTTTGTGGGACAGTGGCCATTATATGGGTATGGGGACCTTCAGGAATATTCCAGAGTCTGTCCATGGTATGTTATATTTCACTCATTCTGGAGAGTTGGCATGCCTTTTCATGGCATGTCCACTCTGGAAATGTTCCAGGGCCCATCAGTAAGTGTCACCCTCACCCAGGGAATTAAATGAACAGTTAATGTGTAGTTTTGAAATTTCGGTGTTAATAGGTTTGAATTTCTGGGACACATAGAAACTCACTTGTGGCATTAGCTTTATGGGTGATTCAAGTTCCAGCGGCAGTGGTAATTTTTGCATTTCCTGACTCTTGTGTTTAAATTTGCAGTCTCAACATTGCATCACCATAGGTTTTCACATTTAATGAATATTTATGTTGAGCTGAGTTCTATACGAATGCGGTGGTTTTTGACTTGATTATAGCTTGCTGTGTACTGTGGCCAGGAGTGCCCTACAGACAACAGAGCTGGCACACGTCTCAGCATGCCAGGCCCTGGCGGATGTGGTTAGGGACCATGGTGACTGGTGCTCTGGTTGCCATGTCAACCTTGTTTTTGGAAGGGGGAGGCTCTAAAACAGCAATGGGGGGGGGGGTAGAAGAGTTTTGAATATTCCAAGTGAAGTTATTCCCCTTATATACTCCTACAAGAAGATGTAGAAAACTCTAGAATTCTTACTACATGCTCCGATAACAATTTTCCTAATAAATAATTTTCTTAATTTACAGCAAGGCTCTTTTAATTGTTCTCTTGCAAACTTGTTGAAGTTCTTGTCTGAGTGTCTTCCCTACTGGCTTCAGGGTAAAGGGGGAATCTTCTGTCTCTTAATATTTACAGACCCCTTCCTCCCTCCTCCTGCCAGCATCCATTGCACTCTGGTAACTCTAGTGATGGCCAATTAGGGGAGGGGCAGAAAAACTGGAGGGAGGCTGGATGGGGATTCCTTCTCCCCAGCTCCTTTTCTTTATTCCTCCCTACTCCCCTTTTCAAGAAGATCTGTCCTCTCCCCTCCCTATTGTATGTTCTGCAAAGACCATCGTCGCAGGTGCTGCCACCCATAAGTGGGATCTTAGGATGCCCAGCTCTCAAGGTTTGGCATTTGGAGCTGGCGCAGGAAGAGGAGTGAGTGTCTCTGGCATCTAGCACGGGAATGCTGTTTGCCCCTTGGCAAGTGGTGTCCCATATACTTATTCTGTGGTGCCTGGTATCTTGCAGTGAAGTGTCCAGAAGGGAACTGATCTGGCCTGGTAAGCCAGATGGGAGCCCTGAATGGCACAGTGGGAGGAGTCTGTGCCCTATCTGTCCTAGCGCCCCTTTACGGAAGGGCGCCTGAGCCACTGGAGGGAGGGCCTCTACAGCTTTGACGGCTCAGGCAGTCCCATGTTATGGAGGGCCTGCCCCTGGGGCTCTTTACACAAAAAAACAGGCCCCCCCACCCCTTTGAGTGGAAACTTACTATTTCAGAAGGGGATGCTGACCACAGGTTTAATTCTTGTTTGCAGACCTGCGGTCACCTGCGTGACTTTCTAGTAGAATGCAGCTGTCTTCAGGGCAGGGCTGGTGCCCCAGCCTTTTGACATTTTCCCGCTCCGACACAGAGACCCCTTTGTGTGAATTAGGAAAAGCTGTCCCATCCTCAAGATAGCTGACTCCTATTCGACATAAAGGGGCCACAATGTGGATCTAGGACACCAGAAGTTGACGACACCCTCTAGAGTTGTGTAGGGAGGAGGCCTCCCTCTGCTGATGGGACGCCGTCTGTAAGCTGTTCCCTCCTCTCCAGCACTTCTCTCCAGTAGTTTTCATTTGCTATTTCTGACTTCTGTGGTCCATTTCTAGAAAAGCAGGGAACCATGTTTGCCAGAATTGAGTATAAATTTAGGAAAGGAGATACCAAAGTGAGTAAGGAGTTTAGTACATGGATTCTTGACATCTGCTTTGGCTGCTTTTTTGCTTTGTGTTGACTGGAGTGGGGTCTTTGGGCCTTGGGTACATTATAATTAAGTGGATAGGCCTTTCGTGGAGCAGAAATGGAACCCCCATTTTATGGGAGAAGATACACACATCTTCCTAATAACCAACTTAAAAACTAACTTTCCACCCATAGACTGATTTGGGTATAAGTTCTCTTTAGGTATGTGTTACAACCATGGGCCAACTGTATTTGAGAGGACCTGGGGTGACACTTCCATGTCATCAGACATTGATATGGCTCTTAGAAGCAGTAGTTTTCACCTTTGCTATGCAGATAACCAGGGTTTGTCAGGTTCCTTAGAATTGTTCTCAATTTTGCAGAATGAAGTGGTTCTGGATTTCCTATGCTGATGGGAGAGGCAGCAGAGTGCCAGGTCTGGAGCCAGACTGCCTAGGCTAGGACCAGACTCTGCCAGTTACCTGCTGTGAAAGTTGACTTTGCCTCTCTGGATCTCAGTTTCTTCATCTGTAAAATGGAGATGAGTTACAACATGCATTTTATGTATAGTGATGATAAGGGTGGTGATGAAGAAAATAACATACATAGTTTCATAATGTTGCATATGCTAACATTTATGTTGTAATTCCCAAACGGTTGAAAAAAAAATTTTATTCTAAAGTAGTAGTTTATCAAGGTTAAAGAATACAAAGATGCTACTCACTGAGAAGAGAAGTGATCGTAGCATAACATTTTCTAACACCTCCAGTGCCTGACCACCTGTGTCCTTTCTCCCTGGGAGGGCCCAGCAGTGCACTGGAGGGGCTGGGGTGTTCACTCCTCACTGATCCCCAGTGCCCTCTTTCACCTCTGTGTCCTGGAGGGCTTTGCTGCAGCTTCATCTGCTTATCCCAATGCTCTACAGCTAGCAGCCCCCTCACCCCTGCCCTTTTACTTGGGCCCATGTACATAGACACACACACACACACACACACGAGGTGTGAAGTGCAAGTCCAGTGTACAAGAGTCTGGGTTTCTAGGCCAGCCTGCCTGTTGTTCCTGAGGCCACTTGACTGCTGAGAAGGGAAGCGGGGTGGTGGATTGCTTCTCTGGATCTGGCCAGGACACGTGGAATGTTGTGATATGCTAAGGCTGTGCTCTGGAGGCCTAATTATGTGGGACCTGTGTCAAGCACAAGTGACTTCAACGCTTGGTTTGATCCGGTGTGCGGTTATGCCAAAGCAAATACTTTATTAATCTTAACCCCCCAAGTTAGACACATTGATTTTTTTCTAAAAATGGGAATGATAGGCGTGCATTGTGGGTTTTTTTTTGTTTTTTTTTTTAAATAACTTCCCACCTCCCAGCTCCTTTGCCAAGACTGGGCAGTGCATTCCTCTCCTTGAATGGAGAGCGTAGTTTCCATCTCTGTCTACCCCCTTCTTACACATTCCTGAGACTGGGTGGTGGAAAGATACCCCTTCTCTTTCTCTACAGGTGTGTTTTCTCACACTTGCTTTCTCCAAGAGGTACCACCTCTGTCTACTTCAAGGCCAAAGAATCTTGCTGCTGCGGGCATCTGCCATCCTGATGGAACTTCCCTACTGGGGACTCTTCTTGGTTTCCTTAGGATTCTCAGCCAGAATGTGTGTAGAACTGCTGGGTGGCTTCCTGCAGCGACCTTGCGTGTGTCTAGAGAGGCTCAGCACTAATGTCTTGTAAGGCCCATAAGTGAACTGGCGAGGTCAGGAGGGGAAGGGCTTCCCACTCGACACCCTCATAGTGTTATAGGCGAAGGGCACACTCACAGGGCAGGTCGAATCATCTGTGTTAGTGAGTGAGCTCGTTCATATCCAGTCCAGACTGGAAAAAAAAAAAAGCCACTACATAAACAAGCAACCTAACTTCACCTCCTCCCTTCTCTTCACTCAGCATCTGAGGGGACCTGGTGGGATTCGCCAGCTTTGAAGTCCTAAGGTGCTATTTTAATACTTTTCTTTTACACTGCAGGTTTTGAGTCTGATTTAACTAGATTCTGGAGGGAGCTCACTTTACAGCATTCTTAAGAGCTCGGACAATCTTGAAAGAGTTAAACTCTAATTAGCTCATTCCTAAGGTATTTAATGCCCTTATTAAAACTCAACTGCTCGTTCACTTTTTTCTTTAGTGAATCAGATTTCTCGAGGAGCTGAGCCCTCAGCTCCTCAGATCACAGGCTCACATGTTGAAGCTGGCAGTGCTAGAGGCTAGTTCCTATCTGTGTGACAGCATTTTTAATTTAACAGGACCGCCTTTGATGTTCCCAAATATTTATAGGCAGCTTTAGATCATTTCAGTGTGTGCTTTCTTTTTCTTTTCTTCTCTCTCTTTTTTTTTAAATTGGAGCAAAAGTTCTTCCTCAAGCAACAGCCTTCCTTTTATCCTGTTAGTTTATTTTTGTTTCCTTTGCAGCTTTGACGAAGCCTCTCTGGCTACATTCACACACACGGGATTGACCCTTCCTTCTGCTGCTTTATAAAGGCCACCTCTCTGTATCATCCTGCCTGCTAGAGATGGTTTAAGGCTCTTCTCTTCGTCCCTTGACTTTCTAGAGACTGAGGTTTTTTCTGATTTGGCTCAGGAATCTGCTCACTGGCTGACCTGAAGGGTCTCAGATCAGCTTGGAGACTGGGCAATGTGTGTAGAAGTGTCTCTTTATGGATGACCAGGCTGTGCTATCCAGCTCTGCCTGTGTGTCTTGACCAGGCCTCAGCGAGGTCTGATTTATAACAAAACTTTGGCAGATACTGTCATAGCAGGGGCAGGAAATACAGATAGACAGAACTCTGTCCTGATCTTTGCAGGCTTGCTCCATTTGGCTTTGCTGGACTTCCTGGTCGAAAGTAAGAGAACACCATAGACTTCAGTCTCAGGAATGGGAAAAACAGAGCTGTGATGGAGATTTGTTAAACCATTAAGGAAAAGGAAACTTTGTACCACACATCAAATTAAATGACAGAAAAGAGGACAGTGGCTTCTGTAGCCTGGACTCTGGGTAAACATTCTGCTTGTGAAACAATCCAAGTTATTAACTCTCAGCTGCTGTCACTTACCTGGCCCGGACCCTTTCATGGCTGCCTCCATCATCGCTGGCTCTGCCTCCTACTACATGGAAGGCCTTTGGGGCCGAAGGTCCCATAGGCGGTTGGTGAAATACTTGAATGAATGAATACCATGTTAGGCACTGTCCTTGGGGCTTTACACTGTTGGCCCCACTAGATCCTCAGGACAATTCTGAGTGATAAGAGGTTCCATCCCTGTGTTTAGATGAGGACAGCAAAATGCAGGGAGGTTTAATGCAACTAGTGCATGGAGAGGCTGGCCTGGAGCGTAGGACTGTGTTTACAGCCTCATTGTAAGGTAGTTTGAGGCAGATAAATCCAGTGGTGGTCAGCTAACTTCTTACAGCTAAAAACCTTGTGCAGCTAACATCGACCATGAATTGGATTCTGAGAGTTCGGAGCTGAGCAGCCTCTTGCCATGTCTAAGGGGCACAGAGCACAGCCCTGGAGTCAGACAGGCCAATGTCACATCCCACCTCTGCCACTGCCAGCTCTGTGACTTTGGCCAGGTCACCCAACCTCCCTGAACCTCTGTTTCCTCATCCCTAACATGGAACAGTATAGCATGTACCTCCAAAGGATCATGAAGATTCAGTGAGATAATAAATGTAAGGTATACAGTAAGTAGTTATTACATGTTAGCACAGGTGGCTGTTGCTGCTGTAGAATCATCACCCACAAGGAGTTCACAGTCCTGCGGGAAAGATAGTCAGGTAAACCAGATAAACTTGGTAGCTTCGGCAGAGATGTGCTGGAGCTTACTTAGCAGGGGCGCAGGATAGAGCCCCTGGCTTGGGTTTCTGTTTCATTCTTTCAGCGCAGATGTATCGAGTGCTGGCCCTGTTCTGGCTGTGCTAGGCTGAGCCTTTGAGTCACACTCCCCTCCCCCTCCTGAAATTTCCCTTTCTCTTGGGGGAATTTGAGTTAAAATGTTAATTGCCACCTGGAGAAAGATTTCCTGAAGTCATTTTCACATGAAATCCCAAGGTGCCAAGGGGGCATTTGGCAATTTATCTATAAGGCTCTGTGTTATCCTTCAACTATTATTTTAACCTTATCTAATTTTCCCCTAATTTTCCTGGTGTCTGTTCATGAGAACTGTACCGTCCTTGAGAATGTGCAAGCAACTCGCTGAGGGAGCAGGTGGTGATCCTTTTGTTCCTCACGGTGCCCAGATGGTGTCCGTGCCTTCTCATGGTCTGATTCCGTGGGGATTTGTTGATAAGATTTTGCTTTGATTTGGTTTTCCAGCCCAGCGCCATATTCAGATTTGATTACTGGCGCTGTAGCTTTTTTCTCAGCTTAGTTTCATTGTCTCTGTCATTGGCTGTCTAGAAGCATAAGTCTCTTTCTTCACATCCCCACCCCTTTGCAAGCCCCAGACGTGGTTATGCCGTAGATGGAACTTTTAAATTACCCACAGTGTGCAAACTACCCACAGTGTGCGTGGTCCTGATAGATATTTTGTAACTTTCATTTGTTGAATTGATTGATAACCTATTTAACAAAAAACACAGTTGAACAAAAGGTACAGTTGAAAGGCAGTTGCTCTTGTCTTCTATTACTTTAAGAGCCCAAAATAAGCTTTTTTCTAAAACAGAATGAAGGTCATTTCTGTGCCTTTCTTTTGACCTGGTGAGCTTTCAGTGGGAGGTGGGTGTTTTCCAAATACACTTGCTTGGAAGCTAAGATGATGCTCTTAACTACTTTTGGGCCATGAAAATAAGATTTTTTTTTTTTTTTGGCCCTCTTTGAAGGTACTACTATGGTGGGTCATTTTATTCAGCATTGGTACCCATGCTTTCTTTAAACACATGCTTAACTTCACATTAAAGTAGCTTATATTTCAACTAAATCAACAACTGGTTGAAAGGAGGGTTCAGGAGAAGGGTAACAGAGAGGGCAGGCAGCATGCGATTACAGTTTGCTGCAGGTCAGCACTGTAGAGTACATGAGAATTGAATGATTTCTTTCCAAAGAACCCCCAACAACTTCTCTATGCTTACTTACCTTCTCTTGGGCATCTTGGTAGCAGGAATCCTTTTGTCTTTGGCCCCTGGTACACTCCTGCCGTGTAAGGTAGCAGTGTCTAGAAGCACATCTCCAAGTGGTTTTGGGTAGTGTGCTAGTCTATCTTGGAGGGGAGAAGTGAGTGTCACTAGAAAAATTTGGACAGAAAGGAGTCCAGGAGGGTTGAATTAGTACCACTGGGCCTGAACATGGCAAATTTTGCCCTTTCTAATGATACTTATGGACCATCAACTTACTCCATGTCCTGTGGGGTGTTTCTGCCCCCACTCTGGTTGTCAAAACTAGGAGCAAAACCCATTCCACATGGCACCGCTTCCTTGGGCTCAGCTGGATTGCTGATTGCATGGTCAGCCAGATCTGATGTGGTTTTGCTCAAGGAAAGGAAAGCCTGCATTGGTAATAGGACCTATGCTTGCACTTTGAGTGTTTTAATTGGTGATTAGAGCTGTCTGGGCCGGGAGCAAAGATGCACATAATGGTCCAGTAGAGACCGAGGGTTCCCAGGCCAAGCCTAGTGTCTCATTTGAGCTTTTTAGGCACAGTTGTCTACAGAAGGTTTTTGGTTTTGAACCGCTTTCCAAAACTCCGAAGCCCTTTCTGGTTTTAAGTCTATGTGGAAACTTGCCCTTTGGGGATGGGCAGGAACTAGGGACTGGCATCAGCTGTCCTGGGGCTTCCTGTTGGCCTTGTTCACTGTCCTGCTGTGGCCTCTCCCTCTAGACCAGGATGGTTTTCACTTGTACCAATTTTCTGGTAGAGGATGATTGTGAAGATCAGGTCTGTATGCTTATGTTCATGGAAATGTAGTTCAGTGAAAAGAAGAAAGCACCTTCTTCTGGTCCATGTGCTTTCCTCATTTGTACACTGAATTTGATGAAATCTGGCTTGTGCCTGGGAGCCTCAGTTTCTCCGTTAGACTCTGGATCTGAAAGGTAGTAGAAAAGTAAGAAAAAAGGTGAAGTAATGTAGTGCTGTCTTCTCTGTGGATCTGAGCGGCCCCAGTCTCTTCTTTGTGGTCTGTCTTGCTCCTAGCTCTATTTTTTTTTTGTCTTTTTTTTTTGCCATTTCTTGGGCCACTCCTGAGGCATGTGGAGGTTCCCAGGCGAGGGGTCTAATCGGAGCTGCAGCCGCCAGCCTACTCCAGAGCCACAGCAACGCAGGATCCAAGCCACATCTGTGACCTACATCACAGCTCACAGCAACGCCGGATCCCTAACCCACTGAGCAAGGCCAGGGATCGAACCCACAACCTCATGGTTCCTAGTCGGATCGTTAACCACTGAGCCACGACAGGAACTCCTCCTAGCTCTATTTTAATACCAGTGTGCCTGAGGTCCTTAAGATCATCACCCTCAAGGAGTGTTCTTGGGCAGACATGTGGAAGTCTTGTGGTGTCCTCTGGTGTTTAAAGGTGTGTCTGGTCGTGCCTAATGCCCTCTTTACTGGAATGGGTTTGGTGGATGTGGGCTTGACATTTTCTGGGTAGTTTGACGGAATCCCTTCTCGCCTCCTGAGTGGGTGGGTGGGGGCCTTATGGGCCAGTAGTAAAGACAGAAAGTGTCCCTGAGTGGGTGTCATGGCTGGGCTGAGTACTTCATGCCTGAGGCAGCAGTAAAGTGCCTAGAATTGCTGAGAAGCTCCTGGGGGCGGGCCTCCAGCTGGGTTCTTAAAGAAAGCTGGTGCTTGGATTTCAGCCCTGCTGGCCTGTGGGTGGGTGGGAGGCATTCCTTGCTAAGACCCAGGCTGGGTTGGCCTCTGATGGGGCTTTTCCTAGCTTGTGGGGTAACAAGTAGACCAGGAAGTCACCTGGTGTGGAGCATACTCATGACAGAATGAGGTGTGGTCAGGAGACAGGACACCTGATCTACTCCCCGATCTTTCACTCAAGTGAGAACCTCAGGGAGCCAGCCTCTCTAAGCCTCAGCTCCCCCCATCTATAAACTGGGTGTGGGGGCTGGATGAGATTCCTGGGGGGTTAGGGGGTGGGGCAGAATCAGGAAGGTGGAGAATCATCTGAAGTGGAGAATCAGGGAGGGAAATGAACTTCAGAGGGCGAGTGGTAGATGGACACAGGTGGGGCTCTGGATACCAGGGAAGGTGTTTAACTTTCTTTGTAGAGACTGATGGGTCCCATGGCCACGTGTGGTAGAGAGGTCCCTGTGCAGGGCTGGATTCTGATAACACAATCTCCCTGGGCCCGTGGGCCTGCATTCCCTAGCAGCACCATTTTCAATCACACCAGCCCAGAGGCTCAGTCGGGGGCTGTGTTCTCCTCTCCCCAGAACAGCCTGGAATGTAAGGGAGTAAGTGACATTCTAGTGAAAACCTTGAATTTGCTTTATTAAAGATAAATAAATTACATGCCAACTTTGGCCTTTAACTGTTATTAGTAACAAATTGCTCTCTACCCACACTCTCCACCATTCATGACACTTTGTGGAAATTTGCTGCTGTGGCCTCTTTTTTTTTTTTTTTTTGGAGAGTTTTTTAATATGCTATGAGTCCATAGAAACTTCTGGGGAGCTGCCTTTCAGTTCTGCCCAGAGCCCTTCAGTTGGGGCTCCATCTGTTGACAGACCTGGGTTTCAAAAGAGATTTCGAGGTCCGTTAGGATTAGGCAATAGAATGACAGGCTGGTTTGGACATTTTCTGGTTATTGACAGGCCTTACTGTGGCTTCTCCCAAATGAATGAGGAATATATTTTTCTAAATCCAGCCACTGAGCCAAATGAGCCACACTAGGATAAACTTCGCTTGTTTACAAATTATGTAAGAGGAGGCCCTGGCTATTAAATTCTTCTGGGCCAGAATTCCTACCCTTCTTCAAAGTTGTAATCAAACTAAACAAACACTTTACACAGGAACTAACTCCCTCCTGAGAAACGGGAGCAGATGCTCCTGGGAGGCCTTTAGCAACTTTGGAATGTTTAAAGTAGAAATTTGTAACCAAGGTGAAGTTGTTCCAGAATCGTTGCTTGTTGTAACCAAGACCAAAGGACTTGTCAGCTTTTTAATTTAGGGCGAGAGGTGCATGATGGAACTGGGCCAGTCCAGGAGGAATTTTCTCTAGAATGTTTAATTTTCTATTTTCATATTTTCCTGCTTCTCCAAGTCTCAGCTCTTTCTGACCTTTATCTTTCTGCTTAGCTAACTTTTTTTTTTTTTTTTTGAAAAGCTGGATCCTTATCTCTTAGCTATGCTGGATTCTGTGTGGGGATCACGGAGCCCACCTCCTAACCAAAGCACTTGCTTATTGTTTCTCTGTCCTTAGGAAAGATGTGAAGTACGGAGCAAACCCTCCAGAGGAGGGAGACTGAGGCCGCCTTGCCTTTGTTGTTGTCCCAGTAGGATGTGCTTTTGAGGACAAAGACCATCCAGGCTCAGGGACACAGTTTCCCAGCTCTTGGTGATTTGGGTCTTTAGTGGCCAGCTTGATTTATTTTGGTTTGGGAATGTTTGTGAGTTTTAAGGACCTCAGGCACACTGGTATTAAAATAGAGCTTCACTTCCTAAAGCCAAGTGCACATTTCCCTGGATTATGTATGCCTCAAGATGAGCTTTTCTCAAGGCATCTTCTGAAGAATATCAGTCCTACAGAATGCTCTGGAAAGGGTTCCATGGTGAACTGACTTTGAGAATGCTGTTCATCTCATTCCATTTTGGAGATGTATACTGCACAGTAGTGAATTAATGGCTCTGAGAAATCCTGCTGAAAAGGAATTGAAATGAACTCTATTTAAGCTGGCATTTCACAAATACAGTTGATCGCAGAACTCCTTTTTCTCAAAGGCCCCAAGGTGCTGGGGAAATTCCATTCCCACTAGCCGGTATTAGGTGGGTTTAGGGGCTGCGCTTGTCCTCTTGGTGTCCTGTTGGATTATGAATGTGAAAGGCCAGGACTGGGTTGATTTACAGCTTCCCACGGAGCCCTGGGTTGAGTCCGCTCCACCAAGCTGAATGCCTTTCAGCTGCGATGGGACCCTTTCTCCCATTTTGGCTGAGGTTTGTTGGTCTTCTCTGTACTTGGGTGATGGGGTAGGTGTCAGAGTATACAAGAACCAAGAAACAGTGCCTCTCTCTGAAGAATTTAATTTCTATCAGGATGGGAAGATTCATGAAAGAGTTAAAAAGAGGAGTTCCCATCGAGGCTCAGTGGTTAATGAACCCGACTAGGAACCGTGGGGTTGCAGGTTCGATCCCTGGCCTTGCTCAGTGGGTTAGGGATCTGGCGTTGCCGTGAGCTGTGGTGTAGTTTGCAGATGCAGCTCGGATCCTGCGTTGCTGTGGCTCTAGAGTAGGCCGGCGGCTGCAGCTCCGATTAGACCCCTAGCCTGGGAACCTCCATATGCTGCGGGAGCGGCCGTAGAAAAGGCAAAAAGACAAAAAAAAAAAGTTAAAAGGAAATGCCTTCCAAGCAGATATGAAATGACACCCAGGCAAACCCAGCAGCACCAGCTCCCAGCAGCCTGTCTGTCCCACAGGCATTTGTCAGGACTGCGAAGGAGCACCCCATGGCAGTTGAGTGCACTGTGGGAAGGTAAGGTGGAGGAGCACCCTGGGAGCATCCTAAATGGCTTTGTGTTCAACTCCCCCGAAGTTGACGTGTCAAGAGTTGGGTGAAGTACATGCTGAGCTCTAGAAGAAGAGCACTCTTGCTTACCTGCTGGGTTAACATCCTGGATTTGGGGATGGTGACGCTCCTCAGCTCCAACTCTTGGGCTGTGAGTTGGGCTGCTGGGTTTTGGGGGCCTGCTGCCTTAGAGGCTTTGGGCTGCGTTGAATGGACGTGTATTTTCCAGGTTTGTCTACCTTGGTTGATGCACAAAAAATTAAGTTTGCTCTTCTGGCTCTGGTTGACTGTAGGAAGAATGTGACATGAGCAGGGCTGAAATGCTCCCTGTGTGGGGCTGAGAGGAGATTCCAGATGAGTTTAAATTCTTCTCCAACTATGTGTCACGTCTCATAGAGTGTTGATTAGAGCTTTTTTTAAAAAAAATTTTTTTAATTGGGGTTGACCTACCTGGTGGATATTGTCAGCAGCTAAGCTCTCCATAGTCTGGGGCATCCAGCCCTTTGCCTCCTTGCTTTTGTTGAGGCCCCAGGCCCTGCTACTGCACTAAGGGTGGGGCTCAGCCTCTCCTCAGTTCCCCCACTCCGCATGTACACACCCCCCTTAAGGAAGCATCCTCTTTTTGCAGAGTGCTGATTGTCAGAAAGTTCTTCCTTATGCTGAAACAGAGTTCTTTGTTCTGGTTCTGCCTCTGGAGTGTATTAGTGTCCTAGGGTTTCCAGAACAAAGTGCCAGACCAGGGGCTTAAACACTAGAAACTAATTTTCTCACAGTTCTGGAGGCCACAAATCCAGGATCAGGGGTGATGGTGGGGTTGATTTCTTCAGAGGCCTTTCTCCTTAGCTTGTAGATGGCTTCCTGTCTTCTTCCTGTGTCTTTACATGGTCTTCGCTCTGTGGCCATCCATGTCCACATTTCTTTCTTTCTTTTTTTTTTTTTTTTTGTCTTTTTGCCATTTCTTGGGCCGCTCCCACGGCATATGGAGGTTCCCAGGCTAGGGGTCAAATCAGAGCTGTAGCCAGAGTCATAGCAACGCGGGATCTGAGCCGCGTCTGCAACCTACACCACAGCTCACGGCAATGCCGGATCGTTAACCTGCTGAGCAAGGGCAGGGACCGAACCCGCAACCTCATGGTTCCTAGTCGGATTCATTAACCACTGCGCCACGACGGGAACTCCCCATGTCCACATTTCTTAAGAAAAGGACATATTGGATTAGGGTTCATCTCTAGCTTAATCACCTCTTGAAAGACCCTATCTCCAAATAGTCACTCTCTGAGGTCCTTGGGGTTTGGACTTCAGTATTGAGATTTGGGGGAGACACCACTCAACCCATAACACAGAGCCACTAAGACATGTGGCATGTCAGATCCTTGAAGGCGGTTGTCCTGTCACCAGCTCTCTACCACCACTGATAAAACTAACAATGTCTGTTTTCTCCCTGCTAGGCACTCCACTTCTTTCCGTTATTCTTCACATGAGATGGTTTTGAGGTCCTTGACCATCTTGGATTCTTCTGGGCTTGCTTCAGTTAAGAGATGAAGTTGAGTACCCTGGACTGCTTGCTCTATTCTAGATAGAATTCATTCTTATATCTGCTCCAGTAAATGGTTTTGATGATTTTTTGAAAAATTTAAAAGGCTAAAAATAGACCTAAGTTTTAGTAGCAACCTTAATATAGTCATCTTTAATTTTGAATAGGTCTGACCATTAACCCGCACTCACGCACGCACACACCCACTCTCTCTCCTTCCCTCTCTCTCCTGCTCCTCACAAGAGTGGGGCTCACTGTAAGTCTTCTGACTCGGATATTGATGTGTCGCAGTAAGTGCTCAGGGTCCAAGTTTATTCACCCACTCTTGTCCTTCCTCAGTTTTAGGGAAAACTTCAGTTTTAGGAAAGCCAGTGTGGATAATTATTTCAAAAGAACAAATACATGTAGAGATGTGTTTACTCTTTTGAAGTAACTCAGTTACTTGAATATAACTCCTTTTAGGTATATAGCTTTATACCAAGTTCTAGTGTAATTAGATTTAAAATTATAAGGTATCCTCTTGACTTTTGGAGAATGCATTACCTCTTATTGCCCATATCTCCTCCATCAGAAATTTAGTGTCAAAAGGCATATCAGTTTTGTTCTTTGTATTTTTAGCACTTGGCAGAGTGAAGTTTTAAAAAAAAGCAAGTTTGTCGAATGACTAAAGGAATCCTGTGAATCATCTTGTGCTTATTTAATCAGGAGCATCCTGTTGTTTCTCAAAGGCCTGGATGTGGCAGAAATGGCAACTTGGGGCTTGGGGGTTATTCTTTCCACCTCCCCATTTGCTGTTGAATTTCGGATCTTTCCATGAAGAGACCCTTAGTGCCATTTACTTTTCTGCTAAGTTGTTGGTTTGTAAATCCTTAACTGTAGCTCTGACAGACTTTCTCCCTCCACTGTAGTCTTTTCAGATGGACTGTGACACTCTTGGAGTTCCTTTCTTTGAACTGCACCACCCAGGATCTCCAAATTGTAGCTCTGAAATGCTCAGAGCCCTGGCCCCACACAGCTGTTAGGCCCCCTCTGTTCTGGAGGCCTGACAACATTAAAAACACCAAGTATTTATAGCATACTTTTCAGTGTCAGGAAATTATAGGATGCTCTTGCCAGTGGGACGGGGCAAACACCCACCTGCCTGCCACTCTGTGATTGCCAAGAAGCTCACAGCCAGGTGGCGGGAGCTGAGCCCCACCTGAGTGCTTCCAGGGCCTCACCCGGCTAAGGCCTGCTGGGAAGCCTTGGGGTTTCTACCAGAGCCAGTGTCCTTTGAGATGGTGTGGTTGGGGATATAAAAAAAAAGACACCATGGGTGTGTGGACCCTTGGGAGAAGCCCATGCTGATCTGTCGGTCCTCCAGGTAGCTGTGTGTTCCGTGGTCTGTGCAGAGAAGTTTGTTAGTTAAATCGCTGGTGAGCAGATATGTGTCCATTTCATCTTACCTAGAAGGATCCCTCAAGTTTCCACGAGGTCACTGAAGATGCGGACCCTGAATTTGAGCAGGTATATTCTCTAGAGGATGAAGACTTTGAAGAGGATGTGAAAGCCCTCAAGAAGGCCTGATAGGATTTCAGTCTCCATCTTCTCCCACCTGTCCTTTCAGAAAGCTTTCCTGCCCTTCAAGTCCAGGGGAAGGTGCAGCCCCTCCTCAGCGTGCTCTTTCGAATGTTTAGAGAGGGCTCAGTTGCTAGAAAGCTCTGAGGGTGAGCTTCCCTGGCCCCCAGGCCTGAAGGAGCTGGTCTTGGGGGGGGGGGCAGGTTTTTTTGCGCTGGCTTTTGAGCCGTTCAGCTCCTTGCGAGGCTCTGGGAGGGACTATGAGAGGAGAGAGGGCTGTCCTGTTAGCTGGAGTTTCCACTGAAGTGCTAACTGCTGGATCCTTTGAACCTCCAGCCCAGGAGGGTATTTATAACTAGCTGTTTGCGTGCTTGGAGGGGCCGAGGCCCTGCCTCTCTGCAGTGGGTGAGCAGCCGTGCCCTTGGTGTGGGCTGAGAGGGCAGGCCTGGGCCGTGGGGACCCAGCTCCACTCCCCGACTCCCTGTGAGGCCCCCACGACCCTGGGAGGCCTCGGCCCTCTCAGGGTTAACATCTCTGCTCTGGAAGCAGCTGGCCAGTTTACACTCCTCCCTGGGCTGTACAAAAATACTTCCTTTGAAGTGTTGGGAGAAGCGGTGCAGGGTAAAACCTGGTGGAGAGTCAGACCTGGAGTGGGGCCTGAGTGCACGTCTCTTCCAGGGAGCCAGCCGGAGTCAGCCCCCAGCCCTCCCAGTAGCCCACCAGGCTGCTGGGGTCTCCCCTGGAATTTAACAGCCTGTAGCCGGGTGGCAGCTGGCCTCCTCTGTGTGTCCCTTTGTGTTTGTGTTTAAAGTCTCTGCAAGAGGAGTGTTTCTCAACAAGGGAGGTGGTTAGAACACAGCTCCTGGCACGGGCGGGAATCCCTTTGACCACACAGCTCCCTGGGGCTGCTCCAGGGGGGTGGTGTTCTGGGGTTCGAGTGTTCCCACTTGGTCCTAAGCCACTAGCCCTGCTGCTGGCCTACTGCTGGGGTAGGAAAGCTGCCCCTCCCACCTCTGGTTCTGAGCCCAGGAGAGCAGCCCAGCGTCGGCAGTTGTGGTTCTGACACTGGGACTTCTTGTTGAGACCCTGCATGATGCTCTGACTCCTTTTAACCTTGGGTTCCCCATTGGTAAAGAGGGGCTGGCAGCTCCCGCTGCCAGAATGTTGTAAGGATCGGGGGAATAAAGGGTTGGGGGCACCTTGAGAAAGTGCCTGACACTTCTCCATGCAGGGCCTGCTGTGAGCAGAAATGGCATTTTGGAAAAAGGGGCCAAAGAGAAGAATGCCAGAGCAGAAATGAAATGGAACAAAGCTTGAATGTCTTCTTAATCCTTGAGTATTTGCGGCCGAGGAAGGGTCGGGCGAGATGGGAGGAGAGGCAGCTGTTATATTCTAGAGAAGAATGCCAACCTGTTTCTCCCCTCAGATGGGGCCACACAAGTTCTTTCTGAACTGGGGTTTGCAGTGCTTTCTTCCCTGGGAGATGCCCTTATCATATAGGTTTCTTATTTCTTACTACATTGCTTCCTATCTCCCTTAGACAAGGGGTGAGAAATATCACAGGCTAACATTTATCGCTGACTTGTGCCGAGCATGACATCAAGCACCTAACATGAAGGATCTCATTTATTCCTCATAACAGCCCTGTGCCATTAAGTGCTCTTGTCCCCATTTTATAGATGAGGAAACTGAGGCTTAAAGTAAGGTGACTTATCCAAGGTCTTGCTCCCCACTGGTAAAAGTGTAGAAATACAGACCTAGTCAAGATAACCTTGGGCCCTCTACTCCATAGCGCTAGGTTACAGTAAGTGATGAAGGATGAAATTTAAATCAGTACCTCAGACCTGGTCGGAAACTATTTTTATTTATTTTTTATTTTTTTATTTTTTTTGTCTTTTGTGTTTTTTTTTTTTTTGTTGTTGTTGTTGCTATTTCTTGGGCTGCTCCCGCAGCATATGGAGGATCCCAGGCTAGGGGTCGAATCGGAGCTGTAGCCACTGGCCTACGCCAGAGCCACAGCAACGTGGGATCTGAGCCGAGTCTGCAGCCTACACCACAGCTCACGGCAACGCCGGATCGTTAACCCACTGAGCAAGGGCAGGGACCGAACCCGCAACCTCATGGTTCCTAGTCGGATTCGTTAACCACTGCGCCACGACGGGAACTCCCGGAAACTATTTTTAGGGAAAGAAGCTGAACATTGAACTCTGTTCTGTCTGACAGGTATGTCCATCTGGTGATTCTTGCTAATCAGTTATTTGAATATAATTGATAAAAACATAAATGCTTTTTCCTCTTGGTTTCCAAAAAGGAACTTTTCTAATTTCTCATTCTCCATGTTGTCTTTATAACAATGGTATTTCCTCTCTCATTGGACAGGTGGGAAAATGGTTGCAGGGCTCTGTAATCATGGCCTTCCTGCAGTTGAAGGTCTTGGTGTTGGGGATGGATGGAGGTCTGTACCTTGAATCTTAGCTGTAGGCTTTTGGTCTTTCCCCAGCCCAGATCCAGATTTGGCATTTATTTCAAGGGACTTGAGGTCCCATCCTTAGACCTTCCGTCCATTAAGGAGTGAGAGGAAGAGAGAGTTGGGAAAGCTTGAGTGATTTGCTCCCAGTCATACTTGGGGCCAGACCCAGGGGCCAGGCCAGCAGTCCACTGGCCACATGCTTCTCTTTTCACCTGAATTTTAAACAGGAGGGTAGATGAAAGGAATAGAAATGACAAGTCAAAGGAGGAGGCGGGCTCTTGTTTGCAAACAGTTTCTTTTGATCTTTACCTCTTTGTTTAAAACACACACCTAAAAAACCACACTGGGAGCCCAAGCACATGGTTCTCTGTGGTTCTTTGAGGGACAGTCATTTCTCTTTTAGCAGGAATTGCCCCCCACCCTCCAGTGGGGCTGTTTCAGTTAGGACCCCACATTTCCTCTTTGACTCTGCTACCCAGCTGTCAGATGTCACGTTCCTCTTCACAAATCTTTAAGAGCTTTTTCACTCTTTATAGGATGGAGTCTCAACCCTGTCTTACCTGAATATCCTAAAGCCCTTGGTATTTTGCTCCTCGTCTGTCTTTGTAGTTTGATACTTTGTTATAGCACCACTCGCTTCCTCCAAATAGGCTTTGGCCTTTCTTTGCCTCTCTGATCACATTATACCCATCTCACAGGGCTGCCACTTCCAGGAAGCTTTCCTGGACCATTGCAGCACGCAGTCATCTCTGCTGCCTCTGAACTTGAAACAACCTGATCCGGTCACTCATTTGACACTTTATGTTATTTTTTGTTGTTTAATTTGTGGGTGTGTCTGTCATCTCACTGGATTGCAAGCCTACTAAGGTCAGAGGCAGGCCTTTGGAACAGCTTTGTATTGCACCAGCACTCCATCGGGCCTGGGTTGGATGCTGCGTAAGGATCTGGGACTGTAATTTTATCATTTTTCTGTTAATAGGAACAAAAGACTTGATAAATGAATTTCCAGAATAAAACAAAACAAAATGATGAACAGAGAGATTTTTGTGCTAGAGAGATCTGAGATCTTGCTATGCCAGAACCAGTATGCTTTTAAATCAGGAGTTCTTGAATGAATCAGGGAGTTTGTATACACTTTTTTAATATGTGTGATTTTACTGGGAAACAGCCTGTAGTGGGGATTTGGGACCTAGACCCCTTCAAGATGAAAGCTAACAAACACATGCTATTTTAATCTGCTCTTGTTGGTGTTTTGCTCCCCATGTAGTTGCCCTTTTATTTTTAGGCTTTTACTTCAGTGTTCTGATAACTTTTCCCTCAAACTCATTTGTTGGATCTCTTCTCACACTGTTACAGTTGTGTTCTCTTAAAAATATCCCTGATCTTTTTAGCTCTTATGATGCCATATTTTGTTTCCATGACCCTTTCTGTGGTTTGTGGTTGTGCCCTCCACACTGGGGTGCAGGTAGGTTGGTGGTCTTCACTGAAGTTTTTCTGTTTACCCTCCCAAAGGTGGATCCACCTGTATGGGAAGGATTTATTTTCCCTTCTCTGCCCCCCTCAGGCCTTTTCTCTGCCTTCTGGCCTGTGTGCATGAAGTTCTGGCCTTGAACACACCTAACAGTCCTCAACCATGTCTGTTTCCCAGTTAGCTCTTTTTTTTTTTTTTTTGTCTTTTGTCTTTTGTTGTTGTTGTTGTTGCTATTTCTTGGGCCGCTCCCGCGGCATATGGAGGATCCCAGGCTAGGGGTCGAATCGGAGCTGTAGCCACTGGCCTATGCCAGAGCCACAGCAACGCGGGATCCGAGCCGCGTCTGCAACCTACACCACAGCTCACGGCAACGCCGGATCGTTAACCCACTGAGCAAGGGCAGGGACCGAACCCGCAACCTCATGGTTCCTAGTCGGATTCGTTAACCACTGCGCCATGACGGGAACTCCCCAGTTAGCTCTTTTATGCCCAACCTGTGTGTGGCTTATTCAGCTGCAGCTGCAGGTGGACTCATATTTGCATCCCTACGTATCTCCTCCTTCTTGGCATTTTTTCCTCCATTTCTTACTCCCCAGTTAAGTGTGTGACAGAAGAGGTGGCAACACCAGGTCATCATAAATAGTTCTTCGTTTGCAAAATGTGGGGATGGGCTGAGCGAGGTTAGGTGACTTACCCAGGGCCCCAGGGCCAGTAAGGAGCAAAACTGGCCTTGCCATTCAACCTAGAGATGTGCCATGACCTCACGCATTGGGAGGCCAATCCTTTGAGGGAAGGAGTTGTCCAAATGAAGCAACCTAGAGTGCTTTCTCCAAGGCGCATTTCTAATCTGATTTCTCTAAGTAACAGATTTTGAGGATAGGTTTGGTATTTCCTCTGGTTTCACTGTGTTTGTGGGTGTTTTTCTGGAGAGATGGATTCTCCCATCTTCATCTTTCTCTTGAAGAGGTCTGAGATCCTTAGACCATGAAGAGCTCCTGACAGGGATGACCCCTGACATGCCTCCCCTTGCAGGGATTGCACTGCGGACGCTGGCCCTGTGAGCCACATGCCTTCTGGGTAGCTCTAGTGACGGCCCTGGGGCACAGTTGGAAAGTCTGACGTGATCCACCCTGACTCCATCCAGTGTCAAACTGCTTTTTTCTTTCCTAAATTAAACAGTCTGTGAGGAATAACTGTTAAAAATAGCAGAGTTAGAAGTTTTCTTTTTCAAGTTCTTATTGCACAAAGTGTTACGTGTATTCACAAGTGGGTAGAAGGTGTCATGTACACAGTGTACCTACTTCCACAGTCCCCGCCACCCAGCCCCCACCACCTGCTTTAAAAGTTGCCCCTCTTGTTTCATCTGCTCCCCCACCTCTCATGTTCTTTTGAAGCAAAGCCAGACATATCATTTTTAATCAGTAAATATTTCTAAAAGATTTAAAAAAAAAATACATAATCTCAGTGATATTCCCACAAGAGGTTAATGCTCAGGTAGTGGTGTCCCCCCAAGAGGACAGTCTCCCCTCCCCCATTTCATAAGCCATTGAGTGTGCACTTGGGTGCTATTACTGGCTGCCTGGTCTGGGGGCTGGGTCCTGGTCAGCCATAGTTGGTGGGTCCCAGCATGGACAGTGGGTCCCCGCGTGGGCGCCGCGATGGTATCGGCTTTGCCCGAGGCTGGAACCACAAGATCAAAGGGCGCTGTGCAGTCAGAGCTTCAAAGCCTCTGGATTGATGCAGAGAATGAGAGCGCTCTGCTGATGTAATCATAGCCTGTGAGACAGGTTCTTTTTTTTTTTTTCAAATTTAAACAAAGACACCCCTTGTTTGTTTAGAGAGGTGAAGCATGTGCCACAGAGGGCACGCGGCATCTGGAGGGCTCCGTGAAGGCTGGGGGTCCATGGTCAGGCAGGGATGCCTGCAAGTGGCAGCAGTTTTCTTAGATGGACTTGCACATTTTGCAGAATGTTTCTGTTAAGAGCAGTCGATTTTCGATCCTTTCTTGGGGTGGTCAGTTTTGTTCCCAAGTGCCACTCCTCAGGTTTTGAAAGCAGCATCCGTTGGTTGGCGTGTCAGGCTTTGGAGCACATCTCGTGAACCAGGTGGGAGACCAGCTGGAAGTAGGCAGGGGGTCTGTGGGCTGCCTCTGGTCATTCCTGCTCATCTGTCCCTTCCCCAGTGAGTGTGAGAGGCTTGCCTGAGGCTGGTGAGCAGTGCTTTCTGTTGGGGGGGGCAGTTCCCAACAATATGGCAGAATGCCAGGATCTCCACCACCCCAAGCCTGAATATTCTCCAAGTCTTTTTTTTTTTTTGTCTTTTTGCTATTTCTTAGGCTGCTCCCGCGGCATATGGAGGTTCCCAGGCTAGGGGTCGAATCGGAGCTGCAGCCACCAGCCTATGCCAGAGCCACAGCAACGCGGGATCCGAGCCGCGTCTGCAACCTACACCACAGCTCACGGCGTCGCCGGATTATTAACCCACTGAGCAAGGGCAGGGACCGAACCCGCAACTTCATGGTTCCTAGTCGGATTCGTTAACCACTGCGCCACGACGGGAACTCCCTCCAAGTCTTTATAAAAATCACAGACAGGTGGCTGATCTTTTGGATGTTTCCAGCTTAAGCTGGTGTCTCTACCGTTAGCAGTTTGTTCAGTGTACATATTAGTACTGTGTACTGAAATCCTGTGCCATACATACCTCCATGGATAAAATCACTGCCATGCTCCATCATCCTGCTTAGTTAAGTCTTACAGACAAGTAGCTTCCTGGATCTTGAGCTTCTTCCCCAAGATCTTTCCCACATCAGAGGTCAGGACTGGGGGAGTCTGAGGCACTCACAAGCCTAAGTCATGGTGACCCACGTCCACTTTGGCATCTTTCAGGCATTCCAGGCAAACCAGCATGTATAAAACCAGACTTCTCATTGCTCCCCAGATCCATTTCTCTTGGGTTCTTGCCTGTAACTCAGGCTCAAATCCTGCTGTCTTTCTAGACTTATCTTTTCTCTCCTGGCCTCAAAGATGCCTCTGTCCATGCATGTTGAATTGTTTGTAAGCTCCTTGAGGCAAGACTGGGAGGTTGTTTTTATTCTTTTTTTTTTTTTTTTCAAAAGTACAAATCAGATTTCCCTCTGCAAAAGCTCCCCCCTCATATTTTATTATGAAGAATTTCAGACATACAAGAAAAGTAAAAGAATTTTGTAGTGAACATATACTACCACCTGTATTCTACCATTAACATTTTACTATTCTTTTTTTTTTTTTTGTCCTTTGTCTTTTGTCTTTTTTTTTGTTGTTGTTGTTGTTGTTGCTATTTTTTGGGCCGCTCCCGCAGCATATGGAGGTTCCCAGGCTAGGGGTTGAATCGGAGCTGTAGCCACCAGCCTACGCCAGAGCCACAGCAACGCGGGATCCGAGCCGCGTCTGCAACCTACACCACAGCTCACGGCGTCGCCGATCGTTAACCCACTGAGCAAGGGCAGGGACCGAACCCGCAACCTCATGGTTCCTAGTCGGATTCGTTAACCACTGCGCCACGACAGGAACTCCTATTCTTGCTGTATGACATATCTTTCCATTTCTTCATGTGATGTGTCTTTAATATTTGAAACCTGAGTACATGTGTATGGTAGGTGGTCAGGTATTTTAATGGATGTGGCAGGGTTTTTCGAGGTTCCCTTTTTCTTCCATTTTTATAACTTTTAAGTCCAGATCTCCCTCTTTCTCTCTCTCAAGTTGGATCAGCCCTTGGGATCTTGCTTCTTTGTTCACACACTCAAGGGAGAACCCAGAAGGTTGCACTGCCCGGGGCATGGAGTTTGCTTTTGAGACCTGTTGTGTTTGAATAACTTGGCCCCTCGTGCTTCCTGGAGAGGAGCCCATTGCTTTTCCTCGGTCCTATCCCCACCTTGGTTTTCTGGTGCTGTGGCCTGGTGGTTGCAGAGATCAGAGACTGTAGGAGGTTTTTTTGTTTTCTTTTTATGTCCACACCTGGGCCATGTGGAGGTTCCAGGGCCAGGGGTCAAATTGGAGCTGTAGGTTTGGCCTGTGCCACAGCCACGGCACCATTGGATCCAAGCTGCATCTGCAGCCTACACCCCAGCTTGTGGCAATGCTGGATCCTTAATCCGCTGAGTCCAGGGATTGAACCCGCATCCTCATGGACACTATTTCGGGTTCTTAACCTCCTGAGCCACAATGGGAACTCCGAGACTTTAGGTTTTTTGTACAACAATGGGGCTACTGTAGAGTGTACAGTTAGCCACTTGGGTAAAACTTCCGGTAGATTTTTTAAGATCTCTAGTTTAAAAGAGTGTTTATTGTTATTATTAAGTAAGTAAAACAAGTCATGTTTCTTGAATTATCACCATGAACTTGTACTTTGGGGGGAAAATCTCATTGGAATTGGCAAAGTCAGCTCATTGTATGACCTTTCAATGGAAAGGTTTTGCCTCTCACTTGTAAATCTACTCAAAGGATCTTGGAAGCCTAAAATATTTATATGTAAAAACTTATATGTAAAAGGTTTTGCGAAGTTTAGATAACCTCAGCTTGTTGCACTTGAAGTGGCATCTCATGAGCTTTCCTTTTTCTTTGCTTTGCTCTGCTTTGTATCTCCTCAGAACAAGCCAATGGGATTGTCACTGTGGGTGTAGTCTTCTAGAGTAGAAGTACTTTCTTTAACTTTTCTAAGCAGAAGATGAACCAGGTCCAGAAGTTTTCCTGATTCTTTTCATAGAGTGGGTAAGCTCTTCCTTTTGTGCATGACAAGCATATTTTAGTTCCAGCCTATGGCTTCTCTGCTTAAGGGGTTGAGCTCAGAGAGGTTTCAATTTTAGAGAGAGAGAGAGAGAGAGAGAGAGTGTGTGTGTGTGTGTGTGTGTGTGTGTTCAGAAGAATGACCTGACTTTGCGGTGATATCCATAGCCTTCAGGGTACAGAGCAGTCTGGAACATGGGTTGTGTAGTGAATCTACTGGGTGTGCCTTTTACTCCAGTGTTGTACCTATTTTATTTAGCCGTAGCAGTAGAAGGCAGCTGCACAGCCTTTTTTTTTTCTTTTTTGGTCTTTTGGCCATTTCTAGGCCGCTCCTGTGGCATATGAAGGTTCCCAGGCTAGGGGTCCAATTGGAACTGTAGCCGCCGGCCTACGCCAGAGCTACAGCAATGGCAGATCTAAGCCACGTCTGCAATGTACACCACAGCACACGGCAATGCCAGATCCTTCATCCCCTGAGCAAGGCCAGGAATCGAACCCGCAACCTCATGGTTCCTAGTTGGATTTGTTAACTACTGGGCCACGACGGGAACTCCTGCACAGCCTTTTAATAACAAAGCTAAGACCACCATCTCCAGTTTGATTCTGTTTGAGGCCTTTTTTTTTTTTTGGTTTGGTCTAGACCCATGATCCAGCGACACTTGTGAATTGATTGTCTTCCTAACCGCTATCTTGATCTGTGTTTAATTTTTGCCCAACTCTTTTATGTTGAAGTTTTTAAGCACATAGAACAGTTGAATGTTAGCAATTGCTCAGTTTGCACTCTAACACACTGTGCACATATGTGCGTGTATTTTTTTCTGTTTTGGCTAGACAATTTGAAAGATGCCAATACCATGACTTTTTACCCCTCAGTACTCCATTATACATCTGCTAATTTTAAGGACATGCTCCTAAACACTGTGTCATCATCATACCTGTCTACTTGACATATTTAAATTTCTCTAAGTGTCTCAGAAATGTCTATAATAGCTAGTTTTATAAAGTCCAAGATCCATTCAGGCTTTTCTTGTGGTATTCAACTTTTAATAGTTATATTGTATAGATGCACAAATACTATAATGCTAACAGGAAAGCAATAGAAAAGGAAGAGCTTTTCCCACAATCCTACTATAACAGTAAACCAAACCAATTTCACTTTTCCATCCTATATAAATGTTTTAGTTCATTTTTATAGCCATCTGCAAGATAATTAGAGGTATCGTGGAATGTAAATGAAAAAAAAAAAAAAACCCAAAAAACTGACCAAGACTCTAGTCTTCTGCTGTTTCACCACATAACCAAAAATTATGGTCTTTGAAAATTCATGCTGAGAGATTGGGAGTTTTATTAAGAATACCATGGAGTTCTCTTGTGATGCAGTGGGTTAAGGCTCTGGTGGTGTTGCTGCAGCGGCTTGGATCACTGCTATGGCACATGTTCGATCCTGGCCTGGGAACTTCCAAATGCTGTGGGCTCAGCCAAAAGAAGAAAAAAAAAAAGAATACCAGGAAGTATTCTGTTTATGTGTGTTCAGAAGAATGACCTGACTTTGCCATGGTCTCCATGGCCTCCAGGGTGTGGAAATGTCTGGGGGTAATGTTTGAATCAAGAGGGAAGAAATCAGCTCTTCCTTTAGTTTCTTCAGAGGCTGGCTTTTTTGATGATGTCATAGTGATTGTAGGTCCTGGGACTCCTTTTCCGAAGGTGGATTCTCCACCTTGGCCCTTGGCATTTTGAGCTGGATCATTCTTTGTGGTTGAGGAGGGGCTCTCTGCCTCAGAGGATATGGAGTAGCAGCCCAGGACCCCCCACTCACTAGATGCTGGTGACAATCTTCCCTCGCAGTTATGGCACCTAGAAATGTTTCCAGACATGGAGTGGGGGGACAGATCTGTCTATAGGTACCAACCGTCATTCTAGAAACTCTTCAGGGTTAATTACTGAGTTGAGGTTGACTGTGTTACTGATGAACTTCTGTAGAGGGACATTTCCTATTACAATGAGAATTAATGTACTTGAGTTAAGCCCTATCCCTGACTGATAACCCAGAAATTTCTAGATGTCACTGGCCAAGGGATTGAAATCAGTTGGCAGATGACAACAGAGTGTGTGTGCCTCTTGTGATTTTCACACTTTAGCAGGAGCCTTATTATCTGATACTGTTAGGACCTCTGGATGGTTGGGTGATTGAAAAGGTCAGTTCAGTTGAAGCAGGGAATGATTTGAAAAGTTTAAAATTATATTTTAATTAAAGCCTGTGAGCAGACATTCAAGCCCAGGCTTTTGTGAATGGGACCGCTGATTTGTAGTCCTTAGAGTCTTATTTTAGCCTTACTCTTGATCTAGCACTTAAAATTCACAGTTCTGGGCTTTTTTTTCTAAGTGAAAGGAAAACTTACAAACACTTGCAAAGACATCAGGAGCCTTCTAGAAATCTACTTTTTTTTTCTTTAATCTAATCTTCAAAAGTTGTGCTTAAGTGCTTAGCCATTTTTAAAGTTGTTTGCCTTCATTTAATTTTTCTTTCCAAATTATTTGACTGAGTTTTCCTAGGATAAAATGCAATTTTTTTACATCATTTAAGATTTAGTTTAGTTAGAAATTTATATCAGGAAGAGTTAGCATAAACAGGTCTACAAACATGTACAGCCTTGGTGGTGGGAGCAGTGGCGTGTGGTGGTCCCAGAGATGGTTTCCTGGTCAGGCACCTACAGTGGGAGCAGGTACCAGCTAGTGGCTTATTGGACAGGCCTCCAGGGGAAGGTGGTGCCCTTTCTAAGTGCATGCCTCTTTAGGAATTGGAAGAACTGGGGCCAGGATCTGCCTTAGAGGTCCCAAGCTCTGGTTGCTCATCTGTCAGGTGGGAGTGTTAGTAATGCTTATCTTAACTACCAAGCAGGTTATCCTGCAGGTTCCATGCAGGTCACCTAACGGACACATAGGACATGCCTTTGTGCCATGGGCCCCTGGAGCGTTATTAATGAATCAACTCTCGCTGAGTCTGACAACAGATTGCTCTTCTGAGGATGTGTTGGCTGCTTCTTGCTCTTTGACCACAGAACACTTGAACCCTCACCCTGAGAGCTTTGGGCCAGAATAGCAAACAGGCAACTTTTCTCTGCATATTCATACCCATTCCTGAGGAAATAGCTCTGGGCTCCTACCATGCTGATGGTAAAGCCATGTGGCTTGGCTGGGCCTTTGTCATAGGTCTTGCTTGGAGGGAGATGATTGGCTTCTATTCTCAGTGTGAACTCAAAGAGCAGGCAGGGGTGAGGGGGCAGGAGGTGGGAGGATGGGGCTTGGCTGGAGTGTAGGAGGCAGTCAGGTCCTTCAGCCATGCTTTGACATGCATGCTGAGCTAGTGACTGCACCATCCTGGAGGAAAAGAAGTCATTGTTTCAGTGCACCATTTTAGGGTCGTCTGGACAGTAAGACATTTTATTTATTTTTGCCAGAATGTTGCTTTCATTCTTTCATCATTGGGCTGACCACCATTGGAGTTTGTGCTCAGTGCCAGAGTCTTGTGCTGTTGACTGGTTAGATTAATCTTGCACTGATATTCAGACCTTGAAGGACCTTTTGTTGTAGAATGTCATGAATTAGAGAAATGGAGCCCCTCCAATTGCTCCCTTGTAACCCTCCTCCTTCCATCAAGGAAAGCTAGAATCTTCCTAGTAAGTGAAGACATTACTTTGTGAGTATGTTTGTAGCCTGAAGAACACTGAAATTGTATAGCAGTTAGGGAAACCCTGGAATTATTAATGCAAACTGTTACTAGTACAGCACAGATTTTACCCTTAAGCTAGCACTAGTCTTTTGACATGGACGTTGATAAAATGGGAACAATCAAGGAGGCTACTAGGGTTAGGGAACCCCATCCATTCATGCCAGGTGTTATGTTAGGCACCAGGAATACTGCAGTGGAAAAGACACAGGTCCAACGTTGTAGTGGGGAACCTGCTTCCCAGTGCAAACATTTTGGAATCGAGGGACTTTTCCTGTCCAGTTCTCTTGGCTGGACATGTAGAGAATGTGTGATTGAGAAACAGCCCCATGGTCAGAGAGGGCGTGATGGGGACACTGAGCTTGGTGACACATCTCTGTGGAGAGCCCGAAAGCACCAAACTTGATGACAGATGCAGGTTTGTTGGCCAGGCGTGGGCCACCATGGAACGAACACTGTGGCAAGGGACAGGTGGTGTGTGGTATCTATAGCTGAGGCTGAGGATAACCTTACCTGCTTCAGCACGGAGAGGACTAGTTTCAGCCCCGAGCACGCTCATCGCTGAGCACCTGTTTGAAATCAGGGTTGAGCGCCTGAAAGTGGGGAGTCTGCTGGGAGCAGTGGGAGGTGGAAGATCTGATGGGAAGAGGCCTGTCCCTCTCCTGGGCTTGGTTTCCTCACCTGTAAAATGTGGCCTGCATCTCACAGGTCTCTCCTGGTTTGGATTTAAAAACAAAACCCAAAAACCCAACTTAACATTGTTAAGAATGTAACCACTTGCCTCTTTGATCTAAGATCCGCATGAGTGGAGGGGACCTGACTTTTCCTGGTTCCTGTTACCTTTGAGGTGAATGCAGAATATCTGTTTTGTAGCTGACCGGGCCCCTGTTGACATGAATCTCAGGCAGTGTGAGAGTGTAGTAGCCACACAGCAACACGGGCTCATTGTGTAGACAGTAACCTGTCCCAGGCCGCTCTGCCTGACAGTGACTTGAAACTGAGCAGATAAGTGGGTTCTGCAGCTGAAGCCTGAGAGCTGGGGTAGGGCTGAGCCCTGGTTACTCCAGTCCTCGCCTGGGGTGTTGCTGGCTGTGGTTGGCTCCCACTACCTAAGAACCCTCCCAGAGGAAGGTCACCCAGTGTCTGCCTGCTTCTCAGAAACTCTGCTGTCTTCTCTTTACCAGCAGTGAATCTTCAATATACATCTTTCCTGAGGTAGACTGTTCCCTCTCTCCCCCCTTCCCCTGGCCCCTTCCTCTCCCTCCCTCTGCCTTGAAGACAGGAAGCAAAACTTCTGATTATATGGAAACAAAGATTGCCAGGGTTTATTAGAATGAAGTGTGTGTGTGTGTGTGTGTGTGTACACACACCTATAATGATGGGCAAATCTTCTAAAGTACATCATCTGATGTTTTAGAATGTAGACTTTTTTTCTCGTGGCGAAGCTATATTTTAGTACCTGTGGCTTTTAAAATAGCATCAAAACTCATGAACAATGCATTCTTCTCAATTATACCTGGGTTCTACCGTGATCTTCCCTTTCGTCTCCTTAATGTCTCTAGAAATTATTGAAATCATCTTATAAAAACTGGGGGATTGTACAAGAGAGTTGTTCAAAATGAATTATTTCCAATCTGAGTGGAATGGTAATTAAAAGGCGTTTTAGGTGTTATCCTGATTTTTTTTTTTAAAGGAACATTCCTGAACTTGAATGAAGCAGTCAGTGTTCCTGATGAGCCATGGGCCCATTAAGCAAACGCTGGAGTCTTCTGGTGGGCATCAAAACTATTAGGAGTTAATGTTACCCCTGTCCTGCCGTGTTTAAACATTAACTAGAGGGCTTCCTCTGCCGTTATCTGTTATCAACAATTACTTGGAACATTTTCTGGCAGTCAAGCTTTGTTTTCCCCTGAGGAGATGCTAGAACAGGATGAGAATAGACATTAGACCTCAACAAAGGAGGATTCTTGATTATGTGCAGAGAAACACTGGCTTTGTGGGTACATAGAGTTTGCCTTCTTAACATTTTGTAACCTCCTGTCCACACCCATTCTCCCCCCAACACGCGCACTCGTGCACACACACGATTACCTGGATCCAGGGGAGAAGGCCGTGGTCATTATGTTATTGTATAAAGATGAATGGTACTTCTTTTCATATTAGGGATACTCATTAAAGTTGCTTGGTGGAGACAGAGTGTTGGCGAGGCACAGTTAAACACAGTCGAGTGCTCTGCGGAGGTATTGATGCTCTGAGGCCACTCATATTTGGGGGAACATGTGGAGGGGGTAGGGCTCTACTGCAGATGTGTTCATTTGCTTATTAACAAAAGGCCGGGTGACCCAGAAACTTAAACCCAGAGAAGAACAAAAGTACTTTCAAACTGACAAATGGGAGGATCTTGGAGGCCCCTGAATAGCTCCTGGAGTGCTTTCTTGTCCACCTAGCTGTTTTGGAGCTGTGGCGTCTAATAGCTTCTCAGCCCAGAGGGCCCCATAAACTTTTAGCCTGCTTCTGTATAAAGTGCTTTGGAGTGGCCATTTCTCTCTGCCTCTCATTTACTCTCAAATACCCTCTGGAAAAAGAGCTGATGAGGTGCATTGAGAGTTGGCATCAAAGGCCATTCATGGATCACCATTGCTCGGTGCTCCTGGATTTTTGGCCTTAAATTTTGTCTTTAAAAAATTGTTTTAAGGCCTAACTTCTTTAATTCAAGAGAACATACACATTAAAGTCTAGTCTAGTGTGAAAGTATATAGATTAAAAAAGGAGAAGCCTTCCCACCCTACTGTTCTTCCCATAGATACTGCTCTGACCAGGGCTGGGTGCTAGTTTTTCTTTTCTGCATTTACCCCAGACTTGCTGACCCAGGGCTCCTCTGGACGTAGCAGGGGCACCAGTGCTTGGATGTAATAGGACACACTCCCAGGCATTTGTGGGGAAAGGCGCTTGTCTGAAGCCCCTGGGTTTCCATTCTCTTCTGTAGGCTTCAGGCATTGCACCACTGTCTGGGTATGGCTGTCACAGTGTTTGATTGCTCCGTATTGTTCTCCTGATAAGGCTCTTCTAGAACAGAATTTCTGAATATCTCAATTCCTTCTCCCTCAGACATGAGCACACAGCCTTGTGCCTGTCCTTTGTCCCAAGGGGTACCACCGTGAGAGCCCTGCAGAGGCAGCCCACCTCAGCCACACAGGTGATAAAGCCCCATCATTTCCAGGTCTCCAGTCACTCTGCCACGACCTTAGCACTGCTCTTCCTTGGCTGGGGTTTGTGTGCTCTGCCAGTGCCCTCAGTTCCTTTGTCTCCTCCTGGGCTCTTCACCTGAAGGACCCTCACCAGCTGTCTTAGTACTTTGGAGGCTGGCCTGTCCACTGTTGAGTTCCTGTCAGGGTGAGATGGTCACCCCAACACACATCTCTCCAGTTGCCCTGGGTCAACCTGCCGCCACCTCCCATCTCCTCCAGGGTTTGTTGATTCCAACCTCTGGTGGCTGCAGAAAATGGTTGTCTACGATTCCATCACTCTGGTTTAGGAGAGAATCCATTTTCCTAAACTAGACATAGGGTCACTTCTACCAGCAGCAAAGTATTCCTTGAGGGTCTCCAAAGAGGCCTCCACCAGAATTTCCAAGCACCTCATCAACCCAGAGTCCTAGGCAGGTGCTAGATGGTCTTTTTGCTTCAGGAAAAACAAGAATACTGTTCTTCTCTGCCATGCACTGACCCCACCAGGCCTTTTTCTTGTGCCCACCTTGGTGTGGGGAGCTCCAGGTTGCAGGAGAAAAGCATGGCAGAGGTGGTTTAGGAAACTGGACCCTGAGGTCCCTGCCCAGGTTTCTCCCCAGCGTCCAGACCCTCCCAGGCGCCTTTACTGCTGCATTCCCTCCCTCGCTGGTCGGCCGGTCTCCTGTCGGCTCCAGTTTCACTCCATATCACTGGCCGAGTATCCTTACCTACCCAGTCAAGACCCAGATGCCGACCCTGTGAT
This sequence comes from Phacochoerus africanus, assembly GCF_016906955.1. Lineage (NCBI taxonomy): Eukaryota > Metazoa > Chordata > Mammalia > Artiodactyla > Suidae > Phacochoerus > Phacochoerus africanus. Next base: position 46,258,588 of record NC_062558.1, read on the forward strand.
CTTTCTAGCTTTGTCCATCTCTCATCCCTACCTGGGCAGCCTGGGTTTTGTGGCTGTCATGCCCTCCCTGGGCAGTCTTCCATCCTAATGACAGGCTGTCCCTGAGCCCAGGAGTCTGAGTGCTTCACCACCTCTCGTGCTGTCCCAAGGAGTGTGACCCTTGGTCCCTGGACCCATGAAGTGCTGCTCAAGAAGCCACCTGGAGTAGCTGCTTGGCTGGGGGTGGCTTACTTCTGATCAGTGGTCTTGCTCCTCTCCTACCCCTCCTCCCCTTGGCTTTAGTAAGTAGTAATTCTGAAAGTCGCTTTGTAAGGTTGGATTTCTGTGTTTCTTCAGCATGGCTTTCCTAGAGCTTAATCAGCAGGCAAAAAGCAGCCTTTTGAGTGTCTCTGAAAGTGGAGCTGAAATACACACTTCACAGGTCTTCTGCACAAGGTGGAAGTCCTGCCCTTTCCAAGGAGTCTGCGATGTACCTAGAGCTGGAGGAAACTGAGATTATAAATCCTCCTGGGCTGCAGAGTAGGATGGAAGATGGACATGAGGGACCATTCCCAAGTCAGGGCTTAAGAGTCTAGCACCTTGTCATCTGAGCTGCTACTACATACAGATTTAGGAATTTTTTTTAAATTCTGAAAATGAGTCTCTGCCTCTTAAACTTAGTTGTCATGTTCTGGCTTGTGCTGTTCATATACAATTGAGACTGGAGGCCATAAATTTGAAGATGATGAGCTGTTGCCAACAAACATTTCTCTTACAATAAAAAATGTTTTTAAAAAGGAAACCCCCCCTCTCCCACCCCATGCCAGACTTGTTTGTCTGAGACTTGTCTCTGTAGGTGTCCCAGAGGCTACCACTGAAGCTGACTTGGGTTGGGGGGAGATGAGAAGTAGGGCAGAGCAGGTCAGCTTGATGGGACTGGCCTGTGCTTGCCTCCTGGGGCATGGACAGTGTCAGGGTGTGTGTCTGGTCTTAAAACACTATTCATCTGTCAACATACTGACCCCTTTTCAAGTTTCATTGTTCTATTGTTTTGACTATAAAAGTGACACTTGTTACAAAACCAGTTTCTGTGATCTAGAACAGTATTCTCCACTTTCGTGTACATCACAGTCATCTTGCCCCACCTTTCGTGTGTCTGATTTAGTAGCTCTGGGTGGGGCCTGAGAATTTGCATTTCTAACAAGTTCCCAGATATTGCTGCTGCTGCTGATCTGACAACCACCCACCCTCAGAGAACCACTGATCTAGAAAGAACAAGGAAATGAGTATTGTCTTAACACACAGAGTGTTGCTAACATTTGAGGTGTAATGAATGTATACTTACGTAGATAGACATATTTTTAAAAGCAGAGATGGTTCTGCTATACATATTAATGCTTTTTTTAAAAAACAAACTTTTGGGATTTTCCCGGTGGCCTAGCAGATTAAGGATCTGGTATTGTTGCTGCTGTGGTGTAGGTTTGATCCCTGGCCTTGGGCACTTCTGCATGCTGTGGATGCGGCCAAAAAAATTATAGTAAAAAGTAAAAACCAAACTTTTAATTTAGAACATATTTAGATTTATAGATAAATTGCAAAGCTAGAATAGTGAGTTCCTGTAAACACTGCACCCAGTTTCTCTTATTGTTAATATCTTACCTTACATTTATCACAGCTAAGGCATCAACACTGGTATATTAATGTTAATTAAACTCCACATTATGTTTGCTTTTAATGAAAATACTAATTTTAATGTTTTTTCATAATATTCAACTATCAAAACTGAATAGTGACAGAAGTAGAAGACTCTTTACTCCTCCCATCCCATTACCTACATGTTTCAGAGTGTTTTTCTGTGCACTTGTGTACACACACACACACACACACACACCCTTCTTATTTGGGGGCATGCTTTTCTTTTATATCTTTAATGTTTTTCTATAGATCTGTCCCATTGTATTTTGATGGATGGCATACATTGTTTGGTACCCTTTGAAAATATAATATCTTAATCAGTTTCCAGATTTTAAACCTAGTGGATGAAAGGTGAGGTCTGGCACACCTCCCTTTTATCTTGCGTTGGAGGTTAGACGTTATTTGCCTGCCTCTGTGGAGTACTTAGCATGTCCCACGCACTCCCAAGCATTTAGTATATATTATCTAACCCAGTTATCAAAACAACCTTATGAAACAGGTATCGTTATTATCCTTATTAACAGATGAGGAAACTGAGGGTCAGGGAGGTTAAGCAAGCAAAACCCTTTGACGGCTTTCTAGCTGAAGCAGGCTCTCTGTATTTTTAGGTGCCATGAGCCACTCAGCTTATTGTGACCATGGCTTGTTTGTGCAGCTTTCTTGGGTGCCACACCAGTGGTAGATCATGAAGGTAAAGGATGTCCTTAAGGAACTCAGGCTAGTTGGAAAGACATGCATGTAAACAATTATAGAGTAAGTTTTACACCAGAGGTTTTAAGTTACCAGTGGGGTTTTGTTCTGAGCCACAAAGGAAGTCCAACTGGTGGGGTTTTGACACCATTAAAAAAAAAATTCCATTGGAGGAGGGGATATGTGTCTGGAACTGTTGCAGTGAAGAAGGAAGTATAGCCTCAGACTTGGCAATCAGACTTGAATTCAGTGTTACTTTTTAGCTGAGTGAGACTAGGTAAGGTGCGTAAACTCTTGAGTTTTTATTTTTTTATGCGTCTTAAAAATACTTCTTATGGTTGTTATAAGATTAAATAAATACATATTAAGAGCTCGTTCTTATTATGCTTATTAATGCATAAATATATATTAAGTATATTATGTATTTAATGGGCATAATAAATGTAAATGTGGAAATCTCTGCCACATCAATTGCCGAGTGGAAACTTACATTTAAAAATCCTTGGAGGGAGTTCCCGTCGTGGCGCAGTGGTTAACGAATCCGACTAGGAACCATGAGGTTGCGGGTTCGGTCCCTGCCCTTGCTCAGTGGGTTAACGATCCGGCGTTGCCGTGAGCTGTGGTGTAGGTTGCAGACGTGGCTCGGATCCTGCGTTGCTGTGGCTCTGGCGTAGGCCGGTGGCTACAGCTCCGATTCAACCCCTAGCCTGGGAATCTCCATATGCCACGGGAGTGGCCCAAGAAATAGCAACAACAACAACAACAAAGACAAAAAGACAAAAAAAAAAAATCCTTGGAGAATTCCAGACAGAAATAAGGAAAGAAGCAAATCTCCTTGTCTTCTTATCTTCTTTCTCTTCCAGACCAAATCCTGAAGGCTCCCCAGAAGCCCTCAAGCCCCCATCTTTGCATTCTCTTGAGGGCTCTGCTCGTGGCACTTCCTTCTCGCTCCCACATGCGTCTTATTCTGTCCGTGTCTTCTCTCCCCTGTACCCACAGTCTCCTTGGAGGACAGAATCTGTGCGTTTCATTCCTGCGTCCCCTGTAGTTTAATGGAAACATGGTGACTATCAGTTACAGAACTGGGTGCTGCAGAGGGGACGCACCTTCTCCAAGCCTAATGGTCAAGCCTAAACATGATGGTCTTGGAAGAGTTTCTTCCTCTCTCCCAACCATCTTCTCCTCCCCACCCCCTGCCCCTGGGTTTTTCAGATGTTATAGCCTTTTACACCCAAACTTGAGTTTTTAACATGGATGGGTCCCTGAACATTTTTGTTCATGTTTTTAATGAATCTGTCTTAATGTATGCGTAGTCTGTATTATGAATTAACTTAATCCTCGGTTCTTTCACTGGAAAGAAAGATTTATGTTGATATTAAGCCCCCGCACCCTCCTTAGAAAAGCAGAACAAAACCTCAGCAGGCCTGCATCTTGTGTAGCCATGACAATTCTGACCAGGCTGCCACAGGTTAGATAAAATGCTGTTTGCTCTTTTCCTTTCTCACTTTTGCTCAGGATAGAGAACCTTCTGGCAAAGATTCTGGACCATAAAGTTGGAATAATATTTTAGAGAAGTTTTGGTTGAAGATGAGGCCAAGTTGAAGGAAAGACTAGCTTCTTTGCTGTGTAATGGCCCGGAGAAGTTTCTGTTTGTCCTGGGGAACTAGTGGTTCCATGTCAACCTGAACTGTCTAAATAGTAATCTTGGGAAGAAGTAAAGCAGTGTTATTTTTTTCTTCCCTTCCCTGGAAAATCAGCTAAACCCCACACATTGGTTGGAAAGTGGGCTTGACTGGAGTATGTGAAAATTCATCTCCTGAATTCAAAGAGCAGTATTCCCATTTCTGAGGGGTAGTAACAGAGAGCTATATACTAGGTTTCTACTTTTTAAAAAAATTTTTGAAGGAGTTTGCATCTCCTAAGAGAGCCAGCTATTCAGGAAACTAAATCACAGGTTCTTCCATTCAGACTTAATCTGGTCATTCAGAGGCCCTTGCCCTCCCCTTCAGAGGCTGCCTGCGCCTGACCTGGGGCCTCGGAGGTCTTCCTCTGGGCCTTAGGAAGGCTGAGAGGCAGGAGCAAGCCTGATTCTTTGGGTAGGGGGCTGGGTTAGGTCTCTTAGAGTGTAAGGGAGACCAGCCATCAGGGATTTACTCTCCTTTATAATTTACCATTGCAGCCAGAAGCTTCTAATGGTTTGAATGAGAAAAAAAGTTTATGAAAATGACCCAATCTAACTGAAATGTATTTAACTGAGATTGTTCATTTTATGGACAGTTGTTCCTTTTCAGGCACTTGAATCATCCTCATGAATTCCTTTTTCTTTTTTTTTCTTCTCCTTTCTTTCTGTCTTCAGTTCACTAACACATTCAGTGACAGAGTAGAAGGGCCTCGGGAGGCCTTTCTTCATGTAAATAAGTGCCTGTGCCACTCCTCACACTTCTCTTCCTGACACTGAAAAAACCAAAACCAAAAACAACTCCCCCACCCCCAAACAAGAGTAGAAGTAGGGTTCTTAGAAATCCTATCACTGCAAAAAGGATCAGCCTGAGGTGATGGTGGTGGCGTTGGCAGAGGAGGAAAGTGCCAAGGCCTTCACACGCTGACCAGGAGTACTGGCTTATTTTCAGCTGGGGGCGGTAAAGGTGTCTGGAGGACTACAAACCTATATTTGTTGATTTGTAACCAGAGTGTTTTTAAATTTTTTCATTTTTTTAAACTTTACTCTTTTCCACTTAGATGAGGACAAATACAGATAAAGTCTTGGCCAATTGAAAGAACCGTTTAAATTGTTTGATTTTGTTGTTGTTTGTTTTGTTCGTCTTTTTTAGGGCCGTGCCCGCAGCACATGGAGGTTCCCAGGCTAGGGGTCTAATCGGAGCTGTAGCCTCCGGCCTACACCAGAGCCACAGCAATGCCAAGTCCGAGCTGCGTCTGCAACCTACACCACAGCTCACCGCCACGCCAATCCTTAACCCACTGAGTGAGGCCAGGGATGGAACCTGCATCCTCATGGTTCCTAGTCGGATTCACTTCCGCTGCACCACGACAGGAACTCCTAAATTCTGTTTGACTTTTGTTTCTAACGCAGCACATTTTATATCTGCAAAATGTGGTGAGCACAGAGCCATTGATAAAAACAGATTGCCTGAGTCTTTGACTTCTAAGTGTTTATGCTGGAAGGAATCACCTGTGCTGGTTTAGCTTTGCCCTTTCATGTGGGATACAGTTCTGGGAGAGTCTTAGTCCTGAACCCTTTGTGTGTGTACCTCTTGCCCCATGGGCCTCTCACCTGTTTCAGGAAATCACTTTGAGCAAAATGATACCTTCTTTGAGGGTCTGGCACTTTCTCAGCAGAACCATGTGACACTGACATGGAGAACAGGGCAGGGCATACAGATGTGTCCACCTGTCCTGGGGGCCTGACTTCTGTGAAAACTTTAAAACCAGAACTTTCTTTGAGAACTTTCATAAATATCAAGCGATTTAGTGGCAGCCAGAAACAAAGACCAGGCTTTTAGCCCCTTTCCTTGTCTCTGGACCTTTGTGGTTGTCACCCACGAATGGGAAGAACTGCAGCATGGGTGTTGGGAGACCTGGTTTCTGGGTGAGCTGGGGATGTCACAGGGTCTTCTCATTCTGAATGAGGGATGGGGAGGGACCTGATTCCCAGGCCCGCCTCTTCCTGCCTGAGTCCTGCATGAGTTCCCTGCACCAGTGCTATGTTTGGGCTTGGAGAGCGCAAATGCAAAGGGGACTGTCTGAGCTGCCCATGTTGAACCACAGTCCTGTTAACTCTTGTGCCTTTCACCTGGAAAAGTGAGGGCAGCCTCTACCAAGTTAAGGGGTGCCTTCAGATCCGCATTTAGATTCTGTGGACAGGTGGTAGATCCGCTCTTCTTTGTGGCTGATGCTGCCCTGTTGGGAAGGGAGCATTTGGTTCCAAGTGATTTAGAGACTTTTCCACCATGAGATAATCATATTTACTGAGATGGTGCTTAGCACTGGCACTTGCCATTTTATCACTAATGGCTGTGTTTCTCTTTCCACGGCCGTGGGTTTTATCTGGCCATCCCTCAGGTACCCTGAAAGCTTTGACTAGCGCTTAAAAAGGCAGGTTCAGGAAATGCTGTTTCTGTATTTCTTTTCTCCCTATTTTCCCCCTTGGTGAACAACACGAAACTGCCAGGTTTTATGTTCCAGTGGGCAGCTGCTGCCAGTCTGATGTTTTTCTCTCCCCTTCCTCCTCCCCCCCGCCCCACACCCATGCCCCCTCCCCCAGAGACACCCCCCCCCCCATTCTTGCTCTGCTCTGAGGGGAGCTGTACCTTTGTGGTTCTTCTGCAGCTGCCGGACTTTGATGGGGACATGCTTGCTGCCTCTACACTTGCTTCCCGTAGCAACCAGCTCTTTGAAGATGACCTCTTGCTGTTTGCCTGTTGTCTCTTGTGTTGGATTATAGATGAGAGATTTACCAGGCTGGGGGTAGGGGCCTGCTGTTAGCACATTTCTTTTAGGGTTCCCAGCGTCCCTCAGCCTGTGCTTTCTCTTTCCAGAATATGAGGTTTGGAGAGGGGGGAGGGTGTGCAGGGGACGTTTGTCCTGAATCAAACACAGTTCTGAGTGTGTAGGATTGCCCTCCTTGTGATATAATTTGGAAATAGATGCCAGAGTGATTCTTTACTGCAGCTATTTCATTCACTTTTCATTTTTATTATAATGTGATGAACACTCACAGGAGGGGGAGGGCACCATTTGGTCCCCTCTACTCCCACAAGTGTCTGTGTGTTGGCAGTAAACTTGTCTCCTGATGTAATCTGAGCTCTGGGGTTTGCCAGAGTACCTACATCTCCATGCATTTGAACACTCCATCAAGTTTTCTCCATCAAGTTTTCTCTTTCGTTGAAGCAGCAGAATCCCCTGCTATTTGGTCCCTGTCTTGCTTGGACATCCCGTAATGTGCTGTGTGCAGCTGGTGGCTGGATTTCTTTAGCTGGGTGGACTTTCCTTGGATGAGGTGGGGACAAGGACAGAATAAGTACGTGATGGAACAGCAAGGATTCCGAAAGAACCCTGGATTAAAACAAAAGCTAGCCTTTTTTTAAAATTCATCCATTGGCAATGGCTAAAATATTATTAGTACCCATTTTAGTAAAAAGGTACAAGAAAAGAGACATTTTTATGCATTGCTGGTAGAAGGGTTGTTTGTAGCAATGCATATATCAAGAGCCTTAAAAATATTCATACTCCTCGACTCCACAATTTTTTTTCCCTAGGAATTTCTCTCTCCTCCTGCAAAAAAAAAAAAAAAAATCAGAGGTGCATATCAAGATTTTTGTGTAAGGATGTTCACTGATAGGTCATTTATGATAAAAATCACCAACAACGGGAACATCTAACTTCAAACAGTCAAAGCCTGGCTAAGTGGCAGTACTTTTGTTCATGTACTAGAGTACTATGCAGACATTAAAATTGAGAGTGTTTAATGTTAAGGGAAAATGCTCATAAGTGAAAAAAAGCAGAATATAGTGCAATATATCATATCTCAATTTTGTTTAATTAGAAAATAAGAAAAATCCATGACATGCATAGAAAAAAAGACTATAATGAAATTCTGTCCCTCAGCCTTTTCTGTTAATGAGATTTTGGGGTATGTTAATTTTCTTCATATTCCAAGTTCCTCAATGATCAGATATTACTTTTATAAGTGAGAATTTTTTTTTGGTCTTTTTTTTAAGGCCACACTCACGGCATATGGAAGTTCCCAGGCTAGGGGTCAAATCAGAGCTGTAGCTGCTGGCCTACTCCATGGCTACAGCAACACAGGATCCGAGCTATGTCTGTGACCTACACCACGGCTCACGGCAACGCTGGATCCTTAACACACTGAGCGAGGCCAGGGATTGAACCTGTGTCCTCATGGATGCTAGTCAGATTTATTTCTGCTGAGCCACAACAGGAACTCCCAAATTGAGAAGTTTTTAAAATTGATTACCCACCTATCCCCCCCAAAGTACAACAAGAATATTTTCATTTAAAGCTAAGTATTCTTTAAATAGAGGAACTAAGATAATGCATCTGTTCTTTGCTTTTCTGTCATTATAATGTGTGTTGTTGTTGTTGTTGTTTTTTAATTAATGCCGCCATCATTCTTTGTGTGAGAGAAATGGCTTTGCAGCTCTAAGAAGCTGTGGTTTTATCCAAAAGGAAGTTCTGTGCCTTAGTAAGAATTCAATAAAATAATATATCATCTTTTGTAATCATGCAATCATGCCTGACTTCAAAGTGACTTGCTAGTGTGTGGGCATTGGTGTTTGGATTGGTTGTTTTTGGCAAAGTCCAGGCAGACTGTCCATTTGCTAAAGGTGGAGGAATGGTGGTGGACTTTGGGAGCTCTTCTGTTTGTTAGTGGTTGAAATCACTAGTTATGGACCCTGCCTTTACTTGGAAATGCTTGTGATTTGGGGGGAGAATGAGAATTGTTAGCAGGTGATGGCTCTATGAGCATGTTATCTAGGGGCATCTAGGGAAAGGTTTGGGGAAATGGAGGGTGGGTTTCATTGTATTTGGCAGTAGCAGATAACGGCTCCTGAAGGTAGGAAGGCCTGTACTATCTATTAAGGTGCCCTTGACTATGGGGTAAGTTGAATTAGAGGGGTAAGTAGCTATGAAATAAATCATGGGCCGATGAGCCTTATGTTGCTCCAACCCTCACTCATAAAGCTGGGAGGAAGAGAAATACAGCACTTGTTTCTTGGGAAGGCATTGAGAGACCAGTCTAGAATGCTGAAATATGGTAAAACTGGCTTCTCTTGGGTTCATCTTGTGAGAGGGACTAGTGAGGTTAGTGTTGGCTCTCTTGTATTTTGAATTCTTTAAATAGGTATGGGTGTCTAGATAGCGTTTTCTTTTAACTGGTGTCCCATTAGTAACCATATATTACTAAATAATGTTCCATTGCATGAACACCACATTTTGTTTATCCATTCATCAGTTGATGACCACTTGGGTTGTTTCTACTCTTGGGTTATCGTAAGCAATGCTACTGTGAACATTCATGTATGAGTCTTTATATGAGCACATTTTCATTTCTCTTGGATGTAAACCTACATATAGAATTGCTAGGTCATATGGTAACTCTGTGTTTCATGTTTTGAGGGACTGCCAGACTATTTTCCAAAGTGGCTGTACCCTTTTACATTCTTATCAGCAATGTATGAGGATTCCAATTTCTGTCAGTCCTCATCAACACTTGTTTGTCTTTTTGATTATAGTCATCCTAGTAGGTGTGAAATAATACCTCATGTTCCGATTGCATTTCCCTGAGGCTAATAATGTTAAGCATCTTTCCATGTGTTTATTGGTCATTTGTATGTCTTCTTGGGAAAAATGTCTACCCTGATCCTTTGTCCATGTAAACTAGGTAATTGTTTTTATTATTGCAAGAGTCCTTAATGCTCATAAAGTATTAAGGACCACAAAGAGACTTTCTTTATGTGGCTTGCACCTACCGATATTTGCCAGATGAGAAATTAAAATAGAAACTTTTGAAATATTTAATTTTTAAATATATTTTAAAATAATAACAATCCCATTACATGTTAACATAACTAACATTTTTTTATGAAAATATTATGTTTCGGAAAATATAGTGAGAAGAGTGGTCTTGTTTTCTATTTTTGTAAATCTCTTTAATGTCTGGTTTAATAGACATTAATGGACACATCTACTGCTAGACCCAGTCTGTTTTGATATGCTTTGTGTATGAAGAAAATCTGGCCTTACACAGATATGTAGTTGGAAACGGGAGGGGTATTTTATCAGCTTCTTAAGATAATTGTGAATACTCTTCGATACTCTCTCAAAACTCAGCAAGAGGTAGTTTCTTGAAGTTTAGCTGTAATGTGGAACCTGAAACCATATTGATGAACTCCTCATACTCTTTTGTGTTAAAATCCATTGGTCGTCTTGCACTTTGAGTGGATCTGTTGCTAATGAATGATTTAATATTATCATGCATTGGTCATTTAGAAAATACTGATTTACTGAGCCATGCAGCTCTTTCAAATACTGACACATTTCATTATACTCTATTAAAAAATCTAATTTGTTAATATCTCCAACCTTCCCAATAAGAAAGTCTTTAAGTAGTGTTGGGATTCTGTCAAGCTCATGGTGGTAGATACAAAGTTCCCCAAATTGTAATTTTGCTTGGAAGCTCACACTTTATCTTTGGCAACCCATATTGTTAATTGTTTTCCTTAAAGTGGTGGGCTCACTGTATTCATTTTTGAGAAATCGTTTGCCCTATATCCATCTGGGTAACCATACTTTGTCAGTTGTCTTTTAAGTGAAAATGATGTCTCATTTAAAAAAGTGGCCAGGTAGTTCCCATCATGGCTCAGTGATTAATGAACCTATCATCTATGAGGACGTGGGTTCGATCCCTGACCTTGCTCATTGGGTTAAGGATCTGGTGTTGCTGTGGCTGTGGCATAGGCCGGCGACTACAGCTCCAATTAGACCCCTAGTCTGAGAACCTCCAAAAAAAAAAAAAAACACAACTTAGAATAGATTTACAAAGGAGATCCCGCTGAATAGCATTGAGAACTATGTCTAGATACTCATGTTGCAACAGAAGAAAGGCTGGGGGAAAAATGTAATTGTAATGTATACATGTAAGGATAACCTGACCCCCTTGCTGTACAGTGGGAAAATAAAAATAAATAAATAAATAAAATGTATCTAAACACTGAAAAAAAAAAAAGTGGCTAGTTTTGCTTGCAACTCACAATCACTAAGTACTTCATCATGAGACAGTGGTGTGCTGTGGTATGCAGAAGTGCTCTATGCATAGTTCCTGTTTTGTCACACAGAATATTAAAAAGCATATACTCAGGAGCTTAGAGTTAATAAAAAAACTTTTAAAAGTAGTCTTTATTACTTTATCAGTGTTCTTCATCAGTATTGCTTCATCGGCATTCTCAAGGAAACTCCTTTTTCTAATTGCAAGTATTCAGTAATACAGGAGTGCAGTCTGGCGCAATGGTTTTTCCCCACTACTGCATTTATACCATCAGTGCAAATGTCAACACAGTGTAAAAGGCAGTTGTTGTCTTAGTGCTATTACAAAAATTGTTTTGCCCTTACAGATTTTCTGAAAAAATTTAAGGACCCTCTCCCTCCAGGAACTTGCACACTGGACTTCGAGAACCAACCGGCTAGATGGCATTTAATGGAAACTGGGATCAAATTGTTTTGAAGGCACTTGCATCTCTGGTATCTGAGAGTGTTAGCACCCACTCGCCTGTTGATAGTGAGTGACAGTGTGTGTGTTTTGCTCCTTGTCGTTGGACCATTCTTCCCAGTCTTTTGCAGTATTCAGAATCACAAAGCCAATACCATGGAGCCTCCTTTGGAAATAAAATGCCTTCCTGTTTCCTTTTTTTTTTTTTCCTCTTCCAAGAAAAGGACACTCTTCTCTCTCCACCCCTCTCCCTTTGTTTCCTTATTTCATGTTTTGAGTTTGAGAAGGCAGTGGCCCTTTAGGGCCTTCCTCCGTATGTCTCTTTCTCAGGACACTCCTTACTCTGAAAACCCAAGATGGGTGTCTAGTTCAAGCCCAGGCCAGAAGCTGGCAATGACCCCATCCTTGCCATGTAAATCCTCATTGAATGGCATGAGACTTAAACTTAGCAGTTCATGGAATTATAAGGTGAGCCCCGTTTCCCAGCCAATTATGACTCCATCTAAAGCCATAGCTGGGCCATTAATGTATTTTGGGCCTTGTCCTCTTTTATATCTTGCCAAACTCTGAGAGTCTACTGTATAGCTACTGGCATCAGGCCTCTGCCAAAACAGCCTATGAATGTATCATTTTACACCTCATTTTTCCTGTTTCCCCCTGTGATGGCACCTTGCCTGTGTTTCTCTCCTACATCTTTCCAACCCACTTAAAAAAAATATTCGTTTAACTTATTCCTGCATTGTGATACAGACTTTGGACTTCTGTAGTTACTTGTGAAAGAGATGATAGAGACTGAAAATGCTGATTTCTTATAGGCCTTTTCTTTCCCAACCACCAGTCTCCAAGGGCCTTCTTATGGGCTGAATTATATCTCCCCTGCCATTCATATGTTGGCGTTTTAACCCCTAGCACCTCAGAATGTGACCTTGTTTGGAGTTGGAGTCTTTACAGAGGGAATCAGGTTAAAATGCGTTCATTAGGGTGGATCCTGATCAAATATGACTGATATCCTAAGAAAATGGAGAAATCTGGACATGGACACGAACACAGGGAGAATACCATGTGAAGATGGGAAGCAGAGATGAGTGATGATTCTGCAAACCAGGAAATGCCAGAAGTTGCCAGCCAGCCCCCAGAAGCTAAGGGGGAGGTGGGAACAGATTCTCTGTCAGCCCTCAGACACTTTGATCTCTGGCTAACAGCCTCCTGAACTTGAGGTATTACATTGCTGTTGAAGCCCCCCAGTATGGTGTTTGCTGGCACAGTCCCAGGACACTCATCCTAGCCTCAAGGCTGAGCGTTTTCTCCCATGGCTCTGTGGTTCTATTCACCTTGGACCTTTGTTCCGAATAGGTCGCACCATGGATGGTCTCCCAGGGTGACCTGTGCCACCCCCCGACCCCCACCCGTGTAGGAATCTTGCTTGGTGCTCATGCTAGTGAGGGATGCAAGGTTGAGGGTGGCGTCTTCTGGGAGGATGGAGAAAGATGGCGTTGGACCCAGAGGCAGGCAGCTCCAAGCATCTGCCTACATCCTGTCCCTTGTGCTGATGAGAGACATTGAAGTCTGCCTGGCCTCCATTGCTCTTCTTTTCTGTGGAGCAAAGAGTGTGGAGCCCGGATGGGTATATTTGGCTTTCTTCCTCCAAGTGCTTTCTCCGTGGGACCGTTCTGTGGGCTCCCAGCTGACTGCCGGTTTGCACTGCACAGCAAGGAGAGGTGGCCAAGAAAAGCGAGCTGCTGGAATGCTTGGGGCCCCGAAACATTACTCTTCGTGGTAGTTTGGTTCTTGCCAGGATGTCCTTGTAAAACTTTTATGAAGATGTTGTTGTGCTTGCATTGGAGATTGAAAATTACTGTTAACTTCGCTAAGTCCCGTGTCCCCCAGGAATGTGGGACGCTGAGGAAATGCCTCTGGCCCTCCCTTCTGGATGGGTTTTGCGCTGCGGCAGCTGCCTGCGCAGAAAGTTGAGCTGGATGGATGGATTAAGGGACATCAGCTAGGCCTTTGTTTAAAAATATTTAAAATATGTTTGAACCTCCCTTTATCAACAAAGAACAGTTCCTTGCAGCAGAGAGAAGGTTTTCATTTCCATGTTTTTCTGCAATTTTGTTTGGTCCTTTTGTATATTCGTGACTTTGGAGAAGTGTTCCCATTCACATTTTGAAAGCCAAGTACAAAAAGGCACTGCATAATGTCCTATTTTGCTTAAGGAAAAAAAAGCAGTTTACTTCTATTAAGAACATAATGTTTATGAAGATAATCTTCTCTGGCTTGAGTTAATTTTTTCTGGTGCCGAGCTTTGACAATTAAAAAGAAAGCATGTTTGAGAATGTGTGTATTTGGAAGTTTTTTGGATTTAGGAGTTAATGGAGTTATTAGTAATGCGAATGAGCTTTGCAAGTTACAAAGAAATTAAAAATAAGAGGTTCCTTTGTCAGGATTTGCTGCTCTTAGAACCAGGAGTATTAACCCGCTCAAAGCCCATGACTATTAGATATTTTGAGTCAACTGTCAGAGTAAAGTGTTTTCCTAAAATAAGATCCAGGTTTTTCCTTGCCTTCCTCCGTGATGATCATGGTTCTGTGTATCAGGTTTCTGTTTAACTTCAGATCTTCTCTGGGCATTTGCCCCGAGTTATGAGAAACCTGAGCTCTTTCTCTCCATCTCCAGGAAGGGCCAGCACATTGCACAACTCCAGGTGCCTCATTCATCTGAGAGTAGATGAGACCAGGGTGTGAAGGGTGCTGGCTAGACTGTGATGTGTGCAGCCTGCAGGAAGGTGCTGACAGTAGAGTGGTGGTGGTGGTGGTGGTGGTGATGTTGGGGGTGGGGGAGGAGGCTGCTTTTTGGGTCACATATTACATAATTATTTTTAGAAATGGACCATAGGCATAACCCCTGATATCCTGTGTCCTTAAATGAAATCCTTCATCTCAGGAAGTATTTGGACAAATCTGACTCAATGCTCTGGCCCTTCAGCTACTAGTTTAGCCACAGCCTGTGAAAAATCAGTGTGGAGAATTATTAGTTGTCCCTTAAGGTTTCTTTGAAATTGCTTGGGGGCCAGCCCTGAAGTTTAGGAAAAGAATGTATTTGTATTTCTCCTTTTTATACCTTTCTCCTACAAGTATGCCTTCCTTCCCTTCAGTTGATTCTGGAGGCTGGAACCTGAGTGGAGAAGATGAAGGGGGATTTAGCTACACATTCTAACGAATTTCAAACATTTCAGGGTTTTGGATTAAGATTAGGGATGCGCCACACACAACCAAGTTTCCACTATGTCTTGAAAGGAATTCTTTCCAGTCAGTGACGTGTCAGCCATTAACCAGACATTTAACAAATGGCTCGTGCAGCTATTAGATTGAATCTTTTGAACTTGCCATTTTTGAAAGTCAAAAATGGTTGGAGATCGGTGATTTCCCATGGTCCTACATGGAGTTCTCTGAAGAGGCTGAGAAGAGCAGGGAGCTGGGGACCCTTGGGCCAGGTGCCAGGCTGGGCTTCTCACCTGGGCACTGCATGTGTGTGACATGGGGCAGCTCACCACTCTGAAAACAGGCCCAGTGCAGAATCACGTTGTAGGGTCATTTCAAAGATTCCCTGTGTTCAGTCATAATAAAGCATCTAGAACAGGCCCGGCACACAGAACAAGCTGTGTATCATTCTTACAACACCTTCACATTTCTTGCTGTAGCTGTGTGTACTTGTTTAGTCATTTACCATATTTTCAAAGCGACTATAAACTGAAATAACTTACTGTGTTGATTCTTAGATTCTTTGCTTTTTTTGTATCGTATCATCTCTGACATGGGAAAATCCATGGCATGTCCTAATTTATTTTTTTTCTTGCCCATCAAAGATGTTTGGTTGATGACTGGTGTCTTAGCTTTGGAGAAAAAAAATTTTTTTAAATTGCCATGCCTGCAGCACCTGGAAGTTCTTGGGCCAGGGATTGAATCTGAGCCATTGCTCTGACGAACACTAGATCCTTTAACCCACTGTGCTGGGCTGGAGATTGAACCCAAGCCTCTGCAGTGACCTGAGCCACTGCAGGAAAAATGGTGTTTTTAAATGGAAGTTTTATCAAGAATGTTTGCTAGTTATCTTTTCTAATGCATCGTAAAGTGAACATATTTATATTATTTTAATTTAAAAGTCTGCCTGTGGGATTAAAGATTTGGCATTGTCACTTCTGTGGCTTGGGTTACAGCTGTGGTGCAGTTTAGTCCCTGGCCCTGAACTTCTGTGTGCTGCAGGTGCAGCCAAAAGAAAAAGAAAGTCCGCTTTTAGACCACCTAGAATCCTCTGTGAATTTCGTAAGGATTGGTTAATGGGAAGGACTTCCAGTACTTGAAAACCAGCAATAGGCCATCCTTCCATTTGCCCCACTGACAGCCTGCCGAGGTCCTATCCGCTGGGCAGGATGGAGATGCAGAGGGTTCTCTCCATCCCTGGAACAGGGGTCCCTGGCCCCCCTGGCCAGGTGGAGGTGGCTCTGTCCACTGTTGGAGTGTTTTAAGCACCATAGAGATGGTCAGAGACAGGGATGTCTAGCTTGGCAAATAGTGCCTTCAAGTAGGGAGTGTGCCCTTTGCAGGCTGCTTTCTGGGATGGAAGTGGGCTGGTGAAGTGATGTGTGAAGCCTACCCCCCCCCCCCCCAAATAGAAGGGACTGGACAGGTATGTCATCCAGGTAAGGTGGGGAGGGTGGTGGATAGTTACTGCTAATACTTGTAGGTCTTCCTGTTAGATGGAAGTGCCTGAGGTCATATTTTAGATTTTCTTTTTTTTTTCTTCTTTGTCTCTTTGCCTTTTCAAGGGCATATGGAGGGTCCCAGGCTAGGGGTCCAGTCGGAGCTGTAGCCGCTGGCCTACACCACAGCCACAGCAACGCCAGATCCTTAACCCACTGAGCAAGGCCAGGCTTCGAACATTGAATCTCACAGTTCCTAGTCGGATTCGTTAACCACTGAGCCATGACGGGAACTCCGTATTTTAGATTTTCTGAGCAGTTTTTAATGTCTGTCTTCTTGGTTTTTTAAATTTTTATTTTACTTTATTTTTACCTGTAGCTTCTTACATTGGATGAAACCCTGGGCTTCCTAGAAACAAAGAGACCTCCTGACTCATCTCTCTTTCCCTTTTCTGGGGCTGGTGGTTTTTTTGTTTTGTTTTTGTCTTTTTTTTTGCCATTTTTAGGGCCGCTCCAGTGGCATATGGAGGTTCCCAGGCTAGGGGTTGAATCGGAGCTGTAGCTGCCGGCCTACGCCAGAGCCACAGCAATGCGGGATCCGAGCCGCGTCTGCAGCCTACACCACAACTCATGGCAACGCCGGATCGTCAACCCACTGAGCAAGGGCAGGGACCGAACCCGCAACCTCATGGTTCCTAGTTGGATTCGTTAACCACTGCGCCACGACGGGAACTCCTGATGTTTTTTTTTAATGTGACCCAGAGTGTAGCAAGGAGAATTTGGGGAAGCTGGTTTTGTCTTTTCTCCTGCAGGAAGAGAGGCATGTCTACAAAGCAAGGGGCCTGCTTCTCAACCCTTTGAAGTCACCTGCTTTGACAAAGACAGTTTCCCTGCTATCTTCTTGAACCTTGAGCTGAGCAAAAAATTACTTAATTGCCCAAAGCAGTATGTGAGGTGCGTGTGGAGGGCTTCACGCATTCCTGCTTTAACTTTATCTGCCAAAGAGCTGAGAACTGATCAAGACATTCCTGCTTCTTAGACCCCTGGGCATCACAGGCATCCTGTAGAAGGCGGCAGGGGCTCCAGCCTCTCTGGCCTGGGGGATAAATAGTCCCAGAGGGCTTTGGAATCTGGCTAGGTCAATTCTGGAAGAAAAATAGGCCCAACAGCCATGACTTGCCTTCATCCCAAACCGTCTTTCGTCCTAAGGGTATCAGCAGCCAAGTTGGGGTCTAGGAGCACCAGGAGGCCCGACTAGCACTTCCCCTTCTCAGCACACCTTGATTTGTTAAGAACTTAGATTAGAGTTCTGGCTAGAGAACGTAATATGCATATTGGGCAGAACACAGGGCTCTTTGTTCAAGGCTGTCTGCATTTGGAAGAGAATTATAGACCAGTGTAGATTTATGTGCAGTGTCTTTGGTTTATTACAATGTTTGGTTTATTACAGCTTTATGGTTTGGAGCCAGGACAGTTGCTTTCCAAAATATCTTTGTTGAGGGGCTTTGCAGTTCTGAGAATCTGCTTTGGTGACACTGGTTACAAGATAAGACTCATAGTCACAGAATTCCAAGCTGAGGATTATCATCTGAAACCACTCCAGAGTGGGATCCTTGGTCTGACTTGTCACTGTGTCACTCACAGCACCTGTCAGTGCATGACACCCAGAGGGAGCTCAGTGAACTTACTGAACAAGTCTGTAAACTTAACAGATTGCTTTCTGATTAGATAGTACGCTCTCTCTTTCTGAGACATTGTCCATTGTGCTGCAACCCTCAAGATTATATCCTGCCTCCCTTGAAACTGCATTACATTTAGAGGTGGGATCAAATGTTTGTTGTGCTCAGTTTGAGAGTGGAGAACTTTGGGGTCTGGGAGGTGGGTGAAGAGCAAATGACTCTTCTGTCCAGTTGTTAATAAGAGCTGAGATTATAGTCATTGGAATGAGTTTTGTCTTTGCTGAAACCAGTTGACCTGTCAACAACTGTTTGAGTGCTTACTAGGCAGGCAATAAATCAGTAATTGATAGATTTGGAGATGGCTAAAAGTTGGTTTTACTTTCCTCTCCCTCACATCCAGAGAATGATTTGAAAGCCATTTATTTTTTCCTGATTGAGGAAGGTGTATGACCCAGAGACTCAGGGACCTAGCTGGGGGAGGGGGTTTGGGGTGGATGGTTTGAACATGCATCCCTCTGACTTCGTGTTTCTTTGGACTGGGCACCTCCTGAGCCCAGGCTCCTCCTTAGTGCATAGGAATCTGTCTCGCACCCCTCACAGCAAAGGGGTGGGTGTGACCTACATTAAGGGTTGTAGAGACTGTGTACCCTAAAGTGGTTGCCAGTCATAGGGGGAGAGGATGAAAGAGTGGCCCTTGTGAGGCCCAGGGGACCCTAGAGCCTTCTGCTTATTACTGGCCGCATTTGGTTCTCCTGCTCTCCTGGGTACCAATTCACCCAGTTTCCTTCATTTGGCCTATTTCCCAGTTTGGTTTCTCTCTTAGCTCTAGGTAAACAAGTTGCTGCGTTCAAAACTGAATGACTTGCATCTGGTACATTTTGTCCTCACATCTTATAGCAGGGACTAAATGGTACCCTGGGAGCTTGGCAGAGTGAGCACCAGCCTCATCAGCAGAGAATGCGGTCTCATGGGAGGGCGAAGCCTGCGGGGAGAGCACTCTTTCTGGGCTGGAATGTCTCCCCATCACAGGTGCTCATGAAAGTTATCTGGTGGTTCTTTCTCTCCCATCCTTCCTAAGGGAAGCTGAGTTGCTATTTAAGTTTGTCTTATAACCACAGGGATGAGCATCCCCCAGTTCTGTTGAAAAATTAGACCTCAGAAACAAGAAAATACAGGCTCTCCATTTTGCAGGAAGAAGGAGGCTCAGCTTACATGAGCCT
This sequence comes from Phacochoerus africanus, assembly GCF_016906955.1. Lineage (NCBI taxonomy): Eukaryota > Metazoa > Chordata > Mammalia > Artiodactyla > Suidae > Phacochoerus > Phacochoerus africanus. The sequence continues at coordinate 46,277,794 of NC_062558.1, forward strand.
CTGGCCCATCAGCTCTGTGGCTTCCCCATGGGAAGTGACCCCTTAGCTATGGGACCAGGCAGCTGGAGGAGCGCTTTGCCCTCTGACTGCCACCCCCCCTCCCCCGCCCCAACTGCCACTGCCTCTTGCTCTGCTCAGGGAGCAGTGCAGTTCCCGATGGGGATAAACCTCTGGCATGAGTGGACCTCTTGTAAATGAGGTTAAGCTCTTCCATGGGTAAGACGCCTGTTTACCAAGGCACATGGTCGCATCTAGAAGCAAAAGCATCTTATTACCATAATAATATTAGAACCTTATGCAAGCGCCATTTTTGTAAATTAAGAAATTGGCCAGTAGTGGCCATTTCATATTTATCTTGCCACTACACTACTTCTTGGGAGCATTGAACTATGATTTCAGTCATATAGTCAGTTTCAGATAGAAAGTGGGAAGCCTAAATTGAATTATCTTCCTTGTCTACACTTGACCTGTTTTCTTTGGCCTGGGCAAGTAATTTTCAAAGCGTTCTGACAGGTTCACCTTCATCAGATCATGTTAAAATCCTCAAGTCTGTGTCCCAGCGCAGAGTTTCTGATTGAGGTTGTGTGTGTGGCTGGACTATGCATTGTTTGTTTACAGTTTTTTCTTTGAGGTTAAAGTTTACATGGAATGAAATGTACAAATCTTAAGTACGCTACCCTGTGGGTTTTGACAAATGCGTCCCCTTATGCAACTAACTCAGCCTTTATCTTTTCTGTCAAGATAAAGGACACCATGATTATCAGCCCAGAAAGTTCCCTCATGCCCCTTCCCAGTCAGTCCCCCCTGGACTGTGGGTTTCTAACAGTGCCCCAAGGTTTCTTACTAATAGTGGCAGAGGCCAGAGAGCCACTGTTCGTTAATGAACTGCCAGGCAGCTTTGGAAGTTTGATCTGGCAGGAAGGGTTGGGGATTGGAGTTACCATCTGAATTCAAGGTTCTTAAAATTCTGTTGGTCTCGGATCCTATTGATAGGTACTATATTTCAAAAAGATATTTTGGTAGCTTGCTTAGGAGTTGCAGGTAACCTCTGGGCCTGCTCTGCTGCCCTCTTCTGAAATCAGAGTGTTTTCAGTTCTGGATGTGGAGTCCAGTCCACATTGTTGTTGAGTTCCAGCTCCTTTGGGGCTGTTTTAATAAAGTACCACAGACTGGGTGGCTTATAAACAACAGAAATTTCTCACTGTTCTGGAGGCTGGAAATATGAGGTCTGGCTGCCAGCATGGTCAGGGGAGGGCCCTCCTCTGGGTCTCAGACTTCTCATTGCATCCTCACCTGACAGAAGAGGCCAGGGAGAGCTCTGTGGAGCCTCCATGAAGCACTAATTCCATACATACATGCATATACATATGCACTCGTCCCAGAGGCCCCACCTAAGAATACCTTCACCTTTGGGGATTAGGATGTCAACACAGGAATGATCCGGGTACACAGGCATTCAGACCTTGGTGGAGCCCATCACCTGCCAGGCCCTGCCTGCTCCAGCCCCCTCTTGGAGGGGTCCCCTGCCGTTCCATGGTTAGGGCTTCCCAGCTCCTGTCTCTTCTGTGGCTGTTCCCAGTCATCCTACGTGTAGAAGACCAATGCCGTCCTTGGCTTCTGCCCAGTGACACACTTGAGTGCTTCAGCTCCCTTCCCTTTATGATGTTGATATTATTTTTCATAATATCAAGGTTTGTCATTTGATTCAGAGCCAGTGATTGACACCCCCTCCCGTAGCCATGGAGGTGGTGGAGAATACACATGAAGTAGTTAAGCTTAGGAGAGTCCAAACAGGGTAGATGTTCTGAGGTGGGAATAGTAATAGTGAAAGGGTTCTGGAAAGATCAAGCAGAGGCAGTGAGGCGAGAGCTGGACCATGAGGAATGGGCAGAGCCAAGGAATGAGGCACGAGGACTTCCAAGTGGCTTGGGTGAATTTATGATGACATCTTGCTTTTAGATAGCATGGACGTTGGGTTTTTTCTACCTTTTGGCTTTTGCAAACAAAGCTGCTGTGACTATATGAGTACAGGGTTTGTGTGGACAAATGTTTTCATTTCTCTAATGTAAATACCTAGGAGTACAATGGCTGAGTCATCTGATAGGTGTATGTTTTACTTTGTAAGAAACTGCCAAACTGCCTTCCAGAATGACTGTGCCACTTTGCAGTCCCAAAAAGCAATGCATGAGAGTTCTCACTGCTCCACATCCTCACCAACCCTTCATATTATCAGTCTCTTACTTTTAGCCATTCTACTGGGTATGTAACAGTATCTTGCGTTTATTTTGCATTTCTCTGGTGACTAATGATGTTGAGCATCTTTTCATGTGCTTATTTGCCATCCCTATTTCTACTTTGTGAAGTCCTTTATTCAAACCCTTTAGCCATTTTTAATTGGATTGTTTGTATTTCTACTATTGAGTGTTAAGAGTTCTTTATATATTCTTTATAATAGTCCTCAGGTTCCTTTTGAGTCTTACGGTATTTTTTTTTTTTTTATCTTTGTAGTAAGACAAGGCCCAGTTTTCATTTTAGTGTTTAAAACTGAACTCCTTCCAAAACAAACCGATTCTGTCATTCTTCCTCATCTCAGGGAATAGCATTTCTATCCTTGGAGTCATTCTTGACTCCTCCCTTTCTCCCCCACCCACATCCAATCCATCAACAATTTCTGCTGGCTCTACCTTCAGATTACACTAAGAATCCAGGCACTTTCCACCACCTCTACCCTGTTCTAACCCACCCCCATTTATCCTCTGGATTCTTGTAGGAGCCTCCTAACTTGTTTTCCCTTCATCGACCCTCCCACTTCCTGCCTCTGTCCCCCACCTCATCATTTCCCAAATGTAGCAGCCAGAGCAATCCTGTTATAACATAAGTCTGACCTGTCGCCACTCTGCTCAGAATTTCCCTGGCTTTGGAGGGCTTGTAAAGTCCTTGGTGGTTTGGCCTGCTGTCCCCTCTGTCCCCCTTCTCCTGCTGCCCTCCATCCCCCTTGCACACTCTGGTCCAGCCACACTAGACTCTGTGCTGTTCTTCAGATATCCCAGACCTGCCTCAGGTTTTTTGCCCTTGTTACAGTTCCCTCTTTCTGGGATGATTTTCTTCCTGCAGGCAGGACTCTCTCCCTTACCTCCTTTAAGTCTTCGTTTAAAGATCACTTTCTGCTCAGTGTATATATTTCATTTAGGATCACTTCCTTTTCCTCCCAGTTCAAAACACCAAATACAACAAGAAAATTAAAGATGTAATTATGCTTAAAAACAAGATAAACATAACTCTGAAAAATACAAAGTGAAGACTGATGCCGAAGCCACAGCTCTGCTATGCTGAGAGTCTGGAAGGAGGTGGGGAGCTAGGTGCTGAGCTCTGGAGGGGCAGCAGGAACTAAAAATAGCCCATGTTGGGAGGGCACTGGAGCCAGACTCACTCTTAAAAGCAAGGTCTGGGCTGGTCTGCTCCAGCTATGGAAGGAGGCTAAAAACATCCAAGACAATTACTACTCAGGGTGAAGTCTAGGGCGGCGGGAAGAAACAAACACAAGCTAGCAGCCCACTCATGGGCCAGTGTCACCTGAGGCATGACTGACGTTTACCAGTGTCACCGTGTGCTAGGAGTCCTGATCTGTCAATACATGACTTGTTCCAGGCTTAGAGGTCCTGGGAGAAGTAACCACAAAATGGTAGGGGAGAGAAGACCTCCCTACCCCAACTCTACCTCTCTCTGCTTCCACCTCCTCCCAACTAACTCTGACTGTATGGATTTGCAATCCAAGATTCCAGCACATCTAAACTACTAAAGATAGCCACCAAAGTCAACATAGGGAGATTATTCAAGATTAAATGAAAATAGAGCAGTCTGATCCAGGCTGTAAAGTACGTGTTTAGAATTATCAGAGGTGAAAGAAATTACAGCTATAAGAAAATACGAAACACAACAGGCAGAAAGGAAATATTAGTAGGTGGATGTGAACAAAAATGTACAAATGCTGGAAATAAAAAATAGGCGTTGAAATGTAAATCTTAGCAAATGAAGCAACACACTGGACAGAGATGTAGATAAGGCTAGCAAATTGGAATTTATGCTGAAGATTTACCCAGAATGCAGTGGAGGAGGAGTAAAAATGTTTTAACAGAATAGTTGGGTCACATAGAGGGCAGACCTAAACCTCAACCCAGATCTGATAGATTGTTCTAGAGAAGAGAGAAGGAGCAGTGGCAGACAAGCACTATTCAGAGAGATGAAGGCTGAGGATTTACCAGAAGCAAAATAAGACATGAGTTTTCAGATTAAACACACACAATGCATTCCTTAACAAGATGAATTAAAGTAAATCTACAAGTCCACCCCTAGACATGTTGTAGTGAAATAGCCCAACACAGGGATAAAGCAAAAACCTCCCAAACTACCAGCAGAAACAACAGGTAACCTGCGAAGGAGGGACAGTTTTAAGGTTGTCTTTTTTTCTGTCCACAGTTTTACTGCATCACAAGCCTGATCCCAAATGTTAAGGCAGTGGGTTATTGCTTATGCCCTTAAGTAGCCACAGATTTAGTGGGACAGGGACCTGCGTTTGAGCAGCCACCCTCTGCTACACACTGTATCAGAAGATGTAGGAGTTGTGGTGTTTCTTCGCATGTTTGTAGACGAAGAACCTAGAGGCTCAGAGGTTCTAAATGATGACACATTCAAGGCCATGGCTGTAGGAGACCAAGTTCAGGCTGTGACCCAGAACCTGTGCTCTGTCTACCTCTCCTCATGGTGGTAAATCACCTAAGCAGACGTCCTAAGTATCTGGAGTTACTTAGTTCTCCAAACTAAAGTGTAAATTAAAGATCTCTTACTGGGCTCCTATTGAGGCAGACAGTCTTTCTTGCCAGCATTGTGAGTTGTCTTCTAGCTTCTGGGTGTGGGTCAGCTGCATCCTGGTGAAGGAGATGGAAGGGCTGGCTGGTTACCCTCCCATGCAACCAACAGGCTAAATACCTGGTGTATTCCCTGCTTCTTTAGCCACCTCCCAGTTTTTTGTTTGTTTGTTTAACAAAAAAATACCTATTTTCTTTGTTAACATGTTGCTGGACCAAGTTAGTACACTTAAAATTTGCTATTATGTGTTACTTCTTTCATCAGGTTAGGAAAATTGACATAGATTAGTGGTTTTCTTTCTGACAGGGTGCTTTTGCTAACTTGTTGAGTTTCAGACATTCAGTTTTTATTTTTTTTGCCACATCTGTGGCATGCAAAATTTCCCAGGGATCAAACCCATGCCACAGCAGTGACCTGAGACACAGCAGTGACAATGCCGAGTCTTTAACCACTAGGCCGCCAAGAAACTCCCATTTTAATTTTTTTTTACATAATTCCTCTTCATTTAGCCAAGAACCTAAGACCTTTGCAGAGGTAGGAACTAGGTTTTTGCCAGTCAGGGCTATGAGAAAAACATCTCATTAGGAGACATTAGGAAGATCACAGATTTATGGAGTGGGTGGAATGTGCTTGAGATGGGTGCTTATGCTGTGGGTAGTTTTATTACGTAATAAAGTTGTCAGGTTTATGTTTTCTTAAGAAATCAAGGAGCTATGATGTGAGACAATATATCTGGTTCTTGGATATTTATGAACTAGCCTAAGAAATAGTATTTCCCGGAGTTCCCGTTGTGGTACAGTGGTTAACGAATCCGACTAGGAACCATGAGGATGTAGGTTCGATCCCTGGCCTCGCTTAGTGGGTTATGGATCCGGCGTTGTCATGAGCTGTGGTGTAGGACACAGAGGTGGCTCGGATCCTGCGTTGCTGTGGCTCTGGCTACAGCTCCGATTAGACCCCTAGCCTGGGAACCTCCATATGCCATGAGAGCAGCCCAAGGAATGGCAAAAAGACAAAAAAAAAAAAAAAAGAAAGAAAAAAGAAATAGTATTTCCCTCTCCTGCAAAATGTGAGCACCACCTTGAATTTGGTTTTTTCTTTCCATTGCTACATCTGTCTTAAGCTGGTCCAGTGTTTGGCTGGGTTATTACAGAGGCTTGCATCTTCGTAAATTTGGACCTTTGACTTGTGGAGGCAGAGGCTCAGGAAGCTCAGTTTGTCCTTCTTAACTGTCAATCTGTTTGAGTCTGCTCTGCTGCCCCCAGATTGGCTCACTCATCGCCTCTAGAGTCCTTTGTTATCTGCATCCTCTTTTTCTCATTGTTTGCTTAAACTCAGGGTCAGGCAAGTAACTAAGAAGATATCAGGACGGGAACTGTTCCTAGCCCTTGGATTGGATAAAATGTGGCACTTTCTTTTCAGCACCAAGAAGGTAATGGCAGTATATTTCACATCTACCATGGCAAGGTGGTAAAGGCTGCTTGGGTTCACGTCCCAGCTCTGCCGTGCTACTGCCTTGGGCGTGACCTTGAGCAAATCACTAAACCTCTCTGTCTTGGGTTTCTTATCCATAAAATGAGTCTACTAAGAATACCTACCTCAAATGAGTTAATACCTGTAAAACTAGAAAACCCGGTGCCCTGAACACAGTGAGCACACGGTGTTAGCAGCTATTGTCATCACTGCTCTGGAAGTTTCATGTATGTTATCTCTAATCTTCACAACAACCTTATATTGTCAGTATTGGTATCCTCGTGTGCATGACAAAACTGCAGTGGAGAGAAGCAAAGGATTCTGGCTATGCCAGGAGACTGACCCATGAGGCCTCAATTCCTTGCTTGGTGCCCTGGATCCTACTGACTTCTCTTTGGGAGCCCTGGAAGCAGCCCTGTCCTCTTGACCTAAAGCTTCGGGGCAATAAAAGTGAGAGCTGGATGCACCCTCTTGCCAAGTATATAAGACAAGGCAGGGAGTTCCCATCGTGGCGCGGTGGTTAACGAATCCGACTAGGAAACATGAGGTTGAGGGTTCGGTCCCTGCCCTTGCTCAGTGGGTTAACGATCCGGCGTTGCCATGAGCTGTGGTGTAGGTTGCAGACGTGGCTTGGATTCTGCGTTGCTGTGGCTCTGGCGTAGGCTGCTGGCTACAGCTCCGATTCAACCCCTAGCCTGGGAACCTCCATATGCCGCGGGAGCGGCCCAAGAAATAGCAAAAAAAAAAGACAAGGCAATGCCATCGTTTGACTGAGCTGGTAAAGGTGCAAGGAGCCGCTTTTAGATTCAGACCGTTTATTACTTAGCAAAGAGAAGAGTAGACAAATATGTCAGCTTCCTGTGGTCTTTGTCCCACCACACACCAAAGAAATATGACACTGAGACAGGAGGGCTGGCCGCCTGCAGTGAGAATTGTGGAACATCAGGGCGCACAGGCAGTTGTAGCCTGCAGCTCAGCGCTTCACCTTCCACACCTGCCTTCTGAGGCAGCAGGGCTGGAAGCTACATCCTCATCAGAACCCAGGAGGTGATGAGGGACTGCCTCCTGACAACTAGGGGGTGGGGAGCATGGGAGATGGCCTTGAAGTGCACCTCATGATCCCATCCCCCCCCGTTCATGGAGGATCACAAGTGGTCGAGCCTTTCTTTTCCTGTGTGCCCACGTGGGTACCTGTGGAGGTGGCACAGATAGCAGGGTCCCCTCTCCTGTCAGGTCCACAGTCGCTCATCCTTTGAACTGAAGCACTTGGGTCCTGTTTTCTGTCTTCTCTCCTGTTACACACCAAACAGAGACAAAAAACTGTATTCATTGTGGGTGTCCATTGTCAAGGATCTTTATCCAGCTGGGTGAACTCGAGGTTTCTAGAAATAAATGTCAAGTTCACCCAGCTGGATAAAGACCCTTGACAATAGACACCCACATCGAATATAGTTTTTTTGTATCTATTTTACACACACACTCAGCATGGCTTGCAGTCACTTTGATACACCATAAATACCGGTTTCCTTGTGGGAAGTAAGAGTCCACCTGGTTTCATTAGTTGGTAGCCTTGAGATTAAACACTGCAAAAGCCCGCCATCAGTCTGACACCAGGAACAGAGTAGTCAAAGATTCCTGCAGCTTGTCCCCCTGACCTCCTCCCCAGCCTGGCAGTCGCTCCCTTAGGGACTGAGAATGTTGGGGTGTGGGAATAATAACACGAAGCAGAGGGTCTCAAAACCCAAAGTCCAGAGGGCTTTTTAGCCATCCATCTCTGGTGTCAGAGGCTGGGCACTGCTAAACTTTCAAGGTGCCTGATTGCTGACAAGTGTGGATCTAGGGAGTGGCTTTAACAAGGCTGGCCAGGCAGGGCAGACCCAGCCTGGGTTATGACCTCCCTGGTCCACTCTTTGAGCAGGAACTTTTATAGCAGACATAATAAAGCAGAGGTGGTGTAATGAGGTGAGGAATGGGCAAGAAACTGTCCTAGCTTGTGCTAATACTGCCTGATACACAGTGGCTGTCTCCAGGGAGCCTGAAGCACAGCTCAGACATTATCTCATTAATCCTCCCCAAACCCCCATGGGGTAAGCAGGTGGCAGGCATTCCCCTTGCTCTCAGGATCAGAGAGAATGGGGCCCTTATGCGACTTGCCCAAGGTCGTCCACGGTGGCAGAGCGCAGCATATAATTTATTGCTTTTAACGCTGTGGTTTCCTCGCCTCCCTATCCCCCCCACCCCTGCTATTAACAGACTACACAGGACCATTTTAATCAGGCGATTTTCCTCAAGTGTCCCTTCCTGAAGCACTCTGGTTTGGAAACTCACCAGCACAATTACAGAAGCAGGAAGGGATGGGGTGAATCTGTAGCCTGTGGGTATAGCTGGTGAATCCTCGAGGAACCCAAGGTGCCCCTCCCCTCCCTGGGGTCTCTTGCCCCCACTCTGGATTTATCACCAGTGTCCTGCTTTCCTGATGGGTTTCTTGCCTGATTCCATGGTCTTGGGCATGTTGAATGGGGGTAGTTCAGTTTCCACCTCACTCCACACCCACTCATCCTCCCTTTGTCACTCTTTTCATAATTGGAATGCCCTGGCTAGAGCCATTTCTCTATTAGATACTGTGCCCTAATATATCCCCTCACCCCCAACCTCAGAATCCTAATTTACTGAGTACAGCAGCTTGTGCCATCTACCTCAGGTGATGCAGGCGCCATCCCTGTTTTACACAGGAGGAAACTGAACCTCAGGGCTCTATTCTTCTCAACCACCCGACACCAGTGATGATAATTAGAGTCTTGCCTTGCTATTTTTTTTTTCCTTTTAACTTGCCCTTTATTTGCATAACTCTTTAATAACAGCTTTGTTGAGATATAATTCACACACTATACAATTCATCTCTATAAAGTGTACAGTTTAGTGGTTTTTATTATGTTCTCAGAGGTGTAGACTATCACCGCAGTCCATTTTAGAACATTTAAATCATATCAAAAAAGAAACCCTGTACCTTTTAGCTCCTATTTCTCTACTCTTTCATTCCTCAGCCCTCCAGCCTTCTGAAACCACGAATCTGTTTTCTGTCTCTATGGACTTCCCTAGTCTAGACTTTCGTATGAGTACAGTAATATAAGGTGTGGACTATTGGGACTGGCTTCTTTCACTGAGCTTAACATTTTCAAGGTTCATTCATGTTCTAGCATAGATCAGTATTCTTTTTTTTTTTTTATAGCCAAATGCTATTCCATTATATGGGTATACCATGTTTTGTTTACCCATTTGCTCTTTGTTGGACGTTTAGGTAATTTCCACATTTTTGGCTGTTAATAATGTTACCATAACTTTAAGGCACAACTTTTTGTGTGGACATGTATTTTCATATGTCTTGGTTATTTACCTAGGAGTGGAATTGCTGGGTCAGATGATAACTACGTTTAATTATTTGCAAAACTACCTTACTGTTTCAAAGGCAGCTGCTTCATTCTCCATTTCCAAAGCAGCTTATGAAGGTTATAAATTTTCCACCTTATAGACAAATTGTTATTTTCTGTCTTTCTGATTACAACCATCCTGGAGGGTATGAAGTGTGGTATCTCATTGTGGTTTTGATTTGCATTTTCTTGATGGCTAATGATGTTGAGTGGCTTTCATGTGCTTATTTGCATATCTTTTTGGAGAAATATCTATTTAGATCCCTTGCCCATCTTTTAATTGGATAATTTGTCTTTATTATTGCGTTGAAGGGTTTTTCTATATTCTAGTCCCTTATCAGATATATGATTTGCACATATTTTCTTCCACTCTGTGTGTTGTCTTTTCGTGTTCTTGATGGTGTCCTTTGCAGCACCAGTTTTTAATTTTGTTGGGTTTTTGTTTTTGTTTTTGTTTTCTTGTTCCTTGTGCTTTTGGTGTCATGTCTGTTGCCCCACTTTCCACTTGCCAGGCCCATGGGCCCACTGCATATCTAATCCTCAGGAATGCTTGCACCAAGGGCAGGGTCAGCACTGTCCTTCAAATGGGAAGCAACCTCCGAGGTTGTGTAGCTCTTCCAAGGCCGCACAGAAGTTAAGCAGCAGTGCCGGGATCCACCCTGGCCAGTGGCTCAAAGCCCCTGTCCGACAGAGTGAGGCACCACTGTAGTTCCCCAGTGATGTCAGCATGAAGGACATAGGCCCTGCTCTGAGGTTGGACACAGCAGTGCCTGCTCGTCACACTGTGCTGAGAGTAGTCCCCTGCTCAGAACGGTTGCTTGGCAAATGTTGAGTTATTACTGCCATTTTACTTTCTATGTTTTTCCAATTAAAGACACATTCCAAATAAAAATGAATTTAGAATCCTGACTGGGAGGTAATGAACCCACCTGCCTTTCTTTGCATTCAGAAAATCACTCAAGGAGTTCCTGTCATGGTGCAGTGGAAACGAATCCGACTGGGAACCATGAGGTTCTGGGTTCGATACCTGGCCTCGATCAGTGGATTAAGGTTCTGGCCTTGCCGTGAGCTGTGGCGTAGGTTGCAGATGCGGCTCGGATCTGGTGCTGCTGTGGCTATAGCTGTGGCGTAGGCCGGCAGCTGTAACTCTGATTGGACCCCTAGCCTGAGAACCTCTATATGCGGTGGGTTTGGCCCTAAAAAGCAAAAAGAAAAAGAAAAAAAGAAAAAAGAAAACTACTCAAGGGTTACAGCAAGCTAGTGTTCCATCTCTTGGTTCCTTGTAAGAAACTCCTCAATCTCAGGAGTCATTGTCCTTATTTTATAAAGAGTTCCTGACTTGCCCTTTATTGTAATATTTGGGGAGAGGGGAGAGTGTATTGTAAAAGGATTTTTAGCTTTATTTTTGTTTTGAGTGTTTTTGTCCATCTGAATGTATCAAAGGAAGGAAACAAAATTATGCTGCAATTTGTGTAGTAGCTCAATGACGAGAGCTAAACTGCTGTCATCATCAACGAGATTGCGATTATGGTTGATTCTGCATTGTGGGCTGGTTCATAGTCTTTGCCTCTTGTGTTTTCCTTGCTGAGACCTTGTGGACCTGGCCAGGGCTTGCCCACAGTGCCTGGCCATCCAGTGCCTCCAGAGAGCTTGCTCCAGAGTGCGTTTGGCCTGCCGGCCCGCCTGTGGGAGGCGTGTTGCGGGAAAGGAGCACATCTGTTCCAGGATGCGTGTCACCACCTCGAACTGCTTTTTCTACTTTTAAACTGTGTTAAGCGTAGGGCTGACTTACAGGGAAAGCCCTGGTGAGCTTCAAATTTCCATCACCTGTTGTGTCAGCAAATGCACATACATTTTAGCCTTTTTTTTTTTTTTTTGGTCAAATTACTGTTCAAACAACACTACCTTTTCTTGCTCAGTGTCCAGCACAGGGTCAGTGCTCAGTAAATGTGAGTTTGAATGAATACCAGCATCCAAGAAAGGCAAGTCTCCAGCTACCCTTACTCTCTAACCCACCAGCTTTTAAAATTCTTGATTTCCCGATGACCACAAAACACATGAAAAGATGTTCAACATTACTAATTACTAGGAAAATGCAAGTCAACATTACAGTGAGGTATCTCACCTCACAGTAGTCAGAATGGCATAGCCATCATCAAAAAAAGTCTACAAACAATAACTGCTGCAGAGGGTATGAAGAAAAGGAACCCTCCTACACTGTTGGTGAGAATGTAAATTGGAGGTTTTTTGAAGAACCACTATGGAGGTTCTTTAAAAAACTAAATGTTGGAGTTCCTGTCGTGGCTAGTATCCATGAGGACTCGGGTTCCTCTAGTGGGTTAACCCACTGAACCTTGCTCAGTGGGTTAAGAATCCAGTGTTGCCATGAACTGTGGTATAGGTTGTAGACCCCTCTCAGATCCCACGTTGCTGTGGCTGTGGTGTAGGCCAGCAGCTACAGCTCTGATTCCATCCCAGCCTAGGAACTTCCATATGCCACAGGTGCGGCCCTAAAAAGACAAAACAAAACGACACAAAAAACACCTAAATATGGGAGTACCATATCATCCAGCAATCCCACTCCTGGGCATGTATCCAGACAGAACCATAATTTGAGTATTCATTGTAGCACCATTTACAATAGCCAAGACCTGGAAACAACCTAAATGTCCATCAACGGAGGAATGGATTAAAAAAAATGTACATATATAGAGTGGATTATTATTCAGCGATAAAAAATAATGAAATAATGCTATTTGCAGCAACATGGATGGACCTAGAGATTATCATACTGAGCGAAATCAGGGAAAGACATGTCATATCACTTATATGTGTAACCTAATGAAAAATGATACAAAAGAACTTACTTATAAAACAGAAACAAACTCAGATTTCAAAACCAATCTTAGTGCTACCATATTTGAAACCATTGAGGGGAGGGAAGAATTAGGAGAGTGGGAATAACATATACACTACTGTATAAAATAGATGATTAATGAGAACCTGCTGTATAGCACAGGAGAATCTACTCAATAGTTTTTAATAACCTATATGGGAAAAAAGAATGGATATATTTATATGTATGACTGCTTCATTTTGTTGTACACCTGAAACTAATATAACATTATAGGTCAACTATAGCCCAATAAATTAAATTTTAAAAATAAAATGAAATTATTTGTTTCCTTTTAGTTTTTGCCCATCTGCAGGTATTATTTTTAAATAGGTGTTGTTTTGTACACTTAAAATTTCAGACATGGTACTTTTTATACCATGTTATCTTCAGTATCTTCTTATGATTACATTATTTCCCATAAATTATGCACATTGTTTTGTTTGATTATATAGTCTTTGGGGAGACTTTTTTTTTTACATTAAAGTCCTTGGTTTGCTGTTTTTTTTTTTTTTATTACTCAGTGAATTTATTATATTTATAGTTGTACAATGATCATCACAACCCAATTTTATAGCATTTCCATCCCAAACCCCAGCGCATCCCCCCACCCCCCAATCTGTCTCCTTTGGAAACCATAGGACTTTTTCAAAGTCTGTGAGTCAGTATCTGTTCTGCATAGAAGTTCATTGTGTCCTTTTTTTCAGATTCCACATGTCAGTGATAGCATTTGATGTTTGTGTCTCATTGTCTGACTGACTTCACTTAGCATGACAATCTCCAGGTCCATCCATGTTGCTGCAAATGCTGTGATTTCTTTCCTTTTAATGGCTGAGTAATATTCCTTTGTGTATATGTACCACATCTTGATTCACTCCTCTGTCGATGGACATTTAAGTTGTTTCCATGTCTTGGCTATTGCAAGTAGTGCTGCAATAAACCTTGGAGTACATGTGTCTTTTCAAGTCATGGTTTTCTCTGGGTAGATGCCCAGGAGTGGGGTTGCTGGATCAAATGGTAGTTCTATGTGTAGTTTTCTGAGGAATCTCCATACTTCTTTCCACAGTGGTTGCACCAATTTACAATCCCACCAACAGTGTAGTAGGGTTCCTTTTTCTGCCCACCCTCTCCAGCACTTCTTGTTTGTAGACTTTTGGATGATGGCCATTCTGGCTGATGTAAGGTGGTACCTCATGGTGGTTTTGATGTGCATTTCTCTAATAATGAGTGATGTTGGACATGTTTTCATGTGTTTCTTGGCCATCCATATGTCTTCTTTGGAGAACTGTCCGTTTAGATCTTCTGCCCATTTTTTGATGGGGTTGTTTGTTTTTTTGGTATTGAGCGGTAGGAGGTATTTATAAATTTTGGAGATTAATCCCTTGTCAGTTGGAAGACTTTTTTTCCTTTCATGTTTTTATAGTTTGGTGAAGGACTGCTTGAAGATTTTATCGTGTAAAGTTACTTCTTTGCTTTAGATTACTTCCTCAGGATCTGTTCTAAAAATGGGATTCCAAGAGTTCCCGTTGTAGCTCAGTGGTTAATGAACCTGACTAGCATCTGTGAGGAGGCAGGTTTGTTCCCTGGCCTTGCTTAGTGAGTTAAGGATCCAGTGTTGCCATGAGCTATGGTGTAGGTTGAAGATGAGGCTCAGATACCACGTTGCTGTGGCTGTGGCACAGGCTAGTGGCTATAGCTCTGATTCATCCCCTAGCCTGGGACCCTCCATATGCTGCAGGTGCGGCCCTAAAAAGACAAAAAACAACAGCAAAAAAAAAAAAAAATGGAATTACAGGAGTTCCCTGCTGGCTCAGCAGGTTAAGGATCTAACATTGTCATTGCTGTGGCTTGGGTCACAGCTAGGGTGGGGGTTGATCCCTGGCCTGGGAACCTCTGTATGTCACAGGTTCATCAAAAAAAGGAATTAAGGGGGCGAGGAGGGCATTGGGTTTGTTGCATATTGCTAGTCCATTTCCCCCAAATTGAACTGATTTGCAGGGTGACCAACCACATGTGTTCACAGATACTCAATGGCCTTCCCTTGTGGGGTTTAAAATTGATTGGTTTACATTGACGATTTTGCTGTGCATTAATGAGCAACAGGGTTGATGTTTTCTGTTTTCTTTCTACAAACTATTTATATATATCTCATAACTCTGTCATTTCATTCCTTTCTCTTACTGATAATGTGGAGAAGTTTTAAGAATATATTGTTCTTTCTGCCTCCTCTGTCCCTGTCTAGCTTGTTAATTGTCCTAAAAGAATTCCTTTAACTTGTGTTGCCTAATCGATTCTCAGAGTAACTTAAAGATGGCCTAACTGAACTTTTCTCTGCATTGCTATCTACCTGTCCCAACAGAATTTATTAAATGAGTCCTTCCTACATCCTTATGTTGCCTTGGTTTGCATCAGATTAAGATCGTCTAAAAATTTGTGTGTTTTTGGAATTCTTTTCCATTTGTTTTATTTTTCTAGTTTTAGGCTGGCATTGTGTAGTTTTATTGATTTTTGTTTTATAGTTTTGTTTTGTTTTTTTTAAGTCTGGAAGAATGAGAATTCAACTTTACTCTTTCTCCTCCAACATATTTCTTCTTGATTTAATAACTCTTTTGGTGTGTGTTAGCACCTAATCCTTACCTTTTTATAATAAGAACAAGCAAGTGTCCTTTATTACATTGCCTTGTAATTTCAAGTTAAACTGTGTCAGTGAATTACTATGTAGAGCTCAATTCTTGTCACCTAATGGCCATATGAGTCACTTTAAGAATAGATCTAGGGGAGTTCCCATTGTGGCTCAGTGGAAACAAATCCAACTAGTAACCATGAGGTTTCAGGTTCGATCCTTGGCCTCACTCAGTGGGTTAAGGATCCACTGTTGCCATGAGCTGTGGTGTAGGCTTGGATCCTGTGTTGCTGTGGCATAGGCTGGCAGCTGTGGCTCCAATTAGACCTGTAGCCTGGGAACCTCTACATGCCATGGGTGGGGCCCTAAAAAGAAAAAAAAGAGAAGAATTTAGGAGTTCCCATTGTGGCTGATCAGGTTAAGAACCTTACTAGTGGAGTTCCCGTCATGGCTCTGCAGTTAACAGACCCAACTAGCATCCATGAGGACATGCGTTTGACCCCTGGCCTTTCTCAGTGGGTTAAGGATCTGGCATTGCCATGAGCTGTGGTGTAGGTGGCAGACTCGGCTCAGATCCTGTGTTGCTGTGGTTGTGGCATAGGTCAGTGGCTACAGCTCCAATCGGACCCCTAGCCTGGGAACCTCCATATGCTGCAGGTGCGGCCCTAAAAAGACAAAAAAAAAAAAAAAAAGAAAGAAAGAAAGAAACTTACTAGTATCCATGAGGATGCAGGTTCAATCCCTGGTCTCCCTCAGTGGGTCAAGGATCCGAATTGCCATGAGCTATGGTGTAGATCGCAGATGCGGCTTGGATCCCAAGTTGCTGTGGCTGTAGCGGAGGCCAGAAACTGTAGGGCTGATTTGACCCCTAGACTGGGAACTTCCATATGCCACAGGTACAGCCCTTAAAAAAGCAAAAAAGGGAGATTTAGAATTAAATTTTGCATAACATTTTTAGATGGTTTTCTATAGGCTATTCTTTTAGCACAAAATTTAACTTATGAAACATCTTACCTCCTTGGAAATGGAAGTTCTCAGTGGAGGCTCATAAATTCAGACATGAGATATATGCAGGCCCATATCTAAGTTTCACCATAATTATGGCAAAATGAAATGCCAGGGGTTGGGAGGTAATCTGATGGGATGGCGGATTTGAAATATTTGCTGCTTTACCCAGATTCTGACAGGCATCTTCTCAGTTGTTCTTTTGGTGCAGAGGATCCAAATAGGATAGAGGCTGTTCTTGGTTTTTCTCTAAAGAGTGACACCCGCTGCAGAAGTGTGTGGAAAACCAGAGCCCTCAGCAAAGAAATGCCGATTTAATCCTCAGGCAGTTCCCATTCGGAGGTTTCCAGCAAACAGTGGCAATTGCCAGCTCCTTTTCTGTGTCTTGGGTACTCTCTGTTCCCATCGCTGTGACAACAGGGGGAAAAACTGTATTCAGGTACCTCTGGATTCTAAATCCAGACAGAGAAAATGTTGAGGATGTTTGTTCAAAGGGCGAAAGAGTTGTCTGTTTCTTTGTACATAGAAGAGAAAAAAATAATCTTTATGATTGAAGAGAAAAATGGGTGGAGCTGTCCTTTTCCATTCTTTCACGTAAATTATAAGTCTTGATTCTAGCCACCACACCTTTTAAGAAAAGGTCCAGGACTGTTGTTTCATGTGAAACTCTGTACTGTAGTGACACCCTACCCTGGTCAACAGCGGCAAAAGGACAAAAGGAAGGAAGTTTCCCTTTTAAATCCCCAAGAATTTTTTGATGAGATAATATTACAGACTGAAATGTCTCTCCTCCTATTAGTTCAGTGTTTGGCTCCTGTGTAACAGTAACCCACTTAGATGCAGGCGGTCCTTTTGAAGTTATTTTAAACTTGCAGCAGAGTGTGGAGATATTGTAACCTTGGATAAGAGCACCAGCAGCCCCGGTTTCAGTTTTGCCCTTTCAGACATGTGGAAAGTGCACCAGCATATTCTCAAGGATTTAGTACTGAAATCTCCTTAAAGAGCTGGTCTTGGTTTCAAAGCTTGGCTTGACGTCCTGTACTCAAGGGAGCATAGTTCTGTTTCTCCAGATATTTAACCTTGTCTGATAGAGTCTTTTGGCTTTGAAGTTCGCCTAGAGTCTTTTGTCCATTAACAAAACAGTGAAACTATGATAGCCAACCTCATCAGGCTCTGATAAATTTGAAGAAGGTCCATCTTCATATTTCAGCGTAAAACCAGATGTTCAGGAGTTCCCGTCGTGGCGCAGTGGTTAACGAATCCGACTAGGAACCATGAGGTTGCGGGTTCGGTCCCTGCCCTTGCTCAGTGGGTTGAGGATGTGGCGTTGCCGTGAGCTGTGGTGTAGGTTGCAGACGCGGCTCGGATCCCGCGTTGCTGTGGCTCTGGCGTAGGCCGGTGGCTACAGCTCCGATTGGACCCCTAGCCTGGGAACCTCCATATGCCGCAGGAGCGGCCCAAGAAATAGCAACAACAACAACAACAAAAAAGACAAAAAAAAAACAAAAAAAAACCCCAGATGTTCGATACCTGGCACTGAGGTTGCTCAGGGATCTGCGTTGCTTATCATTAGCCATCCTGCCCCAGTGGCTCCTTCTTCGGAAATGCAGATCGGGTGTCCTAGAGATTATAGGATCTGTCTGTGTCTGGGAGAAAATGGGGCTTCTTGGAACCTCCACCCTGGTTATTGCATCCACTGTCTCTGTTAATACCCAAATCCACGTCACACTCTGATGCCACCCGGAAGTTATTTTGGGTTGCTGGGGTGGTAAATGTTGCTGGTTCTTTCTACACTATTCTCCTAGTCATCCCTGTGCTGTGTCTCCAGCCATCCTCAGGTCCTGGGTGGCTCCCAGAGAGTATCCTGGGAGGGTCCACGGTCCTGGGCGGGTTGCCTGTGCAGTCTCTTTGGCCTGATGGAATGCTTCCATGTTGGATGCATGGAATCTGCTGGAACCGCTGGAGGAAGGGACTTCTGTCCAACAGTGCCTATAGAGTTTTCAATCAAAATAAAGCATATGGGAGTTTTCTTGTGGTACAGTGGATTCGGATCTGGTGTTGTCACTGCAGTGATTTGGGTTGCTACTGTGGCGCAGGTTCAATCCCTGACCAGGGAACTTCCACATGCCATGGGTGTGGCCCCCAAAAAAAGCATGTATATGTTTATAAAAGGCAAAGCATACTTCATGACTTTTAATAAAGAGAGCATTCCTCTGGTGTACTGTTTGCTATCCTTGATTGCTATTCTCAGAGACAACTATTTTCAATTATTTAGTGGTTTCTTCTACTGTTCACCTCTGGGAATATTTCTGAATTTGGGGGAGTGTTACTAAATTTCTGTCAGTAATTTCTAAATAACATGCTTATACTGCTTCACATTTTTAGTCTTTTTTTTTTTTTCCTTCAATGCCTGCAGCATATATCCCAGGCCAAGGCTTGAACTTAGACTACAGCAGTGACCCGAGCCATAGGAGTGACAACTCACTAGGGAGCTCCTCATTTAAACATTTTTTGACTTCTTCCTGTGGAAGATGTAGATTTTGTCCTCTTACCCTCTCCTTATCCCTTTCCCTGCCCCCATACACACATTTTCCATCGCTGTATTTTCCCAATATAGTTATATCCCAATTATTGTTTAGATCAGGATTTATGTTATCATGGTAGTCACTGTTCCCAACCAGGCCATGCATGACGTGCCATACCCTGATAATGGTTTACAGTTCTGGTGTGACTTTTTAATTTTTTTCTGGAGTTAATAATTGTCCCCCCTCCCCCGCCCATTACTTTAGTTTGCTATATAATTATCACATTTCATTCTCCTGTTCAAGAACTATAGCACTCTTCTCAGTACTGTCAAACCCATTGGGTGGTGACTCAGGTTATTGTTTGTTCACTTTTGGGGAGGGCCCTCCTGCAGCCCTCATCCTTCTGGCCCCATCTGGGACGATCGCACAGCAGATTGGTTGCGTAGCTGTCATCCTGGGATTTCTGTTTTTCTTCTCTGTTGGATTCCCTGTGCCCTGCATCCCATGCCTGCCTCTTCCTCAGTTTATTCTCTTGTTTTGTTGAGACTGACAGCCACTTCTGAGATCAGATGGGAATAGGAAAATTTGAGGTTTTGCTTTGGGGAGGGCGGTTCTTCTCTTCCTCCCCTCTTTCATCCTTGTAAAGCGCTGTCCTGGGCCAGCCTGAGCAAAGGGTGGCAGCATTGTGTTCTGTGCATGTGTAGAGTGTCAGCCACCTCTGCAAGCCTGGCCACTGTGACCAAGAAGGAACAGCCTTTGCTCTTGTGCCATTGCCAGTAAATCTTGACATCACTGGTAAAGTCCTGGGAATGTGTTTGGTGACTTGGGAATCAGTGACTCTGAGAGCTCCTTCTTCTAAGGTTCTTGTAGCAATGGGCTGAAAACCTGACCTCTTTGTCCCAGTTCCTCGCTTAGCTGAACAGAGACCCAAATGGCGTCCCAAAACAGAACTGAGGCATTTCAGCAGGCCTGCCTCTAAGCTGAGGGTTGTTCACCCAGCAGTCATTTACTGAGCACCTGTTGGGCACAAGGCTCTGGGTGGGGTGAAAGGGGACCTCTGAGAAAGACTCTCTAGAATCATGTGCCCATCTTTAAGGGAAGGCTGAAGGAACTGTGGTAAGCACCATATGAAACATTTGGAAACACAGGGGTAGAAGCAGCTAGCCTTACTGGTGCATTAAGAAAGTTCCATGGAAGGGCTGGTCTGGAGGGACAGCGTATTCTAGGCAAAAGAATACAGTGCAAGCAGATAGGACAGTCCTAGAGAAGGTGAAAGAGGAGAGGGCTTTCCCATTGATTGAGCATCTCCTGTGCATCTGTGACTTAAACAGGCATGTTGACTTCCCATGGTTATTCTGAGAGCACAGGACTAAAGTTATAAAACAGGATATACTTTGTGTTAAATCCTCAGACCTTTGTGTAGCTTGTTAATTATTGGCATTGTTGTTCTGTGGATCCATCCCAAGAGTCTTGCTTCTTCTCTCTTCAGGCTGTCCTTCCCCTTCTTGAGTATTCTCTGTTCATTGAGTCTTTGACAAGTTCCATTCTCAGTTTCTGAGTATTTGATTTTTTTTCTTTATTTTCATTAGCAGTTCTTTCTGACAACCCTGTGTTCTTACACATAGTTTAGCCATTTTTTTTCTCCCTTTCAGTTTTGTTTGACATATAGCACTAAGTTTAAGGTGTAGAGCATAACAGTTTGACTTACATATGTCATGAAATGATCAGCACAGTAAGTTTAGTGGACATCTATCATCTCATACGGATAAAACATTAAAGAGAGAAAAAAATATTTTTGCCCTGTGATGAGAACTCTTAGGATTTATTCTCTTAATGACTTTCATATATAACATAGAATAGTGTTAATTATGTGTATCATGTTATATATCAGATCCATAGTACCTGTTTATCTTACAGCTGGAAGTTTGTACTTTTTGGTTACCTTCATCTAGTTCTTCCTTCCCCTCTCTCAACCCCCATTTCAGCCATTTTTAACCTTCTTAAAAATATGAAGGCAAAAACTTCTTAAGTTTCAAACCTCTAATCAGTGTAAACCCCATACACCCAAAGAAAATAAACTCAGAAATGTCTATAATTTTTAAATGCTTTCGTGCCATGTTAAGTTCAAAGTTAACATGCTCAAACATCATTCATTGAAGTCTCCTAAGATTAATTTGCACACACAGGTCTTATATGTAGTCACTGCCTATATGTAACTGGCTGGTGTCAACAAATTAACAAGCCTGGTTTTTATGGTGATGACTGGCCGGAGCAATGGTGTGGATGCAATGTCTTACTGAATCTGAAGATTACATGCATTTCATGTGTTGGAGGTCCTCATTCTCCATAAATGATTGTAACCCAGAAAAGGACTTTGGGATCTCTTTAAGTTAAGGACTACTGCTTCTCAGTAAATAGTAGAAAGATGTGATTGGGGCTTTATCTTGAAAAATGAAACTGAAAGTAAGTTTGTATTTGAATTTAACAAGTTAAGTTATAATTACAGCTTTGTGCTTATTTCTGAAAACGGAGTGAATCCCACCTGGGCAGGATTGGGATATTTCCAGCAAAACTGTATGAGAGTGTGGATGTGACATCCTTCTCTTATGTTCGACTTCAACTGTAGGATGATCAAAACCTGCTTTACCAGAGAGAGAGATGTTGGAGAACTCTCTCTTTTCCCAGAGCTCTGTCTTAGCCCTTTGACCATTCTCTACAGAAGCCCCCGTGTGGATTTCTTCTTTAATCCTTAACTTGATTGTTTGCCATTGGCTTTGAGAAAAATCCTTTTGTTGACTAATATGTCGTAGACTCCATTTTATGCTGCATCATTTGCTGATTTGCAGTTCTCGTTTGCAACTTATTTACATCGTCTTATCACTCTGTCATCTGATATTCCAACAATCAGCAAGAAGTTGCTGTAAGGATAAGATAAAATATATAAACATAATAATATAGTTGATGCTCATTTAATGAGAGAGCCTTCTCCTTCACTTTCTCAGACTCATCATATTCATTTGCATTTTATGCCTTTGCCTAGAATATTCCATTCTTTGACACAGGTCAGTTCATGAGTGAATTATTTTCATGTTATGGCTACTTGTGCTTCCCTGTAAAACATTCCACTGAGCTCATAACTTGGATCCCTTGGAAAAAGACAACCCCAGGGTACAAATGTTTGGAGGCCTAGGGTGGCAGACATTTCCAGAAACCGATGCTGTCGTCAGGGAGAGCTGAAAGAGATATACATCATGAGTGGAAGAGGCCAGTTACACTTGAGACGTAGCTGAGATTGAATTCCCAGTGGTTTGGGCCTCTGGAGATAGAAACTAGAAAAGAGGAGGAACTCGACTGGATCTGGGAAGGTGGCGGCAATGATGAGGTTGGTTTTCAATCCTCTGAGATGTGAGCTTGGTGGCCTCTTTACCCTCCCTGGGAAAATAAACCACCTGTCAAGTGGTCACACCCACCTGCACTTTACAAAAATTCTTTTGGCTTTTAAGTCTTTGATCCCTATTCAGAAGTCAACACCCTTGACAGGGCCAACACCTTGAGCTGCTCACAGTCACCCCAGTGATAGTAGATGATTTGAAAGGGGATCTTGGGGAAGAGTGGGAGGGCCCAGCGTAGACTGCGGCCAGGGTGGCTGCCGGATGGACCCGGGACTGTGGTGTGCTTGAGGCTGCCCTGTTGCCATGCCTCCTGTGGCCGCGTGTTCTACTTCACAGCTTGTGCCTCGTCCTGGGCTGCTAGGAGCCCAGCCTCAGCTTCTCTGCCCTGACCTCCTCCCCATCTCTCCTGCCTCGTTCCACTGTCCCTGTGTCTCCCACCACAGCCTTGGCTCTGCATCGGCATTTGCCTCAGGCCACCTTTACTTTAGGTTCATTTCTCCTCTGTGCATGGAAGTGTGTTCTCCCTAACTTAGCATTTCTCAGAGTGTGTCCCATGAAATGGTGTGAAATGGGCTTATCATCAAAGGGGAGGAAATGTTGCTTTTAGCAAAGGTTAAAACCTTGTAAAGTTTTTTAAACCTTGGCCTCTGCAGAGCTATAATTGCCAAATGTAGATCCCAAATCCCTCTGCACTGTTTCTCAGCATTACCTGCTTGTTCAGGAAGCTGTTTCTCACCTTGCAGGGCTAGTGTTCTGCAGGACATGGTTTCCTGAAGGGCTTGGCCCTGGAAGGGCGGAAACCACATCTCCCTACACTGTGAATCCCCCTTGTTAGCTGAGGACAGTCATTTCTGAATAAACTCCTGGGACCTTTTTTTTTTTTTTTTTTCCATTTTTTAAAGTTTTATTGAAGTAATAGTTGATTTATTGGAGTTCCCATCGTGTCAGTGGTTAATGAAGCCGACTAGGAACGATGAGGTTGCGGGTTAAATCCCTGGCCTTGCTCAGTGGGTTAAGGATCCGGCATTGACGTGAGCTGTGGTGTAGGTCCAAGATGTGGCTCACATCCCACGTTGCTGTGGCTGTGGTGTAGGCTGGTGGCTACAGCTCCCTTTGGACCCCTAGCCTGGGAACCTCCATATGCTGCGGGTACGGCCCTAGAAAAGAAAAAAGAAGAAGAAAAAAGAAGAAATATGGTTGATTTACAGTGTGATCATTTCTGCTGTACAATTTTATTGTAATAAAATTGACAGAGAATTTACCATTTAAGCCATTTTAAGGTCTACAATTCAGAGGCATTTAGTCCGTTCACAGTGTTACATACCCGTTAGCATCGTCTAATGACAGAACATTTTTATCACCCCAAATGGAAGCCCTGTACCCATTGCACAGTCATTCCTGTTTCTCCTTCCCTCAGCTTGCCAACCACTCATCTGCTGCTTTCTGTTTCTGTGGCTTTGCCTGTTATAGATATTTCATGTCAATGGAATTATACAGTATATGACCTTTTATGTCTGGGCTCTTTCTTTAGTGAAGATTTAATGCAGATACAAAGTCTTAGACCTGCATGATACCTCTGATTCCCCCAACAACAGCTCTTTATCGCTGGCCGAACCCTTTACCCATGAAAGTAGCAAAATAGCTTTCCCTCTGAAAACCTCCAAGTCCCATAGCCAGGTTAAAAATATGGAATACTGTAGAAAAGGATCAGCAGTGGGGTTGCCATTGACATGACTTGACCTAGGATTTCAGGAAACCAACTTAAGCCCGGCTGGGAGCCACTTCCTAGAGGGTCAGAAGTGACGGGCTGTTGGCACAATTGGCTTTTTGCCCTTGCCCATCCTCTCTCCAACTGGAGGTCTGCCTTTCGAGCTGCTCATCATTGAGTTACCATCAAACATCCTAGAAGGGGGTTGAGCTCTCCAAGGTCAGCCAGAGCAAGGTGTGCCATTTACCACACCACAAGACCCTCCCTGATCCTCGGGAAACTTTTTGAACCTGAGGACTTGTGCAAAAGTCAGATGTCCTAGGGTTCTCTGTCTCATGTCCTGGGATTCCCCGGAGGCAGGTTATCCCTCACCCACTAGAAGGACGGTAGCAGTGCTCTCCTGCCTCCAGGCTTGTGCAGCTCCCTTCCTTGTGGTCCCATTGAGTGGCTGAGGACCTCTCACCTCTGGGTTGCACCATTCCCTCCTCCGAGTGTTCATTCCTCTCCAGCCCAGGTGTGCCCCTTCCGGGAGGGGGAACCCATCTCCCCTAAATAAGGGAGTGTGCTGCCTTTCCAGTGTGCCACCCTTCTGAAGTCCATGCTCCGTTCTAGTTCTTGAGCCCATCTCTCTCCTTCTTGGTGTAAATGGTGGCCCTCCTTACAGATCAGATGGTCTCCCCTCTCCCCACTCAAGCCCTCTACCCCTCCTCCCCAGGCCTGGACAAAATTCTCTCCTGTCCTTGACCCGTCTAGCTCTTCCTTCAAAGCTCCGCTCAAGGCTCAGCAGGTTCACAGCCCCCACCCCCAGATGTTCTAGCAGCTCTTACTGCCTGCACCAAACTCACATGACACTCAGCATCACACAGTTCAGAGCTGCCGGCAACCTTTTTTTACGAAGATTTTATCACTCGGTCTTTTCTTCCCAATCTTATGACCGACTATGAGAGGAAGGGATAATACGGTTAAACAAGTGAAATTGGAAGGTACTGGACTATGAGTTCGAGGGCCAGGCCACCTCTGGGTGCAACTACTTGCTAGCTGTATTTTCTTGGAGAAGCTTTTAATCCTGACCTGCTGTTCTCATCCATAGAATGAGTAGGGGATAAGGAGGAAGTAATGATTTCCTATTTGCTGCTATAACAAATTACTATAAACTTAGTGGCTTAAAGCAGCACTCTCTGACTCTCTTACAGTTCTGGAGGTCAGAAGTAAAAAGTGAGTCAGCAGGGCCACGTTCCTTCTGAAGGTCTAGAGAGAACCCTTTTCCTTGTCTTTGCCAGCTTCTGGAGGTGCCCGCATTCCTTGGCTCATGGCTCCCACCTCCATCTTCAGAGCACATCACTCCAACCTCTGCTTCCCTATCACATCTCCTCTGTTTCCATGAATCCCACTTTTCCTTCTAAAGACCCTTGTGATCATACTGGGCTCACCCAGGTAATCCTGGATAACTGCCCACCTCAAGTTTAATCACATCTGTAAAGTCTCTTGTACCTCATAAGGGGTTAGGACATGGATATCTTGTGGGCCATTATGCAAGCTGGCACAGTGGATTCTTAAGTCTCTTGTTATCTCTGAAATGCTATGAATCTAAAGACACTCCTTCCAGTTATTCAGTGAGCTTCACAATGTGCTAGACTCCTTAACCTCTTAGGAAGTTACATATATGTACAACACTTCCTTTTCTCAAGTGGTTGTTAGAGATTCCAGGACCTGATAGGATTCGATACTGGAACTGTGAACCCTAGTGTCATTCTTTAATTGCAGTTTTACTTGTAAAAATTTGATGATGCTCCTCTTCCTGTCTTTGATTTTGTGCTTTGCAAATTTGGAAAAAACGTCCAAGAATTTCATGTTTCCCAGTAACCAGGGGTGGCCTTTAAACAGTCTCTTAATTATCCTAGTGATTCTGCCATATGTCTAGTGGTCTCTCCAGAAGCTCCTGAATGTGTTTCCAGGTCCTCTTGCATAAGTTGAACTAGACGTGTTTTTAAGATCTGGAATCCAAATAGTCTTGGATGCTAACCCAGCTCGTCTCATCTGTAAATGCTCCTTAATGATACGGTATTTCACAGTGATTTAAATTGGCATTTACATGTTTTTCTTTCCATACATCCCATCAGTGATGTCCACCTTGGGTGACCATTTGCAAACAGTGAGAAAGCACCTATAAAATCTATTTGTAGTGGTTCCATTGTGTTCTCCCCAGTGCTAAGCTTGCTGTGCTAAAATAGGATTCCCCACGGGTTAAAAAACAACCCCCCCCCCCGATAATTGTAAGTTTTGAGGTTACTTTTGACTGTTGCATCTGAGACGTGTACAGTGGGAGTCATCAGCTCTGCAGCCTGTATACTGAAGTTCTCTTTCCACTTGTCTCCTAGATGCACCCCCTGGGCCTGTGTAATAACAATGACGAAGAAGACTTGTATGAATACGGCTGGGTAGGAGTGGTGAAGTTGGAACAGCCAGAATTGGACCCGAAACCATGCCTCACTGTCCTGGGCAAGGTAAGCACCAAGCTGTCTGAACTGCTCCCCTTCTGATTGGTGTTCTCCACTCTCTCATTTCCTCAGTTCCTCGGGTAGCTGGTTAAGGAGAAGAGCATGCTTTCCTAGCTGGAGTCATGTGGGTTGGGGACCAGGACATGTCTTGTAGCAGTGCACCTGGTGCTCAGAAGCGTGGACTCTGATGGAAACTGCCAGCCTCAGAGTGGGCTCCACCTCTTGTCACCTGTGTGGCCTTGGCCAAGTCACTTCCCCTGGAGGAGTCTGTTTTTTATCTGAGCTGGTTGATAATAGAGATTCACAGTACCTTATCTTAACACCCTTGCAGCCAGATATTTCAGAATTCTGAGATTTGGTGGGTTTAGAAAGGCATTAAGTGTGGAATTCCCACTGTGGTTTAAAAACCTGACTGGTATCTATGAGGATGCAGGTTTGATCCCTGGCCTCGCTCAATGGGTTAAGGATCCAGTGTTGCCAAGAGCTGTGGTGTAGGTTGCAAACATGGCTCGGATCCTGTGTTGCTGTGGCTGTGGTGTAGGTCCACAGCTGCAGCTCTGATTCAACTCCTAGACTGGGAACTTCCATATGTTGCACATGCAGCCCTAAAAAGAAAGGCATTAAGTGCACACATTTTGTATTAAGGAACCCCCAGGAGATGTGAGGCCGTATCTAGTAACCCAACATATTCATATTTGTATAGCAAACTACATGAATATTCACATTAAGTGGGACAACTGAAATCTAAATAGTCCCATGTTAGTTCAGGGCAGCTGTGCCTCCAAATGAGTTCAGGTTCATTAAGTTTTGCTGCCAAGTAAGTTATGGAAAAACTTTCGAGTTGTAGGGCTTTTTTGGTTTCAGAATGGCAGACAGCAATTATGGTCCTGTATTAGAACTTACCTCATAGGGTGGTTAGGAGGGGAGATGAGATACAAACGTCTGGTGGAGTAAGCTCTCCAAAAATGTTCACTGCCATTGGCTGTTGTTATTTTATTTAGAAGTACTAAAACCAAAAACAAAACTTTGAACTATTTTGTTAAAGGGAAAGATTTGGAGAAAGTTATTAGGATTTTGGTTGTAAGAAAGATGATATATATCCTAAGGGTAGTGTTATTGCTTAAATATCTTCTATATTCTCAGAAGCTGCTATTCTAGGCATCATGGAGAGACAGCTGGGGCTGGTTCTGACCTCTTGAAGAGATTCAGGCCAGAGAAAAGGTGTTTTTTTGTTTTTGTTTTTTGGGTTTTTTTTTTTTTTGCTTTTTAGGGCTGCACCCATAGCATGTGGAAGTTCCCAAGCTAGGGGTCAAATTGGAACTACAGCTCTTGGCCTACGCCACAGCCACAGCAACACCAGATCTGAGCTGCATCTGCGACCTACGCCACAGCTCATGGCAGTGCCAGATCCCTAACCTGGGCGAGGCCAGGGATTGAACCTGCATCCTCATCGATGCCAGTTAGATTCCCTTCTGCTGAGCCACAATGGCAACTCCTGAGAAGAGGTGGTTTTGATGCAGGGGACTTGAGAGGGAACCTTTCCCACTCTTGAAAATGTCCCAGCCAGTGTCTCCTAAAAGACTTTTGGTCCAGGGGACCCTCATGGGTCTAATTGGTGATGTTTGTGCCCCACTTGTCTTCTGAGTAGCTTCATAGTACTTGTCAAGTTCTCCTGCCCTTTTACAGAAATAAAACAAACAAAACCCACTGGGACTATTACCTGTTTGGTTTGTAATTGACGAAGTCAAATCAACGTCTTCGGAGGCCCCAGCCGTGATGCTTCATCGTCTAAATAGCTGGCCAGAGCTGCTTAATGATGCTAGAGAGCAGCGACCCCCTTGAGAATATTTTAGTGTTTTCCTAGGAGAGATGCCAGCTACATCCAAAGGTCAGAAACAGTACTTTTCTTGTAGGTAGCCCTCTCCTAATATAATATTTTCTCCTGTACTTAAGCTGCTGTTATGCTGGGCTCAGCAACTTGACTTAATTTGCTTTGCCCCAGTCCAGTGGATCTCTGCCTGTGTGTCTGTTGTGTCTGTAAATGGATTGGAACAGGGTCCCCCAGGGACACCCCATTGTTCTCCCTTGGCTTAGTGGTGTTGAAGTCACTCAGAGAACCCAGTTGTTCCTTTTCCACCTGCAACAACCACGTAGTGGTTTGGCTTGGAGAGTTTTGTATGGTTTGGCCTGCTGGCCCATGAAGCCAGGGGAGTAAAAGCCTAGACATATATTGAATCATTAGGTACCTTTTGGGTTTATTCATTCACCAAGTATTTATTGAGTGCAGGGGCCCAGAAGCTAAACGACACGTGTGGCTCTACCTGCTTGCAAGCAACAGCCACCCACCCTCTCATCCCTCCCACCCCATGTTTCTGTTCGGAGAGGCTGTGTGGTGGCCAGGCACACGTGGTTAGTTACTGAAATTCGGCTTAACACCTGAATAAAATCATTAGCATAAAATGCTTAGGCCAGACGAAGCAAGACGGTTTTGAATTTGCTCAAAACCTGGGTTGGTACAGGAGGAACAGTGAGTCAGGCATCTCTCTCTCTCCTTTCTCGTCTCTCTCCCTCTCTTCTGCGCTCTCATTCTTCTTCTTAAGTGTAGTTGTTTCCAGCTTCAGTGTTACTAACTCTGTTAACCGTATTTTTTCCTGAGCCCCGAAGGGCAGTAGTAAGAGGCTAGGATAGGAAAGCAGAGTGGTCCTGGTGGACTCCCGCTCTCCTGTAGATGGACGGTGGTGTGGTTTTCTATCATTTCCTTGCTCTTAGTGGAGGTGGGCAGCGGAGAGAGGCACAAAAGGAAGAAATTCCAGCCAAGTCCACGTGGGGGTGGGGGAGGGACTCTCCTTGGTATAGATGTTGAGACTTGTTGAAAACCATCGAAGGGAGGACTCTGTCAGGCGCTTGGAAGAGGCTGTTTGAGAAGGGGGAGGGCCAGACACAGACCCCTCTCCCTCCCCCTTCGCCTCCCCTCATCACCCACCCGCCCACAGAAAATGCCAGGGGGTGAAACGTTGAAATAACAGAGGAATTCCTAAATTAAAAAAAAACGTAAATGCCTCTCCAGGAGTTCAAATAAAGTTTCATTTTAAAAGCAAAAGACATAAACTCATCACCTTGGTTTATTACTGAGAGCTTTTGAACTCCTCAAAGAAGGAACACTATAAACTCATGAGAGAAAAATGATTTATGATCCCCTCCTTGTAATCTTTCTGCTTCTGGAGGAGGCCGGGCAAAAGTAGGATCAGCTAGGGAAGCAGAGTTGGGGCGGGGGGGGGGGGGGGGGGGGGGGGGTGTGAGCCCCTGCAGGGATGCTGCAGGCCAGGGTACCAGGCCCCAGGCACATCTCTTCAGCTTTTCTATTCCTTGCAAAGAGGCTGTTCGGGGCTCCTTGCTCTTCTAATGTTTTGAACTTCTGTATCATATTAAAAATCTTCCCTTGATGTTTCTAGTTTTCAGAGATTTGTAATTGCAGCATTGAAAGACAGGCTCTGTTACTTGTGATAGTTTAAGTCCTAGGAAATTAAAAGAGAATAAAATTGACATTTCTGAGCAGCTTGCTATTGAAAGTAAGGGTCTTAAACCATCTCCGAAGTGCAAGAGTCTGTGTTTATGCCCTAGGCATTTTAACCCTTCAATTCAGACAGGGTTTATTGTTTAAGCATCTTATGGGATTGGTGAGAATTTTGAAAGTCTACTTTAATAGCTTTGGTTCCTGTGCCCTCACCACCTCATGGAAGGAGTCTTGTGCAGGGAACAACAGGACATGCCAGAGACTGCACAAAACTTCCCCGGGCCCAGATTCCAAACTCAGAAGCAGAATAAACCTCCTCCCCTATACCCCATGCTGGAGTGGAGTCTTAGGGTTTTGAAGGACAGGCTGGTCAACAGGCATGGTCTTGGCTCTTGCCAGGCTCTTGCCTTAGGAGGAAAGAAGGAAATTAATAAAAAGAGAAAGGCAGGGGATTTAGGTCAGAGAGACTCAGTTTGGGCTGAGTGACCTTGGGGCCTATTCTCCTCACTGGATTCATGTCACCCTTGTATGTTTTGGGGGTTCTGTGAGGTTTTGTGGACCCCTGAACACAGAGCCTGGCTCTCGATAGATGCAGGCCGAGAGTGGAAGAGTAGCCCTTGTGTAGTGGGTGTTCACGAGCACCAACGGTTCCTATTTAGCATCTCCTATCGTTGTCAGGCCAGATTCCCACTTTATAATGAGGAAATCTCTATGTAACCTGAGATCAAAGGGCTCTCACAGGGCTGAGCCGAGATCTGAGACAGAGACTGTTTTGTGGGCCTCACCAGGGTTAGTTTCTTCCTCTTACCTCCTTTCGTCTTTGCTGGTTTTTGTAGATAAAAATCGGATAGTTTCTTGTAGTCACTGGCCTAGTGAGGACTGTTGGTTCCATCTAATAGAAACCCAGCCTGAGCCGCATCGAGCCAAAAGGGGAATCTGCCCTTGAGGGTCCTGCCTGTCATCCAGGAGCCCAGGGCTCTTCTGGAGCAGCAGACCCCAGAGCTCAAGGTCAGAGCCCCTCCCTAAGTCCCCTGTGCATCTGCTTTATTCCCCTCTACCTCTTTAGGGAGAAAAAGCTCCCCAATATTCCTTGGCCTGACATTCTTGGTTTCAGGTCTAAGGGATTTTAGAAAAGGAATTTATTAATCATCTTGGACCAGGTGCTTACCTTTAGCACCTGGTCAGCTGGGCCCAAGAACACATTGGAACTTAGCTCCCTGCCCAGCCATGTGTGGGGAGTGGGTAGAAGATGTGCTTTCCAGAAGGAAGTTGGTGGGGCGCTGTGCTGGGCCACTGACTGTCCCTAAACAGCCCCCTCTGTCACCAAGTCGTATATGCAGTCACCAGTCTCTGGGTGATGTCCCTAGTGTATCCTGAGTCGTTCAGGGAGGTGCCAGTGGAAGCGGCTTCTCTGGTTCTTCTGGACCAGTGTCTCTTGCCCTAAAGCAAAGGCCAGTCCCTGGCACAGGTGGGACTTGTGAGTGAGGAGAAGCAGGGCCACAATGCTGGCAGGGTTGGCAGGTTGTACAGGGAGAGATGGGGTGAGACGGGCGGATGACCTCCAGAAATTGTGCAGAAAGAAAGGGAGCAGATTCTTCAGAGGGTAGTAAAAGTCGCCGGGGAAGGAAGAGACTTTCATTCCCTAGGAAACTGGGAGCCACTGATAGTTTCTGATGATGAAGAGGTAAGTGCTATAGGACCCAGCCTGGGGAATGTTTCTTTGGCAGTGGTGTCCAGGCTGCTGGGTGTTTCAGGGAGCTGAATAGGCCCAGACACTGTCTTTTAAATGCTCTGGTGAGGCTCTAAGCAGTGACCATGTGAGGACAGCGCAACCAAACACTGCAGGTGGGCCCTGCTATGCTGGAAGGCAGGAGAGCTGTTTGCACTCCTGACTCCTCTGGATAAGCAGCGGGACCCAGGGGTGAGGGGTTGTTGGAGAATTGAATCCTTGTGGTCAGTCCACTGACTCACATTCAGCCCTTGGAGTGTCTTGGTAACTTCTTTGAAGAGAAGAAATAAAGACCTTAGTAACTAAAGTGACTGGAAGGCAGAAAACAGAATCAAAGTCATTCACTTTTTTCAGGATGGTTGGGAGGCAACATTAACCATTACAGGTTGGGTTTAGTCATCATGCTAACCTGAATTTAAACCCCAGTTCCAACACTTTAACCCGCCTGATCTGGGGGCAGGGATGGGTGGGTGGTGGTCACTGAGCCCCCGGCATGTTTCCACCTGCACAGGTAGGCGCAGCACCTCAAGGAGATGGTGTGAGTCAGGTGTGCAGCCAGAAACACTGATAGCGGCTCTTGGTGTCCATCCTCACTCCCTTTCTTTCTTTCTTTCAGCACTCAAAATACTGTTGCTTAAGTAGCCAAATCTTCAGAGACAGAAAGTAGAGTGGTGGTTGCCAGGGCTGCAGGGAGGAGAGAATGAGGAATTTGTGTTTAATGGGGCCAGAGCTTCAGAAGGAGGTGGAAGAGTTCTGGAGATGGATGGTGGTGATGGTTGTACAATGGTGTGAATGTACTTAATGCTGAGCCAGATACTTAAAGATGATTAAAATGGTAAATTTTATGTTGTGTATATTTTGCCCCAATAAAGAAAAAGTGGTATTACTCAAATCATTTCACAGTGTGTGAAGTTTGATGGCAGTAGATATTTTTAAAGAAACCAGTTTGCTCCTGAAATGATGTTGCATCATCGCAAGTGGTACTTGCTTCCTCCAGGTCCCATATGACATGTCACAGGCAGCCTGGGGCAGGGGGACAGAGACTGTACCCCTCTACACGCCAGGTTTTCCCCCGGGAAAACCACTTAGTCATCTCTCAAGGAGCGACTTCCAAAGTGGAGAATTTGAGTAAAGGAAAAACGGACTTATTTGTATCCTCTTTTCATGACATAGCAGACAACAGAAGAATGACACTAACTGTAATCCGAAGATGTTTGGATTTCTTCATAAAATATTAACCAGACCCTGATATGTAACACAGTAATAAGGAAAGAGTTTGTGCTTAAAAGAAGAAAAAAAAAGACTCAGGATTAATCCAAAAGGAGACTGTTACCCCATGATGAGCAGGTTTTGGCCAAATCAGGGTGTAGGTGTTAATCTTAACACACTGGGGTTTGTTTGTTTGTTTGTTTGTTTGTTTGTTTTAATTAAAGTATAGTTGACTTACAATGGTGTGCCAGTTGTTTTAATTAAAGTATAGTTGACTTACAATGGTGTGCCAGTTTCTACTTTACAGCAGAGTGACTCAGCCTCACATATATATACACCACACACAGTGGTTCTTAAAATGTGATCAGGGGACCCTTAGGGATTCTCACCATCCTTCTCAGGGTGACCCACGAGATCAGAGATATTTTTGTGAGAACACTAAAATGTCATTACTCTCATTCACTCATGAGCATATGGCAGAGTTTTCTAGGGACATTATTTTTATGTGGCAACTTCATTGCTCTAATGGCCAATGGAATATGGGCTTGTAAATTCTGTATTTCAAGGATTTTCTCAGTTTTTATTCCTACATTGTAATATCAGTAGATATAACCTCCAGAAACAGAAGTTCTTTGGGATTCTTAATTTTTGAGAACGTAAAAGGAGGCTTGAGGTTTGAGTGCATCGACCTGGCTTTATGTCCCCACTGTAAGAGCATCTCACAGAGCTTGGCTGAGGAGGGGATCTGTTATAAAGATAGTAGAAATGAGCAGAAATAGGGGACAATATAGGAAATAAAGGGGAATGTTTTGTGAAAATATCCTTTCCTGTAGTCATGGAGCCAAGAGAGGGTTGGTTCTGAAGTGTTCATAATTTGAATGACGCTGGTGGGCTGCTGTTTTTCACATTTGATAGTAAATAGCCAAATGACGAATTGGAAGAATTTGGGTGAAAAAGATCTTAGTATCTTTGAGGCTCATGCTGGGCTAGAGCCTTCAGCCTTGACCTTCTAGAACAGGGCTTAACTGGATAGGCCTTCACTTGAGGCAGGAAATTGTAGCAACTTGGGCAAAGCTGCAGAGCTGTTCATGAGCTGTGCGGGTGTAGAGGGGGTGGGGGGGGCTGGTCTTCCGCGTGCCCGTCTCATCTGGGTTTGGTGACAGACGAGTTTCCTTCAGCATCTGAGTGCCCTGGTCCTCAGGCCAAGCCCAGCCGCCTAACGCTCCTGAGAGTGAGGTTCCCGTCTCCGGCTCAAGGGCGATGGTGGGGCTGAAATCCTCAGGGTCTGACTGAGAGGGTCTCAGGATAGCTGCCCACATCACAGGCGTGGGCCTCCTGCAGTCAGGGCAGTGAGTGTGACAGCTGCCACACACCCGAGTGCAGGGCACTGTGACTACATGTGGCTTGTGGCCATGATATTCCCAGGAGCACCCTGTGCTTGGGACACTTACATGTATCACACCTTCCCAGAGCATGTTACCTGAGGCCTCTTATTGCAGTGGTTCTCCACTGGAGGCTCGTATGTATGCATGCACGTGCGCGCACACACACACACACACACACCCCTACTCTAGCAGTCATTTGACAATATCTGGAGACATTTTTGATTTTCAGACAAAAATATCCAGGAGAAGGTGGGGGTGGGCGTCAAGTGGGCAGAGGCCAGGGCTGCTGCTCAACACCCTACAGTGCACGGTCTACAGCAAAGGACAATCTGGCCCTGAATATCAGTGGTATCGCTATGAGAAATCCTGTTTTTTTGTGACAAGTTTTCTTTCCCTAAGAAGACCTTAAATTCTATTTATTCCTTCTTCATTCTGCCCCGCTGGCCTCCAGCACAGAGGCAGGTTCCTGGCATCTTGTGTGTTCTGCTGAAGTGCATGGTAGGTGTTAGAGCATTAGAGCACATCTGTGTTTCTGAGTAAGATGTGCAGAGGGCAGAGGTATCACTTGCACCTGTGCCCTGTGGCTTCGGGATCCGGGCCACCACGCTGCCTGGCGCTCCTTGCTTTTGGCCAGTTAACCTCTGTCTTCCTTTCTCTGTATTCCCTTTCCTTAAAGATAGTTGTGATGATTAAAAAAATAATGTATGGCAAGTTCTCGGAATGTGTAAATACTCGACAGATATCAATTTCCTCCCTGCTCTAAATACACCCCCGAGGTGAGGTGGGTTTCTTGTTGGAGAGGAAGTTTGGAAGGCTCTTCAGATTTATTTTAAGGAGCACTTGGGTAAATACCTCCCATATTTGGTTAAAAAGGAAAGCAAGAAAGGAACTTAGTAAAAGAAGTCAGATCAGGAGGAAAAGATTGGCATGATACGAGTGGAAAAAGGAAAAACTCAGGGAATACCACTCTTCTTCTAAGGTCGTGTATCCAATTTGATGCTTTTCTTCTACACCTAAATCTTCCAGGAACCTCTTGGTTGAAAGACTATATTAAGCACAAGACTTTTTTTTTTTTTTTTTAAACTAGATCCAAGATGTTTTCAGCTATAAAAGGCTAACCGAAACCATTATTTGAAATCCTCTGAAAGGCTTAAGGGAGTTCTGAAGATAGAGTGAGTGAATAGAACAAATAACGTTTCTGCCAACCCAAGGACCAAAGGCTGCCGGCCACCCCACGGGATGGGGCCTGCCTGGCTCGCAGCACTCCTTCTGGCCATTGTCCCCTCTGATTGAACCAGGCTCTCAATAGAACAAGGGCCATAAATGAGGCTGTCCTAGGCTAGCAGAAAAGCCCATCAAAAATGACCTTGTCTACTTGGGGGAGACCGTTTTGAATTACAAACGAAGTTGGAACCTAACATATTGAGTAATGATTATATGTATAGTACCTGTCCCAAGTCAGGTGACCTGAATCTCATACATGGAGATGAGCCCCAAAGTCCCATCTGCTCTCTCTTCTCGGAGAGACAGGGCTTGCACACACCTGGCCATGTGCTTGAATTAACCTAGATGTCACTCAAGTACATTTCTGGTCATGTTCAGTGGCATTTCAGATTTGGGGGCTGCCTTGACAGTGACTGCATGTAATTTGTTTACCGTCTACCTGGAGAAGCTGCACCTTTGCAGGGGGCACTGCAGCCCCAACCTGGGGGGAGGGTCCCACTGGGTGCAGAAGCAGGAGGGGCCAGGACATCAGCCAGAGCTTGTCTGCTAACCTTGGTCCCAAGACCATCTCAGGCTGTGGAAAGAATCAATTTCTTTTCCTCATTCTGTCTTTTGTGTTTGTTCCCTTCCAGAAAGCACCATATTTCACTTGATAAAAGGTAGCATTCTGCTTTGGTGGTCTTATTTTCCAAAGTACACATTAGGCCGTGTGTTCTAATGCTTTTTGTGCTGTTTTATGTTTGAAGCAGTTTAAACAATTAGGATACTGAAATACTCAAAATTCTGCATCATTTTTGCTTTTTGTAAAGAGTATCAAGACATTCCAGTTGTTCTAAGCACTGCTGGATAAAATAAAATTCTAGTCAGCCTGAAGAACTTGGGCTATTTCTTGGGATGTATAAAGGCACTTGGCCTTCACTATTACACATTGCCTCATTGCTGATAGATTTTTCACAAATGGATCAACTCTCAGAGAAAAGAATGTGGAATATGCAAGGAACTTTTGTTACCTTGGCTTGATTTTTTAGAAATCAAATTTTAAAGCGTTTAGCTTCAAAAGCTTTCTTTTTCATCTATTTGTAAACATATAGGTTGTTTTTTAAAGAAAGTAATTAGTGTTTCTTTTTGCTTTTTTCTTTTTATAGAGTTTCAATTGATAGAATCTTAACTTTTTTTTTTTTTTTTGTCTTTTTAGGGCCACACCAGTGGCGTATGGAGGTTCCCAGGCTAGGGGTCTAATCAGAGCTATTGCCACTGGTCTACACCACAGCCACAGCCACACCAGATCCAAGCCTCGCTCGTCTTCGACCTACACCACTGCTCACCAGCAACGCTGGATCTTTAACCCACTGAGCGAGGCCAGGGATCTAACCCACAACCTCATGGTTCCTAGTCGGATTTGCTTCTACTGTGCCACGATGGGAACTCCAGAATCTTAACATTTTTTATAATCCCTAATTTTTTTTCTTTTTTCGGCCGCACAGTGACATGGAAGTCCCCAGGCCAGGAACTGAACCGAAGACACCAACTGCAACCTACACCACAGCTGTAGCAGTGCTGGATCTTTTACCTGCTGTACCACAGTGGGAACTCCAGCTTCTAATTTTAAAGATATACTCCAAATTTATAGCACTAACTTATTTTACTATTTTTATAACTGAAAAATGTTCTGGCTCCTTTGTCCTTTTTTCTAAGTGTGTAAGTAATATAATAAATTTACACCATCCTTATATTCCTAGCACCAAGAACAGCACCTACTATATAGAGCAGATACTCGGTAAATATTTGCTGCATGAAACAATTAATTATGGAGAATTTGAAAACAGAAGGAAAAAAACAACTGATTTATTCCTTTAACATAAGTACTGGCAGTTATGGTTTATTCTATTCCAGTCTTCCAAGATACCTGAGTCTGATTTTTAATGTAATTATTGTGAAGGCACAAACATCTATTCTGCCTTTTCAAACTTAATAACATATGTTGGTCATTTTACCAGTTTTCTCTTATTTTCATAACCTATCATTTTTATTGGCTGCATAACATGACATTAGAACATACATGATTTAGTTGACCATTCTCCCAGTGTTCAATAAGTAGGTTGCTTCTGTTTTATTTTTAATCTTTACAAAGAAACCAAACTGAAACCTTTCTTTATGTAGGGTGGGCTTTTGTTTTGTTTTGTTTTGTTTCTCTTTGAATTATTCCCTTATGGTAATATTCCAGGAGATTATAGATCAAAGAATATGAGCATTTTTTTTAATGATTCTTGATGCAGACAGTTACAAATAGCTTTTCAGGAAAGTTCCCTCAGTTTACTTTGCCTCTAGTGAAGTAAGAGCAAACCATTTTTCATAGAAACAGTGCTAACATTGGCATTTATCATTAATATATTTCTTTGCTAATTTGAAACATACAAATAGTTACTTCATTGTTTTCATTTGCATTTCTTTATTAGCAAGTATTAAGAGCCAAGTGTTTTTCCATCTACTAATTAAATTTCCTCTTTTGTGAATTGTCTATTCTGGTCCCTTCCTCATTTATAGGTGGTTCTTAATGTAGATTTTTTTTATAGTAATGTATTAATTTCTTGTCATTTGGAATATTTTAAAACTGACTCTTTTATTACTTTTTA
This sequence comes from Phacochoerus africanus, assembly GCF_016906955.1. Lineage (NCBI taxonomy): Eukaryota > Metazoa > Chordata > Mammalia > Artiodactyla > Suidae > Phacochoerus > Phacochoerus africanus. Next base: position 46,315,899 of record NC_062558.1, read on the forward strand.
AAAAAAATCTCTCTTGGAAAGCAAAAGTTTAGAGTTTTTACAGTCATCACTCCTTCATGATGTGTTCTTTGACTTATAAGCTTGTTTTCTTCCCTACCTTGCAAGCTTAAAATCTTTTTGGCCTTTTCTGCTTTTTCTTTTAATATATTACATCTTTAAAGTATTCAGGGAGTTCCAGTTGTGGCTCAGTGGTAACAAACCCAACTAGTATCCGTGAAGACACGGGTTCAATCTCTGGCCTTGCTCAGTGGGTTAAGGATCCAGTGTTGCCATGAGCTATGGTGTAGGTTGCAGATGTGGCTCGGATCCCACGTTGCTATGGCTGTGGTGTAGGCCAGTAACTACAGCTCTGACTTGACCCCTAGCCTAGGAACTTCCATATGCTGCAACTCTTAAACAACAACAAAAAATTATTCAGAATTAATTTTGATATGTGATATCAGGGAGTGGCTAAATAGCATCTCTTTCTCCAGGTTGTCAATTTTCCGTGTTTTCCTCCTTTAAAAAAAAATAGCATATTGGAGTTCCCGTCATGGCTCAGTGGTCAACGAATCTGACTAGCATCCATGAGGATGCAGGTTCAATCCCTGGACCTTGCTCAGTGGGTTAAGGATCTGGTGTGGCTATGAGCTATAGTGTAGGTTGCAGACAAGACTTAGACCCTGCATTGCTGTGGCTATGGCATAGGCCAGCAGCTACAGCTCCATTTCAACCCCTAGCCTGGGAATCTCCATATGCTGCAGATGTGGCCCTAAAAAGCCAAAAAAATAACTAACTACATAACTAAATAATATATTCTGTTCTATTGAATTCTATAGTAGAATCATATCCTGTATTATCTGCTGTCAAATTTTGTATCTCTTTTGGGGCCAGTACCAGGCTGTTTTGATTATTGTTGTTACAGAACTTATTTCCAGAGTTAAATGAAATATGCTCACAAACACATTTTAAAGAATTAATTCATCAGCAAATCAACAAAGCAAATGCCTCTTTTGCTCTTCTTTGGATCAGGAATCCTAATTAATCCTCATTCTCTCCCACTGAATAACTATATCATAGCCCTACCCCAGCTCTGTCAGCATGGAAAGTTGCTTTCAGAATCTATGTTCATTATCGTAATTGCCGTATTCAAGTTTCACTCCATTCCAGCAAGCACACATAATTTTTATTAGGAAATGTTTACTGTGGTTAAAACCAACTACGAGGCCTATTTCAGCTTAAGGTTACCCGAGATCATTTTACCACCCAAACTTTTCTAACCATTTCTGTCCTAGAAATATGTTTTTAGATGATTGGAGTTTATATAAAAATGACTGATCATATTGTTCCCACATGAAGCCTTCTTCATTTTAAGTATACAGTGGTTTTTAGTATATTCATAGAATTATACAACTATCACCTGCAATCAATATTTGTATTTTCATCTTCTTTATATATTATAGATACAAGTCCCTTATCAGAAGTTTGAACATTTTCATCAACCCAAAAAGAAACCCATCACCATTGAGCTGTCATCTCCTTTCCATTCTGGACATCCCAGATATGTGGAATCATAGAGTATGTGGTCTTTGGTATCTGTTTCTATGTGCTTTTAGCATGGTGTTTTCAAGGTTCATGGATATCGCAGCAAGCATCAGTATGTTATTTCTTTTTGTTGCCAAATAATATTTCATTGTGTGTTTATTGCTTGTTTATTTATCAGTCGATGGACATTTAAGTTTTTTCCACTTTTTGGTTGCTAAGAATAATGCTCCTGTAAACATTTGTGTAGAAGATTTTGATGTAGGTGTAGGTTTTCATTTTTCTTGGGCAAATAACTAAGAGTGGAATTGCTGGGTCACATGGTAACTCTATTTAACCTTTGAGGAACCTTCCACCAGACTGACCACACATTCTTCATACTGCCAGCAGTGTCTGGTTTCTCCACAACCTAGCCAACATTTGTTATAATCTGTCTTTTTGATTATAGCCATCCTAGTGCATATGAAGTGGTATTTCATTGTGGTTTTGATTTGCATTTCCCTGACAGCTAATAATGTTGAGCATCTTTTCATGTGTAGTTTGTATTTCTTCTTTGGAGAAATATCTATTCAGATGCTTTGCCCATTTTTGATTGGTAATATATCTTTTTTGTTATTGAATCATAAGCGTTCTTCATATGTCTGTGATACATGTCCTTTATCGGATATATGATTTGCCAATATTCTCTCCCATTCTGTGTGTTTTCTTTCACTTTCTTGATAGTGTCCTTTGAAGCATAAAAGTTTAAATTTCAGCAGAATCCAGTTGATCTTTTTTTTTTTTGGTGTCCTATCTAAGAAACCATTGAAAAGTTCATTCTTTCACTGAGACCCACTAGTTGTCTTTACTGTGGTATTTTACATGATCATCTATATAAGGCCCTTCTGGGATTCATAATAAAGAATTCATGAGGGCCACTAAGCACTGGTCTGTCTTCATCGACAGCCCTTGCCATGAGCTACCTCTCCGCTTCCTTGACTTCCCCCAGAACACCTGAGCCACAGCTGTCTCCACGTGTCCTACAGCTGGAGGCTGGTAGAACTTGAGGTGTACCTACCATCAGGAGACCTGCAGTTCCAGCTCAGTAGCTGAAAGTTTGGGTTAAAGACAGAAAGGCAGCAGGGCTATTGCCCAGCCTTCTCCTGTTTTTAGACGATGATGGTCCTGGAAGAGACTGGCCTGCCGCTTCCTAGAATTCCAGCAAATGCCCAAGAGTGCAGGTGCTCCTGCCAACCAGCCCTGGGACCCAGTTTCTTTTGGGCATAAGGTTATCTTCTGTCAGGTTTAAGTAGGGAAGACAAGGCAGCTTATCAAAATGTAAAAGCAGTGCTGATTTTGAAATACTGCAGAAAGGACGTAGGCGAGTGACAGCTGTTAGTAAGGCTCCCACCTCCGCAGGGCTTTTAGAGCTTTTGAATAGCTCAAAGGTCCCATTTTAGAGTGTTCAAGTTCTTGACATGTTTCCAAAATAATTTTTCTCCCAAAGGCTTGCTGACGAGCAGCAGACTGAAAATAGTTCTTCTAACTGATGGCCAGGCCCTTGTTCTGAGAAGACTTCAGGGTTAAGGATCACTGACCAGGAGCAGCACTGAAAGGCAGCATGGGGACCTTCTGTTGACGTCTAGCCATAAGCTACAGCCTGTCTGGAAGGCCTGACTTAAGGCCACTCAGCCTTGCCAAGTGTGTGCTTCAGAAAGCTCCTGGCAGAAACAGGGGCTGACAGGTGCACATGGCAAAGGGGGAGATGATTGTGCAGTGGCTTCACACTTGCTAGACTTGAGACTCTTTTCCCATGTTCTTTTTTTGTCTTTTTAAGGACATACCCGAGTCATATGGAAGTTCCCATGCTAGGGGTCGAATCAGAACTACAGCTGCTGGCCTGCACCACAGCCATAGCAATGCTGGATCTGAGCCATGTCTGCAACCTACACCAGAGCTCAGGGCAATGCCAGATCCTTAACCTACTGAGTGAGGCCAGGGATGGAACCCCTGTCTTTGTGGATAGTAGTCAGCTTCATTAACCGCTGAGGCACAATGGGAGCTCCTCTTTTCCCAAGTTCTTTTTCATGATGCCAGAAACACCGAGAAAACAAACAAACAAAAAAAATTGCAGTTATTTCTGGGTCATTTCTAGCACCTGAAATTCATCTAAGACCCTGTGAGTGCAGTTTGTTGTTCTTTTTCCTATTATAGTCTCCATTTCCTCTGCTGATATTACAGTGCAGTTGGCTTTTGTATCGTGACTGTGTTAGATAGATGGATGGATGGATGAATAGATGGATGCAATTGGCTACCACACAGAATGTTTACTTGAATTGGAAATGGACTTGTCCCTGAAGTCAAAATAGAATTGGTTTGTTTTGCAAAAGGATTACTCGTAGAACTGTTTGCAACTGTCCACACTGCCCTGCAAACCAAACCCCTGCCCCCCTCCCCCCGCAAAAAGACAAATGCAATGTACACCTCTCTCTTAATCACTATGGCATGTTATGAAAGTGGCATTATATAAAGCTGCATCTCTTACCAGGCCCCCACCCTCTTTATCCCTCTGTGCCATTGTCATCTCTTCTTAAGTTGGGCTGTCTTCTGTGAGAGAAAATAAGAAAATTGCCTGTTTTAGGCATTGCAGGTGTGTTTCAGAGATTTAGAGTTAAGAAGTCAAGTAAATATTTTGGCAGCCCAACAAAGGTAAGAAAGGGAGAATGCACCTAATGGGCTTTTCAAATTACAGGCCTGTCCAAACACTGCCTTCCTCAAGAGCCGCTGGTCGGGGGCTGGAGTGTTGCTGCTTGGCGGCGGCAGCACGGCCCGGCTGAGAAGTGGGCTCACTTCTCTCACTGGCCCTGGCGTGGTGCCCAATCGGACGCTGTTGGACTTTGATTTAGTCCAACCCAAGAGAAAAGATACTCATCAGTAAGGGCGAGATCTTTCCTCCTTAACAGATTCTAATCACATCACTTCCTCTTCCTTGCTGAAAAAAAAAAAAATCCCAGATAGCCTTTTCTCTCCTTTTAAATTGGAACCCTGAAGAGATGGAGCATAGCATCTCAGGTAACCTTTTCAGTGTAACCTCATCTGTCTGAAGGGTTGGGAGGCCAACAGCTAGGAAAGACGACCTGGAAGCAGCATGTGTTGGGGGGGCTGGGATCTAAGCAACCAGGTGCACCACGCACGCCCGTCAAGGTGGCTTCTGGACAGCCTGGTTGACAAACAGAGGCACCCCACAAGGAGGTTGCTGTGACCTGCTAGTGGTGTGTCTCCTCCATTCAAGCTATGCTTTGTGTCTCTTCTGACAGAGCGGCAGACATAAAAGCGGCCTCTCTTCCTTGCCCTCCCCCAGTGGCTTCCACTGGATCACCTTGGCAGGGCCTCATCCGAGGAGGGCAGGCAGGAGGGTGGTGGCTGCACTGGCGGCTCCTTTGATCACCTCCCTCCCAGTTCCAGGCCCCACTGCCAGCAGGCCAGCCAAAGGCCCGGCTCTACTGATCTGATGAGGTGCTGAATAGGACCTGAGGGGCAGTGACAGGAGCGAAAAGAAAGCCTTGGGAATGAAAAGGAAACCCCGTGAACCTGCTTGGCTTCATTGGCCAGATTTTCCTACCAGGGAGCCGTTTGGTTCCTGCCAGCCCCACTGCTTGCCCCTCACCCGGCCCCTCCTGCCTCTGCTTTTCAGACCCAGTGTGCGTTTTGTGTTTGAATCACGCTGCCCTCCCTGGTTCTCAGGCTGGGAACCCACTGCGCCTGTTTCCATGGTCACTGGGAAGCGCTCAGCGCCATGTGCTTCAAAGGGAACCTTTCCCCTCCCGGCGCTCGCGCTGCCTGCCCCAGGCGGCCGCACAATGAGCTCCTCCGAGCCAGGCCTCTGACCCTCGCTTGCCTCTGCTGAGTGAGGCTGTGCAGCCTCACAGACATAGCCTCAGCAGAGAGTGTGGATGTGCCCTGAGCAGGCTAGTGTCTGTGTACGCCTGTCTCACGTGACCCTGCTCGATTTGGTGGGGATGTAGAGATCCCAGGTTAATGGAAGTTTGGGAGCCTTTCTGAAATTGAAGAAAAGAACAAAAGCCTCAGCCCCTAAAAATAGGAGAAGAGGTGGCCTCATTTGAGGTAGGAGAGGGGAAGGAAGAGGAGACTTGGACTGAGGAGAGTTGTGGGCGGCCACGTGGGGCTTTCTCTGCTAGACCTCTGTCTTTGGGGTCAGCAGAGAAGGAAATCAAAGCAGGTGGTACTGTCTTCCTGTCCCCAGAGCCGTTGGCAAAAGTGGTATGACTTACCCCTCCAGGACCACAGATGCCTGAGCAGCCACACACACCCCACCCAGGGTTCGGCTGTTGTCTTTGCTTGTTTGTTGAATAGTGCAGAAGAGTGAAGCCTCACATTGACTGGATGCAGAATCAGTGTGAGGGACCTGGTGTGTGTGTGGGGGGGGGGGTGCTGCTGCACCGTGACCTGGAATTAAAGGGTGCCTGTCCTCTGAGAGCTCACCTTGCAGATGTCAAGCCTGCCCCCCTTACTTAGAGCTCAAGATGTAAATTTCTGCCATGAGCTTATTACTAAATTGGATCTTTCTCTAGCTATTAATTTGTTGCTGATCTTTAACTTTTATAATATTTCGGTCATATCATACCTCCTCTTTTTCTTTTCCTCACTGGTCCCTTCTATAAAAACTATTTCCTTTTTTTTGTACAAAAATATCTTGAAATGGTTCCTCTCTCATTTGTGTGCCTAGATGTGGAGGAAGGACATATGAGGATGGCATAAGTTCTCTGCACAAAAATGTCCTGTTTGGTGGGCAGAATATGTGCTCCAGATTGTGTTCTTCTTAGTGGAGCAGAGACCTAGAGCTATTCAGAGTCTGGCTCAGACCCCATGGCTGTAGAATCTAGGGATGGCTTCTGGAGCTCATGTGCACGCTCCTGGAGGTGACAGCTTCCCTCATTCCAGGTTCTGAGCCAACTCTCTTGAGATTCTTTATCTACATTGACATGCAGAAATGAATGGTGGTTTGTTTGTTTGTTTGTTTGTTTGTTTCGTTTTTTTTAAATAGTGGTGTGATCGGTTCTTTTTAGGTGTCAGGCAAGTGTCTTGAAGAAACTAGGAAAGAGAGTTCTTGATTCATTTGAACCTTTCTCCCCGATATCATGCCTGTCTAACTTGGATATAGCACTTCCGGGCTGAATGAATGAGCGCGTTCCCTTTCTGTGTGTTCTCAGGACAGAGCTAATGGGGATGGGCATGGGATGGCAGGTGGAGCGTGCACTGGTCATGGCTCTTGACTTAAATTTAGCGTTTCTTCAGAAGAAGGTTATTGGTTTTTTACCAGTTACACCAATGACTATCCTTTTCAGCAGCTTTAATAGAAGGATTAGGCAAGTTGGATGTCTCTCACCACTCACTTGAAATGGATTCTTCATTTCAGTTCCTTTGTTTGTCCAAGTTCTGTGACTGTAATAATCTCGGGAGCCAATTAATCTTTTTTGTTACCGAGAAGATTTATTCAGTTATTAGGCGAGGGTTTATAATTTAAGGTGTAGATGTGTGCAGCATGTTAAATTTGCCTGATGTCTCAGAACTGCAGTTACCCAAACCCTTTTTTGCCCTAGTTGCCCTGGTCCCTTGATTTTCAGCAGGTAGCTTCAGGGTGTCTGCAGTGCTCCAGCCACCTTTAGGTACCACCAGGCTGTCACAGGGAGAGAATCAGAACAGACTCCTTTAGGTCCTTGCTTACACATTGCTTTCTCTTAAAAGTCTTCTGGACCAGCAGTGTGTTAGCAAGGGAAAGCTTCACAAAAGAGGTGAGACTGAACTTTCCAGAATAGATGGGTTTGGGGTAAGAAAAGGATGCAAGAGGACAATCCAGGAGTGGGCCAGCAGGAGTAGAGACAACCCCAGGTGGGTCAGAAAGATCAACTTGACTGGGCCTCATGGTTTTAGGAGACAGAAGATTGATCCCCTTGTAGGGAAGGCATTTCCAGGAAGTGTGTCAGAGGCAGAAGAGGAGCATGCAGTGGAGGGGAGGGGTGTGGGTTCCCAACAGAGGGAACCAGGGTGTGCTTAGGCCTAGAAATAGATTCCTAGTTTGGACATTTCTATGATAGTGCTATAAATTGCTGTTCTATGGCAATTTAAGTAAAAGAGAAGAATAAAACCTAATGTATCAAAGGCCTTAAAATGTAAAATCCAGGAGTTCCCGTTGTGGCGCAGTGGAAACAAATCCAACTAGGAACCATGAGGTGGGTTTGATCCCTGGCCTTGCTCAGTGGGTTAAGGATCCGGCATTGCCATGAGCTGTGGTGTAGGTCACAGATGCAGCTGGGATCCCACGTTGCTGTGGCTCAGGCGTAGACCGGCAGCAGTAGCTCGATTAGACCCCTAGCCTGGGAACCTCCATATGCCGCCAGTGCAGCCCTAGAAAAAGACAAAAAAAAATAGTAAAATCCAAGAGAATTTATACATAACTGAGCTAAAGTGGTACTTGGCAGAACCTGCCCAGCCAACACACAAACAGGGCTCTATCTTCCCTTCCCTGTGGCTCAAATTCTTTCTACCCTGAATCTTCTCTCTCTTTACAAATTGTGGTTTTGTGTGTGTGTGTATAATCATATATATTATTGATGTTATTATATATATATAAAAAACATTGAGTTACCATTTTAAGCATTCTCAAGTGTACGATTCTATAGCATTAAGTATATTCACATTTTGTGCAACCATTATCACCACTACCCATCTCCAGAACTTTTTCATTTTGTCCAATCTAAACTCCATACTGGGAGTTCTCTGATGGCCCAGTGGGTTAAGGCTCTTGTGCTTTTGCTACTGTGTGGCTCAGATTTGATCCCTGTCCTGGGAACTTCCACATGCTGCCAGTGTAGAAGAAGGGGGGAAAAGGGGGGGGGGCAAGAGAACCTGAAATAAATGTTGAAAAAAATAAATAAATAAATAAGCCCCCTACTCATTAGGTGCTAACTCCCCATTCATCCCTCTCCTCAGCCCCTGGCAGGTACCTCATGTAAGTGGAACTAATATAATATAACTGTCCTTTTAAATGCTTTTTATTTAGCATAGTGTCTTCAAGCTTCATCCATGTTGTAGCAGGTGTGTGTGCATATACCACATTTGTTTATACATCCATCCCTCAATGGACATTTGGGTTATTTCCAGTTTGGCTATTGTGAATAATGTTACTATGAACACGGATATACAAATGTCTCTTCAAGATCCTTGGAGTTACCGTTGTGGCCCAGTGGTTAACGAATCTGACTAGGAACCTTGAGGTTGCGGGTTCGATCCCTGGCCTTGCTCAGTGGGTTAAGGATCTGGCATTGCTGTGAGCTGGGGTGTAGGTCGCAGACGTGGCTCGGATCCTGCGTTGCTGTGGCTGCAGTGGAGGCCGATGGTTACAGCTCCAATTTGACCCCTAGCCTGGGAACCTCCATGTGCCATGGGAGCAGCTCTAGAAAAGGCAAAAAGACAAAAAAAAAGGCACTTTGGGGTATATAGCCAGAAATGGAATTGCTGGATCATGTGGTAATTCTGTACTTATCCGTTGTCCACAACAGTTGCACCATTTTTCATTCCCACCAGCGTTGTATGAAGGTTTGGTTTCTCCACATCCTAGCAACACTTCTTCTTTTCTTCTTTGTTTTATGTCATAGCTATCTTAAGGAATGGGTATGAGATGGCTTTTCATTGTGATTTTGATTGGCATTTTCCTAATGATTAGTGATGTTGAGCATCTTTTCATGTGCTTATTATTTGTATATCTGCTTTGGAGAAGGACCATTCAAGACCTTTGCCCCCCTTTTTTTTTGTCTTTTTTGTCCTTTTTAGGGCCGCACCTGCGGCATGTGGAGGTTCCAGGCTAAGGGTCTAATCGGAGCTGTTGCTGCCACCTACGCCAGAGCCACAGCAATGCCAGATCCAAGCCCTGTCTGCGACCTACACCACAGCTCACGGCAACACCGGATCCTTAACCCACTGATCAAGGCCAGGGATTGAACCTGCATCCTCATGGTTCCTAGTCGGATTCATTTTTGCTGCACCACAGTGGGAACTCCATTTGCCCATTTTTTAATTCAGTTGAAATCCAAGTTTTCTCTTTTTTTTTCATTCTTGTCCTACATTTTTGGTTTCTCCTCTTGCTCTTTTGCGCTTGCTCCTTAATTCATCTTCAGCTAACATTTTCTTACACATAGAAAATTATGCAAGTGTTTCTTACTTCTCAGTCTTGGTTTAGAATTTACTATTGTCTTAAGAATTCCAGAAAGGAAGAGAAATTTTGCTTCCTTGGCCAGGCTTTCAGGGACTCGATATGTTGGAAGATGAGCTGTTGTGGACACAAAGAATGATAAGGAACTGCACAGAAAGTTCCGAGGCTGTTCCTTGGCTGGCCGCAGGGGTCCAGCAAGCTGGCTACACTCTTCTGTGGTCCACGTCTTGCAAATGGGGAGCTCCTGTCTGCCTCCATGGCCAGCTGCCACCAGCCCCACGGTGTGAATGGCAAGGAAGTGGGGGCTGGCGGCTGGCTGGGCTCCAGGATGTAGCCTTTGCTGGCGGAGAACCAAGGCGGAGGGGAAAAACACTCTTGTGTATGAGAGAAATAATGCTAGTTCCCAAACCTGTAATTCTCAAGTTAAAAAAAAAAAAAAAAAGTTTTTTTTTCAACCAAACTGTGCTTTTATCTTTGGATTTTGAATGGGAGATTGTTCACACAGTTAAGCTGGCTGCAGAAGCCAGGCCAGTTAAAACAATATGCAGGCAGCTCCTCCAAGTAACCAGAAACTGTTGGCTCAAAGGAGCCCGAACTGAGGAACCAACCTGCTGGGAGACGTTTTCCAAGTAACTCCAAGCAACGACCTGAATGTAAATTCTCCTGCTGGGGAATGGCACTTTGGCAAATGAAGACCCTAATTAGAGATGGAAGGGTTTCTATTTTGTTTTTCTTTAATCCTTACCCTCGGGCCTTTGCAGGGCCGCCATGTCTCTGCTTGTGTGCAAAGAAATTTCCAGCTTCTCTTTGTAACAAGATCCTCTTTGGGGAAAGAAGCAACAAGCTGACAATGTGGGCCCACCACAGCCAGGGGACCCCGCCACCAGCCTAACCCAAAACAAAGAGTTTGGTCTGGGCCAAGAGCTGGGTCACCTGGATTGGCCGGTCGTTTGAAGTTGGTGGCCAAGTTGGGTCTCAGGCTGTCCCCCGCCCCACAAGTTGCTCAAATCCATGCTTAGCCTGCAAGCAAACTTTCTTAGGTCCCAAAAGAGAGCAGAGTATGAACAAAATGCAAAGCGGTGAGGGAGAACTGCAGCACTGGGGCGACAAGGCCAAAGTCGAACTGGAAACACAAAGTGGGACCCTCTTATGTCTTCAGCCTTCACATGAGTCTTTGCTGTTTGGCCTGAGCTGTGAAGCAGAGGGGCTATGCTCCTTTTCAGACCGACCACCCTTATTATAGTTCTCAAATATCCAAAAGTATCACATCCATAGGGAATCCACACATACCAGTTTTGCTGAGTTGTGGGCACATCGTTGACTTGTTCAGTACCCTTAGGGGCTAGAACAGATGAACCTGCTCGTTTTTATCCCTTTGTCCTAAAAAGCCAAATGAGCAGTGTTCTCTGGGCCCAAAGTATCAGGCTGTTGGTAAATTATAGAACCAATTTTAGACAATATGCATAATTAAAATGAGTGCGAGTGACATGTCTTCATAGCTGTCCTTTAAGACACCCATCTTCCTTCACATTGGTAAGTATGGGAAGAGCACACGAGAACTTTGGGTGCCTGTATTTTATGCAGTACTGAGGGTGTGAACTTATTTGTCATTAAGCTCACTACTTCATACAGGATGCTTGTGCCTGAATGACCTAAAAAGCCTATAAGGGGAAATTACACATTTTGGAGTCAAGCTATAGAAAGACCCTTCTCCTGAGCAGCTGTTCCATGCTGAGCCTCTTGCTGGGCTCTGTCCAGATAGTCTCCTTGACTGGTCATAGCTCCCCAAGCCCAGTTGATACCTGACTCTGCTTTTTAGGGCCTCACCCGTGGCATATAGAAGTTCCAGGCTAGGGGTCGAATCAGAGCTGCAGCTGCTGGCCACAGCAACTTGCGACCCGAGCCATGTCTTCGACCTACATCGCAGCTCCCATCAGCACCGGACACTTAACCCACTGAGTGAGGCAAGAGATCGACCCACATCCTCATGGATACTAGTCAGTTTCTTAACCCACTGAACCACAACGGGAACTCCTTGATATCTGACTTTAAGGTAAATACATTAAGCTCAGGGAGGAGACTTCTCTGTAGCCACCACACAAAGTGGCTCTGTCCAGGCCCCATGTTAACTCCAGACCTCTCTTTAGGCCACCTCAGCTCTTCTTTGACCGTTAGTCCTGTCCTTTGAATTAAAAGTTGAACCTACAATGATTCTTCCGCCTGTGCATGTGTAATAGGACAGAGCAACAGATTCCTGACCAAGAGTCCATACCCCCATGGGGAGGAGCCCAGGGCTGCTCCCCACTCCTGCTGAGTGCCACTCCAGCAGATGTGTCTGCTGCATTTATTTCCCAGACGTCCACCACTTGCTCAGACTGTCTAAAGTTGGGTTTCAGGGACTCCCAAGATGGTTCTTTTCAGCTCTACACTTGTGGTTCGGCTGCTGCAACTTGTTCACTGCCTGATAGATGATGACTGTGAAGAGGGTCCCTTTGGTGCGAGCTATCTCTGTCCCATCTTCTTATTCTTGGTTTCATTTTCAGTGGGGCTTGCAGAAACTACTTAGTTATTGGGAAACATCCAGAAATAAAAAGACAGCTAAGTTTTTAGAGATCACGTGGATCCTTTTGAAAAAATAAGACAAAAGAAAACCTTACCATTAAGCCCTCGATTTCTTCTGTTGCTCTTTGGAAAGTGCAGTACTTAAATGACAGAACATGGGAGGAATTTTATCCTCATTGTAGAAAATCTCTGCCAATTTAAAGCTGTATCAGACTGAAAGGAGGGGGATACAGTTGTTTGCATGTCAACCTGTCCCTAATGAGCAGCTTAAGTTATTGTTAAACTTGTGGGTTCAGCAAAGGACTCATGTGTCAGAAACCAAGCTCTGTCACAGGTTTTTAAATTGTGAGTGTAGGCCATAAGCATGATGACATGAAGAGAGTTGACCAAGACTAGATTTACGGCAATGATGCTTCACTCTATGTGGGGTGGGCCTGGGTTAGAATGGGTCCCACTCTCTAACATAAGCAGCCAAAGGCATCACAGAATATTGATGGTGGTTTTCTCAGAACAGCCTCACATTGTTAATCATGTTAAAATGTCTCCATGCTCAGAAAAAACAGAACAGGAGTTCCCTGGTGGCTCAGTGTCTTCAAGGACTGGGCATAGTCATAGCAGCAGCTCAGTTCGCTGCTATGGCTCAAGTTCTATCCCTGGCCTGGGAACTTGTGCATACCATGAGCACAGCCAAACAAAACAAACAGTGCAGAGGTCTTCATAGTCTTGATATTGTTCACTAAATATCATTCCCCTGTGTTTTTATTCTCGCCCTGGTGATTTCCACGTTGTCATATAGACATCCGAGTGCCGAGATGACACCGAGGATCCTCGCCAAAATCTTGGCCCTAGAGGAAGAACTGAGAAATGTCACTCCAATTACCACTCTTGTTCTTGCTTTGTGCCCCTCCCGCTTTTTTGTTTTTGTGTTTTTTTTTAACAAGGCTATTAACAGTAGAGCATCTTTGCTATTAGTCATCTAAAGTCATTTGTTAATGCCCCACATGCCCTCAGCAGTCTGTCTGTCCCCACCCCCACCCCTGTAGCAGGAGCTCAGCGGCCTGCTTGAGCTATAAGGCAGGCTTGAGTGATGTGACTTCCCATGTCTGTGGGGTCCCTGAACCAAGGGGAGTTCAGCAGGGGCTAGCGTGAGGACAAGAGCTTGCAGACCATTTTACTGCAGCCTCTCATTTGACCAGAAGCAAAGATGCCTGGAGCAGTGCAAGGATGAAAGGATGCAATGAGCTGGACACTAAGTGCATCTTTGAATTTCATTCATATGTTCATTAAGTACCTCTTATGTCCCAGGTCTTCTGGTAAACTCAACTGATATGGTAGTGACTCAGATAAGTCCCCTGCCCACGTGGGGCTCACAGGCAGTAGTAGAAGAGGTGCAGAGACCACCAACAAGCACGTGCACACACACTTAACCTGCTGAACGCAGCCCATGATGTGCCTCAATAAACGGGTTGGGGAGAAGACATCCCTCTGCACAGGCTGCCTTGAGCTGAGCCCAGAGTCAAGGTCCCCCGTCTCCTCGCATCTACCTGCCCTACAGCACATCTGCCACTCGGGGTGTGTGCTCCTGATCCCTGTGATTTCCTGTCACTTTCTCTCTGATGGCACTTTGCTACCATATATGTCCCACCTGCCAAGTAATAAAAGGAGAGCATTCAAGTCTTTCAAAAAGTTAATGGCTTATTTTAGGTTTTTGTTAAGTATTATCTGCTTGCCTATTTGGTGAAAACTGCTTTTAAACCCTCATAAAGTTATATAACGATTTGTGTGATATAAAAGGATGTTCTCTATGCAAAACCTTTATTCTAATAATTGCCTAAAACTTAACTGTGTGGGTGTAAAAAAAAAAATCAGTTTGTAGCCTAAGAAATCCAAAGTTTAGTTGAAACTTTAATCAAAACTTAATCAGATTTTGGTGTATTGCTTTGGGTTAATATCCTTCCTTCCTGACTTCTTTTCTTCTTAAAGCCACTTCCCAGAAGGGAAGAAAGGAAAGAGGGAAAAAACAAAAACAAAACAATACCCAAAACTGATTAAATTAAAGCTGGTTTGGTTGATGAGAGTTTTATCTTCTACTCTGAATTAAATAATGTTGCAAGAGGTCAACAGATCATCACTAGATGATGTCTCTGGTGCTGGCAAAGGTCGTGGTCACAGTTCATACAGAGCTTCCCAGTGCATTGACCTGTTCGCATGAAAATCTGGAGACCAGACCAACTAGGTATCCTGAGCCCATGATTAGTGCCTTAGGGAAGGGGAAGTGTTCCCTGAGAAAGATGAAGGTGTGGAGATGAGTTGTGATGAGTTAGAGAACTTTCTCTTTAGAAAAGAGTGAATGGGAAACAAGGCTTTGCCAAGGCAAGGGTGGGAGCTGTAGCAAATCAAAGGTTATCCTAGAACCCACTTCCTTTGTTCTACTAAGTAAAGTCTTGCTAACACTGAATAATTATAGTAGGAAAAGCCTGAATGAGGCCATCCTTTCACTTGTTCAATGAAGGTTAATTTAAAGGACTTAAATTCAAGGGTTAATTTAATGAGACTTGAGATAAAGCTTGAATTTAGGGATTTTTGCAAATTACCTGTTAGAGGCAATGAAAACAGCAGTGTATTTGTTCCTTAATATGCGAGTGACCAGTTAGTATTTAAGTGATTACTGATTAACCAAGGAGTTTCAAATAAGACTTTTCATATTTTGATTTAAAGAACTTGCCCCAGCTGAGAGAAAGCTGGCTTACTTTGGGGTGAGCTGTGAGCAAAGTGGGGCCGCTGTATCTCAGAGTAATGTGGCCTCAGCTGGAGAAACCCTCTCTGGTGGAGCTGCCCAGTTTTAGGGAGCGTGCCTAGTAATGCACTAGAGCTGCCTCTGCAACTCATTTTCATCCAGGAGGCCTGGAATGGGAAAGAAACAAAACACAGGCCTTGAAAGAAAGGTGGTCTGGTCCCTGTATTCTTTTTTCTTTCTTTCTTTTTATCTTATTAGGCCCACACCTGAAGCACATGGAAGTTCCCAGGCTAGGGGTCAAATTGGAGCTACAGCCACCGGCCTATGCCACACTCACAGCAACACGGGATCTGAGCTGCGTCTGTGACCTACACCACAGCTCATGGCAACACCAGATTCTTAACCCACTGAGCAGAGGCCAGGGATGGAACCTGCGTCCTCATGGATACAAGTCAGATTCTTTTTTTTTTTTTTTTCTTTTTTGCTATTTCTTGGGCCGCCCCTGCAGCATATGGAAGTTCCCAGGCTAGGGGTCGAATCGGAGCTGTAGCCACCGGCCTATGCCAGAGCCACAGCAACGCGGGATCCGAGCCGCATCTGCAACCTACACCACAGCTCACGGCAACGCCGGATCCTTAACCCACTGAGCAAGGCCAGGGACCGAACCCGCAACCTCATGGTTCCTAGTCGGGATTTGTTAACCACTGCACCACGACGGGAACTCCACAAGTCAGATTCTTAACCCGCTGAACCATAACAGAAACTCCTGGTCCCTATATTCTAGATAAACCGAGCCAGTAGTGCTTTGCCCTCACAAATGGTCTTTGGGGCAGAGCTGGTGCGTGGCAGAGTCACACCCAGCCCAGCAGAGCCTACTCCTTTATTTCCATTCCTAAAGTGGGATGTTTTCCAGGCAGAAATCTGAGGGTTTGTTGAAGGCCAAAGATGTGAGGCACTGGCCATTCAGGGTGCACTTGCATAGTGTTTTAAGTATAAATCAGGTGTCAACACTTCAGTTGGAAGATTTTAATATAAAAACCCGCCTTTCTACCTTCTCTTGAAAAATGAGAAGGTCCGGCAGTGCTGGTGCCCCCTCCCTGCTGGTCAGGGGAGACTGAGCTGTGTGGATGCTGTTCCCATCAGCGCCGGCCAGTTTGCCTCTGCCTCGGTCCCCACCATGGCAGCCTTCCCCTCACTGCAGCAGTGTAGCCCTTGTACCTGGCCCTGTGGACAGGTGAGTTTGTGATCTCCATTGGCTGATTTTAAACTGCTGGGGAAATGCCATCAGAGTTGTCTGTGGAAAGTTTAGTGAACCCAGTGTGAACACAGACCAATATTTTCTGATGGTCAAACAGTAAGTATGAAGAAGGATATGAGGTGGGTTAGATTTGCAGACATCTTTTATGCCTCTGATTTGTGTCAAGCATTGTAAGAACAATGTAGGGTGACTGTATCATGTGTCATCCACACTAGGACACTTTTGAGGATGGAAGAGGATGCTGCCATTGTTCATTATGAGGGGAAAACAGTGTAAATCAGGGCTGTCCTGGGTGTGCTAAGGGACAGCACAAAGGACCATGCTAGGCCCGTGCAACATGAAAGCAGGAAGCTTACATTCCATCAACCAGGGTGGGTGAAGTAAAGGTTTATAAGAGAGACTCACACAGAGGCTAAGGTGGTATAGAGATGGTTCTGGAAAAATTGCACAAGGCTTTACAGAGAAAGGAGGCTTCTAGGTGGGTTCTTGAGCATGAAGAGGGCTTTCAGAGGTGTAGAAGACCCAGGAGAGCCATTAAAGTAAAAAAGAATAGCCTAAATGAGGAGGTGTTTGTGTGTCTTAATTTGTGTGTCTTAATTGGGGCAACCATGTGGCAGGAACACATGGTGCTTGGGGCAGACGGTAGGAGAGGGTTTCTGGATTCACCCGATGGTAGTTCCATTAATCTGAGACAAATCATGTAGGTTTGGTGGCTGATTTTCGGTTGTGTTGAATAGAGCCCTGGAACCGAAGAAGGGGGTGGTGGTGCTGAAGGCTGGGAAGTCATCAGTGGGGAGGATGAGTTCCAAACCAAGAGTCTGAATGGGCTTGTCCGGAAAGGAAGTATAAACTAGAAAGAGAAAAGGGGCCGGCACAGAGTTTCAAGGAAAACTTGCAATAAGGGATCAGGAAGGGGGAAAGCCAATAAAACAGATCGAGGAGGAGTTGAGATTAGTGTCTGGAAATTTCCAGAGGCAAGCAGGCAGTGAGTGTGAACCATGTAAGAGTCATCAAAGGGCACTTGAATGTGTGGGAGAAAAGAGAAGCAGGCTCATGAGCACAAAGCAATGTAACAGGGTTGTGGAACTGCTCAGAGGACAACCCAGGTAAGGTGGCTCCACTTTGTTGGGCAGTCAGTTATCACAGGGGTATCCAGTAGTTTTTGCTGCATAACAGACTACCCTGAAACCCAGTATCTTAAGAACAGCAACTGTTTTCATTTGTTCATGATCCTTTGGAGCAGCTGAGCAGTTTTGGTCTGGCCCAGCTTGGCTGATCCCTATGGTCTAGTGGTGATTCTTTGGGGCCTTGCTTCAAACAGTGGACCCTCTTGACTCCTGGTCTCTCATCCAGGAGATGAACCCAGGCTCCTACACATGGCAGCCTCAGATTTCCCAGCAGGAGAAGAGGGCAAGGCACAGGCGCTTAATCAAGCCTCTGCATACATCATATTTGCTCATGAACCATTGGCCAAGCAAGTAACATGACCAAGTTCAAGGGCTACAGAAATTAATTCCACCTCTTGATGGGAGGAGCCACAAATTATTGTGGCTTTTTTTTTTTTTTTTTCCAATCTACCCTGACAGGTGTGCATTTCTTGTAACACTTGGGAAGAGGAGCTATTTGATCCTTTGAGTCAATCATATAAATCTCAATTGAGCCAGGAAGAACTGGAAGGTCACAGTGGAGCAGTTTAAATTCTCAAGACTCATCTTTTCATGGAAGTGATTATTTCAGTTCTGCTCCACATGAAAGCTAAAGATGGTTCAGGGGAAGACAGTGCCACTCGTGTTTGTGACAGCAAGCTAGAGCAATTACTGAAGCTAGTGATACATCCTGTTCCAAACTCAAGCCTGACTTCCATCTCTCACAGCTGTCCTTAATTGGTACCTTCAGTGTGCCCATACTGTGCCACTTTACACCCATGAACTGTTTGATCACCTGAATAACGTTTCAAAGTCCTATCACTGGTCCACTTCTACAAATGAGGAACCTGAGGATCAGATAGAAATGACTTTGCTCATGGGCATCTCTTTAGTAATAGAATTGGGAATTTAAAAACAAAAACAAAAAACCCTCTGGCCACTGGACTCCCAGGACTATGGGCAGCAAGTGCCCAGAGGCACAGGCACACCTCCCCCCACCCCCTCATCCTGATCATCCTAGGTCTGTGTGATGTGATCTTCTCTCCCGAATGCTGACCTGGGATCCACCTGATTCCCAGAGTCCCTGCGGGCTCCCATTGCTGAGTCAGCTTTCCCATTCATCCAGATTCATTGTGAATGAATTTGCTTTGGAATACTGAAGAAGTTTTAGATGTCAGAAGGTATTATCCTGCTCAGTCTGGATAATTTTTAAAACCAGATTTAGAATTCTCCTATATTAACTAAAATTAATAACATTCACATGAAAAAGTAATTTGTGTTATAAAAATTTTGCTTTTAGGAGTTCCTGTTGTGGCTCAGTGGGTTAAGAACCCGGCTAGTATCCATGAGGACTCTGGGTCGATCCCTGATTTTGCTCAGTGAGTTAAGGATCCGGCATTGCTGTGAGCTGTGGTATAGGTCGCAAATGTGGCTCGGATCGGTGTTTCTGTGGCTGTGGCGTAGGCCAGCAGCCATGGCTCCAATTTCATTCCTAGCCTGGGAGCTTCCATATGCCAAAGGCATGGCTCTAAAAGGGGGAAATTTTTTTTTTTTTTGCTTTTTTTTCTTTTTGGGGCTGCACCGGCAGCGTATGGAGGCTCCCAGGCTAAGTCAAATTGGAGCTGCAGCTGTGCAGCTGCCGTCCTACACCACAGCCACAGTCACACCAAATGAGCCTCAGCAGCAGCTGCATCTGCAGCCTACACCACAGTTTACGGCAACTCTGGATCCTTAACCCACTGAGCAAGGTCAGGGATCAATCCTCTGTCTTCATGGATTTGTTTCCTCTAACTAGTTATGATGGAAACTCCCCTTTTTTGCTTTTAAGCAATAAGAGCAATAATAGGAAAAGAATATTTGCAGATTCTCCCCCACCCCTTAAGTTCTTTACTGAAGTATAATAGACATGTAATAAATAAAAAGCACATAATATAGTATAATTTGATAAGTTTTGACCTAGACACATACACACGTTCATCCATGAAACCATTACCACAATCAAGATAACGAACTTTCCATCACTACATGCCCCGTTGAAGCCCTTCCCTCCGCCTTCTGTCTCTGTCCCTTGCCAGTCCCCAGACAGCCATTATCTGCTTTCTGCTCTATAGATTAGTTTGAATTTTATGGGATTTTATATGAATGAAATCATACAATATGTACTCTTTAATCTGGCTTCTTTTACTCAGCATAATTACTTTGAGATTCATCCATGTTGACTTTATCAACAGTTTATTCCTTTTAAAATTTTAAATAAGACACTGTAAACTAGCTATAATGAAAAAAATAAAAATCATATAAAAAAAGAAAATATTAAAATTTTAAATAAGAAACGGGAACACTGCTTTTTTTTACTCTGAACTTGGCCCAGGACTTTTGAAGTTACCTACAAAATTGTACATTAACCAACTAATGCCAGTGATGAGTTAATCTATAACTTCATCTGTTAGCTGTTAACATGACCCCCAAGCCTAACCTCCTCTTGACTGTCAGACGCTGATCCTGGGCACACTTTCTGTCAGGGCCAAAACCGAAGCAGGGCTGTGGGCCTTGGGGAACCCAGTACTTCTGAGTCTTGGTTGGTCCCTGCTCATTGCCTTATCTCAGTGTAGCATATCTTCATGCTCTCAGGAGGATGGGGCTCTGGGCTTTATGATGGTGTGACCAGCAGAGTAGCAGGGGCTGGGTGCTCCTCTAAAAGCTCTGGCTTCAATCCGTTCTTATTTATCACTTGGAGTTATGCAGATGTCCTAATCCCAGTAGAAGCAACCTGAGTATGTGTGGGGAATTGAGGGACTTCTTCAGTGTTTAGGATTTATTTTTCTTAATTGGTACATTTGAAATTATTTTAATGGATCCTTCTTTTCAAGACTCCAATCTCCTTTTGAGGCTAACATACACCTGTTGGGCTAGTGAGCTCGTGACGATCAACCTTCTTCCTTTCACAAGTTGGTTTAAAAAAAAAACCTCCTTAAATGCTTGGCTTCAGATTTCTTAGTTTAGGAATGTTCTAGTAAATGATTGGTTAAAATAATATGCAGAGTATTTATATTCTTACTAATAGGTGCTGGTTAAATATATCTCTCAGTTATTTTGGGAGACCTGACATTGGATCTCCCTAAGTTTTTATTTTGTCCGAAAGTAAAACTTGGACATTACAGAACATAATGGACTATAAAGAAGTGGGGGCAGGGCTGACAGGATGCAGTCGGCTCTGAGCTGCACGCCCTCCCTGCTGCCAGCGTGCTCTGACCTCGGGAAGTCACTGCATCCTTTGCAAACCTAGGACGTGGGACTAGGTACTCTTTAATCCCATTCCAGGACCGAGAGGCACTTAATCGATTCACATGGACCATAGCAGAGGTCACTCTTGCCTAAGAGGCCCCCCTTTGTCCCTCTGCATGAGGACTCAGTGACTCTTTGGCTGGGCTGCATTGGCTCCCTGGGATAACAGGCTCTGTCTCCCTTCTGGATTTGATTCACTAGTCTTCCAATAGTCCAGCCACCTGGAGGGACGCAGTTTGACTCGTTTAGCCTCAAAATGATGCCAGCTGGTCCTCCATGCCTGCCTGATAGTTGAGTGCCTCTTGAATCAACCTCAGCATATTCTGTAATTATCTGCTTGATTTGGGGGTTATATAGCACTTGCAGTTTTAGCTCTCTCCGCTTACCCACAAACCAGACTGCCAAACTCCCAGATCATAAAACAAAGCATAAGCACCTGGATCATGACCCAGCTCTTTTCCTGTTCTTCTTTTTGAGACTTCCCCAACAGGAAAGGCTCTGGGTAATTGATAGAGATTATCCCTGATTCCCTTAATGTAACCTTTTTACTCTTTCCTTTTCCTGGGATTAAGCTGTTCCTTTGCAAGAAGTCCTTTTCTTAATGACACAGTCATCGACCTATTATTGACCAAAGGAAGTGATCCAGCCCAGCTCCACCTTTCTGTGGTTCATAGTCTCTTTAGTCTCTTTCATTATAATGACTTTCAAAGTCATTAACTGGCTTTTTCAATTTTCAGCACTATTAAAGGCTATCAAACTATACTTTAAAATTAATCTGCCTTCCTGAAGCAATAATTGCCTATATATCTGTCGTTGGCTCTGAATGTTCATACCGAAAAGATGTTCTAACATTTGCTGAGAGTTCCGAGGCAGTGCCTATGCTGAGGTGTGCCGTGTGCAGGACCAGTTAAGGTCTCATGTAAAGTGGGACACGTGGGCCCTGCCAGCAGGCACCTTTCTTCCTCCCCCCACCTCGATCTTTTCCTTCTTTCAAGGAGTATTTCTTACTATGTATGTAGGGTCCCTAGTGTGATTACTGGAGCTCCTAGATAAAAGGGACTGAATTTCAGGACTGGGTCTGTGCAGCCTTCAATTGTGGCCGTTGTGGTAGGCATTCAAGAAATATGTGTTAAAGTCATAAATCCTGGAGACAGTCACTTGTAATTATGCTTTTGCATGGAAGGAAGCACCTACTGAGCAAACTGAGCCTTGGGTAGGGGTCAGGGAACTCCTAAAGAAAATTTCAGGAGTTCCCGTCGTGGTGCAGTGATTAACGAATCTGACTAGGAACCATGAGGTTGCAGGCTCGATCCCTGGCCTCACTCAGTGGGTTAAGGATCCGCCGTTGACGTGAGCTGTGGTGTAGGTCGCAGATGCGGCTCGGATCCCGAGTTGCTGTGGCTGTGGTGTAGGCTGGTGGCTATAGCTCCAATTCAACCCCTAGCCTGGGAACCTCCATATGCCACGGGAGTGGCCCAAGAAATTGCAAAAATGACAAAAAAAAAAAGAAAAAGAAAATTTCAGTTCATGATCCAAAAGTGTCAGTAAACCATAAGGGCTGCTTGGATGCTGTGGACCAGTTGCTAACCTGTGGGCATGCTGGCTGCTACCAAGGGAAAGGAGAGTCAGTAAACAGTAGTCAGTGTTATATGATGGCCTTGGGAGTGGACTGTAATGCATAATCACCATGCAGCCAGGCATCAACTCTTCCCTTCCTGGGACTAGATGTGTTTGCAGGGTGGGGCCTCACTCAGAACCTCTTGTGTCCAGCTCCTGGCCTGCCTTCCCTTCTTCTTTGGGCAGCTTGGTCTGCATGAAGCCCTTCCTGACCACACCAGCCCATAGCATCACTCCATCCAAGCGCATCTATTCCAGACCTGTTGGAAGCATCCTTCAGGGTGGTCCCACACAGTTGGACTCTTGATCCATGTGTTTCCCTTGTGGGTCCAGCTCCATTCCTAAGTCAGGTGATTGCAAGGGCAAGGGCTCACCCCTAGGTGAGCAGGGCATGATGGGACCGTGAATCCAGGAGCAAGAAGTGTTGTTAATACAAGTCTGCCCCAGGCATCTTTCTCTGCTTGAGGAAGGCTAGCCTGGTGCCTTTTCAGTTTTTCTCCTTCCCCTTCCGTCATCACCACCATTGTGATGGCTATTTATTGAGCACCAGGCCTGGAATGCACTTGGGAAAAATTTCAACATGGCCTTCAGCTTGTTGGTTTGCAGACATGGGATCATAAGGCTTGTTCTTTGAATTAGGCACTAAAATAAGGCCTTTCTGGGTTTAGCTCACATTATGTTTTCTAGCCAAACCCATGATCTCAGCTGCTGCAGCCAGTACCCCCTCACCACACCCACAGTCCCTGTCACTAGAATTGCTCCTAGTGGCAGAGGCTGTCAGGACTTATTGCAGAGAAGTGGGCAATAGTTGGGCAGTTGACATCCAAGTTCTAGGACTTGGTTAACTCAGCTCAGAATTTGAAGGTTTCATTCAAGAAAGTGTGTGTTTTGTGAAGAAAATAGGACTTAAACTTGAAAAATTGCGTCCTTGAGATTCTTGCCTTTCAAAAATTTTATCATTCCTATTATCACAGAAGATTCTTCTGGAACTTGCAATCTATTGCTCTGTCCTGTCGGGGGGTAGAGGCCCTTGGACCCAGGGAGCCAGAAAGACCTCTGCCATGAACCCCGAAAACTTGCCCTATATGGGATGGATAGTGTTCTTGTGCCCACTGCCCCTCCCCCCAGCATGTGTACCCCTTGGCATTTGCTGCCTGCCCAGGACTGGGCGACCAGAGGATGCCTGGGACAGCCACTCCTGAGACCTTTGACCACAAGGGCCCCAGGCTTCTGCTTTTTGGGGTATCATTTGCACAGAGAGATAGCACAAGAAGTTCAGTTGTTTATTGCCTGGAAGCACTTTTTTCTGAGAGTTTTCCATAACTCTCAGAGTTAGAATAGCCTCAGTGGGTTTCTAGGAAGCAAACAGTGTAACTGAGAATGGAATCTGGCAGTCGCGGGAGGGGTGGAACACAGGGAGGATGAGTTGGTGTTAAGACTCTTCTGACCTCCTCAGGGTCTTAGTCTTCTGGTTCCCTATCTGGGCTGTGCCCAGGACTCCACCCAGGAGCTTTCCAACCTGCAGAGGCCAAGTCCACCTCCAACCCAGTGCCCCTCAGTCTCCGCGGAGGGCTCTACATCTGTATTTTTTTTTTTTTGTCTTTTTGCTATTTCTTGGGCCGCTCTAGCGGCATATGGAGGTTCCCAGGCTAGGGGTCGAATTGGAGCTGTAGCCACCGGCCTACGCCAGAGCCACAGCAATGCGGGATCCGAGCCGCGTCTGCAACCTACACCACAGCTCACGGCAATGCTAGATCCTTAACCCACTGAGCAAGGCCAGGGATCGAACGCGCAACCTCATGGTTCCTAGTCGGATTCGTTAACCACTGCGCCACGACGGGAACTCCACTACACCTGTATTTTTAAAAAGCTCCCAGGACCTTCCACCATGCCACTGGGCCGACAGCTACTGACCACCTTCTGCCAGTTTTGTGGCAGAAGCATCATTTCATGCCCTAAACCACGAGGTCCTGTGCATTTATGCTGAGCAGCAGCCACATCATCTCCCAGAAGCCTTCTGAAGGTAGAGGCACCACGAGTCCTGAGTGCCGCCGCTCTGTGTGGGAGCTGGACCTGCAGGAGGGTTCAGACAGGGCACCTCAGCTCTCTTTCCTGGAGAGGAGAGCATCCCTGTGTGCAGAGGGGCAAGGAAAGAAAGGCCAGGCACCCAGAGGAGACCCACGTAGCACATGTGCTGCATTAAGGTGCAGACAATGCTTGAGTACTGATCTCATGCCAGGCATGTCTTCTAGGCTTCCAACAACTGATCGGAGAACCCATCCTGTTAGCATTATGCCCGTTGTACAGGTGAGCAAATGGAAGCAGAGAAAGAGCAGCACATCCCAGAGTAGTCAGAGCTGGTACAGGCAGCCTGAGGTGACAGCTCCTCCCCCTGCCCTTCCCCCATGGCAGTGGGTTGGCCTGCCCATTCACAGATCACCTACTGGCTGTGCTCTTCCTCAAGTCCTCCATGGTTGGGGGTGTCATCACACTGCACCCAAATAAGAATAGCAGGGTTGAGGGGGACCTGGCAGCTCTGCCCAGAAAAAGGGTGGGGGAGATTTGGCTCTGTTGCTCTTATAAATATGATTTTGGTATGAAGTTAAGAGACAATGAAACTATCTTTTTTTTTTTCCTTTTTTTAGGGCCACACCCACAGCATATGGAAGTTCCCAGGCTAGGGGTCAAATCAGAGCTGCAGCTGCCAGCCTACACCACAGCCACAGCCATGCAGGATCTGAGCCATGTCTGTGACCTGCACCCCAGCTCACAGCAACACTGGACCCCAGACCCACTGAGCAAGGCCAGGAATCGAACCTGCATCCTCATCGATGCTAGTCAGATTCGTTTCTACTGCACCACAACGGGAACTCCAAAACTATCATTCTTAAATGCTGCTAATACAAGTCACAGATACAAGGGATCAATATAGTGGGGCACACAGGGGACCATTTTTAAACAACCCACTAGATCCTTAAGAAGTATGTTTACTGCATGAAAGTTGTTTGTGAACTTGCATTGGCTAAACCGCAATGGATGTAACCCCTCTGAATGAAATAGCTTCTGACAAAACAGACATGAGCATTCAAAGCAGCTAACCTTGTACAAAAGTAGAACTTTCCAGCCTGCCACCCCTCCTTATGTTGACTAGATGAGCTGCATGACATTTGCAAAGGGAGTTTTAAAGATGGAGGGAGTCCAAATGGGTTAGGATAAGAGATATTTGGAATTTCCTTGTGGGATTGGGAAATACAATACTTATAAAGCTATTAATGGACTGCTTGGGTTTCACCATTTGTATTTATACATGTGCACACATCTCCATCGTGCTGGATTTCTGGACACCCCTAGGATAACATGAGTATTTCTCGAGCTTGTCAGCTCTCTACTACATTGTGACCTCTGAGCCTCCAGCTGTACAGTGCGAATCAGCACCACCTCACCTGCAGGCTTGCTGTGCAGATTCAGTGCCCTTTGAAAGCTCTCTTTGCCTTACCTGTATCATAGCTACTTTCCTAACCTCTCCCGCTTGGAGTCTGGTGCTTTGGGGAAATATTGTTCCAAGACCAATCAAGGGAGGAGTTGCTCTAAGGCCCTGCTTCTAAAGCTTCTGGCCACTTGGTGATGAGTCCAAGAGGAAGCCTCCCTCTGAATCATTTCAGGGATCCCAGGATTCTCCCCAGTGACCCTGTGCTGGCGTCTAGGACCTTGCAGACCACCCTGGAAGCACACATCTCTTCCCAGAGAGGGTAGACCTTGACCTTGAGGCTGGGGTGTTCACTGGCATGTGTACAAGCCTTTCCCCCCACCCCCGCCCCCGCCCTTGAAATGCACATGGACCAGGGGTTAGCTTTCTCCACACTGATACATTCTGACAGAAGTTAGAGACATCTCATTTGGAACCTGACCTCTCAGGTCTTTATGAAGGTGTATATGTCAAGATAGAGGACAGCATCTATTTTATTTAATGGTTTGTTAGCTCTTATCCCAAGCCCCACAAACCTGGGACAAAGAGCAAGCCTGCTCTGGGCATGCAAAAATAATTTCATCCCGATTCCCTTCTTAACAAAAATAAGCAAATCATGTAATCAAAAATAATCCTTGCTCCCGCTCACCCCAATCAGTTTACCACCTGATTCAGGAATTCTCTAACATGTTTCTTTGCCTCATCGTAAGTTTTGCCTGGGCTGCTGGTTCGGTAGCTTCTGGACCTACACAAGTCCAGGTGGACCAGGAGAGGCCCCGAAATGTGCATCTGACAGGCATCCCAGAGGCTTCGTTCACTTTGAGGCTCAGTGGTACTCAGCCCTACCTGAATTTTAAAAGTAACTGGGAAACTTTGGGGAAAACACTGCCACGGGGGCTCTTTTCCACATAGACGCAATAGGCATCTCCAGGAGCAGGGCCCAGGCAGGCGTATTTTTTTAAATCTCCCCAGTTGCGTCCCCAGTGGGCCAAGGTTGAGAACCAAGTCCACGCTGCCTGCTGGCTCCAGCAGCCCAGAGCTCAGCCCTCACCAAGAGCCTGTCCTCCACTCTCCTGGTAGAAGGGAGGTGTAGGATCTTCAGACTGCAGGCCACCAAGAGCCTGTCCTCCACTCTCCTGGTGGAAGGGAGGTGTAGGATCTTCAAACTGCAGGCCACCAAGAGCCTGTCCTCCACTCTCCTGGTGGAAGGGAGGTGTAGGATCTTCAGACTGCAGGCACTGTTGTTCCTTGTTAAGCCTGATTCCGCCACCTAATTAACACTTGTTTATATTAAACAAGTGTTAGCTGCCATATGCAGAGAAGGGGGTGGTCCTTTTTGAAGTTTCTAGTTGTAGACTTTATAAGATCTGGCCAGAAGTGGGACTTCTGGAAACTCAGCCCGATAGCAGCTAACAAGTTCTTCCAGAAGTTTCTCTTGCAGGCACAGACATCTCACGAAACAACCCAACTGCCAATGTTTTTCCATAACACCCAACACCCCTTGACCCAGCAGTGGCGATGGTGCAGAGGGTGTGGACTGCTTCCTGGGTTTTGGTGCTCCTTGTCAGGTGTTAAAACAAAGAAGATCATTGTGTTTCTTGGAACCGGTCTAAATGTCTATGTTTAAGATTAGGATCTAGGGAAATGCATTTCCGTTTGAGACCCAGTATTTTTTGATTGTGAAGGACACCAACCTGGGCAATGGCGCCGTGACACCGCTGCGGCCTCCAGCCTCTTCTGCCGGTTCCTTTAATTAGAAGAAATTAAGTGGGGCTGCTACATATTTTGAGAATAAATAACACTATTTAAACTTAGGCAGCCTTAACCACTAACTTAACCGCTGAATTCTCGCTGCTACATGTCTCCTAAATAGATCAGCATAATCTTAACTAGGACTTAAAATGCATCATCTCCGTTCCGGAGCTCACAACCAGCAGCCGACAGGAGCCTTTGGAGGCTTAATGACTTTAATTATGGCGAGAAATACCTTCTCCCGGTGGGGAGGGGCGCGGCCGGCGGCCCGGGTCAGAGAAGGCCGGATGGGAGCCGCCCCCAAGGCCGGCCCCACTGGGCAGGGGGAGGGCCGGGGGTGTGGGGAAGCCGAGGGGGAGGGGCACTGGGGGGGAGGCCGCCAGGCCTCGGAGTTCTGAGCCGTGTTTGTGGCTTCGGCGCTTTGATCTCCAGCCAGGGAAACCTGGAAGGTCAGGCCGGGCTGCAGCCAAGCCCCGGAGCGAGGAACCGGGCGGAGCGGGCAAGGGCTGCGCCAGCCGCCAGCCACCCGCCTCCTCCCTAACCACCCCCCCCCACCCCACCCCAACCCGCCCCAAGCGAGCCCGTCTGCCCACCCAGCGCCCCAACTCCCTACCCTGTCACCTCCCCTCCGTTAAGGCCGTTTTGTGTGTTCATCTCCTTTAGGGGGATGGAGTCGGGGTTCCAAGTCATGACAGTAAACAAGCCAAATGCCCTACAAGTTTAGTTGGTTAAGTCATATTTATTGTGTATACTGTGAAAGAAACCTGGTTATTTTTTAAGCTGCGTCCCTCCCCCTTCTGCCCCCTCCTCTCTAAATTCCCCTGGAGCAGCAGGTGATTCCCTGGATGAATTGTGCATGTTAGGGTCTTTTCCTTGCCCCTTCTGATGCCTGCCCCCTCACCACCGGGATTTTCTCACCAGTTACCCCTGTGCTCTGGTGTGTGACCTCATTTCCTATGGAATGAAAGGTTTCTGTAGGAAAACAGGGTACTTGGTGAGACGGGCCTTGCAAGCCCCCTTGCCTGGCAAGCATGTCCCCTGTCGTGCAGTGACTCATGCTTCAGGGAACAGCAGCTGACCAGAATACTCAAGAGCCCTGTGCCTGGGTGGTCACTACTGAATGAAGAACACCGGGAGGAGGAAAGGAAAAAGTGAGGAGGGCAGGTTTAAAATCCACTTTGTGGCCTCCAGAAGGAGGGGCATCAAGGGACCCAGGGGGCTCCGGCTTGTCTGCACTGGGTAGGACCAGCCAAGAGAGACTGGGCATCAGGCGGGGTGTCTCTGGGTCGGGCTGCTCTGCCTCTGCCATGTGAGAGGCAATGGCAGCAACAGCAGGGCTTGTGGCTGTCACCCTGCATTGCTAGTGGCAGTGCACTTGAGGCTCAGACTTTGTGTGGATGTGCCTCGTAAGCCATGCTTTTGGTCTTTTGTTGCTCTACCTGAGGCCACCTTTGAATCTGGAGTTTAGAATCTGCGGCCAGTTCCCCGGATCTTCACAACAGGTTGAGGGTGGTAGGCGAGCCAGTGTCCACACACTGTCCCATGTTGCAGTGCAGGCCACCTTTTTCCATCAGTCTTTAAGGCTGAAGAAAAGCCGTTTCCCTAAGTGATAATTGGAAAACCATAAAAATCTATCTCCCGCCATCTGTCCCTGTGGATATGTCTGAAGGGGGTCACTTGGTCGGCTTTCTTTTGCAGAGAGTTCCCAGGAGGCTTGTGTTCCTCCCTAGAGTAGAAAGGGCAGACTCCGCACCGCACAGGCTTGTTTTCTGAGAGCTCTGATATTAGATGTGCTCACAAGAGGCTGGGGCCAGGTAAAGGACCCAACAAGGCAGGGCCACTTTCCGTAGCTGGGGCTCAAGTGGCCCAAAGATAATAATTCTTGCGTTAGAATCAACCAGTAAAAGGCCCATCAGCAAGCACTCCAGCAGAAGACGTGCGTGCAAACCCTGAACGTGTGCAGTGCAGAGCATCTTCAGTTCCAAGAAGCTCTGGTAGAGAGTGGACCTTCCTCAGTTTAAGAGACAATGGGAACAAGAGATCGGATGGCCTGGAGCGCAGTACAGCCTGTGCTCGGAGAGGCAGGGCCCATGGGGTTTGCTGCTAACCCCAAGGGCAAAAGCTGAGGCTTTCGGGGTTAATCAACTACAACAGTTCTTGGCCATTTACCCTGTGCCAGGCTCTTTGCTGGATTCTGGGAATTCAGCAGGAAAGAAGTCGAGGGCTTGGCTGCCCTCTAGTGAGGGAGGCACTTTAAGTAAACAATTACAGTGTGATGTCACGAGCAGAGTCAGGCTGCAGGCATTGACAATGTGGAGGAATGACACCTAAGCCAGTGAAAGTGGAGGAGGTAAAGGCTCCTGTTCAAGGGTAGCGTGTTCGGCAGGTGGTCAGGGCCCTGGTGGTGGCTCAGCTTGGCCAGGCTCTGGGGTTGAAGCGCTGAGTTTGTGATAAGCCGGGCAAGTC
The DNA here is from genome assembly GCF_016906955.1 of Phacochoerus africanus. NCBI lineage: Eukaryota > Metazoa > Chordata > Mammalia > Artiodactyla > Suidae > Phacochoerus > Phacochoerus africanus. Next base: position 46,345,917 of record NC_062558.1, read on the forward strand.
AAGTCACATCTTATTCTAAGAGCAGTACAGAGTCATCCAGGGAGAGGTGGGACAAGTCAGATCTGTGCTTTAGAAAAGTCCCTCTTAAGCTGAATGGAGACCGTGCTGGGAGCAGACAGGATGGGCTAGGGAGAGGGTTGTAATTCACTTGAGAAGTCTGGTGTCCTATACAGGGTGGCAGCAGTGGGGATGGAGAAACAGTGGATGGATACTGAAGATGGAGTCAGCAAAACTTGGTAAGCAGTTGAGTGTAGGGGTGAGGACAAAGGGGTGTGTTTCGGCTTGGCCCGTGGGGGGCACCAGTGGGAGTAGGAAGGTAAGAACTGGATGAAGGGTAGTCCGTACACCTATGTCGGCCTGAGCAAGAAATGACCCACAGCTCTCCGGGGCGGTGAGCTCTGCTCCAGGAATAGCTGCCCAAGGAGTCTGGGTACCAAACTGAAGCAGAATGCTGATGCCAAGTCATGGGAATGAAGCCCCGGGACTCTGGTGCCATTTTGGATTCTCTGCAGTCATGGTGTCTGTCACTTTGGGTCACACTGCTATCATTGCGTCAGAGGAGGGCTGCACGGGAGCACTCTCTGTGAGTAAGAAAGGAAGAGACCTCAGCACCTCCACCTTGCTCCTTGCTCCACAATATCTCCTCCCCCAGGACAGCAGCACGTGTGTGGAGACCTACACTTCTAGAAGTTTCTGGCACACAGTTGGCCCTCTTAAGTCGTTTCCAGATTGAATTGTATACAAGTGAGCCTTGACCAACCCAGGTTTGAATGGCGCAGGTCCACCTCTACCCGGGTTTTTTTCAATAACAAACACTGCAGTGCTGCCCACACCAGCTGGTTGAATCTGTGGATATGGAGGAATGAAGTATGCAGAGGCCGACTCTGAGTTTATGTGGATTTGCTTTCCGCTGTGCAGAGAGTCAGCACCCTAACCCCTACAGTGTTCAAGGGTCAACTGGAACCCAGTGTTTTCATACCAGTCACCATCTCGTTTAAACTGCAGTGTGTGCTCCTTTGTAACTCTTTTCCAGATCAAAACACAGTTCTCTGGCACATCCCTTGTACCTGAGACTCCTCTCTCCTGAGCACACCGTGGGCCATGGAGCCCCGGGTCCCAGATGTCTCCCGTGGAAGGGAAGGTGCTGACAGAAGTTGCTGCAAAGAGGGTCCTGTGTTCAGAAAACCTGGGGATGCTGGGTAGATAAGAGCACAGGCAGCATTTCTCAAAAGACACTGACCAAGCAAATCTCTCACCCCCTGATACCTGACTCCAGAGACATGGGGGAAGTAATACCATGTTGGCAATTTCTCACCATTGGCCCTCAGAACAAGGTGCTCAGATCATTCCTTAAGGACTCCCCTAGCCTTCTCAGAGAGACTTGTGCCCACGTTGCCAGCAGAATGTACACTGAGGACAGTGGCTGGCCACCATTCTACTCACCGCATGTATCCTCCAGGCCTAGTGTACATACTAACTTGCTAATTACTACTGTTGGGTAAATAAATTAATAAATGGCCCTACTAATAGAATTAAACTCTGCTGCCGCCTACTATGTTAATTTGTTGAGTGTGGGCCGTGCCCCGTGAGGCTTTATGGGGCACAGACACCTGTCAGTAAGAGGTGCCTCCTGGCTCCAGTGTCTTCTGGGACAGGTTAGCCGAGCACCTAGCCAAGGCACTTACTGTGAGAGGTTGGTGCCATCTGACTCAGTGGGACCACTTGTAGCCATATAAAGAATAGATGTTACCAGAATGTGAGTACAAGAGTATCCATAGAGTTCATAAATCATAATACCATACAGTTCATAATATCTGTACAGTTCATAATAAAGTGAAGAAATCCCCTAAATGCCTGTCAGAGGGAGAGTCTTAAGCACCATATTATAACAGAAAGAATTGACTGACAATGCAAGCAGAGCTTTTGAAAGAGGTACTGTCTTTATTTCCTAACTTTCTCAAATATGGAAAGAAATTGTAAGGACTGGGGTATAAGCATCCATTCAATAAGTAGCTGTTATAGGGAGTTCCCATCGTGGCTCAGCAGATAGGAATCTGACTAGGATCCATGAGGACGCAGGTTTGGTCCCTGGCCTTGCTCAATGGGTTAAGGATCTGTCGTTGCTGTGAGCTTTGGTGTAGGTTGCAGACGCATCTCGGATCCTGAGTTGCTATGGCCGTGGCAAAGGCTGGTAGCTGTAGCTCATAGAGGTTCCCAGGCTAGCTCATAATTCGACCCCTAACCTGGGAACCTCCATATGCCGCAGGTATGGCCCTAAAAAGCAAAATAAAATAAAATACTAAAGATGGCCACACTTTCAGGGAAAATACACCATACAAAGTAGTAATCAGCAGAGGAGAAATCTTTATAGGTGTAGAGAGAGAGCTAAGAGCTCCTTTTGACTAAAGAGAAGGGCTTATCTGTCTTAGGAGAGGCTTTGCACGTGAACTTGACCTTGAAGAATCAGTAGGCTTGTAAGATCAGCTCATTCTAGTTCACTCTGGAAATCTTTGTGCACATGAAGTATACGGCAGAGGGTGACTCTCAGACTGCTGCCTCCTAGCCAGTTCACCGTGGCCCCTTTATCCAGAAGTTAAATTTGTTGACTAATTTGTCTTTTATTGTCTATGTTATCCTATCTTGTCATTACTGCAAATAAATTCAGTTGAATGGGATTATAAGGAGGAGCATCAAAATCCTATGTCCTAGGTGGATTGTATTAAGATTCTTTTTTTTTTAATTACTGAATGAATTTTTATTACATTTATAGTTGTACAGCACCCATCATAACCCACTTTACAGCATTTCCATCCCAAACCCCCAGCGCATCCCCCCCACCTGAATTAAGATTCTTAGTAATCTCCATATCCTTTGGCTTTGGGCCTCCATCCTAAGAAAATTGGAAATGTAAGCCAAGATTCATTCAACATGGCATTAATTATAAGAATAAAAAAAATGCAGTAGCCCAAATATCAAAAAGATATGAGTGCATAGAGTATGTGAAGGGATATATCGCAGCCTTAAACAGATTAACAAATGGAAGCTCCTTGGAAGCTTATGATAAGTACAGAAAAACCAGAATGTGAGATTATATTCAGTAGAGGCCACACACACACTCAGTCTGCTTAAAGTCTTCCTATCAGCACTAACAGTCCAGCTTCCTTGGTTATCCTCTGGTCAGGCATTTGGGACAAAGATTTTTGAACATCTTTTGGGTTGTTTCCCACTAAATTTGTACTCTGTCGAAGTCTTCCTACCCTAAAGATTGGGCACTGGGGATGCCATATCCAATGCTTGACACAAAAAAAAAAAAAAAAAAAAAAAACAGAAAAACAACAGGGAGGGAGATGGAGTCTGTTCCCCAGGGCTCTGTGGAGTAGGTATGGGGGGGGGGGACCAAGCCCCAAGTCTGGGCATGTGTACACACTGGAGGGAGCACCAGGTCCATTCCTGATGGGAATTCCTGAATTTAATTGAAACCCAAGTAGACTGTAGGCTTAGGTTTTCTCACCCACAAAGTGGTAATGGGACTGTGGTCAGAATGTCCCCTTGCCTCCAGAAATTCAATGTTGAAGCATATTGATAGAAGCACTTCCTTAGGGGAAAAACACATCCGTGTTCGAAAGCGGGAACCCAAAGTGCGGTCCCAGCCCAGGCTTGCTTTCATTTAGAATAAACGTTTACTGAATAACTGTGGGAGTCTTACATTGTAGTCAGTGCCGACCACATAAGATCCTGTCTCTAGGGCTTGAAATTGTGTACTTCATAAGCAGTGAGTATGCAGATGTTTTTCACTTTTGTTACTTGTCTGGGTGGCTGTGGGCATGGTCTAGTCTCAGGTCTTGCAGCCCTGGAAAGGTAAATAAAGGGCCGTGACAACATTTATTCCACATTCCGCTGAGGGGCTGCTGGTCACCTGCTGGCTGGAGCAGACCTGCCCTGGCCTGATGGAAGCAGCAGCAGTGCTGAAGGATGGGAAACACCCGAGTGAGTGGGGGCAGGGAAGGGCGCACAGAGGTCAGTGAGCTTTGTGGAGGAAAATGACCCCACCTGGCCTCGAACTTTCTCACTGGGCCATCCATCCTGTCCTCTCTTGCTGAAGGAGGTGACAGCCATTGCAGCTCTTTCTGCATCTCTCTGGACAGTCCCTTGCCTTCTTGAGTGGCCAGGATTGGGAACTAGAAGGCACCCTAGTCATCATGACACATGCTTCTTCCTCCTTTTAAAGGTGTGGAGACAGGCTGAGGCCCAAAGAGATTTGGTGACTCGCTCCCAGGAGTCCCTCCTGATGCAGTGTGCTGGCAATGGAACGGGTGGGATGGTCAAGCGGCAGAGCCACTAAAGACACTAAATCTCATCGAGAAGGAGTCCCCAGCAGAACAAGAACAGCTTCTGCAGCACAGCATTCAGAAGCCTGAGCTGGCTAAGTTGCAGAGAACTTTGCTATATCCCCAAGGATTTGCTGCTTGCTTAGGACAAAGAACAGGGTGTTGTCTCATAAAAGCTGTGGGATAAGACTGCCCTCTAGTGGGCTGAGGGCGCCATTGAACTGGCCACATTCTGGCCTAAGGCTCAGTTGCTTTCATCCAAGTGGAGTGATTTTTTTTTTTTTTTTTGGTATTTTTAGGGCTGAACCTGCGGCATATGGAGGTTCCCAGGCTAGGGGTCTAATCGGAGCTACAGCTGCTGGCCTACGCCAGAGCCACAGCAATGCCAGATTCGAGCCACATCTGCGACCTACACCACAGCTTACTTAACCCACTGAGTGAGGCCAGGGATTGAACCTGCAACCTCATGGTTCCTAGTCAGATTCGTTTCCACTGCACCACGAGGGGAACACCTGGAGTGATTCTTTCTGTGGAAGGAATTCAGACTCTATTTTTTCTCAAGCTCTCTGGCCCATGGAAACTTTCTTGATCTCTGAGTACCAGCTAACATTTGCCCGTTTTATAAGAAATTTGATTTTTTGTTTTGATTTTCCCCCATTTTAGAGATGTCTTGCTTTCCTAACAAGATTCAGGTTCCTAAAAGCAAGGGCTCTCTTATGTCTTATTCTTCCTCAGCTTCTACCCTGTTGTCCACTCAGCTGGACATGAAATTAGAAGGTTCACTCAGGATGGAAAGGAATCCCTTCCCTCCAAAAAAGAATCCCACCACTTTTCATTTGTTCTTAAAATATTTTAATCTCATCTCTGATCAGAAGTTTCTCAAGTATTAAGGATCCAGCGTTGCCATGAGCTGTGGTGTAGCTTGCAGATGCGGCTTAGATTCTGAGTTGCTATGGCTGTGGTGTAGGCCAGCAGCTGTAGCTCCAGTTCGACCCTTAGCCTGGGAACCTCCATATGCTAGGATGCAGCCCTAAAAAAGACAAAGGACAAAAAAAAAGAAGAAGAAGTTCTCCAAGTAGTTGAATCATCAGAAGACCTCAGAAAACTTTCAGAACTCAGTTTCCTGGGCCTTACTCCAGCCCTGCTGAATCAGTCTCTGTGGTTTGAGCCAGGAAATCTGCTTTACAAACTTCCCAAGTGGTTTTTGATGTGCAGCCAGGTTTGGCAGCCAACTGCTCCAAATCCCCATTTACAATTACTTCTCATAGCTTTTCCCCCTGACAGCATCTCCAATGGTCTTCGGCTTATGTCAGTTATTAAAATTGACCATTTTGAGATCCCCTTGGAAATACCCAGTGTGCTCTTCTAACTGTAGCCCTGGATGACATGGGGAGGAAGCAGGGCCACAGGAGAAGGGCCAAAGGCATTTGCTTTAGTTTCCGACGGCCCTGTGTTCACAGCGGAAAATACTGAAACCAATACCTTTATGCTAACAGGGCAGGTGGTTGATTTGTAGTTTGCCCTTCACATTTAGGCTGGGTAGAGAGGCAAATGTTAATTGAGTGCACATTTATTTATTTTCACCACTTTAACCCATTTGGTTCTCAGGATAACTGTGTAAGGTAGGTGCTATTCCCCCACACACAAACACCCTTTTTTTTTTCAAGTCGAAGCTTAGGAAAGTTAGTAGCTTGCCCAGTCACATAAGTTGGCGACTGTCAGCTTCTGCATTCAGATACAGGTCTGATTTCCAAGGCCAGCTTCAGAAAGGTCAGAGGACCGATCTGCTCTTTTTCCCTCTGCCAGGCCAAGCGAGCGGTGCAGCGGGGAGCCACGGCGGTCATCTTCGATGTGTCTGAAAACCCAGAGGCTATTGATCAGGTAAACTCCTGGGGCCAGGCCCACGCTGTAGTGTCCCTGAGAGAAGCACTTCCTTTACTTGGTGTGGCTTCTCACACACCTGTCACCATCATCCTCAGGGCCTTTGTACCTGTCTGCCCTCATTCGTTATCCATGTTTGCACATCATACTCCATGGCAAGTGTATCGAGAGGGGTCCCAAGCCAGGAAGTCAGGGGTTGGGAGGCTTTTTCAAAGACCCTTCAGGTCCTGATCCATCCTAAAACAAGCATCATCCTCAGCCCCGAGGCTGTCGTGTTTTGAGCATTTGAGGATTTCCAAAAGGGCATTTAATATTCTTTTCCTCCAGCCTCCCTTTCTCTTGCTTCTTAAAGTAATAGCGTCTTCTAACCAGGACCCTCTTCTTCCTTAGCTCAATCAGGGCTCAGAAGACCCGCTCAAGAGGCCGGTGGTGTACGTAAAGGGCGCGGATGCCATCAAGCTGATGAACATTGTCAACAAGCAGAAAGTGGCTCGAGCTCGGATTCAGCACCGCCCTCCTCGAGTGAGCCTCGGCCCGGCGGGCCACAGGCCCCTTCTCTGCTGCCGCCCTTACCTTCATTCCCTTCGGGCTTGGCCTTTTGCTCCTGCCTTCCTTCTGGCTAAAATGCTGGTGCCTCCTAGCTTCCTGTGGGTTTAGATCAGATATAAGGCCAGGGGCCGGGGAGAAATTTCACCCAGTTCTCCTAGAAGTCCACCCAAGGGCAGATGGTTTGTGACCAGATGTCTCTTCCACCCAGCGTCCTCTCTTGGTAACCTCTTGTCCTCTTTTCTGTTCTGTCCCATCTCCCTCAGAAAGGCTCACTGAGGGGGACTGAGGGAAGGGATACCCAGCACTCAGCCTCCTGTATCTCCCTCCTCCCATTGAACCTAGACTGAGAAAAAGGCCTGTACTTCCTTCTTCCTGTGGGTAAATGCACTATTGCAAGCCCCTCGTTTGTATTTGATTCTGGAAAAGTACACTTGCAACTGGGAGTGGCGCTCACAACTTCCAGGTGGTTAATGAACAGCTTCACTTTTTAGGCTTCTGACAAGTGTGTTAAAGGAACACTGCTGGCACCTGGGACAGGTGCCCCACACATGGTTTATTTCCTCCTCACAAATACTGGAATAGTCACGTAAAGGCCGATTCTTTTGCACACAGAAAATACCCGGATCCCCATCACATTGGATTAGTAAAACTCCATTCCTGTTGGCTAAACGCATGTCCTAGTTGAGATGGCTTTAAGGTTTTAGGAGGCAGTGTGCCATGAGGAAAAGGTAAGAGCTGAAACTAGAGGGAGTTTGCAGAACTGACTTGCTGGCTGCTTTTTAAAGGAAAAAAGCGCACTTTGGTAAATATGACTCATTGCAGTGGAAGCTGATATTTGTGGAAGCAGCATGCAATTTTCTGAGTTGTTGTAAACCATTAATTATATGGTTAGTAATCACTGTTCCCTCAAAACATGACACTCACTCCTTTGTCCCATAAATGTGATATTTGTGTTTATCTGGAAGGGCCTCTCCTACCGGTTACAGCGAACTTTATGCTCATTCCACAGGGAGCGAGGCTTTATGAACAGAGTCCCCTTGGCTCTTATGAGGCCTGGCTGAGACCAGTGGTGCAGGCCTCCCCCGGGCCACACCACAGGCACTGCCTGGGCCACAATGTGAGGTGTGTCCTGCACAAGAAGGGAAGATGCACCCCAGGGGCCCCTCCTTGTTCTGCTAGGTCCGACCCAGCCTGTGCGCTGATCCCCAGGCTGAAGACAGCTGTGACTCACAGTGTCTGTGTTCTGTTCCAGCAACCCACTGAATACTTTGATATGGGAATTTTCCTGGCTTTCTTCGTCGTGGTTTCCTTGGTCTGCCTCATCCTCCTCGTCAAAATCAAGCTGAAGCAGCGACGCAGTCAGGTAACGCCCTGCTGCCCTTTTACTGGGGCAAACCAGGGCTGGATCCTGAGCCTGGCAGCCTGTTCTCAGTGGCCTAGAACCAACAGAGATGGACGAAAACCAGAGCAAATCTTGTAGCACTATCATCTCAGTTCCGAAAGGGCCCGTCCTCCAAGGGCCAGCACTGGGGCTATTTCCAGCCAGAGGTTTACTCAAAGAGATGTTGAAATGTTAATGTGGAGCCCCAGAGCCTTGCCCCTCAAATATGATCTGGGGACCAGCAGCATCCGCATCACTGGGGAGCTGGGTAGAAATGCAGAATCTCGAGCCGCACCCCAGACCTGCCACATCTGCATCCATGTCTCCTGAGCTCTGCCAGCAAATCTCAGTTACAGGAACTGCCCTGGTGCCCTGGCTGGCACGAAACTGCATGCCTTTCAGGAGGAAGGATTTGGGGGTGGAGGGCCCAGGGAGGGTAAGTGGTAGCAAGGCTCTCAGGTGTGTGTAGCGTGATGTCTCCTGAGAAACAGCAGACCTCGGCGCTGGGCTCTCTCACCAGCAGAGCAGCTGTGGGTCTTGTTGAGCACCCCCCAGGCACTGCTGCATTTGCCCTCAAACTTTCTTCAGTGGAGGGCGGAACCCTTAGCACAGCACAGACTTGGCCCAATAATTGAAGTAGACATGCTTGGGAAAAGCCTAGGTTAAGGTCGCGGACACTCAGGAGTCTAGAAAAGCTGTTCTCTGGAGCTCTGGTGTTCTGAAGTTTTAGTGATTTCTCAGAAGTTGTCCTGGCCTGTCCTGGTACGTGAGTGACGTGGCCCCAGGTGGGGACTAGCACTCCTAACACGTTCCAGACCCTGACATGAACCACACATTCTGCCTCACAGAATTCCATGAACAGGCTGGCTGTGCAGGCTTTGGAGAAGATGGAAACCAGGAAGTTCAACTCCAAGAGCAAGGGGCGCCGGGAGGGCAGCTGCGGGGCCCTGGACACACTCAGCAGCAGCTCCACGTCTGACTGTGCCATCTGCCTGGAGAAGTACATCGACGGAGAGGTAACAGCAGAGGCGAGCCATTCTGGGAAGGGACAAGGAGGATGGGCCCACAAAGGTGCCCTGGACTGGGAAGGTGCCCTGCATGCTCTTCCCATGCCTGGTTCTCAGGGGATGTCCTAAGACCTTCTAACTGCTCTTCCCCCTGGAGGGAACCAGCTGAACATAGGCCATTTCAGAAGTCGATCAGAAAACGTTTAGTTTTAAGAACATTCATGTGTGTTGACTTAATTTTAGGATCGCTCTTCTGGAATTCCCATTGTGGCTCAGCGGGTTACAAACCCAACATAGTGTCTTGAGGATACAGATTCAATCCCTGGCCTCGCTCAGTGGGTTAAGGACCCGGTGTTGCCGTGGCTGTGGTATAGGTCACAGATTCGGCTCAGATCTGGCATTGCTGTGGTTGTAGCGTAGGCCGGCAGCTACAGCTCCTATTCGACCCCTAGCTTGGGAAGCTCCATGTGACGTGGGTGTGGCCCTAAAAGGAAAAAAAAAAAAAAATTGCTCTTCTGAAAAGTCTGGGACCTGACTTGATACTAAACCTCTTCTGTATGAAACGTTTACATTTTTACTTAGACAAGGGATGTGGATGGCCCTTTTTTCCTTTTAGCTTTTTTTCTGAAAGTGTCAGACTTTCATAAAAGTTGCAAGTACTGTACAGTGAATGCTGTATCATTCACTTAGAATTACCCACTGTTACGTTATTTGCTTCATCTCTTTCTGGTTAGAGCCATGCATGTGCGCTTGCATGCACACACGTGCGCACGCGCACACACACGTTTTGGGAAGTGGGGAGCAAACCACTTCAGAATTAGTTGCAGGCATTTGCCCCTTTAATGAAAGCATTCCACTGCTGTGTAGACTGTAGGATGGAAAAAGGTTTTACGAAGGCCCTCAGGTTAATGGTCTCTCTGCAGGTTGCCTAAATTTTTTTTTTCCTTTTGATCTTTTTAGGGCCTCACGCACGGCATTTGGAGGTTCCCAGGCTAGGGGTCAAATTGGAGCTGTAGCTGCCGGCCTACCCATAGCCACAACAACGCCAGATCTGAGCCACATCTGTGACCTACACCACAGCTCATGGTAACGCCAGATCCTTAACCTACTGAGCAAGACCAGGGATGGAACCTGCGTCCTCATGAATCCTATTCGGGTTCGTTTCCGCTGTGCCACAACAGAAACTCTGGTTGCCTAAATTCTCATCTTAGCCCAGAGGATTCTAGAGGCTTTGTCATCTTGGGCAAGTGACTCTTCTCCACACCTCTGCCGGTGACATGGGCCTAAAACTGACCTGCGCTCCAGGTGATGATGATGATGAAGGTTACATGAAAAATCCAGGTAGAATCCTTACCATGGTCAGGTCAGGTACAGCCTTAGGTGTTAGTTTGAATAGTACTGTTGAGCTGGTGAGAGAATGGAAAAACAAGGTAAAAGTAGCAAGGGTAGAGGATGCTTTGGACTCAGGAATTTCAGAGGTGGTTCTGCCTCAGAACCCCACCTCCTCCTCTCCACGTAGGGTGCTTTGTTATAAACCGTGTGCCCCCAGGTGAGTGTCAAGGGTCTGGTGAGGGAGAGGATAGGCGAACTCTGCCCTTTAGCTGCCCACCTGGCAGCCAGGGGTCCCAGGCATCTTTCTTTCTACCCGCCACATGAGGCACCCAGGGGTGGCCACCATCCCAGAGATGCAGAAGGTCTTGGGTTGTGCCGGCTGTCCCTCCACGCCCCCAGCCGAGCACCTGTCTTAGCACCAGCTTTAGCACCCCATGTGCACAGCAGAAACACGAGTGCCTTCCTCCAGCAGCAAGAAGGGGGCTGGTTCCCCCCTCAACACCAAGCGCCATGGTTGGAGTTGCTGATGGGCCATTTCTGTCTCCCTGAATTCCAGGAAATTCATCCCATGTGTAACTGGAGAGAGGGTGGAGGGAGCCTCTGAGCACCACCTCAGTGAACTGGGCTCTGGGGTCCATGCTGGGCTGCACAGGGGGAGGCACGTGCGGGCTGCCCGTGCCCTCCCTTCAGGCCCTGTGTCCTCTCCCCTTTCCCAGGAGCTGCGGGTCATCCCCTGCACTCACCGCTTTCACAGAAAGTGCGTGGATCCATGGCTGCTGCAGCACCACACCTGTCCCCACTGTCGACACAACATCATAGGTAATTCTCACCTCCCTCTGTTGCTGCTGAAGAGTCACTATCTTCCCCAAGTACCTAGCCAAAGACTGGCATGTGCCACAGGCTGGGAGCAAGTGAAACCACCATGGTGCTGCCATCTGGACTCGGAGATGTGGAGGCCTGGGTTTTAGAGGCCTCCAAACCCTTAGGAGAGCCTTAAGGTGCAGGGTCACCCCAAGTTCAAGTTTTGGCTTTGACGTGAGCTGTGTCCTGACCTTGGGCAAGGCATCTGGCCTCTCCAGACCTCGGGCCCATCATGTTTTGAACAGGAATGGCAAGTGGTGCCTGGTACCCAGGCTTGTGATGCTGCTCATGCATCACTGTAGGGGCGGGTGAGGGACTGAGATGCTGGGTGCTCCCAGGTAGCTGTGTTCCCAAGAAGGGAAGTGCCTTTCCTCTCTGTGTCCTTGCTGCTCCCTCGTGCCTTTGTCATGCAGAGCAGTAGGGAGGTGGGAAACGGACCCTTACAGGAGTGACCACCATTCAAGTGGAGAAGCAGGTTGTGGCCAGGTTTGATGCCCGCTCGGGATGGGCCAGGGTCTAGGGATTGGGCACCCTGGCAGCTGCTGCCTCGGTCTTTGCCTGCCTCTGCCCCTCTAGCCCTTGGCTCTTCTGACTGTTTACTCTGCCTCCCTGCAGAGCAAAAGGGAAACCCAAGTGCCATGTGTGTGGAGCCCAGCAACCTCGCTCGCGGCCGGCAGCAGAGGGTGATCTTGCCGGTGCACTACCCTGGCCGCGTGCACAGGACCAACGCCATCCCGGCCTACCCCACAAGGACGAGTATGGACTCCCACGGGAACCCCGTCACGCTGCTGACCATGGACCGGCATGGGGAGCAAGGCCTCTATTCACCACAGACCCCCGCCTACATCCGCAGCTACCCGCCCCTCCACCTGGACCCCACCCTGGGCCCACACCACTGTGGCCTGGAGCACCGGCCCTACTCGCCAGCCCACCCCTTCCGCAGGCCCAAGTTTGGCAGCCGCGGCTTCTCCAAGGCAGCTTGCTTCTCCCAGTATGAGACCATGTACCAGCACTACTACTTCCAGGGCCTCAGCTACCCCGAGCAGGAGGGGCAGGCCCCCCCGAGCCTTGCTCCCAGGGGCCCGGCCCGCGCCTTCCCCCCGGGCGGCGGTGGCCTGCTCTTCCCCCCCGTGGTGCACATGGCCCCGGCCTCGCACCTGGAGAGCGGCAGCGCGTCCAGCTTCAGCTGCTACCACGGCCACCGCTCGGTGTGCAGTGGCTACCTGGCCGACTGCCCAGGCAGCGACAGCAGCAGCAGCAGCAGCAGCTCGGGCCAGTGCCGCTGCTCCTCCAGCGACTCGGTGGTGGACTGCACGGAGGTCAGCAACCAGGGCGTGTATGGGAGCTGCTCCACCTTCCGCAGCTCGCTCAGCAGCGACTACGACCCCTTCATCTACCGCAGCCGGAGCCCTTGTCGTGCTGGCGATGTGGGGGGCTTGGGCCGGGTGCCCGTTGTTCGCCTTGAGGGCTCCCCACCACCTGAGGAGCTCCCAGCGGCACCGGGTCAAGGTGCTGGGCGGGGAGAGCCTTGGGCCGGCCCCGCCTCCCCCTCGGGAGACCGGCTCTCCAACTGCAGCCTGGAGATGAACTATAGCAGCAGCTCCTCCCTGGAGCCCCGGGGGCCCAACAGCTCTACCTCAGAAGTGGGGCTCGAGGCCTCTCCTGGGGCCGCCCCGGACCTCACGAGGACCTGGAAGGGGGCCCGGGAGGGGCCGTCTTGTGCCTGCTGCTGTGAGCCCCAGCCTTCCCATCCAGAGCCCAGTGCGGGAGCGGCCGGGGGCAGCCCCTTGTTCCTGGGCCCCATGGCCAGGGAGTCGAAGCTGGGGAGCTCCCCGGGCCCGTGTGGCCTCCACCCAGACCACTTGCCCAGGACAGATGGGGTGAAATATGAGGGCCTGCCCTGCTGCTTCTATGAAGAGAAGCAGGTGGCCCATGGCGGTGGCTACACCGAGGACTGCTCGGTGCGCGTGCAGTACACGCTTGCCCAGGAGCCCCCACCCGGCTGCCATGCCGGGGCCCGGGACCTGAGCCAGCGCATCCCCATCATTCCGGAGGATGTGGACTGTGATTTGGGCTTGCCCTCCGACTGCCAAGAGACCCGTGTCCTAGGCCCCTGGGGTGAGATGCCGCCAGGTCCAGAGGCCCTGTGGCCCTCCCAGGGCCTGGGAACAGCCCAGGAAGAAGAAAGATTTCTGTGCTGCCCGACCAGGGCACCACTGCCACCTGGCTGCCCTCTGGAGGAAGTGCGGGCCACCAGGGCCAGCTCCCCCAGTGCCCCCCAGGACACTCAGGAGTCTAGCGCCACAGCCACTGAGGCTGCAGGTGAGAGCAGAAGGTGACAGTAGGCCAGAGTCTGGGTCTTCTCTCCCTTTTCACTTTCCAAATGACTTTTTGGTGCCCTTGACTTTACCTGATGATTTTCAAGTGTTATTCCCCAACCCAGCCCTTCCTCTGAGCCCTGGACCTGCTGGGTGCTCTGCTTCTGTGATCCACCCCCGCCCCCAGATGTCACAGGCCTTCCCACCCCACCCCGCCATAGCAGTGTCTCCAGTTCCTCCCTCTGTACCCTTTTTTTCCAAGGCTTCCCACCCCAGAAGCTCAGGCCCAAAGTCCAGGCCTCAGCCTGCCCTGCCCCTCACATTCCAGTGTCCCAGGCTTCTTGACCCATGGGGGAGAACTGCAGGTGTTGGTTTTCCCCTCATCCCAGAAAAATGAAACCTAGCAGAAGACACCCAAAATCCAAGTCCAAGGAGTTCCCTGTGGCACAGCAGGTTAAGGACCTGGCATTGTCACTGCAGCAGCGCAGGTCCACTGCAATGGCACAGGTTCCGTCCCTGGCCTGTGCCAGGGGTGTGGCCAAAAAAAAAAAAAAAAAAAATCCAAGTCCAGATTTGTTTAGATCTCAGCAGTCATCACAAAATTGCTATATAGCCAGATATTTTGCCTCAGTAATAAACAGTGTGCAGACCAGCACCTTTGAGTAGCACTGGGACTAGTTCCTTCTCCAGAGTACATCCCACAGTGATGCACTCTGCCTGCCCCACTCCCACCCCCACCCCCACAGCCACCTGTCGGCAGCCAAGCCTGTTTCCTCTCTGCAGGGTGAAGGCAGTAGTCTCTGGTCTGTTGCTGGTTTTGCCTTCTGTTCAACTTGGGTGCCAGAGTCTTTTTAAAAACATCAGTCTAGGAGTTCCCATCATGGCTCAGTGGTAATGAACCAACTAGCATCCATGAGGATGCAGGTTCAATCCCTGGCCTCGCTCAGTGGGTTAAGGATCCTGAGTTGCCATAAGCTGGTGTAGGTCGCAGAGGAGGCTTAGATCTGGTGTGGCTGTGGCGTAGGCCGGCGGCTACAGCCCTGATTCAGCCCTTAGCCTAGGAACCCCCATATGCTGTGGGCAATGCCCTAAAAAAGAAAAAAGAAAACATCTATCTTTACACCAGAAAACCCTTCACTGACCTGCCACTACCTTCAGAGTTTTAGTAGTGTAAACCTCACATCCAGTTCCATGTGATCAGGCCCTGCCGACCCTTCTGCCCATGTCCCTCCTGCCCCACTGTTCACTATTTCAGCACCTGTGCCAGGCTTGCTCCATCCTCCAGGCTTCTCTGCCACTCTCTTCTGTGGATCTCAGCCTAAGTGACACCCTCCAGCCCCCTCTGAGTTGACTCACACCCTATGTTTTCTGCCCAGGTTTTCACCCCATGAAATTCCTGTGTTATGAGGTCTGAGAGCTCCAAGATGGGCGTCTGCTCCCCTGCTCTTCCCAGTGCCTGTGACAGTGCCCATGCATATGTTTTGCGCTTTGTGTTCCCATGCTGCCTAAGGGCTTCCAGGGGCTTAGCACTGCCCAGGGTTCAAGGCCGGCTCTCTAGAAAGCACCTATGCCCTCAGAAAGGGGACTTGGGTGGGTTAATATCCAACTAGGAACCATGAAGATGTGGGTTCAGTCCCTGGCCTTGCTCAGTGGGTTAAGGATCCGGTGTCACCAAAAAGTGCAGTGTAAGTCACAGATGTGGCTTGGATCCAGCGTGGCTGTGGCTGTGGCACAGGTTGGCAGCTGCAGTTCCTTCAACCCCTAGCCTGGGAACTTCCATATGCTGCAGATGTGGGCCTAAAAAGCAAAAAACAAAACAACAACAGAAAACAGAAATCCTGCCCCTTGCTGGGATGGGCCCCCAAGTCCCTTGCCTGGTCCCCACGGTGTGTGGGCGCCCTCCCCTGATGATTGTTCTCTCTCTCCTAGGACAGGGATCTCGCCCAGGAGCCTGAGCTCAGAAGGAACTCTTACGTGGAAATGGGAACTGCATGGAGACTCCAAACTCTGACTCCCTACAGAAAAAAGATTTTTTTAGCTTTGACAAACACACTAAAGTGGTAATAAAGAGAGCCCTGCTTCTCAACCCAAAATGTGAGCCGCCTGTGGCAGCCCCCTCCCCCCTTTAACAAACCAACAGACAAAATTCTGAGTCCTTTGCCTCTTTTGATAACATGTTATCCTTCTGTATTGTAAATGTGTGTGCTTGGGGTTCTGAGGTGTGTGGGATTGAGTTCTCTGCTTTGTTTTTTAAGATATTATATGTAAATGTAAAAAGTTATTTAAATATATATTTTAAAGAACCCTAATTGCCAACTTTTGCTGAAAAAAAAAAAAAATTCACTGCTGCATTAATTGAACCACATCATGTGTAGATACTGTTGTCTCCCTGGAGGGAGCTCAGGCCTTTGAAAAGCTCAGGGCTACACCTGCCTTAGAAAATGAACCAGAAACTTGAAGTAAAGCTAGTTGATATGGGTACAAACTCTGAGGAACAATGCAATGCTGCCTCTTTCTTTCTCGTGGCAAGTCCCAACTTAACAAAATTTCAGGTCTTCTCGGAAGCCATGCTTCTCCAGCCCGCACCTTTAGGCAGCTCATGGAAACAGCTAGGAACAGAGCAGAAGGTCTTGCAGCATGGGGAGCTGGAACAAGCCATTGCTACTTAAGCCCTGAGGTGACAGGGATGACTGCCCAGTGTCCTCAGCCTGTCCCCTCTGGCATCGTCCTAAGTAGAAGGACATAGTTCATAGTCCTGATCTTAGGCTTCCTGCCACGGGCTGCAGAGATGGTTCTACGGGGTGCATGGGGACACGCACCCAGGAGGAAGGCCCGTAGTTGTGCAACCTTGGTGTGTAACCTTGGTGTGTGACCACGGAGCTAGGGGCGAGGAGGGATGGAGGCCCTCCACCCCCACCCGCGCGGGCCTGTGCACAGGCGTCCTTGAGGGCGCAGCCACACCCCTCGGCTGCTCGGGCCTCCAGCTGCCTTCCTGGGGGGCGTGGCCAGGGCCCCACCGGGGTCTGAGCTCTGTTCGAAGGATAAGTTTCCCATCCCATTTCCTTATGGAAGCATCGCTTCAGGGTTATTCAGCTTTCTGCCTCCTGACTGAAATTGCTCATCTCGCCTGCAAATGTCTACTATCCTTTCTACCTAATGCACTATTATGTATTGATTCTCCATGAGACAAACAGAAAGAGACTATCAGATAGTTGAGACCCAAAGGGTAGGTTTTTGTATATTATTCCACCCTTTTGTTGTTTTTGTTGTTTTAAGAGGGAGGGAGAGTTTAAAACCCAAACCATTGTTTAAAAAAGATGTTAACATTTTAAAAGGGAGAATCTATTTAAAGCTCTTTCAGATCAGGGATTGTCATCCTTTTTGTCCTGTGTATTTCTCGTTCTTAAAAAAAATGTTTTTTAGAAGAAACTAATCACATTAGCCCTTGTGTTTGCTGACTCTCTGGTCACTCTTAATTATTCATTTATTTAGCAGGCATCAGTTGTCATCTGAAGTGCTCATTTGCTGAATAGGAAGCTGGAGACCTGGCCCCCCTGTAGATGGAGAAATAGAGACCACCCTGGGCTGCCAGGGGACAGGGATGGCTCCTCTCCAGTAAGGCTCAGGGGACGCCAGCCCAGGGTCCACACCAGAACATTTGGGAGAATCTTACTGTGTCAGAATCCTTTTGACTTAAAAACTCCAGCCTGTGATGAGGAAACTTACTTACTTCCAGCCAGGATTTGACTGAAAGAAATTCCAGCGTCCAATGATCAGGCCACTTGCCATTTAAGAGCTCATTGTGGTGACATTTGTCCTCCAGTCTCAGAGGTGTGGTCCCTTGGGGGCGGCTCCTCACCCCTTATGCCCAGCACACCTGTTGGCGAGGGTGTGAGAAGCGCCTGAGCCCTTGGCATGTGATCTGGGCCGCCTTTATTTCTTGGGCCAGGAGTAGCAGCTGCTGAGGACAGCAGCTTGCATGTCGTGGTTTTAGGGAAGGAGTGGGGGGTATTATGGCTTCTAACGTGAACTTCTGCTTTTACACAAAGCAGCTTCTCATTGTTGAGATTTTATTTGTTAGTTTGTGGTTTTTGTGGGTTTTTTGTTGTTGTTGTTGCTTTTGTTTTTAATGCCTTTGAGCACATATTATCTTCCTTGTCTGATACCATACCCCCAAAGTGGCTTTCTTTAGCCCTGGCTGGAAAATTGCTCCTCAACAGCCTTAAGCAAGAAATAGATGAGGAGAGAATGTGACTTCAACTGGGCTTATTAAAATAAATGTGTCCAATTTTCACTTGAAAGAGCAATAACTACAGATGGCAAAAGAAACAATTTAATTTTCATGGTTTATTGGGTGATAGAAACAAAAATGAAGTTTTAAGACTTTAAATCTCAACCACTGTCTTAGATTTGTGTTGGCTCACCAGACAGGGACGTCACTGAAATATAGTGACCAACTACATTATTGCCTCACCATTCAAATCGAAAGAAATGTCTTCTTTAATGTCGCAAGACCCCAATAATGATGATGACAGGTACCTTTTTTTTCCCATGAAAACTGGGAGCTTCACAGTTTCCACGGAGAGCCACACCCCCCCCCACGGTTGCCAGAAAGTGACTGTCGTGCGTGGTCTCATGTCCCAGCCTTGCAGGTAGGACAGCCATGTAAACTAAAGAGTGCTAGAACCAGTTGGTAGAGGGGGTTAGGGAGTTCTGGTCCACATGGTACCTCTTTGTAGCAGACACAACCCCGGTATGCGGGCCTTTACTCTGTCTCTTGGCCTCTGAACCCACGCCGCTTTGTAAAGCTCCCTCTGCTGTCCCACTGCTCACACCCTCCCTTCGTGCTGCTAGTTCCTACTCAAAAGTTCATGCAGGACTAATGCTTTTAAAATGAGGTCTAAAAAATAATTACTAAGCAAGAGTATTATTTTTTAAACAGAACTGCCTTTTTCTATTCTTTATGTAAACTCTATTGTGTTGGTCTAACAAGGCACTATTTTAAAATGTTTTTTAAAAATTTCTCCCATAGCACTTAAAAGATATTTTGTAAAGACTTTGCTGTAAAGATTTTGTAATAAAATGGTCTAAGGGCTCCTTCTCCAACATTACCATTTTTTAAAAAATGTTTTAAAGGCTAGGAAACAACTTATGTATATTCTGTATATGTATAGCAGCACATTTCATTTATGGAAATATGTTCTCAGAATATTTATTTACTAATATATTTATCTTAAGCCATGTCTTATGTTGAGAGTGTGACATTGTTGGAATAATCATTGAAAATGACTAACATGAGGCCCTGTAAATACATGATAATTGCACACAGATTTTACATATTTGCCGACCAAAAAATGATTTAAAATAAGTTGTAGTCTTCTATGGTTTTGTAACAAATTGTATAAATGACTGTAAAAAAAAATACAATTTTATCAAGTATGTGTTATGTTGTCCTTGCTCTATTTGGTAAAGGTTACAGATTCCACAAAGACGTCTGCAGGAAGCATTGCCTTTTTTTTTTTTCAAGGGCTTCACCTGTGGCCTATGGAGGTTTCCAGGCTACGGGTTGAAAAGGAGCTGCGGTTGCTGGCCTTCACCACAGCCGCGGGATCTGAGCCACATCTGTGACCTACATCATAGCTCACGTCAACGCCAGATCTTTAACCCACTGAGCGGGGCCAGGGATCCCAAGTCCTCATGGATACTAGTTGGGTCCTTTCCACTGAGCCACAATGGGAACTCTGAAGTAGCTCCTTTATGGGCAACTTGCTCAGGGGAGCCTCTGTGTCATTTCCTCTCCTGTTAATACAGAGTTCAGGTTACTGAGGATTCAGGTGGTGTCTCGGGCAAGCGTCTGAATGACAGTGTTTGAAATTATGTCCCTGGAGTGGTGGTGGTTTTTCTGCTCAGCCATATGAAGGGAATAGTGGTCAACCCCAGCACTCTTTTTTTTTTTTTTTTTGCAATGCCAGTGGAATGCAGATGTTCCCAGGTTAGGGATTGAACCTGCACCATAGCAGTGACAACGCCAGATCCTTAGCCCGCTGAGCCACCAGGGAACACCCCAGCAGGGTCCCTTTTAAAATTAGGGACCTTAGGCTGGATGGAACCTTTGGCTTCTTCTGCCAGGCCTTTTCCTACCTGGAAAACTGAGGCCCTCCAGTCCCTCTTGAGGAAAAGGGGCTTATAGGAAAAAAAGCTTAAGCATCTAGCCCTGGAAATGACCTACCTGCAAAGGTGGAAAGGGGCCTTCAGTCTTCAATGAATCTCGTACCCATTTGTCTTGTGTCCTGGGAGGGCAGTCACTATTTTTTTTTTTTTTAGGGCCACATTTGTGGTATATGGAAGCTCCCAGGCTAGGAGTCAAATCAGAGCTGCAGCTGCCAGCCTACACCACAGCCACAGCAACTCCAGATCTGAGCCACATCTGTGACCTATAGCACAGCTCGCAGCAATGCCAGATTTTTAACCCACTGGGCAAGGCCAGGGATTGAACCCACATCTTCACAGACACTGTGTCAGATTCTTAACCTGCTGAGCCACAGTGGAACTCCCATAGTCACTAATTTCTAAAGCACTCTGAGAGTATGTGGAAGCTGCAAAATGGTGTTTATTTTTCAGACATCCAGCAGAGAATATCCTCATCCCATGAGCTCCCATTCCTGTTTCTCACGCTTTAACTTGGCCCATTTCTTGGGCACAAGCTCCTCGTGGGCCTCCAGCCGCTTCCTGCCCCGCAGCGGCTCCTCCTGAGGACCCTGGGGGGTGGCAGCCTGGCTGCGCAGGGCCTCCCAGAGCTTTTGTTTGATGGCCTTGCCCAGCTCCAGGCTGTACCTCTTGGGGGTCCCTGAAGGATTCCACAGCATTGGCTCCACCACTGCGTGGTACAGAGCCCGGTAGCCCTCTGTGGGGAGGCCGTGGATGGTCAGTGTGTCCTCTGACAACGGCTGTTGCTTCCTGGTTTCAGGAAGCAAGGCTCGGCCCTTCCAGGACGCTGTCCCAATGTTCCGGGGTAGTGCTTGGGTGGCAGCCACATGTTCAGCATATCTGCTCTCAAGATCTTGGCAGACTGTTACTTTTTTCTCCTTTGAACTTTCTTTACTCTAGCCAGGAAGAAAGCAGAGACGTCAAAGCTAAAACTTGAGAAGGGAGCTCAGAATAATTATCTGGGATTTGTGTCCCAGAGTCTTGGTTACAGCCACAACCAGCATTTGTCTAGTGTTCTAGTTTACTGAATTCCTTCAGTTACCACTGTGAGCACTTCCCCATAACCCTGTAAGGTCAGTAGGAGACGGCTTTAAAGTCAAGGATGTTGGAATGGGTCTGCCCAGGGCCACACAGAAGGTGACCCACAGCTGTCCCCTACTAGTGCCACACAGGACCCTGAGTGCTCTGTACCAGGTTCGGCTCAAAATCCCTTTGCATGTATTAACTCATTTCATCCTCATGAAACCGTTTCCAAGGTATAAAGGGACCCAGCCCACAGGCATGCTCAGTGTTAGTCAGAGCTGGGATTTGAACCCTGACCACCTAGCTCCAGGGCGTTTCCGAGCTCTGCTGGCCACCATGGAGTCATGGAGCTGGATGTAGATCAGGCCCCTGGATGCCCAGTTCTCCACGTGGAAGTTCATGGCCAGACCTGTGTCTCGCTCTGGGGTTCAAGAGTGTGGGTCTGACCGTTTCCTGTCCTTATTTTCCCTTCACGGCAAGTTCCTTTCATCTCTGCATGTGAAAGCCATTTTATCCTCCTCTTGAGCTGAGCAGAGGATAAATGTGCATGACCCTAGACTTCATACTCGTCATTATATCACACCCCCACCCCCATCCTCACCCCCCACCATCCTGTCTTTAGCATCCAGATTCCTTTGTCCTCAAACGAATCTCTCCATCTCTCTAGCTTACCTCTTGCTCTCTCTACCCCATCACATTTTCTCCCCCACCAGCCATCCTCTACCTCATGGATGTCTCCTGAAGGCCTCCTGCACCTAGGTAAGCCTGGCTGCTGCCCCACTGGCCGCTTGCCCTTGGAACTGATGGGGTTTCTGATCCTGCCCTGCTGGACAGCTTTCATCACTGAAACCTCCTTGGGCTTTAATCTCTTCAGGGGTTTTACGTCTCCAAACTTGCGTGGTACAGGGCAGCATTTCTCCTTCAGTTGTCGCCTGAGCACCAGTTTAACCAGGGAGAATGAACTGGCAATTAATGGGTTCTTGACAACTTCCCACGAAGAGGTGGTCCCAGGCATGGGGGCACCGATATTCTGCTTTGCACATGTTCTGGTTGTCCAGATGTTGGTCAGAGCTGGAGAGTCCACGTAGCAGTCCTGAAGCCGGGTGTTCAGTAAGATAGACTGTCGGAGTCCATAGGTGGGGATGCTGGGGTCTCGTCTCATATAAAGTGGATTCTAGAATTATAAGGGGGGAGAAAAGGAATAAAAAAGACCAATTCTCAAGCGGAGACTAGAAGGTCCATTTTGGAGGTAAAGGACTAACATCTCTTTATAGACTATTTCTTTCACACAGCTCTTAGAAATCTTTCTACATTCTCTCCACTGCTCTCCAAAGCCTGTGTACCAGGTAGGCAAGCAAGAGTAACGTCACAAGGTCACAGTGATAGTCAGGCTCTCAAAGAATGCAGCTTGGGCTGGAAGCAGAGGGAGGGTCAGGGAGCATTTCCAAGGAATTAAAGACAATTTCTGTCTCCTGGAAAGCAGAGGGAACCCATGCCAGGAAAGGACTGCATGACAGGATCACTCAAGATTCCTCTTGTTGCTGTAGCGACCCCTCAACTTGCCTCAACACAGAAATGACAGCAGGTAAAACCCTGCCAAAGCCCTGAAATCACTTTCGGACCAGACTGCCCTGAGCCAAGAAAAGCTGCAAAGCAGGGAAATATCCTCTGGGGTCTATAAAGACAAAAGCACAATGTAAATGACGCCAGCCTCCATTTCCCGGGAGCCACCAAGAACAAGAGAACAATTTGGATAGATTAGAGTCACACACTTAGAGACCTGGCTTTCAAAGAAATGTCATCTATAAAAAAGTTAAATCACCTTACCATATTTCAGTTGCCTTAAGTTTTATTTTAGCTAGCTTAGTAGGGGGAAGAAATACGTATTTCCTTTTCCCTTTTTCTTTTTCTTTTCTTTCTTTCTTTCTTTTTTCTTTTTCTTTTTTTTTTTTTTGCTTTGTTTTATTATAATATTTCTATCACCTGCCTTTCTCTGCCTCAGTCATGTATGGGCAAAGTGCTGTTTATTTAGTTTTGGGCTTACATGCAGGCAGTTTTGAACCATTATCTCTAGTATTTGTGATGTCACTTTGGTTTGTGATGTGGGTGTGGGTGGATGTTACATCATCAGATTTTTATAGTTAAATTAAATTGGAAGAAGTCCTATTTTCTGCTGTTTACAGCCTCAGGAACTTCTGAGGTCTTCATTTCCCCCCAAATGGCCTGGGTGTATTTTGAAGGTCCTGGCATTCCTAAGAAGCATACTTTGCATGCACGCAACGCAGTCAAATATGCAGACCAGATTTGTGGCTGCAGGTATCGAGATGCATCCTTACACGTGCAAAAGTGCCCTCCTCTGTGCACATAAAGAAGGTACTGTTGAGTTCTCAGAATAGCTGCCAAGATTAGGGACCAGAAATGAAAGAACACGTTTCTGAAGCCCTGGGCACCTCTCCCCGCATGTCTCTCGTGGGGAGAGTACATGGTTTCTGGAATGCGGTTTTATTTTACATCCCATGGCAAATGCAGTAATTAGAGCTGTTAGCGGTGTCAAGGGCTTGAAACAAGAACAAAGACACCCCTTCCTGGGAACTCTTGGGCAATGCCTCACTCCTTATCAGGTGCTCCTCCTGTTGGTGGTTTTGATTTTTCACATGCAGGATGCCAAAGGAGGCTCCCTTCCCCCGGGGAGGAGAGCGACATGATGGAAAAAGAGAGTATGACTCTGGCAGGAGATCCTGGAATCATGTGTTGCCTGTTTGATTGTTTTTTTGGTTTTTTTTTTTTTGTCCCTGGAGTGAATCAAAGTCTGCAAGCAGACAGCACCGCAGGCTGCCATGGAACCACCTCCAGGCCAACGGCATCTGGACCCATAGATGCTTGGGAGGACAATGGGGGCCATTCATCAGGGGTGAGCCTCAGCCTCACCTCCCAAGAGGTGGGTCCATTTTAGAGCAGGGCTTTGGAAAGGGCTTGTCTTTGGGAAGGGTTTGCAAATGTCTGGAGGCAGGGCGGGCAGGCAGGCATCTTTTCAAAGCCTGTGAATCCCAGAGAGGTGCCACCTTTGAGGCGACTGTCTGCCTTTACTCTCCATGGCAGGGACAGGAGGGAGATGTCGTGCAAGAAAGGCCTACCAGGAGCTGTCCTTCTGTTTCCCTTCTCTCCTTCCCCAATATGAGGTTGGCTTTCCTGCCCCACCTCTTTGCAGACACTCAAATGTATTTCCTTTCCTAAGCCTTTTACTCAGTGACCCAGTGACACTGCTCAGGCTCTAAGGAACACTCAAAATGTCCTTCTAGCACAGAGCTGCTCACACAGATGGTGGCTGAAACATACTCTTCAAATTCTACCCAATTCTCCCTTCTCTCCCCTTGGGTCTCCCTCTGACTGACCCTGCCCCGGTAGGTCACTCTCACATTCCTTAGAACTAACTCAGGGTAATTTGGCCTGTGCTTTTTCTCCAATTTCAGTAAAATCTGTATCTACTGAGTGCTTACTTTAGTCCAAACATGGTTCTAGATACTTTACAAACATCATCTCAGGAAATGCTACCAACAGCCCTATGAATGAGTTTGGGTGCTAGTGCCACCCCCACGTTATAGAAGAAGAAACCAAGGTCCCAGGTGCTTAAGGACTATGCCCGGGTCCCAAAGCTAGTAACCAACAGAGGCTGGACTCAACCCAATCAAGGTCTACACTACCCTTGCTCTTATCCAGTCAGAGCTGGCACTGAGCCATTTTGCCTCAGATCTGGTTGGTCTGCCCACATACACACCTGGACACAGACCACATCTGGTCCTACGCTTATGAGACTATCTCTGGACTCAAGAGTTGGTCTGCCTGAGCTGACATCCCCAATCCACCTCTCAAAGGGCAAGTGAATTCACTATTCTGGACCTCACTTTCCTGGTCTGTGAAATGGGGAGAGTAGTAGCGCCTACCCCAGGATCATCATGAGGAGGTAATGGGACAACACTTGTGAAGTACTTGGCCTGGCTCCTGGCACAAAGTGCTCAATAAATAAAGTTCTTATTGGAGTTCCTGTCATGGCTCAGTGGTAACGAATCTGACTAGTGTCCATGAAGATGCGGGTTCGATCCCTGGCTCTGCTCAATGGGTTGAGAACCCGGTTTTGCTGTGAGTTGTGATGTAGTACTCAGACACAGCTCAGATCTGGTGTTGCTGTGGCTGTGTGTAGGCTGGCAGCTGAAGCTCCGTTTCAACCCCTGGCCTGGGAACCTACTGCCAGTGTGGCCCCAATAAGAAAAAAAAAAGTTCTTATCAATGGTATTAATATTGTGGCCCCCATCGCTCAGCTGACTCTTTCTTGAGCTCCTGTTGCTCAGGATCTGAGTGACTTAACCCAACATTTGATATCAACTTCATCCCAGGTCCATCTGATTTAGAGGCCAAGTGATGAGCCTCTTTTTTTTAATCAAAGTATAGTTGATTTATAATATTGTGTTAGTTTCAGGTATACAGTAAAGTGATTCATTTATATATATATATGTACATATATACATATACATATACATATTTCAGATTCTTTTCCAGGTTATTATAAGGCATTGAATATAGTTCCCTGTGCCATGCCATAAATTCTTATTGGCAAGCAATGAGCTTCTTAAATTGGGGAATGATTTCTGATCTGACTTGGGTACCAGGCCATTTCTTTTCCCATGATCCGTCTTCACTCAACATTTGTCAGATTCATGGACCTTTCAGAAATGATGTATCTACAGGAGCTACTTTTCCCCCCTTGTTTTAGAAGCTGTCCTGAACATCCCATGCTTTGTTAGATGGAAAGGGAAGCAGGACCCAGAGGTTGTACAGAATTACAAAGTCGGGATGGAAAGACTCAATTTGGTCCAGGGTCCTGAAACCATGCCAAGAGTTTCCATTGCTGGTGGCAACGCTGGATCCAGAGAACTTGGGGTTGAGGCTGTAGGGCTTCCGTGTTGCAGAAAGGCCTGTTCCTCAGTTGGCTTCTCCAATGAACTTTTTTACTGCTGAGCTCAGTCTAAATATTCTTTATTTTCCACCCATCCTTTGGATCTCTTCTTCCTGACATATCTAAATCACTGCTTCTATTTGGAAACACACCTGCCCTCTCTGAGGCTTATCCAGGCCGTCCTCACTGTAATTATTTTGTTTTATTTTATTATTTTATTTTTGACCGTGGCATGCAGAAGTTCCTGGACCAGAGCCACAGCAGTGACAAAGCTGGATCCTTAACCCGCTGAGCCACGAGAGAACTCCTCACTGCATTTTTGGCTCCAATAATCTTTTTTCTCCCTTTTCTCCTTTACTACCACCTCTCCTCTCTTTAATTTCTCTTAGCTCCTATTCTCTTTCTAAAGAGTCACTGACTAAAGAGTAAATTAAGGCAATTCATATTAATTCTCATCTTCCTTCTTCATGCCCTACCCCCAAATTCTAGTGGAATTTAGCTGTTTTTAATTTCTTCAGAAGATGTTTTTAATACCCAGGCAAGTAAACTTCCACACCCATATGGGAACATATCTGAAGCTGGTGATGTGGAAGTTTGAGGAAAAAAGAAAAACTTTGGATGAGAGAATTTGAAAAGATTCCTGAACCGTGATGCAAACTCAGAGGATCAGTGATCTAGACCACATGTGCCGAATATATACCTACCATGGGCCAAGTATGTGAAATGAGGGTGCTGTGCCCATCTTGCCAGCCCTTCTCACCTAGCTCTGAGATCTCAGACAAGGCTACCTGGATGCCCCACAGACACCTCCAACCCATTATGTTCAAAACCAAATTCTTTTTCTCCCCTTGTCTCTATCAGAACCAATAAATCGGAATTTCCATTGTGGCTCAGCGGTAATGAACCTGACTGATATTCATGAGCATGTAGGTTCGATTCCTGGCCTCCCTCAGCAGGTTAAGGATCTGGCATTGCCAGGACCCCTAGCCTGGGGAAACTCCATGTGCCATGGGTGCAACCCAAAAAAAGAAAAAACAAAAAATGGAAAAACTACTATTTATCTTGAATTTTCCACCACGAGTTGCCAGACCCAGAATGTGGGAAGCAGGATCAGTAACAGTACTGTGCTGAGATGGGCCTGAGGCTAAAGGAAAATGAGGAATCTAGATTCTATTTACGATTTTGATATTTTGTTCATCATGAATTTTTTTGACCTTCATTCAGAGTTTTAAAAGATATTGCAGGAGTTCCCGTCGTGGCTCAGCAGTTAATGAACCCGACTAGTATCCATGAGGATGTGGGCTTAATCCCTGGCCTTGCTCAGTGGGTTAAGGATCCAGTGTTGCCGTTAGCTGTGGTGTAGGTTGCAGATGTAGTCCGAATCCTGTGTTGCTGCGGCTGTGGCATGGGCCGGTGGCTTCAGCTCCTATTGGACCCCTAGCCTGGGAACTTCCATATGCTATGGCCCTAAAACAAGACAAACAACATTAAAATTTTTTTAAAAATAATAGATATTGCATTAAAACACTGTTCATTAACTATACTGAGTATATTTTTAAATTGGTTAAATATTTATTTCTCTTGATTACTGAGTTTTTTTTTGTTTTTTGGGGGGATTACTGACTTCCTTTTTTTTTTTTTTTTTTTTTTTAGGGCTACACCCACAGCCTATGGAAATTCCCAGGTTAGGGGTTGAATCAGAGCTGCAGCTGCCAGCCTACACCACAGCGATGCCAGATCCGAGCTGCATCTGTGACCTACTCTGTAGCTTTCGGCAACACCGGATCCTTAACCCCCTGAGTGAGGCCAGGGGTCCAACCCCTTATCCTCACAGACTTGTTTTCCTAACCCACTGAGCCACAGTGGGAGCTCCTTACTGAGTTAAATATTGTGCCTGAAGCAAATGCCTCCTTCACCCTAATCCTAGCCCTGTATCACTCAGTAAGCATTTGTTGCTAGAACCCTGTAAGAATAATTCACCATGGAGTTCTCGTCGTGGCACAGTGGTTAATGAATCCCACTAGGA
Organism: Phacochoerus africanus; assembly: GCF_016906955.1. Lineage (NCBI taxonomy): Eukaryota > Metazoa > Chordata > Mammalia > Artiodactyla > Suidae > Phacochoerus > Phacochoerus africanus. The sequence goes on from NC_062558.1 coordinate 46,373,781, forward strand.
ACCATGAGGTTGCGGGTTCGGTCCCTGCCCTTGCTCAGTGGGTTGAGGATGTGGCGTTGCCGTGAGCTGTGGTGTAGCTTGCAGACGCGGCTCGGATCCTGCGTTGCTGTGGCTCTGGCGTAGGCTGGTGGCTACAGTTCCGATTCAACCCCTAGCCTGGGAACCTCCATATGCCGCGGGAGAGGCCCAAGAAATGGCAAAAAGACAAAAAAAAAAAAAAAGAATAATTCACCATGTGTTTAGAAGTGCAGTTCTGGAGTCCCACTATCTGGGTTCAAAGCCGAGCTCCGCCATTATGCGACCTTTAGTCAAGCCATTTAACCTTTCTGCATGAGAGGGCTGGTAAGGGTGCCACTGTCATATGTGAAATGTGACAGCAAATACTACACCCTGCCTAGAGTTTTGTCAAATCCTCAGTAAACGTTTGTAATTCTTGTTATCATAAGCAGACTTTTTCCAGTGCTCTCTCCACAGCATGACTGCCCTTTGAGCAGAAATCGTCTGAACTGGAGTTTCGAAGATACCAGGATCATGCAAATGCCACCAGCTGAGATCTAGCTTCTTGGCAAATCCTGCTGCCCTCAGAGAGGAATCCAAGTGAGAGCAGGCAAACAGACAGACACCAACATCTTCCTGGAGGCCCGGGGCTCCAGTCAATGCCCTCACTCTTTCCATGAAATAAAGCTGTTTAACGACTGAGGTATGTGAAGCATTGAAATGAATATCTCAGTCTGCTCCTTGCCAGGACCAGGGACCACATAACTGAGCAAAGACCTTGAGCCATTACGTGCCCTGACCTAGACCTGCTCAGCTATATTTTTAGCCTCTCTGTGCTGTTTCCATCACCTGTGCTGGGCTTTATGCTGGGAAAGTGAAGAGGGAGGCCTGGGGACAGCTAGAGGGATGTTGCTCATGGCAGCCAGTGGGGACAGGAGTTTGCACGTTATTTCTGAGTTCTGCTGTACAAACCTGATTTCAGGGGCGTGCAACATTTCAGGGGTATGTGTGGTTAGTGACACAGGCTCCTGAGTTCAGAAGGGTCCCAGGCTTGGCCTAATGCTCTGTTGTTGCCATCTTGAAATTTTTTTTTTATAATGATTTTTATATTTTCCATTAAAGCCGATTTACAGTGTTCTGTCAATTTTCTGCTGTACAGCATGGTGACCCAGTTACACATACCTGTATAGATTCTTTTTTCTCACATTATCATGTTCCATCACAAGTGACCAGACATAGTTCCCAGTGCTACACAGCAGGATCCCATTCTTGAAATTCTTAATAATTTTAACAAGGGACCCCACATTTTTATTTCCCACTGTACACAAGGCCAATAGAACAGAATAAAGGAAGGAGGTGGTGCCCTTTCTGCAGGGCAGTAAGACTATTACCATGGTGGAATAAGCTAATACCATGAGGCATATGCACCCAGATTTGGCCAAATAAACCAGATTTTGAGCCCACTGTCTGCCCCTCTGAAACTAGGATGAGATGTGAAAGGACGTTATAAACTGTAGAGAGCTGTGTTCTTATTTGCTAAAAACTTTCCCTAGCATGCTATTTAAAAGTCCACAGTTCAGGAGTTCCCATCCTGGCTCAGCAGAGATGAATCTGACTAGGAACCATGAAGTTGCGGATTTGATTCCTGGCCTCACACAGCGGGTTAAGGATCCGGCGTTGCCATGAGCTGTGGTGTAGGTTGCAGACACGGCTTGGATCTGGCATTGCTGGGGCTCTGGCGTAGGCCAGCAGCAACAGCTCTGATTAGACCCCTAGCCTGGGAACCTCCATATGCCGCTGGTGAGGCCTTAAAAGGACAAAAGACAAAAAATTAAAAAAAAATTTTTTTTAAGTTCACAGTTCATTCTGTCAATATCATTTTTTGTCTTTATAGTACTTTTTGTTCTCTGAAATTCACATTATTTTCCTCATGCTTAGTCGGCCTCTCTCTTCCCAGTGTAAGTTCTTGTCTTGTTGGTGCTCTCAGCAGGTTCCTCACTGAATATTTGTTAAATGGAGGAAGGATCACCTTTACTGAGTGCTTGTGCTAATGGTTTTACCTGCATGTACCCATTTTATTCACCTTCAAGGGGCTCTTGCCTTGGAGGGTGCAAGTTAAGAGGTGAAGGATTCCTAGGTTCTGTTGGAGGAGGTGATTTTGGAGGTGGGGAAGGGCCCCAAACGGTGCAGAAGAGAGATAGTAAGCAGGAGTGAGAGAGAGACACCAGGTGGGATGTGGAGGGTGTGTCCCCGCGGACCTGGGCGGGGGAGGGGGGCATCATCCCCCTGCTCCAAAAAGGAGCCCAGAGGATTCTTGAATTTGGGAATGGCAGTGAAAACAATGCCTGAACATGATTATTCTTGCTGCGGGCGCTGGGTGGTGTGGGTGGAGAGGGACGGAGCTGGGAGGCTTCGGGGGAGGTAGCAGCGCCTTTGGGGCCCAACTCTGGGAGCAGCTGGGTGGGGTGGGATGGGGGATGGGGTGGTGGTGGGGTTTGGGGGAGAGGTGGCGGGTCCAGCTCCCGGGTGGCTAGGGGGCGCAGGAGCCGGTGTACCTAAGGCGGGCCGGGGAACCCGCGGGATGGGGACAGCCCGGCCCAGTTCAGGGCTCGGCGAGTCTGCACAGGAGGACAGAGGTTCCTGCCGCCGCGCCGGGCGCAGGCCCGCACTTGCAGGTCTGGGACCGGGGACTTGAAAGAGCCCGGTGCGCAGCCCGGACCTGCCCCGAGGGGCGTCACCTTGGCGCTTTAGGCGGGAGCTGAGGGGAAAATCTCTGCCTGAGGGAGCGCGGGGGAGGAGAGAGAACCACCGCAGACCCCGAGGGCGGGCTGGGAAGACCTTGCGGGGGAGTGAGAGGCAAAGGGCAGGCCACGCCGGGCGCCGAGAGTTTAAGGGAGCCAAGCGCTCCGAACCCAGGGATCGAAGACTCTAAGAAAGCGTCATTGCCCCACCCACCTCTGGACTTTTTCATTGTCGTACGCTTTACTTGCTTCTGTCTTATCTAATCTTGTGAAGGCCTTTTATTATTTTTATTTTGCAGATGACAAAGAGCTGGAAAGTTGCCCCAGTTGACAAAGATGTGCGATAGGATTCGGAACCAAGGCTCAGTGTGCTGCCTCTTTTGTGGCTGCAACAGTTGGGATGGTGAAAGGAATTTAACATGTTCTAAGCTCCTACTGTATGTGTGTAAAAGTTTCCACGCATTATTTCATTTAGTACAACCATTTTGGGAGTAATTGCTATCAACGCCCGCATTTAACAGACGAGGAAATTGAAGTAAGAGAGCTGTTTTTCCTTTAAATCTGCCCAAGATCTTACAAGTGATCAAGTGGGATATGAACCCGAACAGGCTGACTCCAGAGCACCCTTTTTTAAACCCCTGCGATGAGCCAAGCAGGGAAAAGAGGATTGCAAACTGCTGTTCTGATTATTACCGCTGCGGTTGAGCCCGCGTGTGGGTCACGACCCGAGTGAGGGTGGAGCAGGAGTCACTGGGCACCCGGCAGGCTCCAGGCAGGCCAAACCTCCGCCTGGGGTCTTGAGGGCGGTACCCCAGGCCCCGCCCCCTACCTGCTAGTCCGGCCCCTGAAACCTACCAAGAAATTGCTCCAAGGGTGGGCGGGCCCAGGTGAAGAGTGTGGGCGGAGACTGGTGTATGAGTGGCAGGCGCTGGCGAGACAGGACGGGCGTGCGCATCGGCTCCGCCCCTCGGGCCTCACCGCGGAGCCGGGCTGGCCCCGGGCGGCCGGGGCGTGGCGGCGCTGGGGAGGGCGGGCCGGGGCGGGGCGGTCGGGCGGCCGGGGCGGAGCCACGCTCGAGCCCAGCGTCCCGCTCCCATGGCCGCCCCCGGCTCCCAGCGCTGCCCCCTCTCCCCCGGGCCGCGCCCCGGGGCCCCGCACTGACGGCCCATGGCGCCGCCCGCCGCCCGCCTCGCCCTGCTCTCCGCCGCCGCGCTCACGCTGGCCGCCCGGCCCGCGCCCAGCCCCGGCCTCGGCCCCGGACCCGGTGAGTGAGCGACCCCCCGCGCCAGTCCTGCGCGGAGCCCGCCCGGGGCACCCAACAACGTCGCCCCTACCTTCTGGTATTCCTTCTCCAGCCCTCAGCGACGCCCCTCGGGTGGCGAGGGCCCCCACCTCAGGACCCGAGACTCCCCCAGGCCCCTCAGCGACGCCCCCAGGCCGGCGCCCTCTCTGTCTCATTACCTCCGAGACCCTTTCGCCAGGCTTCTCAGTGACCCTCCCCGGGACCGGACGTCTCTTCTGTCTCAGGACCCCCGTACCCCCAGCTCAAGCCCCTCAGCGACTACCCCCAGACCGGGACGCCCTCCTGCACCGAGCCTCTAGACGCTGCACCCCCACCCTAAGCCTCTCAACGACACCCTCGCGCCAGCCTCCCCTCCGCAACCCCCACAACGACGGCCCCAGGCCCCCCTCCCACCTATGTCCGCGGACCCCGCGCCACCCCTTTCAGAAGCCGGTGCAGAGGCAACGAGTGCCGGCGCCCGGCCCCCGGCCCCTCTGCCGGGGTCCCGGCTGAGCCCCCTTGCCCAGCGCTGTAATTTCTGCCTTGTGAGCAGTCAAGTTGACCTGCCCTCCCTGCAGGAGGCAGATCGGGGTCCTGAGATCACCCTCTCTACCCGGCCGGAACGTCCCTCCCTCCCCCGCGCGGTGACTTTGAACTTCCCTGTATGACTCAGGCGCAGGTACAGCGAGAAAAGAGAAAGAAAGGAAGGGGTGACGGGAAACTTCTCCCCAACAGAGCTTAGGGGGCTTATCCTGAGAGTGCAACGCAGAGCCGCACTTCCCCGGGAGCCTCACACTTTAAACAGGGTCACCTGTTCCCCAGTCCAAGACCAAAGCCAGGTCTTCCCAAGTCCCTAGACCAGGATGGAAGCTGAGACTTTGCTTAGCTTTCCCACATACCCTTCCTTGCAGCAAACTCTTCAAGTTTAAGATCAGGCAAGAGGGCGTTGTCTGGCCCGGTTACATTTCTCTCCAGGTTGTTCAGGTGTTGAGAATTGGGCATTAGTGGAAGGGAGGGAAGGGTAAGAAAACCAGCCCCTGGGTCCTCACCCAGAGTCACAGATTGTGATGTTGGAAAGACAGGATTTTGCTGAAAGAAAACTTAGAGTTGCTTTGTTTACTTAACAGCTTGGATTAGTGATAAAGATAGGATTTAGTGTTGTCACTTAAACTGTGTGACTTTGGGTTGTGCCTTCAGCTCTCTGAGCCTCAGTTTTCTCATCTGTAAAGGAGGGATGATAACTTCCTGACAGGTTGTTGTGAAGATTAAAAGATATATTGCAAGTAAAATACCCACATGTGATAGGCAGTCACTTAACATATTTTAATAATACATTTTATAGAGCTTCACAGTTCACCAAGTGCTGGGCACCTCATTTGCCCTGGGAACACTTTGAGCTTCCAGTCTGATTAACCCCTGAAAAAGGCAAAGCTTGGCTTTAGATAGTAGGGGCGGGGGGGGGGGGGGGGGGGGCGGTGTGTGTCTCCAAGTGCTGTAAACCTTAGGCTCAGAAAGTAGTTTCTGAGTGATCAGTGGCCTTGTAGGGGACTTCTACAAAAATTTCTGCAGAAGTTTGATCACTTCTACTGTTTGCCCTACGTGAGGAATGAAGGAGGGACTTTCTGAGAGCCAGGATATGTCAACATAACTGTAACCTAGTAACCCCTTAGCTCCACTTTGCCATCTGTGTGGTCAGGATTTAATGTCCTCTATGGAGAGAGAGGTATGGGTGGAAATAAACTGGTTCCTCTCTTGGAAAGGGCAGAGTAATAGCTCTGAAAATTGTTAAGTGAGCCAGCTCTGTACTTAGGCTTGTTAGAAGGTGACATTCTCTCCTCAGGCACCCTTGCTTTGCTAAGGGTCAAAACCAGCAGCTCTGGAGTTCCCGTCGTGGCACAGTGGTTAATGAATCCAACTAGGAACAATTGAGGTTGCGGGTTCTATCCCTGGCCTTGCTCAGTGGGTTAAGGATCTGGCGTTGCCGTGAGCTGTGGTGTAGGTTGTAGACACGGCTCAGATCCCGCGTTGCTGTGGCTCTGGCGTAGGCTGGTGGCTACAGCTCGGATTCGACCCCTAGCCTGGGAACCTCCACATGCCATGGGAGAGGCCCAAGAAATGGCAAAAAGACCAAAAAAAAAAAAAAAACAGCAGCTCCTATGTAGTTGAAACCTCAAACCTTGGTGTGCTTTTATTTGGGAGTCTAGAGTAGGGACAAATAAATAACCATTATGCAGTTAGTGACTCAAGTTCCCAATTCAGTAAGCCTCACCAACTTTTTTCCCTACCATTCTGGTACATCATCAGTGCCTTTATGACTTTTCCTCTTTAGTTCCAGAAGCAGCTTTAAGTGGATATAACACATGGTCTTCAGCATCACATCCTGTCTAGAGCCTACCCACTAGTTTTTAAAAATCATTTCCAATAAAAAACATGTTTTACTCTGAGGATATGCCAAACTTGCAATTCCATATTTTTTGATACTGTAATTTTCTCTAAAATTTTGTGGATGGAAAAAAATATTTCAGTGCTTATATTCTGCACAATTTTGTAATATTTAAATTACTGGTGGTTTGCATTTTTGAATGCTGACTTTATAAAAAACAGTTAGCTCATTCCCCATCAGTGCTACTTCTAATTACAGTGTGTAGCCAACCCCAGATGATCTTCCTTCTTTTCATTCTTTGAGATTCTTTCCCTTCCTTCATAACTGATAAGGAGGAAGGTAGGGGTTAGTGGGAATCTAGACTCCCTTTGCAAGGAGGAAGGCAGGCAGGGCCATGGACCGATTTGTCTCTCTGAGGCGGATTCCCGTCTGGAATTTACTGACCTGCAGGGGACAGCTGAGAGGTAGGAAGAGCAGAGAAGGCTGGGTGGACTTCAGCTATGAGTTTTCTGCCTAAGGCAAATACCTGCTTGGGTGTTTGACTATGTTTAGCAGCTATCGAATATGCATCAACAGAATGTCTCAGCTCAGGTCACTGTTTGTTGTGAACAGTCTTTTATAGTTAATGCTCATCCTCCTCCAGCTCCTCATCTAGAATTTGACCCATTAGACAATAGTGTGTGTTGCCATAAAACCTATGAGTTAACAGGAGAGTTTCCATTGCACAGAGCCATGTCCCTCTTGGGGATTTAATTAATGTTAACAGAATTACTTGTGTAAGGTGGCGTTCCCTTGTGGCTCGGTGGGTTAAGGATCCAGTGTTGTCACTGCAGCAACTCAGGTCACTGCTGTGGCGCGGGTTTAATCCTTGGCTCTGGGTATGGCCAAAAAAACCCTAGAATTACCTGCTGTATACAGCACAGGGGCTGAGAAGCATGAAAAGGACGAGTGTGCATTACTTTGATGTTTTGAGTATTTTAGGAAACACAGAACTGTCAAAACTAACCTGGTATCAAAGAACTCTGATATTTTTTGTGAAAACTTGTTTTGGACCCTAGACAAATCTAATTAAGTGTTCGAGGTAGGCTTTTATTTTATAAATTTTTTTTTTTTTGTCTTTTTGCCATTTTTTGGGCCACTCCCATGGCATATGGAGGTTCCCAGGCTAGGGGTCAAATTGGAGCTGTAGCCGCTGGCCTACATCAGAGCCACAGCAACACGGGATCCGAGCCACGTCTGCGACCTACACCCCAGCTCATGGCAATGCTGGATCCTTAACCCACTGAGCAAGGCCAGGGATGGAACCCGCAACCTCATGGTTCCTAGTCGGATTCGTTAACCACTGCGCAACGACGGGAACTCCCGCTTTTATAAATCTTAAAGCAAAAAGAAGTTCCATTTAGATTCACTTCGAATAAACAGCAGGTTGATACACTTAGTATAGATATTGATATACTTATGATTTGGCATATTTGGATCAACAGCAGTAGATGATGGAGATAAATATATTGACTTATAGTTTTACAATATATTAGGGATTTTTTTTTAACAATAGATTAGGGATTTTTGGTGATGGGCAATTGACCATATTTAGATTTTTTGAGCCTGTAATATCATCTGAGGCTCTAGGTCGGAGGTCAGCAAATGTTTTTTGTAAAGGGCTAGGCAGTAAATAATTTGGGCTTTGTGGGCCATATACTGTCAGTTGCAATTATTCAGCTCTGGCTTTGTAGGGCAAAAGTGGCCATAGAGAAAATGTAAATGAACACAGGTATGGCTGTGTTCCAATAAAACTTACATGGACACCGATGTTTGAATTTCCTGTAATTTTTATATTTCACAAAATATTCTTCTTTTGTATGGCTCGTTTTTTTTTAGTTCATGGGCCATATAAGAACAGGCAGTGGGCTGTTTTAAAAATTTTAAAAAGAAATTCAGTGTGGTTCAGTGTAGACATAAAGAAAATAATGCCTGCCTAGGAACCAGTCCATGGTTTATTCAGCTATGCAGATGTTGCTTGGATCAAACTGCTGAGAGATCTATTTCTCAGAGGAAAGCCCAGGCAGCAGGTGGCACCAGCCCTGAGACATTATATTTAAAAAAAAAAAAAAGGCCAGAAAAAAAAAAGAAGAAAATAAACTTCTATCACTTTCCTAAACAGTTGAGTTTTATTCCATGGTTCTATTGTCACTTTTAAAGTGGCCTTTAAAAGACAACAATGTGCTTAGCATGGATGATTATTTTGTTTTAATTAAAACATTTTTGAAAAAACAAAACGAAACATTCAAACATACCAAGTTGATTGTGTTTGTACTGTGGAACAGTTAATGCAAAACACTTGGGAGAGGCCGGAAGTTTGGATCTGCCGCTCTTGCCTCCCGAATAATGACAACAGAGGAAGAAGTGAATGTGTCCCTTAGAAAACTACCTGGGCAGGTTTTGAGGTGAGGCCTCCTCAAGTCCCCTGATGTCACCTGGGCAGGTTAGTTTCTGGCTGGCTCACGGTGCAGCCCCTCCGTGGGTGAGAACTGAGACTGACATTCTTCCATATTCAGTTTGACCTTGTGAATCCAGCTGGAACCCGGAAGTATTAGGCTCTGTGAGAATTAACATATGTCTTTTTTATCAAAGGAAGTCTTGGTTACTCCACTTTGTCCTGCTTTCTCTGAGACACCCTCCTCCACCCCCCTCTTTCCTTCTTCTCCCAGTAACAATTTGTTTCAAATTAGCCAAGGGAGAAGAATGTGTCCTGACCTGACCACTGGGAAGGGGACAGGTATACCACCTGCGTAGGGATAAATGGGAGGGCCTTCCCTCTTTGGCGCGCTTTGTGGGCACACGCGCCCTTCTGCAGAAGTAAAGAGCCTTGTTGAGATCTCCTCGTGTTCATGTGTCTCATTTTCTGACACTGACGATCCGAGCCAGGGTCACTTTTCCCCAACAGCTAGGAGAAGAACCCGAGGTCACTCTATTTTTTTCTTCCTCTCTGTTGTTTTCAATGTCTTCCTTGCAAGATGGCCGTGATTCTTCCCCAGACCTCACCCCCGAGACATTGTCCTTGCTTCCGATTGAACAGGGAAAGGAAAGAGGCAATTGTAAAAATGTCAGGAGGGTGTCCATCCATATACCTCAGAAATAGCCACTCTACAGAAACTTGCCTTCTCCTCTAAGGAAATCTGCTCCCCACACTTTTAATCTTCTTTCCAGGTAAACACCTCCCTCACGTAGACTTGTACCAGTTTAAAGGATGAAGTTGGGGTCTAGGAAGAACTTTACAGATGAAAGATTTTAGGCCACCAAACACCCCAAATTGCCTTTCCCTCCTACTATAACAGTACCCTTTCAGGGCTGCCACTCTGTAGGGCCCTGCTTCTAGTTTCTCTTGCCACTGATTTAATCCCTGGCAAGTAGCCAAAACATTAAACTTTAATTGTTCAATTTACCACAAGGGCAGAGCCCTGCTTCTAGTGGGCTGAGGAGGCTTCCAAACCCAAGTGTCACACCACATTAGCATCTTCAGACTTTGAGGGCAGGATTTCTTTTAGTTTGGTTAGATTTTTGGTTAGAACCAGAGTAGTATGCTCATGCTCAAAGTTTGAAAGGCGAGGAAATAATAAAAACAGCATAGGCAACTTTTAAAGATGATTCAGAATGGTTACAGCATTGGCATATAGGACTCTATGTGGTTTCTTTTCTTTTCTTTTTGTCTTTTTGCCTTTTCTAGGGCCACTCCCGCGGCATATGGAGGTTCCAAGGCTAGGGGTCGAATCGGAGCTGTAGCCGCCGGCCACAGCAACGCAGGATCTGAGCCGCGTCTGCGACCTACACCACAGCTCATGGCAATGCTGGATCCTTAACCCACTGAGCGAGGCCAGGGATCAAACCCGCAACCTCATGGTTCCTAGTCGGATTTGTTAACCACTGCGCCACGACAGGAACTCCTATGTGGTTTCTTTATATCTTCCAAACAGATATGTTAAATGGCTATCCATGATCCTTGGTGTCCCAAAGTTGGATGAAAACATGGCGACCAACTAGTTCTCTTCTCGAACAGTAGGGATTGTTAACCAATGTCATCACAGTATGTAAATTACTTGCTGCTGTTCAATCTATAAAAATTCATCTTCAAAGAAAATTATTGGGCTGGTAAAAATATTTTTAATAATAACCACAGAAGCCATATTTGTTTTTCTTTGATGTTCTTCCGAAGACTTCTTCTGGTTTTAATCAGATTGTTCCCACATAAAATACAGTGGAAATCTACAATAATAAAATCCCTATTCCTATGTCTATGGGGAAATAAACAGGATGGGGACTGTCCTTTTAAGGGGCTTTCCCCTTCCTTTTCCCCAGACTCAAAGCCTCTATTACTGGTGGGTGTTTTGGCATCAGTTAAGGGCCTTCAATCCTTCCCTCCCTCCATGTTTTGCTCTTTCATTAAAGTGTTTCTGTTGTCTAATTATATCCTTTCAATCAAATTAGAGACTGCAGCATCTGGTGAGGGCCGTAACTGCTGCCATCTGCACCTCATATATTCAGGCCTTTTCAGCTGAGAATCACTCAACTTCCAAATGGCAGGAAGAGATTTGGAAAAAGTTTAGTTGCAAGGGAGGAGGTTAACTTAAAAGGAACGTCTTCAAAGGCTGGGTGCAATGCCCTGCTTGCTGTGATGTGTGCACCCGTGCAGCACTTCATTGGCTTGGCTCACGGAAGATTCTTCTCTAGTGCTTCTGGCAGATAAAGGGTTCTGATTGTCTTAGCTGAAATGACCAGTCCTCTCATCCTTCTTATGGGCTGGAGGGGGGCCTTTTGTCCTTCCCTTCACTGTGGCCTAGGAACGGGCAACCCTGATTATCATCTCTTTTTACTCTTAAGAGAATAGATTCTTGAGTATCCATGTCTAAACACCTTAAGCCTTTCTGTGAACAATGTTTCAGAAATCTTAATAGAGTAAGGAGGTCTGCAGGTCACTGTATGTTTCTGCTTTCTCTGGAGTCAGAGTGCCAGATTAAATACAGGACACTCAATTAAATGTGAATTTCAGATAAACAGTGAACAATTTTTTTGCGTTGGTCTGTCTCACGCAATATATTTGGGAATACTTATCGTAAAAAATCATTCATTGTTTATCTGAAATTCACATTTAAGGAGTTCCAGTTGTTCAGTGGTAACGAACATGACTAGTATCCAAGAGGATGTTGGTTTGATTCCTGGCCCTGCTCAGTGAGTTAAGGATCCAGCATTGCCATGAGCTACAGTGTAGATGGCAGATGGGGCTTGGATCTGGCATTGCTGTGGCTGTGGTGTAGGCCGGCAGCTGCAGCTTCTATTCAGCCCCTAGCCTGGGAACTTCCAAACGCTGCAGGTGCGGCCCTAAAAAAATAATAATAAAAAATTGGCATTCTGTGCTTTTATTTGCTAAATCTAGTAACCCTACTCTCAACCCATGAAACATCAAACTTTAAACCTTTGACTCTGAGATCACTCTGTTGGCCAACATCTCTGTTGCCTTGGGTGACTAGAGACTACACTAGTATGCATTCTTGTTTATGAGTTAGCACTACACTGAGACTTTCCTTCTGTCTCAAGCTATCTCCATGGCCAGAACTTCTGAGACTTGTCACTTGAGTCACATTGTTATTTTGGCATCAACTAACAAATGCTTGTCACATGCCTACTATATACCCAGCATCTCCTACTAGGACTCGTCCTCATACCAATTCATAGAAGACTACAACTTTGTTGCTTCAAGTTTTACTTTAAAGATATTCTTTTAGAGATATGCTGTCTACCTGGCAGTCAGCTCTGCACTCAAGTCCTATTGTATTATTTGCCCATCCCACATCAACTAAGGGAAGCTGAATAGCCCACAGCCTGACTTCCATGGAGCATTGGCTGCACTCCAGGCCTCCACTATTAGGGAACTTTCTCACCATCTGAGAGTAAAAATAGGGCACCAGCAAAACTGATGAAACTTGCCCAGAAGCTGGATTATATCAGTATATTTTATCTCCTTTTAGTCTGAGAGCTTCAGACAGTGTGAAAGAGTGTTGCTCAAATAACGGTGAGATAGGTATAGATGTGAGCCAGGTGTTTCCTGTCGAAAGCAGACTGATAAGCATATAATGAATATAAGTGTATTTATTACAAAGGGGGTTGCTCATTCTTATTACAAATAGCTTGACCATGGATTTCATTTAAATAGCAGATTCCCCTGCTTGAAATAGCAAGCATTTGATTTCAAATACTTGCTTTATATTTACATAACCTTGATTTACATAAACTTTCCTGAAACTTCTCACTGGCCTTGCTAGGTAGGGCTTGATAGCTAACCTAGAGGCACAGATTGGTGAGGAAACCAGGGCACTCTGAATAGGTCTGTCGTGGTGGTTTCCCCTTTCCCCACCCCCCACCCTCCATACACCTGCTTCCCTCATTCAGCAAACATTTGCCAGGCACATTCAGTGTGGTCTGTAGTTGCTGAGAATACAAGCATGAGTGAGGAAAACTTACAGGCTGGTAGAAGCAGGGCCAGGTGCTTCTTGAGCAATTATAGTTCAAGGTGATCAAGTCTTAGAAGAGCTATGGCAGCAGGCGCTGTGGGACTTGTTTTAGAGCCCCTGGTTTCCTTGGAAGCATAGAGCTATCTCCTCTAGACCCTGAGCTTTCAAATACTTCTCTGTCTTTTGTCTTGTTTTTTGTTTCCTTTAGAGTTGACTCATAGTGCACTAAATATTGTCCATCAGAGAACTGGAGAGAGCTTTCTTATGCTTCTCATTTCCTTATGTAAAAACTCTTTTTATTATTATTATTTTATTTTATGGCTGCACCTATAGCATATGGAAGTTCCCAGGCCAGGGACTGAATCTGAGCTGTGGCTTCAGCAACGCCAGATCCTTTAACCCACTGCACCATGCCACTGAAGTTGGATTATTAACCCACTGCACCACAGTAGGAATTCCTAAAAACTCTTTCTAGTGTGAAATTTTATCTCAAGATTGAAGAGGATATTTATAAATAAATATCAAAAGTAGATCCATTTGTACTCAAATGTTACACCAGGAGAGGTACCATCACCACACTGTGGTTGAATATGTTCTGTTGGTCTTGGCAGTAAGGCTCATGGTTAATTAATGAAATGTTTTTTTTACGGTTCTCCTGAGCAAGTGACTTCTAACCGAGCGAGTCCATGCTTTAACGGAGACTTGGCCTAATCTCTGTGTATGTTATACAGCTAGATGTTGACAGGTTAATGGTCCTTCTTTCTTAAAAACTATCTCTTGGTCTTTGATTTAATGATGTACTTGTTTATAATATCCCAAATGATGAATGTAAATTCTTCAAGCACTACCGCATGTTCATGGTGACTCTTCCTAGCAAAAATACATGTGCTTCTCAGTGACAGCCACGGCATTCTTTCCAGTGGGTCCTGCTTGGGTGCTAGTGGAGCATGTTCAAGGTGAGAGCCAGCTGGGAAGAGTGGTTCACAAGCAACACTGCATTCTGGACTTGCTCTGCCTTGATAATTATTTGTTTTTAAAATTTTTATATAACAGATAATAAGGACCTCTCTCTGAAGTGTTTCCATAGGCCTGAATTTAAACCTCTGCTCCATTGCTTACTACAAGTTCAGTTTTTCTTGGAACAGTCTTTTAATTAATCATTGTATCTGAAATAGAGGTGAATAACCTGGGGATTCAGATGGAAGATCTCAGGTCCCCTTCCAAAAGTATGATTTCTTAAGTTAAAATAACTTTAAGAGGCATGGCCTTCTCTTCTGTTACTGTTTTTAAGGACACTGTTTCCATGAATGAAAAAGAAGTTCTAAAAGATACTTTAATGGAAAAGGGACTGATAAGTAACTACAGTGATACTATTTGTGGTGGTTCTACTTTGGGCAAAAGTATAACTTGTCCTCTGGTCACTGTGAATACATAGGCCGGGAATATGGTAGGTGAATGTCTGTCTTGATTTTAGATGACTGAATTTATGGCTGATTGAGTTTGTTTATAGTTCTTGAAAAGAAACTAGGTGGATCAGTTGCAGAACAACATGTTAGGGAGCTCCCATTGTGGCCCAGCGGAAACGAATCCAACTAGGAACCATGAGGTTGTGGGTTCGATCCCTGGCCTTGCTCAGTGGGTTAAGGATCTGGCGTTGCCATGAGCTGTGGTGTAGGTCGCAGACGCAGCTTGGATCCTGCGTTGCTGTGGCTCTGGCGTAGGCCAGCGGCTACAGTTCCGATTAGACCGCTAGCCTGGGAACCTCGATATGCCACAGGTGCAGCCCTAAAAAAAAAAAGACCAAAAAAAAACAAAACCAAAAACAAAACAACATGTTAGTATCAAGATGTCCTTTAAAATTTTTTTTTTACAATGATAGATTTAGAACATATACAAAAATAGAAGAGTGTAAGGCGGTCATGTGTATCCCTCTTCCAGCTTCCACAATTATCAACCAAGGCCAATATTATTTTATTTGTACCCCTTTCATTCTCGAACTAGATTATTTCATAATAAATCTCAAACATCGTATTATCTCATCTGTACATATTTCAGTATAGATCCCTAAATGATGAGACCTCTTTTCAAAAACATAGTAACAGGAGTTCCTGTCGTGGCGCAGTGGTTAACGAATCCAACTAGGAACCATGAGGTTGCAGGTTCGGTCCTTGGCCTTGCTCAGTGGGTTAGGGATCCGGCGTTGCCGTGAGCTGTGGTGTAGGTCACAGACGCGGCTCGGATCCCGAGTTGCTGTGGCTCTGGCATAGGCCAGCGGCTACAGCTCCAATTTGACCCCTAGCCTTGGAACCTCCATATGCCGTGGGAGCGGCCCTAGAAAAGACAAAAAGACAAAAAAAAAACCAAAAAACAAAAAAACATAGTACCACTACCATTACCAATATAACAACTAAAATATTTAACAATGATTTCTTTTTTTTTTTTTTGTCTTTTTGCTATTTCTTGGGCCGCTCCCGCGGCATATGGAGGTTCCTAGGCTAGGGGTCTAATCGGAGCTGTAGCCACCCGCCTACGCCAGAGCCACAGCAACGCGGGATCCGAGCCGCGTCTGTGACCTACACCACAGCTCACGGCAACGCCGGATCCCTAACCCACTGAGCAAGGGCGGGGACTGAACCCGCAACCTCATGGTTCCTAGTTGGATTCGTTAACCACTGCGCCACTACGGGAACTCCCGGTATTTTTTTTTTTTTTTGATTTCTTAATATCAAATATCCAATCAGTGATCAGTGTTCAGATGTCGCTGGTTGTCTCATCAGGGTATTTTGTTTTGGCCACATCCGTGGCTCATTTGGGACCTATGCCACATCTGTGGCAAGGCCAGAGCCTTAACCCACTGTGCCAGCTAGGGATCAAACCTGTGCTTTAGCAGCAACCTGAGCTGCTGCAGAGACAATGCCAGATCCTTAACCCACCGCACCACAGTGGGAATGCCCCATCAACCTTTTTTTTTTTTTTAACAGTTCGAACCAGGATCTAAATAAGGTCCATTTAGATGATGTGACTCTTAAGTCTTATGAACCCAGAGGTTTCTCTTTTCTTTTTTCCTTGAAACTTATTTGTTGAAGATGTAGTTTCTTCTAAGCAAAAAGAGTGCTTAAGTGCCTCTTCAGAGGAAGGGAGGTGAGTTATTTTTTTCCGTAGAATTCTCACTTCCCTTAGAGAAACAGGTCAAATTAGAGAATTTGAAGCCTGAAAGAGATTTTAGCCATCAGTCCTTTCCTATCACATCACCCCAGACTTTGGAGCCTCAGTTCTATTTTGTTAGACTCTTGAAATTGCAGTTTAGAGTGAAGGGACCTTGAGACCACCTGGCTCACATCCATTCATCTCACAAGTGAAGAAATGGAGGCCCAAATTCAGGTGATTTCTTCAAACAGTCAGCTACTTCTCTGATGTCATTTCCTTTTTATTCCAGTGATTCTCAATATATACTATGTATAGAAGGTCCCCACCCCCCAAACTATTCTCTCTCTCTGGTGATGGAGGTGATTTAGGCCTGATCCCCTGCCTCCATGTAATCATGGGGTCACTACTCTTTGGGGAGCCACCAGTGTTAAAGGTGGGGAGTACCTCACACAGCCTCAGCCGGGTTGGGGCAGGAAAAGGCTGGGAACTACTCCCTTCTCAGGGCCTGAGCCTCTTCACCGCAGGGCTCCATGTAACTGAAGTAAGCATTCCTGGAGTGCTTTTGAGTGTCTGAGGGCAAAAGGTGATTTTGCCAGGGACCATAGGCTTTGAAGCCCTGCCCACAAGTTCCCACCAGATACCATTCTGTACTGGAAGCCCAGGAGAGCAGCAGGTGTGTTGTGTAAACTTCTGAGGAAACTCTTGTGTTCCCCTCAAAATATTAAAAGGAGCTTTTTCCACCTAAGCCTTGTATGTCTATAATCTGCCCACCTCCCAAATTTTATAGCTATCTTTAAAAGAGAAAAAGAAGTTCCCACTGGAAAATGTTTTCTGCCTTCTTATTTTAACATGCCGAAATTCAATTTAATGCTTATTGATTTATGTTGATTTTAGACTAGGCTAAAACCAGCCAGATTCCTCCAACATAGGATCAGTAGAGATGCTGAGTGGTCCTACATGAATCACTGGATTAAAAAAACAGTGACTCTCACAAACATCACATAATAGAGATCTAACTAGTAATTAGCTACCAGAAAACTGGGAGAATTCCAGACTCAATATGAGAAAAAAAAGTTTGTTTCTCAATAGTATGGTTTCAGGCACATAGTGTAGTTAGGAATTACCTTGTTATACAGCTTCACTGAGAACATATTCTTCACCTTTATTAAATGTTATCAAGAAATAGAATGACTTTTGTTCTCCTACTATCTCATATTTGTCGTTTTAATTTTTTTTTTTTTTTTTTTTTGTCTTTTTAGGGCCACGCTCGAGGCACACAGAGGTTCCCAGGCTAGGGGCTGAATCAGAACTGTAGCCTCCGGCCTATTCCACAGGCACAGCAATGCGGGATCCGAGCCACATCTGCGACCTACACCACAGCTCATGGCAATGCTGGATTCTTAACCCACTGAGTGATACTAGTTGGGTTCGTTAACCGCTGAGCCACAATGGGAACTCCTTAATTATTTTAAAAGAATATCTGAGAGTTCTCTTGTGGTGCAGCAGGTTAAGGATCCAGTGTTGTAACTGAGGCTCAGGTTGCTGCTGTGGCACAGGTAGCAACCCTGTGCCACGTGGGTAGATCCCTGGCCGAGGAACTTCCATATGACAAGGAAGCAGCCAAAAAATAAATAAATAAAAAGAATACCTCATTATAGTTTTAAGACTTTTTTTTTGCAGCACCCATGTTCCTAGGCCATAGCAGTGACTGAAGCTGCTGCAATGGCAAGGCTGGATCCTTAACCTGTTGCACCACAAGAGAACTCCTCTTATAGTTTTAAACATGAACGTTAAAAATGGAATGTAGGAGTTCTCGTTGTGGCTCAGCAGGTTAAAAACCCCACTAGTATCCATGATGATGGAGGTTCCATCCCAGGCCTGGCTTAGTGGGTTGAGGATCTGGCGTTGCTGTGAACTGCAGTATAGGTTGCAGACTTGGCTCAGATCTGGTGTGGCTGTGGCTGTGGCTTAGGCTGACAGCTGCAGCTCCTATTCGACCCTTAGCCTGGGAACTTCCTTATGCCGTAGGTTCAGCCCTGCAACATAGGGTGCAAACCATGTATATTTTGTCTATCCTGATGATAGCCTGATAAATGCCAACAGAATTGTGGTATATGCCTGTGCACTCACGTTATAGCGCCTTTTAGAGTTAAGTATTTTTATGGGCCAGAATAAACTACATGTTGTAATACTTTCAAATTTATAATAAAGTTTGATTATTTTTAAAACTTTTTTGTTTTGGCCATACCCAAGGCATGCAGAAGTTCTTGGGCCAAGGATCAAACCTGTGCCATAGCAGTAACACACCGAATCCTTAACCACTAGGCCACCAGCAAACTCCAGTTAGTTCCACAATAGTAATTTATTGGGTAAATTGACAGAACATTGTTAATCAACTATAATGGAAAAAATTAAAATCTTTAAAAATAATAATAATAATAATTTATTGGGTGTGTGCTGGGCATTTTACTTGTAGATCCTCCAGTTCTTCCAATTGTCCTGAGCTGTCGATAGTTGGATCCCCTATTTTACCAGTGAAGAAACTGAGGCTCAGAAAGATTAGCTGAATGCCTACAGCTTGTAAACCACAAAGCTCGGGTCTGACTCCAGTCCCTAACATGTGCTTTCCATGCTGTACCACCTTGTTGCTAGAAGTTTCTCTTGCTAAAAGAGTACTTACGAGAGGGAGTTCCCGTCCTGGCTCAGTGGAAACGAATCTGACTATTAACCATGAGGACTCAGGTTTGATCCTGGCCTTGCTCAGTGGGTTAAGGATCCAGCGTTGCCATGAGCTGTGGTGTAGGTCACAGACGCGGCTCATATCTGGTGTTGGTGTGGCTGAGGTGTACGCCAGCAGCCACAACTCCAATTCGACCCCTAACCTGGGAACCTCCATATGCTACCGGTGTGGCCCTAAAAAAAAAAAAAAAAAAAAAAAAAAGGACAAAAAGAAAGTACTGAGAAAAGTATTTGGTTTAAACTATTTCATAACCCTTGAAATTAAATACTCATTCCTACAAATTTCTGTATGTGCACACATGTGTATTCTGTAGATGTTACTTGTTCAGAGGGTCCTTAACTTAGAGCTCATGGATCTTGACTGCATAGAGGGGCTTCAGGGCTCCCCATGCACTTCTGAAATTGTGAAATGTTGGGTATGTGATGTTTGTCTGGGGAAGTGGGTCCCTGTCTTCCAGCTGATTCTCCAAGAGGTCTGTGTATATCTAAAATGATTAGCAACCCCCCTCATTTCAGAGGTAAAGCAACCTGAGTTGCAAAAATGGATGTGCTGTGAAGGTAGCACAGAGCGGCCAAATCAGAGCTAGTGCAGGGCAGACCTCTTGCCCGTCAGCATCCTTTCTTGACCATGAGTGCTTTTCTGGTCCTGATGGAGAGGTGATGCTGCCTTCTGCCATCAGATAGCCATGTTAGTGCAGGGCCAGGCCTCCTTCACTGCTCAGTAACCAGCATCCCTTTACGAGGTTGGACCTGCACCCCTCCATTGCCGTGTGTGCAGTTCATAAACCATTAAACAGTTGCCCATTCAATCACCGGGTAGACTGACTTTGGGACTTGAATTGTGGAAATGTATCTGGGAGTATTTCTAGATTTTCCACATGTCATACCTCTAAATTAACTAAAATCTTCAAATAATTTTACCTATGGCATATGAGTATGTGAGAGCCTATGGCATTTGAGGGATAAATATCAAAGTTTAGACTATATGTGCCATCAAGTCAATTGGCCTTTATACCGACCCTTGTAAATTCTAAGCATAATGAGCAATAATAGTTTTATGAGAGAACGTTCCGGCTCACTTTTATTAGCAATGAGGAAGACTGAGCATTCACTGAAACAGTCTTTGCCTTGAGATCTCAGTACCACGGGAGTGACCTCTAGGCTTCCATGTAGTAGCAGGTCCCATAAAAACAATTGATCTGTGCAAAACCATTTGCTCAGAGAGTCTCAGCCAAGGATTTTTATACCCTAATGTGATTCCATTTATCTCAAGAGAATTTCAAAGAAATGAGCATCTCCAACTTTTAAAAATAAATGCCATATGCCATACTTTGGAGGATTTGCATAATGGAGAAAAAGATAAGGAATTACCAACTTAGAAAGTTAGAATTCATCCTGACTGCGTTGAGGTCAGCCTTGGAAGTTCTTATTAGGGGAGTTTTCTGCTGTGTTCACTAAGTTTTTGTCAGGCTTGTGTCTAATTTAAGGGCTGTTTTCCTTCAATCCTCCAAACAGAAGATTTGGAGTTTTCTGATGGAGAGGTAGCATCAAACAGAGACGAATGGAACGGGTGCTGACTAGAGAAGACAGGGAGAAAATAAAGCAGTGCTTTTCATGGTTTATTATTCCTTCATTCTTGAAACAGCTTCTCCCTTCACTTCTGAGATCCACACTCTTTCTTAGCTTTTCTCCCACCTCCCAGGCTGTGCTTTCTCAGTCATCACTGCTGGGCTCCCCTGTTTCCCAGCCTGAAATGTTGCAGGGCCCCAGGCCTCAGCCCCAGATGTCTTTTCTCTTCTGTCCACATACAGTAATCCTATTCTCTACACACTGGTGCCCTTCCTTCCACACTTATCGACCCAACCTTGGCTTCTTTCCTCAGCTCCAGGCTCATCTAGCTGCTTACTCAGTATGTCCATCCAGTGTAACTATCCAAAACCAAGCCTTTGACTCCACCTGTCCCTCTGGGGTCTTCTCCATTGTAGTAAATGGTGGTGCCACCCACCCAGCACTCAGGCCCATCTCCTTGATTTTGTACCTGACTCCTCTTTCCCTCGGACCCTGTAGTTAGACCCCCAGCAAGTACTTTTGTTTCTACCTTCAAAATCTATCCAGAATCTGGCCACTTCTCCCCACCCTTCAGCTATCAGCCTGGCCCAGGCCATCCTTCTTTCTAGCTCATCCTTCTGCAGTCATCACCTAACTGGTCTCCCTGCTGACTTCCTGGCTCTCTTTCCACAGCTCTTCCTCCACCCAGCACCTAGACAATTCTAAAAGACAAATCAGGTCGGAATTCCTTGGTGGCTTAGTAGGTTAAGGATCTGGCATTGTTGCTGCTGTGGTGAGGGTTCAGTCCCTGGCCCTGGAACTTCCATATGCTGCAGGTGCAGCCAAAAAAAGAGATAAGTCAGATTGTATCATTTCTCAGCTCACAGCCCTCCATTGGCTTCCTCTCACACCTAGAACAGAAGCCAAAATCTAATTTATACAACCCTCAAGACCTTACATGTCCTGGCCTTGCCTGCCTCCTCCTCTTCATTTCCTACCCACCCTTCCCTGCACACTTGCCCCACTCCAGTCAGATGAGAGAAGCTGCCTTATAATTCCCCAGATCTGCCTGGCATGTCACTGTTCCCAGGGGGTTGCACTTGCCGTGCACTCTGCCCGGAATGCTCCTCCCGTGTCATTTACGGTGTTTGCTTCCTCTCTTAGTCCACATCTCTGCACAACATCTCCTCCTCTCCAGGCCTTCCCTGACCCACCTCCTCTAAAGGAGAGGCCCCAGCATTCATTCCATCTCCACCGCCTTACTCTATTTTCTCTTACAACACTTCTCACTAGCTAATGTGAATTTTGCTTGGTTTATTATGAGTGTGAAGTCCCTGTTAGCATGTGAGCTATGCGAATGCAGAGTGTTCACCATTGCAGTCCCAGTGCTGTGAACAGTGCCAGACGTAGGAGGTATTAAATAAATATTTGTTGAATGAATTAAAATATCCTAAATATTAGATCTATTGCCTTTGCTCAGTCTCTTTCACTCGATGCATAAATATACAGCCAGTCACTGTATATTTTATATTTATTTGCCAAAAGTGATATTTTACTTTTTATTGGCTTAAGCCACTCCTTACTTATCTAGCCAAAGCTTATGTCAGTGTCATAGCAGTAGAGACAAGGGAGGCAGGGTCCCCATTACCTAGTACACACCCTAGTATTCTGATGAAATCAAGATACACACATAAATTTAATCCAGAACACCCAAGTTTGTCTTTCTGGTTTTTTCCCCCCACAATTGACATGTACTGGGCAAGTCTGTTCAAAAAAATAATGGTAAAATCTGGTACACTGCCTCAGTTTCCCTAGCATAGCTAAGAACAAGACTGGGTCTGGAAAAAACAGACTAAAGCAAACAAGCCTGCTCTTTCCCGTTCCCTGTCTCAGATGCCACCTCATCCCATTCAGGAGGGTGGACACTTGTGCAGATGGCTGCCACATTCTTTTTTTGTCTTCTTAGGGCCATACCTGTGGCATATGGAAGTTGAATCAGAGCTGCAGCTGCTGGCCTATGCCACAGCCAGAGCAATTCGGGATCTGAGCTGTATCTGCGACCTACACCACAGCCCATGGCAACGCTGGATTCTTAGCCCACCAAGCCAGGGATCGAACCCGCATCCTCATGGATACTAGTTGGGTTTGTTACTGCTGAGCCACAACAGGAACTCCTGGTTTAATGTTCTTAGAATCATCACCTGGGCAGCTTTTTAGCAATGTATGCTCCCAGGTCCCACTCTAACCCTGGGGCTGGATAGGGCTCTGGTTGGTACACATGCATACGCGCACACACACAGTCTCTCTCTCCCTCTTTCTCTCTACATATTATATATTCGCCTAGTGATAATAGTGCTATGAAGCAAACAAATGGAGGCCAGAAAAACAGGAGTGGAGATGGTGGGGAAGGGTTTTCTGAGGAGATAATGTTTAGTCTGTGATGGGAAATATTACGGGAAAATCACTCCAGGCAGGAAATAGGGTGGTATGTTTACAGAATTAAAAGCAGATGAGGGTGACTAGAGCATAGCAAGTGACCAGGGGAAGAGCTCAGGGATGTTGGGGGCAGGGCCTGGGGCCACATCACGGGGGCTTTGCAGACAAGGATGAAAGCTTGGGTTTTGTTCCCAGTGCTCATGTTTTCTGGGGCACCTTGAGCCCTGTGTGGAGAATGAGTCGCAGAAGCACAAAAGTGGAAACTGTGAGACCTGAGCAAGACTGTATTGTTTTGAGTTCCCTGTTGGTCTAGTGGTTAGGATTTGGTGCTTTCACTGTTATCAGTGGGTTTGATCCCTGGCCTCACTCAGTGGGTTAAGGATCCAGCATTGCGGTGGCTGTGGCATAGGCTGGCAGCTGTAGCTCTGGTTCGACCCCTAGTCTGGGAACCTCCATATGCCTTGGCTGTGGCCCCAAAAAGAAAAAAAAAAGAGAGAGAGAGTCAACAGGACTTGCTATGAGCAGAAAGGAGGTGATGGAGAGTGTGGGACAGGCAAGGATGATGTCGAGGGGCCCTATGGGGAGCAGTGTTAACGTGTGATTGAGTGGCCCAGGTGCCTCATCTGTAAAATGAGAGTATTAGGGGCCCTCTCCACTGGCTTGGTGGCCAGTTGATACTTATAAAGCAGTTAGAACAGAGCTTGGCAGGTGATAGGACACTACGCAAACATAAGTGCTGAACAGAGCTTGGCAGGTGATGGGACACTATGCAAACATCAGTGCTGATTCGTCCAGGGTCCCACAGCTGGTCAGCAGCAGGTCCAGGGCGAGAAGCCAGGGCTTAGCCTCCTGGTTCGGGGTATTTTCTGCTGCACTAAGCCGCCTCCTTCAGTTGCCTTTGAACATTTTATAAGTGTAGATCTTGGTGGAGGGCTTGGTTGTCATGGAACATGTTGAGTTGCACTTATCGTAACACGTGAATGTCACACAGCAACACAAGAAATTGCTAAGGTGTCCCATACAGCCTGGGATTCCGGGTTATGTTGGCGTCTGTAAAACCACACTGTTGCAGATAAAACACAGGGCCTGGATAGTGAGAGGAAGCGGGTACAGAAAGAAAAATGGTCTGTGGAAGGATTTTAAAGAGTAAAAGAAATACCTTTTAGAATATAGAGGTGCTCGTGTTGTACACACTCTCAGGCTGGAGGAGGCACGCACTGGAGCAGGGGCGGGGATGGAGTCCTCCCTTTCGGAAGTTATGGGTCAGCACGTGCTGGGAGAAGGAAAGGAAGAAAGCTAAGAATGTTCATGTAACTCCCCCAGATTGTCAGGTTCCTAGTGGTACATCTTAAAGAAGTGTTTGAAGTGCTTCTATCTGTCAGTTTCAACTAAGCTAATTTTAAAAATTGCTCTTTGTACTGTGCCTTTCTCATGAACCTCTGTGAATTTAATGCGTGCAATATGTGGGGGGAAATGCTATCAGCCCAAGTTCCCATCCCACCCCCGCCCCGCCGAAGTCTGAGAGGCAGATTTTAGAAGCACGTTGTTGCACCTGCAAGGATTTTGTTGTTTTATTAAACGGACCTGAGACCATGTTGAATGTGTCTTGTAGAAGGAATTTCAGAAAGAGGTGAGAGAAAAATGCCAACTCGGCCCCTGCTCCCTCCTGTTGACTGACTGTCTTGTGGCACCTCTATCTCCAGCAGCGTGGGGAGGACTGTTCTTCATTACCAGGGAATGTGAGTCATTCCCAGACTTGTGTGATTGGGATTCCAAAGCGTTGCTGTATCCGATGGTCTTATTAAATCCAAGTGTCAGTGCAGCCTTTCAGACTGTAGGGGAGAGCTCGATTACAGCTGGTGTCCTGGTTCTAGTTACCATACAGAGACGCTGGCGCAGGCAGTGACCCCCTCCGAGCACCCAGAGTTCCTCACAGATGCAACTCTCCTCAGATTTGGGGGTTTCCTGGTCAGTTCATAGGCTTCAGTACATTTCAGCTCCCTGTTTATATCCTAGTCGGGGTCTGTATACTTTAGGGGGAAATGTTCCAGTGTCTCTAGACAAGCCAGTGCCAAGATTAGCCTAGCATTTGAAGGGTACCTCCTTTCAGATGTGCTCAGCCCTGGAAATGTTAAATCCTCTGTGTCTAGGATCTTGCAAGACACTATCCATTTCTAGCTTGGTCCAAATAAAACATCAAGCAGAGAGGGAGGAAGCTGTAGATGTTGCCAGAAAATTAGTTTGCTCTGCCTTTTCTTTCTCCTAGAATGTTTCACAGCCAACGGTGCAGATTACAGAGGAACGCAGAACTGGACAGCACCACAAGACGGGAAGCCATGTCTGTTCTGGAACGAGACTTTCCAGCATCCGTACAACACTCTGAAATACCCCAACGGGGAGGGGGGCCTGGGTGAGCATAACTACTGCAGGTAAGATGGGGCTTCACAGAACTTAAAAAAAACTCCTTGGTCTCCTCTTCAGTTTCCTCCAGCCTTGCTCACAACTGGGAAAGCTTCTTTGTCTTCTTTTGGCCAACTCAGAAGGCCTTTCTTGTTACCATTTTAAAAATCTTTCTCCCAGAACTGTGCATGCACATGCGAACGTGCGCACGCACACACAATCTGCTCTCTCTCTCTCTTTTTTTTTTTTTTTTAGTCTTTTTGTCTCTTAGGGCTGCACCCACGGCACATGGAGGTTCCCAGGCTAGGGGTCCAATGGGAGCTGTAGCCACCAGCCTACACCACAGCCACAGCCACGTGGGATCTGAGCCACATCTGTGACCTACACCACAGCTCATGGCAACGCCAGATCCTTAACCCACTGACTGAGGCCATGGATCGAACCCGAATCCTCATGGATCCTAGTAAGGTTTGCTAACCGCTGAGCCACGACAGGAACTCCCAATCTGCTCTCTTCAACTGGGTTGCTTTGATACTGGTTTTTAGAGCTCTGTTTTCCTGTCTGATCACTTTTGCATCTCTTTGGGAGGGTTTTCTTAGTTGATGCCGCCTCCTGAAGACAATGCACAGACAGCAAAGTTTCTTAAGCTGCTGTGAATGTGGTGGGCAAGCACAGCACCAGCTGTGGCCCAAATCTCCCTCTGCTTCTGAGTAAAGGAAGTTACCCCGCCTTATCCCACCTCCTCCCAGCCCAGGATCACCTTGCTCTGGGAGCAGCTATAGCCATCGTATTTGTGCTGTTTCCCTCCTTCCCATCTGCTCTTTCACCTCTTATCTGACTCTTGCAGGGGCTGAGATTCATGCTGCTTCAAGCGTGTACTTGCAGTTTTGTAGGCCCATGATCCATGGCTTTGATCAGATTCTCAAAGCTGTCAGTGATCCAAAACAAGTTAAGACTCACTAGTCAGTAGGGCCCAGAACACCTTTGGTTATAGCTACGTTTTGGCTATTTATACCCAGGATCCTGGTAATATGACTCATGGTTCAGCAGTGTGTTGAATTTAATTGTTATTAGGACAGGTGCAAAGGTAGCCTCTTGAGCCGCTGGGATGGGGGAAAGTGGTGGCTGAGCAGTAGCTGCACACTGTGCCCCCAGTGCTATCAGAATGTTGGACTCAGCCATGGCA
Source organism: Phacochoerus africanus (assembly GCF_016906955.1). Classification (NCBI taxonomy): domain Eukaryota; kingdom Metazoa; phylum Chordata; class Mammalia; order Artiodactyla; family Suidae; genus Phacochoerus; species Phacochoerus africanus. The sequence goes on from NC_062558.1 coordinate 46,400,143, forward strand.
TTGGTGACCCACTGAGCCTAATATTTATACCTGTGTTGCATGGGCCACAGTGTTTACCTCCTGCCCCCCACTCCTACCTCAGGTACCTTTGCTAACCCTAGCACCCTTGTGGTTATGACATAGCCTGTAGTCCATGTCATCTTTATCCCTGTGCCTTCAGCTCTTTTCTTCACCTCAGTTCTGGTTTGTACCCATTGGCCATTCCCCTGTAGTTGCTATTGCACTATTTTTTAGTGTGATTTTTGTATTTTATTTTTTTCTCTTTTTAGGGCCACACCCACGGCATGTGGAGGTTCCCACTAGGGGTCGAATCAAACCCATAACTGCTAGCCTACATCACAGCCACAGCAACGCCAGATCCGAGCCATGTCTGTGACCTACACCGCAGCTCACGTATGATTTTTATATTTTATATGTTACATTTTGTTATTTGTTATAAAAGTATTGAGTTTTTCCAAAAAAATTTATTGAACCACTTCATATATATATATATATATATATATGTATGTATGTATGTATATATATACGTATATATACACATTGTTTAAATAAAGTCCCTGTTTTAACTCCTCCTAAATCCTCTCTAACAAGGCCCACTTCCCAGGTAACAATTTGTATATGTGCTGTCACATTTTGCTATTTCTTTTGTGTTTTATTGTCAAAATTACATGTGTTCATTAAATAATTCTTTTACATTTTATTTTCAAAATTGCATGTGTTCATTTATTTATTTTTCTTGCATAATTCAAAAAATTAACCCCACTTCACTTCCCCTAGTTTTCCTATTCATGGGAATAGTTAGTTTAGGAAAAGTATTTAAGAAGAGAAACCAGGAGTTCCCGTTGTGACACAGTGGAAACAAATCCCTACTAGGAACTATGAAGTTTCAGGTTTGATCCCTGGCCTCTCTCAGTGGGTTAAGGATCCGGGGTTGCCATGAGCTATGGTGTAGGTCGAAGACATGGCTTGGATCCCACATTGCTGTGGTGTAGGCCGGCAGCTACAGCTCCAATTAGACCCCCTAGCCTGGGAACCTCCATATGCCATGGGTTCAGCCCTCAAAAAAAAGGACAAAAAGACAAAAAAAGAAGAGAAACCAGTGATTTTTTTTTTAAAACATAATTTTTTATCTTCTTGTTTTAAAGTGTCTCTTGGTATTAGGCTGCTGGTTTATTTTATTATTCTGTTGCCTTCTATCAAGCACTTCTTCTCGGAATTGCTCCTGTTTTTAAGTCTGATTCTAAGGTAAATTTTAAATTTCCAGTGGTTTCATTTAAGTGGGGAAAAAAAAAAAAAAAGCTTCTTTTATAGATTAGCACCCAGTTCTACCCCTGGGCTCCCAGAAATGCACTAGCAAATATCCATTAAGAAAATGCTGAGAGCTGAGGGACCACATTCCTTCTGAGCTCAGGCTGCAGCTCCCTCCTTTGATTTGAGGGAATATACCAGACCTGAACTATTCAAAAGAAGGAATACTGAAAGGGTTGATTATTTTCATGTCAGAAGCCAGGGCCTTTTGTTTTAGCACTGCAGCAGAGTCAGAGGTGGATTTGCTCATTCTTTATTAAGCTATCTTGATGCTTTTCAGAACGGTTTGACATTGATAATAAACAGTTGATTTTGAAGGCCTTTACCAAATACTACATCAAAGCCAAACACTGAATAGAGGGAGGAAAATGACAGTGAAATACTGTTTAAAGAAGGGCTTTGTACAAGTTCTTTGACTTTGATTTCTCAGCTGACATCTGACACCGTGTTTATCTTATGTGACTTTTCCAGGCCCATCCCGGTTGAGATGGCTGAGAGATGGCGAATGATGGGACCATACTTCTCTGGGTTTCACATTATCTGGAGCAGGGAAGGCAGAGAGGCCAAGACAAGCAGAGTTGGCGCTGGCACCTGCCTTTGGGCACAAAAAAATAAAAAGACCCTTTGTACTTCAGGGCAGCTTATCTTCTGGACCACACAATAGGCTGATCCCTCCCAGGCCTGATAGGGGCTGCTCCAGAGCTCTGGCCGCAGGGTCTTTATGCCCATTTCCGGCTTAACCAGAGTGTCAGGTTTCCAATGTTCTGAGTCCAAATAAAGGGAGCTTGGAAAGCAGTGAAGAGAGGCGAGGCTTTTCTGTGTGTCCAGTAACCCCTGCCATTTTTTTGGTCTGTTTCAGCAGCACTGCCCATTATTGTCATGGCATCTCTGAGTTGAAAAGACCTTAAAGGCGTTTATTCCAAGCCACTCCTTTAGAAATATGGAATAAGTCTTTTACAGTTATTATTGCCATATCAGAAGTTGGTACCAGGATTACAGGACTGTATGTTCTGACTAAAACTTTGGCATAATTTTCTTCAGAATTCTCTGAGAAGTTACTATTTTGAGGTGGGAATAGGACCCATTTCTATCAAATGTGAGTTGACCAGTCTGATCCTAGTGAAAGCTTATCTATCAGTGAAGTCTAGTTGATGTGAATTTTATTTTACTGTTTAAAAATTATGCAATTTGTGTTCATTGCAGAAGAAATAAAAAAACAGAGAATTGGGGAGTTCCCGTCGTGGCACAGTGGTTAATGAATCCGATTAGGAACCGTGAGGTTGTGGGTTCGATCCCTGGCCTTGCTCAGTGGGTTAAGGATCTGGTGCTGCCACGAGCTGTTGTGTAGGTCACAGACGTGGCTCGTATCTGGCATTGCTGTGGCTGTGGTGTAGGCTGGCATTTGTAGCTCCAATTTGACTCCTACCCTGGGAACTTCTTTTTTGTTTGTTTGTTTTTGTCTTTTTGCCTTTTCTTGAGCCGCTCCCGCAGCATATGGAGGTTCCCAGGCTAGGGGTCTAATCGGAGCTGTAGCCACCGGCCTACGCCAGAGCCACAGCAACGCGGGATCCAAGCCGCATCTGCGACCCACACCACAGCTCACAGCAACACCAGATCCTTAACCCATTGAGCAAGGCCAGGGATTGAACCCGCAACCTCATGGCTCTTAGTCGGATTCGTTAACCACTGCGTCATGATGGGAACTCAACCTGGGAACTTTTAAATGCTGTGGGTGTGGCCCTAAAAGGCCAAAAAAAAAAAAAACTAACAAGACGTTGTGAATATTTCTCCATAGTAATAAATGTATCTCTATACTACATTTTTACCAGCTGCCTAGTATCCCCTTAGATGGATTTAACCTATTTATCTAGTCAGTTGTGGTTTCTACCTTTTTTGCATTATGAAAGTGCTCTAGTGAACATCTCTGTAAGTAAAGGTTTCCTTAGAATACAGCACTGAAGGAGAAATTACTAAATAAAGGGGATTTGCATATTTTCAGGGCCTTCTAATCACCAAGGTGCCACCCTGACCATTTGCCCCACTCACATTCTTAACTCTTGTGTTGAAAGCAACTGTACTGTCGTGGGTTGGCCATGTTCACGCTTAAGGTGCCAGTGCTGTTTGATACGATCTGTTGAGCGGTCTAGTTGTCCTGGTTGCACTGCAGTGAGTTTGTGTAAACACATTTCACCTTTGCTCACTCGCCATCCCCCTGCCCTCAAACGCTGAGGCATGTGTTGCAGTGGATAGTTCTGTTCTCGTAGTATTAGCATTTTTTTCTTTTTCATAAGAGGTGGCATCGAGATACATTTGGATTGTTAGAAATACGGAAGCTGAAGAGGTTTGGGGAATTTGGAGGGGTTTTGTGGTAAAACTGAAAGGCAGTGAGCCGGTTGTCTTAAGACAATGGGAATATTACTGGGTGTGTCCTTCTCCCTCCACAGAAACCCAGATGGTGACGTGAGCCCCTGGTGCTACGTGGCGGAGCACGAGGACGGCGTCTACTGGAAGTACTGCGAGATTCCTGCCTGCCAGAGTAAGGCTCTAACGCACCGGCCACAGGTTTCAGGATGCTGAGCACTAGGAGGTAGTGCGGGCAGGTGGATTTCGTGATGCAGGTGAAAGCACGAGCCACCAGGCTGAGGATTTTCTCTTCTTTTGGGGAGGCTTTTCAGAAATGGGACCACCCGGTTCCCTCAGGACCCCATCCTCTTGATGGATAAGCCCAACTGGAATTTCTGTGTCTACTGGATTTCCTCATGCTGATTCTTTCATGGCAACAACGTAGTAGCAGTCCAGAGGGGAAAAAAAATGTACATTGCACTTTTGAGAATTAATTTTTAGAGTGGATGGAGAGCCCATTTATGGGCGGTAAAACTGTATGACACTACTTACTGTTTAGATTTGATCCCTGAAAAGTGATGTTCAGTAAATATCTAATTAGATACCTTCCAAAGCCAATGTGATAGCATAAAGATGTTTTGTTGTTATTTCATGATCACTTAGAATATATCACTCTTTACTGCTGGAAAACCCACTTTCTTCAGACTTTTAGCACAAAACTTGTTTTCTCACTGGTTCATTCCTTCCTTCCGGTATTCAGTGTTGATTACATGCAAGATACAAAGACAGAAAGATACTCTGAACCTCAGGGAAGGGGTGGTGTGACAGGGCACCTTCAAAAAACACTTTAAAATAAGGTGGAAACTGTGGGAAGATTTAAAGTACAAAAACCGAAACTAAACACAGCATTTACCAAGGCAGTGTTTACAATATGTTTTCAAAAAATACCGAAGGAACGGGGTTTCTCTTTCCTGGAGCTGAAGAGAAAGAGCTCATTCATAATGATTCTACCTGGTTTTTTTCCTTTATGTTTAAATCTACCCCTCACCCTGCCACCTCTCTCTCCCCTCAGGGCAGGAGGCTAGGTGTGGAGGTCCACACAGGAACTGGGACCCTCTCCCTAGTGCCCACCACATAGTCTAAATTCTGCTGCCTCCGGGTAAAGGGCCACTCCCTGCACCGGGCTCACCTTTTATGAACTAAACTTCCACATGTCACCACTGCCTGGCAGTCAGGCCCTTGCATCCCTATCTTTCCAACCTGTTATGCCTTGGTTCAGTCCCCCAAACTGAGAAAACAGTAAAGACCAGAAGAATAGGCATTTCCCCCGGCTTCTTAATCAAATTTTTAAAATGAGAAACATCTCATTTGGCTCTAGTTATGTAAAGAAGGAAGGGGCAGCAGGGAGAGGAAAGCAGATTTTCCTCGGTCCATTTGTTCTACACAAAGATAGTCTTTTAGTACCAGCCTATGTCATTCTCTCAGGAATGGTGAAGAGGGGATTTCAATCCAGACGCTTTTATTTGGGAAGATAATCTTCAGCTTGCCTTTATAAAATAAAATTTGGGCCAATGGAAGCAGACTCATGTGGCCACTGAGACTAAGTTCTGGAGGAGAGAATTAGAGCAAAATGGTATGAACCATCTATTCCCTCTCTAATTTGTAATACTTGTCAGATGTGCCTCACTGTTCCAGAAAAGAAAAATTAAATATCCATTCTTTTTCTGAAAGACCTTGGTAACCCTCTCACAGCTGCTAAAGCCAGCCTCAAAATGGTCAGGGTGGGGAGACATACAGACATAGGGAATGAGAAGTGGGGAATCCCTTAGTTTGGGAATGTGGGAGGAGGGAGCCGTATCTGTCTGGTTCTTGGGAAAACCTTTCCGTTCACCCTGTGGGTACCAGTGCTCCCACTGAGCCAAGCCTCAGACCTGGAGTCTGGAAGGACATTGTGCTTCTAATGTGCCAGATTTACATAGTTGAGACAAATTCCTGTGCTGTTTGCAGCAAGAGACCTTGGTAATTGGTCGGTGGACTCAACTGCTATCCAGCCTGTTTATTTTAGGCTAGTTTTGCCCTATTTCTGGATGTGGAGTCATAATTTTCATGAATAATGCTAACCCTCTGTGTGAAGCCACTATTCATGATTAGCATTGAACTTGTCATACAGGAAGAGGCCTGTGACATGATCGGATTCCTGGAAAGTTCATATCTGAATATAACAAACCCAGCAGGAGCCAGGGGGAATGAATGTTTAGGGACAAAGCCCAAGCAGGGCTGAATGGTGGGCCATTGTGTGGAGACCGGAATCTCTGTTACGTAGAGAGCTAAAACGAGCAGGGAGGCAGAGGCAAAGTATGATTCAAAAGGGGCAAAGAGCGATTTGAACTGTGCTCTTGACCTGCGGAGCACGGATCAGAACTTACTGTTGAAGGGAGAACGACTCCGAGGTAATTGGATTTGCTCTCCAAACCGCTTCTGCCAGCATATTTCTCAGATACCCTTGCAGACAGAAGAAACACCAGTTTTTTAAAGGAAATTACAACATCCTCAAATTTACCATCCTTCCATGTCCCGCCTTCTAAATCTCCAAGTTCTGTTGGTCTGGCTGTGGATGGGAAGATCATTTGGCTTAATGTCTGCCTTTTGGATGTCTGTTAAATAATCACCCATTTAGTTCAGTGCTTTTGAAGGACAGCGCTGCAATACTCAGCATGGCTTTTGCTTTGTTCTCTTGTACCTATAGCTTCTTTTTTAAATTTTTATTAATGATTTTTATTTTTTTCCATTATAACCGGCACCTACAGGTTCTTTATGAATGTTTTGTACAGCTTTTTGGAAAGTAATCTCGTTAGTGGGGTTGCAGAGCCTATAGATAACATTGAAAGGCAAATAGAATTTTCTTCACATAGCTGATTGGGGCCTGAGGCCTTGGGCATAAGAAATTTATCTTGTCAGCTCTGAGAGCTGTTTTTTTGTTTGGTATAAAATATTCACCTGATTCCTGCAAATACAACTACGAAATTTATCTTTGAGGAGTTCCCACTGTGGTGCAGTGGGTAGGTCACAGCTGAAGCATGGATTCATTCCCTCACCTGGGAATTTCCGTATGCTATAGGTGCAGCCAAAAACAAACAAAATTCATCTTTGAAATGGAGAAATTTGAATACCAGACTGAATGTTAGATTATATTAAGGAATCACTGGTGATTTTTTTTAGGTATAATAATGCATGGTGGTTTTACAGATACATATCAAAATGTTTGTGGTTGAAATTATATCTGGAAGAGTTCCTGCTGTGGCACAATGGGATTGGCAGCATCTCTGCAGTGCCATGATGCAGGTTTGATTCCTGCGCAGCACAGTGGGTTAAAAGATCCAGTGTTGTCATACTTGCAACATAGGTTGCAACTGCAGCTCAGATCTGCCTAGCCCAGGAACTCCCTATGCCGCAGGGTGGCCAAAAAAGAAGAGAGAAGGAAGGAAAGAAGGAAAGAAAGAAATTATATCTGGGATTTGTTTGAAAATGGTCTAGCCTTCCAAAGAGTGAGTGGTTGGGGGTGAGGGAAATAGATGAAATGAGACTGCTTCCCCCCACCCCTTTTTTAAGGCCGCACCCATAGCCTGTGGAAGTTCCCAGGCTAAGGGGTCAACTCAAAATCCGAGCCGTGTCTACGACCTACACCACAGCTCATGGCAACGCCAGATCCTTGGGTGGGGCCAGGGATCAAACATGTGTCCTCATGGATACTAGTTGGGTTTGTTACCACTGAGCCACAATGGGAACTCCAAGACTGTTTTTTTAAAAAGTGGATATTTGTGCCAGGTCAGGGGCAAATATTCTTTCCTTCTTTTGTGTATGTTTGAAAGTTTCAGTTATAAAAATAACTTTTATAATATTAAAAATTATAACACATTTTATAAATACTTTAAAAATTAAAAAGTGAACCTATAAATACATTCAAAGTAGGTGGATTCAAATGAGAAACATGACTAATCTAAATTATAATACTTTTTGAACATATCTCACTGCTATTTGAGTTAGTTATTAAAGTTTTAGTTATTTAACTTATTAAAACTATTATTTAAAGATATTAAAACTACTAGTTATTAAAGTTACTTAAAATTCTTAATTAAAGTTTAGGAGTTCTCTCATGGCTCGAGGGTTAAGGATTTGGCCTTTTCACTGCAGCAGCTTGGGCCACTGCTGTGGTGTGGGTTCGATCCCCAGCCTCGAAACTTAGGCGTGCCATGGGTGTGGCCAAAACAAATTATTTGTTAAAGTTTAAAATCACAAGGACTTTAGAAATTATTAGCTGTGACAAATGATATTATCTAAGCTCTAACCATATATTAGAACTTGTACAAAGTAGGGGACACAGGGTGACCTGGCTACAGCCTGTGAGGAGCCCCTTGTTTAAGAGTGAAAGCAGACACATAAACAGATAAGCATGTGCAAGATACTTGTGATAAGTGAGATGAGCAGAAGGTTGGGGGCACTGAAGAGGGTCATCTGCCCTGGCACAGTGAGGAGGGGGCTGCTGATTGTCAGAGGGCTTCTGGAAGGAGTGGGTCTTAATGCAGGGCTTCTCCCACTTTAAGGTGCATGCCATACCTTATTAAAATGCAGATTCTGATTCAGTTGGTGTGGGACAGACCCAGGACTGTACATTTCTAACAGGCCTCTGGATGCTGGCACTGCAGGACCACCCTGTAGGTAGCCAGGTTGGACAGGGTAAGAGAGGACACTGGAAGCAGAGGGAACAGTTTGCATGTGTGTGTACACACACACACACACACACACACACACACCCCACTGGTGAATTCCCAAGCAAAGTCAGTAGTTTGCATGTACACATACACACACATCCCACTGGTGAATTCTCAAGCAAAATCAGTATTGCTGAGACATCAGTTTTAAGAGGGAGAGGCAAGAGATGAGGTCTGAGAAGACTTAGATGGGGCCAGATAAGGGATTCTTGTGGTCTGGATGTAGACCTCAATCCAGGAAGATGGTGCTGAGGCTGAGGGGAGTGTGGAGGGTCAGAAGGAAACATTTCTCCATGACTTCATAAGCCTTCGTATTAGGGATTTGGGGTGAGATTTCTCCCTCCTAATCCGTGAGAGGTTCTCTAGTGACTGTACCACTCACACAGACCAGCCCTAAGAGGATGCCAGCAATAGCACTTCTGCCATGTGGGAGCTTCAAGTCAGTCTCAGCCAGTGACCTCACTGCCTCAAGTTCCTGTTAATTTAATGACACCCTGACTTTGTTAAAACAGATTTGTCATTCCTTACAAAGATGCATCACCCCAAAACAGGATTTGAAAGCTTCTAATTGTGATCCCTAATAAGAGTTTTTAGAGCTAAGTTCTGAGTTTAAATAAAAAGCCAAGGGCATTTTGGCAGTGGTGATCAAGGCAGTCTCTCAAACATAGAAGATGTTTTGTTTCTGTCAGCACTTTCTGCATTTTATCGTCAGCACTGATTTTTAAAAAACGTTTTAGCTTTTATTTAAATTGAGTATGTATAAAGCACTTAAATTCCCTTTATCAGCTTTTTAACAGCCCTATAACCCCTCCCTCCAGCCCTGGTCAGATGAGAGAATGAAGCTGGAGCAGTTGAGTGATGTGAGAGGGTTACCCTCTAAACTAAATAGGATTTGAATCTAGGACTCCTAATGGCAAGACCAGTGCCCTTTCCATCCAGAACTTGAGAACAGCCCTGTTTCATTTATTTCCTTAAAACAAGGGCCTTGGGATGGTTCCAGGCTACTGTTGAGGTCACTGTTGAGAATTTTTCGTTGTGGATTGTTTGGGAATTAGAGTTTGAAATTCTGATAGTATGCTGAATTATTAGGATTGCTTTTTTGACATTGTGGAAACCAGAGGATTAACTCAGTGGCGACAGAGGGTCTGCAGTTCAAGCTGTTAGCTCCAAGTCATTTTCTTTTCCCCTTTGAATCTGGGAAATCCCAAGCCCCAAGAGTAAGTAGGCTGCGATGGTATCCAGGAAGCATTTGTTGCACAGCAGAGCCGCTCTGTAAAAAGTTGGGCCCGTCTCCACGGCTGTTCCTGGCCCAGCTGTTCTCAGCTGGGAAAGGGCTCCCCAGAGTTGGACCCTATGTATGAAACACTGCATTGTCGGCCTTGTCCGGCTGTAGGGTCTCCCCCAACACCATCTCCATTGCACAGGCTGAACTTCACCTTGAAAAAGACACATTAACACTCTACAGCTAAAACAAACCTCCAACTTCAGCTGATAGCCAAAGCAATATTGAAATGAACATTAATGATATAAATGACGCAGACTCATTTTTACCTTTTCTCTCTTTCCACTACAATTATTTAACATTTTGTGTGATGGAACCCTTTTAGACTGTACAAATTAGCATTGTCAGAGTTCAGTTTTTATTGTTTATTCAGTCTTTTGTTGTTTATTGTTTATATTTTGCGTTATGTGAGCAAAGTTTTTTCCCCAACTGGACTGAGCTGTTCAAATATCAGCACAGGGGTAGCTCTGGAATCTCTGTGAAGGAGAGACTTAAGGTGGAAAGGGGACTTAAGAATTTCTCTGAAAGCCGTATTTGCTTGGTCAGCACCCTTAGGTTACCTGGACTGAATATTTATGGAGGGGTGCGGATGGAATTTATGGGGCCTTTCCCCCTCCAGCCAGATATTTTAACTATCTTCCTCATCACCTAGCACAGTGGACGCCATAACAGGTGCTCACCAAATATCCTTGCTTGTAAAATGTCATATCTCTTCTAACAAGAGAGACCACACAATCTAGTGGAAAGAATGTGGACTCCAGAGTCACACCGGCTTAGATTGAAATCATTACTTGCTTAATAGCTACAGCAAAATGAGCCTCCCCTGAGCCTCTGTTTCCTTATCTGTACCTTCCAAGGTTATTTTGAAGATTAAAGGAATAAAATACATATGACTCCAAGTCCAGGAGCTAGCAGAGGGTAGGCACAAAATCCCAGCCCAGACTGTGGTGGGAATAGACCACCATTGGCATGTTCCTATCATCTCACTCCCAAATAGGTTATTCCTAGCCTGCATTTTATCTCTGTTCTCTGTCTGGTCCTTTTTTTTTTTTTTTTCCTGCTTTTTAGGACCGCACCTGCGGCATGTGAAAGTTTCCAGGCTAGGGGTTGAATTGGAGCTTCAGCCATCGGCCTATGCCACAGCTACGGCAATGCAGGATCCTTAACCTATTGAGCGAGGCCAGGGATCGAACCTGCATCCTCATAGATACTAGTCAGATTCGTTTTCGCTGAGCCACGATGGGAACTCCACAGTGGATACTATTAAATTTTTCATTAAAAAAATTACAGACTTTCACAGTTCCTTGGTGGCTCAGTGGGTTGAGAATCTAGCATTGTCACTGCTGTGGCATGGGTTCGACCCCTGGCCGAGGAACTTCCGCATGCCACAGGCACAGCCAAAAGAAAAAAAAAATACGGACTTTCTCAACCAAATTAACATTTTTCTCAGTGACAATTCTATATACTGCCTTTTTAGAATGTTCTAAGCATACCAATAACTTTAAAAAAAAGGAAAATCATTCCAATCAATATGGATGATTTTACTGAAAAATCTTTATACCAGGACTTGCCTGTAAGGAAGATATGTAAACATAGGGAATAGTCTCTACCCTCCATCATATGATGTAATTAGGAATCTGAGTTATCAATCTAGGAGACATTTGGAAACCAGCCCACCAATTGTTTAAGAAAGATTATGGGGTAGAGGGCCGTGAGGTTTTGAAGGTGGGTTGGCTCAGGAAGCGTTGGGAAACTGGAGGCATCTTCGTGGAGAAGGACTGGTGGGGCTGGATGGGTCAGGGCACGGCCTGACAGACTTGGAGGAAGGCCTTGGGATTGCTGTGCATGTGGTGGGAGCCAAGCTGTCTGAGGAAAGGAGTGGCCAGAGAAGAACTAAGTCAGAACCTTGCAGGGCAGCCTTGGCTAGATGGGGACTGACACGCTGGAAACCCTCGTTCAGGAAGATGAGCCCAGTGTCCCTCTACGGGAGGGACTACAGGGAGGAGAGGATGGATGTAGATTTCTAGGTGCAGGAGATAAGGTCCTGGGCTGTGATGGCAGCAGCAAGATAATGCAGGAGGGGTTAAATGCAAGATGCTTTAGGAAGAAGTCAGAACTTGATGACAAGTGGATTCTATAAGGGATGAGACAGCAGGAAGAAGAAAAGATGACTCTGTGGTTCTTTGCCAGGGATATTTGTGGTGGCCCTGGAAAAAGTTCAAGTCAACAAACTGAGCTGTTCTTCCCAGAGACACAGCTGCATCATTCCCCTTGAACTTGGACTGACCTTTGGGCAAGCAAGGTGTTTCAGTTGTCTGTTAGTGCATGACACGCCACCCCAAACTCTGGTGGCTTAAAACAACAATTTGTAATTTCTCCTGACTTTGTGGATTGGCTGAGTTTCAGCTCAGCATTGCTTCTGCTGCTCTCATCTGGGCTCAGTCAAGTGGCTGCATCACCTGGTGGCCCTGCTGGGACCTGGACATCCAAGACGACCTCAGACCTCTATCTGGGTGACCCCTCTTTCCAGCCACATACTTACACCTCTTGCATGGTGGCTGGCTTCTAAGAGAAGCTGCCAGACCTCTTAGGAAGTGAACACAAAAGTCCACCACAGTCTATTGGTCAAAGCAAGCCACAAGGTCAGCCCGGATTCAAGAGGAGAGGAAACTGATCCCAAGTTTTAAAGTGTGGAGTCACATACATGTATGGGGAGGGGAGAAATGATTAGAGCCTCCTTTGGAGACTGTCCATCACATTATATCACCAGAAATTGTTTCAGAGAAAGAGCTCCCACAGGAAGGGAACTACCTCTGTGATCAGGGTCTTATCTGGTCAGAATCCTTAGGAACTCTCACTACCTTCCCCTAAAGGTAAAATGTCATAGGGGATGAAAAGGCTGTGTTTACCTATTTATTCGGGTGAGTTTAATGTGAGACTTAGATACATGAGTGGGCCTGAGTGACTGAAACGAGAGTTGCCGTTTAGAAATAATGTTAAAGAGGTAGGATGTGGACCACAATGGCAGCTGTCAGATTTGGAACAGAGGTTATAGTGGACAGTATAGTCACAGGCCGAGAGTGTGGAATAATCTACACTTAACCCATCAATGCTCTGAAGGAAGTATTTGAAATGACTGGTCCTCTAATAGGACACCAGCGGTATCATCTCTTGTATACTTAGTCCTTGTTCCCATGGAGGGGAGAATTCAGCTACTGAGGCACCAAGGTGGAATCCCAGATGCAGAAAATGGTCTCTGTCACACAAGGTTAAATGACATTTAAAATAAGTGGAGTGGAGTTCCCGTCGTGGCGCAGTGGTTAACAAATCCGACTAGGAACCATGAGGTTGCGGGTTCGGTCCCTGCCCTTGCTCAGTGGGTTAACAATCCGGCGTTGCCGTGAGCTGTGGTGTAGGTTGCAGACGCGGCTCGGATCCCGCGTTGCTGTGGCTCTGGCGTAGGCCGGTGGCTACAGCTCCGATTCGACCCCTAGCCTGGGAATCTCCATATGCCGCGGGAGTGGCCCAAGAAATAGCAACAACAACAACAACAGATAAAAAGACAAAAAAAAAAAAAGTGGAGTCACTGCATTGTTTCCGAATAAGCAGATTTTATTTGTAAGAAAAAGTGAAAGGAGTTCTGCAGAGCCAGGGAAGAGGGTTTTTTGTTTGTTTTTTTGGCAGTGTTTTTGGCCTCACCCACAGCCTATGGAATTTCCCAGGGTTTGAATCCTTAACCCTCTGTGCCACAGCGGGGACTCCCAGGGAGTTTTGTTTTTTTTTTTTTGTCTTTTTGCCTTTTCTTGAGCTGCTCCCGCTGCATATGGAGGTTCCCAGGCTAGGGGTCAAATCGGAGCTGTAGCCACCGGCCTACACCAGAGCCACAGCAACGCGGGATCCGAGACATGTCTGTGACCTACACCACAGCTCACGGCAATGCCGGACCCTTAACCCACTGAGCAAGGCCAGGGACCAAACCCACAACCTCATGGTTCCTAGTCGGATTCATTAACCACTGCGCCATGATGGGAACTCCATCTCCCAGGGAATTTTTTAAAATACAAGACAAGACCTTCGCTTCTGGTTTCTTAAACAAACATCTCAGACTTGATCAGAGCGTTGGAATAGAAAACACACTAAACACACACACACACACACACACAAAAGAAAGAAAGAAGAAGAAGAAAAAAGAGAACAACTCATTCAAGCTAACTTGAGCAAAAGAGATTTTCTAGAAGGATGTTGGGAGTATATCCCAGAACCCAATCTCTGTGTCCCAAGAACCTGGGAAGAAATTACTCACTCTTGCCATCTCTCTCCGGGGCCACCAGGTCTCCCATCTTTACCTCTCCTTCAGTAGGGCGTCCATTCTTCCTCCTCTTTGTAGACCAGGAGAAGCAGCTCACTCATCACTCACATGGCCCAAACATGGCTGGTTGCCTTAATCCCTACTAGACAGAACCCTTCAAGTCCAGTGCCTACAATTTACTAACCGGAATCCTAGTTCCAGCATCCTGGGAGTGAGATCTGGTGGCCCCAGTGGGAATCAGCTGAGGCAAGAGGATGGGCTCTTTGGCCTGCCCACAGCCAGCAGCAATTAATGGGAGCAGATCCTCTGTGACAGGGCTGTGCACAAGAGGAGGTTCTCAGAAAAATGTTGTCGACTATGGAGGCCCCCGTGGAAGTGTGTGTAGCACCTTCACAGTGAGGCCATAGTTATTTCCAAATTTAATGGCTGTTTAGGAAGCCTGCCCAGTCCTTCCCAACAGTTCCTTGTGATAGTAAAAGAACAACAGTTTTAACTGTCATGATTTTAAAGCATCAACTATGATATACAAGGGGTCCATTTGTATTTTAAAAAAAAAATTTTTTTTTTAATTGAAAGTGATGCAGCCTCTTTGGTAAGAAGAAAACATGCATGACCAAGCCACAGGACTTTAAAGTGGTCTTGAAAGTAAAAAGGAATTTGAGAACAAATATCCCTTTTTCAAACTGACTTTTCCTCCCTGCTTCTGGGAAGAGCTAAGGGCGGGATACGGTCTGGAAATCCACTCAGTTGACCAGTCTTGCTTTTGAAGACTACAATGACGTGTCTTCTCCGGCGAGACTTGGAGCCACACTTTCCAGTGCGAATCAGAGGCCGTGACAGCCCTCAGAGGCCGGCCTTGTGGTGCACAGAGCATTGAGGGACTAATGTGTTTGCAAATTCAGTCTCTTTCTCAGTCACTTTCATTTAGCTCCCTGACTGGCCCATAAGGAAAGGGGGGCGGGGACACCAATAAAAAAGCCATGGAGTGAGATGCCACCCTAGAGCTTACTTCTGCTCTCCAGTTCCCTCTTGTGTGCCCCATGCAGGGCCCTTCACCTTGCTGAACTGTGGTTTCTTCTTGGTCACCTGAGAAGATCATCACTTGTGCCGCCTTCCTGAAAGGGATACGGGTTTTCATGTGAGAGGCTTGCATGGAAGTGACCTGGGTTGGGCCAGATGTAAGAGTTAATATTTTAATATCTGGAACCAAACCCAGTTTTCCAAGGTAGCTGCCTTTGATTTTGTCTTTTAACTCAATGCTCAATTTTACTTTCCTATTAACCGAGCAGGTTATTCTTGTTTGTGTGGTAAATGATGAAAACCTTATTATATGTAATGATAATAGACATTGTTTATTCAGCGTGGACTATATTGCCAGACCTTGTGGTGTTTACTTTATTTACACTATCTAATTTTAATTCTCGAAAGAATCCTTTGAGGCCTGTATTGTTCCTTATTCCACTGTGGATGAAACTTGGTGGAGGGGCCACTGTTCAGCCTGGGGTCTGTCTGACTTGAAAGCCCATGTTTGTGATTGCTGCAAAATGCTGGTTGCTTCTGGATGGGTGACGGTAACACCAGAGCCCTTTAGTATATTGCCAAGAAGTGGGAAGTAAGCAAGCAAAACCCCCTGAGCTACAGAATGCACTGCCAAAAGTGGGAAGCATAAAGGCCCTCCTTCCTTCAGAAACTATCCTTTCTTTTCACACAATTCTTTTTTTTTTTTTTTGTCTTTTTGCTATTTCTTTGGGCCGCTCCCACTGCATATGGAGATTCCCAGGCTAGGGGTCGAATCAGAGCTGTAGCTGCTGGCCTACCCCAGAGCCACAGCAATGCGGGATCCGAGCCGTGTCTGTGACCTACACCGCAGCTCATGGCAATGCCAGATCGTTAACCCACTGAGCAAGGGCAGGGACTGAACCCGCAGCCTCATGGTTCCTAGTCGGATTCGTTAACCACTGCGCCGCGATGGGAACTCCTTTTCACACAATTCCAATAAACTTGATAGTTCTGAGCCTGGGAAGCAGCAAGTTAAGAAGAGGATGAGCAAAGACCACAGGCACTAACAGTAGCAGGAAGTAGACACTGATACTCCTTCCAGTTCTAATGTTCTGAGGGTTCAGCAGCCCCAATAGGAACCAAAGAGAGGGACTAACTGTAAAAATCAGACCCAAGAATATAGAAAAGCACACCAGTCTAGGGCCATTTGGTGATGCATATTTGATGACCTCAGGTCACCAAGAATCTGACTGTAGGGGCTTAGGTTGCTGCAGAGGCTTGTGTTTGATCCCTGGCCAGTGCAGTGGGTTAAAGGATACGATGTTGGAGTAGCTATGGTATAGGTACAGCTGCAACTCAGATTCAGTCCCTGGCCCAGGAAGTTCCATGTGCCGTGGATGCAGCCATTAAAAAAAAAAAAAAAAAAGGTAGGTTAACCTAAGTTTAAAGCAGTTCCCGCTGTGGTGCAGTGGGTTAAGGATCTAACATTGTCTCCACAGTGCCTCAGACATGGGTTCAATCTGTAGCGTAGGTTGCAGCTACAGCTCAGACTTGAACCCTGGCCCAGGAACATCCATATGCATCAGGTGCGGCCAAAAAGGAAAAAAACAAAACAACAACACAACAAAAAACACTAAGTTAACAAAAAAAAAAAAAAAAGCTAATGCATTTTCACAAAGTTACATCGGAAATGAAAAAGATAGAATTTTAAGTTTTTTGGGGTTTTGTTGTTGTTGTTGTTGTTTTGTTTTGTTTTTGTTTTTGTCTCTTGTGCTTTTAGGGCCAAACTCACGGCATATGGAGGTTCCCAGGTTAGGGGTCTAACCAGAGCTGCTGCTGTGGGCCTACACCAGAGCCACAGCAACACGGGATCCGAGCCATGTCTGCAACCTACACCACAGCCCACAGCAACACTGGATCCCCAACCCACTGAGCAAGGCCAGGGATCAAACCTGCAATGTCATGGTTCCTAGTTGGATTCGTTTCCGCTGTGCCACAACAGGAACTCCGAATTTTAAGTTTTAAAGTCAACCTTAATGGAGAACTTGGTTATCTGGAATGGTGTTTCAAGATAGCCGAAGAGGTCAGTCAGGAGTCACAAGCAGTGGTTCCTGGCTTTAAGTGGACCTTGTTATGCACATCAGCTCTGCCTTTCACTTCTACTCTGTTCTCTCCATTCACTGCTTGCCTAACAGGTACTGTTACCCACTCACTCTATGATTTCAGCTGGCAACATAGGATACATCTGTTCATTCAGAACGCAGTTTTAGAGCACTCGCTGTGTGACTAGGACTGTGCCAGGCCCTGTGTACAGAAGATGCAGTCCTACCCATAAGTCGTTCACCGTTAATGGGGGAGAGAGACATAGACAGATGTTTAGAATCAAGCTTAGCATGGGCTGCTGGAAGAACTACACAGCAGGGGCCTATAACCTATTTTGTGGGGTGGGAGGATGATGGGAGGCCCATGGGCTCCCCAAGGGCAGTGGTGCTCATGCTACAGTCTTAAGGCAGGCAAAGTATTCTAAGCAGAAGGAAGAGCTCATACAAAAGTCCAGAGGCCAGAGAGAAACCTGCAGGTGGGAAACTTGCAAATACACTGTAACTCATCTTGGCTTTTGTACAGAATATGAGCTGAAGGATGGAGAGAGGGGTCATGCTATTGGGGGTGGGGTAGGAAGCAGCACAGATCAAGCAGGGCCTTGTGTACCATGTGAGAGAGTTTGGACTTATTCTGAAGGGCAGCCTGGGAACTTTGAGGGTTTTAGACAGTGCCTCTGCATACCCCTCTAGCCCCTGATGCTTTTCCCTCGTTCTGTCACTAGTCACACTCACTTCTTTGGGTACCTGGAAAGGCCAAGGCCCTTGGCCTAAGATCATCCTTGTTGCAGTGTACTAACTGGATTAGGGTGGGCCTAGGAACAACAGAGAGACAGAATCACAGGCTGATGGAGTGATCCAAGTGGGATGGGATGGTGTCCTAAACCAGGGAAATGGCAGAGTGGATAGAGCTGCGGACAGTGTCTGCAATATTTTTGGAGGTAGAATTCAGTGTCTGGCAAGCTCTTGGCTTGGGTGACAAGGATGATACCTAAGGCCATTTGATATTCAGATGGATGGAGCAGTGGGTGGGTGGGGGGTGGTCCGATTTCCAGTGTCTACCTCCTGGTGTGTTTTGGGATCTCACTGCCCCACTGGAACATGAGCTGCCTGGATTTACTCACCGGATTGTTGTGAATAAAGCTTATGGGTTCCAGCTGCATCACTGCAAACCACGACCGTGTTTATGTATAATCTTAACATTTATGCTTATGTGCCTTGGGCTGTCTATAAACAAGTACATAATAACATACTTACTTGTGAGCATAATGGAATAAATGAAACAGAAATCAGAGTAAATGACCAAGATGATCATGATCAAGTAGCTCTCATTAAAAACTATTAAATGCATGGTTCAGATTTCCATGTGTAAGTCCCCTTTAACAAACTCGGTTTATGTGATATGCCCCTGACTAGAGATGCTTAACTCACTGCATTTGTTTAAACTCTAAAACCCAGCCAGTCCCAAGCCAGGCCCCCACTGAACACCAAACTCCTACTGCCTAGAGCTTTTCTGTTCACATTTGCTACTATGGAGATTTGGTTTGTTTCTGAAAGATGCATTTTAACATTTGTGTGGTGAGCCACATTTGTTATATTTGAACCATGTGTGACGCAAGGGAGAAGGGTAACCACTTGGCTTAGGGGGGAAGGGTGACTTTTTGAGTTCGTTTCCTGCCAAATTTAAATGAGCCTGTTAGATGTAGATGGCGGCAGAAATTAAAAAGTGTGTGTGCTTGTATATACACCTGTATATACAGGTATATGCTTTTACATGCCCAAACTAACATGGATGTAAAACTTATTAAACTGGACCATGCTATTTTCCAGTATTAAACATAAAGGAAAAGTGCTTTCTAAGACTCTATATGTCACACTTGGGAATTGGATAATGTATAACTCTTGACTGACCTCGAAGTGCTTTTAGGACTGGGCCTCATCTATGTCTTATTATATCTTCAGTTATATAAACTGTGAGGAGCCAGAAAAAGCAGAGAAAGGGCTTCATCTGATGGTGGACTGATTCGTAAATTAATAACATAGATAGAAAACTAAGGGCTGGAGAGGTTGATTTGACCACGGCTCATCCTACATTCATCCCTTCTTTCAATAAGCAATATTAATGTATGTTATATAGGTGTGTTAGTTATCTATTGCTGTATGACAAATTATTCTAAAATGTAATGACTTAAAAAAACACACATTTATTATCTCACTCTTTCCGTGGGTCAGGCAATCTGGACAAGGCTTAGCTAGGTCCTCTGCTTCAAGGTCTGTCGTGAGGTTGCAACCAAGGTGTCTGCCAGTGCTCAGGTCTCATCTGAAAGTTTCACTGGGGAAGGAGCTACTTCAAGCATACATAGTTGTTGATGGCATTCAGTCTTTGCAGCAACTGAAAGTCTCAGTTTCTTTCTTTCTTTTTTTCTTTTCTTTTTTTTGTCTTTTTGCCTTTTTTTGGGCCACTCCCACAGTGTATGGAGGTTCCCAGGCTAGGGAGTTGAATCGGAGCTGCAGCCACCAGCCTATGCCAGAGCCACAGCAACACGGGATCCGAGCCATGTCTGTGACCTACACCACAGCTCACGGCAACGTCGGACCCTTAACCCACTGAGCAAGGCCAGGGATCAAACCCGCAACCTCATGGTTCCTAGTTGGATTTGTAAACCACTAAGCCATGATGGGAACTCCTAAAAGTCTCAGTTTCTTGCTGGCTGTTGGCTAAAGGCCATTCTCAGTTCCTTGCCACATGACCTTTCTGACATGTTCCTTTATCAAAATATATAAGCCAGGAAGGCAATAGAGTCTAATAATGAGACAGAAGTCTCAATCTCATGTCACAAAAGAGGCATCCCATCAACTTGGCCACTTTCTTTTGGACAAAAGCAAGTCCCACGTCCAACCCACACTCAGAGGGGAGGGGATCCCACGAGGGCATGACCACCAGGAAGTGGGGGTCTTGGGGGGCCATCTTTGAAAGCTCTCTACTACAGCTGGTACATATATCGAGGTTTCTTTATTCTCGATTGCAGCTTTTTCTATTAGACCAGCCTATCTGATTGTGTGGTTGTGAAACAGTAGTATGCTCACTGTGGTAAACAGGATAATCCCTGTCCCCATAATCTTTAAATATGTTACCTTACGTGGCACATGTGGTTGTTAATAATTTTGAGATGGGGACATTATCCTGATTTACCCAGGTGGGCCAGTGTAGTCTCACAGCTCCTGATAACAGAGAGGCAGGAGGATTAGAGTCAGAGAGTGATGATGATGGAAGTAGGGAGGGAGAGAGGCAGAGGCGGGAATGGTGCAGCTGCAGGCCAAGGAATGGGGTGTAGCTTCTAGGAGATGGAAAAGGCAAGAAATAGATTGTCCCTGCAGGCTGTGAAGGACTGCAGCTCTGCTAATACCTTGATTTTAGCCCCATAAGACCTATTTAGAACTTCTGACCTCCTATCCTGTAAGGTGGTGAATTTATACATGAAGCCTCCTATCCTGTAAGGTAGTGAATTTATACATGAAGCCCCAGATTCATGGCAGTGATAAGAAACTAATACATTCACCAAAGGACCTGGAGAAACCAACTTGTGGGGCTTTTGAGGGGACAAAAGGTGACACAAGGCACAGGATGATGGGCTCCTGAGGGCTTTTTTTGGCCATCCAGTGACCCTGAACATCATTTACTAGTGTAGCTTCTTTATTTCTAGGAAGTTATTCCTAGTTCTCTTCAGTACTAAATTCTATCAATATTGAAGAGGTAAAAATTTTCTCGGGGTTCGTTACATGGGCCTCACAGACTCGTCAAAGTAAAACAAAAATGCCACAGCTAGCAGAAGACACTAAGGCTTCCGTTTTTAGAACTTGCTGCTTGTTATATATTTGCATCTTAGGAGTGGAAATGTTGGCTGAGGTGAAAGTACCTGGCATAATACACTTTTCCTTCTTGGGGTTTCACAGCCAGACATTGTAAAATTCTTTTGTTTTTCTTTTTTCTCCAGTGCCTGGAAACCTTGGCTGCTACAAGGATCATGGAAACCCACCTCCTCTAACTGGTGCCAGTAAAACGTCTAACAAACTTACCATACAAACCTGCATCAGCTTTTGTCGGAGTCAGAGGTTCAAGGTAACAGTTCCATGGCTATATCTATAGAAAAAGATAAAGGTATGAATGCATTCTGCTGAGATATCTTTGAAAAATGTAATTAAAAAAAACCAAAACCTGTAAAGAAAGTAGGTTAGTGGTTGCCAGAGGGTGGGAAGTGCTTCAGAGGTATTGCAGCTGCTGATTGGTACGGGTGTCTTTTCAGGGTGATGACAGTGTTCTGAAATTAGATGATGGTGATGGTTGCACCACATAGTAAATGTACTAAAAACCACTGAAATATACACTTTAAAACAGTAAACTTTATGTTATATGAATTACATCTCAATTGAAATAAAAAACTATTAAACCTCTAGAAAAAATAGGGAAATTTTTATGATATTGAGTTAGACAAAGATATCTTAAACAGGGCACAAAAACCACAAACCATAAAAGAAAAAGTTGATAAATTGGACTTACCAGAATTAAAAATTTGTCTTAAAAAAAAAAGTTTTAAGAAAATGAAGACAGGCTACATACTGGGAGAAAGTATTTGCCAAACATATCTCTGATGAGACTTGTGTACAGAATATATAAAGAACTCTTACAACTTTGTAATAAGACAGCTCTGTTTAAAAACGGGCAGAAGATTTGAATAGACATCTCATCAGAGAAGACATGTGGATGGCCAAAGACATATGACAAGGTGTTCAACATCACTAGTTATCCAGGAAATACAAATTAAAACCATGATAAAATACCACTACACACCCACCAGAGTGACTAAAAATATTGAAAATACTAAGAGTTGGTAAGAATGTGAAACAACTGGAACTCTTCATGGTCTGCTGGTAAGAATATAAGTGGTACAGACTCTTTGGAGAAAGGTCTTGAAGTTTCTTATAAATTTAGGTATACACCTACTTACAACTCAGCGATACCGCACCTGAGTTTTTACCCAAGAGAAAATGAAAACCTGTGTTTGCATAAAGATGTAGGCATCAATGGTCACAGCAGCATTATTCAAAATAGCCCCACACTGTGAATAATCCAAGTACCCACTATTTTTTCTTTCTTTCTTTCTTTCTTTCTTTCTTTCTTTCTTTCTTTCTTTCTTTCTTTCTTTCTTTCTTTCTTTCTTTTTCTTTTTTTTTGTCTTTTCTAGGGCTGTGTCCGAGGCACATGGATGTTCGCAGGCTAGGGGTCCATTCAGAGCTGTAGCCGCCAGCCTACACCAGAGCCACAGCAACACGGGATCCAAGCCGCATCTTCGACCTATACCACAGCTCACGGCAATGATGGATCCTTAACCGACTGAGTGAAGCTAGGGATCAAATCCTCAACCTCATGGTTCCTAGTCAGATTTGTTAACCACTGAACCACAACGGGAACTCCTCCAAGCACTCACTAACTGATGAACACATAAGCAAATTGTGGTATGTTTATGCTATGGAATACTACTCAGTAGTAAAAAGAAAAGACACAGTAAGTCATAGTGATACACAACAACATGGATGAATTGCCAAAATATTATGCTAACTGAAAAAAATTAAATACAAAAGACTATACTAAACTCAAAATGGATCGTAGGTCTAGCTATAAAATGTAAAACTATAACACTTTTAGAAGAAAGCAGAGAAGATCTTCATGACCTGGGTTTAGATGTGACAACAAAAGCATGCTCCATAAATGAAAAAATTGGTAAATTTTAATTTGGATTTCACCAAAATTTAAAACTTTTGCTCTGCAAGAGACGCTTTTATTTATTTATTTATTTATTTTGGCTTGTCTTTTTGCTATTTCTTGGGCCGCTCTAGCGGCATATGGAGGTTCCCAGGCTAGGGGTTGAATCGGAGCTGTAGCCACCGGCCTACGCCAGAGCCACAGCAACGCGGGATCCGAGCCGCGTCTGCAGCCTACACCACAGCTCACGGCAATGCTAGATCCTTAACCCACTGACCAAGGGCAGGGACCGAACCCGCAACCTCATGGTTCCTAGTCGGATTTGTTAACCACTGCGCCACGATGGGAACTCCCAAAAGACGCTTTTAAATGAATGAAAACCTGGAGTTCCCGTCGTGGCGCAGTGGTTAACGATTCCGACTAGGAACCATGAGGTTGCGGGTTCGGTCCCTGCCCTTGCTCAGTGGGTTAACGATCCGGCGTTGCCTTGAGCTGTGGTGTAGGTTGCAGACGCAGCTCAGATCCCGTGTTGCTGTGGCTCTGGCGTAGGCCGGGGACTACAGCTCCGATTCAACCCCTAGCCTGGGAGCCTCCATAAGCCTCGGGAGCGGCCCAAAGAAATAGCAAAAAGACAATCAATCAATCAATCCATCAATCAATGAAAACCTGAGAGAATAAAAAATATTAGCAAATCACTTATGCAACAAAGGACCTTATATCCAGTATGTGTAAAAAAAACAAACCAAAATAAGACAAAAAAACCCTTAAATACTTGATAGTAAAAAACAAACAGGAGTTCCCGTCGTGGCGCAGTGGAAACGAATCTGACTAGGAATCATCAGGTTTTGGGTTCAATCCCTGGCCTCTCTCTGTGGGTTAAGGATCCAGCGTTGCTGTTAGCTGTGGTGTAGGTTGCAGATTGGCTCAGATCTGGCGTGGCTGTGGCTGTGGTGTAGGCTGGCAGCTGTAGCTCCAGTTAGACCCCTAGCCTAAGAATCTCCATGTGTGCAGCCCTAAAAAGCAAATAGACAAGCAAACAACAAAAAACTCAATTTTTTAAATGGGCAAAAGATTTGTACAGATACTTCTCCTAAGAGGATATACAGATGGCAAATAAGCATATGAAAAGATATTCAACACTGTTAGCCATTAGGGTAATGTAATGAAACCCACAATGAGGTACCACAACACACTTGTTAGAAAGACTAAAATAAAATACACTGAAAGTAATAACAAGGATATAGAGCAGCTGGGACTCTTATACATTGTCGTGAATGTAAAATGGTACTGTCACTCTGAAAAAGTTTTGCAGTTTCTTATAAAGTTAAACACATACCATACAACCCAGCAATCCCATTTCCAGATAGTTACCCTAGAGAAAGGAAAACTTACGTTCACACAAAAATCTATACAAATGTTTATAGCAGCTCTATTCATAATCATGAAAAACTAGAAACAACCCACTGAATTAACAAACTGGTACATTCATACAACAGACTACGATTCAGCAATAAAGAGGACCAAATTATAGATACATGCACCAATTTGGATGAACCTCAAAGACATTATGCTCAGTGAAAGAAGCCAGCCTCAAAATACTACATACTTTCCAAGTATGATATATGATGTCTTAGTCCATTCTGGCCGCTATAACAAAATTACCATAGACTGCATAGTTTAAACAATAGCATTAATTTCTCATATTCTGAAGGCTGAGAAGTCCAAGTTCAAGGCATTGGCAGATTTGCTTGTGGTTGCCAAGGTTCTAGAGGGGAAGCTATAAAGTGATAGCACAAGGGAGGTTACTGGGGTGATGCCCCTGCTCTGTATCCTGATTGTAGTGGTGGTTGTACAAATCTATACATGGATTAAAATTCATAGGATTATATGAATCAATAATTTTAGTAGTTCCCATTGTGGCTCAGCATGTTAAGAATCCAGTTAGTATCCATGAGGATGCAGGTTTGATCCCTGGCCTCACTCAGTGGGTTAAAGGATCCAGCATTGCCGTGAGCTGTGGTATAGGTTGCAGATGCAGCTTAGATCCTGTGTTGCTGTGACTGGGGTATAGGTCAATAGCTGCAGCTCCAATTGGACCCCTAGCCTGAGAACTTCCATATGCTGTGGGTGTGGCCCTAAAATAATAAATAAACAAGCAAATACTTTTAGTGTATGGTAATATAAAAAATAAAAATTTTAAATGGGGCTAGAATAAGTTTGCTCTGAGGATTAACTATAAAGTACTTACCACCTGGCACATAATAAACATTCAATAAAATGTTAGCTGTTATTATTAACATTTCAGGTTAATGCGATTCCACTCCCCCATTTACTTAAATATGGTAGAAATGTGACCATAATAAGGGATGCTTGCTGAAGGGACCACGCCAGGTGGTGTGCAGTTACTGGTCAGCGTGTAAGGAAGTGTTGTGAGAGTAGATGAGACAAGACGGAGGTCCCAGGGAAGCCGGCTGGGAAGACGAGGAGGGTGCTTTCCCAGGGCCCACCCTGCCAGGCTTCTCCAGGCCACCTGATACCCCTGACTGACACTCACCAAGTGCTGCTTTTCTGCCGTGGCAGTTTGCCGGGATGGAATCAGGCTATGCTTGCTTCTGTGGAAACAATCCTGATTACTGGAAGTACGGGGAGGCAGCCAGTACTGAGTGCAACAGCGTCTGCTTCGGGGATCACACCCAGCCCTGTGGGGGCGATGGCAGGATCATCCTCTTTGACAGTGAGTATGCCCCCTGCCCGGTGCTGTCCAAGGTAGGGGGACCCTTGGGCCAGGAGAGCAAGGCTGCCCACGCTCCCTCCCTCTTACTCATTCATTCACTTGACAGTACTTATAAAGCCCCTACTGCAGGCCAGACCCTGGCTAGACCCTGGGGATAGAGCACTGAACAAGAAGACTCCAGGAGGTGGGGGCAGACCTTTAACAGTAATTAATTACAGTTATGCCTTGTGCTTTGAATAGATGTGGCCTGTTGTAAGAGGCTTAGACAACCTAGAAGAGGTAACTTTGCCAGAGTAATAGGGACGCTGATGAAATTGCTCAGTATCAGCTCTAAGATCCTCTTGTTCAATGTAATCCACAAGCCCATTTAGTCTTTTTTTAGACATTTGAGATTTATATCTTACTATGATAGGGCAAAGAGGAGAGCTGAAGGCCTGGAACTGAGGGTGCCCTGACCCACCTCCTCCCTGACCTGCCACACTTGTAGAATTCTAGCCAGGAACAGAGTGTGTTCTGAATGGGGTATGGCCGGGGGCCTTGACCTCTCCAACCTCTGGGCCACCTGATCCCTTGTAATCTACCCACATCTCTGTGGCAGTAGTGAGATTTTGTGAGAGCCATAGTACCAATGCAACACCAGATTATTAAGATGGTAGAAAGGAGATAGTCACAAACGAGGCAGACAGAAGGAAAGGTGTGAGATTACTAAGATAGCCTGCAGAGTCTATAGGGTCTTTGCTAGTCACTAGGCTAGAGTAGGTACTCCCTTGACATCTTGACTAGGCAGAGTTGCTCAGCTTTAAGCAAGAATGTTGTATGGTGAATTAGTTTCCTAGAGCTGCCATAGCAAATTATCACAAACTTGGTGACTTAAAACAATAGAGATTAATCCTCTCATGGTGTGGGAGGCTAGAAGTCTAAAATCAAGGTGTCGTGAGGGAAGAATCTTCCTTTGCCTCTTCCTACTTTCTGGTTGTTGCTGGCAATCCTTGGTGTTCCTTGGCTTGTAGCTGATTCACTCCTTATCTGCCTCCTCCTCTATGTGTATCTGTGCCTTTGTGTCTCCCTGTTTCTCCTTATGAGTACACTGGTCATTGGGTTAGGCCTACCCTAATTTAGTATGGCCTTATTTAACTTGATAGTCTGTAAAGACCCTATTTTCAAATAAGGTCACTGTCATAGATACCAGGCATTAGACTTGAACATAACCTTTTTGGAGGACACAGTTCAACTACTACATGGTGATGAGTGTAAAACCCAGCCTGAGTTTATAACTGATGCTTTCACAGGTAGTAGCTTAGACATTGTCAAAAGTGTGTGTGTTTTGAGGGGCGGACAGGGGAAGGATCGGCAAGCAGAACTCCTGTGGTTAATTGTTGGCCCTTTTAGCTGTGTGCCCATTAGAGACTGCCACTGACCATATGCGTCCTGCTATGCTCAGTTTTGGTGCCTCTGTTAAAGCCTGAACCTTAGCTAATGGTTAAGGGGTAATAATTGCCAAATAATATGCATTGCACATCCATTTAGCCTTTAATCTCTAGAGTTCATTGTTATAAAATCCTTTGCCTTAACACCTCAACCCCGGAGTATGTTTGCTGAGCTTTCAAAGTGCCTGGTATACTCTTAAGTGAAAAAAGAAAAGAGAGAAACACTGAGTCTCTAGCATGTAGGGCTTTATAAAAATTGTTACATTGGGCACCCTGGCAGCCAGCTGAGGAGGGCATTATTATCCCTATGTAAATGTTAATGGTGCAGCTCCTTTGGAACAGTTGGCAGTTCCTCAAATGTGAAACAGAATTACTTTATGACCCAATAACTCCGCTCCTAGGTATATACCTGAGAGAGCTGAAAACATATGTTCACAAAAAAAGCTTGTACATGAATGTTCATAGCAGCATTATTCATGATGGCCAAAAAGCGGCAACAACCCAAAGGTCCATCAGCTGATGACTGCATGAACAAAATGTGGTCTCTCTGCACAAGGGAATATTACTTAGCCCCAAAAAGAAATGAAGTACTGACACACGTCACAACATGATGAACCTTGAAAACACGCATCACAACATGATGACTCCTGAAAACCTTGTTCAGTGAAAGAAACCAGACACACTGAGCCACGTATTTTCTGATTCCATTTATAAGAAATGTCCAGAATAGGCAGGTCCATATGACAGGAAGGAGATGAATGGTTGCCAAGGGCTGGGGAGAGGGAAGGAATGAGAAGCGAGTGCTTAGTGGATACAGGTTTTCTTTTTTGGGGCAATGAAAACCTTCTGCAATTAGATAGTGTTTGCACAACATTATGATTATACTAAATGCCACTGAAATGTACCCTTTTAAATGGTAAAAATGGTGAATTTCATATCAGTAAAAACTTAGTTTTTATATGATACTCATTCATTTAGCACATTTTTATTGGTTATCTGCAGTGTGGCATATAAATTACATTTTATTTAGCACAGTGCCTACTAGGGGTGTCAGAGGGCAACAGTTTGATTTCAAGTCTTTGTATCATCTTTGGTATCTAGAAAGATGCTGAGGAGATAGTAATGGACCTCACACAAAAGTGCCCTAAAACAAAATCATGATAATGAAATAAGTGCTATCTGTTGAGTGTTTGCTGCCCACCAGACTTGATGCTGGGCTTTTGTCTATTTTGTTATTTAATCCTTGCAGCAGCCCAGCTGATAAGGAAAACTGTGGCTCAGAGGATTAAATAATGTGTCCAGACTAGTAAGTGCCAGGGCCAGGATTCAAACCCAGGTTTGCCACATTTTTAATTTTTCTGTTTTCAGCAGCTAGAATTCCTTTTATTTATTTATTTTTAATGTTTTATTTTTTTTGCCCACACATGCAGCATGTGGAAGTTCCCAGGCCAGGGATCAAACCTGCACCACAGCAGCGACCCAAGCTGCTGCAGTGACAACGCCAGATCCTTAACCCACTATGCCACAAGAGAACTCCTAGAATCCTTTTTATTAACAATAATAGAATAGACCATAATAAACAGATTTGGTTTAATACTTTAAAGTGTGTGAACAAGGTTTGCCCAGGTGCTCTGATTGTTTTCAAACTGGCCCCTTCCCCGGTCTCTAGAAGCTGCCCTGTCTGGCTTCTTCTCATGGACTAAGAAGGTCAGAGCTCTGAGCGGCGCCTATTCCCGTCTTCAAAGGCCCTGATGCGTGTTGCCTCACAGCAGCCAAGTCATAATTCACATCCCACCACCTTCTAAAGAAAGGTACAGAATGCAGCACTGCAGAAATAACCTGTAGAGATTCATCTATTAAAGAGTAAAATAGTTTAAATAGCCAAAGTTCTGCCTCATGGAAATCCTATGATCCACTGGATGAGGCTGAACACTTTGAAGATGGTGACTGCCGACTGTCATAATTTGAGAGGGCAGAGCTACTTCTCGAAAGAGATTGGAGGAGAGTTAGATGTGAGAAAAGGGCCAGGTTACCACCTCTGTGTCCCAGAACAGGCTCAGCTACCAGTGGGGCACAAATGAACGATTGTCAGGATGTCAGTGCAGTTTTCCTGTTTTCTGCTCCTTACAGAAGAGCATTCCAGGCTCTAGAAGCATTAGGCTGCCTCTGCACCAGCGGAAACTGTCAGCTCCGTCGTAATTGACACATGTAGTTTGTCACAGGCTCTGTGGCTGATTTTCCAGGAAGCTCTTCTGAGCTTAGGGAGATTGCTGGAGTAGGCTGGGTTCTATGTGTAAATGCCGTGCTGATGGAGGTTTCAGAGCCTCTGCTGCCCCAGAATGTAATTTATTGAATTAACAGAACCAAACAGGAGATTTGGTGATTGGCCGGTATCAACGGTGGGTGGCAGGGACTGCACAGGCTGGCCTCTTGGCCTCCCTCAGCTCTCAGCACTGAAGGGAGAGGTGACTCATACAGATCACATCTTACTTTGTAACGTTAGTGGAGCACTCAGATTTATAGACATCGTGCTGTTCGTGTCCCATGCATTCTCTCTCTTAATTCTCATAATACTGTGAAGCATTACTACTACCCTTATTTGTCAGACAAGAAAACTGAGGCTCAGAAAAGTTTAGGAACTTGCCCCAAGTCCCACAGATAGAGATCCTGCCCTCAGGGAACTTATATTTTGGTGGGAAAGGAGAAAATTAATTATGAAAAAGATTGAGGGCCTGAGGACCCTTAGGTGGGTTCTGACTTGTGAGACTGTATTAGTAATTGTATTTCATAGATTCAGAGATGCCACCAATTTTGAGACACAACATCATTTTATTCCACTGAGGGAAAAAAATGCTTCCAATTGAACAGTGACCTGCATTGACTGAAAGCCACATCCCCAGTGGTATGTGTCAGGTCAGTGTCCCCTTCAAAAACAAGAACTTGAATAAGTTCCTGTTTCAAGTTTCTCTATTATCTGAATTATATAATTCAAAGTTTCCTAATTTCCTGAATTATCACTGAACTTTAAAAATCCATCATAGAGGAGTTCCCGTTGTGGCTTAGAAGAAACAAACCCAACTAGTATCCATGAGGTCGCAGGTTCGATCCCTGGCCTAACTCAGTGGGTTAAGGATCCGGCATTGCCGTGAGCTGCTTGTAGGTCACAGATGTGCCTCTGATCTGGCGTGGCTGTGATGTAGGCTGGCGGCTGGCAGCTGCAGCTATAGCCTGGCAAACTCATATGCCCTGGGTGCAGCCCTAATAAATAAATAAATAAATAAATAAAGTTGTCTTCGTACAAATGTATTACAACCTATTCACCATTTACCAATCAATAAATAATGGTAAACATATATGTACAAGTGTTTGAGCATTTATTTTTATTTATCTTGGGTAAGTACCTAGGAATTCCAGGATTTCTGGGTCATACACCGAGTGCATACTCTGTATTTATAAGGCACTGCCAGCTCTTTTCTCAAAGCTGTACCATTTTGCACTCTGACCAACAATATGTGAGATTTCCAGCTGCTCCACATCCTCACCTATACTTTTGTGTTATCTGCTTTTTAATGTTAGTCATTCTATCAGGTATGTAGTGGTAACTCTTGGTTTTACTTTGCATTTCCATAATTTCTTTTTTTCTCTTCTTTTCTTTTTTTAATGGCCGCACCCACAGCATATGGAGCTTCCCAGACGAGGGGTCGAATTGGAACTACAGCTGCCAACCTACACGCCACAGCCACAGCAATGCCAGATCTGAGCCATGTCTGCAACGTACACCACAGCTCACAGCCATACCGGATCCTTAACCCACTGAGTGAGGCCAGGGATTGAACCCGCAACCTCATTGTTCCTAGTTAGATTTGTTTCTGCTGCGCCACAACGGGAACTCCATTTCTGTAATTTCTAATGATGTTAAACATCTTTTCATGTTCTTATTTACATCTGGCATCATATTCTTTTGGCCTAGAGAAGTTCCTTTAGCATTTTCTCTAATG
The DNA here is from genome assembly GCF_016906955.1 of Phacochoerus africanus. NCBI lineage: Eukaryota > Metazoa > Chordata > Mammalia > Artiodactyla > Suidae > Phacochoerus > Phacochoerus africanus. The sequence goes on from NC_062558.1 coordinate 46,431,172, forward strand.
CAGATCTTTTGTTGAGGCTTTTCTCAGCTTTTGAAAACCTTGTTTCACCTTCATTTTTGTTTTTTGTTTGTTTGTTTTGTCTTTTTAGCTATTTCTTGGGCCGCTCCCGCAGCATATGGAAGTTCCCAGGCTAGGGGTCGAATCGGAGCTGTAGCCGGCGGCCTACACCAGAGCCACAGCAACATGGGATCCGAGCCGCGTTTGCAACCTACACCACAGCTCACGGCAACGCCGGATCGTTAACCCACTGAGCAAGGGCAGGGATCGAACCCGCAACCTCATGGTTCCTAGTCAGATTTGTTAACCACTGCGCCACGACAGGAACTCCTCACCTTCATTTTTGAAGAATAATTTTGCTGGATTTTGAATTCTTTGCTGACAGGTTTTATTCTTTCAGTACTTCAAAACTGTTGCTCATTTGTCTTGTGGCTTACATGGTTGCTAGAAATGCCTGCCCTGGCTTTGTTTGTGATATTTTCTCTTCTTCTGTCTCCTTTCAGGATTTTATCTTTATTTTTTATTTTCAACATTTGATTGTGATGTGACTAGGTGTTGTTTTTTTGTTTGTTTGTTGTTTGTTTTTGTCTTTTTAGGGCTATACCTGTGGCATATGGAGGTTCCCAGGCTAGGGGTCTAATTGGAGCTGTAGCCACCCGCCTAGGCCACAGCCACAGCAACATGAGATCTGAGCCGCATCTTCGACCTACACCACAGCTCATGGCAACGCCAGATCCTCAACCCACTGAGCAAGGCCAGGGATCAAACCCATGTCCTCATGGATGCTAGTTGGGTTCATTAACTCCTGAGTCATCATGGGAACTCCTAGGTGTGTTTTCTTTGTCTTTTTATTTTTGTTTTATTTGCTTGATATTCTTAAATAACCTTTCATCAGATTTGTAGCATTCTTAACAATTATCTCTTCAAATATTTCTTCTACCATATTCTCTTTTTCTTCTCTTTCTGGGACTCTAATTATATATTGCTCGACACCTTGATATTGTACCCTAGCTTTAGATGCTCTGCTCTGCTTTTATTTTTTTTTTCTCTCTGTGTTTCATTTTGGATAATTTCTCCTGACCTATTTTCAGTTATGTTGATTCTTTCTTCAGCTTTGTGTAATCTGTTTTTAAGCCCATCAAAGGAATTCTTCACCTTCAATATTGTTTATTTTATTTATTTATTTATTTTTGCCTTTTTAGGGCCATACCTGCGGCTTATGAAAGTTCCCAGACTAGGGGTCAAATTGGAGCTGCAGCTGCCAGCCACAGCGACACAATGCAGGATCTGAGCCATGTCTGTGACCCACACCACAGCTCACAGCAACACTGGATTCTTAACCCACTGAGTGAGGCCAGAGATAGAACCCTCAACCTTGTGGATACGAGTCAGGTTTGTTACCACTGAGCCATGATGGGAACTTCAGTTTCTTTTATTTTTAACTCCTTTTTATAGTTTTCATATCTCTGCTGAAATTGCCAATCTGTTCAAGCATGTTGTCCATCTTTTTTTTTTTTTTTTTCTTTTTAGGGCTGCACCTGCAGCCCATAGAAGTTCCCAGGCCAGGGGTTGAATCAGGGACATAGCTGCTGGCCTACACCACAGCCACAACAATGCCAGGTTAAGCCATGTCCTCAGTCTGTGCTGCAGTTTGTGACAATTCCAGATCCTTAACCCACTGAGTGAGGCCAGGGATCAAACCTTCATCTTCATGGATGCAAGTTGGGTTCTTAACTTGCTGAGCCACATTTGGAAGTCCTCCATCTTTTCCACTAGATATTTTTGGTCTAGTGGTTTAATGTCTGGGTCATTATTGAGTCTGATTCTGTGAATTGTTTTATCTCATTTATTTATTTATTTATTCATTTATTTATTTATTTTGTCTTTTTTTGTCTTTTCTAGGGCCACACCTGTGGCATGTGGAGGTTCCCAGGCTAGGGGTCTAATCGGATTTGTAGCCGACAGCCTACACCAGAGCCACAGCAACTCGGGATCGGAGCCACCTCTGCAACCTACACCACAGGTCACGCCAACACCAGATCCTTAACCCACTGTGCAAGGCCAGGGATCAAACCCGCAACCTCATGGTTCCTAGTCGGATTCATTAACCACTGAGCCATGACGGCAACTCCTGTCTCCCTTTTTAAAAATGAAGATATAATTGACCTGTAACATTGTGTTAGTTTTAGGTGCACAACATAATGATTTCATATGTGCATATATTGTGAAATGATTACCAAATGTTTTATTCCTTGACAGTGTTTTTTATTTTCCTTGCCTGCTTGTTTTCACGTTCTGTGTGTTGCCATGTTTTATTGAATAAATACCACACACTTTGTGTAGGATAGTGGAGTCTAAGCTAAGTGTATTGACACCTGGAAATGGGCAGGCCCACTGAGAGTGGGATTGAGCCTTTCCATCGGTGGATGGCTTGGATTTGGGTTCTCCTGTTTCTGTCATCACCCTCTGGGCACGTTGGGCTTCACTTCCTCCCGTGATGGGCTGCTGTTACCTTGTTCTCAGTGCGGAGCCCTGAATGCCAGTGGGCTTTTTTCACTGTTCTGTAACATCATCTGTGAGCAGTTCCTCTGTGACCATGATCTTTCCCCTCCCCCAATGGTAGACCTCTGTGTTACTTGGTGCTGTGGTTGGGGGCTCTTGGTTCTCTTGCCCCATCCTGGTGGGGCCTCTCCGGCATCCCCACCTCCTAATACTCCTTTCCTAGCAGGCAAACACCACCTGTATCTGTGGCTTCCAGGAGGGAGGGAGTCTCCTGCCCCCCCCCCCGCCCCCCCGCCGGGTAGCAGACCCCTGTTTCACATTGGTGCAGGATCCTGGGGCTCGAGGCAACCAAGGGCTAAAGGCTTTTGCCTCTGCTTTTCCCCCAAAAGCAGTGGATCCTTGCCTAGTGACTTTGACAGCAACAAGAGCATCTCCTGCTCCCTACCCGGGGCAGACAGTTTGTGCTTCTATCCTGGCCCTGGGAGTAAGAGCTTTTGCCACCCCTCCCCTAGCAGCTGAAGGCTTTGGCTTCCATTGAGAGGAGGGTCCTGGAAGAGACAGGGTTTCAGCCTGTTCTCTAGCAGCAGCTCATCACCTCCTGCTCACTGATGCCGCCAATGGGGACTTTGGTCTCCTGCCCTACCCCTGTCATTCTCAGGGTCACTGAGTGGAGGCCTGCCCAGAATTGCTTGCAAGAGAGTACAGACTCCTGTTGTGTCCAGAACCCCAATTGTCCCTGACTCAGAGGCTCGCCCACATTTAGCCTTTAGAAATTTGTTGAAAATTTAGCTGCTTTCTTTTTTTTTTAATTTTTATTTTTTTTTTCTTTTTAGGCCTGCACCTGTGACATATGGAAGTTCCCCAGGCCAGGGGTTGAATCAGAGCTGCAACTGCTGGCCTACACCATAGCCACAGCAGCACAGGATCTGAGTCTCATATACCAAAGCTCACAGCAACACCAGATCCTTAATCAACTGAGTGATGCCGGGGATTGAACCCACATCATCATGGATACTAGTTGGGTTCTTAACCCGCTGAGCCACAAGAGAACTCCTTAGCTGCTTTCTTCTTACTTGCTTCCATGGTGGCCATGTCTTCCTCTTGTGCTCTGCCAAAGATGAAACACTTCATGTGGCCCGACTCTCCTCAGAGGGGCTTCTTACTTTTCAGAATTGAATTCTCTGGGTTGTTTTGGGACCTCAGCTTTCTGATGGGTTAAGGAAAAGTGCTGAGCCTTTTCTCATTGTTAGGATGGAAGCAGCGTTCTCTTACTGCTTTCCACATCCTAAAAGGAAGCAGAACTCCTTCAAAGTCTGCTTTTTAAATCCCAGCTCTGCACTGCCTCTCAAGGACCTTCATTTCTAGGACCTTGCTTACACTTCACCTAAGATTCAGTGAAGTGGTGGTGTCCCCTTCCTGGGACCTGCCAGTCAGAACCGGCCATCCCAGGACATCAGATGTATCAGTGCAATGGTCAGAATCAAGTGCATTGCCTCTCTGCAGAAAGGCATGTCTTGGGCCACAGCTTCCCACTAGAAAAGTGAGTGTGGCCTCTCCTGAAGGCTCACACCCCTAAGGTCCCCAGGTTGCCCTTGGCTTTTCCTGACCTCATGTCATCAAGTGCTCCCTGCAGAGAGGTACCCGAGTTTTCATTTGTCTCATCTGCCCTCACATTCATGTGACCCAGGAGCGAGTGGTGGGCTCTCCACCCTCCAAGCTGAGAGAAGCAAGAGGCCTGGATATGAAGTGGCCCTGAGATCACAGCCCAGCTGGCCCAAGCCCAGACTCTCTGACTCCAGCCGGGCCCCCACCTGGGCTGCACCGCTTTGCTGTGTGCTGACTCCAAGGTCTCCTGGGCAAGAAAAAAAAAGAAGGAAAAAAAAAAAGCCTCCACAGTCAATTTGCTCAGGGTTTAAGCTATTCATTCTGTGATTCAATCCTGAAACATAAGACAGTCTAGTTTCATAGACAAAAAAACCACATCCCAAGCCAGATCACATCAGTTAGGAAGTTTTGTTTGTGACACAGGTTGGAAAGCAAGCCCTGTGGCCAAGCCCCGGGCTGAGGCCTGGTGTCCTTTTGTCTCCTGCAGCTCTGGTCGGCGCCTGCGGTGGGAATTACTCGGCTATGACGTCTGTGGTCTATTCCCCTGACTTTCCTGACACCTATGCCACAGGGAGGGTCTGCTACTGGACCATCCGCGTCCCAGGTGCCTCCCACATCCACTTCAACTTCACCTTGTTCGACATCAGGGATTCTGCGGACATGGTAGAGCTACTGGACGGTTACACCCACCGAGTCCTAGTCCGTTTCAATGGAAGGAACCGCCCACCTCTGTCCTTTAATGTCTCTCTGGATTTTGTCATCTTGTATTTCTTCTCTGACCGCATCAATCAGGCCCAGGGATTTGCTGTCTTGTACCAAGGTAAGACTCAGGCCTCCTTGGGCTCCCCTCACATCCTTTTGTGACCTGCCAACCTCAGTGGTTCCTGCCGGGAGGACCCCAGATTTTCCCACCTCCTGTTTTTTGTTGTTGTTGTTGTTTTTAAGGTCGTACCCTCAGCATATGGAGGTTCCCAGGCTAGGGGTCCAATCGGAGCTGTAGCCGCCGGCCTACGCCAGAGCCACAGCAACACAGGATCCAAGCCATGTCTGCGACCTACACCACGGCTCAAGGCAATGCCAGATCTTTAACCCACTGAGCGAGGCCAGGGATCGAACCCGTATCCTCATGGATACTAATCGGGTTCATTAACCGCTGAGCCATCACAGGAACTCCCCCACCTCCCGTTTTATAACATGTATATGCTTTGTGATACAGAAAAGAGAAGCCCATCAAACTTTTCTTTTTCAGTTATTCTTATGGCAGTGTTCATGGAGAGGGTGAAAAGAATAACTAAAAGAAAGAGTTGAGATTGGTAGAATCAGAAGGTTCTGAAGAGGTCATTTGGTCCATCCTCCTGCCTCTGAACATCCCAGCCAATCCCAAAAGACTGACTTACCATCTTTGGTCAGACCCTCCTCAGGTGGAGCTGCACTCCTGTCCCGCTAATGTGAACACGCATGTTCTGGATACATCTCTTCACCTGTACCTGTGTGAGAACACAGCAGGCGTCCAGGACCTAGTCTCATGTAGCTACAGGCAGCCAGAGGGAGGACAGGTGGGACTGGGTGGATAGTCAGGAAGGAGGAGGGTCTCCCGGGGAAGAGGACCCTAGCTGCAAAGGCACAAGGGTGGGAAAGCCATGAAGCATGTTCAGGTGTCCAGAAAGAGACCAGTCAAATGGCTCCTCAGAGCCAGAGCCTGACAGCTTCTGCCTTGGGGCCGGTGGCCTAGTGGGGGGAATCGCATCCAGAACCAAGAGAGAGAAGACTGCCTTTTCTTCGTGATCAGGGCCTTCTGTTCTTTGCGTCTCCACCAGCTTTCCCCCAGTTCATTCCTTTTGATCTTCCAGCCGTCAAGGAAGAACCGCCACAGGAGAGGCCCACTGCCAACCAGACAGTGGCTGAGGTGATCACCGAGCAGGCCAACTTCAGTGTCAGCGCTGCCTGGTCCTCCAAAGTCCTCTACGTCATCACCACCAGCCCCAGCCACCCACCCCAGGCCGTCCCAGGTAGCAGTTCCCAGACACCTTCAAAGGGCAGAAGCCACAGAGCTGGGAGCAGCGCCCTTGGCCGTTACAAAAACAGAGTGCTCTTGGGTGTTTCTCTTTCCGAGGCAGGTGGGGGTCCTGGCTCTGTGACCCTCTTTGTCCTGGCCTTGGAGGAACATACTCATTTTGGCTTGATCCTGTCATCCTTAGGAAAAAATCCTCACCTCCAAGGTGCAACTTGGGTGCCTTTACAAACACTGGATTAATCATCTCATCCAGTGTTTCTCCAGCCCTGAGTCGTTGCTCCCTAAATGCAGTTGCCAGAGCTCTGCTTTTTCAGTCATTTGGAAGAGACGTGAGTACTTTATGGTGCCAGGCCCTGATGTAGACACTGAACTGTACAAACAAACAAAAGCCAAACAAAATCGCTACCCTCCTGTGGCTTCTAAGTGGGAGGAGAAAGACAAGAAGCCAAATAAGAGTCAGATAGTAACCAGAGCTGTAAAGGAAGATCATGTGGGAGGTGAGGTGGCATGGGGGGCGATGGTCTTGTGGTTCAAGGCAGTGAACTTGGTTGGGTACATACTCTCACTCTTTTCTGCCAAGGAAGTCAGAGGCTTTTTGAGCTGGCAGAGCCACAGTGCCATTCGCAATTCCCTGGACTAGAGGTTTTCCTCTGCCCGACTCACAGTAGAGGGTCAGGGAGGAGAACCCCTCCCTGTGTATCCCAGCCCACTCCTCAGATGAGGAAACTTTGAGACCCAAAGAGTTTAATGCATCTGTGGTTACACAGTGGTTCCAGGGAAGAGACAGAACGTGTACCACCCCTTCCTCTCCGAGTTGAGTGTGCTTTGGACCACACCTCTCTTCAAGAGGGAGCTCTAGAGCAAGGAAGGCCTGGGGCTCCATGCCAGTCCTGCACTCAGCAGAACTTCCGTGGCTGCCCACACCTGCAGGAGCTCCTCAGCCAGGCCAGCCTCTCTGGGCCGCTGGGGTTCACACAGGGCTCCACACTGACATGAAAGGGGAGCCCACACAGTCCGATCACCATGTCTTTTGCACTTGCAGGATGGACGGTGTATGGCCTGGCAACACTCCTCATCCTCACCGTCACAGCTATCATAGCAAAGATACTTCTGCACCTCACGTCCAAGTGAGTACGAGAGCCGCCCGACCCCGGGAGGGGAAGGCTCAGAGCTCCTTTTCTTCTATGCTTCAATTGTCCGAGAGCAGTTGTAACATTAAAACATGACTCTCAAGCCCTTAGTGTAGACATTCCTCCTCCTCCGAGGAGTGAACTGTACAACTGCACAAATCTCACTAAGGTTTGGGGGCTTGTGTTTGCTCCTGTGTCCAAAGGATATGATTTCAAGGAGGATTGAAACAGTCTGGACACAATACACAACAATTGCCACTTTTTGGCTTGTGCTGGCCCCTTAAAGATGTCTTTACATGGGAGCAGAAGTTCTTGGGACAGTACCAGGCATATTTCCAGATGCCTTCTTACAGCCATGAGACAGTCTTAGGAAGAGAACTCTAACATCTTATTAACTATTGCTTAATGATTGTTTTTAAACAGTTACTTAGGAAGCCTATAAAAGCTCCATCCTTCAGTTCCGCCCAATTTGGAAAAAAAAATATTTCCTTCCCTTACTTCTGCTGTTCAGGTTTTTGTTTGTTTGTTTGTTTGTTTTTTAGGGCCACACCTGCAGCATGCGGAGGTTCCCAGGCTAGGGGTTGAATCTGAGCGGTGTCTGTGACCTACACCACAGCTCAGGGCAACACCAGATCCTTAACCCAATGCAGGGACTGTACCTGCAACCTCATGGTTCCTAGCCGGATTTGTTTCTGCTGTACCACAACAGGAACTCCCCGCTGTTCAGGTTTAACAGTTCTGCCTTCTGGGAAAGGGGTGCTTGTTCACACTACTGATGTCTGTGCTTACAGAGGGGAGTTCTAATTTTTCTAGACTTCTGCTCTGTCTCCTGTATTTCCCAATACAGGCTCTCTCCATTTCTTTTTTTCCCCCAGATTCATTGAGATATAATTGACATACAAGCCTCTCTCCATCCCAAGGCCTTCCTGAGCACTGGTGTTCTATAAAAGCTACCTTTTCCCTGATCTTTGTCTTGCTCTCTGCCACAGCTTTTCTTCTTTTCTTTCTCTCTCTCTCTTATTTTTATTTATTTGTTTATTTTTTTGCTTTGTTTGTTTGTTTAAGGGCTACACCTGTGGCATGTGGAAGTTCCCAGGCTAGGGGTCCAATTGGAGCTGTAGCTGCTGACCTGCGCCACAGCCACAGCAATGTGGGATCTGAACTTACCTGCACCACACCTCTTGGCAATGCTGGATCCCTGACCCACTGAGCAAGGCCAGGCACCAAACCTGCACCCTCATGGATACTAGTCAGATTCATTTCTGCTGCGCCACAACGGGAACTTCTCTCTGCCACAGCTTTTGTTTCGGTTTTTTGGGGTTTTTTGCCACACTCACAGCATATGGAAGTTCCCAGGCCAGCAATCACATCTGAGTTGCAGCTGCGACCTATACCACAGTTACAGCAATGCCAGGTCCTTAACCCACTATTCCAGGCCAGGGATAGAACCTGCACCTCAGCAGACCACGCTGCCGTAGAGATAATACCAGGTCCTTAACCCACTGTACCACAGCGGGAACTTCTGCCACAGACTTTTTATACATTAAATGCCAGCTCCTCCATTGCCCTGTGAAGGCTGCCCCTTGCCACTTTGGCACCACCCATAGGCCCTTCCACCCTGCGCTTTACATTTTTCAGTGGAAACAATGCCATTATTATTTACTGAGCTCCTATATATTTCTTTCTGTCTTTTTTAAGTCACAGTTTTCATGTTCTGGGGAAGCCTCTCAGGCACAGTCCCTTCTGTGTGTTCCCTACAGCAGGGCTCTCCTTAGGGCCCAGCCCCTTACTACATGCTGAGGCCCCAAAATCCATGTCTGACTCCTCTCTGACGCCTCCCTGCCAAGCAGGGGATGGGCAGGTATGGGCAGAAAGGCAGGGCCCACTTCACACAGAGCAGTTTTGCCTTTATCCTGCTTATTTGGTGGGCTTCCAAATGAGTGTCATTTGAAAGGAGTTTTGCTTAAAAAGAAAGAAGAATTTGGAGTCCCTTTGTGGAGTCCCAAGAGGATGTGGATTCGATCCCCAGTCTCTCTCAGTGAGTTAAAGGATCCAGCATTGCCATGAGTCCCTTTGTGGAGTCCCAAGAGGATGTGGATTCGATCCCCAGCCTCTCTCAGTGAGTTAAAGGATCCAGCATTGCCATGAGTCCCTTTGTGGAGTCCCAAGAGGATGTGGATTCGATCCCCAGCCTCTCTCAGTGAGTTAAAGGATCCAGCATTGCCACAGATGCAGCTTGGATCCCGCTTTGCTGCGGCTGTGATGTAGTAGGTTGACAGCTGCAGCTCCAATTCGACCCCTAACCTGGGAAATTCCATAGGTTGTGGGTGTGGCACTAAAAGCCAAAAAAAAAAAAGATGAAGAATTTTAAAACTTATAATCTCTCAGGCTAGCCCTTTCCAGATTTGAATAATCCTGCCAGCTAGAACATTCTGTCCTAGTAGCTGCAGTCGTTCCCCCACTCCCACCACCCCCCGCTGCAATCCATAGCCATGTCACCAAACATCCCGTCTTGTAGGTTCAGGTGTCTCATGAGATGGTGGGTTGTTGTGGAGGCTTTGTTCTATTCTACCTGAAAAATTAAGTTGCTTTTGTTTAACAGATCCCATAGCGTTCCTGCTTCAGGGGACCTTAGGGATTGTCATCAACCAGGGACATCGGGAGAAATCTGGAGCATTTTTTATAAGCCTTCTACTTCGATTTCCATCTTTAAGAAGAAGCTCAAGGGTCAGAGTCAACAGGATGACCGTAACCTTCTTGTGAGTGACTAAAAGCCTCCACCCCGTGCCCAGGACACAGGATCTGTCTGTGCTCATGGCCGCTGGGGACCACCTGTCCCACGGAGCCTGGATTACACCTGCTTCATCGCTGCACTTAGGAGAGAGACTCGAGGCCCTGAGGCCCGTGCCTCCCTCATCTCTCTCTCTAATCTGGGAATGGGGGTGTCGGGACAGTGGGGCTGAGATGGCAGATGGCTGTGTCCTGCACTGGGCTCAGGTACATTCTAAATGACTATCAGGTAGTGGGTAGGTAGTGCTTCTTCTCTGTTTTGTCCACATAGATCACTTTCTCCTGGTTTTTGTGGCTCAAAACACGGCCAGAGAATTCTGAGGCTCTCCCAAGCTTGGCCTGGTCCTGGGCATTAGTCCTCCAAAGCATTACGGAGACCCATGCTCTGTGCTGACTCTGGGGTTTTGCTCTCTGGGCTCTGGACAAGGATGGGCCTCTTCCAACCTGGGAGGGCCTGGGAAGTGGGTCTGGGGATCCCCATTCACATCAAACCTGATACCTTCACAACATAGGCTTCTTCCCACAGCTCAGTGACCAGCAGAGCAAATTTGAGGGCTGATTAGAGAATATATCCATTCACTCATTCATGCCGCAGACTTTACTGAAAGTTTTTCTAGGCCCTCAGAAGCTCCTTACTGGGCTGGTTTGCTGGCCTTGCCCCAGCAGCTCAAGGGTCCTATGGACCCTGAGCTGGCCCCATCTCCATGGTTCTCTAGGCTAACTCTCAGTTCAGAACAGAGAGTATAAACATGGTTTAGCATCCTGGCAGCATCGTGTGAGATGGGCCATCAGTCCCTCATGTTAAAAGAGGCTACCCCATGGCCTCTGCTCTCTGTGGCCTCTGTGCCCCTGTTTTTGGGGACAGAGTGGGTTTTGGAATGGCTCGGCAGCTAGGAAGGAGGGGGCTCCTGTCCCTGCTCCCACACCACCCTGCCTTCAGATGGGGAGGGAACTGCAGAGAGCAGCGTGCAGAGTATGGAGGGAGGCTTTGGGAACTGGAGACCCCGAAGAAAGTCCTCCTAAGATTGAGAGCTGCAGCTGCTGTGGCCACAAGCGGTGGGAGTCAGACCGTCTCCAGGCCAGAAGTCCCGCCATCTGAAAGCAGGCCTTGTCACCAACACCCAGGAAGAGGGTCTGGGGGCCTCTCCCACAGGCACTGGGGCCTCACGGTTCCCTCTTTGGGGTACTTCGCCCACCTCCCTGAGCCCGAGCTTCTGCCTGCCACTGCCTTCCCTTCTGCCCTGATGGCAGCCATCTGCCTGGCTCCCAGAAAGACAGAGGGCCAAGTGGGAGCAGCTGGGAGGTGGCCTCAGCAGCCAGGAAAGATTTGGGGAGCTGGAGGGCAGAGGGCATTTGGGCGGGGGTGTGTGTGCAGCATGTCCCCAGGAGGGCGAGCCGCAGGCTCAAAGCTGCATGGGGCTGTCTCCAGGCTTTGATCTGGAAAGGGCGATTACCCTGAGCAGCTGTCTGCCGGCCCCTGGGTCTGCAGACAGGCCTGTCGCATACAGGGACCACTGGAATGAATACACTGACGTGTGCAGTCTGCCCTTCAGCTATTCCTGGCTTTTATGGAATCTCCTCTCAAGCACAAGTGTCAGGTGTGTGCAGTCACAAAGGTCCCTGTGCTGTGAATAGGTCTGTGCACAGCGCTAAGGGAATGTGGAATTCCGCCTCGGGGGTGGGAGGTGGGGTGTGGAGGTGGGGGTTGGGCCTGGCCGAGGGGCAGTTTCTCAGCAGCCGTGGGCTTGCTCTGACTAACGATCCTTTGGTGCGTCCCATGGGCCCACCTGCCCTCCTCACACTTCGGGTCATGTGTTGTCTGAGCAGCTGCAACAGCTCTTTCTCAGAGGTCCCAGAAGTGCTCTGACCCAGTGCTCTCCTTCCTGCACAGCCCAGTGCCCCTGGATCCACTTACTGTCCCAGGAGCAGCCCTGGGAAACCCATACCAGCCTTAGGACAGTGTCGGGGGAGAGGGTCATAAATTGCCCCAGGCTAACCTCTGTGAGCAGTCTGGCTATGGCCTTGGCTGGAACCTGTCAGCCATACCCCCAGAGGGCTGCCTGCAACCAAGTAAACACCCAAGACATTTGTGTCCCAGAAGAGAGGGTGTGTACACCCAGGAGCAGTGGAGGAGGAGGAGGAGGTGTTTGATCCTCTAAGAAGCTACTTTAGAGGAGATAAAGTGGGGGGTGGAGGTGATGGGAAAGGGTGACACTGAGAAACGTACATCACAGACCATACCTGGGTAAGAGGAAGGAGGTGGGCTTCAGGGACCACCATGGATGGGGCTGTAAAAGTATCCTGCCCAGAGCCTCTTCCCTGGGTGACAGCGCAGGAGGCTACAGCCTGCTGCTGGGACACAAGCTCTGCCTCCTCTCCCATCAGCCGTGAGCCTGGTCCCTTGGTGCCTCCAGAAGGTGCTCGGTGCCCATGTAGTTCCCTGAGTGCACAGTCGCTTACAGAGCAGAGGGGGAGGAGGGGTAGTGAACCGCGGGTGCCCTCCCCACCCTGTGTCAGAACAGAGTTGAGGCCCCTCTTTGGGCCTGAGCAAGGTAACCAGGTTTCTGTAACTTCTGAAGTATGCGCTCTGGCTCAAGCTTCCAATAGATCAGAAACCCACAAAGATCAAAGCACCTAGCATGCACAGCTGTCCTGGCTCTTTGGCCAGACCCATGGGGCGCACTGGGCACAACTCCACCCTCACTTCCCATTGTCAGCCCAAGGCAGGGGTCAGCCTGACCTGCTCGGTGTCCGGCCAGGTCATCCTGACACCAGCAGGACATGCAGCCCGTCACCAAGCCAGCATGCCCTCTGGGCACTTAACCTTTTCAAGCACTTACAGGTGGACGGCCTCTGAGGCCCCCGCGCCTCCCACAGAGCCGGACCAGCTCCCCTCCACAACCCAGGGAACTGCTGCCCCCTTGGGTTTCTTATCTCCTCTTTGCTGTTTGATGTCTGCTTTCGCTACCATCTTGGGACTGTTTAACCTTTTGATTATTTCCTCTGGTGTCTTTGTTTACCCTCCTCACTGTTCTACCTCCTGGCCAGGTCTCTCATCGTAGCTGCCCTGGCATGGGGTGTTTTCCAGACCTTCCAGCCACAGCTGCCTCCCCTCATGCTGGCTGGCTCGGGGGAGGGGGCCCAGCTCACAGCTTCCTGTCTTGCCAAGTTGCACATACTCAGCGAGGCAGCAGTGGAGTGTGGAGGACAGGCGGGGTAACCCCTCTTCAGAAAGGACGCAGCTGCAGGAGCACACAGTGGGGGGCAGGCGCCACAGGGGCCACACAGCATCAGGTCCTGCCCATGGCCAGACTCACCTTCTCGTGGGGACCCTGACTTTGGATGACAAGGCTTTATCTGTAAATATGCTCTTAATATGCAACTTTGAGAATAAAATAGAAACATCGTGTATTTTAAAATATAAGATGAAGTGTGACGCACTGTATACAATTTAATATATATTTTTAGGATTTTGTTATTTAAGAAAATGGAATGTAATGGTACTTAACTTTTACAAAAGAGAGAAAAATGTTATTTTTACTGTCTGGAGAAAATAAATATTCTCATTGTTGTAGAAACCACGGTGGGCCCTAGGTTGTCATGTTTATGGGTGGTTCCCAGAGCCCCTGGCCAGGAAGGTATCTCGCTGGGTGACCTCGGGCACAAAGGCCTGGCCTCAGCGTTTGCTTGGTTATTCCCCTTATTCCTTCGGTGTCTCCAGAACCCTCAGCTCTCCTCACACCTCTGACCCACAGCTGATCTCTGGCCCGTAAGACCTGAGAAGTTGAGAAGTTGAGATTCCAAAGCAACAAGGTGCCAAGCACATGTCAGAGATGGAGACGGGGCAGCCATGGAGGGCTCTGCACTCAGAAAGACTGGGTCTGGCGTGGCCTTGAGTCGGCCCGTCCAGCTTCCCCTTCTGTGAGATACACAGCACCTGTGGCCCGGAAGGTTGTGAACACTGATGTCCCACCTACTAACTGCCTTTCAGGGCACCAGCGCAGCCTCTCCCCTCTCCTCCCCACCCCTTCCTTCCTGACAGTATGGAAGGAGCTCAGGTGTGAGTTGCCCACCCTGCGTCTGGCCCTCTCCCGTGGGACACCGTGCACCCCAACAGCCCTTTCAGCAGGTAACCACATCCCCGTTTTGCCGACATGGAAGCTGAGGCTCAGGCAGGAGCTCCAGGCACAACTAAGCACAACCGAGTCAGCCTGCAGGATTCAGCTGCCACCACTCATTCGAGGCTGTAAAGGGGGAGCCTTTGAAGGGCATCAAAGCCCCCCTCTGAAAACAGATCTGAGCGGGGGGGAAGGCCGAGGGGTCAGGCTGGTGCACGGTGCAGAGTGAGGTGCTGAGGGCCTGGCAAAGCCCCCAGACTGGTGCTGTGGGGAGAGGGGAGGGCCTGAGAGGGAGCTGGCCACATCCACAGGCCAGGGGCCCGTGCCTGCACCAATTGCCCCACTCACACCCCACCCCACCCCACTTACCCCAGGACCTTGGGCACGTGGCCGCCCCTCCTTGCCTGTTTTCTCGTCTGTCAGGTGGAAGCAATTACAGTACTTACCTCATCGAGGTGTGATGAGTTATTACCTGTGGTATGTTTTCAATAACTGGTAGTTCCTTGTTCTAGAATAGAGCTGGGGGGGGGTAGTAGGTGAAAAACAAGGGAGTATCGAGTGATGCCCGAGTACCCTGACTTTGGTGCTGAGAAGAGAGGAGGCCATTCTTGCAATAAAGGACATAAAAGGCGCCAAGCATGAGAGAAAACACGTTGAGTTGGGCTAAGCTAGGTGAGGTCCCTGCGGGACATGGAGGCAAAGCAGTCTGTAGGCCCCGAGCAGGCAGCCTGAGACCCCAGGACGGTCAGGCCTGGGGACCACAGTCACGGAATCGGCACAGACCACATACCCTGGTGTGTCTGGGGCCATCCAGTGTCTCCAAGGGGAAGCCTGAGCAGGATCAGAGCGGGGCGGCAGGGATGCAGGCTGGGAGGCAGCCGAGGAAGCCACTGCTGGTTCTGAGCCCCAAGTCCAGATTCTCAGGAGACTTGCCAGGCAAGGTCCCCCTGTTCCAACTGCTGCCTCAGACGAAAACATGCTTCTCAGCATGGTGCCTGGACCACTAGCCTCGGAACCCCTAGTGTGCTCATTCAAAATGCATGTTCCTGGGCTCCACCCCAGACCTGCCACATTCCCAGCTTTGGAGTGACACCGACACCCACTGAAGTGTGACAACCCTTTTAACTTGTTGGGCAAGTTTGGTTGGGAGTCACTTTCTCTTCTGAAAGGAGGAGGTGTCCACTCGTAGACAGTGGCCTTAAGTTCCAATGGCTGCTTCCTTCGCCGTCCACAGTGTTATTTGTTCCTTGACTTCAAAGGCCGGATCTCTCCAGAGACACATCTCCGGCAGTGAGGGCAGGGGAGGAAAGCTGTGCGGTGCAGCAGTTGCTCCGGATGCTTCTCTGGAAGACGCACAGCTCTCCGCGTCTTTTCCCTTCCCGACCTCGCCTGCGGCCAGCAGACAGCCCTAACCTGCTGTGGCCCTTGCTCCACAAGGGTGCCTCAAAGGCCAGCTTCACTTGAGTGTTTAACTTCTCTGAGCTTTCATTCTCTCTCTCCCAGAAACGCTTTCCTTCCCTGAAGGAAAATATTTTTAGTGGCTGGTGGAAAACAAATGGGGTGCCCTCACTGGTTGAACTTCTTAGAGACAGAGCCACCTGCAACAGAAAAATAAATATCTGCAGCCAGAATGTGCCCCTGTCTTGCCTAAAGCAGGGCCAGGAGGAGCCCCCTGAATCCACCTTAGTGGACTTTGGGAACCGCTGACCTCGATCCCATCTCCTGGTTCTGAACCTGAGAGATGGGGATGCTGTAAACCACACCCACCAGGGAGCCAGGGCCAGGGCAGCCACCAGCCTCATCCTCTGTCAGGCACCCAAGGCTTTTCTTCCTGCAGAGACAAGACAGGCTGGACAAGGATGATCTTGTCTCCAAGCTTAGAGGTCATGTGATCATCCCTCCCCCACTGGGCTGTGTGCGACTGAAACTGCAGGCCGTCTCTGGAGCTCAGAGAACTAGGAAGCTTTTGTTCCTCCATGGCGAGGTCGGGTCCCCATGGGGGATTGTTTTTGCTTGGCTGAAAGGGATGCTTTCAGGATAGAATATTTCAACCTCAAGAAGCAGCAACATTTGCTTGTAGCTAGAAGTCTTCCTTTCTGGTCTCCGGCTGTTGTCTGGAGCCACCAGGCCCCTTCTGAATGGGACTACGCCCAGCAACTGGGGACAGGCAGCACTGGGCTGGGCTGGCCATGGACCAGACTGTGTTCTCGAGGCCCAGCTCCAGGACAGCCGAGTGGCAGGTTTGCCCTCGGCCCTCTTGGTGATGGATCCTGGGCTCTGGAATGAACCTGCCAGCTGTGGATGAGTGGGCTGGGGAACCAGGATCCACGGGAGAAGCATTTTAGGGGGAAAGGAGATCCAAGCTTGAGATTCAGACTATCTCCTCGGGGGATAAATGAGAACATCTGAAACAGCCAAGGCTCTTGAATCAGAATCTTCAAATCTCACTCATTTCGCTTTTATTTTCTTTTTTAGGGCCTCACACACAGCATATGGAAGTTCCCAGGCTCAGGGTTGGATCTGAGCTACAGCTGCCATCCTATGCCACGGTAACACCGGATCCCCAACCCACTGAGCGAGGCCAGGGATCAAACCTGCATCCTCATGGATACTAGTTGGATTCGTTTTGGCTGCGCCACAACGGGAACTCCCTGAACTTCTAAAAACTTAATTGGGGGCCTGCTATTTTGCACACCGATTGTGTGAATATGTCTAATGAACTCGCTTTAGTTGCTGGTTCCATTGATAAAATAGGATCAAGAGAACCCAGGGGGAATTCAAACTTCATATTTAGCCAAGTATGGGACAGCTTTTTATGGCCCCTGGTGAACTGAGGAAAGAGCTGAATGTGCCACGGTGATGATGATGATAATAGCAGCAGCTAACTTCTGTAGCACCTGTGTGTGCCAGGCCCTGCACAATCCTCCTGTCATCCTTGGGCTAACCCCGCTTGGAAACTGAGGCTCCCAGAAGCAGCCTGGCCAGTGGGGCGCAAGGTCAGGATTCAGCTCATCTGCTGGCTCCAAAGCCAGGGCTCCTGGTTTCTGCTGCACTGCAAGCCCCTCCCACCAGGGCAGGCCCCAAAGACCCCCAAGGTCTCCCCCCAAATGTCATTGATGTTGCCTCCCGTCAGCGCAGGGAAAGTACAGATCAGTTTGCCTGGGGCGAGGAAAGCATCAAACCCTCACTGTTACCTACTTGAGGATCAGATGAATGTCATCAAGCCCCTCCCCAAAAGCCCTCACCCACAAAAAACGACATAGAAATTCTGGAGATTCAGAGACACCCCCCCCCCCCCACCTACCAATTGAAAAAAAAAAAAAAAACCCAATGATTTCAGTTTCAAAATCTCTCCATTAAACCATAAATAACAGTACCTGGAAGTTAAAATTAGACCAAAAGAATAATAATCGCAGTAGTAACCATGGATACATCTACCTGATCACTTACCCAGAGTCAGGTACTCAGGCCAGAAATTAACAAACTTTTTCTGCAAAGGGCTAAACAGGAACTATTTTACCTCTTGTTGGTCAGACTGTCACAACCTCTCAGCTATGCCTGCACTGGTTGGGGACAGCAGCCTGAAACCTCCATGGACCCCACTACTGCAAGTCCTAAAGACACTGGGTGACTCTGTGAGGAGACGGGGATTGGCAGTGGGAAGAAGGCACTGAGGACCACCCCTCAACAGCCACAGACAACATATAAACAAATGGCAGGTTGGAGTCCCCGTTGTGGCTCAGTGGTTAATGAATCGGACTAGCATCCATGAGGACACAGGTTCGATCCCTGGCCTCAGTGGGTTAAGGATCCGGCGTTACCCTGAGCTGTGGTGTAAGCCGGCAGCTAGAGCGCCGATTCAATTCCTAGCCTGGGACCCTCCATATGCCTCAGCGATGGCCCTAAAAAGCAAACAACAATAACAAATGGCAGTTTGTGTTAAAAAAAATTTTTAACAGACATTGAAACCTGGATTTTATATAACCTTCGCATGTCACCGAATATTCTTCCTCTTTTGATTCTCCCCCAACAATTAAAACAAGTAAAAACCATTCTTAGCTCGTGGGCCATCCTGAAACAGGCAGCAAGGCCACAGGCCAGCCCCTGCACCATGCCAACCATTTTTCATACTTTTCATACATCAGATTGAATCTCACAACAGCTGGATGGATTAAGCCTTGTGATTATCCTCATCTGTCAGATGAAGCTATTGAGGCTCGGTGAGATTAAATAATTCATTCAACAAGCACAAGAGTTGGGACCTGAACCCACCCCCAAGCCTGTTCGCTTTCGTGAGCAACAAGCTGGGTGAGTTTAAACTGGGGGAAAAGGGAAGGACAAGGTGTGGGGCAGGGGGAGGGGTGCAGAAAGGGGGACCCTAATGCATGGCAGCTCTTTAGCCCTGGGAGCACAAGGGAGGAAGGGAGGGAGGGAGGGGGAGAGGCTCTTGGCTTGAAAGGGCTGCACTGCGGGGGAGGGCGGCTGGTTTCCTGAGCCGTTGTTCCTCCAGCGACAGAGGCCCCAGATCCAGGACAGCTGGTGGCCCTCACGTTGTTTTGCATCTCCCAGGTTCTCTTAGTTATAACCAATTTGCCACCCTTAGCAATGCCTTGTTCTCCTTTGCTAATACCCAGGAGTTGGAACCAGGGGCCTGACTCCCAGCCAAATATTTGGCTAAAACCACTTCCCCTTCCCGTGTTAGGGAGCCCCAGTCTCTTAGAAACTGGCCTTCTCAGTCCTGTGAGGAGGGCAGGGCAGCCCTTTTGCACACGGCCTTCCTCGGCTGAGATTTGCCATTAAATTTCTTAGCAAAGAGTCTTAGCAAAGAATCTGCTTCACTTTCGCTGCCTCCTTGCTTCCCTGCACAAGGGGTGGGGGAGGGCATGGACTTGCCATCACACCTGTGCAGGTAACCTTAGCCAAGCCACCTGGCTTCACTGAGGAAGGCTTGATTGCTCATAAGAGGAGAATTAAGACGGTGGACTCTGACTTGTAGGGACCAGCTTCAATGTGGGCTCTGCCATGACCAGCTCCCAGACCTCAGGCAAGTTACTTTACCTTTCTAACCTCAGTTTCTTCATCTATCAAATAGGTATAACAGTAGTTTCTCATAGAATTGTTGTGAAGATTAAAAACATAATAAAGGGGAGTTCCCGTCGTGGCACAGTGGTTAACGAATCCGACTAGGAACCATGAGGTTGCGGGTTCGGTCCCTGCCCTTGCTCAGTGGGTTAACGATCCAGCGTTGCCGTGAGCTGTGGTGTAGGTTGCAGACGCGGCTCGGATCCCGCGTTGCTGTGGCTCTGGCGTAGGCCGGTGGCTACAGCTCCGATTCAACCCCTAGCCTGGGAACCTCCATATGCCGCGGGAGCGGCCCAAGAAATAGCAACAACAACAAAAAGACAAAAAAAAAACACCAAAACATAGTAAAGGCAAAATGTTTAGCTCTGTCACCAGCATTTTAATGATTTTCATCAGTAAATTAAGGGGGGTAACACTCCAACCACAAAGGTCTGGAGAGAGGTCAGCGTGTCAAGGGCCTGGCCCATACTTTCAACTCTGCAAATGGGAGCCAGATCGAATGGTTTTGCACCCTGCCTTTGGGATTGAAACACTGTTTATCTAACGCCAAGCACTCAGTGCACAAAATAAGTTCTCTCCTCAGAAAATAATTTCTAACTTGGTTCCTTTAAGTAGCTAGTTTACCCCAATCTGTTCCATATATGGCCCTATTTTATAAAAAAGTCTGCTGACCATCATCTCAGCAACATTATCTATTGGGTGAAAATATCCTTCTCTGCTGATATCCTTGCTTCAGTTCAGGAACAAATCCAGAATTTGGATGTCGTTTTATTTCCCTCCTGGCCCCACGTGGGCAAACAAGCAAGTTAAGCCCCAAGCCCAGCTCCACTGCCTGGGCTATAGCCCCAACCCTGCCTCCGGCACCCTTGCTTTCCTGGCAGGAGCCGCCCCTGTTCAGCCTTCCTCACCAGCGCCGCCTAGTGGTAAGATCGGAGAGCTGTGGCTGAACGTCAGCCTTGGAACAGCCACCCACCCCTTGCAACGCTCAAGGCCCTAAACCTGGTCACTAACCCAGGACAGTCTCCATCACCACCTAGAAGCCCTCGGATTCTCAGATTTTCTGTGTAAAAGGTGAGTCCTCTTTGCCTGATCCCAACCACAGGCAGGGACCCAACAACAGGCAGGTCTTTATTTAAAAGCATCCTTTTTTTCTGTGTATAAAGTTCCATCAGGAGTTCCCTTCATGGCTCAGTGATTAATGCACCTGACTAGTATCCATGGGGGCACGGGTTCAATCCCTGGCCTCACTCAATGGGTTAAGGATCCGGCTGCCGTGGGCTGTGGTGTAGGTCACAGACATGGCTCAGATCCCGCGTTGCTGTGGCTGTGGCATAGGCCAGCAGCTATGGCTCTGATTCAACCCCTATGCTGGGGACCTCCATATACCATGGGTGAAGCCCTAAAAAGACAAAAGACAAAAAAAAATAAAGTTCCCTCAGCAGGGATGTGAGCATATAAATTATTCTATTTGCATACTATGAAATTCTACATCACCATTCAACACATTTTATTTGATGTATCTATATGTAGCTTGAATCTTTTATATCCTTGAATTACATGTGCCATGGGGGGGGGAAGCACATTAATTATTTTAACAATTGGAAAGTGTAAAAACCCTTGTCTCACTGGCACTTCTTTTTCTGTCAAAAGAGTCAAAATGCTGGAGTGTGTGTTTCCAGGACAGACTAAGCACTGAGGGCAGCATTTCCCCTGCCAGGGGAAGTCGCCTGGGGTCCTAAGTCCTGGTCAAATCCCCTGGCCTGCTCCATCCCACACTGAGCCATTCCCAGAGGCACCTGCTGGTGCAGGGGGCCCCCCAGAGGCTTCTGCTTGGGGCCAGTAGAACCCCTGATCCACAAGTCAAAAGACCCCTCTCTTTGTTAACTACAAAATAAACATCTCCAGGCCCCCTGGGCTACTTGCAGTACAAATGTTTATGCCTTTGGAAAGAGAAAAAAGAGACTTTTGCAAGTTCTCCGGAGCAGATGGGCGCCAAGTTTGTAATTAACCCTCAGTAACTGGGGTGTCTGATCCTCCGCCAACAAGTCTGCAGCAGGTTGAGGGGGGCAGCTGTTGTGGGCTTCTGCTATAACTTTGCTTTTGAGGCCTCAGAATGCTCTCTGGAAAGGATGCTGGCTATATCTTTAAAACTCTGAATTAGGCACTAGGCACTCACCCTGAGAAAGCCCCCAACACCACAGCACCTGCTCTAAGTGAAGGGTCGTGAGCAGCTACAGCATTCAGATTGCTGGGGGTGAGACCCCTGCTGATGGGTGTGTGCACAGAGCCAGGAGGAACAAGGCCCCTCCGCCATAGGGTTAACGTACTGAAGAGCAGGGACTTAGTGTTATAAATGGCGGACATCTATTAAATGCTGGAGGACCAGGCATCCTGCTGAAGTTGACACACTGTGTATTATTTCATTTGATCCAGCCACCCTGTAGGGTGGGTATGGTTCCATTCATGTGTCACAGGGGAGGAAACTGAGTTGCAGAGAAATGGTCTGTATTTATTTGTTTTTCAGTCTCATTTAATCATGACTAGGTAGGTTCTTCTTCAGACAGACGGCATCCTTTGCCCAAGGTCACTGAGCTGGAGAGTGGTGGCAGAGTGAGGTGAAACTGAGGGGTGTGCAGCTTCATAGTCATATTGGCCAACCCTGTCCATTTGTATTCACTAACACAAAGGACAGTTATCACCTTTCAGGGTTCCAGAAGCAATGCCAGACTCAAAGGAGCTTCCTGTAGGAGCTGAATGCACAGATCAGCTCACCCCCTGGGGGTACCTGGAGGGAGCGAGAGGGGCAGCTCTCAGCCCCTGGTCCCAGAAGCGCGTCATGAGAGGCTGGGGGAATCTCCAAAGATCAGCCTCCTCCACCTTCTCAATGGGGAACTGAGGCCCAGGGGCAGACTTCATGCCCATGTTGCCACCATGA
This sequence comes from Phacochoerus africanus, assembly GCF_016906955.1. Lineage (NCBI taxonomy): Eukaryota > Metazoa > Chordata > Mammalia > Artiodactyla > Suidae > Phacochoerus > Phacochoerus africanus. Next base: position 46,453,345 of record NC_062558.1, read on the forward strand.
CTTTGCCTCCACAGTCAGTGTCCTTTCCACCGCCACATGCAGCTTCCTGAAAAAAAAAACAAAACACAAAAACAAAAACAACTGAAGCTGGTGGCAAGCCCTGGACTGGGAAAATGGTGAATCAAAGGCTGATCTTCTGGCATGCTTCCTGGGCCCTCTATCTGGGCAGAAGGCCTCCCCCAGTTTCTAAGGGTGTTTCTTCATGCAAAATTGATTGTGGACATTAGTGTCATCTTTAGTTCCAGCATCTTATGGATTCAAGGCACCCTTAGTGTCACAAACAGGCAGGGAGCGAGTGTGGGCAGAGGGTCTCCAGGAGATTTTAGGAGTGAGACCTAGGAGTGTACTCCTTCCCTGAACTTCACTACTTCCCACATCCCATTGGCCATCACCAGTCACATGGGCACAGCTGGATACAAGGGCTTCTGGGAAATGTAGTCCTCCCATAGGCAAAGAGGTGTGAAAAATGAAATTGGTGAATCCACAGCATTGTCTCTGCCACAACGATTCAGAATCTCATAGGCATGTCAGGGCCTGAAATGCCTCAGGATCTGAGTGAGGTCCAGTGCGGGTTTTGCTCAGCATATAGGGGGAGCAACAGAGAGTGAGGCTGGAGAAGCAGGCTGGCCCAGCATGAGAAACACTAGCGAAAAAGTAGAAGGGAGTGTTCTGATTTGCAACCAAGCCCCATGTGCCTCAAGTCTCTGACATCAGTCCAGCCACAGCAGGAGAGGGACAAGATGGTGCCAGAGTAAGAGGCAGAATCTTCCAGATGAATGTTAAGGGAAACCCAATAGCCCTGAAGATGACAGGAGGAGGCCACACCAGCCAAGAGTCCTGGCCGACTCTCCAGGAAAAAAGACAATGCAAAGGGAAGTTGGAAAACCAAACTAAAGAATGGAGGAGAAAAGCAAACACAAGGCCCTGGGGAGATCGAAGACAACGGAGACTGGTGACAGCAAGGCCTGCTTCACGCTTGTGCTGCCTCTGCAGTGACACGGGGCCCCATAATCAGAAGGGTCCTGACACCATCTTGAAATTGTTAATACTTTTCAAAGAAGGGGCTCCACATTTTCATTGTGCATTGTGCCCTGTGCATTATGTCGCCAGCCCTATATACAGCGGTATCAGCATAATGACCCTGCCTCCAGGGCACGGGTACCATTGACTGAGGCTGCTTTCCAGCCTGGCAGGGGTAGCAAGGAAACAGGGAGTGGCTCTGGAGGAAGAAAGGTGGGGGTGTCAGCTCAGGAGTGTCTTGCTCATTAATGTTCTCAGATATAAACATTTAGAAGGGACTAGTTTCAGGTTCCACTTGCTCAGGGAGCCAGACTGAGAGGAAAAAGACACTTGCTGTTGAGAGATTTTGTTTTTAATTGAGAATAAGTTCTGTAAGACATGATGTTGGGATGTGCACCCAGTGGTCAGCTATATGTCATACTTCCCTCCCTAGCCAACCCCTTCCCACCCCACCTGAGTCAGAGGCTGAGCAGTGCCTGGAGCCCACCCATCCCCCCAACTCCAGCCCATTCACCCCAAGATGTTAACAGAGCAATGGGAAAGGGAAGGGGAATATAAAAGAAGAAAAGCCCACAAATGACTTCCAAGCTATAGGAACAGCCATAATTAGTCCCAGGAATGGGGTAGTGTCTCTTATCTAGGAAAATAGCTTGTGACCTTCTGCTTGCAAGAGGCCCTGGGAAGCTGGTCCTAGCAAAGAACTGAATTGCTCTGTATCAAAGGGTTACAGAAAGTTGCTGTATCTGATGGCCATTTCAGATAGGAATTGGGACCCTCGAAGGGAAGAAGTGACAGGCAGAAAATGAAATCTTGACTCTCACATAGGGGTTGACATTTTCAGATGGAGCCGGATCCAGGAAGCCCCCACGTCGTCACAAGCTCTGCCCTGTCTCTTGACCCATCCGGCTGAGCGCAGTCTCCATGCGCAAACGGCCTGGGAGGATATGCTGCTGGGATTGGCAGTCTTGGGTCATGTGATATGCAGAGGGTGGGCATTGCTCTGTGATTGACAGCCTCATCATGAGGAGACCCGAGGTAATGGCTCCCACAGGAGAGGACATCGGTAGGCAAAATGTTCACCCCGGTGAGTTCCTGGGGGGGAAAAGTCAGGGTGGAGAGGACAGGGCCGACCCAGCATTAGAGAGGCAAATAGGTCACTGATGAGAGGCAGCCAGCTACTTAAGGGGGCTACATGAAAATTTTAAATTACAGCTGTGTGAACAGAGCCTTCTTAGAAGTGGGGCCCTTTCAGGAGTTCCCATGGTGGTGCAGTGGAAACGAATCTGACTAGTATCCATGAGGATGGAGGTTCCATCCCTGGCCTTGCCCAGTGGACAGGGGATCCGGCACTGCCTTGACCTGTAGTGTAGGTCGCAAATGTGGTTCAGATCCTGCGTTGCTGTACCTGTGGCATAGTCCACAACAGCTGTAGCTCCGATTGGACCCCTTCCATATGCTGCGAGTGCAGCCCTTAAAAAAAAAAAAAAAAAAAAAGAGAGAGAGAGAGAGAAGTGGGTCTTTCAGCTTGTCAGGTCTTCAGAGGATATTAGCCTCAGCCAATATCTTGACCCGAGTCTCATGAGAGACCTGAGCCACATATGCCCAGCTAAGCCACTCCTGAATTCTTGACCCACAGTTACTATGAGAATAAATCAGTGTGTATTGATGTTTTCAGTTAATGTGTTATACAGCAACAGATAACTAGTATAGAGTTCCTCAGAATTTAGAAGATCTAGGGGTGGAGGAAACAGGTTCTGATCCAACCTTTTTTTGGTGGCTGGGTTCTTCAGACCTCAGATCCTCAGTCTGTGGCCTCTTGGCTCTTCCAGGAGCCAAAAAGATCTGCACCCAGCTCTGCAGACTGGCGGAGGGTACAGCTGGACCACCTACCTCAGTGGGTACAAAAGGTTGTGTGCGTGTGTGTGGTGAGTGGATGAGGAGTGATGTATTAATTTGCCAGGGCTACTATAACAAAATACCACAGACTAGATGGCTTAAACAACAAATATTTGTGTTCTCACAGTTCTGAAGCCTGGAAGTTCAAGATCAGGGTGCTGGCAGGTTTGATTCCTCCTGAGGGCCCTGTCCTTGGCTTGCAGATGGCCACCCACTCGCTGCCTCTTCCCATGGCTGTCCTCGTGTGCAGTGCACCCCTGGTATCTCTTTGTGTGTTCAAATTGCCTCTTATAAGAACTCCATAGAAGAGTATCGTCCACCCTAATGGCTTTGTTTTAACCAAATCACCTCTTTAAAGACCTTAAGTCCAAATATGGTTACTTTTTGAGATATTGAATGTGAGGGTGGGCACCTTTCAGCCTGTACAGGGGATGAGAGCTTAGTTTTGTCTGAGCCAAGGGACTGCCTGTAGTGGGAGGAGCATAAAAGAACTGGGTGTGGAAACAGGATCCATGATCAGAGGAGGAGAGTGAGGCTCAGGGTAGCTGTCTACCCTGAGTAGAGGACTTTCTGGGAAGTAGAGGAGCCAGGACCCAATCATACAGTGCCTCTACCCCTCTAGAGTAGGCAGAGAGTCCAGGATGGGTTTCTGTGGCCAGAGCTTCTTTGGGAGGCCCAGTCACCATGTAAAGGCCTGGGACCAGCAGGAACTTGAACACTGGAACTTGGGTACCAGCCCAGCCCAGCACAGGGGACCTGTGAGAGAGAGAGCCAGGGAGGCAGCCGTGAGGACCATAGTACAGGCAGGCCCAGGGCCAAGATGACATTGAACCTGCACTTCCTTCCTGGACTTCTCTTTGCTGGAGCCAGGTGTTTGCCCACAGACTGTGGACAAACCATCTCCACACAGCCTCAGCCTCTGAGAAATATTCCTAGTTTCTGCAGTAACCCCTGACCTCTTCACTGTCTGGTCTAGTGAACAGTCTCTCCCCATTCTTTTCAACTTAATTGACATTTGTACAACTTCCTACTCCCAAATAGCAGAACTCACATTCTTTGCAAATGCACATGGAACGTTTACCAAGATAGACCCTGTTCTGTGCTATAAAACAGACCTCAATGAATTTTAAGGAATTGGTGTGAACCTCTACCTTAAGAAACTGAAGGAGAAGAAGAAGAGTAGGAGGAGAAGAAAAAAGACAGGGTTGGGGGAGGAGGAGTGTGAGGAGGTTAGTGAGACCCAAAGCAAGTGGGAAAAAGGCATAAAAATCGACATGGAAATCAAACAAATGGAAAACAAAAACGATAGAGAAAATCGCTGGGGAAAAAAAGCTTATTGTTTGAGATCGATATAATTGATTAACCTCTAGCAAGACTGGCCAATAGAAAAAGAAAGAAAACATACCACAGAATTTACATCACTGTAGAATCTACGGATATTTAAAACATAAAAGGGGGAGTTCCCATAGTGGCTCAGTGGTTAATGAATCCGACTAGGAACCATGAGGTTGTGGGTTCGGTCCCTGGCCTTGCTCAGTGGGTTAAGGATCTGGCGTTGCCGTGAGCTGTGGTGTAGGTTGCAAACGCAGCTCGGATCCCGTGTTGCTGTGGCTCTGGTGTAGGCCGCCGGCTACAGCTCCGATTCGACCCCTAGCCTGGGAATCTCCATATGCTGAGGGAGCAGCCCTAGAAAAGGCAAAAAAAAACAACAAAAAACCATAAAAGGGAATACTTGAAACAACTTTATGCCAGTAAAACTGGTCATGTAGATGAAATGGACAAATGCCTTGAAAAGACATAATTTATTACCAAAATTCATTCAAGAACTAAGAAATACCCTGAATACCTCTTTATCTATTAAAGACTTTGATTTTATGTTGAAACCCTTCCTACAAACAAAACTTCAGACCTAAATGGTTTCACTGGGCCTGGAAATCCCATCAGATATCTGAGGAAAAAATAATACCAATTCTATACAAACTTTCAGAAAATTGAACTGGAAGAAATGTTTTCCACTTCCTTCTATGAGGCCATTAATTCAACTGATACCAAAACCAGACAGTTGTATTTCAAGAATAGAAAAACTACTCTCCAATATCACTTACCAACATAGAAACAAAAATTCTTAGCAAAATTTTGGCAAATTGAAGTGAATAACATATAGCAAATTTGCTTTATTTTGTCTTTCTGGGATTCTCTTTTAATATTTTTAAAGATTTTTTATATTTTTATTAAATTATAGTTTATTTACATTGTTGTGCATGGGGATACATTTATTTCACCTTCAGCTTTGAAAAATAGTTTTTGCTGGCTATAAGATTCTTTTTTTTTTTTTTTTTGTCTTTTTGCTATTTCTTGGGCCGCTCCCGCGGCATATGGAGGTTCCCAGGCTAGGGGTTGAATCGGAGCTGTAGCCACTGGCCTACGCCAGAGCCACAGCAACGCAGGATCTGAGCCTCGTCTGCAACCTACACCACAGCTCATGGCAACGCCGGATTCTTAACCCACTGAGCAAGGGCAGGGACCGAACCCACAACCTCTTGGTTCCTAGTCGGATTCGTTAACCACTGCGCCACGACGGGAACTCCTCTCCATCATTTCTGATGAGGAGGCAGCTTATCAGTTTTATTGGGGTCCTCTTGTATATGATCACTCATCTTTGTTGATTTCAAGAATTTCTTGGAGGAAATTTCTGCTGTGGCTCAGTGGTAACAAACTCAACAAAATTTCTGTCATGGCTCAGTGGTAACAAACTCAACTAGTATCCATGAGGATGCAGGTTCTATCCCTGGCCTCACTCAGTGGGTTAAGGATCCGGTGTTGCCATGAGCTGTGGTGTAGGTCGTAGAAGTGGCTTGGATCTTGAGTTGCTGTGGCTGTGGTGTAGGCTGGCAGCTGTAGCTCTGATTCGACCCCTAGCCTGGGAACCTCCGTATGCTTCAGGTACGGCCCTAAAAAAAAAAAAATCAGAAGGGTGGTAACATATGCTAAAATATATTGAATCACCTCAGGTTTCCATATAATGAGAGTCTCCTACTTTGGAATGTCATCTTTCCCTTAAATTCCTGTCCTTGGTCCTAAGGATCATTATCTTGCTGACTTTGAATGCAGGCCTCATTTTGTCTTTCACTTAATGACCTAAGACATATCTCATGTTTTTATTTATTGTTTTATAATTGAGCCAGCCGGCTTTGTTCCATGATGTTCTGATGGATTTCTTGAGTGATCATTAACTTGGTGTGTTCTCCCAAAGTTCCCTAGTGTTCCCCCTTTATCTATGGTCCTCTACGGGGTTCTGCAACAACTTGCATAACTATCTTAATCTGTCCCTATCCTTACTATGGTGTGTGTGGGTGTGGATCAGTTTGTATTTTTCCTTTGTGGAGTCTGTTAAGCATCTCAGGTTTGTAGATGAATGTCTTCATCACATTTGAGGAGTTTTCAACCATTTTTCTTCAAATAGGTTTTCTTCCCCTTTTTCTCTCTCCTCATCTCTGGTGTTCCCGTTATACATGTGTTAGTGCACATGATGGTGTATTGAGGTCTCCGTTCATTTTTCTGCATTCTTTTCTCTCTCTGTTCTTCAGATTGTATAATCTCTGTCCATCTGTCCTCACGTTTGCCGGTTCTTTTTTTTTTTTTTTTTTTGTCTTTTTGCCATTTTATTGGGCCGCTCTCGTGGCATATGGAGGTTCCCAGGCTAGTGGTCAAACCGGAGCTGTAGCCACTGGCCTACGCCAGAGCCACAGCAATGCCAGATCCAAGCCGCATCCACGACCCACACCACAGCTCACAGCAACGCCGGATCGTCAACCCACTGAGCAAGGCCAGGGATCGAACCCACAACCTCATGGTTCCTAGTCGGATCCATTAACCACTGTGCCACGATGGGAACTCCATATCCATTCTAAATGTAGTAGTTTGCATCTACTAACCCCAAACTCCCAGTCTATCCCACTCCTCCCCTCTCCCCCTTGGCAACCACAAGTCTGTTCTCCATGTCTGTGAGTCTATATCTATTCTGTAAATAGGTTAATTTGTGCCGTATTTTAGATTCCACATATAGGTGATATCATACAGTATTGTCTTTCTTTCTTACTTACTTCACTAAATATGAGAATCTCTAGTTGCATCCATGTTGCTGCAGATGGCATTATTTCATTCTCTTTATGGCTGAGTAGTATTCCATTGTATATATGTACCACATCTTCTTAATCCATTCATCAGTTGATGAACATTTCAGTCACTTCGATGTTTTGGCTGTTGTAAATAGTGCTATGATGAACATATGGCTGTGTGTATTTTTTTTTTTTTTTTTGGTCCTTTTAGGGCTGCTGCTGTGGCATATGGAAGTTCCCAGGCTAGGGGGTTGAATCAGAGTTTAAGCCACCGGGCTACACCACAGCCACAACACTGCCAGATCCAAGCCACATCTGTGACCTACACCATAGCTCATGGCAATGCTGGATCCTTAACCCACTGAGCGAGGCCAGGGATCAAACCCGTCTCTTCATGGATGCTGGTCAGGTTCCTTAACCTCAGAGCCACGATGGGAACTCTTGCATGTATCTTTTTGAATCATAGCTTTATTTGGATATATGCCCAGGAATGAGATTGCTGGATCATATGGTGGTTCTATATTTAGTTTTCTAAGTATCCTCCTTACTGTTTTCCATAGTGGTTGTACCAATTTACATTAGGAAGGGATTTTCTCACAGAGGCCCTCAAGGAAGCACAGCCCTGCCAACCCCTTGATTTTAGACTTCTGGCCTCCAGAACTGTTAGAGAACAAACTTCTATTGTTTTAAGCCACCAAGTAATTTGTTATGGCATCCTCAAGAATCTAATACAGACATCCATATGAAATTTTTTTAAATAAAAGAACTTTGATCTACACCTTGCAGTATACACAAAAAATTAACTCAAAAATGGATCATAGGGAGTTCCCATTGTGGCTCAGCAGTAATGAACCCAACTAGGATCCATGAGGACTCGGGTTTGATCTCTGCTAGGTCAGTGTGTTAAGGATCCAGAATTGCTGTGTCTGTGGTGTAGGCTGGCACCTACAGCTCTGATTCTACCCCTAGCCTGGGAACTTCCATATGCCGCAGGTGCAGCCCTAAAAAGACCCCCCCCAAAAAAAAGGCTCGTAAAGCTAAATGTAAAATCTAAAACTATAAAACTTCTAAAAGAAAACATAGGAAAAGAAAATCTTTGCAACCTTGGGTTAGGCAAAAAATTTTTTTAGGCATGACACAAAACATACAATCAACAAATCAAATAACAGTAAACTGAACTTCATCAAAATTAAGAACATCTGCTCTTTGAAAGACAATGTTAAGACAATAAAAAGACAAATCACAGATTGAAAGAAAATGTGTAAATCACATATGTAATAAAAGACCTGTATCCAGAATATGTAAAAAACTCTCAAAACTCTGGAAGTTCCCGAGTGGTGCAGTGTGTTAAGGATCCAGCATTGCTGCAGCTGTGGCACAGTCTGCAATTGCAGCTTGGGTTCGATCCCTGGCCTGGGGAATTTCCACATGCCACACGCATGGCCAAGAAACAAAACGAAAGAATGTGGAGTGAAAGAAACCAGTCCAAAAGAGTACGGAGTATATAAAATTTTAGACAATGCAAAATCATTTATAGTGACAGAAAGCAAATCAGTGGTTGCCTGGGGATCAGGGAAGGAGCAGAAAGAAGGGCTTACCAAGGGCATGAGGAAACTTTTCGGCGGTAGGGATGGACAAGTTCATCATCATGATGGTGGGATGGTTTTCCAGGTGTGGCTATATGTCACATCTGATCATATCGTCCACTCTAAGTGTGTACAGCTTATTATAGTCAATTACAACTCATCAAAACTATTTAAAATAAATGATGTCATATGTCATAAGACATAACATAAAACAAATTTTTTTACTGTCTTTTTAGGGCCACACCTGTGGCATGAAAGTTCCCAGGCTAGGGGTCAAATCAGAGCTGCAGCTGCCAGCCTACACCACAGTCATAGCAACAGGGGATCCGAGCCAGATCCTTAACCCACCGAGCAAGGCCAGGGATTGAACTCATGTCCTCATGGATCCTAGTCCGGTTCGTTACCCCTGAGCCATGACGGGAACTCCATGACATAATTTTTTTTTTTTTTTTTTTTTTTTTTGCTTTCTAGGGCCGCACCCATGGCATATGGAAGTTCCCAGGCTAGGGGTCCAATTGGAGCTGTAGCTGCTGGCCTATGCCACAGCCACAGCAATGTCAGATCTGAGCCACATCTGCGACGTACACCATAGATCACAGCAACAGCGGATCCTTAATCCATTGAGCGAGGTCAGGGATGGAACCTGAGTCCTCATGGATGCTAGTCAGATTCATTTCTGCTGAGCCGTAACGAGAACTCCCCATGATATAAATTTTTTAAAAAAGAGGCTGCTGTGCTGAGGGTTGGAGGCCTTGGTGACAGAAGGCAAAGCCCATTCTGTCTCCTGCTTTCCTATTTGCATCCTTTGGAGGGCCAGGGGTACATGGAGCTCTGATTCCCCCAGGTGTACAGCACTCACCCAAGCACCTGAGCCCTGTGCTTAGAATGATGAGAATGATTTTTCTTTGTTTGCCCCATGTGCCTCCATCACTAGAAGCTCCTTGAGAACAGCTCCTGGCTTTTATCACTGTATATTCCTACCTCAGGGCCTTTGCACAGGGCGTTTCCTGGCCCAGCGGCACCTGTCTCTACAGTCTTCACTCATTCAATGTCCTCTTCCTCCAGCTTTTGGCTTACAAAGCATTTCATGGACCTGCAGTCACCCCACACCCAAGCCCTGCCTTTAAATTAGGTCTTACCTTTCCTTCTCATATTCCCTCGTTACCATGTACAGTTACAGCTCTCTGACTGTGGGCTTATCTAGGATCTGTCTGTGCAGCTGGGGGTGTCTTCTCCTTCCTCTCCAACACCAAACCTGAGCTCCAGCTGTGAGTGGGCACCCAGCAAACGTGGTTTTGGGACGAGCGGGGCCGCTCCCTGTTCAGAGCTCGGCATGCCTGGGCCACAGAGCCGGCATTGAATCTCCTGGGGATTCAAATCAGCCACGTTCCACCCAGCAGGAAAACTTCAGAGCTGACATTAATTCAGACCCCACGTACATGATTCTTACTGAGTAAGACATCGAGACAATCTCGCCCTTTGTCGGAACTGTGGGAGTCTTACTAACTTGTAGAGAGGAGCGAGTCTAAAATCAGTCGCTTTTTGAAACCATCAACTCAAGAAATTAAGGATTCTGTCAGCGTGCCCTGAATTTCTGGGCCTGGCAATTAATTCCTTCTAGATTAAAGGATTGTTGTGTTTCTAATACATTATTATGCGCAGTGGGCTTGCTGTGAATTTTAAAACTTTAACTAGAATCCTCATTAACTGGGACCTTTTATCTGTGTGCAACTTCTAGAAGAGGCCAGTGGCTAGAAAGTGAGCTGACACATCCAAAAAAAAAAAAAGGCTTTCCAGGGGGTGTCCTGATGTACATTCAACCCAGAGAGTTGTCCTCTCGCCAAACAGCAACAGGGCCATTTCCTCATAATGCACCAGGGACAGGCTGGACATTGTATGTCTGTATATCACTCTGCTGAGTCCTCACCTGCCCTGTCAGGTGGCCACGGGTGTCATTATCTCCAGTTTATAGGTGAGGAGCCTGCGTTTGGTGAAGGGAGGTGAGATCCTCTGCTGAAGCCCTGGGTGGCCCAAGTCTTTCTGGCCTCCAGCCCCGTGCTGGTCCCCTTCCACTGCATCCCCTCCTCCCTGGGTGGTGAAGATTAGAAGGACGAGCCCCAGGCCTTCTGAATCTACCACTCATCCAAGAACCAATTTGTTGCAGGAAGGCAGACCCCTTCCAGGACAAGAGCATGGGCTCTTGTCTAGCATTTGGAAATGAATTGTCCGAGGAGACACACGTGCTGACAAAGCAGAAGACTTTATCGTGAAGGGGGCAAAGAGCAGCAGGTTGAAGGAACCCAGGAGAACGGCTCTGCCACGTGGCTCACAGTCTCAGGTTTCATGGGAAGGGGCTTCGTTTGCAGGTTGTCTCTGGCCAGTCGTCTTTTCAGCCCCTGTTTTGTTGGGCTCAGCGTTCTTCCTGGTGGTGAGCGCGCCTCTCAGCCAAGATGGATTCCAGCATCAGGGATATTGGGCAGGTGATGGTCCCTCCCAAATCCTCCTGGTTAGTCTTCAGGGCAGCAGCCTGTTCCTTAGCAGGGCCTCCTGCTATGAGACAACTCATGCCGGCGGCTATTATGGTGCCTGGCCAAGGTGGGTGGCTTCAGTCAATGGTCCCCTAACAGTGCCATCTCAGAGTGGTACCCACGGCCACTCATGTGCTAGGAGAGAGGCTCCATCAGGCCTTGGGGAGCCAGGAGGCTATAGGGAGACATGGAAACCCAGCCGTGTGGGAGGCTGAGGGTGACCCAGAGGCCAGGGGCTCCATCCTGTGTCTGGGAACCTCGGGGTTCTCTCAGGCAGGGTCTAGCCTAGTTGTACTTACTGCAGAACCTGAACTCAGCTGCAGCCCTTGAGAGATTTCCAGGACCTGGGTCAGACGGTGGCTGAGCCTCCTGAATTAACCTGGATCCCCTCAGCATTTAGCCAGTCCTCCTTTTTTGTTCACGTGGGTTTGTACACATAGCGTGTATTTCCTCACCCCTACGCTGGGCAGGTGCAGAACCAGTACCCGCCCCCCCCCAAACCTGGGGCAGGTCCCTGGGAGCCAGGGATCTCCCTCTAGAAATTTAGAAACTCAAAAAGGAATAAGCCAGGAGCTCCAGCTTCCCAAAGAAAATACCCCCTCTCAGCTCCCCAGACAAGAGATTGGAAGGCAGGTAGCCCGAGAACAGACGCCGGCCGGGAGCTTCCTTCTTCCGGGCCCACGGCGCCCGCCTGCGCCTGGACCATGAGGCAGGGGGGTGGGAGCTTGGCATCGCACAGAGCTGCTCACGATATTCTTCTCAGGAAAAATAAAATCCAAAGGAGATTCTGCCACAGGCTGCGTCATGGATGAACCTTGAGGACATTATGCTGAGTGAAATTAGCTGGTCACAAAAAGACAGACACTGTACGATTCCACTTACGTGAGGTTCCTGGAGTGGCCAAATTCAGAGACAGAAAGTAGAAGGGTGGTTGCCAGGGGCTGGGAGGGGAGGGATGGGGAGTTTGTGTTTAATTGGGACAGGCTTTCAGTTCTGCAAGATGAAAAGGGTTCTGGGGATGGGTGGTGGTAACAGATATACAACAATATGAATGTGCTCAATGCCACTGAACCGTACACTTTAAAATGGTGAAAAGGGTCAATTTAAATTATGTTCATTTTGCCACATTTTTTTAAGTGAAAAAACCATCTGAAATTCCCCTTTACCCAGCATCCTGCTATTCCCATTCTTCCACTGGAACCTGGCAGCAACATTTGGAGGTAACTTCTACTATTGTCCTCATTTAATAAGTAAGAAGACCAAGACGAAGGTGACATGAGCAGCCCAAGCTCACCCAGCAAGTAAGTGCAGGGCCAGGGCTGGGCTGTAGGACCTGCTGTCTCCCGACCCGGAGCCCTGGCTGCCAAGGGAGCCACCCCCTCCCTGCCCACTTTCCACAGTTCTGCTCTGATTCCCCTGCCAGGACCCAGCAAACAGGATCCAGATGGTGGTTGGTGGTTCCCCCGCTGACCAGGCTGGGGCTGAATTTGAAACCCCTCTGCCAAGGTTTCCAAATGCATCCCAGACTTCTATCCTGGAAGTGCCTGGTGCCCTCCTGCTGGGGCAGTGGCGGATGGAGAAGCCACGCTAATGGCCTCATCTTAACTCCCTCTTCTACAAAGACTCTATTTCTAAATAAGGTCACATTCTAAGGGGTTAAGACCTCAACATCTTTGAGGGGGACACTACTCAACCCATGATGCTGTTATCCCTCTCAGTCTCCCTGGAGCCCAGGGGGGAAAGTTCCAAGGGTCAGGACGTTAGCAAAGTGAAATGGTATTGCACATACCCTCGAAGGTTTTGTGAATTTACAGCCATCATTGACATGTACCAAATGCTCGCTGTGTGCCAGGTCCAAGGCCTACGTGCTCCCACATCCTTAGCTGCAGGGAGGCTGCTATCATCCCATTTTATAGGTGGGCACCACAGCTCTCATTTAAAGGAATGACAGGCTCAAGTTACTGCAGTTGGAGTAAAAGGCAATGCCTGGGGAGTTCCTATTGTGGCTCAGTGGGTTAAGAACCTGACATAGTGTCCTTGAGGATGTGGGTTCGATCCCTGGGTTAAGGATCCGGCATTGCCATGAGCTCTGGTATAGGTCACAGATGCGGCTCAGATCCCATGTCCCTGTGGGTGTGGTGTAGGCCGGCAACTGCAGCTCCAATTCTACCCCTAGCCTGGGAACTTTTATAAAAAGAAAAAAAAGGCAGTGTCTGGGAATTCAGGCAGGAGAGGAGGTGTGCTGGGGAGGTTGTTTCTACCTCCTAAAAATCTCCAGAATCTGGTGCCTTCTCTCCATCTCCACGAGACCTCCTGTGTTGGTGGCCTAGGGCCAGTGTAACAGAGTACCACAAATATGGTGGCTTAAAACAACAGAGGTTTATCCTCTCACACGTCTGGAGGCCAGAAGTTAGGATGTCAGCAGGGCTCCGTCTCAAGGCTCCAGAGGGGGATCCTGCCTGCCTCTTGCATCTTCTGCTGGCTCCAGGCATTCCTTGCCTTGTGATTGCACCTCCCCCCCATCTCTGCCTCTGTCTTCATGTGGCCTCCTCTTCTCTGTCTCTCCTCTGGGTGTCCTTTGTAAGGACATTTGTCATTGGATTTAGGGCCCACCCAAGTAATCCCTGACACTCTCATCTCAAGATCCTTAATTTAACTACATCTATGAGACTCCTTTTCTGATTAAGGACACATTCATAGGTTCCAGGTCATGGGCATATGTTTTGGGGGTCACAGTGCAACCCCTCCTTTTTTATTGAAGTTGAGTTGATTTACAATGGTGTGTTAGTTTCAGGGGTACAGCAAAGTGATTCAGTTATACCCAGACATATATCCCTTTTTCAGATTCTTTTCCAGTATAGGTAATTACAGAATATTGAGTAGAGGCCCCTGTGCTATCCAGTGGGTCTCTGTCGGTTATCTATTTTCTATATAGCAGTGTGTATCATTAATATTCAACCCCTGCTTCACAGCCCCAGCCGCCATCATCCAAGCTGGGCCACTGCAATTGCCCTTCCTTTGAGTCTCCAGTGTCTGCAGCCAGAGGAATCTTTCAAAAGCAGAGAGCAGGAGTTCTCGTTGTGGCTCAGCAGAAATGAATCTGACTAGGAACCATGAGGTTGTGGGTTTGATCCCTGGCCTCGCTCAGTGGGTTAAGAATCCAGCATTGCCATGAGCTGTGGTGTAGGTCGCTGTGGTATAGGTCGCAGACGTGGCTCAGATCTGGCGTTGCTGTGGCTCTGGCGTAGGCTGGCAGCTATTTGGACCCCTGGCCTGGGAACCTCCATATCCTGCAGGTGCTGTCCTAAAAAGCAAAACAAAAACAAAAACACAGCCAAACAAAAGCAGAGACCAGACCCTAGTCCCTTCCTACTTGAAATCTCATAGGCTTCCAGAGCCTCAGGAAGCTCCCTCAGCCTGGCCCAGCTGACTTCTCAGACACCTACCCTGTTCCCACCACACTGACCTGCCCAGGGTTCCTGCAGGGGTCTGAGCGTGCTCTACCTGGGATCCTTCTCCTGGGCTTCACCCAGATGACTTCTGCTCATCTGCCAAGTCCCAGTTTAGATGCCCCACCCCTCCACCTGCCTTGACAACTGATTCAGAGGCCTGAGCTCCCACCACCTCTCCAGACTGAGAGCCTAGCCGCAGCAGGGCCCACCTCACCCACATCCATCTTGCTCCCTGCATAATGGCTGCTGACTGCCACAGGGCCATGGGTGGTCCATGGCTGGACCTTTCCTCCCACCTCCCACTCCCAGCCATCTTCCTTCCCCAGAGTCCAGGGGAGCACTTTTTTCCCCCGCCTTTAAAATCTTAAGTTCTGTTCGAATGTGTGTGTGTTTCATATATAACAGTTTTATTGAGATGTCATTTACATACTGTACAATTCACCCATTTGAAGGGCACAAGTCAGTAGTTTTTAGTATGTTCAGAGTTGCACAATCATCACTACAATCAATTTTAGAACATTTTCATTATCCCCAAAGGAAATCCTATACATATGAGCAGTCATGACCCATTTCCCTCCAACTGCACCCCCTCCCCAGCCCCAGGCAACCGCACACCTGCTTTCTGTCCTCATAGATTTCCCTGTTCTGGACACTTCATACCATTGGAGTCATACAATATTGGCTCTTGGTGTCTGGCTTCTTTCACTTAGCATAAGATTTTCAAAATTCATCCACACTATAGCATGGATGCCTTTTATTACCTGAATAATATTCCATTTTTTTGTATAGACCACTGTTTATCCATTCATCAGTGCATGGACATTTTGGTTGTTTCCCCTTTGGGACTATTACGAATAGTCATAATTTGTGTGCAAGTTTTTGTGTGGATATGTTTTCATTTCTCTTGGGTCTATACCTAGGGGTGGTGAATGTGGTTTTTTCAATTAAAATAATTTAAATTTTAAATTTCAAATGCAAAATATTAGAGATCAACAAAGCAACAAAGTAGAAGCAAGAAAATGCAGACACACCCATAATCCCCACAAACAAAACTATCTGGTGTCCAGCCCTGCAAAGCTCCCTTTGCTCATGCTTACTTATATGGTTTGGGGTTTTTTTGTCTTATTTCTAGGGCTGCACCCACGGCATATGGCGGTTGCCAGGCTAGGGGTCTAATCGGAGCTGCAGCCGCCAGCCTACCCCAGAGCCATAGCAAATCGGGATCCGAGCTGTGTCTGCAACCTACTCCACAGCTCACGGCAATGCCAGATCTTTAACCCAGTGAACAAGGCCAGGAATCGAACCCACCACCTCAAGGTTCCTAGTCAGATTCATTAACCACTGAGCCACGACAGGAACTCCTGTTTACTTATATGGATCATGATCAGGCAGCCGTGTATGTGGAAACTGAAAACTCCTGACCCTTGCAGAAGACAGCCTGTGTCCACATGTGACTATCAATAAAGAACTATTCAGTGCAGATTAGAAAAGAAACCAGCTTTAACTACAAAGGGCAAACAGCTAAGCATTTAGCTAACAGCTAAGAAAGAAGGAGGATTTTCAGCTGCCTGGATGTGGGGGCAAGGTTTTCAAGGGGGGCGGAATTTCTCTTTCCTTGGCCAAAAAAAAAAAAAAAAAAGGCACTCAAGGAAGGGAGGCTCAAACCCCAAACAAAAACCTGGGGAACCATTTCATCAAGGTGGATGGATTACAAGTGATTTATTTTCTTTTTGAAAAAAATTTCATGATACGATATGATTGTAGTATTTTACCACAATAAAAATTCTAAGAAAGCTTTGAGGGGATTACCGAAGAAAAAGGATAATTTTTTAAAGCCCAGAAATTCTTAAGAAGAACGCAGCTAAAAAGGCCTTTTTTGTTCTTTTATAGTTTCTTCCAAGAACAGGCTCACTGAGATAGAGGCTGAGTGAGCAGACAGCCGCAGACCGGAGGGAGTCTATGAATATCCTAACTCCAAGAACGAGAGTTGCGTGTGAACACAGAGGAACAAGCAGGTAAGAAAAAGCATTAAAGGTGTCTCTCTTTTAAACGATTGTGAGGGGAGAAAACAGAAATTCTTAAACCATTCATGACCAGTAAGAAAAGCTGAACCTCCATGTTTGCTTTCTTAAATATCTTGCTGCATATCCATTCCCAAACTATGTTTTTCATTTGGAAAAATAATTCTTATAAGCATCCCTTCTTAAATAGTGATTAATAATTCTAATACTTAGGCTCAAGTGTCTTAAGAAGAGTCCCACTTATTCTAAAAAGTATCATTAAATAGAAACACATACTTGTCTTCTCAAAAGCACATTCTAGAGGTGGCTGGATGCCTGGCACAAAACTACTGCTTCCGACTCCTTCATCTGGAACAGACCTTCCTAAGGGACCACAACACCCTTTTCCACCCATCTAAAACCTCTGTCTGAATCCCTAGCTATTCTCAGTGGTTCAGAAGCGGATCTTTCTGTGCTGGTTCAAATCCAAGACGCCACCTAGTGACAGAGCTTCCTAATTGCAGGCAGAGTACAACTAAAACTAGCACCAGTTCTACAAAGAACCAGATCCCTGGGTCAGCAAAGCCAGTCAAGATAACAGTAAATAGGAGCTCGTCGTGGCTCAGCAGAAATGAATCCGACTAGCATCCATGAGGACTCGGGTTCAATCCCTGGCCTCGCTCAGTGGGTTAGGGATTCAGTGTTGCCGTGAGCTGTGGTGTAGGTAGCAGATGTGGCTCAGATCCTGCGTTGCTGTGGCTGTGGTGTAGACCCGAAGCTGTAGCTCCAATTGGACCCCTATCTTGGGAACCTCCATGTGCCACAGGTATGGCCCTAAAAAGACAACAACAACAAAAAAAAGTAGCAATAAATAGGAGTTCCCGTCATGGCTCAGCAGTTAACAAACCCGACTAGCATCCATGAGGACACAAGTTCAATCCCTGGCCTTGCTCAGTGGGTTAAGGATCTGGCATTGCCATGAGCTGTGGTGTAGGTGGCAGACGCAGCTCGGACTTGGCATTGCTGTGGCTCTGGTGTAGGCTGGAGGCTACAGCTCCGATTGGACCCCTAGCCTGGGAACCTCCATATGCTGTGGATGCAGCCCTAAAAAAAAAAAAAAAAAAAAAAAGGACAAAAAAAGAAAAGTAAATAAACTATTCAGTCTAGTTTTGAGTCAATACAATAGCCCTCCTAGAGAAGAGTTTTGAATTTCAACATGGGTTTTCTTTGCTTTAGCCCAAGAGTCTGTCTAACATAAGCATTTCAGGCAGATTCTTCCCCAATACTCTCTTTGCCAAAGACTGGTTCTTCTTCTGTCAGATCCTTAGGCTGCTCAGATTTCTCATTCTGCAAACCACATACACAGTGCCTCAGATTCATGGGGGTCCTTTTCCCTGAGCAGCAGGTAGATGCCAGGCCGTGGGTAAGGAGCTCGTTTATTTATTTTTATTTTTATTTTTTTGTCTTTTTGCTATTTCTTGGGCCGCTCCCGCGGCATATGGAGTTTCCCAGGCTAGGGGTCTAATTGGAGCTGTAGCCACCAGCCTATGCCAGAGCCACAGCAACGCGGGATCCGAGCCACGTCTGCAACCTACACCACAGCTCACGGCAACGCCGGATCCTTAACCCACTGAGCAAGGGCAGGGATCGAACCCACAACCTCATGGTTCCTAGTCGGATTCGTTAACCACTGCGCCACGGGACGGGAACTCCAGGAGCTCGTTTAAATGCTACTCTTAACAACCTACCCTGAGACAAGTGCTGCTCTCCCCATTTTCCAGGCAAAATCACTGAGTCTCAGAGAGGGGAAGGCCGAGGTTACACAGTGAGGAAGATAGAAGCAGGATTGAAAATTCGCCCTGAGCAAGCCAGTGCTGCCCCCCGTCCCCTGCCTTCCTTTGATCTCTCTGCTCTCTCCACATCTGTCTGCCTGGGTGGCTCCACTCTGACCCTCTCTCTGTCCATGTCAGGCCTGCGACGTTAGGGCTCAGTTTCTCTTGGTCTCTCTCAGTGTTTATCTCTCTTGTCTCTAACATTCTCTTTCTCTCTCTCTTTTATCCTCCCTCTCTCTCTCACCTTCCTCTTCTCTGTCTCTGTTTTCCCTCCCCCCTCTTCCTCTTCCTCCCTCGTGGGATCAGGGGAGCACCCAGCCAATATCAGCTTCTTGTGGCTGCAGCCTGCGGACACGGGGAGGCAGCCCTGGCTCTCTGCCAGCCTAACTCGGGAGCAAGCCCTTCCCTCTGGCCAGGGCCCCCACCTCCCCATCACCTCTCTGAATAGCCTCCACTCAGATGTGTCATGAATAACCAGGAGCCCTGGGCCAGGCCTGCTGAGGACAGGGGCACAGGGTATTTCCTGGCAGAGCAGGGCAGGGGCTGCCTCTTAGAGTACAGCTGGTTCAGAGGTGCTATCTCATTGTGGGTTTCACATGCATTGCTTTTCTTTGGAGTGAAGTCGAATGCCTTTTCATTCTGAGTTGTCTGTTCATAATTTTTGTCAGTTTCTCTATTTGGTCATTGACTGATGTTATTGATTTGTAAGAGCTCTATATATATGGAGGAAATTAGTCTTTTTATCTGATTGATATGTTGCAGATTTTTTCCACAGTTAATCATATTACTCCTTTTCTATGTAGAAATTTTTATGTACTCAAATATATCCTTTATAGCTTCTGGGGTATCTATCTTTCCTAGTACTCTTATAAAGACTACAGAGGAGTTCCTGTCATAGGTCAGTGGTAACAAACCCGACTAGTATCCATAAGGATGTGGGTTCAATCCATGGCCCTTCTCAGTGGGTTAAAATCCGGCATTACTGTGAGCTGTGGTATAGGTGGCAGATGTGGCTTGGATCCTTCTTTGCTGTGGCTATGGTGTACACTGGCAGCTGCAGCTCTGATTCAGCCCCTAGCCTAGGAACTTCCATATGCAGCAGGTGTGGCAAAGAAAGAAAGAAGGAAAGAAAGACAACAGAAAGGGCCTAGCCTCTATTTATTATCTACCAGGGGAACCAGACAAGTCAACAGAGGGCTGCTGCACAGAATGCTGTCGGCTATCAGTGGGGAAGCCCAGTGGATATGTGTCCCAGTCTTGGGGGTAGGCAGGGAGGGGATGCTGTCTGAGTTGAGACCGAAGGGGAATGGACATTGACATGCAGAGGAGACAGGATGGGGAAGCCCTGCAGCCAGCTGGAGAGCACAGGGTCAGTGGGGAGAATGGAGACTTTCTTTGGTGTCTGGGGTCTGGGGTGCAGGGAGGATAAGCAGGTCAGGCCACATTCTGTCCTCAGTCTGAGGGCTGCAAGGACACTGAAGGTTTCCCTCACAGGGAAATGCACCCATTCGCCATTGGGAAGATCCAAAGGACTGGAAGGATCAGAGGGGAAGGGAGAGGCCACTGGAGAGACTGAGGCCACATCCCATGAAGGGTGGGGAGGCTGGAAGGGACAGTGCAGCTGCACAGATGGAGAGGATCCCGACTCAGCACCGAAGGGCTAGAAGGAGGGCAGGGCAGGAGAGCCTGCGATCCAGGAGCTTGAGGGGTGTACATCCCCCAGATGCTGTCCATCCACCGAAGATTCCCCAGGCCAAGCCATTGCCTAGAAATCCAGTTCCCCTGTGCCCAGTGGCTCCATCTGCCTGATGGGACTGCCCACGCATGATTTATTCCAGCATGGGCCACCCAGAGCCCCTTGGTCAGCCAGTGCCAGGCATGGGCAGCAGATGGAAAAAGAGGCAGCTGGGCTGGCACCCTGGTCCTGCCCCTTCTGTCCAGTCCCCCCAGGAGCTGAAACAAACAACCTGGGGTCTCTTTCCCCGAGTACGCTTCTCTCTGTGTCTGTCTCTCTGCCTCCCTGTCTTTCCTTCTGCCTCTCTCTGCATGTCTCTGGCTCACTTGTCTCCCACCATCTCTGGCTTTCTGGCTCCTTTTCTCTCTCTTTCTCAGTATCTCTCCATATCTCTCTCTCTCTCTGACTCTCTCTCCCTCTTCTCTTCCTCCTCAGAATCACTTCCTCAGAGGTAGAAACCATTCATCCTGAGGGTGTCAGATTGGGCAGACCCACATGTTCTTGGCCCAGCAGGCACCTCCTGAGACTGGCAGGGCTGGCAGGCAGCTCCAGAGCCTCTGCCCTGAGTGACTCCTCTTGTCTGCCCTTGCAACTGCCAAATAAAGTTAATCCTCAGGGACTTGTGGCCGCCATTCCAGATGTGTCCAGCAGGGGGAGGGTTTCACCTTAGTATGGCTGGGAGATGGCCACTTCTCACCCAGAAGGTCCTCTCGCTTGGCAGACTTTGTTCCTAAACCTTTGGTTACCAAGCATCCCCCTTACCAGCCAAAAGTTCCACTACCAGTGATTTAGGGTTAAATGAGGAAGAACCCCTGTTAACTGCCCTCACCAGTTAACAACATGAAATGTATCAGTCATTAACACTCTAGTATAAATGAGCCAGCAGCTACTCTCTCTTACTCCTCAGCTAGGTGGATGCTGCTGAAGGAAAGGTTGTCAGTCCATTTTTGCAGGAGGAGAGATATTGAAAGAGAAGCAGAACAAGGGATCCCCAAAGAAGGGAGGGGGGTCAGAGGTGGGGAGCAGAAAGGAGGGGATTTAGGGGGAAGGAACCAGAGGAAGGGAAATGGGACAAACATTGCTAAGGGGCAGGACTCTCATTTGTCCATTTCTTCAGAGGCAACAAAGCACAGTCACAGGAAAGTCTCCAAGTTTTTTTTTTTAAGTTTTATTGAAGTAGAGTTAATTTACAAGGTTGTGATAATTGCTGCTGTACAACAGAGTGACCCAGTCATACATATGCACATAACCATTCTCTCTCAGAATATTTTCCCACCTGGATTGTCAGAGAATACTGGATAGAGATCTCTGTGCTAGACAGCAGGTCCCCGCTGGCCAATCATTCTGTTTACCTCAGTGTGCATATGTCAATCCCAAACTCCCAGTCTATCCCTCCCTACCCCCACCTGTCCCCTTTGATAACCATAAGTTTTTCAAAGTCTGTGGAAAGTCCCCAAGTCTTGTATCCTTCCCATCCAGTTCCAGATGGGGACACTGAGGCCCAGAGAGAAAGCCTGGCAGAGATCATGCAGACATCCAGGTCTCCTAAGTCCAAACACAGGCTCCCTGTCCCGCTATGCCTGCCTGTGCCACGCCCTGCCACTCTGTCAGTCTCCCCCACCCCCAGAGGATTCCTGAGAAGGGCAGGAAGGTCCTCCAGGAGCCCTAATTTATGATTTTCCAACAGCTTCCTTCCTCCCACCACTCGCTTCCAGCCCCAATCCCCGCTCCCTGAGGAAGGAATGAGCTGGGTGAGAAGGGCAGCTCCACGGAGCATAAATAACCTGACTGGGCAGCTGCAGGATCTCTGGGTCCCCCAGTGCCCCCCACCCCCGACCCAACAGGGTGCCCCCCACTCTGGGACGAAGGGGCCTGCCGGGCCAGGCCTCTAGATCAAAGGCACAGAAAGCAGGCATTGTTCCCTAACCTGGAAGGCTGGGGCCCCGGCCCTGCCCTTTGTCTGGGCAGAGGCTTCTGAGGCCACTGGCACTGCCTGGGCCCCTGGGGGCTGCTGCCATGGGTTCTGGGTACCTCCAGCCCTCTTAGGCTGCTTCCTCCCCCATAGAATGGGGGATATGGGTGCTGATCAAGTGGGGCACAGGGCTCTTATGGGGAGGCGTGCAAGCAGGGCTGATATGATGGGAACCCCCAGCCACGGAGGCTGTGCCCTGGGACACGGGAGGAGGAAAGAGGCCCGGGGGAGCTGACAGGGAAGGGAGACTGTGACCCATGTTTGTTTGCTGATGAGGAGAATAGCATTTCCTGTTTGGACTAGGCCGGGTGGATGTGTCAGCGCATCCACACCAGAAGGGCTGTGTTTCCTGTACCCCACGGCCTGCTCTGGGCAGTGTGTGTGTGTGTGTGTCCGAGTCCGTGTCCCTGTGGGGCCCACACGCGTGTGTGTGGGTGCAAGTGCTCTCTCTCACCTCATCAGCTCCCAGGTAGGAGTTTAAATCTGAGCTGAGTTCTCTTTTTGCCCAAAGAAGCCCCCTGCAAGGCTGAGCCAGAGGGCGGCAGTGTGGCTGGTGTGTAAGCGCTCAGGCCGGCACCCATCAGTCACCAGCCCGAGGGGACATCAGGGAGCCCCACACCTGGGGATAACAAAGCAAAGTGAGAAGAGGGCAGGCGACAATGCAAGCAAAATGCTTAGCACAGCTCCTGGCACACAGTCAGTGCTCAGACCGGAAGCTGCTGTCGTTACTGGAGGTTGTGGTCTGGTTTTGGCAGCCAAGAAGATCAGGCCCCCAGGGAGGAGGCTCCGCCCACAGGGACCTCGAGCCAACAGGCCCCTCTCCTCCACATCGCAGCAAACACTGAAACCTCAAATGACCAAATCCAGGTCTCTTCAGCATTTCCTGCCCTTCCTGCTCTGGGAGGAAAGATGGCCAGAAAGTAGGCTGACATCCACCAGGAAAATGTACCCTTAAAAGGGGGCTTCATACTGTGTCCCAGGACCACCAGAGACCCAAAGCTTTAAAATTGCCTTTAAAAAAATTTGAGGAGTTCCCGTTGTGGCTCAGTGGTTAACAAACCCCACTAGGATCCATGAGGACACAAGTTCAATCCCTGGCCTCCCTCAGTGGGTTAAGGATCCAGTGTTGCTGTGAGCTGTGGTGTAGGTCGCAGATGTGGCTTGCATCTGGCATGGCTGTGGCGTAGGCCAGCAGCTACAGCTCTGATTCAACCCCTAGCCTGGGAACCTCCATATGACATGGGTGTGGCCCTAAAAAGAGAAAAGACCCCCCCCAAAAAAATTGAGGCATAGCTTATTTTCAATATTACGTTCGTTTCTGTTATGGTTATATTAGTATAGCAAAGTGATTCAGTTATACATATATATATTCTTTTTCAGATTTTTTTCCCATTATATGTTTTTAAAAAGATACTGAATATAGTTCCCTGTGCTATAAGTGGGACCCTGTTGTTTATCTGTTTTATATAAAGGAATGTGTATCTGTTAATCCCAAGCTCCTAATTTACCCCTCCTCCCCCACTTCCCCTTTGGTAACCATAAATTTTTTTTCTATGTCTGTGCATCTGTTTCCATTTTGTAAATAAGTTCATTTGAATCACTTTTTAGAGTCCACAAATAAGTGATATCATATGCTATTTGTCTTTGAATTACTTAGTGTGATAATCTCTAGGTTCATCCATATTATTGCAAATGGCAATATTTCATTCTTTTTTATGGCTGAGTGGTATTCCATGGTGTATATATATGTATCACCTCTTCTTTATCTACTCATCTGTTGCTGGACATTTAGGTTGCTTCCATGTCTTAAAACTTCCTTTTTTTCCCCCTCAGGCAGGGAAATGAGGCTTAGAGAGGGCAGGCAACTTGTTTCAAGTCACACAGTGCTCAGTGGTTGGTCTGGAATGAGGCATAGGCCTATGGGGTTCTGAGCCTTGTGCTCTGAGCTCTAGCTGTATAGATACATGGACCAAGGGACTGTAGCCTCAATAAGGACGGGACCCCCTCTGAGGTCAGCATGTTGATAACAGCTTTTCCTGGGAGTGTCCTTGACTAGAGAAATTCCTCAGTGGCCTGGAGCTCCCATGAGCTTGATGATAAAGGAATGTATATGCCATTCATCACAGGAGCAGCTCGGATGTGTCCCAAACAGACCTGGCAGTGCGTCCTCATTCTGTGGCCCTCCCAGGTTCTTCCCAGGATGGAAGCCACTGCCCAGCGCTTCCCCTTCCTAAAGAGCTGCAGGCCCTTCAAGTGCCATTTGGGGTGTTGGGTTTTGATCCCGGCACCTGACCAGGTCTCAGCTGGGCCTGGGGTCCTCTCAGGAGATGGCCCCTTGAGAGTGACAAGCTATCCAGGGGATTAAGTCAATTAAGTCACTGATCTAATTGTGTCAAAACAAAAGCTAATCAGAGAGGCACAAAGCTGCTTTTCTTGGGAGTCAGACAAATGGCACATAGTAGGTACTCCAAAGTCACAGATGGAAGGTAGGGAGGCATCTCCACTAGGGGGCAAAGTTGGCACCATGACGATGTTGTTGGAGGATGTGGGGAGCATTTGGGGGACCACGTGAAGCAGGAGACAGTGGGTGCCTGGGCGCTACTGTGATATCTTATTCCTGCCCACTCCCCATAAGGAACATGCAACTGTCCTCCTTACAAAGAAAAAGTGGGGCTCAGAGAGGGGCAGGCCTTGCCCAAGCTAACATGAGCAGAGGGAGGGTTTGAACCCAACTCTTACTGCCTGCCCCCTGGAGGGACAGGAGTGGGCTCTCTCCACCGGCACACCCTCCATGTCTCTGACTCAGGCTGGGGCCTGGTGCTGCCCAGCCCGAGTGAGTCTAGGCGAGGCAGTCCCGGGAATCAGAGGTAGGGCCAGCATACCCTCTTGCTGGACTATTTCTAGGAGAGATCCTGGATCTGGACAAGCCACAGCTGGATCCCATGGGACAGGCCGCTGGGGCACCACCAAGCCAGCTGGCAGGACAGCATGCACCTCAGCCCCAGCAGAAGGTGGTCAGGCACCATCCCAGACTTTTGGAAGCTTCTGGGTTCCCTCTGATGAGAGCTACGGTCCCTCCGCATGAACACGCACTCCTTTCACAAACACAGTCATCACACACATGCACACTAAGCATCACACACACCCACCATGCACACACACATGTTAGACTTAGATGCATCTCAGTGGGATTCACAGCCCTCAGCCCTGAAGATCCCTCGTAGCCCAAGTGGAGTAACTCCACTCTAACCCAGTCCTTATTTGTTACAGGTGGGGAGACCCAGCCCCAGGCACACTGATGTCTGCACTCTTCCCTAATTGTGCTTGAGAGCTGAAATGCCCTCCCAGAAGTCAGGAGACCTGGATTCGAATCCTGGCTCTTCTAACCACTGATGGAGAGCTGTAGCTAGAGGAGGGTCTCCTCTCTGCCTCAGTTTCTCCAGCGGTAAAATGGTGGCAAGTGTGGACACTGGCTTGACTGGGGTCAGCACTTCTCCCAGAGTCTTCTCCCAGGGGGACTACAAGTGCCTGAGCCTCGTTTTTTTTTCTCTCTGAAATGGGGGTAATTGTGCCCACCTCACCCAGAGTGGTTTGCAGATTAAACCGAGGGAGGATGTGAAGGGCAGGTGAGGTGCCCTGCATACAATGGCGCTCACTGCTCAGGAAGCCTTTGTTGCGTGGACGGACAGATCCCTTGTGCCCTGGGAACTGGATCCCACCAAAGTGTCGAGAGTGAATGAGGCCCTCGCATCATTAGCCCTGGCTGGATGGGTTTGGGTCCTGGCTGCTTCTGAGACCGTGGCCTGGCCTCGGTACCCTAGTTTGCAACACGTGGGAGGGTACCTCAGAACTGGTACCCCGCCCCCCAAAAGGCCGTGCGGTGCAGGACGTTGGGCTCAGGTGGGCACCTGGCGGGCTTCCTAGAGGGGGCGCCGGGCCCCCCGGGGCTCCTTCCGGGTTGGCAGCGGCGGCGCAAGGGGCGGGGGGCCGCGCGGAGGGGCCGGGCGAGGCCGGGAACGCGCGCCCCCGCCCCGCGCCCGCCTCCCGCCCGCCCTCCCGCCGCTGCGCTGGGAACCGAGATCCGCGCGTCCGGGGCGGCTGGCGGCGAGGGCAGGCAGGCGAGGACGCCAGGCTGGGGGCGACGGCGAGGGGCCGCGCGCGGAGGGCGCCGGGCGCAGCATGGGCGGCCCGCGGGCCTGGGCTCTGCTTTGCTTCGGGCTCCTGCTCCCTGGAGGCAGTGCCGCGTGGAGCGTCGGGGGAGCCCCGTTCTCTGCACGCAGGTAAGGGCTGCCCCCTCCCCCACCCCGCGCCACCCCTATGCCTTGCCAGCCGGGGGTTGGGGACCTGGACTCCAGGTACCACCACCCACCAACCTCCGTGCAAGCCCGGGGAAGGGACCCGGGTCCCCACCTCATTGCCAACCTGGTGGGGGGGGGCAGGGACCCTGGGCTTCCCGAGTTGCCCGGCAGAAGCTCCCGGCAGTTCGGGGGTCCCCTACTTCACGTATCTGGAGCCGTCAGCACCCCCAGACAGCCTTCTCCAGCACTCCTACTCCAGAGCCCTAGGGGAGGGGGAGGGGCACGAGGGAGGATACCCCAAGACTTCCCATGCCCTAGCCAAGGGCCCCTCCCTGCACACAGGAAAAGTCCAGGACACCCTTGAGCTGACACTTTGGGGACCCTCCCTCCCTTTACCCTGTTCCTGGCTTTTTTTAGTACCCTGGCTATTTATTTCCCTCGAAGGAAGGAGATTGGGGTGGAGTTTCACAGACCCAGGGTCAGTGTAGGCCCCAGGGACCTGGCATTTGGGACTGAGCTGGGAGCGAACACTTTGTCTTCCTGCGCTTTCTCTGGAGGCAAGGGGCAATGTCTTTGGTGGTGGCGTTTATGGAGCCTCTCCCAGGACCAGGTGAAGGGGCTCTTTACATGTAGTGTCCTCCTTGTTAATCCTTCCAGAATTGAATGAGTAGGGAACACCTGTCCCCATTTAGCAGATCAGCAAATTGAGGTCCCAGAGAATTAACATAATCTGAGCTCACTGGCCATTAATTGAAGGGCTGTGATTTGAATCTGTGTCTTTCTGGCCTTGATGACATGATTTGAACCTGCCCAAGCCCCTGTCCCAGCTTTAGTCCCTGCCCCTAGCCCTGCCCCTGCTGGGGTCCCCTCTCGAGGGCCAGCCACTGCTGTTGTCTGAGGCAGACAATACGGAGTAGCCAGCCCTCTCCAGGCCTTTTCATCCCATTCAAAGTCTTGCCCGGCCCCCACCCCCTACGGCCTCAATTCTTTCTTTTCAGAAATTCCCCTTTCCCAGTGGTCAGGGGCCAGCGTGCCCCCGCTGGGCTAGCAAGAGCAGGTGACATGGGCAGGGCTGGAGGGCAGAGGTGGCTGAGGTGTCAGAGGCCAGAGGAACAGTTATCTGAGACAGGGACTGATGGATGGCAGATGTCACAGCCACCACCATGCATGCTGACCATACCTGACCTGGGCTGGCATCCTACCTGCATCCATTGCTGCCAGAATCTTTCTGACTGCTTTGGGAGGCCCACATTTTTATGATCCTTATTTCATAGAAGAGGATGCCGAGGCTCAGAGAGGGGTTATAACCTGCCCAGGGCATGGAGGTAAACCCCCAAGGTCCGAGATGATATACTGACCAAGACTCTGAACTCAGAATTCCTAGTGTCGAGCTCAGGATGATGGTTGAGAAGGCGTAAGAGCCAGACTGCCCTTCAGCCAGTCCACAGCAGGGCCTCCTGGCCTGGGCTCCCTTCTCCCCAGGACTTCCTCTGTGGGAGCAGGATGGTGGCTGTGGGCAGATATCTGGTCGCTGGGACTGTCACCCTATCTGTTCCCCAAAGGCTCACAGTGGCCTGAGCATCACCAAAGCACTGTAGGCAATGCTATTGCTTCCATTTACAGTTACAAAGACTGAGCCCTAGAGAGGAGAATTGGCACCTCCATTCAAGTCAAGCATTTTCTAGATCCCGTGCTCTTTTCACCCAGCAGTTCTCCTGGAGGAGTCGTCAGTTCCAGGAGCTAGGAAAGGTTTGCGAGTCGTGGTTAGGAATTAGGGGCTGTGGCCTCAGAGCAGGGTTTTACTCCTGGCTCTGTCACCAACTCAGTGTGTCGCCTCAGGCAGGACACTTGGTGGCCCTGGGTTTCCTCACTGTTCCCCTCTTTCTTCTCCGCCCAACCCCCGTCCCCTGCTCACAGGCCTGTTCTTAAGACAGTTCCCCATGGGAAGGACCAGCACAGGGCCTGACAACAGTGGTCCCTGCTGTCACCCACATTACATGGGGGAGAGGAGAGACCCCTGGCCAGAGGAATCTTTGGTTCTTGGCTGCCAGGACCTACCCTCGTGGCCCTGTCTTAGCATCACTGGAGACAGCATGTGGATGTCACGTCCCATCTGCCCTCCTTCCACCCCCAGCCCAGCGCCCCAGGCACCCCTTGGCAGCCGAGGGACCAGCAGCAGAAAAGAGGCTTTGTGCCTGGGGAGGGGGAGGCCCGGGAAGGCATCCAGGGGCCACCCCCAGGCCCAAGAATGTGTCAAGACTTTGAGACCCCGGAACCAGGGTACCCAGGGGCTAGGCAGAGCTGCCTTGGCAAGCCTCTGTCCCCATCTGCCCCCTGTGCCCTGCTGGGGCTGTTTCCTGCCCCTCCAGGGTCTCTCCTGACCTTCATGATCTGTCTCAGTGGTATGGCTCTAGAGGTGAAGCTCTCACTGGTGTCCTGCCCAGGCCTCTTCCTCCTGCCGGACTGGCTTCCTATGGGCAAATCCAAAAATCAAGGAGAGTGGAGAGGAGTTCCCATTGTGGCTCAGTGGGTTAAGAATCCAACTAGTATCCATGAGGACACAAGTTCAATCCCTGGCCCCACTCAGTGGGTTAAGGATACGGCGTTAATGTGAGCTGTGCTGTAGGTCACAGATGCGGCTCACATCTGGCATTGCTATGGCTGTGCTGTAGGAAAGTGGCTGCAGCTCCAATTTGACCCCTAGCCTGGGAACTTCCATATGCAGCGGGTGCGGCCCTAAAAAAACATTAAAAAAAAAAAAAAAAAGAGAGAGAGGAGAGTTCTCTTTCCAAGCCCTCTTCCAGGAGATCAGATCCCAGGGCTACACCTGTATGGATGACCTGGGCAGGTGACTTCTCTCGGGGCCTCAGTTTCCCCCTCTGACACACAGAGCCTGACAGTCCCTATCCAAGAGTCAAAGGGAGGATCTTGTGCAGAAGAAGGTGTGGTGCTGGTGTCTCTCAGGGAAGCCACTGGACCACTGCTGCCTAGTGTGGGGCCCAGGTCACGGTCCAGGAACAAGAGTTACCAATAGGAGTTCCCATGTGGTGTGAATCCGACTAGGAACCGTGAGGTTTTGGGTTTGATCCCTGGCCTCAATCAGTGGGTTAAGGATCCGGCATTGCCTTGAGCTGTGGTGTAGTTCACAGACACAGCTCTGATCTGGTGTGGCTGTGGCTGTGGCTGGTAGCTGTAGCTCTGAGTCAACCTCTGGTCTGGGAAGCTCCATGTGTCCCAAGTGTGGCCCTAAAAAGCTAAAAAAAAAAAAAAAAAAAATTACCAATAGCCATCATTGCTTTGCTAAGGCTTTGGGTGGGTGAGACCTCCCTGCAGGAGAAGGTTCTGCTGTCCCCATTTGCAGACGGGCAAAGGGAGGCCCAGAGAGGGTCAGGGCCTTGTCCAAGGTCACCAAGCAAGGACGAAGCAGAGCCAGGACTGGAGCTTAGCCTCTGGTGAGGGGTTCTGGCTCTATTTACCGTACCCGGCTCTGTGTCTTCTTTCTTTCCTCTCCTTTTCATAACGGCCCTTGGCCCCCAGCCCACTTGGCTGCCTCCTGCAATTAGCCCCTATCACTGTTCCGGATCACAGGATCACAGCCCTCAGCCTCGTGGAGACAAAGTCTCCTGGTCCCCTCCTTGCAGGGGGTGGAGGGCAGGTGGGGGGCCCTAGCTGGGAGGGGGAGTGGGGGCTGGTGCCAAGCTGAGCTGGTCTGGCCTGTTTCTCTCCTCCCTGCGGCCTCTGGGGGCCCCAGAGGTGCTGAGTAGGCGGAAGTGGCAGGCCCAGGAGAGAAGCCCTGCCGCCTCCCAGCCCCTGCCATCTCCCCATCCCTCAGGAGCTCACCCAGCCTCACCAGGTTCTTGGGAAGCTTATCACCAATGACACCCTGGAAAAGAAGCTCCCAAGAGCAGTGGGATGGAGTCAGGGCTGCCAATGAGTGCGCCCACCTTAGGGAGCCTGAGTCCTGGCTCCTCTACCAAACCCTGTCTGTTCTCAGTCATTCAGTCATTCAACGAGCCACCTTGGGTGCTTGGGCTGAGCCCCATGCTGGCTTGGTCTGCACCAGCATCCTCCCCCAGCACCTTCAGGGAAGAAAAAAGCTCAGGGTTACTGTGAGTGGTTGTGGAAACCCCTGCAGGTGCCCAGCTGTGCCCAGGGCCTCAGGACCAAGACCCCCACCCCAAAGGATGAATAGGAGTTTGCTGGAGCAGGGGGAGGGCTTTCCAGGCAGAGGGACTCTTGTAGGCAGTGATCTGAGGTGGGGAGAAGACGCAAACTGGTGTGTTTGATGTGTGTGCATGTGTGTGAATCTACACACTGACCCGGAATCTTCATTCTGTGCTCAGGGCCGCCCTCCTGTGTCTGGTGCTTCTGACTGTCCTCTGCCTAGGTTGCTCCCTCCCTCCCTCCTTCCTCCACTCACAGGGTCCATCACACAGTCTTAGGGGTCCCTGAGCCCCCCTGAGTTTGTACCCCAAGTTTTATGTGTTTTTCTGGGAAAGAGTGACAACTCACATCAGTCTCCCAAAGGGGCTTATGTCTCCCCCAAAGAAGATCCCAACAGATTTTTTTTTTTTTTTGGTCATTTCTTGAGCCGCTCCCACGGCATATGGAGGTTCCCAGGCTAGGGGTCAAATCGGAGCTGTAGCCGCCAGCCTACGCCATAGCCACAGCAACTCAGGATCCAAGCTGCGTCTGCAATCTACTCCACAGCTCATGGCAAAGCCGGATCCTTAACCCACTGAGCAAGGCCAGGGATCGAACCCGCAACCTCATGGTTCCTAGTTGGATTCGTTAACCACTGAGCCATGACGGGAACTCCCCAACAGATTTTTTTTAAAATCACAGCTCAAAGGGTCGGGGGCCTTTCGAAATGCACCTTTTCTTTCTATGGCCGCACCCATGGCATATGGAGGCTGTCAGGCAAGGGGCTGAATCGGAGCTATGGCTGCCAGCCTACACCACAGCCACAGCAATGCAGTGGATCCTTGACCCACTGAGTGAGGCCAGGGATCAAACCTGTGTCCTCATGGATGCTGGTCAGATTCATTTCTGCTGAGCCACAGTTTAAAAATGCATCTTTTTAAACTTCTAAAATCCCACCTGCTCATTTGGAGAAACGTTTCCATCCTGTGGTTAAGAGTACAAGCCCTGGACTTCCCGTGTGACTCACAACATAAGAGTACAAACCCTGGAGTTCCCGTCGTGGTGCAGCTGAAACAAATCCGACTGGGAACCATGAGGTTGTGGTTTAGTTCTCTGGCCTTGCACAGTGGGTTAAGGATCTGGCGTTGCCGTGAGCTGTGTTGTAGGTCGCAGACGTGGCTCAGATCTGATGTTGCTGTGGCTGTGACGTAGGCCAGCAGCTGAGGCTCCAATTCGACCCCTAGCCTGGGACTCTCTATATGCCCCAGGTGCGGCCCTAAAAAGACAAAAAGAATACAAGCCCTGGGGTTAGGCAGACCTGGGTTCTAATCTGAACTGTGTTGCTTATCCTGGGGGCCCAGGGTACATCCCAGACCCTAGAGCCTCAGTCTTCCCATCTGTAAAGTGGCGGGTGGAAGGCCCAGCTCCCAGCGTGATGAACAGAGCAGATGGAACACTCCTCTCCGCCCACAGAGGTGGCAGTTTGCTTTTCCCCACTTTATACCCACCTCTCTCTATGTGCAAACATGTACAGACAGCCTCTTGGCTTTCTCTTCTTATATTCATAGAAATCTCTTCCCTCTATTGGTCTGCACGTACTTTTCCTCCTTAATCAGGCACTTGGAGACCTCAGGCTCCATCACAGCCTCTGGTCCTCCGTGTCTAGGGGTCCCACTTGGGCTGTTCCAGTTTTGGGCTGTTCCTGATGGTGCCATAACAAGCACCTGTCGCCTCTGCCGTGGGGTCGTCAAGGGCTCTATTGAGCTCCCACCAAGTCTCTGGGCTAATACAGTCATCCTTCTCCAGCTTTTCCACCTCTGTGCCTGTGGCCCGGTTGTGTCATCCTTTTGGAACTGATTCCAGTAGGATGCAGGACAGTCAAGGGACTTCCCCAGTGTCCCATAGCAAGTGTGTCAACTGGTTCCTGACTTTCTCTTTCAGGTGGGCTGAGTGGGGGTGGGGCAGCAGCCAGGGGCTGGGTTTTAGCAGTGGTGGGCCCCTCTGTGATGGCCGAGACATTCCAGGTGCTCACCGGCCCTCAGCCCTGCACGGGGTCACAGGCCTGCATTTTTTCCCAGGTCTGGGAAAGGAAGGACCGTTTCAGGTGACCCTTCTCAGCTTGAGCCCCCACCCCACCAGACTTTCCTTTGTGGCCTGGAGCCCGGGGTCAGCAAGTTCCCAGGCTGAGGTCTTCACAGAGCCACAGACCGTGGCTCTGATGGGGAGGAGATGGGAGCTGAGGCCTCTGGGATGGAGTCAGGGGCCAGGCTGAGCCATCCATATTCCTGGGTTCAAGTCCAGATCCGCCACGCACCAGCTGTGTGACATGAACTGTTGTCCTCCCTCCCTGAGCCTCAGTTTACTCCTCTAAGTGGGAGGGGGGCATTCCTGGCTCATTGTGGGAAAATGATATAAATACCTGTAGCATACAGTAGGTGCTCCATATATGCAGCGTAAGGCAATTATATTAGTTGCCATTTGGAGAAGTCAGTCCTTCAGGCCCGGGATGTTGATTGTGCATCCCAGCTGTCACACAGAGGGGACCTGAGGATGAACGAGCAGGGCGCCTCTCTCATGCCTCGGGGAGGGAGGGGGCAGACCTGAACCACCACCTTGACTCAGCATGACAGGTGTACAGAGTACTGCGGGTCCAGGGCAGGGAACCTTTGGTTCTGCTCCATGGGGGGTGCAGGTGGGAGAGGACAGGGGGAGAGGCGACAGCACAGTGGGGCTTTGAAGGTAGGAGGAGCCAGGTGGAGAACTGGGGGAAGGGTGCTCCAGACAGCGGGCCCAGCATGAGCAAAGGCCTGGACTGGGGGACTCCATGGCAGGA
Source organism: Phacochoerus africanus (assembly GCF_016906955.1). NCBI lineage: Eukaryota > Metazoa > Chordata > Mammalia > Artiodactyla > Suidae > Phacochoerus > Phacochoerus africanus. The sequence continues at coordinate 46,486,758 of NC_062558.1, forward strand.
ATGGGTGCAGGAGACACAGCAGGTTGAGAGTAGGGCTGAGCAAGAGACCTGGCCTGGTTTCCATTGTATGACCCTCCCTCTGGGGAGACAGGGGCGAGATGGAGGGGCTGCTGCCATTGTCCAGGTGGGTGGCGGGAAGCAGTAGTTGGAGAGGAGATGCTGAGGAGGAAGCACCCCTACAGCTCATACCCCAGGACCCCCAAGAGTCCCCAGCACAGCCACTCCTCCAGGGCTCTGGAGTCCACTCCTCAACCACAGCAACACAGATTCCCACAGAGACCTAAAGGACATAGGGAGCTCAGGTGTCTCACTGCCTGGAGATTGGGGCTCCTGGAGAGAACACAGGCTGTGTGTGCCTCCTGAGCATCCCATTTTTGGTCTGTTTCAGGAACTGGTGCTCATACGTGGTGACCCGCACCATCTCGTGCCATGTGCAGAACGGCACCTACCTTCAGCGTGTCCTGCAGAATTGCCCCTGGCCTATGAGCTGCCCTGGGAACAGGTGAGTGAGACCATGTGGAGAAGGGTTGGTGCCGGGGTTGCATCAGGAGTGCAGAGGAAGCCTGGGACCCCAAGGGTGGGTGGACAAAGGAACCATTGCCTAGTCTAAGCACTTCCACTTGGCTCTTGGGCCACCCTGGAGGGCTTCCTGGAGGGGGGATTCCACTATTCACCCATATGCCTTCATTCAATGCACATTCACCTCTGGGTCAGGCCAGTCCCGCTCACAGGCACTTCTTGTCCAGTTGGTTTCTAGATCACCCTCCCGGGGGGGGGGCTGGGGGAGGAGTGGAGGGGCTGATTCCCAGAAGGTAGGGGGAGAGAGGGCCTTGGAGGCGGCTGAGGACCCTGGAGGCTCTAGCTTTGTCCCCCTGGATGGTGGGAGAGGTGGCAGAAGGCCCTGTCTGAGCCAGGCCACCTGGGCCCTCTTTCAGCTACAGAACTGTGGTGAGACCCACATACAAGGTGATGTACAAGACGGTGACAGCCCGCGAGTGGAGGTGCTGCCCTGGGCACACGGGGGCGAGCTGCGAGGAAGGTAGGACAGCCCCAGGCAAAGGCCGGGCGCCTCCCCTCAGGGGCATGGGAGGGAGCTGAGACTGTAGATGCTGCAGGGTGCAGCGCCACGCACACCGGACCCGCTGCACAGAGCTGCCAGCCAGACACAGCCAGTCACAGTGGGTGTCCGCGGTCCCATGGGTGTGGACTGCCTGCCTCTTGGAAGACTGTCAGGAATCCTAGAGGAATTCCATACGTGCCGTGAAAGTCTTAGGTCACGCATTCCAAGCCTTTCCTCCAAACTTGGGGTGTTTTCATGGGAGGTCGGAACAACGCAGGGAAGCAGAGCACAATTTAGGGCAGTGGCTCAGCAAGGTCGGGACAGTTGCACCCGTCTGGAAGGTGAGGAAATCAAGTCTCGGGGTGTGTGGGCACATGGCTCCTAAGGGGCAGGATTCGAACCCAGATCTGCCTGGCTTTCCCCAGGCCCTCAGGGATGGGAGGACTCAGCTGGGCCCCCTGCGTGTGGAGTGGGTCCCAGGCGGAGGAACCCTTCTCACCCCACCACCTTCTCTGCATGCAGTTCAGTAGCTCGGGGCGCAGAGGAGGTAGCCCGCACCCCCCCAGCACCTGGCCACGTGGTTCCTGGGAGAGCCGTCTCCTCTCAGGCACCAGCTTCTACTCAGTGGTCCAGACTGCATCCAGCCTCACTATCTGGCTGAACCCAGGGAGCAGAAATTTTGGGGGTACCAAGAGCTATGCTCCCAAGAATGGCTGTAAAGAGGAGGAACTGGTCTAGAGGCCCCTTAGGCCTGAGTGCCCCCAGGCATCACAATAGTGTGAACATCGGTCAACATATACACTCCAATTCCAGAAACACGAAAGAGTGAAACGCGGCCTCTGCATCAGGGGCATGTGATGCTAGCAAGTCACCGTTCAGAGGTGCCTCTGGAGGGATTTACACACTTCACCTCCCGCTACCCTGCAACAGCCCCAGTTCACAGATGGAGCAGTGGGGGCCCAGAGAGGAGCAATTGCAAGCCCAGAGTCCAGCAGGGTCGGGCAGTGAGGTGGTTTCCATGAGGAAGAGTCCCCAACACAGCTGGGGAAGAGCAGGGCAGTGGGGAGCTGCCCGACACCCCGCAGGGGTCCTGCAGAGAGGCTCCCCACCAAAGCAGGTGTGGGAGGCAAGGAGGGGCAGATGAGAGGGGACCGGGAACAGCACACCCAGGCCCCAGGCTGCTGGGAGAAAGAGGGGGAGGCAGAAGAGCCCCAGGGCTAGAGGGGAGCCAGCCAGGAGGCCACAGAGGAGCTGGTGGTGAAGAGGGAGTGAATCTCCAGGGTTGAGGGTGGCCAGGCAGGGCCTGCCCAGACATAGGCCTCTCTGTCCCTGGCTCCCCTCCCAAGGGCAGACCGTCCCAGGTCTGTGGGGCTGTCATGGAGCAGGTGGGGGCAGCGCCCATGCCCTTACGTCCAGCAGCCATAGGCCACACATCAGAAGCCAGGCTAAGGACTGGGGATCTGCCGATAGTGAGGCAGGGGTGCAAGACAAGGCCTGGGGCTAGACCAACCCTGACCTCTCCCTCTGCAGGGCCTTGGGGTCCCAACCTGGAGATGGGGGCTTCATGGGCCAGGCTGGCTTTGCCACACGCCAGCTGTGTGGCCTTGGGCCAGGGACTCCCCATGCATTGTGCAAGTCATTGTGCAAGGCATGGGGTGGGGTGGCGGGGAAAAAGCTGCCATTCAGGCGGCACTTGTCTTGTGCCCACTCAGAGGGAGGGGCGCCTTCTCTAAAGGGCACTAAGCTGCCTTGTGCTCTTGCAACAGCCTGGGGCTCTCCTGCACTGAGCCTCAGTGCCCTCATCTGTCAAACGGGCAGGATCTTATAGTCTGCTTCCCAGGGATGTTGTGAGGATAAAATGAAGCAGTAAAGACCCTGCAGGGGGCGTGGCAGCCCATGGGGGCAGCATGTGATGCCTGATGGGATGAGAAGGCCCCTCCCCACCCACAAGCTCAGGGTGAGTAAAGGGTGCCCAGGCCTCCATAGTCTAGAAAATTGCCCTGCTGGGGCCCTGGGAGTAGAGGGTGGGGAAGCATGAGGCCATCGCTGACCCATGCCAGGCCCTGCTCTTCCTACAGCAGCCAGCTTCGGGCTGGGCTTCCCCAGCTGTTTCCCCTGCTGGTGACTGCCCTCTCCATCTGTCCAGTGCTATGACATGACCTGGGGCCAAAGAGCTGCATCGCCAGGAGCAGCAGGGCCCAGAGTGAGCTGAAGAGGGAGAGGGACCACCTGTCATTCCAGAATCCAGCCATGGATCAGCTATGCTGTGCTGTGTGACCTGGGGCAAGCCTCTTCACCTCTCAGAACCCCATCTCTTTCTGGAGGTCACCTGGGAATGAGACATGACCACCTCCTCCCTTGTTATAAGGACCAGAGACTCTTGCCTCCAACATAGCTACTTAGTAACTGTCTTCCTTCCCCCTCAGGCCCCCTGTGCTGTGGAGTCTGCCCTGCCTCCCACTTCTGAGACCCTATTTCTCAGTCAGCTGCTTGGCAAATAGGGCCTCTAGTCTCAAGACCAGGTTTGTGAGGCTGGCGGACTTCATGGCCCTTTGCCCTGGTTTTCCCACCTGCATAGAGGGAGTGTTTGTTCCATGATGATGAGCAAGGCTGGTCTCTTTCATGTTTTTGACAACCAAGTGGAAGGGCCTTGAATAGGCCCCTTTTTGCAGATGGAGATACTGAGTCTCAGAGAAGTGAGGGGTGGGCCTGAGGCCGCTCAGCATGAGAGCTGGGACTGGGACCAGCCTGGCGAAGCATCCACCTGTTAGTGTCTCCAGGCCTCGGGACATGAGCTGGATGGCAGGGAGGAAGACTGGCCCAGGCTCTCATCTGGTTCCCACCAGAAACAATGGGCCAGGAATGGCCAAGACCAGAATGCATTGTCTGGGAAGAACCCCTGAGTGGCCTGGGCTATTGGGCTCTGCCTAGAGCAGGGCTTAGTGGCCGCCCTAGTAGCTCTGGGGGCTCCCTGCAGACAGGTCTCTCTCCCAACAGTCACACTGTCCAGATAATGAAAGTGAGGCTCAGCTCAGGAGATCCTGTGTCGGTTTCACGCAAGGTCACACAGCAAGTAGCATTATGACTGGGCTTCTCCTGAGGCCTCTGACCTAGGGTCCGCAGTGTCCCCTGCCTGAGACTCTCCTGGGGGAGGAAGCTGCCACCATCCCTTCATGCCGGGCACCATGATTTGTACTGACCTGCATTCTGCCATCATGACCAGGGACAGCAGGGCAGATATGGAAGTAGGCTGGCAGAGAGGTGTACCGTTGCTCAGGGCCACCAATGGAGTTAAAGCCCATCAGTCAGACCGGAGCTGGGGTCTTTGCAGCAGTGCCAGCCAAGGACATCATAGGAAGCGTGTTTAGACAATTGGAGTAATGGAAGCCAATCTCAGTCCTGTCCCCTCCCAGACTCAGCAGGTTAAGAACCTGACTAGCATCCCTGAGGACATGGGTTGGATCCCTGGCCTCAGTCAGTGGGTTAAGGATCTGGCGTTGCTGAAAGCTGCGGTACAGTTCACAGATACAGCTTGGGTCCTGAGTTGCTGTGGCTGTGGCTGTGACGAAGGCCAGCAGCTGAAGCTCCAATTTGTCCCCTAGTCTGGAAACTTCCATATGCCATGGGTATGGCTGTAAAAAGACAAAAAAAAAAGGAAAGAAAGAGGAGCTCCCTCACCTTACCCCCCATAGGCTCCCCCAGAGCCAGGCAGCCTCCGCTTTCTCCCCCACTGCCCCCATCTGCCCTTTACACCTGTCTCTTCCCCATGCATGGACCCCTACAGCCCCTGCCCTCCATGGTGGGGAACAGCAAAGGAAGGAGTTTGCCCAAGGTCACACAGTAAAAAAGCCCAGGACCAGCCCGGCACTTCTGTGGACCCCTCAGCCTCTCCGCTGCCCAGGGCTGGCCCTTCCCGAACATCCTTCATCCTTCATGCATTTAACCAGATGCCAGGGGCGGGGCCAAGCCTGTGCTTTACTTCACAGACTTGGAATCCTGCAGGTTAAACGCTGTATGAATCAGCCTGGATCCGCCCCCCATCCATCCACTCCTGGGAATGCTCGGGAAATGAGTGGGGACCTCATTTTACCCAAGGAGGAGCTGAACAGACACAGACTGGGGCTTCCCAGAGGGCTGCTTTCTTGGAGCTCCCAACCCCAGCCCCTGACCCCGAACCCTGGCTCAGGCCAACAGCAGCAAATATTTATATTTGCAAATAAATTCCCAGGAGGAGAGCTGGGCTGGGGCCGGGGAGGCTGCGCCCTGTGGTCACTGGACCCAGCAGACCTGGGGGAAGGGTTGTGAAGGAAGAAGCCCCTTGGAAAGAAAGTCAGATGTGGGGTCCAGAGATACCCCAACTTCTCACACCCCCTGCTAAAGGATAGCATTTGAATTCCATGCTCTTCCCTTCTCTTCCCCCACTCTGGTCCTGCTGTGTGGACAGGCAACCCCTCCTCTCTGGGCCTCAGCATTCTCATGAAGATCCGTTGAGAAGGAGTAGTAGACACTTAGCAAAGGGAAGGGGGGCTGCCTTGGGGGCACAGGGTGAAACCACAGATGGCACTGGCCTTCTGGAGGTCAAGATGGAGTGATGAGAGCTTGTGGGGGAAGGGGGCTTTGGTGGATTGCCTGGTCTGTCCAGGAAGGCTTCCTGGAGGAGGTGACATGGGAGCAGCTGTGGGGAGGTTGTGTGTGTGTGTGTGTGTGTGTGTGTGTGGCGCTGCTGAGGACCTCCCAGGTGGTGGTCCCAGTCAGGGTCCCAGAGTAGGGCCAGGGTTTGTGCTCCTGGGACTAGCCAAGTGAGGTTGGGGCTGAGGAAGGGTCCTTCAGGATGGACCACCAGGCTGGGGTGAGGGGGGCTCTGAGCCTACTGGGGCCCCCTCTCAGGGGCCCTGGCTCAACCAGTGGGAGGGATGTGACATTTCATCCTATAGGAGGCTTCCCCAACCTGTGGCTTTCTTCCAGGCCATTTACAACCTGATTCATCCCTTAAAGTCTTTCTGTGAGTTTATCAGAATTTGAGGGAGGTTGGGGAACCATGTCTGGGAGTCCTGAATCCAGATCCAATCTTTTCTGGTCTTTTGGACAGTTTTTGTTGTTTATTTAAGCTTTCTCCTTTTTTTGCCTTTTTGTCTTTTTAGGGCCACACCCCCGGCATATGGAGGTTCCCAGGCTAGGGGTCCAATTGGAGCTGTAGCCGCTGGCCTACGCCACAGCCACAGCAATGCGGCATCTGAGCTGCATTTGTGACCTACACTACAGCTCACAGCAATGCCAGATCCTTAACCCACAAGCAAGGCCAGGGATCGAACCCACGTCCTCATGGATGCTAGTTGGGTTCATTAACTGCTAAGCCACAACGGGAACTCCTTAGACTTTTTTTTAAGTTTTAACTCACAGTTTTCTTTGAGGCAGTTCTGTCTACACTGTTGGTCAGGCCATGTTTTCATTAGTTCTTCTCATTCTCTTTGGCTCCCAGTGAAATGTCCCAAAGCAAGTGAGTTGAAAAAGACTTTCCAACCACAAGCTCACAGAATAATACCTTGGGGACACCCCAGTGTAACGTTACATTTATGCTCATTTTCAAAGACAGTTGTGTTTTTCTGTCCAGATTATTTTGCCTTTTATTTTGTTTGCTTGCTTTAAATTCATTTTCAGCCAGTGATTCATGCATTCATCATCAAGAGGTTTATTGAGGCCGGCGGGGCCCTACTGTGTGCCAGGCACTTTTCCTGGCCACGCACAAGACGGGCGAGGTCCCTGCTCGGGTTCCAGCCAGGGGGGTGGGGGGGGGTGGGTGGTGGTGGAAGATCAGACTGCGGAGCTGGCACAGCAGATGACATGTTAGAGGGTGGAAAGTGCTGTGGAAAAAAAGAAAAGACTGGAGCAGGGTTGGGGGGAGGGGGGCAGGGTTGACGCCCCACCAGACTTCATCGCAGAAAACACCCAGACTTCCGTGGCGTTGAGAGACGGCCACTTCTTTTGGTGGACTTCCTGAAAAGTCATAAAGTGGCCTTTGACGACTTCACCTGGGAGCAAAGAGGATGAGGAGGTCTGGCCAAGGCCACTCTTCTTAGGAACCAGCGTCCCCTGCCCGGGGAGACTTGGGGGCTGACCTATGGTGCCAGGTAGCCCAGGAAGGAGGCGGGTCCTGGAGTTAGACTAACCCGGGTTCTAATCCAGGCTCCAGCCTTCAGCTGGGCCACCAGCCCCTTCACCCCTCTGCCTCCTTCCCCCCCCCCCAAAAGGGAAACCCTCATATCCACTCGTCTATTTATCTGGGCACGGGGCACAGAGGAGTGGTGATACCCAACATCTCTGTGCCTCAGGTTCCCCATCTGTAGAGTGGAGGAGATGTTAGCACCCACGTATGGGGCTTCGAGAGAACAGTGAGGTGATACTGTATGTGAGACGTGCCTAGAATGTTCTGGGCCCAAAGTAAGGGCTAAACAAGCCTTAGCTGTTATTATTATTACCTACCTTGTAGGATGGACCTGGCCCATGTGATGCACTTAGCACCAGGCATGGCTCACAGTGGCAACCCCACAACTGCCTTTGTTCTGCCCACAGACCCCACCCCCAACCCCTGCCCTAGTCCTGGGCAGCCTTTATTCACCCCAGGTGAGATTTGTCCCCTGTGAGGGGGGCAAGTCATGGGTCCCTGTGGAGGGCATGCTGGGCCAGGCCTAGTATGAGCCAAGGCCCCGTGGTGGGACCCAGAGAGGACCTGGCAGCCTCCCTGCAGGGGGCTGGCCAGAGGGACCCGTCTGGTTTGAATTCCCGGGGCCTCCCACTCCCTGCACCAACCCGCAGCCTGGCTCTGAGCTGCCAGGCCCGTGCCTTATTTGGGTCTTGTCTCCCCCCAGGCGACACTTTGTGGCCTTAAAAGGCAGGCCTGGGGTGGGGGGCAGGGGGGTAGAAGAAGGCAATTGCCATTGCTGGCTCCAGAAGCCCTCCAGCTGTGCAGAAAACCAGACCCCCAAAGCCAGACCAGCCAGGACAGGATGGCCTGCTCTTCATGGGGGTGGCAGCAGGGATGGGCGCCTAGAACGCCCCACCCCCCACCCCCCCGCCCTCCCAGGCAGCCAGCTTCCTTCTGGTTTTCATTTAAAACGAGGGCTGGATCCACTCTAGTGTCGTCTTACCAAGTGGGTCAGGGAGAGGGAGAGTGGATGGCAACGTTACTGCGTTTATTGAGTGCCTACTGCATGCCAGGCCCTGTGTGTGCACAGTGCATGCATCACTGTCCTCAGGCCGCATGCTGGCCTGGCAAGTGTGGAGGCCTTAGTATCTGATTTTATTTATTTTTTAATTTTGATTTTTTTTGCTTTTTAGGGCCGCACCCACAGCATATGGAAGTTCCCAGGCTAGGAGTTGCATTGGAGCTGCAGCTGCTGGCCTACACCACAACCACAGCAACATCAGGTCTGAGCTGCATCTGCAGCCTACACCGCAGCTTATGGCAACCCCGGATCCTTTAACCCACTGAGCAAAGCCAGGGATCGAAACCACATCCTCATGGATACTAGTCGGGTTCTTAACCCTCTGAGCCACAGTGGGAGCTCCCTGGATCCCATTTTACAGAGGAGAAGATAGGTAGGTCCAGGGAGGACAAGTCACACAGGTCAGCAAGTGGTGGGGCTGGGACCTGACCTTGCATCTGTTAGCTTCAAGATCTTAACCCATGCAGCTTGCAGGGGTTGTTGGAGAAGCCCCCAGCCTCACCCATGGCCCACACCCATCACCAGCCCCTCTCCCCAGCCCCATCAGGCTGGCAGCCTTGTTCCATCTCAGCCCAGTTCATGCTGTGTGACACAGGTAAACTGCCCCACCTCTCTGGGCTTCTATCTCACTCTTCACTAAGGGGAATAGGGGTCCCCAAAGTGGCTACAGTGGTGGGGGTGGTGGAGGTGGGTATAAAACAAGATGTCATGGCCAACAGGGCTCTCACCCTCCCTGTCCCTTAGTTGCAGGCTCCTCTGGCTTCGTGGAGCCCAGCTGGTCAGGCATTGCCATGCGGCGGATGGCACTTCGGCCCACGGCCTTCTCAGGTGGGTCCTGGGGCAGCTGCTTGGGGTCCCCCTGGGCAGGGGGAGGCTGGAGGAGCTGGTTGTCACTGTCCTGAAAGCACAGCAGTGGAGGATTAGGGATAGTGCCCAGCCCTTGTCCACCCCAGGCTGCCAGAGGGGAAGGGCCCCAAGAGGAGTCTGACCTGGGCCCAGGTACCCCGAGACCCAGGACCTCCAGAGTTTTGCATATACAAGTCCAGGCCCCCCCGCAGCTTCCTTTTTTTATTTAAATGATACTTTTCTGAATGTCTTCAGGGTTAGAGGCTAGGAGTTTTCCATCATCAACTCGTTTAAACCTCACAACACCCCCCACCCCAGGAAGCATCCCTGTCGCTACTTTATTTATTTATAGTTTATATGTTTGGCTGCACTCGCGGCATGTGGAAGTTCCTGGGCCAGGGAACAAACCCTCACCACAGCAGCAAACTCTGCCACGGCTGTAGCAACACCAGATCATTAAGCCCATTGCACCACATGGGAACTTCCTGCCTCCACTTTAGAGAGAAGGAAGCTGAGGATCAGAGAGGGGACGTGCCCTGCCCAAGGCCCCACAGCCCGGAAGGGGCAGTGCTGGGACTCCGCCCCAGGCTTTTGCCTGTTCAGCGCTCACTCTATGCTTGGTCTGAGCTCAGCATCCCCAGCTGTGAATGGAGGGAAGGGGGTGACACATCCTAACACAGAGGATTGTGGTGAGGACTGCTCAGCACATACCTGGCATGGTTATGAGTGACTTAAGGATATTGCTGAGGAGGCCAAAGGAGCTGGATGGTGGTTCTGGAGGAAGGGTCAGAGTGGCATGTCTGAGACCAGTCCAGTCTGTGATGTGTCAGTCCCCAGAGCCAGCAGGCTGAGGCCAGCCCTGCTCAGGTGCAGAGCAGCAGGCTTTCTTACCCTGGTTTCTAGGAAAGGAGTCATTTTGCATGAGGAGTCAGGTCCTGGGTGGGACTCAGTTCCCCCTGGAGGCTCTGGAGCCAAAGGAAACCAGAGGGCATGACCCACCCTGGACAGGCTGTGACCCTATAGCCCCTTACCTGTGATGGGCCATCTGGTGGGTCAGTATCATCAGGTGTCTATCCCCTCCCTCCTGCCTACCCCTGGGGGCTGACAAGCTCCAAGGGGAACCTGGAGCCCCAGCCCAGCTTCCTCCCTCCCCACAGGTTGTCTCAACTGCAGCAAAGTGGCAGAGCTGACAGAGCGGCTGAAGGTGCTGGAGGCCAAGGTGGGTGAGCAGCTTCCCTGCCAGGCAGGCAGGACCCTCCCATTGGTCCCAACCCAGCTTTCTCAGCTTCCCCTCCAGGGACTGCTCAAGGACAGACAGACTGGCCTGCACTCCCTCCAGGAGGACCACGAAGCTCCCCCATCCCCATCCCAGCCAGATACTCCTAGACACTACCCCTCACCCCCAAGCTCCTGAGTCCCTTCATTGCCCTGTCACCTTCCCATAATGTGTCTTTGCAGTTCCAAAAAAGCAAAAACACCTATTGCATGCCTCAAATTATCTCAAGATAAAAAAAGGTTTTAACCATTAAAAAGTAAGACATTTTAAATTTAGAAACATGAGTTCCCATTGTGGCTCAGCAGGTTACGAACCCAAATAGTATCCATGAGGATGTGGGTTCAATCCCTGGCCTCACTCAGTGGGTTAAGGATCCAGCATTGCCATGAGCTGTGGTGGAGGTTGCAGACATGGCTCGGATTCTGAGTTGCTGTGACTGTTGTAGGCTGGCAGCTATAGCTCCTATTCAACCCTTAGCCTGGAAACTTCCATATGCCAAAGGGCCCTAAAAAGCAAAATAAATAAATAAATAAATTTAGATGCATGAAATGCCCAGAACCATGAAAAACCTAACCAGGAAACCATGGGCAGCAGTTACCTGTGCCATTACCAACATCTAAGCATCTTTTCTGCCTGATTTTTTAAGCACACATAGAGGCTTTTACACTTCATCCTCATATCCATTCCTCCATCATTCCCTCCTCTGGGAATTTACCTTAGATAAGATGCAATGATACCAAAATATTAACTCTTAAGAGAGAAACTTGAAAACTGAACAACAGAATGGGTGATTGCATAATTAGCCAGCTTGGCTCTGCCGAGTACTAAACAGGCATTAACCACACCTCCACTTTCTAACATGTAAAGATGCCCCTTATGTATCTATCAGGTGGGAAAACCACACTTCTAAACAGCACATGTTAGAAGTTCCCGTCTTGGCGCAGTGGTTAACGAATCCGACTAGGGACCGTGAGGTTGAGGGTTCGATCCCTGGCCTTGCTCAATGGGTTAAGGATGCAGCATTGCTGTGAGCTGTGGTATAGGTTGCAGATGAAGCTCAAATCCCGCATGGCTGTGGCTCTGGCATGGGCCGGTGGCTACAGATCTGATTAGACCCCTGGCCTGGGAATCTCCATATGCCGTGGGAGCAGCCCTAGAAAAGGCAAAAAGATAAAAAAATAAACAGCATATGTTAGAACCCCCATTATAAGGTGTGAGCAACCCAGAAACCCTACCCTGCTCCCCAAGCACCCTCCCAGGGGAACCCCACGTGAGCCTTAGATCTGGGGGTGGTTCTCAGTTCTGCATCTGCCTGAGAGTTTCACAGTTTCATCTTCTCTCTGGGCAGGTCCCCCAGCTCCTCAGCCCTGGCCAGTGGGCATTCTGGCCTCTTAATCCTCAGTCATTGGCTTAGGGGACACCACTGACCTTTAAAGTTCTCCCCTATACCGGATCCAAAAGTGGTTTGGGAGGGGCTGCACCTGTGGCATGTGCAAGTTCCTAGGCCAAGGATGGAACCCATACCACAGCTGTGATCTGAGCCATAGTAGTGACAAAGTCAGGTCCTTAACCCACTGAGCCACCAGGGAACTCTCAAAACTGCTTTTGTACACACCTTGGCACCTGTTTCATGTCAGACCCTTCCAAAGTTCGCTTAAAAAAAAAGCACCTCTTGGAGTTCCCATCATGGCACCATCATGGAAACGAATCCGACTAGGAACCACGAGGTTGCAGGTTCGAACCCCGGCCTTGCTCAGTGGGTTAAGGATCCGGCATTGCTCTGAGCTGTGGTATAGGTTGCAGACGTGGCTTGGATCCTGCGTTGCTGTGCCTGTGGCATAGACTGGTGGCTTCAGCTCCAATTCGACTCCTAGCCTCGGAACTTCTGTATGCCACAGGCCCTGCCCTAAGAAGCAAAAAAATTTTAAAAAGACCCCAAAAAAATCCAAAGTTCGCTTCAAAGTTAGTAACAATTCTTCCAGCCTGTGGTGCTTTAATAGACCAAGAGAAGTTTCATATTATTTATGCACATAAGTCCATATGAATATACATATTCACATGCAAGTAAGCACAGGCAAAAACACCCAACCCAGCAAACACGGGGACAAAACTCACCATGGGTGGCTGTGATGGTATGTGATGACTTTTCTACAATGAATGTGATGAATTGTACATTTTGAGCCACAGTCACTTCTGATAAAGTTCTGGGCCCCTTTGAGCCTGGGTTTCCACTCCAGGCTGGGTTGTACTGGCTACATGGGCCTCCTGCCCCCCGTCACACTGGGGCCCCTCAGCCGGCCTGTCTCTGGTAAGATCCTGGTACCCACCCCATCCCTACTGACCTCTTCCTCCACAGGTGGCGGTGCTGACTGTCACCGAGCGGGCAGTGCCCCCAACCCTGGCTGCCCCTGAGGACTCTGCCCTACTCTGGGGCTCCCCAGCTGCCCAGGGCAGTCCGGGGGATAAAGGCCTCCGAGGTGAGTGGGTCCCATGTGGGAATGAGTGGGGGAGTGAGATTTCAGGCCCCTCCCTGCTGCTGACTCCCAGCTTGACCCCATCATTGTCCTCAGTCTTCCCAGCTCTGCAGCAGGCCTGAGGGGTTGGTCTCCAGGGGTCCCTGAGCACTGGGGAGCTGGGAGCACTGACCCCCGCATTCCCCGCCACCCTAGGGATGCTCAGAGCCAGAGAAAACATGAGGGCCCCCCTGCTCCCTCAAGATGTTCGGTGCTGGCTGGGGGGGCGGAGCCAGAGCAAGGCTCCAGCTGCCCAGCTGATGTACTTTCTCCCCCAGATGGAGTTGGTGCCCGGGGGTTTCCTGGGCCCACTGGCCCTAAGGGAGACCCTGGCAGCCGGGGCCCGATGGGGATGAGAGGCCCGCCAGGTGAGTGCCCACAGCACTGTCTCCTCCAGCTCCCTTGGCCACCCCTGCAGGTGGGCACTGGCTGGGCCTTGCTCCTCCAATCCTAACGTGGCCAGCAGTGGTGCCCCCTCAATCCTGGCTCCCTGAAACCCTCTTGAATCTATCAGTGCATACTCCCAGGTCTGCTGTTCCCAGCAGGTTCTAAGCTGGGCACTGGGGTGGGTCAACCAGACCCTGCCCTCCCAGGACCTCCCATACCAGGGAGGCCAGGGAGGGTAGGCCTAGGCAGAGGAGAAATAGCAGCGCCCACCCCATGTGACCAGGGTTCTTAAGGATGTTGCATGTAGGGGAACCCCAAGGAAGGAAGCCCAGACCCAGCCTGGGTGGGGTGGGGGGTGGGGAAGGCCTCCCCACAGGAGTGACATCTTATGTGAGGCCTCAGGATGACCTGAAGTGTAACGTCAGGCAGCACAAAAGGAGACCACATAGAGGGAACAGCTGTGCAAAAGCCTGTAGCAGGGAGGAGAGAACATTCTGCTAAGCACCTGTTTTGTACCGAGTGTCTAGTGTCCTGAAGCCCCAAGGGAGGGCTGTGCTCATCCCCTCATGGATGGCTGGAGAGTCAGAACCAGGAACCGCCAAGGCCTGTGGCCTCTGGGATCTCTTGTACCTGTCACCCCAGGCTGCCTCGTCCTGCCCCCTGCATACCCACCAGCCCCCCTGGTTCCATTGCAGGTCTGCAGGGCCCCCCAGGTAGCCCTGGCCAGGCCGGAGCTGTGGGCACCCCTGGAGAGAGGGGACCTCCAGGCCCCCCAGGGCCTCCTGGCCCCCCTGGCCCCCCATTCCCTGTTGGACCACCCTCCGCCCGGATGTCCCAGCGTGGTGAGTTCCCGGGGTCACAACAGGTCCAGGTGAGGTGGGGTGAGGCTGGCATGACCATCTACCAGGCACCCCTGTGTACCAGGCTTACTCTTAGGCCACATGTCACCTCATGCTCCAGTGGGTATTGTTGTCCTCTGTTCACTGATGAGGAAAACAGAGGGCCAGGGAGGGGAGATCACACAACCAGGAATGGAAGCTTCAAATCTGCATGGCCACCGGAGACTGGGCTGGGAACCACCAGTATAGCCCTTCCTGCTAAGCCTTGGCTGGGACCCAGCCTCAGAGCACCAGGAAGCTCAAGGCCTGGCCGTGGGACGTGAGTCCTGAGCTCCCAAGGCCACCGCCTGCTCCTGTGCTCAGAGGCTCGGCCCCCTCGGCCCAGCCAGGCGCTGAAATGCATCCTCACCTTCCCCTGAAGCCTGACTTCCACGTGTGCTGCCGGGGGTCAGAGCTTGGAGTGTCAAGTTTCAACCCCATCCACGTCATATTTTTGACCACACATTTATTCACCCGTTCATTTTCCCTCTCTGATCCTCAGTTTCCTCATATATACAGTGGGGATAGTGACCATGACAGCATCCCAGAGCTCTGTGACACCCATGTACAGAAGCTTGGCACAAAGAAAGTGTCAAAAGTGGCAGCTTTTGTGGCATTCCCACTGTGACTCAGTGGGTTAATAAGAACTTGACATAGTTCTTGGGGATGCAGGTTCGATCTCCAGCCTGGCTCAGTGGGTTAAGGATCCAGTGTTGTGCAAGCCGATGGCGTAGGTCACAAATGTGGCTTGGATCCGGTGTTGCTGTGGCTGTGGTGTAGGCCAGCTGCTGCAGCTCTGATTTGACTCACTCCCAGCCTGGGAACCTCCATATGCCATAGGTACAGCCATAAAAAGAAAAGAAAAAAAAAAAAAAAAGGAAGCCTCTGGGAGTTCCCTAGTGGCCCAGTGGGTTAAGTATCCAGAGTTGTCACTGCCATGGTGTGGATTCGATCCCTGGCCTGGGAATTTCCACATGCTTCAGGCAGGACCAAAAAAAAAAAAAAAAAGATAGCTTTTGTTATTATTTCCATTAAACATGAGAGTACAGGCTCAGCAAGGTAGAACATGCTGGATGTCACCAGCTAGACTCTGGTGGAGTTAGAACCCAGGTCTCCCCAGCCTCCTGGTCCTACATGGCCAACACTCCCCCCACCACCACCCCAGCCCCTTGGAGCAGGTACCTGGTGGCCTCAACCATAATGCAGGCAGTCAAAGCTGGCTTGGCAGAAATGGCAGCTTAAAACCAACTGCCCCACTCATCCCTGCCCAGCCCTGCTTGCTTATCATCTTTCCTTCCCCAGGAGACCCATTTCTGTCCAACACCTTCACTGAGACCAACAGCCACTGGCCCCAGGGACCAGCTGGGCCCCCAGGCCCCCCAGGGCCCATGGGTAAGTTGAGTCTGGGTCTGCAGTGAGGGGCAGGGTTGAGGGGTAGCAAAGAGACCAGGGCTGGCCATCAGGAGGAGCTGGTGGTGGACTACCTGGCATTGTATGTTTTGGTCCAGAGGACATCCTGTCTTATTCCAGGTCCTCCTGGACCTCCTGGTCCCATGGGCATGCCTGGGAGTCCTGGACATATGGTGAGTGTTTCTGCAAGTACTCTCACTCAATATCCATCTTCTTACCTCTCCCCCCACCCACTCACCCACCCATCCATTCATCTATCCACTCACCTATCCATACACCCACCTAACACACCCATCCACTCATCTGTCCATCTACCCACCCACCCATCCATCCACCATCCACTCATTCATCCTTTCATTCATTCATTCAAGCATTTATGGAGCACTTAATATGCAGACTACTTTCCATGAGTTTTATTCCATCCACGTAACAAGAAGCAAGCATTGTTATCACCTAAGGCCAAGAAAGGTGGAGATGTTTGCCTGCCCTAGGGCCGTGGCCTGCACATGACAGCTTCCAGATCGAAGTGGGGACTATCCAACTCCAGGGCCATAGCTCTGGCATTGAGCTGTATGAACTGCCGCTGTGTGCTAGGCGTTGCGTGTGTGGTAAAGGGCCCAGAGGCCCAGGCCAAGCTGGGCTTCCCTCCCGTACCCCTCTACCCCCAAGTCCCTGCCCGCTCTACCCTACCCAAGCACAGGCTGAGGCCCTGTCTTGTTGCTCAGGGACCCCCAGGCCCCACTGGACCCAAAGGAATCTCCGGCCACCCAGGAGAGAAGGGCGAGAGAGTGAGTACTGAGGCAGCCCTGGGTGGAGGATTCTGGGGAGTCTTGGGAGCCCTGGGTCAGACCCACTGACCACCAACTCCATTCCTCCTCTGCTTCCCACAGGGACTGCGTGGGGAGCCTGGCCCCCAAGGCTCCGTGGGGCATCAGGTAAGTGAGACTGCCCAGCCTGCAGCAGCCCCTTTAGGATCCCACAGGCCCAGACCCCTGCTCTGGCTCTATCCTTTGTGGCCAGAGCCCCTGTCCCTCCCAGTCTGGTCCAGGGCAAGCTTCATCTCCTTTCCTGTCCCCAACCCCCCACCCCTTCTCAGGGTCCCATCAGCTTCTTAATTAAGATCAGGCCACCTCCATCTCCTTTGCTCTGGCTCTGTCTCTGCACCGGTTTCTCTTTCTCTATCTTCCCTCTGTGTCTCCATCTCTGACTCTATTTCTTTCTCCGTCTCTCCAACTGTGATTGTAGATATGCCTGTGTCTACCTGTAGCTTGGTCAATTTTTGCTTTGTGCATTTTGACACCTCGTTATTAGATGCATACACGCTAAATATTTTAATGTCTTTTCAGTCTTTTTATGAAATGAATATCTTTCTGGTGGTACTTCTCTTTTTTTTATTTTTATTTTTTATTTTTGCTTTTTAGGCCACTCCTGTGGTATATGGAAGTTCCCAGGCTAGGGGTTGAATCGGAGCTGCAGCTGCTGGCCTACACCACAACCACAGCAATGTGGGATCCAAGCTTCGCCTGCCACCTATACCACAGTGCACAGCAATGCTGGATCCTTAACCCACTGAGCGAGGCCAGGGATCAAACCCGCGTCTTCATAGATATTAGTCAGGTCCGTTACTGCTGAGCCACAATGGGAACTTCAGTAACTTCTTATCTTGAATCCTACTTGGTTTGATATTAAAATAGCTATACTAGCTGTCTTATGCTTAAAGTTTACGTGGTATGTCTTTTCCCATTCTTTTACTTTCAGCCTGTTTGTATGTTTCTGTTCTAAAGTGCATCTTATAAAACAGACACCTACTTGAGTGTTGCTTCTGGTTTTGTTTAGTTTTTTTTCAAATAATCTGGCTATTGAGTTCATTTGCATTTAATGATATGTAAAATTATTGATGCGGTTCTGTTTAAGTCAACCATCCTGCTATTTGTTGTCTATTTACCCCAATCTCTCTTTTTTTTGTCTTTTTGCTATTTCTTGGGCCGCTCCCGCGGCATATGGAGGTTCCCAGGCTAGGGGTCCAATCGGAGCTGTAGCCAGAGCCACAGCAACGCGGGATCCGAGCTGTGTCTGTGACCTACACCACAGCTCAGGGCAACGCCAGATCGTTAATCCACTGAGCAAGGGTAGGGACCGAACCCACAACCTCATGGTTCCTAGTCAGATTCATTAACCACTGAACCACGACGGGAACTCCTACCCCAATCTCTCTTTTATTTCTCTTTTTCCTCATCTTTTCGTGCCTTCTTTTGGGTCAAGAATTGTTTACAATTCTTTGTTATCTCCATTAATGACTTTTAAAGCTATATCTGTGTTATTTTTTTCATAGTTTCTCTAAGGATAACATAGCCATCCTTGGTTTAGCACCATCTATTTGCATTGTTATTATACCTCTTCATGTGTAAGTAAGAACGTTACAACGGTATAATTCACCTCCTGCCCTTCTGCCCTTGTGCTATTTGCTGTCATAAATTTTACTCCTGTATGTGTTATGACCCCTCAATACATTGTTGTTACTGCTTTAAACAATCAGTTTCAAAAAGCAAAGAAAAATAGTCTTTTACATCTAGTGATGTATTTACCATGTCAGTACTCCTCATGCCTTCCTGTAGATGCGGATTTCATAGAGTATCATCTCTCTTCAGCCTCAAGAACATCCTTTAGCCTTTCTTGTAGTGTGGTTCTGCTGGCAGCAAATCCTCACTGCTTTTGTTTATCTAAAACCGTCTTTATTGAATCTGAATTTTTGAAGGATTTTTTTTTCTTTTTTTTCCTTTTTTTGCTATTTCTTGGGCTGCTCCTGCGGCATATGGAGGTTCCCAGGCTAGGGGTCCAATTGGAGCTGTAGCCACCGGCCTACACCAGAGCCACAGCAATGTGGGATCCGAGCCGCGTCTGCAACCTACACCACAGCTCATGGCAACGCCAGATCGTTAACCCACTGAGCAAGGGCAGGGATCCAACCCGCAATCTCATGCTTCCTAGTCGGATTCGTTAACCACTGCACCACAATGGGAACTCCTGAGGGATATTTTCACTGGATATAAAATGATAGGTTGGCAGTTTTTTCCCTCTTTATTGCCTTAAAGATGCTGTTACATGGTCTTCTGGCTCATGTAGACAATGACAGTTTCTCATGAGAAACTGGTGTCCTCCTTACTGTTGTCCCCCTGAATGTAAAATGTCTTTTTTTCTTTGGCCTTTCAGATTTTTCTCTTTACCCTTGGTTTTCACCAGATTGATCATGATGTGGGTGGGAGTGATTTTCTTTGTGTTTCTCCTGCTGTGGATTCTCTGAGATCCCTGGATCTGTAAGGTTGCCGGTTTTGGTTGTTTTTGTCATTGTTTTATGTCATGAATAAAATTCTCTTTTAGAGCATTTTTGGGGTTCACAGCAAAATTGAGTGGAAAGTACAGAAAATTCCCGTAAGTCCCTGTCCCCACACATGGATAGCCTCCTCCCCATCAGCCTCTCACATCATAGTGGTACATTTCATACAATTTTTTTTTTGTCTTTTTGCCTTTTCTAGGGCCACTCCCACGGCATATGGAGGTTCCCAGGCTAGAGGTCTAATCGGAGCTGTAGCCACCGGCCTACGCCATAGCCACAGCAACGCAGGATCTGAGCCGTGTCTGCAACCTATACCACAGCTCACGGCAATGCTGGATCCTTAACCCATTGAGCAAGGCCAGGGATCGAACCTGCAACCTCATGGTTCCTAGTCAGATTTGTTAACCACTGAGCTACGACGGGAACTCCATTTCATACAATTGATGAACTCACAGTCATGTCATTATCACACCAAGTCCACAGTTCACACTAAGATTCATTCTTGGGTAGTGTATATTCTGCAGTGTTAAGATGCAGACACCATCATAGTATCATACAGAATATTTCACCGCCCTAAAAATCCTATTCTCTGCCTGTTTAACCTTCCCTCCCGTCTTAAGCCCTGGCAACCACCAATCTTTTAACTGTCTCCATGTGTTTTCTTTTTCCAAAATGTCGTATAGATGGAAGCATACATTATGGAGCCTTTTCAGATTGGTTTCTTTCACTTAATGATATGCATTTTAAGTTCCCTCCATATCTTTTCATGGCTTACTAATTCATTTTTTTTCAGTCTGAATAATATTCCATTGTATATACCACAGTTTTATTTATCCATTTGCCTACTGTAGGACATCTTGGTTGTGTCCAAGTTTTGGCAATAGTGAACAAAGCTGCTATAAAGGTTTTTATGTGGACATAAGTTTTCAATTCATTTGTGTAAATACCAATGAGTGCGATTAGATCATATGGTAAGAGGATGTTTAGTTTTGTAAGAAATGTTTTTGTAAGCTTTTATAAGAAACATACCATGAGTGTGTGTGTGTGTGTGTGCTGAGAACACTTGAGATCAACTCAGCGCATTTTCAGTTATACAGTACAGTGTTGACTATGGTCATCACACTGTATGGTAGATTCTTAGATTAGAACTTAGTCATCTCATACCTGAAAGTTTGTACCCTTTTGCCAGCTTTTATCCATTCCGTCCTTACCTCCTACCCAGACCCTGGCAACTGCCATTCTCCTGTTTCTCTGAGTTCAACTTTTTTTTTTTTTGAGTTCCCTCTGTGGCACAGCAGGTTAAGGATCTGGCGTTGTCTCTGCTGAGGCATGGGTTCAATCCCCAGCCTGGCACAATGGGTTAAGGATCCGGCATTGCCGCAGCTGTGGTATAGGTCGCAGCTGCAACGTGGATTTGATCCCTGGCCTGGGAACTTACATGTGCCATTGGTGTAGCCAAAAAAGAAAAAAACATTTTTTTTTGGCTTCTACATATGATACCATGTGGTATCTGTATTTCTCTTTCTGACTTATTTCACTTAGCATAATGCCCTCCAGTTTCATCCATGTGGCCACAAC
The DNA here is from genome assembly GCF_016906955.1 of Phacochoerus africanus. Classification (NCBI taxonomy): domain Eukaryota; kingdom Metazoa; phylum Chordata; class Mammalia; order Artiodactyla; family Suidae; genus Phacochoerus; species Phacochoerus africanus. Next base: position 46,507,263 of record NC_062558.1, read on the forward strand.
AGCAGGATTTCTTTCTCTTTTTTTTTTTTGTCTTTTTGTCTTTTTTGTTGTTGTTGTTGTTGTTGCTGTTTCTTGGGCCGCTCCCGCGGCATATGGAGGTTCCCAGGCTAGGGGTTGAATCGGAGCTGTAGCCACCGGCCTACGCCAGAGCCACAGCAACTCGGGATCCGAGCCGCATCTGCAACCTACACCACAGCTCACAGCAACGCCGGATCGTTAACCCACTGAGCAAGGGCAGGGACCGAACCCGCAACCTCATGGTTCCTAGTCGGATTCGTTAACCACTGCGCCACGACGGGAACTCCGATTTCTTTCTCTTTTAAGGCAAAATAATATTCCATTGTATTATTACCACCATCGTTTTCTTTATCTGTCCATCCATCAGTGGACACAGTTGTTTCCATATCATGGCTGTCATGAATAAAGCTGCAGTGAACATAACTCTTCAAGGTAGTGATTTCCTTTCTTTTGGTTTTTTGGTCTTTTTTTTTTTTTTGTCTTTTTAGGGCCCCACCCACAGCATATGGAGATTCCCAAGCTAGGGGTCTAATTGGAGCTACAGCTGCCAGCCTACGCCAGAGCCACAGCAATGTGGGATCCAAGCTGCATCTGTGACCTACACCACAGCTCATGGCAATGCTGGATCCTTAACCCACTGACCGAGGCCGGGATCGAACCTGCAACCTCATGGTTCCTAGCTGGATTCATTTCTGCTGTGCCACGACAGGAACTCCAATTTCCTTTTTTTGGGTAAATACCCAGAATTTAGATTGTTGGATCATATGGTAGTTCTATTTTTAATTGCTTGAGGCACCTCCACACTGTTTTCCATAATGGCTGCAAGTACCAGTTTACATTCCCACCAGTAGTGCAGAAGGGTTCTCTTTTTTCCACATTCTCACCAGCACTTGTTAGCTCTTGTCTTTTTGATAACAGACATCCTAACAGGTATGAAGTGATATCTCAAGCTGTGGTTTTGATTTGCATCTTCCTGATAATTAGTGATGTTGAGTATCTTTTCATATATGAATAGACCATTTTATGTCATCTTTGCAAAAATGTCTATTCAGGTCCTTTGCCCATTTTTTTAATGGCTTATCTGGGTTTTCCACTTGTGAATGTATAAGTTCCTTATGTATTTTGGACATTAACTTCTTATTGGATATGTGGTTTACACATGTTTTCTCCCATTTCATAGGTTGCCTTTTCATATTGTTGATGGTTTCCTTTGCTGTGCAAAAGCTTTTTAAATTGGGTTGTTGGTTTTCTTTTTTTTTTTTGGCTTTTTAGGGCCATACCTGTGTATATTGGGATTCCCAGACTAGGGGTTGAATCAGAGCTGAAGCTGCTGGCCTACACCACAGGTGTCAGCAACGCTGGACCCTTAACCCACTGAGCGAGCCCAGAGATCGAACCTGAATTCTCATGGATACTTGTCAGGTTTGTTACTGCTGAGCCATAATGGAAACGCCTGGGTTTTTGGTTTTCTTATTGTTGAATTTTAAGAGTTCTTGCTATACTTTGGATAATAACCCTTTATCAGGTGTATCTTTTGCAAATATTTTCTCTAAGTATGTAGCATGTCTTCTCTTGACATTGCCTTTGCAGAGCAGAAGTTTTTAATTTTAATGAAGTCCAACTTATCAATAATTTCTTTCATGGATTGTGCTTTTGGTGTTATATATAAAAAGTCATCATCAGAAGTTCCCACTGTGGCTCAGCGGGTTAAGGACCTAACGTTGTCTCTGTGAGGATGTGGGTTGGATCCCTGGCCTCACTCAGTGGGTTAAGGATCTAACATTGTCACAAGCCACAGTGTAGATCATAGACATGGCTCTTATCTGGCATTACTATTGCTGTGGCGTAGGCCAGCAGGTACAGCTCTGATTCAACCCTTAGCCCAGGAACTTCCATATGCTGCAGATACAGCCCTAAAAAAAAAAAAAAAAAAAAAAAAAAAAAAAGAGAGAGAGAGAGAGAGAGATAAAAAGTTGTCATCAAACTCAAGGTCATCTAGGTTTTCTCTTATATTATCTTCTAGAAGTGGTATAGTTCTACATTTTCTTTTTCTTTCTTTTCTTTCTTTCTTTTTTTTTTTTTTTTTTGCCTTTTTAGGGCTGCACTTGCAGCATATGGAAGTTCCCAGGCCCCAGGCTAGGGGTCGAATCAGAGCCACAGCAATGCCAGATCGGAGCCACTTCACTATCTACACCACAGCTCACAGCAATGCTGGATCCTTAACCCACTGAACAAGGCCAGGGATCAAACCCATGTGCTATGGATACTAGTTGGGTTCCTTTCTGCTGAGCCACAACAGGAACTCCCTCGTTCTGCATTTTCTGTTCAGGTCTGTGATACATTTTGAGTTAATTTTTGTGAAGGGTATAAGGTGTATGTCTAGCTTCATGGTTTTGCATTTAGTTGTCCAGTTGTTCCAGCATCATTTGTGGAAAAGATTGCCTTTGTTCTATGGTGTTGCCTTTGCTTCTTTTTCAGCGATCAGTTGACTGTATCTGTGTGGGCCTATTTCCGGGCTGTCTATTTTGTTCCATTGATCTATTTGACTGTCATTGAGCCAACCCCACACTGTTGTGACGCTGGTAGCTTCCTAATTAGTTTCCCTCCACATGCCACTGGCACAGTCAAATAACAAACCAACCAAACAAACAAAAAAAAACCACCCCCAAACTGTTTTTTGCCTTGTTGTACACCTCGTAATTTTATTTTATTTCTTTGTAATTTTTTGTTGAAAGGTAGACATGATGTACTAAAGGAACTGCACTAAACAGGCCTTTGGTACAGGAGTGGTGGCGTGTCGGGGAGGAAGCATGTTGCAGACCAAAATGATTAGGTCTTAGGGCTTCCGTGAGCCTGTGACCCCCGGCTGTGAACTTCCCCAGTGCTTCTCAACTTCGCTTTGGTTCTTCCCTCTCAAGATGGCTGAGAGTGGGAGTTGGGGGTGGAATCGGGATGTTTTCCTTCCCCCATGTCAGAAGCTAACCTTGGCTGGAGTTGGGTATTGCCCTGGCCCCATTAATCAGGCACTGATGAGACCCAGCAGGTTAGGCTCTAGTAGAGTGGTTTCTCCTGAAGGCAACAGGCCTTGCTAAGAGGAAGAGAAACACTCTACGGTGTTTCAAGGTGGCTCCTCTCCTCTCCTCCAAAAGCCCAAGGGCATTTTTCTCCAGCCTTGGCTGAGGACCAGATAGAGCTCCTGGAGGTAAAATTCACAAAAGTGTGTCCCCCGCCCCCACCCTGCCACAAAGACCGTGTCCCCCTGGAATCGTTAACTGTCAGAGTTGTTGGTCGATGCTAAGCCCCAGTGTTTTGTCAGTGATAACTGGGTTTCAGTACCGCTGGCCTGGTTCCCAAGGAGGTTTCTTCTCCAGGAAATTGTGATCCTGATCCCCTCTCTGTCTCTGCAATTTGGAGGGGGCAGTGGTTTGCCCTGTGACCTCATGTCTTTGATGGCTTAGTGAAGAGTTTTGATTTTTCAGTTTATTCAGCTTTTTACTTGTTGCTAGGACAGAATGGTGACTTCTCAGCTCTTTGTATGCTGGACTAGAAACTAGAACTCTTGATTTTCAATTACGTTTGGGAAAAAACACCTGGTTGATATATCTTGATAAGCTTTTTTTCTGTTCCTGTGCTCTCTTCTCTCTTCCTGGGACTCCAGTTACACCTAATTGAGGCTCCTGGAAGTCACTGAGGCTCTGCTAATGTTTAAAAAAATCTTTCTTCTCTTTCTGCTTCAGTTAGAGTTATCTCATTGGTCTGTCATCAAGTTAATTGATTCTTCTGTTATGGCCCATCTTCAGTTAATCCTAGCTAATACATTTTTTTGATTGTTTTGTTTTTTTGCCTTTTCTAGGGCTGCTCCTGCAGCATATGGAGGTTCCCAGACTAGGGGTCAAATCGGAGCTGTAGCCACTGGCCTACACCAGAGCCACAGCAACATGGGATCCAAGCCACATCTGCAACCCACACCACAGCTCACGGCAACGCCGGATCATTAACCCACTGAGCAAGCTCAGGGACCAAACCCACAACCTCATGGTTCCTAGTCAGATTCCACTGCGCCATGATGGGAACTCCACTAATACATTTTTATTTATTTATTTATTTTTTGTCTTTTTGCTATTTCTTGGGCCGCTTCCACGGCATATGGAGATTCCCAGGCTAGGGGTCGAATCGGAGCTGTAGCCACCGGCCTACACCAGAGCCACAGCAACGCGGGATCCGAGCCGTGTCTGTGACCTACACCACAGCTCAGGGCAACGCCGGATCGTTAACCCACTGAGCAAGGGCAGGGACCGAACTCGCAACCTCATGGTTCCTGGTCGGATTCGTTAACCACTGTGCCACGATGGGAACTCCCGCTAATATGTTTTTATTTTTTTTATTTTTTATTTTTTTTATTGTTTATTGTTTGCTTACTATTGAGTTCTGGTTGCTCTTATCTTTTTTTTTTTTTTGCTATTTCTTTGGGCCGCTCCCGCGGCATATGGAGGTTCCCAGGCTAGGGGTCGAATCGGAGCTGTAGCTACTGGCCTACACCAGAGCCACAGCAACGCGGGATCCAAGCCGCGTCTGCAACCTACACCACAGCTCACGGCAACGCCGGATCATTAACCCACTGAGCAAGGGCAGGGATCGAACCTGCAACCTCATGGTTCCTAGTCGGATTCGTTAACCACTGCGCCACGACGGGAACTCCTCTTTTTACAATTTTCATATCCCTTCTGAAGTTCCCCATGTCATCACCCATTATCTCACTTCCACTAGATTCTTTAATATAGTTGTCATGGATATTTTAAACTTCATGTCTGATAATTCCGATATCTGGTTTGGCTATGGATCTGTTTCTGCTGGCTGATTTGTCTCTTGAATACAGGTCACATTTTTATTTCTTCCTGTGTCTGATGATTATGTGTTGTGTTCTGGATAATATGGATAATACAGTGAAGAGAATCTTCCTCTAAAGAGCGTGTGGCTTGGATACAGCTTTGCAACTTTAGGTGGGCATGTCACAGACCATCCAAGGATTGGGGGGAGTATTGATACAGATTTTGCTCCCCTCTTGTGACTCCCTGCTTTCCAGTATTTCTCCTCAATTTCCTCCTCCTTTGGCAGTCTCAATGCCGACCTCTGACTCTTCAGGCCAATAAAACTAAAGCCTTCTTTCTGCTTGAGCTGTTGGCCGGGCGAGGGGGCTGGGGTGAGCCCTCAGAGCAATCACCCAGTGCAGTTCCTTTCTTTCAGAGGTCAGAGCGGTTGGTTTCTGGCTGCTCTTTATCACTTTCCATTGCCTTCAAACAGTTGGTTTTTTGCATTTTTATCTCATGTTAGTCCAAAGCAGCTGCTCTGCCTCGCTCAGCCTTGCCCAGCCTCTCTCTTTCCTTCTCTCTCCCTCTCCCCTTCCCTCTCTCACTTCTCCTACCTCTGTCTCTCCTTGTAGGGAGAACCTGGCCCCAAAGGAGACCCTGGTGAGAAGAGCCACTGGGTAAGCTTGAGCCCAGCACTGACCTCCTGCTGCTGCAGGCACTCAGGAAATTATTTTCGGGTGGGGGAACCCCATCCAAATCCCCTTTGCCACTGGGTCTCCCAAGGAGGAGCCTTGTCAGTTCTCAGCCCCGCCCCCTCCCCCATCCTGTCCCTCCCCCAGTGGGCAGGGCCAGCCTTATCAGCAGACTCTACACTCTCTTGTCTCTGTCTTTGTCCCCATGTCTCTGCCTTCCCTCCACAGCCTTTCAGGCCAGGGTGACCCTGCCTGTTCCTCCTGGATGGTTTGGGCTGACCCAGTCCAGACTGCATCCCGCCCCCATACCCGCCTCCCAGCAAGGGCTTCGGCCTCTGCTCCCCTGTATGCAGAAGAAAAGGAAGCATGAGAACAATATCCACACAGGGGAACAAGACAGGAGGCCTTAGGAAAGCTGTGACGCATAGCACAGGAGGTGTAGAAACGCCGAGGTGCACAGGAGCCCTTTGGCAAAAGGGACAGGGACACCAGACACCACCGTATACATAGAAAATCCATGAATCACAGGAAGGGTGGCCTGGAAACCATCATGTGTATGTTGTACATGGTAAATGAGATCAGGGGACATAGATCCACTCTACCCAAAAGACACAATTAATATGAGGTCCCAGAGACCACTGCATACATAGGAGATCCATGAGGAGTGGGAAGAGAGGCCTAGAAGTTCATACACATGGGAAAACCATGGAAAATGAGATGAGGGGGTCTAGAAACCACTGTACACAAAAGAAACCTATGAAGAATGAGAAGGGAAGCCTAGAAACTATCACATAAACAGAAGACACAGAGTAAATGGGAAAGGGGACTGAGAAACCACATGCGGGATCCTGGAAACCTTCACAATCATGAGAAATAGTTGCAGTGAATGAATTTCAGGACCTAGAAATCTCCCCACCCAGGAGACACATGGGGGGAGGGCCCCCCTCATGATGCAGGGACCTGGAAACCATCACTGACATTTGGGGAATGGATGGGATGGGGGCAGACAGGAGAGGCAACTGGGGAGTTATTTTGGAGGCTGGTATTGTGCCTCCCTCCCTCCTCCACCCCTCTCCCTGGTGCAGTCTGGCTGGGACGCCCTACTTCCTGGCAGGCACTAGTTAAGACATGGGACACACCCAGCGCCTGCCCTGCCCTCTCTGCTCCTGATTGTGGGGTCAGTGATGGATACAGCCGTGGGAGCCCTCCTCCCCCGCACGAGCCCTCCCCCATGTCTTTCCATGACTTCTGGGGCCCTGCTACCTCTCCGGCAAGCCTCTCCCCACCCCTTGCTGCCACCTGCCTCCCTTCCACACCCCCATCCCCACCCCCTAGTGGCTCCAGAGCCTCTTAAGCATACTGCCAGCATGGGCATGAGCTGGGTGGGGGGGTCAGCTAGACCCATGTGATCCCTGCCTTCTGCCTCCACTAGGCCCCTTCCCTGGCCTCTCCCAAGGACCCTTGCCTTGGAAACACGTTTTTTACCCAACCCAGGGGAAGTGAGAGAGGTGAGGTGAAGGCTGAATTAGGCTGGGCAGCCCCATCCCTGCGTGGGGCTCCCAACAGGAGGACAGCTGCCTGACGTCTCCCAGAGCAGACCTCAAATTCAGGACCACCCATGGGAGGGGCCCCCCAAGAGGTAGCAGGGCCCCTGCCCGTCTCCCTGCCTTCCCTTCACCATCTGCACTTCTGCTCCTGCTTGCCGCCTGCCTGGGAGAGGACCCGCTGGGCTGGGGGCTGCATGAGGCTTTGGGGGCTGGGGGACTAGCTCTGTTGGGGGCAAGTGGGGATGGAGTCCATGTGGGGAAAAGCCCTGAGGGCTCCTATACATGCTCTACCTACCAAGCCCACTTGGTGAAGCTTGTAGACCCACTGACCCCTCTGAGGCTCAGTTGTGACACCCAGTGGTCAAGAGGATGTACTGCAGGCACTGCCTGGTGATGGGGCTGAGCTGTCCCATCTAGACCAAAGCTCGTACTTATTCAGACAGGAAAATCTGAGGCCCAAGTCCACACAATGAATTGTTGGCAGAGCTGGCACTTGTAGTCCTGGATTTTCAGCTGCCAGGACTGTAGGAGGCAGCTAACTTTCCCCAAATTCCGCCCTGATAGGTGCCAGGCCCCAGGCTGGGCACTGTGGGTGTAAATGTGATGTGGTCACAGTGGGGGCAAACAGACCAGTAACCAGCAGTGACAGGACAGGGGCAGCTCAGCTGTAATAGGGAAGGATTTAGCATCTTCTTGGGTGAGGGGACCTATGCTGAGGCCCGAAAGGTGCATTAACCAGGCAAAGGATGTTCAGGCAAAGGAGAGAAATACCATGTGCAAAGGCCCTGAGGCAGGAGTGAGCCTGGGGTGTTTGAGTAGCTGCAAATACTTGGAATGACAGTGTGTGACAGGCAAGGAATGAGACAGAGGTCAAACAATCTTTTAGGACTGAAGAGGCCATATTGAGGAATTTGAACTTTGTTCTGTGGGCAGTGGGGAGTCACCGAAATATTTGGAAGTAGGGGAGTGATGTGGTCAGCTTTTTGTTCGCAAAAGATCCCTCTGATTGCAGTGTGGAGAACAGATGGGAGGAGGGAGCAAGATGGGAGCAGAAAGAGAGTAGGTAGGAATTTGTCATGGTAACCCTGGCAAGAGACTGTGGGGGCCAGAACTGGGATGGGGACAGTGAAGCTGGACAGATGTCAGGAGCTAAGAGACACTTGGGTGCTAGTCTGGCCGTGGGCGGTGTGAGAAGTTAAGGGAGATTTTACAATAGTAAAAGCGAGCCAGGAGAAGTTAGGCCCACTGAGTTTTATCCATGGAAAATGGGAATGTCCCTGTGACAGCTGAGTGGGGGTGTCCAGCAGGCCCTGGACACTCAGGCCAGGCTTGGAGGGGACTGGGACATCATCAGTGCAAACAGCAGTGCAAAAATCCACTAAGATTTTTTTTTTCATTTTTCCCCCAGTTTTTTACTTTGAAAATTTTCAAATATATGGAATAGCTGATACAGTGAATATCCTTGTACTTTTCTAGACTGATCAGTTATTAGTATTTTGCCACATTTGCTTTTCCTCTATATATCTACAGACTTTTTTTTCCTAATCCACTTGAAACTAAGTCGCAGATCTCATTTACATCTCCCCTAACACATCATCATTGTCTTGAAAGAATACTGGGATCCTGGGAGTTCCCGTTGTGGCTCAGCTGGTTACGACCCCAACTAGTATCCATGAGGATGCAGATTTTGACCCCTGGCCTTTCTCAGTGGGTTAAGAATCTGGCATTTGCTGCAACCTGTGGCGTAGGTCACAAATGCAACTTGGATTTGGCATTGCTGTGGCTGTGGTTAGGCCTCAGCTATAGCTCCAATTCGACCCCTAGCCTGGGAACTTCCATATGCCATGGGTATGGCCCTAAAAAGAAAAGAAAGAAAGGGAGGGAGGGAAGGAGGAAGGAAGGATATGGACACTCTCCCAAAGACCCATGATACCACTGTCACACCTAAGAAAGCTGACATTGGAGTTTCTGTTGTGGCGCAGTGATTAACGAATCCGACTAGGAACCATGAGGTTGCAGGTTCGGTCCCTGCCCTTGCTCAGTGGGTTAACGATCCGGCGTTGCCGTGAGCTGTAGTGTGAGTCACAGATGCGGCTCAGATCCCGTGTTGCTGTGGCTCTGGTGTAGGCCAGTGGCTACAGCTCCGAATGGACTCCTAGCCTGGGAACCTCCATATGCCGAGGCAGCGGCCCAAGAAATGGCGAAAAGACCAAAAAAAAAGCTGACATTAATTCAGTGAGATGATGCCACTTCATATACAGCTTATATATAAATTTTATCAGTTGTCCCTCAAATGCCTTTTTGTAGCTGGTTAAAAAAAAAAAAAAAAAAACCAAGAGGGAGTTCCCATCATGGCACAGCGGAAACGAATCCAACTAGGAACCATGAGGTTGTGGGTTCAATCCCTGGCCTCACTCAGTGGGTTAAGGATCCGGCATTGCATGAGCCATGGTGTAGGTCACAGACTCGGCTTGCGGCTTGGATCTGGCGTGGCTGTGGCTGTGGCTGTGGTGTAGACTGGCGGCTACAGCTCAAAAAAAACAAAACAAACAAAAAAAACCAACCAACCAAGATGTAATCAAGTTCACATATTGCATTTGGTGGTTGCATCTCTAGTCTCTTAATTTTGAACAGGCCTCCTGCCCTTTTCTCCTTTCTCTTTCTGTGACTGTCATCCCATCTGGATTTGTCTGACTGTTCCTAAATACCCTCAGCAGACACACTGACTAAGAACTTGATGCCCTCTTACTGCATCTCAACAGGGAGCTCATGATGTCCTACTGTCTGTGCCAGCAGTGGCTTAATGTCACTATTTTATTTTATTTGCATTTTAGGGCTGGACCTTCGGCATATGGAGATTCCCAGGCTAGGGGTCAAATCATAGCTACAGCTGCTGGCCTACACACAGCCACAGCAACGCCAGATCCGAGCCGCGTCTGCAACCTACACCACAGCTCATGGCAACGCTGGATCCTTAACCCACTGAGTGAGGCCAGGGATCAAACCCGCAACCTCCTGGTTACTAGTCAGATTCATTTCTGCTGTGCTACAACCGGAACTCCCTTAATGTCACTTTTGAAGGTCATCCCTTTTGAGATCCTGTTGTTATAATACTTGAAGAGGAATTATTTTGGTGTGCAGCCTCTGATGACCCTGTGACCTTTCCAGGCTTAATGACTGTCGGTGCCTGAGAGTAATGCTGTCCATGTGATATGGACAGAACAGTCTCAGCATGGCCACAGTAGGTCGGCTCAGAACGGACATGATGCGGGGACCGTGGGGGTGCTAGATGTCTTTGTGGGAAGAGCTACTTGCAGGTAGTAATTGTACCAAGATGCAAATTATACATCATCATTGCATTTGATCTGTACTAAGTAAAGGACTCCGAGAGAGACTCCCAGATGTGTCAGCCTTGGAATAGTTCTGTGTGCCCTCCCAGGGCTCTGTCAGAATTAAGATATCTCCATTCTGGAAATAACTTTAGTCTGGAGGAGGAAAGAGGAAGGAGTGAGGGAGCGTGAAGTTTGAGCAAGACCATGGACCCTGTCCTGGGGAAGGAAAGGAAGAAGTGAAGGTGAAGAGCCCTGGGCAGCAGCTGGCACTTCTTCAGACAGGAAAGCCTCAGAAGAGAGGGCTGCGTATGCACGCAGCATATGGACCTGGAGTTGTCAGGCCTGGCAGGTATGAGCCCAAAAGGGCTGGGGAGGGGAGCATGTGGACCTGAACTTCAACTTCGCTGGCATTTTAAGCACAGCTTACCAACAGCGATGCCAATTTTACTCTTATGTGATGTGAATGGAAAGGATGTTAATAAGTAACTCCACCGACGGAGTTAATTAGAGTGAGATAAATGTAGTATTTAAGGCAAGATTGAGTCAGTTTAAAGAATATTAAGTAAACAAGAGTACAAGTGACCCAGGGATGTGGCAGGAATCATGCAGATGTGAGAACAACTGGTATCAGGCAACAGAGATAAAGGAGTGGCTGGGGCTCTGTGGCAACCTCGGGAGCAGGTTCCGTGGCAGGTCCTGTGGCAGGCATTGAGACAGCAGTACCACCCCCTGCAGACTGGCCTCCAGCTCCCTCAGTGCAGCAGGATTTGCAGGGGGTGGGGAGAGAACAGCCAGGGGGTGGGGTCTTACTGAAGGAATTGCTTCCGCCTGCCTTGTCCCCCTCCTGTCCTCTCCTAGTCTTGTCCCTCTGTCTGTGGGCCCCGGGCTGTGGCAGGTGGTGCTGGGCTGCAGGTGCATGTCCAGGGTGGGGCATGGGCCACCAACAAGCTTTGCAGGGCCCCCTCCCCTGCCCCCTTCACGGCTGCATCTGTCTCTTTCCTCTACAGGGGGAGGGGTTGCACCAACTGCGCGAGGCTTTGAAGATTTTAGCTGAGAGGGTTTTAATCTTGGAAACAATGATTGGGCTCTATGGTGAGTAGAGACAGACAGACGGACAGACAGCCCAGTCCCCGCCCGCCAGCCTTTCCCAGTCCCTCCAAGGTGGAGCTGCCTGGGCCCAGTCAAGAGGCTGGAGAAGGTCCCTGCCCCAGGCAGGTGGGGACCTGAAAGGACAAGACCACCCACCCCTCAATGACTAGCCCCTAGTCCACAGACGAAAGGGGGCCCTAGATACCCAGGCCCCTACCCCTGTGGTTCAGACCTGGATCTCCAGACATCGTGGGTAATGAGGCCTCCAGGCCTGCAGGGGAACCAGAGGTGATGGATTTTGAGTCTGAAAGGAATTTTGGGCAATGGAGCCAAACTCCAAAGGAGCAGGGGATTGTGGGTAACAGCCAAACTGCAGCAGTGCAGGGGATTGTGGGTAACAGAGCCAGACTGCAACAGTGCAGGGAATTGTGGATAAGAAAGTCAGAGCCCAGGCCCACAGGAGAATTATGGGTAATGGATCCAGACTCCATTCAGCCTCAGCTCTAGAGAAATCGTGGGGAACAGTCTGCAGGCCCACAGGACAATAGGTCATGGAGCCAGGCCCCAGAGGTGCAGGAGATGGTGAGTGACAGAGATTCTCACTGGGTAGGGCTTTCTGGCCCCAGGGTCCTCCTCTAGTGGCCTGAGAGGCCTCCCCCAGGCATTCCCCCACCAGTTCTCCACCCACCTGGTCACTTGAGGAGCCAAGCAAGCCCCATCGCCACTTAGAAGGAGAGACCAAGGTCCTAACAGAGACTCACTGCCCACGCTCTTGCCCAGAAGCCAGCTGGCACCCAGCCCATCCCCGACCCCCAGCTCTCAGCCCAGCCCTTGGAGGCCAGACTCGCACCGTCTGCTCTTCTCAATCTCCCATCAGGCTCCTAGCTTACAGAGCTTCCTGCAGCAGCAGGCTCAGCTGGAGCTCCTGGCCAGACGGGTCACCCTGCTGGAAGCCATCATCTGGCCAGGTAATGGCAGGGTGGGCAGACAGGGGCAGCCCCTTCCAGGAAGGGCCTGGGGACACAGAAGGCACCTCCCAGTGCTGGACCCAGGCTAACAGACACTCACTCTTCAGCCCTTCCAGCCTGCCAGCAGATAGTGCCTGGCACAGAAGGCTCCAGTAACTAGTTCTTGAGTGAGTGAGCACCTGCTCTGTGCCAGGTACCTTGCTGGCACGGGCTCTGACAGCTAAGACAGATACAGTCCTGCTGTTCTGGAGCTTAGGGTGCTGGGGGGGAGCCCTGGAACTGACTGTTAAACACAGGGTGAGGAATAACATAGTGGAGTGAGTACAGGCAGCCACGAAAGCACAGAAGTACTCCTTAGGCAGGCTCGGGGGGTGGCTGAGGGCATCTCAGGAGGGCTTCTTGGAGGAGGCGGCATCTAAATGGAGCCCTGGAAGGCAAGGATTGGGGTGTGATGTGGTAGAGGAACCCCACAGACAAAAGCCTGAGGCCAAAGAGAAGCTGGAGGACTTGTTCTGTGAGGTTGCTGGGGAGTGAGGACTAAGGTTAGAAGATCTGGCAGGGGGAATTCCTGTTGTGGCTCAGAGAAACGAGTCCAATTAGGATACATGAGGTTGTGGGTTTGATCCCTGGCCTCACTTAGTGGGTTAAAGATCTAGCATTGCTGGAGCCATATGGATTGCAGATTCGGCTCAAATCCCACATTGCTATGGCTGTGGTGTAGGCCAGCAGCTGCAGCTTCAGTTCAACCCCTAGCCTGGGAACTTCCATATGCCTTGGCTGCCCCTGGAGAGAGGCAGGGATTGGTCACCTTCAAGACTGAGCCCTGGTCCTCATCTGCCCACAGAGAGGCCCCAACACCTGCCCCTCTCCCACTTCCAGCTGCACCACCTCACAGCTGTCCTAGCACATCAGTGCACATGGGCCTCAGACATTGGATCCAACCTCATGTCTGTTTTACAGATGGGGAAACTAAGGCCACTACCAGGAAGGAAAGCCAAAGTTAGAGCCAAGCCTCCTTCATTTAGAACTGTAGAGCACAACCACTGCAGGTCAGGTCTGGGCAGGTGCTGAAGCAGATCGAAGGGTTCCTGCTTGAGGAGTGCTGCCTCTCAGGTGGTGGGGAATCCTCAGCATCTATAGAGATGTGGGCCATGGCACCCAGGAGCACCAAACGATGTGTGTGGGGAGAAGCCTTTCCGGGAGATGAGACCCTTGCATTAGGTCATGGAAGGTGCCTAGGAGTGTGCCAGAAAGAGGGGGTGGAAGGGCAGCCCTCATAGAGCCCCGAGGGGGCAACGGCCTGGAGGTGGGAAGGTTGATGGTGGGGGGTCTGTTTCCAGAACTCCTGTTGCCATGCTGTGTGGCTTCCCCAGCTTGTAGCCCCCAGACCTCCTCCTTTCTCCCAGAGGAAGGACAGGACCAAATCCCAGGCTCTCCGCTCCTTGTCAGGTGTTCCCCTCTGCCCTCTCAGGAGGATCGGGACAGGGGCCAGCAGGGACACACTGTGGCCTTGGATCTGGTCCTCCCCCACTTCCCTTCAGTTCAGGAAGGAGGTACCAGGCACCTGGTAAGGCCCACGCCCACTCAGAGTGGCCACAGCCTAGGAGAGCAGGTCTCATGAGCCAGCTCATGGGTTGTGAGCCTAGAAGGGGCTGTGCAGGGGAAGGGGAGCAGAGGAGATGGAACCTTCCCCACTAGCCCATTATATATCACAGGTGCTAATGAAGGACCCAGGTGGGGTTTACGTTTTGATTATAATCCTTAAGATGATAATAGTAACAGCTGTCACATGCACCCACCTGGGCTGGGGCATTTACACCCATCATCTACTATCTGTAACAAGCTTGCTAGGTGGGTGGTACCATGCTCACTTCACAGATGAAGAAACATGTTCAGAGGGCATGTGACTCCTCCAGGGACACAGGGGTGTTAGTGGAGAGGCCAAGGGTCCACCCTAGGTCTAGCTTCTAAAGCGCTGGCTCTTTGGGCATCTGCAAGGGTTCACTGACCCCTCTGGTCTCCTAGGCACTGAGTGGGGCCCAGGGGAAACCAAGGCCCTGAATTTGATCACAACAGAACAGCATCTCATGACTAACTGACAGTGACTGGAATTGCAGGAGACCCCAGTTGAAAGCACACCAACCTCGTGACCATAATTCAGCATTTACTGTGCAAACCATTTTCCACTCTTGGTCATGTTAAACAGTGTGCAAGGGTGTGACAACAAGAGTGTCATCCAGATGAGGCTCCAAGTTTCTGGGACTTGCCTACGGCCACCTAACTGGGACATAGTAGGGCAAGGGCTTGGCCCTAGCTGATGTTGGAACCGGAGCTCTGTGCTACCCTCCTCCTACACTCCCTCCCTGGTTTAGGGTATGAAATGTTCCTTGACAGTGACCTCAGATACCTGACTGCCCTGGGGGCCTCACATCTCAGCCTGGAGGAGCATGGAAGGCTACATACAACACACAGGGTTGGGGCGCTAGACAGGCAGGGGTTTGAGGGTATAGCCCCCTCCCCTGCCTGTACCTTTGCTGGGAAGCTGGTGCTTACCACGGTACAGGAGTCTGTCCTATGAACAGGGATTCGGAGGTTCGGCCAAGTCCTCCATCCTGCCCCCCGCCCCCCCCCCCCCGGAAAAACAGCCCATCCTTCCAACCTGCCTTACCCCTTGTTTAACTTCGAGGGACTGAGATGATAGTCATAGAAGGCTTCCTGGAGGAGGTGGGTCCTGCTCAGGGTTTTGAAGGTTAAGTAGGGTTTTTCCAGGTGGGATGGGCCAACTATCCAGTTTGACTCTTGGAGGGCAGCTTATTTGCAGGTTGGGGCATATCTCACCATAACCAAGTCAGAACTGACTTCAATGATTATTAAAGTTGGCCAAGGCCTCAGTATATCTGGAACCATCCCCCTGGTTTTAGAGATGAGACAACTGAGGTCCTGACAGAGGTCCAAAGCCATGCAGGTTGGTGGCAGAGCCTGGTCTTCCTAAGCCCTTCCCCACTACAGGTGGCCTAACCTGAGCAGAGAGGAAGTGAGTCTGATGCCTGGCCTTAGTTTAACCAGCTATGAAATGGGGATGGTTCAGGGCACACCTTTGCTCCTTTTTATGGAGCATTCACTATGTGCTTAGCATTTCAGAAACATGGTGGGTCCACTCATCCCCACTTGACAGGGAAATAAGAGGCTGAGTGTTTCAGTTGGGTTAGAGGCTGATAACTCCTGGGGGGAGGGCACTAACCAGCTTTGCAGATCCTCTTCTTCCTCACAGCTCTGCCTCTCTGACGCCAGGGAAGAGAGGCCCATCCCCACCCCCTGAGGACCAAGGGGAGGTGGGCCCCTCACACCAACCTCACTAACCCGGCCTCTCTCCTTCCCTCCGGCAGAACCAGAGGGGTCAGGGGCAGGCCCTGCCGGCATGGGCACCCCCAGCTTCCTGCGGGGCAAGAGGGGAGGATACTCCGCCAACTACCGGATCGTGGCCCCCAGGAGCCGAAATGAGAGAGACTGAGGGGGGGGGGTGGCCCCATGGGGAGGGCCAGGCCAGTCTTCCCTTCTCAGCCTGGACTTGGCCAGCTGCCTCCAGGGTCCACTGGTCCCTATTTATTAATATCCTCAGGGTCCCTTCTGCCACCTAGGCCTTTGGGGTGGGCAGGTCTTGGTCCTGGCAGTCCACACACATCTGCCTCCTCTGAGGCTGAGCAGGGACTGGGGCCCAGGCGAGAGGTGAGACCCTGCTCAGGGCTCCTGGCCTCAGTTTCCCTCTGTGAAATGGGTGATGCAGGCCTGTGGGCAGGGGTGGCAGGTTTGCAGCATCCATCTTCTTGTTAACTGCCCGGCCATCCAGGCCCCAAGCAACTGAGGGAGTGGAGGCTGGGGCTCTCTCTGCCGGTCTCCTTCCCCCCTTCCCCAGCCAAACCTTTACCCTCCTCTCCTTGTTTCTGGTGCTGGATTCCTGGCCCTGAGGTCAAGTTGCCTGATCTGACTGGACATTCAGGGCTCCTTGTCTCAGTTCTGACCCTTGAATCACTCTGTCCCTCCCATGTCCCAGGGGGAAGGGGGCATGGAGAGGGAGGGGCCACCTGCTCCCACCACCCTTTGTGACAGACACCAGGAGGTAGATGTGTATCAGCCAATAAAGGCCCCCAGCCTGAATGCCACTGGCCTGGTTTCAGTGTGTGCTTAGATCAGGGGCAGCCTGGCAGGACCAGGAGCCTCTTCCCACTGCTCAGTGCCTTCACTGCCCACCTGCAAAGCAGGGCTGTGAGGCTGGAGCTCGTGGGCAGCTGGGAAGTGGAGGTACGAGAGCAGAACAGAGGCTCGGGCCACCCTCCCCCCATCCTCCACCCTGGCCAGGTGTCCAGAAATGGCTGTGGCATCTGACAGGCCAGGAGAACAAGGAGCTACCAGATTTCGGGGCAGCTCCCCTTCTCCAAGCCTGTTTCCCCACCTGTAAAAGGAGACTGATAGCACGGTCATCAGGTCTCCCAGTCTGTTTCAGCCCCTCCACTCTGGCCCTGGCCTGGGGTACAGCCCCACAGGTGACCAGAGCACAGGCCGCTCCAGGACCTGAAGCTCCGTGTGCTGCCCCGCAAAGTCCAGCTTCCCTGCCCCTCCACCAGCCCATGAGCAACTCACACGTGTGCCCCTTCTGCCCTCTTGGCTCTGTCTACCTCCCCTCCCTGGGAGGAGGTAAGACTGAGAGGGACCAGGAGAGAGGAACTACTGCTTCAAAGCTGACAAAGCAGCTACCCCACGACACCCCCCCCACACACACACACACTGCTTCTTGCTCACAGGGCCCTGCAGGGTACAGCCACGAGCTACAGAGCCTGCCCTGGGCCAAGGAGACAGACTGAATTGTCCCATGTCCAACAGGGACACTGGGGGCTCTGGGCAGTGAAGGGATGCTATTCCTGGGGATCAGGGAAGGCTTCCTGGAGGAAAGTCTCTCTGTAGGCCAAGACCTGAGGATGGGTAGAAATTAGCTGGAAAACAAGATGACAGATGCTCCTTGGCAAGGGTCCAGCCCTGCAAAGGCCCCTGATGTGGGGACACAGCTTGCTGGGGGAAGAGACTGCATGGTGCAGGGCCAGTAACACCGCATCTTTGGACATCAGGGAGCTGCTCTCCTCAGTCGGCTGTTGGTTCACTGCTCAGTCATTCATCCATCCCCCTGATGCCAACACACACGAGTCAGACACACCACTGCCCCCAAAGAGGTCCAGGTTGAAAAGTAAACTGGTTTAATTCTAAACAGTACCAGAGCTGGGTGCTGGAGGGGCTGACCCTGAACCCACCATAGCTCTCAGCAGGCAGCATGGAGCTCTGACTTCCCACCCATAGGCCAGGCTTCTTCTCATCTGAGGGCCTGCCTGTGCTAGGGGGGCCCAGGACCCTCAGGGTGGGCAGGCCCACCCCTCCCCTGAGTCACCAGTGCCTCGGTACCCACCTCCCCACCGACCAGCAGTGACACGGCACCCTCCACGCGGCCTGTGGCTGCCAGGGCCACCACTGCCTGTTCTGTGGGGAAGCCCATGCGCTCCAGCTGCTGCAGCCTGTTGGAAGGGGAGACAGGGAGGGTCAGGGCCACCTCCAGCCCCACACCAGGGAACCCCACCCCTACTTACCCCACCTTACCGCAGAGAGGAGACGGAGGACTTAGGCAGCCAGAGTGGGGTCTCGGGACCCTGGGCTGGCCCCTCAAGGAGCGAGGCCTGAATCCCCTCCTGCAGCATCTGCTCATCCAGGGCTGCCCACATTGGGGTCCCTGGGGGGAAGCTGGGCCCAGACCAGGCCAGTCCTGCCTCTGAGGAACCCTCCCAGTGAGGCTGCACCAGCCTCACGCCTGGTGGGAGCGGGGCTGAGCCTTCACTGTGGGACCACAGGCTAGCGGAGGCCATGTAAGGAGGTCCAGGTGTGGGAGGCCTGCAGGAGCAGAAACAGAAGCAGGCCTGAATGCCAGCCACCAGTATGGCTTCCAATACCAGGGCTGGTGTCCTTGGCATCACCCTCACCTCGTTCCAGCAGGATGGGTGACAGGCAGCTCAGCCAGGCTGCCTGGGGTAGGAAGGAGGCGGAGGGGCCAACTCCCTGCCAGGGCCCTGCATAGGACACCCTCCTGCAGCGCCTGCAGCCGCTGCTCAGAAAGCTCCAGCCACTGGAAGGCCCCGGCTGCATCTGTCTGCCCAGGGCAGGGCGGCTGGTCAAGGAAAGCCACATCCAGCCAGGGGTGAGCCCACACCGTATGCTAGGCCTTGGGCCAACTGCCTGGCCTGGTGTGTGCTAGGTATTCCCTCATTTCTCCTCACCGTGGCTGTGCCAGAAAGGTGTCATCACCCTTGTGAGCAATCGAGACTCAGAGAGAAAAAGGAACCTGCCCGAAGCTTCCCAGCCAGCGAGAGGTGGGGCTGTGTGTGGCTCGCCCCCAAAACCTGTCTCGTCCTGATTCAGCAGCCCCCTGGCCACTGTCCCCTGAGCCCTGTGTGCCTGCTCAGTACTGTGACTCCAGGCCCACGCCTGGGTCGGCTGATGCTCCCCGACTGCCCTCAGCCAGGGCACCATGCTCCCTACCCCAGGATTCAGCCAGGTGGCCCCAACCCCGAATGACTAGAGGGGTCAGCCTGCGCCCAGCGTTCCCTCAGACTGCACCGTTTTTCCCCAACAGGCATTAAGCATCTTGGGAGCAAGAGCCTGTGTTTACCACACTGCCCAAAGGTCATTCCTCCTTTTGGTGCCCAGAGAGTCACAGGCTCACCCACCCTCGCCTTGACAGCCTTCTGCACTGTCTGTGAGGCCTGTGCCCTCCTTTTCCACATCTGGTCACTGGAACCTCTCATCCTGCATGGCATTGGCATAGACGCCACCTCCACTGGGATGTCCAGATTAGGTGCCCTTGGGTCCCTCAGCTCCCAGGCTCCCTTCTAATTATTATTGGCACTTCTATGTGGCCACAAGCCTCCAATCTCCAGCTAAAGCCAGGCTAGAGGAGGACTCAGAGATGCCCCTGGACTGTGTGCACACAGCTTCCTGGCACGTGGGACCCGACCCCCTCCTGCCAGTCCCTTCCCAGGCACCATTGGGGTCTAGCCAACAGAACCCACATGTCCACATGAGCCCTGGGCCCAGGCAAAGGATACAAGCCACGCCGGCAAGGAGACCACAGAAGAGCTGCAGGAAGGGTGGCTCGGAGCTGAGCAGTGGCGTCAGGGCGAGGAGCAGCCAGGGCAGGAGCCAGGGTGGCATTGCCCCTCGGGGCTGCCTAAGGCGGTAACACTGCCCTGCCAGCATGGCCAGGTGGACAGGCATGTATCCACAGCCCCCGGCGGCCCTGGACAACCCAAGGCCTGCCAGCAGCACAGCCATTAGCCCACAGGCCAGGGCAAGCAGGGTGGAGGCATGCAGGAACCGCAGTGTGCCCAGATGGCACTCCTGCCGCCAGCCCAGCGTGGTCAGGAGCAGCAGGCTCAGGAGCAGACTGGGCAGGGCCGTGTGGCCCAGGGCATGTGTCAGCAGCCGGTGTGCTGGGAGAGAGAAGGGACTTATGTGCCAGGTTGGTGGCCCTAACCCCTGAGGATATCCCAGGTGTGCCAACTGAGGAATCCCCTTCTGTCAGGGCCACCCACTAAGCCAGGAGCCAAGTCCACCCACTCCCAGCACTTTAATCACTAGTGGAGGGGACCAGGGGCTTCCCAACACTGTGGCTGCCCTGCTGCTGCTTTAAACGGAACAAGCTGGACCCTACACTTGGGCTTTGGAAGAGAAACCAACCACGGGTGAGTCACTTAACTTCTGTGAACATCTGGGTGCCTCGAATGTAAATGGAAGCTATCATTCTTGGGAAACAGAGGCTCGACTGGGGTCACTCCTCAAATCCCTAGGGTCTCCTCCCTTTCTCAGGCTTAGCTGAGAGGCTTCGTTGATTTCAACAGAAAACCACCAAAAAGGGAGCTGTCTGAAAAGGATTCCTACTCATAGGCTCCCACCCAGGCTGGCCCCTCTGCCTGGGTTCTCTGGCCTCCCTTTTTGGCTGTGGTTGAGCTGGGTATGCTCCTGTCCAAGGCTGACCTTCCCTGGGGCACTGGGTCCGATCCTTGCTTGACTGCTGCAGGATGCATGCTGCTCCTGCCAACTGGTCTGAGGCCCTACAGCAATTCTTCTGCCTCCTCCAAGGCCCATGGGGTTGACCCTCACCCTGCCAAGGGTCCAGCAGCAGCTCTGGGGCCAGGACAAGGCTGGGGCCAGCCCCCAGCAGCCACAGGCTGCTTATTAGAAGCATCAGGATGGAGGAAGCGAGAGGCAGCGCCGGAGATGGTAGGCCAGGTGGGCCTCTGGCATGCATAGCTTGACTGAAGGTGGTCAAAGGTGGTCTTGGGGCTGTGTGCTATGGGTAAAGGAAAACAATAACAGTTATATTGTGGCTTTTATCTGACTTCCTTTCAGCTACCCTACCAACAGCATCATTTTACATAAGTAAAAACTGAGGCTGGAGAGGCTGCTCCAGCAACTTGGCCACTGAGGAGCTCAGAGGCTAATCATGTGCTTAGCCATCTGACCATCCTACCCACCTATGTGTGAGGATGAGAAAGGGCCAGGCCAAAAGGTACCTGAGCCCTGATGGGCCCTGAAAAGAGCCTGGAGTGGGAGGGGCAGGGAATGGGAAATTGAACTGGGGCCCTGGGCTCCCAAAAAGAGGGGTGGAGCTCCCCCAGGACAAATTTAGGGCCATCTCCAGCTTTCTTCTGCCTTCCCCTTCCCTCTGGCTGCAGACCAACCACCTTCCTCCCTCCTCCCTTCCACTGGGCCCAGACTTAGAGCACCCAGTGGCCTCAGCTGCCCTTGACCTAGGGGGCAAGGACAGCCAAAGGGCAGGCAGATTAGGGAGGGGGTGGAGCAGAAGGGTTGGAGGAATCCCACACCCTGAGTGCACACAATGACCCTGGACTAATAGAGCCTCAAGCTCAGCTCCTCTGGCTCTAGCCCCCTTTTCATAGAAAGGTTCCACTTCTTCCTGCTATGGATCCCTGGGCAAGTTTGGAACCTCTCCTTCCTCGTCTGTAAACTGGGCATTAAGAAAATCCATCCCTTGGAGTTCTGGCTGTGGTGCAGTGGGTCAAGAATCTGACTGCAGCGGCTCAGGTCATTGCAGAAGCATGGGTTCAATCCCTGGCCTGGTGCAGCACGTTAAATAATCCGGCATTGCTGCAGCTGCAATCTCAGCTGTGGCTCCAATTCGGTCCCTAGCCCGGGAAATTTCCATATGCCACGGGTGCAGCCATTAAAAAAAATAAAGAAAACCCACTCCTCATAGATGAAACCCACCTGCTAGTTTCCTACAGAAAATGCCTCTGCCTGCAAAGCCCTTCCCTTCATCTCTGTGAACTCCTATTCACCCTTTGAAGCCCAGCTCAAATGTCCCCTTCCCTCCTCTGCCCCCCCCACCCTCCCCCCATCATGGCTCTTACCCCACCGAATAAGCACCACATGGCCTGTTTTTCTCTAGGCAGAAGATCTGAACTGGCTGGAGGAGAGCTTCTCCTCTTGCTCATGGCCAAGTTCCCCAGGGTGCTCATAGCTTACATATAGCTTGCTTTATGTGTGTTCACTGAAGGAAAGACACTAGCTTGGCTCCAGTTCCCGCCGAAGGATTTGGATAAGCCCTGCCTTTTGATGGGCCTGGGCATCTGTCTAGGGAGACTGGATTTAATACAAGAAGTCAGGCAGGTGCAGCTCTTGCAGGGAGCCAGGGCACCCACTGCAAGCTGCCTCCTGCACGCTCACAACCATCTCTCCCTGGGTACTTTAGCAAGAGTGGGTTTGCCCATGGACAAAAAGAACTGGGATTTGACCGCTCGGGGTCTCAGCCTGTCCATCTATAAAATGGGACGGTGCATCATCAAGCCCTGGCCTACCTTACTGGGAAGCCGGGAAGACAGAAATGGAAAGACAAGGACCGGGAAGATTCTTCCGGGTGATGGAGAGTGGGGATCCCACGGTGTGGCTGGGACTCGGCTTTATATTTTGGGCCTCAGTTTCCCTTTCTGTAAAAACGGGTGTTGGAGAGGGGTGGTGATTAAAGGGCCTCCTTCTCAAACTCAACCGTTACTGGAGGGCCCTCGGGCCGAACACTACGTTCGCGGCCTCCCATCCAGCCCACCCGCCTCGGTCCCCTTGCCCGCAGGCCGGGCCACGTGTCTGGGGTACTCACTGCGGAGCGCGCCCCCCGCCCCCAGAAGGCCGGGTGGGGCCCTCGGCTGGGAGTCGGTGCTCTAGCTTCCCGCCGAAGCCCGAGCGCCCCGAGCCCATTCTACTCGCACTCGGGCGCGTGACCCTGGGCGACCGGTCGGCGCGCCACCCACTCCTCCGCCGCCCGCCGATTAGTCAGCAGTTGTTCTAGGCCCGGGTCCCTTCCCCCAGCCCTCCCGCCGGCCTCCGTTTCCCTCCAAGGCAAACTCTTCAGAGACGGTCCCTAGAGCCAGCGGACGTAACCATTCCAAACAGCCTCGCATCGACCAGAGAATCACTCCGACTTGTTACCAAGATCCGCTCACCGGTCGCTCCCACCCCTGCGGTGCTATTTTGGCCAGCTCGTCACATCCGTTGCTCTTTAGAGAGGATTAGGACTAGAGCAGCGGGAGCGAAGGACGAGAAAGCTGTGGTTCATCTCTCCTTCCCCTACCCCCGTGGCCTGGCCCGATGGTAGCGCCCGAGGTTGCGGGTTTCGCGGCTGCGCAGTGCGGCGCCTAGAGGGAAAGCGAGAGGGAGACGGACGTTGAGAGAACGAGAAGGAAGGAGAGAAAATGGCGTCCACGGGTGAGTGTGGTGGAGCCGCGGTCGCGCCGGCGGCGGCTGGGACGCCCAAGTTAGGGACCGTTCGTCTCTAGGGGTGACCGGAACGACTGAGTGGGTTTGTTGGGAAGGGTGTGAGGTACCCGCCGCGGCCCGAGGAGCTCGACAGCCGCCTTTCTCCTCTCCTCCGCTCCCCTCCCCCCACCGAGCAGGCCGGTTCTGGAACCTTCCGGCACCTCCGGCGCGCGGGGGGCTCGAGGCGGCGGAGGCGCGCTGGGCCAGCCTTGGCCTCCATTGTGTGGCGGCCGTCGGGCCTCGCGCTCTGGGCCGCCCGCCACGTGGGCGGGGCCTGCGGCCTCCGGGGCCCCGCGCGGGGGTGGGGGGAGGGCTCGGCCAGGCCTCGAGCCCCGGAGCCCCGAAGCCCCGAAACTGGGGGTGAGAGGGCCGAACGGCGGCTCCGAAAGCTGCAGTTCCGCAGCCCCTCTGACTTTTCCCACCCCAGTCTCATTTTCAGGAAGGCAGCCAAAGCCCGAGGGCGACTCTGCCTCGCCGAGAAGCTTGGGCAATAAAAGCATATAAGCTGAAAAGGCTTCACGGATTTGCGAGCCGAGGGTCGCAGACCTATGAAAGGGGGCCCCGTCATCCTTAGAGCCGAGTCGGCTGCGGCGTCCAGTGCCGCCAAGTCGCCCCCTCGGCGGGTTCCAGCTCGAAGTCGAACTTTTTTCTGTCCGACTGTGTTTTAGACGGAGTGTGGGCCCCCCTTCCCCCCGCCCCCACACACCTTACGGCCTCTCAAGTCGGCTCCCTTTTCGGGCTTCGTTTTTTACCATTATTTATCTTTTTCTCTCCAGAAAGCAGTTATGTGGCTTCCCAGGGCCGTGTTTTCAGCAAACGCCGAGGGAGATCTGTTGTGTAATAAGGCCAACTCGGATCGTGAGGCCAGAAATCTCCACTGAAAGAAATTTCTGGCCTCTGACTTAGGAGAAACAAAAGGCCTGGGTGGGAGTGTGCATTATGCTTAAGTAATCGTTCTGCATGTTATTTTGCCCAGGTTAGGCCGGGGGGCTTGTTTATTTCGCGGACTAGAGAGGAAGGAGGCGCGTACTGGAAGAAAGCCTGGGGTGGGAGCTCACTCGAATATGATGACTGGGGTGGTCCTTGCACGGGGTGTTTAACACTCTAGACTGGACCTGCAGTTTGCAGCAGGTTTTTGCGGTTATTGGTAGGGTGGGGCATTTTTGCCCCTCCTGACTCTAGGCCTTTGAGGCAGTTGCAAAAGACAAGAGGGAAATGGGAAAAAGCCCTGGGTCCTTCAGAGTTTCAATTTGAAAAGGGTCCGGAATCCAGCCAGCGAAGGAACGTTTAAGAACTCTCCCAAGTTGTGTGGGTAGTAAACAGGTAGGTAGATGGTGGCTTTTAGTGCCAGGGTACAAAGTGCTCCTGGAAGAGAGGGCGCTGAATTATACCACGTCCAAGACATTCTGGTGGGAAATGGATACCTTAGAGCCCATTACACTTTCCTTTTCCCTACAGTGTTTGAATTTTGTAAATGGAGTGTTACTCTCCCTTCTCTGTTAAAGTTTGGGTAGTAAATAGTGTGTGGCTGGACATACCAGTTTTTTGTTCTGCTTTGCTCAGATTGTTTACTGGTAACCACCACGTACTATATTAGAATTACAATTGTGGTTTAGGTAGACACAAACAATAGTAGCCCTGGCTGGGGGACCTGGGGGTGTGTGTCACGTAACTTAGACTTGGGTGTTTCCTTTCCTTCAGAGTGAAGGAGTTAGGTTAGACCTTTTAAGAGTTTTTTGAGCCCTTGGCTTCTGACCTTAGAGTAAAGCATTTTGGCTCCCAGAGTTGTCTCATAGTGACTTTAAACTCAGGATGAAGTCTGAAGCTCTAAATCTCTACAGTTTAGGTAGTGACTGCCCTAAAGTATCTGAAAGCCACCACCTTGGGTATGTTAGATATTTTTCCCTCTCCCATATAGCATACGTAGAAATGTACCTAAAGTATATGTCCATTTTAACGAAGAATTGCAATGTAAACTTCCAAATAACCACCATTCAGAGCAAGAAATAGACTGTCACCTGCCTTCTGGAGCCCCGTGACGTTGTCCCCCCATCACAGCCTGCTCTCTTCAACCTAGCCTGTGTTCTGCATTTTTAGTGTAGTCTTCAGCTGCACATTTGAGAGTTTAAAAAAAAATAATAATAATCTGATCAATGTGTAACTGCAGATTTTTGAGGCCATGTAATGTTTGTATGCTGTAGGTAGACAAGTTCTCAGGAAATACATTTGCTACCTCCCTTTCCCTGCCAGTGTGAGGCTAAATCAACTGGCTTCTCACCGATCTAAGATCATTCGTTTTTCCATGTTAGCTTTGCCAATTTTATGTTTTACATAACTGTTCTTGTGTAAAAGTCCTCTTACAAACATTGAACTTACATGTCAGCGATTTAGAGTCACTTCTCACACAGAAACATCAGAATGTAGGTTAAAATAATTTGATTTTTGATGCTTCATTGGTGGAAGAAGTGATTTGCATTTATTTTTTACATGTTAAATACAGAGCTGTGACAGTCTTGAACAAAATTTTTTTGTTATACAGTCTTTGGTGCTTGATTTGTTAATGTTGATGATTCAGGATTCTGAGTTGAGGATGTACAGAGGAAGGAAAGTGGTCAAGTGAAGTGTAGGGAGGTGAACGATGAGCCAACATAAAGAGATGGATTTGGCAAAATGCTCCAGGGCCAGGCAAGGTGAACTGTGAGACAGGCTTTGGAAAGAGTGGGAGTAGAAACCCCTCTATGAAGAGCTGTCAGCTGTTGCTTTCAGATGAGGGACTACTTCCTAATGAGAAAAGAAAAGGACCTTTTGGGCTGCCTTCATGTTTAACATAAGATCCATAGTTCTTTGGGAAGAACAAAGAATTGGCAGGATTCTAAAAGTAATTATTTTTAATCTCTTTAAAGTGTGTGTGTGTACACACGTATATTTAATTCAGCAGTATCATGAAAACTTAGCTTATATATATTTTTTTCCACTACTTGTAGACACCTCTGGATCAGAGGGTGAAATTATTTTTTTCAGTCCTTTTTGTGCTTGTAAATTTCTTAGGAAAAGAAAAATTGTAGGAAGGTTTTACTTAGGATGGGGAAGAAAAATTGTGTGGGTTTTTTTTTTTTAAGTTGGAATTTAAAATTTTTTTTTTATTTTTTGCTCTTGAGGGCTGCATCCCATGCATGTGGAAGTTCCAAGGTTAGGGGTCGAACAGAGCTACAGCTGTTGGCCTATGCCACTGCTACAGCAACGCTGGATCCTTTAACCCGCATCCTCATGGTTACTAGTTGGGTTTGTTCCACTGAGCCACACGGGAATTCCTGGAATTATTTTTTTAAGTTGATGTTACCTAAAATCAAATTATTCCCCCAAGGATTTACCATAAATCTGCCTTAACTCTGCTTCACTGGGACTTAAAATAATGTCTAGTTTTTGAGTTATTCTACAGATGTAACCCTGATGCAGTCAGTAAAATCTTTAGAACACTGGATTGAGATGACTGGCCTTTTATTTTCTGCCATTTATTCCATAGTCCTCCTAGGGAATTATGGTTGGTCTAACTTCCTAAAGTGAGGGAGTGATTTTAAAAAAACAAAATTATTTTTTGAGAAGATGTAGCTACTGGTGTAATAATCATTTTGATGTTAAATATTGTTATTTGTTGCATGCCTCCTTTTTATATGAAGGTAAAGTTTCAGATCCTTTGGGGTTTATCTTGTTCTCCTGCTCGTCTTAACATGATCATATATTTGAAATGACAGCCTGCGGTTAAAGGAGGTTTGTGAACATGCAAAGTATCTTTACCAAATCAGCTGATCTTAACCTCATTAGCTGGCACTGTATTCAAATATTCTGAGTTTAACTGGCTTAGACTTTTTTTTTGGTTTAGTGTTGAGAGATGAGAGGTGCTCATTTGGTCCTGTGTTATCCTATAAGACCTCTCAGTTTAAAAAAATTCACCTTGGAGTTCCTGTCGTGGCTCAGCGCTAATGAATCCAGCTAGTATCCATGAGGAGGCAGGTTTGATCCCTAGCCTCAATAAGAATCCGGCATTTTCATGAGCTGTGATGTAGGTTGTAGTTGTGGCTCCTATACTGCATTGGTGTGGCTGTGGCTGTGGCATAGGCCAGCAACTGTAGCTCCGATTCAATCCCTACCTAGCCTGGAAACTTCGTATGCCATGGGTGCAGCCCTAAAATTTTTTTTTTAATTTTTATTTAATGATTTTTATTTTTTTCCATTATAGCTGATTTAAAAAAAAATTAATCTTCCTGCCACCTGAATCCCCCCCCTTTCTCCTTGTAAATACTGGCTTCACACTATTTTTTTTCCTTGCTTTCTCTAGATTACAGTACCTACAGCCAAGCTGCAGCCCAGCAGGGGTAAGTCACATTTTCACAACAGTACTTTGGATGTGATTGGTTACTTTTTTTTTTAAAGTACAGAGCCTCCTGTAGTTGTATAGAATTTGGTGATGGGACCTGGATGTTCTGTATTCAGTTCACGCATATAATTTCTCTTACAGCTACAGTGCTTACACCGCCCAGCCCACTCAAGGATATGCACAGACCACCCAGGTAATCTTTAAAATAATTACTTACATGTGGCTGCATGCCCAAGTTAAATATTAAAGCAATAGCTAACATGGATCTTTTTCAGAAAATTTAAGAAAAGCGTAATATGCTTGTGATCATAAAATACACAGGTATTGGAGTTCCCGTCGTGGCGCAGTGGTTAACGAATCCGACTAGGAATCATGAGGTTTCGGGTTCGGTCCCTGCCCTTGCTCAGTGGGTTAACGATCCGGCCTTGCCGTGAGCTGTGGTGTAGGTTGCAGACGCGGCTCGGATCCCGCGTTGCTGTGGCTCTGGCGTAGGCCGGTGGCCACAGCTCCGATTCAACCCCTAGCCTGGGAACCTCCATATGCCGAGGGAGCGGCCCAAGAAATAGCAACAACAAAAAAGACAAAAATAAATAAATAAATAAATAAATAAAATAAAATACACAGGTATTTAAACTTTCACAGTGGGAGTGTCATTGTAAATGAAACCAACCTCAAACTGGGAGTTGCTAGCTTTCCTTTCCTTTCTAGTACTGTTTCTCAAGTTAGGTGCCTCACTCCATGCTTGTTCCTTTTGCATATTTTATAATGTTTAAATTTATTTAACTTAATCATATAGTAGTTCAGCAAAGGGAGGTGATATTAAGACATTTTGCAGATGAAAAAGTTGCAGTGTGTAGATATTACAGCATTCACCAGTAAGTAATGGGTCAGCTCTATGGCTACCTAACTATATATGGTTTCTGAGCTCTTTCTATACATGAGTCTGTGTTTTAAAGCCTAGGTCAACATTAACTAGAAATTAGCAACCTAGTGTTCTCAAGAGCACCTCAAATTTTAAAATGGTCTGTGGCATAAAATGAATACTACTAGCTCTGCCATGGAAACATTTTAGGACAGGCAGAATGTGGTCTCTGGCAGATCTTACATAACTAGTCATTCAGATTTAGAATGTGATCTTGCTAATATCTGAAAGAACAGCTCATTCCTTGCCAGGTTTTAAGTATTAAGATGTCCAAGTTCAAAAGACATTATTCTTGCTGCACTGACCTTAAGGAGACATGCAGTGTTCTTGTTTATTTTCTTTGAAGTGGTGTGATAATTTTTAAATCTTTGTTTCATGCGAAAATCTAGTTTTCAAAACTGACAGATTTTTAGCCCAAGTTTTATTTTCTTTCTCTTTGTTCATTTTGTCTTCTTAGCACTTGTTTCCATTTGCTATGACTTTGCTACACTAAGTATTGGTGATTATACACCTCTTCCCTCTTGCTCATCATTTGAGTGCATCTTGTTAATCTAAATCATTAAATTGAGATTTTGCCTAATTATTTCAGGAACTTTTTTGTAGGTCATGAAAATATGAGTGGATTGGATAAGGAGAAATGAACATTCATGACAGTTATTACTTGTTTTGGGTTTTTTTTTTCTTTTTTTTTTCTTTTTTTGGCCACCCTGGGGCATATGGAGTTTCTGGGCAAGGGATCAGATCCACGTTGCAGTTGTGACCGACACTGCAGCTGCAGCAATGCTGGTCCTTAATGCACTGTGCCAGGCTGGGGATCAAACCTGCATCTCTGCACTCTAGAGAGACACTGCCAGTCTCCCTGTGCCACAGTGGGAACTCCATTTGTCTTTTTTTTTTTTTTTTTAATCTTTTTTTATTAGAAAGCATATTTTTGACTTTGGTTTTCCAGGTTAGCAACTTAGAAGTCAGTTCCATTTTTTTTTCTCTCTTTTTGTCTTTTTTGTTGTTGTTGTTGTTGTTGTTGCTATTTTTTGGGCCGCTCCCATGGCATATGGAGGTTCCCAGGCTAGGGGTTGAATCGGAGCTGTAGCCACCAGCCTACGCCAGAGCCACAGCAACTCGGGATCCGAGCCGCGTCTGCAACCTACACCATAGCTCACGGCAAGGCCAGATCGTTAACCCACTGAGCAAGGGCAAGGACAGAACCCGCAACCTCATGGTTCCTAGTCGGATTCATTAACCACTGCGCCACGACAGGAACTCCAGTCAGTTCCATTTTATTGCTAAGATGCAAGGTTCTTGTATGAAGTTTCTTTTTTGATTTTTTTGGGTTTTTTTTGTTTGTTTTGTTTTGTTTTGTTTTACAGCCACACATGAGGCATAATGGAAGTTCCCAGGCTAGGGGTCGAGTTGGAGCTGCAGCTTGCAGCAACACCAGATCCTCAGCAAGGCCAGGTATCAAACCTGTGTCTGTGTCCTCACAGACACTGTGTTGGGTTCTTAATCTGCTAAGCCACAGCGGAATCTGCTGAGGAACTCCCTGTATGAAGTTCTTGAATCCTTTTTTCTTTGAGCAGGCATATGGGCAACAAAGTTATGGAACTTATGGACAGCCCACTGATGTCAGCTATACGCAGGCTCAGACCACTGCGACCTATGGGCAGACTGCCTATGCAACTTCTTATGGACAGCCTCCCACTGGTAAGACTTTGGAGAGACTTTTGGACCATGTTAGCTAGGGTGTTTGCTTAAAAGCTTGTTACTTGTGCTTTGGGGTATATATTCTGATCAATACCCTGGCATCTGGGAATCCTTTATTAGGAGGAGTGGGGTTGGGGTTTTTCGGGATTTTTTTTTTTTTCTTTTTCCTTTTACCTTGGGGGATCTCTAATAGAATGTGGGTGGGATAGAGTCCAAGGGAAAAAAGATCTTTTCCTTCTAACTGTTTTATACAGTGTATTGAATAATCTCACAACATAATGAAGAATATATAAAAGATTGTGCTAATGCTAGTGCTGGGTAAGAATGAGCTTTCTTAAACTGAGCTGCTTAAAAATCAAACCAATTTTCCCATCTGTTTGCTTCATCTGATAGTGTGCCCTCTACTTTTTTGTTTTGTGCTTTCCACAGTAGAAGGGACCAGTACAGGTTTGACTATCCTGCTCATTCTTGCATGGGAAATGCTTTCCATCTTGTCTAACCCTGTAATGTTAATTATTTAGGTGTTTTCATTTGTTTAACCCTCAAATATTCTAACATCACACACAACAAGGTGCTAATGGAAAACTGCTTTAGGTGCCATTTGCAGATCCATGTCCTTTTTTCTTTATGTGATTTTGGGAAAGGTTTTGCTTTGTTTTATTTTACATTATTTTGTGTCAGGCCCTAACAATAGTTGTTCACTTTCCCAAAGGTATTTCAGATGATTACTCCCCTATTCCCTGAAGGATAGATTGCATGATTAGATTTATTTAGAGGAACAGATTGCCACCCTGCATGTATTATGTTTGTCTGTAAATGTTTCGGTCCAGACACATTTTATTTTCTCAGTGTTGATTCTTTTAATCCATAGTATGTCTTAAATATATATAAAAACATTTCAGGGAGCTTTAAAAAAAAAAAAAAAACTAAGAATTAGAATAAACTTTATCCTAATACTGGGGTTGAAGTGGAGCGTGTGAAAATTTTACGTAACTTTTTGGCTGCAGTTGTGACATGTGAAAGTTCCCAGGGCAGGCATTGGACCTGTGCTGCAGTTTCAGCCTGTGCTATAACTATGGCACTGCCAGATCCTTATCCAGCTGCATTATACGGGAAATTCACAATTTTTACATAACTTTTTTTAGGTTCAGTGCTGTGTAACGTTCAGAACCCTTACTTCTCCCCGCCACCTACTCCTAACATCATCGTCATCATTATCATTGTTATAATATTTAGGAGTTCCCATAGTGGTTCAGTGGAAACAAATCTTACTAGGAACTATGAGGTTTGCGGATTTGATCCCTGGCCTTGTTCAGTGGGTTAAGGATCCGGCATTGCCGTGAGCCGTGGTGTAGGTAGCAGATAAGGCTCAGATCCCACCTTGCTGTGGCTTTGGCGTAGGCCAGTGGCTGTAGCTCTGATTCAACCCCTAGCCTGGGAACCTCCATGTGGCACAGGTGCAGACCTAAGAGGCAAAAAAAGAAAAAAAAATACTTGATACAAAAGTCTTAAGGATGTAAAACCTTTTATTAAAGTCATTGATAGGGAGAAACATCTGTAATTTATCTTTTTCGTGACATCTTTCATTTGATGGGAAGTACTTCCTAATCTACCTAATTAATGCATATTATTGAATAGGTTGGGAAATGTTTAAACATTCTATGAGTGTTAGTTGGCAACTATAGAAAAGGCTGGAACTGAAATTAAAGGGTTTGTATTTTCAGCACAGAATTTTGAAATTGTGAGAGAAACTTTACATAATGAAGCTGTTACATCTTTAATGAGATGTAATGGACATGTAACATTAGTTTCAGGTGTAAAACATAATGATTCTGTGTGTATATTGTGAAATGATCTCCATAATAAGTCTAGTTAACATGAATCACCATGCATCATCCTTTTGATGAGAACTTAAGATCTACTCTCTTAGCAACTCTATACAATGCAGTATGGTTAACTGTAGTCACCTTGCTGTGCATTACGTCCCCAGGACTGATTTATAATGAAGTTTTGTATCTTTTTGACCACCTTAACCCATTTAAAAAAGTATCTCAAATTAGGAGTTCCCGTCGTGGCGCAGTGGTTAACGAATCCGACTAGGAACCATGAGGTTGCAGGTTCGGTCCCTGCCCTTGCTCAGTGGGTTAACGATCCGGCGTTGCCGTGAGCTGTGGTGTAGGTTGCAGACTTGGCTCGGATCCCGCGTTGCTGTGGCTCTGGCGTAGGCCGGTGGCTACAGCTCCGATTCAACCCCTAGCCTGGGAACCTCCATATGCCATGGGAGCGGCCCAAGAAATAGCAACAACAACAACAAAAAAAAGACAAAAGAAAAAAGTATCTCAAATTAAATAAAACAGCTTAAATCTAGTCTTTGGATCATTTTTATAGTAATGTGATGAAGTCATTTGTAGGAAACCGTTTTCTAAGTTCTATAGAGCCATGTATTCGCTATGTCATTGAAAAAGTCCCATCATGACTGGTCACAAAAAGTGTAGGACATTCTAGTACAGAAACCGGTAGTTTGGATGAGCAAGAAATTGTACTTAATAAGGAATGTTAGTAGAGAATTTATAGTTTATGGAGGACCCTTCATAGCTCCCCTAATTCTCTCATGAACTTTTGGAATATAGAAACTAATATTAAACCTGGTGAGCAAATTGGGGCTGAACCAGACTGCGTAGGACTTAATAGTAAAGAGTAGGTTCAAGAGCACTTAGTAATTTTTTCTTTATTTCACACTGTCTTTACATATAAAATTTATTGGAGGATTCCCATTGTGGCTCAGCGGGAACAAACCTGGCTAGTATCCGTGAGGATGTGGGTTCGACCCCTGGCCTTTCTCTTTGGATTAAGGATCTGGCATTGCTGTGAGCTGTGGTATAGGTTGCAGATGTGGCTTAGATCCTGCATGGCTGTCGCTGTGGCATAGGCTGGCAGCCGCAGTTCCAATTTGACCACTACTCTGGGAACTTAAACATACCACAAGTGCAGCCCTAAAAAGCAAAGAAAGGGAAGAAAAGGTTATTGGATAATTATTGGAAGACATATATAAAAAGACTATTTTAGAAAATTTTGAAATTACACTTCGTGAGAAGGAGACTATATAAAGCTCAGTTCGTTAAGCTTTTAGAATGAGTTTTTACTATTCAAGTTGAGTAAAAATTTTAGTTGGTTTGTGTGATGTTTCTTAGTACCTTTTTCCTTGAATTTATCAACACAGTAGGTATGTTGTCTTTTTGCTTTTGGTCTTTTTTTTTAATTGTAATTAAATCATTCTGCCCTGTTAATTTTTGCTCATTTTGCTAGGCTGCTTAATGGGTACTACAATTAATTAAAATATTAACTGAGTCTCTTGCTGTATAGCACTACAAGGCTTTGTTGCTGAGTATTTTTATGAGTTCCCTTATTAAGTTTTGGTTTGTTTTTTAGTCTTGTACATCTTATAGGTGGCCTATTATGTAGGGTAAAAAAAATCTTTGTAGGAGTAATAGGGTGGGTGGACTAGATTCCAGTTAAATTTAAATAAATGAGTGCGTTATATGGTTGACATTAGGACTTTGCAAAGAACTTATAAACTAAATAAACAATTCAGATGAATACCATGCCAACTCAAAAAACTTCCATTGCTTGGGGCTCCCTGTTTTATGAAATATGCTTTCATTTACGTTTCAACCCAACAGGTTTGAGAAGGAAATTGATGTCTTTGTGTATAATTAATTTCACAGTTTTCCTAAAATGTTTGGGATGGAGAAGAAAGTATGGTCTGTGCTACAAAAGGTGACATTTTAGATTCAACAAAGGGGAAAGTTTCCTTGTGGCACAACAGGTTAAAGATCTCTCCGTAACTGCAGCTTGGGTTCAGTCCCCAGCCCAGAAACTTCCGCATTCCCTGAGTGCAGCCAAAAAAATAGATTGTACAGAGGGAAGTTGATATTTGTTTTTGGCCAGTAATTTGTTGAGTATAGTAAGGATGCTTTATTCTAACTGAAGTTTTAATGTTGAGGCCCTAAATCTTAACTAAAATGAGCAATAATAATTCATGATTTTGTTTTAAGTACTGAAACTTTTTTTACTTGAGTGAGGTTAGGATTTTTCTTTGATGGACATGTATGCTGACGGCTAGACCCAACTTTTTATTGCATGTCTCAACTTGTGCTCATTGACCATGAGGGAGGAGGGAGGAAAGGTTATAATACCTCTTAAATGAGAGGGACTCAAGTTAGGAGTCACAGGTTTGGGAGTTGTTTTGTTTTTGTCACACTCCAAGCCCAAGTTCCAGGTGAAAAGGCATGGATCCTGCCTGGTCTGACAGAGGCAGGAACTAGGGAGAGAACCTAGCTTCGTGTCTGAGGGCGGGTCTGTAACACTTGGCTAGGGAAATAACAAGAGGGCTATGGAGTCCACCGCTGGTATTGCTGAACAGGTGAACAGGGAAAAGACTCATTTGCTTATTGTAAGAAAATAAGAGAGAAATGGGGGTGGGTAATATGAGACTAGTCTAGAATCTCAAATGATTCTATCACGTGAAAGACATTTATCAAGGTTTACTTTGGGAATATTAAGTTTAATTTAAAGTAATTTATTAAAAAATTTAGGGAGTGCCCATTGTGGCTCAATGGTAAAGAACCCGATTAATACCCATGAGGATGCGGGTTCAGTCCACTTTTAATCCCTGGCCTCAGTGGGTTAAGGATCCAGTGTTGCCATGAGCTGTGGTGTAGGTCACAGACGTGGCTCGGATCCCATGTTGCTGTTGTGGCTGTCATATAGACTGGCAGCTGAAGTTCTTAATTCAACCCCTAGCCTGGGAACCTCCATATGCTGCAGGTGCGGCCCTAAAAAGCAAAAAAAAAAAAATTTCAGGATAACCTTTGTTGGTCATATGTATGTAAACCAATATAATTTGTACTATTATCTTTATTACTATGTGCCATTTCAAATCTTAGGGCTGGTAACAGGCATTTTCTTTTTTAGTTGTTTGTTACCTGAAACATTTATTAAATCTGCTAACAGAATTAGCAGTTCTCAGAGCGTTTAAACAACTGTTAGCATCTCACAGAAAATTAAACACAAGTTCTCTGCAATTTCCAATTTTCTTAAACATGAACTACCCGTGATGCTTAGGACTGAAAGCAGATAATTCCAAATGATAGATTTTAATGCTAAAATCTAGTACCTGGATCATTATTTTGTAGATACTTTTAAGATGCTGTGTCATTTGCCTTTTACCTCCTTTTCTGGGACATTTTATTCCTACTGGAGAGGTTTTGGAGTACTTAAGTAGTTTGTTGAAAAACTAGTTAAGAAGGCCTGCTAGCAAAACCAGTATAGAATCGGAGTTCCCATCATGGCACAGAGGTTAACCAATCTGACTAGGAACCATGAGGTTGCGGGTTCGATCCCTGGCCTTGCTCAGTGGGTTAAGGATCCGGCGTTGCTGTGAGCTGTGCTGTAGGTTGCAGACGCAGCTTGGATCCCTCGTTGCTGTGGCTCTGGCGTAGACCGTTGGCTGCAGCTCTGATTCGACCCCTAGCCTGGGAACTTCCGTATGCCATAGGAGTGGCCCAAGAAATGGCAAAAAGACAAAACAACAACAAAAAACCAGTATAGAATCATTGAAAACAGACTTGTCTCTTATTGACTCTTTTCAGGGGTGGGGGGCAAAAGGGGGGTCCTTTTTGTCTATACCAGCACTTTTCTATGGCCTACTCTCTCTCGGTTAGGTGTGGTTTAAAGCAAAAGAGTGCTTTGCTGAGAACTGAGTGTTTTCGGAGAACTTAGGCCTTAAATATTGGTTTGTTGCTACTTTTACTAAAGGGGAAATATGTAAAGGGGTTAAATATGATCATTGAAAGTAGGTGGTTTACAAATTGTTCTGTTAACAAGTGTCTAGGCAGATCCCTGAGAAGCCAAGTATCTGATGGAGTTCTCCTTTGTTCTAGGATATTCTACTCCAACTGCCCCCCAGGCATACAGTCAGCCTGTCCAGGGGTATGGCACTGGTGCTTATGATACCACCACTGCTACGGTCACTACCACCCAGGCCTCCTACGCAGCTCAGTCTGCATATGGCACTCAGCCTGCTTACCCAGCTTATGGGCAGCAGCCGGCAGCCACCGCACCTGCAAGGTAAGGCCCCCTCATCTACTCATAACGCTACCTGTAACAGCCTCAGGCTTTCAGGAGAAAGCTACCCTGCACACTGAGAGAATCCATGACTTGGTTCTTTATTAATGCTTATTCGTATACTTAGATATTAACTGTTCTTGAGTCACACCGCAGACACATTATATGCTTCACTTAGTAGAGAAATGGTGCCCATCCAGGGGCCAGAATGAGGAATGTTACCAACCAGGTCGTCTACAGGTTTCAGAAGAGTGAACCCTTCAATAGGAGGAGGCTATTGTGTTTCCTTTGCTAAACCCAGAAGAAAATTGTGTGGTTTCCTCACAGTAGAACAGCTGATAGAATTGTACTTAGATGCCTTTACCTTTGGTTTCATTGACCCTGTAAATGGTTAACGGCTTTCTCTGGGAAAAACACTGTAGTTCACAGTTGGGGTGGAGGTAGTAGCATCATATGTTTCAAGAAGTAGTTACAGGATCCTGTTGCTGACAGTAAAGAGTGTCTCCATATCCAGTTGTTAAACACTAATGTCTCACCTTTAAGGAGTTGACATGATTTTCTCTGTATTACATATTGGCTTTGGTAATCCAAATATCACAGACAAATATTTATAAATTCTTAACTAGGCGCCCTGCTGTGCTATAGGGTGACTGTTTTGAGCAACAAAGTTCATAACTCCATGACTGATGAGCAGGTAAACAGTATTAATTATTCCTTAACAGAAGATTTTACATATTTAGGCAGTGCACTTAGATGTCTTCTCCGTGTAGTCTTCAAAGGAACATTGAATCTGGTTACAAGAGATCAACTTGTAACCTAGATTTTGTCTACTGTAGAGGTAAGAAATTAGCTCTGGCAGACACTCATGAGATTACTTCTGAAATGCACTGTGGGTAATCAGTGAATTTAGTAGTTTACATCTGCTAGACATCCTATGCAATGGTGAGTGTTACACTGATTCCTGTACGGCCCCAATTCGGTGGACCTAGCATCTTCTCCTATGATTGAAGTCCCATTTGATACTCCATTGCAACAGTAAATCCAAGCCATAGCTGGGGTGGGGGTGGGTAATGTATTAATTGGTCTGAATAAGTCATCCTTTTTGGTTCCTTTTTCTTAATTTTTCAATCCTTAACACTTTAAAACAATTGTCTGTCTCATGATCAGTGACAGCTACTCTTCCACTGGAAAGAGGGGGCTTGTGACCATTTCAGCTCTTTGGAAAAACCAGTACTTCCACATCCTCTCTGGTCTACTTGCTGACTCTTGGACTTTGTTTAAAATAGCTCAAGTTCACTTGCTACAACCCTGTTACAAACTGTTAGGGCTAGGGGGTAACAGAAACCTTGGTTTTCTCCTTGGTATTAAAGTTGATTTTTGTCACTTAACTAGGATGTCTTTCAGTTCATCTGAGCATGAGAGGAGAGAGTGTGTTAGTCTGTCTGCCTCTCTGTGTGTGTGTCCCTGCTATTTCCATTATGGAGACCTCAAGGCAAATTTTGATTAATGTATAGAAGTTCAAGTTAGGAAATGGTTTTTTTTTTTGGTCTGTTCTTCATAAATGAGAAACTGACCCATAGATCATCCAAGCTTGTACATGCCATGGACTTACATAAATGTTATTCTAACCTAAAGTTTGCATTAAGTTTTTTGTTTTGTTCGTCATAAATTTGTTTGTCCCTGACAGTCTTTTTTGAGAAAAGGCATTTTCTTCCTGAACAAACCTCCTCCTCTCCCAGATCTCTTAAATTGACAGCACATAATACTGTAACTACTTTCTATAGTTATTGATAATGAAACAAATGGAGCGTGTTAATGTCTCTTCTGTGGATGTGATTAATTCTCCCCCATCTTTAGCGTTCTCTTCCAGCGGAAACAGTTGGACCAACAGTGGGTTTGATGTATTTATTTTACAATTGTATTTATTTTCCAGACTCAATTCTAACATTCCTTATTGCTCATAGATTGTAGTGTTCTTATCCAAGAGTTTTGTGGTTAAGAAAAAAGTCTTCACTTTTTTATTTCCCCTTTTAGACCGCAGGATGGTAACAAGCCCGCTGAGACTAGTCAACCTCAATCTAGCACAGGGGGTTACAACCAGCCCAGCCTAGGATATGGACAGAGTAACTACAGTTATCCCCAAGTTCCTGGGAGCTACCCCATGCAGCCAGTCACAGCACCACCATCTTACCCTCCTACCAGGTCAGTCTTCTTCTCACTCTTCTTCTCATGGCCAATGAGCTAGTAGAATAAAAAAACAGATCTTTTTCAAGCTGTTGACCTGCCTGCTTCTGCTTCCTCAGGTGAGATATATTATCTGACTCTCCCAGTGATAAACCAGACCATGTATTGTGGATTAAAATCTTAGTCTTAGGTTCGGACAGCCAAAAACTTTGCTCTCTGAATACAAAAACATTTTTACCACTTTAGGTTCGTTCTTTTAATTTTGTTCTTTTAGTTTATTCAGATGAGAGACAAGTACGTGAAAGCAGGTAAACAGAACCATGGAAGCCACCTTCTCAAATACAGTTGGGTAAAGTGCAGGACATTATTTTAGAAAAAGAAACTTCACCTTAATTTATATTGAACTTAACTCAGAAGTTCATTCATGCACCAGTCTTTTAATGGTTAGGCCAAGGCTTTTCTTTTTTTTTTTTTTCTTCTTTTGGCTACACCCATGGCATGCAGAAGTTCCTGGGCCGGGGATTGAACTGACACCACAGTGGTGGCAATGCCAGGTCCTTAATTCACTAAGCTGCCAGGGAACTCCCTAGGCCTTTTCTTTTGACTAAGGGTTTCCTTGTTCTGCATTTTTGTCTTTTATTAACCACACCAGCAGCTACAACGAAAACCAATTTTGGTTTGTTTGGGGTTTTGGGGGGGGGGGTTGTGGTGGAGGTTTTTTGGTTTTTTGCCATTTAGGGCCGTACTCCTGGTGTATGGAGGTTCCCAGGCTAGGAGTCAAGTCAGAGCTGTAGCTGCTGGCCTACACCACAGCCACAACAACACAGGATCTGAGCCACATCTGCAACCTACACCACAGCTCACAGCAACACCAGATCCTTAACCCAAGGATCAAACCTGTGTCCTTATGGATGCTAGTCAGATTTGTTAACCACTGAGCCATGATGGGAACTCCCAGTTTTGGTTTCTGTATAAAGTTGTTTTACATTTAATTTGATGCAGATTTTCAAGTAAATTGTCTGAATTGTGTCAACTTAGCTTTGGTAAAATTAACAGTTCCCTTTTTTGTACTCATTTCATTGGTTTATGCATTAAAGTGCAGCAGACATGAACAGGTTTAGGAGCAAATACAGCTGACTGGGTAAGTGTGTCTGTATGCTTGGAGCAGCAATGGGCAGGGCTTGAGCAGTTCTTCCCCAGGACCCACCCACACCTGTCAGCCTGAGAGCACTTCATCTGGCCAGTTGAATAGGTGCACTTGGTGTGAAGAGAGGCTTTTGAATCCTTACAGCTGTGGTGAGGGAGATAGTGATCGAGTCTTAGTTTAAATGTTCTTAGAATTGTAAAATGTGTTGTCTTTTTTGTCTGGGTCGGGGGTTTTTTGTTTTTGCCTTTTAGGGCCACACCTGCTGTGTATGGAAGTTCCCAGGCTAGTGGTCGAATAGGAGCTCCAGCTGCCGGCTTATGCCATAGCCACAGCAACTCGGGATATGAGCCACGTCTGCAGCCTACACCACAGCTCATGGCAACACCAGATCCTTAACCCACTGAGCAAGGCCAGGGATCAAGATACCCAAGAGCTCATGGATATTAATCAGGTTTGTTTTCACTGTGCCACAACAGGAGCTCTCCTTTCTTGTTTTTTATTACTGTGATTCATCTAGAGTTTAATACTAGTTCTCTTAAGCTTTATTTCTGTGTAAGAATTTACTTTTGGTTAGTGTCTCTGCCATGTAGTTGGTATATGTAATGATGACTCTCAGTCTAACATTCCTCTTTCATGCAGTTGCCATGATTCTAACGTCCTCTGGTCCATTTTTTCTTGTTTTTTTTTTTTCTTTCTTTCTTTCTTTTTGCCTTTTCTAGGGCCGCACTCGTGGCATATGGAGGTTCCCAGGCTAGGGGTCTAATTGGAGCTGTAGACGCCTGCCTACGCGCCAGAGCCACAGCACCTCGGGATCCAACCCACGTCTGTGACCTACATCACAGCTCACAGCAATGCCGGATTCTTAACCCACTGAGCAAGGCCAGGGATCAAACCCTCAACCTCGTGGTTCCTAGTCGGACCCATTAACCACTGCACCATGATGGAAATTCCCATCTTTTCTTTATTAATGCCCAGATTTCATAGATGATCAGGCTTGTCTGAAAGTTTGACTGAAACTGTGTACAGTAGCCATTTGAAACTTAGACTTATTCTCAAGGGATAAGTGGCCACACAGACACACACCAGATGGCCTTGTACCTTCAGGGAAATTATCACGCAAGGGAATTATTGAAAACAGCCTTAGAACTGAATGCCACACTTAACTTTGCCTCCTTTATCTCAATGCCTTTTTCCTGGGTCCACCTTCCTTGGGTGCACATGTGCATATTCTTCCCTTAGTACCACGTGAACTCCCAAATGGGCCTGAATTTGGTTAAGAATAGCTATTGGGGTTTTTTGGTTTGGGGTTTGGGTTTTTTGGCTTTTT
This sequence comes from Phacochoerus africanus, assembly GCF_016906955.1. Taxonomy (NCBI): domain Eukaryota; kingdom Metazoa; phylum Chordata; class Mammalia; order Artiodactyla; family Suidae; genus Phacochoerus; species Phacochoerus africanus. Next base: position 46,548,362 of record NC_062558.1, read on the forward strand.
TAGGGCCGCACCCACGGCATATGGAGGTTCTCAGGCTAGGGGTCTAATCAGAGCTGTAACTGCTGGCCATGGCCACGCCAGATCCGAGCTGCATCTGCGACCTACACCACAAGCTCATGGCACTGCTGGATTTTTAACCCTCTGAATGAGACCAGGGATCAAACCCGCAACCTCACGGTGCCTAGTCGGATTTGTTTCCGCTGTGCCACAACGGGAACTCCAAGAATAGCTCTTGTTTTAATGAGAGCAAGGCACAAAGGGGGAGACTCTAATGGTTGTACATTTTGTAGATGGATTTGTTTTTGTCTTTTTGCTATTTCTTGGGCCACTCCCACAGCATACGGAGGTTCCCAGGCTAGGGGTCGAATCGGAGCTATAGCCACCGGCCTACGCCACAGCCACAGCAACGCGGGATCCGAGCCGCGTCTGCAACCTACACCACAGCTCACGGCAACGCCAGATCCTTAACCCACTGGGTGAGGCCAGGGATCGAACCCGCAACCTCATGGTTCCTAGTCAGATTCATTAACCACTGCGCCACAACGGGAACTCGGGATTGTTTTTAATAATATCCCCTACCTCATTCAGAGCTTTTATGATTTGCTTGTTTTAAATTCAATATGACATGTGGATACATAGCAAGTAACTATATTTGTAAGGGTTTCTCTGTCACATGCTATAGATGTCTCATATTTAGGAAACCTTCTTAACAAGCTCCTTTTTCTTTTTCTTTTTTTTTTTCAGCTATTCCTCTACACAGCCGACTAGTTATGATCAGAGCAGTTACTCCCAGCAGAACACCTATGGGCAGCCGAGCAGCTATGGACAGCAGAGTAGCTATGGTCAACAAAGCAGCTATGGGCAACAGCCGCCCACTAGTTACCCCCCCCAAACTGGATCCTACAGCCAGGCTCCAAGTCAATATAGCCAACAGAGCAGCAGCTACGGGCAGCAGAGTGAGTTGCTAAGAGAGAAAACAAAATGAGAATGATTATGTTTGGAGTTTCTGAAATAGGGAAATGCTCTTTACTATTGTGTATGGACTCCAGGATGCATCTTGAGGGTGTAATATCCTGGCTAACATCCTGGCTTTTCTCCAATATAATTGTCATTAGTATGCCTTAACAAAAAAAGAGAAAAGAATTTGTAACTGACTAGAGAAAATGTTTCAGGCTGCCAGCCCGGCTCTCTCTGGGGAAGAGTGAGTGAAGCCAGCATTTCTTACAGCCTGCTCACCACCTCATTAAGAGGGAGTGAGCAGTTAGCTCTTGAACACAATAGCAGTTTTGATAGTCAAGCAAATGCTGTTTTGTTTTTGTTTTTTGTTTATATGCATAAAGCAAAAAAGAAAAAGTCCTCACAGAATACTTAGTTTTATTTATGTGGAGAAGTAACCAGAAAATTGTCTTGACAATTTAATCTCTACCTGGACTGTTACTTTAATTAAATTTCATCCACGACTGTGTCTCATTTGTAACAATGAGATGAGCAGTGCTACTTGATGGACACTATCCCTTAGCAACCCCCAAGAAACCGGGGTCTATTTTTGTGAACTCTTGAATGTGGTTTAAAGTTTTTGGAGACATCCAAGGATACAGAACCCTTTAAACTGTTGGCCAGAGTCCTTTTGTTTGTTTGTTCGGGAGTGGTTTATTCTAGACTAACTATATGAGGTTACTTAAGCCTTGATGAACCAGCATTTATGGTTGAACCTAAAAAAGCCTGCTGATTGGGGTGCTTAATCAGGTGTAAAGAAGATGATGGTGCCTTGGTTAGTGCCTTGCAATTGAGATTTCTATGGTCCAGGAGAAAGTGCAACAGGCAGTGGTGTAAGTGCTGGTCCATGGCTTACAGATGTGACTCTTTCCTCAGGTTCATTCCGACAGGACCACCCCAGTAGCATGGGTGTTTATGGGCAGGAGTCTGGAGGATTTTCCGGACCAGGAGAGAACCGGAGCATGAGTGGCCCTGATAACCGGGGCAGGGGAAGAGGGGGATTTGATCGTGGAGGCATGAGCAGAGGTGGGCGGGGAGGAGGACGCGGTGGAATGGGGTAAGAGCAAACCTTTTCTCCTTTTACCTAATTTTGTTTCATCCATAGGATTTTCAATGGAAAGAAGGGACTGAAAGACATAAGAAATTTATTTCTGCATTTCCATGGATAATCTGATGAGCCCAAGCCATCTTCCAAAACATGGAAATGTCATCTCTGTGGCATATATATAAGTGGCAGTTTGCTTTTTTCCCTGCCAGTCTACTTGGTTGGGTTGGGGAGAACAAAGAATGGTTTTGAAACTAGAGCTTTCAGTTCCCTTCATGGTTTCCAGAGGTCAAAAGCCTCTGTGGGTAATAGACTTGGGATGGAACACACACAACCCTTCTCTAACAACCCTAGGTTTTTAACTAATTGCCTCTGAATGGTTGTCTTGAAATACCTGGTGTATATACTGCAGAAAAGGAATGCAGCTGTTTTCCACAGTGTTTGTCCCCAACTTCTGTTTGTACTTGGAACTGTTGAACATAATGATGAAGAGCTTGGTCCCATAAGCCTTGAACCCATGGCCTGAGGTGCACCTGGTACACAGAAAATTCCAATAACTTTTTGCAGAGTAATGTATGTACTTATAGAATCACTCTCCCCATTGGAGATTTTGAGAAGTCTAAATCGGTTTGACCATTTTGATTGATGGCACAATCTGGTTTAGAAAACTTTGTTTAGATAGATCAGTAACATAACCTGCTACCTGTGCCTGCCCTTCCCCTCCCTTGTCCCATCCCCCTCTTCCCTTTCTGGTGTCTATACTTTGATGAAGGTGAGGTATGATGTTGGTTAACATAATCCAGAAGGCTTAGTTCTGTGTGTGTTCTGTCCCTATATAAATAGTTTAAAAGTTATGCAGAATGTTAACATAAGTATAAATTGGAGTTGGTGCTGCTGTTGATTCAAGGAAAAACTGAACTAGAATTTCTCTTTTTTAAGAAACGTACTTCAAAATTAAATACATTAAAAATTTGATCTTTAATTCTTATATTGGCAAATCTGTTTACTGTTGAACAACACTGGCTTAAAATACTGCTTCGCATATTCTGCATAACTTAAAAAGTCTGGTGAAATCTTTATTGGAAGAAACAGTCATTTTACAACATGGAAAAATTTATGAATAACTTAGTAAAAAGTAAATTTAATCTTTTGATTAAATGAAGAATGTCATTCCATTATAAAGGTTTCACTTCTTTATGGATGTTTTAAATAGATGTAGACACTTGAAATTACTATCATCACGTCTCCAATCACCTAGAATTCTTAGCATTTTTCGATTACAAAACCAATTTCAAGTTTATTCATCTTAATTCTTCAGAAGTAGTAATTCTACTAATTTTACTAGACTTTGTTAGTAGAGGGGTTCCCTCCTTGTGGGTGGAGAAGTCTTTCCTGAAGCCATAGAAAAAATCATGGCTTTCCCCATAGGTTTTTCAACAGACTGTGAAGCAGTCGGTTGGATCCTTTGGGGGCAGGACAAGGGCCTTCCCCTCTCTTTTTTTATTGTGGTGTGGTGATGGTTTTCAGTGTCTTCTGCAGGTAAGGCACTCAATGTTGTTAACATGCCCTTTTTCATTGCCTCAGTATTTTGATATTTTCATTGGCTGTTAAACGTGGAAACTTTTTAACATGCTTTGTCGCATTTATATGCTACAGGTTACAAAGTGAGAGCCTTGTATACACTTCAATACTTAAAAAGTACCCGTACTCAGTACTCAGCCGGCAGCATAATGAAAAGTGGGACTAGACACGGTGTCCATATGGAGAGGAAAAATATACATAGAATATTTTTAACAAAATGTATTCATTGTATAAATGGAATCCTTCTGTAACTTTGGTAACTGCATACTTGTTGTTTGGTAATGAACCAGAGGAGGTATAATACTCTAGAATTGTGTAACATTAAAGTGTAAACTTTTGTGTTTAAAGAGAGAGAACATTTTATGGTGTGTACTTTTAAAAAGGAAACAAAGCTGCATGCAACAGCTTGAAATTGTATATTTAGGTATTAAAGGTGCAATACTGGTTAGAAAAAAGCTCAGGGCCTCCCACTGAGGAGCTGCCTTTATTTAATTTTACTTAATTTTAAAGAAAAACCAAAAAGGCCCGATTCGTATCTCTTCCCACCTCCCTTTAAATACATAAGGCAGTGATTTTATACTGCCATTGTCATTGTTCTCAACTGAAATGTCTATAAAGTTGCACCCCCAGTCTGTGGAGCCTTGGTATTTGTTGTACATTCTCCTTTCACAGCGATTGTTAAACCCATTAGTGCCCTGAAGTGTATGGCTTTATGCTGAAGATCTGCTGGATGCGTCCTCTGGTGTGTGTTGTAGGCCTTTACTGTGGTGTCTCCTGCTTTATTATACTGTGACTTGTTAGGAAGCCCAGGGCCTCACTTGGCTCTCCCTTGGGAGAGGTGAGGGTGCACCTTTATGAACATGGAAAGGTTCATCACAGCAGTTGCCCCAGCTTGCTACTCCTCTCCACACCAAGCTTTCCCTGTTTTTCAGCTGATGGGGTGGGTGTTTGGGATGTATTTTTCCCCCAATTTGCCATGTATTGCACTATTAATACCAGCCCCCGAAATGAAAGGAGCCAACCACACTGGTGTGTACAATCAGACAAGCAAGGTTGTATATAAAGGAAATTTGAGCAAGCTGCCCTGAAGAAAGGCATAGTGACAAGATGAGAGAGATGCATTGTTTGGAGATGTGTTAGCCAGTGCCCTTCTTCCCCACGAGCCCCCCCAAGGCTCAGAGCGGTACTGGCTTTTAAAGGGAAAGGCCTTCATTTCTTCGTTTATCCCCCCAGCAGCGCTGGAGAGCGAGGTGGCTTCAATAAGCCTGGTGGTAAGTTTTTGAGTATTACCATGGATAGTGTTAAAAAAAATACAGTCAGTTTTTAGAAAACTATAATTTTTTGTTAGTTTCATAAGCGGTTTAAAAATGATCTATACAAAAGAGACTAATGGGTACTGCCGGCATTGTCTTAGGGGTAATAAGGTTAACCTATGGTTACAAAACAAAGGGTAACTTGAAGTATTGAGCAACTGCTTCTGTAATATGGGGGAGAGTACATTTTTTTAAATTTGGTTTATTTGGAGGAAAAAAATTGATTTAAATTTAACACTAATTTGGCACATAAGCATTGCGAGTGTATTTGGTTAATGGTTTAAAAGCAAACCCTAGCAAACCTTTCACAGATGTTAAAGGGGCACTGCTCCATTTTAGCAGTGCGGGTCATTTTGAATTTAATGAAGCCCCATCAAATGGTGGTATAGTAGATAGTTATGTGTGTTTGTAAGGTTTGTAGCTTGCAAGACGTGCACTAATAATATTTTATATGATCTTTCCTGGTTGGCAGGACCCATGGATGAAGGACCAGATCTTGATTTAGGTAATTTTGAATTCCTGAATATTACATTGTGCGTTATAAACACATAGCACAAAAGTAAGTGCAGGTTTAAGTTCAGCAGCCTGGTAGATCATTGTGATATTCTTGCTGTCAGAGGTGGTTTGGGGCTTCCTTTATCTTGAGTTACTACTCATAATAACCTTAAAAAACAGCAGAGTAAAAGGAGTAAACCAGAAGTTCCTTGGCATCCTTGTTAGCATGGTTGGTAGTTCTCTTAGCTTTGTGGTGAATACCAGTGGGCAGTAGTGACCAGTTGGTTAATAAACCTCTGTGATACAGGGCAATAACTCCTTCTGTCTACTTTTCTCTGGAAGGCCCGCCTGTAGATCCAGACGAAGACTCTGACAACAGTGCAATTTATGTGCAAGGGTTAAATGACAATGTGACTCTAGATGATCTGGCGGACTTCTTTAAGCAGTGTGGAGTTGTGAAGGTAAGTAAAAGCATAACCTTGTGATCTGGCAGATCTTCCAGCCACAGAATATAAAAGAATTGACTTGAGTTTCTGGAGTTGTTTGACTTTTCCTTTTGGGCCATCCATATTGTGATTTGCTCCTTAAAATAACAGTAACAACAAAAAAAGTCGTTTTTGAAGTACCTGGTGTATGTCTTCCCTTCTCAATTTTATCCCTTCTCCCCACCCCCATCCTGAATTTTTTACCATTCCTTTTCTTCATTTTATACATGTACCCTCAGTAATATTTTGTTGCATTTTTTTTGGGGGGGGGGGTCCTTCTTCAGGGCTGCACTCGCAGCATATGGAGGTTCCCAGGCTAGGGGTCCAATTGAAGCTGTAGCTGCTGGCCTACACCACAGCCCACGGCAACGCCAGATCCTTAACCCACTGAGGGAGGCCAGGGATCAAACCCACAACCTCATCGTCCCTAGTCGGATTTGTTAACCACTGAGCCACAGTGGGAACTCCTGTTGCACATAATTTTGAAGAATATTTATTAAACACTACTGTAAGGCAGCACTATTCTAGAAATAAACTGGGAACAAACACATAAGCACCCTTGGAGTTTATAGTGAGGAATGTATAGTAAAAAGGAATATAGCTGTACTGCGTTCATTGATGGTAATTGTTAGGAAAATAAATACAGCAAGAAGAGCAGGGATAAAATGAGGAACAGAGCCTTTCAGAGCAGGGAAGTAATTACAGAATAATGAAGGGAATAGTGAAGCAGGGGGAGCTTTCCCAGCAAGCTCCAAGAGGCTGGTGTGGCTGTTTCAGTCTGAGCTACTGGAATGATGGTAGGATTATTAGATGTGAAAGAAAAACTCAGATTTCGGGGGTTAGTGTGTGTGTCCTTAAGTCAGAATCTCAAAAGTATGGACATCCAGTATTTCATTTTATAATATTGCATGGAGTTCCTGCGGTGACATAACAGGTTTGGCCACAGGATTGGCATCTTGGGAGCTCTGGGACACAGGTTTGATCCTCGGCCTGACACAATGGGTTAAGGATCCAGGGTTGCCACAGTTGCCAGGGCTTAGGTTGCAATAATCACAATCAAAACATTGTAAATCAACTATACCTTAAAATATACATATATGTATTCATACATTCTCTTACTATTCAGTATATAAGCCATGCTCCAGTGAACATTCTTGTATGTGTCTCCTGATGTGCTAATTTCTCAAGTGGATATACAGTTGATTGTCATTCATGATAGTTAGGTTCTATCAAGTCACTATAAACATGGAATTGGTGAATTCTGAACTATTTGATCCTAGAGGGAGTATGTACAAATACATACATCAACACACCCTTATATAGTTTATAGTCAGAAATTCTAGGCATTCCCACCATGGCACAACGGGATTGGCAACATCTCTGCAGCACCAGGATGCAGATTCAATCCCTGGCCTGGCACAGTGGATTAAAGGATCTGGCGTTGCCATAGCTGCGACATAGGTTACAGCTGTGGCTCAGATCTGATCCCTGGCCTAGGAGCTTCATGTGCTTCAGGGTGGCCAAAGAAAATAAGGAAATTCTAAAAACCATTCATCCTGATAGAGCCTGTCCATTTCATTTTACAAAAGAGGAAAAAAGGTTCAGAAGTGTGACTTGTCAAAGTTGATATTCAAATTCATCCAGGTAGTCCCAGAGCCAGAACTTACAGAAATGCTTCATCCCCCCTCCCACCTCCATCCCCACCATGGTCCATGGGTCTGGTCATTTCCAGAAAGAGCTGGAGGAGGGAAACATGATCTTGTTTCTATCTTGTTTCTCCTCAGCTGGGAACATGTGTATTAGGCACCTTAATTTTTTCACACTGCATTATCTGCAAATCACAAAAAGCCACAAGTATTGATTTTGGAGTTAAATTTCAACAAGTAGGCAAATTAGCAAAAATTGAATCCACAAATAATGAGAACTGACTATATACCCAGGTGTACAACTGCTGGTTCTTAAGGTGTGTACCTGTTGAACCTCTCAGAGTAACTGTCTGGCTGACCATCATAGACTCCTGCCAGCATTCCTGGCAGTGCATCCAAGACATCCTTCAGGGCTAATGGAAATCACCTTTTTTTTTTTTCTTTTTTGTCTGCTCACTGGCACATGGAGTTCCCAGGCCGGGGATCAGCTCTGAGGTATAGTTGCAACCTAAGCCACAGCTGTGGCAATGCCAGATCTTTAACTCACTGTGCCAGGCTGGGGATCAAACCTGCGTCCCAGCACTCCAGAGAGGCCACTGATCCTCTTGCACCACGGCAGGAACTTCTCACCTGACTTTTTTTCACTTTTACCAATATGGTAGAAGAAAATGAAAATGTGGTTTGATTTGTTTTTCCCAAGTTGTTAATGTTGTTCAAATGGCACTGCGGCCTGACTGCGTCCTAGGAGGTGGCTGCTCTCTCAGGGTACCTGTTAGTGTGAGCAGGGTGCTGGGGCGGGTGCAGGGACACCAAAGAAGATGGGGGTGGGGCCCACACTGTTCATTCACAGTATTTGGAACTTTGCACTTACCTTGGTTTTTGTCTTTTTGCCTTTTTTAGGGCTGCTCCTGCAGCACATGGAGGTTCCCAGGCTAGGGGTCTGATTGGAACTGTAGCCGCCGGCCTACACCAGAGCCATAGCAACTTGGGATCCAAGCTGCGTCTGCGACCCACACCACAGCTCACAGCAACACCAGATCCCTTAACCCACTGAGCAAGGCCAGGGATCGAACCTGCAGCCTCACGGGTGCCTGTCAAGTTCATTAACTGCTAAGCCACAATGGGAACTCCTTATCTTGGTTTTTGTGATAAACCACACCTAAGAGGAAAAAAATCTTCTAAGTACATGTTTGTGATAGCAATTAGGAAATAAAGTCACGCGTAATTCCACCACTCAGAGAAACTAAGATTCTTCTGAATATGTGTCTGGAAAATTACTGCCTTTGGCAGTTTAAAGGACTTGGCTGAGTTTGATTATGGACTCTCTCCCCGCCCCCCCCCAAAAAACTAGTATATTTTGATCCTACCTTAGCTATGCTATCTTATGTCTAGATGAACAAGAGGACTGGACAACCCATGATCCATATCTACTTGGACAAGGAGACAGGGAAGCCCAAAGGCGATGCTACAGTGTCTTATGAAGACCCACCAACTGCCAAGGCTGCCGTGGAGTGGTTTGATGGTATGACCCTTAGGCCAGCAAGTGTGTTCTGGCCTTAGCTCTGCTACTCTGGGGCACATGGAGCTCTGGTAGCAAGGGTTGGACGTGTCAACTTGTGAGTGAAGAAAGGGGCTTGCTGTTGAAGTATGGTTCTCTGAAGTGGTACCAGGGAGCAATTGTCCCTCTGTGGTCATAGGGCACATCAGGAAGGAGGAAGCACTGGATGGCTGCTAGGAAGGTGCTGGCTGGCTCCCCTCAGCCCTGTGAGGGCCCAATCCCTAACCCTGCATTAAAAGAGCCTTATTTTCAGTCACTATTCGGATCCACCTTACTGAAATTGTAAATACTTCTCTAAGCACAGGTGTCAGGAGGAGTAGAAAACCCCAGAGCTACACGTGTTTGTATTCATATAAAACCACCTCGAAAGTGTCAGCAAATTCTGGCTCTCCTTTCTTGGCCACATCAAGCTCTTCTTGCCCCTGCTTCTCATCCTATTCTTCAATTTTATTTTTTTGTTTCTTTTAAAGGCTTTTCTGGCCTTGCCATAAAAATCCTAGAGAGGATTATGGGCAGGCACACTTGATGTGGTGGGCCTGTTGAGTGTGATAATGGGGCGGGCTTGGTGAAAAAGGAGTCATCTAACCTGGCCCAGTCCCTCATGGGTACTAGGAGTTGGAAGTTGGGAGTAATTGATGTTCTGTTATCTTGTTCCAGGAAAAGATTTTCAAGGGAGCAAACTTAAAGTTTCTCTTGCTCGGAAGAAGCCTCCAATGAACAGCATGCGGGGTGGAATGCCGCCCCGAGAGGGCAGAGGGATGCCGCCACCGCTCCGTGGAGGTACTTACCAACACTTCTCTGGGCTGCTGCTTTGTAGCTTTGAAAGTTTTTTAGTACATACCTCTTTGAGAAACTTGATTTCTAGAGTGAAGGCAAGCCCATCAGAAATACTGAAAAGATGGGCACAAGCAACACTATAAACTATTGAATGCTGACAGTGAAAGTTCATGGGGGTGAAGGAAGAGAAGGGGATGGGCTGATTGGTCAGTAACTGGCTTCCCCAGGGACCTACACTGCCTGGGGGTTAGCCTTGGGGCTGCCATTTATTTATCCTGCTTTTGGTCTCTTGATCTCTGTGAACAAAACCTACCTTCCTAAAGTTGTTGGAAAATATGGGCCAGGTGACGGGGCACCAACAGCTGTGAGCTCTGTGATTCCTGTTGTTATCAATGTGTTCTGTTGTAAATCTCCGGTCTGTAAAGAGGTGATTTGCTCTTACTGCAGGTCCAGGGGGCCCAGGAGGTCCTGGGGGACCCATGGGTCGCATGGGAGGCCGTGGAGGAGACAGAGGGGGCTTCCCGCCAAGAGGGCCCCGCGGTTCCCGAGGGAATCCATCTGGAGGAGGAAACGTCCAACACCGAGCTGGAGACTGGCAATGTCCCAACCCGTATGTACTTCACCTGACAAATTGATAGTCTACTTAGTGAGGCCACCCTGTGTCTTGCCCCATTTCTGTTCTGGAGAGGGCCTAGTGGATTTTTTTTTTTTTTTTTTTTTGGCAAGAGAAAAGTAGTTATGACCCTGATTGCTCTGCCGTAGGAGTGGGTGGCCTAATCAGTCCTTCACTGGCTGCTTTGGAGCCTTCAGCAGAAAATCACAGTTCCACCAGACCCCTCATGTTGTACAGATTTTGCTAGATCAAAGGCTGTGGCTCAGAAGCCATTTTCTGTAGACAGATCCTCTGACTGGTGTTTGATCTGGGTCCCAGTGTTTGTGATGGTGGAGTGCAGAGTATGCCTGCTCGAGTGGTGCCTTTGCTTATTCAACTTTTTTGATTTAGTAAATGATTTCTGTCATGATACAACTTCATGCAGGGGGTGTGGAAACCAGAACTTCGCCTGGAGGACAGAGTGCAACCAGTGTAAGGCCCCAAAGCCTGAAGGCTTCCTCCCACCTCCTTTCCCACCGCCAGGTAGGTACCTTCAGCATCTTGTACTAAATAAAAACCTTCATTAATTTGGTGGGCTTGGGGAGTTCCTGCTGGGGCACAATGGGATCAGCGCTATCTCTGCAGCTCCAGGCAGGTTTGATCCCTGGCTCAGGAACTCCATATGCCTTAGGTGGCCAAAAGGACTGCAGCAGCTAGGGTCGCTCAGAGGTGTGGGTTTGATCCCCAACTTGGTGCGGTGAATTTGGGGATCCAATGTCACCACAGCTGTGGTTCGATTTAATCCCTGGCCTGGGAACTTCCATGTGCCTCGGGTCCAGCCATTTTTTTAAAAAAGGAAAAATTGGTGGGCTTGGTAAACTGCACTGCTAAGAACCAGGTTGGTGGTTTCAGCAAGTGCAGCACTTGACACTGGAGCCCTAAGTTCCATGGTTGACCCTTGAACAACATGGAGGTTCGGGCGCTGACCCTCTGCACAGTGCGGAAATCCACTTAGAATTTTACAGTCAGCCCTTCCTCCGTGTGTGGGGTTTCACATTCCCAGATTCTACTAGCTGTGGACTGTGTGGGACCATAGTTCATATTAAGTGACCTGTTGTTCGAGGGTCAGCTGTGGTTCCACCCTTAGTTCTAAATTATGACCAAGGCGGTCAAGTGAGTAAAAGTATCAGTTTCTACTCTGGGGGAAGACAGCAGATCCTGGGGGGTTCTCTTCCTAAACATTGTATCTTAGCCCTGAGCTGTCCTCTCCTGTCCTTCTCCTTACCTTAGGTGGTGACCGTGGCAGAGGTGGCCCTGGTGGCATGCGAGGAGGAAGAGGTGGCCTCATGGACCGTGGTGGTCCTGGTGGAATGTTCAGAGGTGGCCGTGGTGGAGACAGAGGTGGCTTCCGTGGTGGCCGGGGCATGGACCGTGGTGGCTTTGGCGGAGGAAGGCGAGGTGGCCCTGGAGGGCCCCCTGGACCTTTGATGGAACAGATGGGAGGAAGAAGAGGCGGCCGTGGAGGACCTGGAAAAATGGATAAGTATGTGGTAGTGGAAACCAGCTGTGAACCTCTGGACCGGTTGGGTCAGTGGCCCTGTCCTGTGACTAGAGCAGGTCTCAATGGCTCCACGGGAAGGAAGGGAGACGGGATGCTCAACCCAGGGCTCAGGCTGTGGGAGGGGCCTTCCTTCCTTCCCCCATTTTAACCCATCACCCCTTTTTCATTTTGCCTAGCAGAGGCGAGCACCGTCAGGAACGCAGAGACCGGCCCTATTAGACGCAGAGACCCCGCAGAGCTGCATTGACTACCAGATTTATTTTTTAAACCAGAAAATGTTTTAAATTTATAATTCCATATTTATAATGTTGGCCACAACATTATGATTATTCCTTGTCTGTACTTTAGTATTTTTCACCATTTGTGAAGAAACATTAAAACAAGTTAAATGGTAGTGTGCCGAGTTTTTTTTTGTTTTGTTTTCTTTTAAAGATGGTTGTTTAACTAAGACTAAACAATGGGAATCCCTTGTGAGCATGCTCAGTGTCTTTGTGAAGAACCAAGAGGGCCTCTTAACTGTAACAATGTTCATGGTTGTGATGGTTTTTTTTTTTTTTAAATAAAATTCCAAATGTTTATAAACAGTCATCCTTCTCAGCCTCTGTTCTGCAGCAGCGTGTAGCCGCTGCACTTCTACTTGGAGCCTGCCCCTGCCCCAAGCATCTTGTGCATGTGTGGGAAATCTGAAACAGGACATCACAGTGTAGTGTTGGTCATGGTGCTGTCAGCAAGGAAAGGGGGTTCAAGTGTTACTTTGACCCTGAGCCTTGTCAGGATGTGAGGGGATGTGGGAGCCCCCACAAAGGGCTTCGTGTCACATGGCCCTTTGAAGGCCCCTCTAGGCAGGAAGTGGTGGGATCTGAGGCTCTTCACACCCCAGAACATAGGTCTGCCCAGGTAACAGCTAAGGAGGGGAACTTTGTATATTTACTATTTCCTTGATGTTATGGGGCAGAGTTAAAATTTGGTAAACAGCCTAAGGCTAGAGGCTACCATTAAGATCACCCTGGTTGCCTTGTGTGGATCAGAGGTCAGAGCACATTTCTGAAGTTGTGCAGGAAGAGATAAGAGCCCCAACCCATTACCTGTGGGCCTTGTGATCAGTCTGGTCTGTCCTTAGACCTGCATGAGAAGTATCCAGTCTAGGCCAGTAGGTTTCAGTCATTTGAAGATGGAGGCCCTCACACACCCATCTGGGAAAAGCAATTTTCCAAGCAAATTGTAACTCCTTAAGTAGGTTTATCCCCAGACAGATGTTTGTTAGAGAAGCAAACTTGAGCCTTAGCATATGCTCACAGTCAGAAAGCTAGTGTTGTAAGGAGAGATTGTCCCCTTCAGCTAGGGGAAGATGCAGGAGTGGAGAGTGAATTGTTTCTCCTATCCCCTGCCCAATGCGGGGGAGAAGCATCAGAGGAACTGGTGCCACGCTCACTGCAAGGTGTGCACTGCTCACCTGAGCTTGCTCCCCAGCTCTCCTGGACACACTGTACGTACCCATGTGCGTGTTTCCTTTTTCTCTTGTTCCTCATTACCGTTTCTCACGTGAATATGCCTTGGTTTTGCACTTTTGAAAAACCCTCCCTTATCCCTCATCCCCCTCCAGCTACCAAACCATTTGACTGCTCCCTCTGTCCACCACCCTTCTCTTTCTAGAACCCACTTCCAGTTGGTCTTGCCTCTACTAAGAGTACAGATCTCCAAGCTGCCAAGTCAGTGGTGGCTCCTTAGTTCTCCAGCCTTCTAACTGGAGGGAACCCCTAGGCTGTAATAGGGCTCCTCTGGCCTCCTCACTGCCTGGCTGATCTCCCCGCCAGTGGGGATTCACCCAGGTACCAGCTCCTCCTGGACGTCTGAGGGGCTGAAGGCAGGGCTGGATCCTACCTGCCCCTTCCTCCATCCCATTTCAGCAAATGGAAGCCCTTGTTCCGAACCTCAGAATCCTCTTTAACTGTTCCTTAGACCCTGCTCAAACCATCAAGCTCTCCAAACCACAGCACAGCTCAAAAGACACGTGCCTCCCACCTCCACCCTCTCAGCCCCTCTAGCTTCTCCCCCACAGAGGCCAGCTTCCTGACACCTTAAGTTGTCGCCATTCTCAAAACCCTCAGATTCCACCATGCCAGCCATGACCCATAAGGCCCCCGTGACCCGATCTGCCCTGACATGTGTGCCAGCGCTATTCCTTTGAGGGGCCAAGGATGCTCCCACCTTAGCCTTAACAGGTGTCAGAGCCAGAGTTCACACCCCTAAGGCCCAAACATAACCACGTCACTGGACTCCTGCATTGTGCCAAGTGCTGCCTTAACACGTCCAATTCCCCATCACCCATCAAGGTAGGAAGAGACACCCCCAATGCTCAGGTGAGATGGGACTTGCCATCCAGGGGCCACCTCAGAGCCTGAGATCTACCCCCCTTACCTTCCCACACAGGCATACTGTTTCTGAAGGGCTGGGTGCCCTGGCAGCAATGGCACCAATCACCCATCTCCTGGCCTGCAACCCTCCCTGGAGGCTGCTGCAGGGACAACCACATTGCCTGTCTCCCGCCCAGAGCTTGAGGCCACCCTAGGAGCAGCCTCGCATCCCTGCCTAGAGAGGGGTTTAGGTCCCCAGTGCCTAGGCCAACAGTGGAGGTGTTGACAACAGGAGGCCAGTTCCTTTCAGCCAAAAGAAACTTCTGGACTGCACTGACCTCAGATGCCCTCAGGCAGCATGGGTTCCAAGCCCTGTCTCAAAGGGCTGCACAAGGCCGATGGAAGCCCAAGGATGTGGTGTAGGAGGGTGGGTGGAAATCAAGTTCCAAACTCAGCTCCAAACTCTCAGTCACACTTGGAATAGAAATCACCAATCCCACTGTAGCAGCATAGGTTCAATCCCAGGCCCAGTGCAGTGGATTAAAGGATCCAGTGTTGCCACATCTGTGGCATAGGTTGCAGCTGCAGCTCAGATTGAATACCTGGCCAGGGAACTTTTATATGCTGCAGGTGCAGCTGTAAAATTAAAAAACAAAAAAAGAAATTTCCAGCACAGCCTCATGGTCCCACCAGGTCGCACCCCACAGGCCCAGGCAAAGATTGAGGGGTCAACAGGAGATAGATCTCTGCCCCACCCATGTGTGGGCCAAGGCTTGCGGGGAGTGGCTCACCTGCTCCACAGGAAGGAATGTGGGGCCGAGGACAGTTCAATGACAGGACCAGATGCCAGCCCCACCTCCTCAACCTTCCCACTGCCACTCCAACTTCCCACCTCACCCCCAGCCAAGCTCACGCTCAGGAGGCGCCCCGACCTGCCCCTCTCCTAAGAGACACGTCAGGCACAGGGCAAGGCAGGCTGGTGGGAAAGCGAGGCCTCCCTGGGCTTTCTGGTCCTGCTTCTCTCTCATGGAGGGCACAGGAGGCAGCTCAGGAAAGTTTGGGGTCATTCACCCCACAGCAAGGGCAAAAGTAGTCGTCATGGTTGGATCCATATCTGGACAGAGCAGCCCAAGGCTCCTGCAGGTCACTCACTCATCTCGGCTGTGCTCAAAGCTCAGTTGAGCCTGGAGAGCATTGGGTAGATCAGCCACCCCATGCCAGGAAAGGGTTCTGCCCCCTGTGAAGTTTCTGCTTAAAGTCTCCATGGCCACCATCCGAGCTCCAGCCCCAACCAAGGCCAGCAGGTTGCACCCTAGCACCCGGTGCCAGAGGCTGGAAATCCAGTCATTTGCCCAAGGGCTAGCCAGAGCCTGCAGGGGCTGCAGCATTCTGAACTTGGAGGTGGCCTCTGGAGTCTGTGGGGATGGGCTCAGGACAACCATAGCCTGAACCTCTCATCCCTTCAGCAATGTTCCTGCAAGGAAGAGGGGAGATCACCATATGACTGGGGGAGTGGGAGTCAAAGCCAAGGCCTCCCAATGAAACTAAAAGCTGGTTCTTTGAAAAGATCAACAAAATTGATAAACCCTTAGCCAGACTCATCAAGATAAAACGAGAGAGGACTCAGAGTTCCTGTCGTGGTGCAGTGAAAATGAATCCGACTAGGAACCATGAGGTTGTGGGTTCAATCCCTGGCCTCACTCAGTGGGTTAAGGATCCAGCGTTGCCATGAGTTGTGGTGTAGGTCACAGATGTGGCTTGGATCTGGCGTTGCTGTGGCTGTGGTGTAGGCCAGCAGCTGTAGCTCCAATTTGACCCCTAGCCTGGGAACCTCCATATGCCATGGGAGCGGCCCCAGAAAAGACAAAGACAAAAAAAAAAAAAACACAACAACAACCAACAAAAACCTTACAATAAAGAAAAGTAGTCCAGGACCAGATGGCTTCACATGGGAACTCTATCAACAATATAGAGGAGAGTCAACACCTATCCAAAAAATTGGATAACTCTTCTCTCCCAAAAAATTGCAGAGGAAGGAACACTCCCAAACTCACTCTATGAGGCCACCGTCTCCCTTATACCAAAACCAGGCAAAGATAACAACAAAAAAAAAAGAAAATTATGGGCCAATATCACTGATGAACATATATGCAAAAAAAAAAAACATATATGAACCCACAACCTCATGGTTCCTAGTCGGATTCATTTTCACTGCACCACGACAGGAACTCTGAGTCCTCTCTCGTTTTATCTTGATGAGTCTGGCTAAGGGTTTATCAATTTTGTTGATCTTTTCAAAGAACCAGCTTTTAGTTTCATTGGGAGGCCTTGGCTTTGACTCCCACTCCCCCAGTCATATGGTGATCTCCCCTCTTCCGTGCAGGAACATTGCTGAAGGGATGAGAGGTTCAGCAAAATACTGGCAAACAGAATCTAGCAATACATTAAAAGGATCATACACCACAGAATTCCCGTTGTGGCTCAGTGGTAATGAATCCAACTAGGATCCATGAGGACATGGGTTCGATCTCTGGCTTCGCTCAGTGGATTAAGGATCTGGTATTGCCCTGAGCTTTGGTGTAGGTTGCAGATGTGGCTTGGATCTGGCATTACTGTGGCTATGGCATAGGCTGGAAGTTGCAGCTCCAATTTGACCCCTAGCCTGAGAATTTTCATATGTCGCATGTGTATCCCTAAAAAGACAAAAAGACCAAAAAAAAAAAAAATTAGATCATGCACCATGATCCATGGTCAAGTGGAATTCATCCCAGGGATGCCAGGATTTTCCCTTTTCTGCCTTTTTTTTTTTTTTTTTGTCTTTATAGGGCACATCCGCTGCATATGGAGTTTCCCAGGCTGGGAGTCTAATTGGAGCTGTAGCCACCAGCCTATGCCACAGCCACAGCAATGCCAGACCCTTAACCCACTGAGTGAGGCCAGGGATCAAACCTGCAACCTAATGTCTCCTAGTTGGATTCGTCTCTGCTGCGCCACAACAGGAACTCTGATGCCAGGATTTTTCAATTTCCACAAATCAATCAGTGTGATATACCACATTAACAAACTGAAGAATAAAAACCATATGATCCTCTCAATAGATGCAGAAAAAGCTTTTGACCAAAATCCAACACCCATTTCTTCCTTTCCTTTTTTTTTTGTTTTTGTTTTTGTTTTTTTTTCAGGGCCGAACTTGCAGTACATGGAGGTTCCCAGGCTAGGGGTTGAATCGGAGCTAGACCTGCTGGCCTACGCCACAGCCACAGCCACTCCAGATCCGAGCCACATCTGCGACCTACACCACAGCTCACAGCAATGCTGCATCCTTAACCCACTAAGCAAGTCCAGGGATCGAACCTACAACCTCATGGTTCCTAGTCGGATTCCTTTCCACTGCGCCACACCGGGAACTCCTCCAACATCCATTTCTGATAAGAACCCTCCAGAAAGTGGGCACAGAGGGAAGCTATCTCAACATAATAAAGGCCATAAATGACAAATCCACAGCTAACACCACTCTCAATGGTGAAAGGCTTAAAGAATTCCTGCTAAGTTCAGGAACAAGACAAGGATGTCCACTCTCGCCGCTACTATTAAACATAGTTTTGGAAGTCCTAGCCACAGCAATCAGAGAGGTAAAAGAAATGAAAGGAATCCAAATTGGAAAGGAAGAAGCAAAACAATTGCTGTTTGCGGATGACATGATACTCTACTTAGAAAATCCTAAAGATGCTACCAGAAAATTGTTAGAGCTCATCAATGAATTTGGCCAAATGATACGATACAAAATTAATACATAGAAATTGACTGCATTTCTGTACCCTAACAGTGAAAGAGCAGAAAGAGAAATAAGAGAAATAATCCCATTTACCACCACATTGAAAAGAATAAAATACCTAGGAATAAACCTACCAAAAGAAACAAAAGACCTGTACTCTGAAAAGTATAAGACTCTGATGAAAGAAATCAAAGAGGACACAAACAGATGGAAAGACATACCATGCTCTTGGATTAGAAGAATCAACGTTGTGAAAATGATTATACTACCCAAGGCAATCTACAGATTCATTACAATCCCTATCAAATTACCAAGGACATTTTTCACAGAACTAAAACAAATTATTTTAAAACACAAAAGACCCAGAATAGCCAAAGCCATCCTGAGAAAGAAAAAATGGAGCTGGAGAAATCAGGCTCCCTGACTTCAGACTATACTACAAAGCTACAATCATCAAAACAGTATGGTATTGGTACAAAAACAGAGATATATATCAGTGGAACAGGATAGAAGCCTAGAATTAAACAGTTGCATAGGTCAACTAATCTATGACAAAGGAGGCAAGAATATACAATGAAGAAAAGACAGTCCCTTCAATAAGAGGTGCTGGGAAAACTGGACAGCCACATGTGAAAGAATGAAATTAGGACACTTCCTAACACCATACACAAAAATAAAGTAAAAATGGATTAAAGACCTAAACATAAGACCAGATATTACTCTTAGAAAAAAATATAGGCCAAACACTCTGACATAAGCCACAGCAATATCTTCTCAGATTCGCCTCCTAGAGTAAGACGCTGATGAAAGAAATCAATAAAACACAGACACAATAAAACAAAAATAAATGAATGGGACCCAACAAACTTAAAAAGTTTTGCACAGCAAAAGAAACCCTAAACAAAATGAAAAGACAACCCCCAAATGGGAGGAAATATTTGGATGTGAAACATCTGACAAAGGATTTATCTCCAAAATATATAAACACCTGCTGCAGAAGTGTTTATACACCAAAAAATATCAGAAAAACCAAACAACCCCATCAAAAAATGGGCAGAACTAAACAGACAATTCTCCAAAGAAGACATACAGATGGCAAAAAAACACATGAAAAGATGTTCAACATCACTCATTATTAGAGAAATGCAAATCAAAATGACTATGAGGTACCACCTTACACTAGCCAGAATGGCCATCATCAAAAAGTCTACAAACAATAAATGCTAGAGAGGGTGTTGGGAAAAGGGGACCCTCCTACACTGTTGGTGAGAATGTAAACTTGTGCAACCACTGTGGAAAACAGTATGGAGATTCCTCAAAAAACTAAAAATAGAACTACTATATGATCCAGCGATCCCACTCCTGGGCATCTACTGAAGGAAAACCATAACTCAAAAAGATATAGGTACCCCAATGTTCATTGCAGCACTGTTTACAACAGCCAAGGCATGGAAACCTAAATGTCCATCTCTAGAGAAGTGGAGGAGTTCTGTCATGGCTCAGTGGTTAACGAATCCCACTAGGAACCATGAGGTTGCGGGTTCGATCCCTGGCCTTGCTCGGTGGGTTAAGGATCCGGCGTTGCCGTGAGCTGTGGTGTAGGTTGCAGACGCGGCTCGGATCCCGCGTTGCTGTGGCTGTGGCATAGGCCGGTGGCTACAGCTCCGATACGACCCCTAGCCTGGGAACCTCTATATGTCGCGGGAGCAGCCCAAGAAATGGCAAAAAGACAAAAAAAAACCCACAAAAACAGAGAAGTGGATAAAGACGATGTAGTAAATATAAATATACACAATGGAATATTACTCAGCCATTAAAAGAATGAAATGATGGCATTTGCAGCAACATGGATGGACCTAGAAATTACCACGCTAAGTTAGTCAGAAAGTGAGACACAAACATCATATGCTATCACTTATAAGTGGAATCTATTTTTTTTTTTTTTTTGCTTTTGTCTTTTTAGGGCTGCACCAGCAGCATATGGATGTTCCCAGGCTGGGAGTCCATTTGGAGCTGTAGCTGCCAGGACACACCACAGCTCACAGCAACACAGGATCCTTAACCCACTGAGTAAGGCCAGGGATTGAACCCACAACCTCATGGCTCCTAGTTGGATTTGTTTCTGCTGTACCACGATGGGAACTCCTATATGTGGAATCTAAAAGAAGGATACAATGAACTTCTCTCCAGAACAGAAACTTACTCTCAGATTTTGAAAAACATGGGTTTTTTTTGTTGTCGTTGTTTCTGTCTTTTTAGGGCCGCACCCACGGCATATGGAGGTTCCCAGGCTAGGGGAACAATTGGAGCCATAGCTGCCAACCAAGACCACAGCCACAGCAACGCAGGATCCAAGCTGCATCTATGACCTATGCCACAGCTCACGGCAACACAGGATCCTTAACCCACTGAGCGAGGCCAGGTATTGATCCCACATCCTCATGGATGCCAGTTGGGTTCATTAACTGCTGAGCCATGACAGGAACTCTAAAAAACTTATGGTTAACAATGGAGAGAGGTTGGGGGTGGGTGGGCTGGGGGATTGGGATGGAAATGTTCTAAAACTAGGTTGTGATGATGGTTGTACAACTATAACTATAATGAAATTCACTGACTTTAAAACAAAACCCCAGCCCCTCCACGTCTGTTTGTTTGTTGGCTTGGGGCAGGGGAGGTGTTTGGCTGGGCTGTGTGGCATGTGGAAGTTCCCAGGTCAGGGACCAAACCCATGGCACAGCAGCGACCTGAGCCTGGTCAGTGACAACACCCGATCCTTAACCTCCTGTGCAGCAAGAGGACTCCTGGAGTATCTGGTCTGCAGTGGGCCTCTGTCACAGCAGGCCACAGCTCAGGAGATTGGAGAGAGAACTAGTCCTACCTCATCCCCCTCCTCAGAGGAGCAGTGGACTTGGGCCCTGGCTGCACTGGGCTGAGTGATAACATATTCATAACTCTGTGATGTGGCTACAACTGTTGTCCCATTTTACAGATAGTGCAACTGATGCTCCCGGAGCTTAACCACTCACCCAATGACCACCAGCGAGGCCTACGTTCAGTCTGACCTATTCAGTGGACAGACCCTGCAGTGCCGCAAGGTAAACACAAGCAGGAGTCAAATGCCTGCGCAGCCTCTGACCACACACAGCCCTTGCCCTCTCTGGGCCTTGGTTTCCCCAAATTGTAAAAGAAGAACACAAAAAAGCATCGAACCTCAGAGGGCTAATTTGAGAATGAAATTACTTAATTTCCACACCCTGATCTTCCCCTGCCCCATCTCCAGCAAGCTTGTCTTTCCCAGGTATCAGCCGCACTGAACCTGGGACTCTGTCCTCACAGACACACCCAGTTCACCAACACATAGGATCAGCTTTCCCCTTGAAATATAGCTGGCATCCAATGGCCCTCACCACTGGATCACCTGGTTTCCTCCAGGGCCCCTGCCTTGCTCAACACAGCAGCCACAGGGAACCTGTTAAGACCCAAGCTGGGGAGTTCCCGTGGTGGCGCAGTGGTTAACGAATCCGACTAGGAACCGTGAGGTTGTGGGTTTGATCCCTGGCCTCGCTCAGTAGGTTAAGGATTGGGTGTTGCCATGAGCTGTGGTGTAGGTTGCAGATGTGGCTCGGATCCCGCGTTGCTGTGGCTCTGACATAGGCTGGCAGCTGCGGCTCCGATTGGACCCCTAGCCTGGGAACCTCCATATGTCATGGGAGGGGCCCAAGAAATAGCAAAAAGACAAAAAAAAAAAGACCCAAGCTGGGTCACACCCTCCCCTGCTGGAAGTCTCTCCATGGCTCCCATGTCCCTCAGAAGAGGCGTGGCCCACAAAGAGCTAATCGAGCTGCTACCAGCTCTCTATCCTCTATCTCTCCTCCTCCATCTCCCCCACTCCACCCTCCCAAGGCTCCTCCCTCTTTCTTGAACACACCAGGCACATGGCCTGCCTCTACCTTGGCCTCTCACCTGGCTGTTCCCTCAGCCTGAAACCCTCTCCTTCCAGACAGCCACACAGCTCCCCGCCTCGCCTTTGCTGATCACTGATCTGAAAGGGCTGGCCTGCCACCCCAGCTGCTGCTCCTGCTCCCCACTCTCTTCTCTCCAGCGCCTTGTTGCTGTTGCACCCCAGGGGCCACCTTTCTTAACTGTGAACCTAAGAGCCAGCTCCATTTTCTTCCCTGCTCTTTGCTCTTGGTTTGCAGTGCCCAAAGACACGCAGCACACAGTAGGTGCCAGGCAGGTGCCACCCATTACTACGTCCATCACCTGCCTTCCTCACTCTGCAGTGGGGGTAGGGGGCTAAGGAGAGGGTGGAGTGGGACCTGTACCACCTGGGTGTTGGGGTGAGAGCCCACATTTGAGAGGCCATAAGGACTCAGTGAAATGATGCATCTGAGCAGCCTGGTACCAGAAGGTCAGGCACACAGTAGGTCCACAACCAAATCCCCAGATCCTTGAATGAGGGTATTCCCAAAATAGTCATTGTTCAAATCCCAGCTCCATCAGCTACTCTTCTGACTGAGCCCAAGTTTGGGCATAACAGTGTCCCTCATAGAGGTGACTCATCAGTTTCTTCAGGTCAAGGGCGCACAGTAGGCCTGGCACACAGTAGGAGCCTTATCAAAGCTCTGAGCATTGGCTGTTGTTGGTAGTGCTTCCCCCCACATCCCAAGCAGCCCTGCCTGGCCAGCAAGGCTGCTGCCTAGCCAGGCCTACCGCAGCAGGGGGCAGGATTTCCCGCTGGTCCCAGCCAGCTCCCTCCTCTGCAGTTTGAAAAGAAACCAGGCAGGCTTAACCTTCGGCTGCTGCCAATCCTCCTCTCGCCCATAGCCTATGGCCGCACCCAGACAGCCAGAGTTGGTCCAGGACTGGCCCGTCCTCACCGCAGAGGAGGGGCCCACAGCGTCATCCTGCCTACCCCTCTAAGCCTCAGTGCCTTCATCGGAGAAACAGGGTCCCCTAACCTCAGGGTTAAAAAAGAGCATTCCAGTGGCTGGGTGGGGGTAACAGAACCCTCCCCATCCTTCCCCGAGGCCGCCCTGCCTGTAGGAAGCCCGCCACCCCAGGTTGGACAGCTTCATTTATCTGAGCTAAGGAGGACCACTTGGAGGAGGTGACTTTGCAGCCCCAGGTCCCTATCGCTTCCTGAGTTCTTGGGAACGAACAGGCTGTGCACCTCACCCGGGAGGCCACCAACTGGAGACGAGGGAGTGCAACTAAAAACACCCAAACCCCTCCCCAGGAGACCAAGAAGGGTGGAAGAGACTGTGGGGACCAGCCTGGGTGGGTATGGGACATCTGGGCTGGTAGGGTTGCCTGGGGGCCCTAGTTCCGCCTCCACTCAGGGTTGCAAAGAGTCCCTGGCCCGCTGGGCATCTGGAGACCCTCCCAGCCCGGGAAGAGCGCGTCCCCTTTAAGAGCATGTGGCCCCGCCCACCCCTCCGGGCCGGATCCGAATTCCAGGGAGGCGGGGCGGAGACGGCTGGCGCGGAGGACGCGGTGGTGGGACCGGGATCCGCTGTGGCTCGGGCGGCGCCTCCCTGCAGCGGCCCGGTCCCGGCCCCGCCAGGGCGATGCTCCCCGAGGCCGCAGGATGAGCGAGGTGAGTGCGGGGACCCCCAGACCCCCTGCCCGGCACACAGTGAAGGGGACTTGGCGGCAGCGGCCGCGGCCTCTTCCCCAGAGCTGTGTGACCTTGGGCAGCCCCGCACCCTCTCTGGGCCGAAGCCCAGAGAACAGCCGGGGCTGGCGAAGGCTATTCTGAGCCCTGGCTCACACGGGCCAGCCTGGGGCGCTGGGGAGGCTCCTTGGAGGAGGCGGGGCCTGGCCCGGGCCAGCGGGCTGCCGGATCAGCAACGCAGTGCCCTGTCGGTCGGCCAGGGCTCCTACTGCCCCGCCAGCCATTGCTCAGCGTCCATGAGTGCGCTCTGCTCCTCAGTTTCCTCATCTGTAAAATGGAGGTAATATCACTGAGCTTAGTGCTGGCCACGATCATCGTGATTACTTTTCTGCTGCTGCTGTTCATGTCATTGCTATAATGACACGGTCTTTAGGGAAAGGGGTCTGAGGGAGGACCTGGGATCTTTCCGGAGGAAGCAGGATGGGCAGCAGCCCTGAGCAGTGGGGCTAACCCCTCTCTGAGGTCAGGACCAGGCTTCCTACTGTGAGTCCAGGGCTGTGAGGCTCATCTCGCTAGGGCTCAGCTCATCACCTATTACACAGGGAGGTCCAGATGGGTGCCTCCCTGCCTGGGCGAGAGGACTCAGCCAAGTACCCCAACAGCCTGTCTCCCCTCTAAGAACCAAACAACAAACACTTATGGACACTAAGTCATT
Organism: Phacochoerus africanus; assembly: GCF_016906955.1. NCBI lineage: Eukaryota > Metazoa > Chordata > Mammalia > Artiodactyla > Suidae > Phacochoerus > Phacochoerus africanus. Next base: position 46,572,872 of record NC_062558.1, read on the forward strand.
TATAAAAATTATCCCATTTGTTCCTATGAGGAAGGTAATGTTATTGTATCCATTTAACAGATGGGAAAACTGAGGCAAGAAGTTTCTCAAGACATTTGGTCTGAAAGGACAGGAGAGTGCAGGTGGTCAGCAACTTTGTACTGAGAGCTCAATGGGTCCTCACAGCAATCCTGACCCGTGTCCTTGCTCACAGTGACTCGGCTGGCCTGGGCATGGCGGACCCAGTGGCGGGCATTGCAGGCTCAGCAGCCAAGAGCGTGCGGCCATTCCGCTCAAGCGAGGCCTATGTGGAGGCCATGAAGGAGGACCTGGCCGAGTGGCTCAATGCCTTGTATGGCCTGGGTCTGCCCAGTGGTGGCGATGGCTTCCTGACGGGGCTGGCTACCGGCACCACACTGTGCCAACATGCCAACGCTGTCACGGAGGCTGCCCGCGCCATGGCCGCTGCCCGCCCGGCCCGTGGGGTGGCCTTCCAGGCACACAGCGTGGCACCTGGCTCCTTCATGGCCCGAGACAATGTGGCTACTTTCATCGGCTGGTGCCGAGGGGAGCTGGGCGTGCCCGAAGTGCTCATGTTCGAGACTGAGGACCTGGTGCTGCGAAAGAACGAGAAAAGTGTGGTGCTGTGCCTGCTGGAGGTGGCACGGCGCGGTGCCCGCCTTGGCCTGCTCGCCCCTCGCCTCGTGCAATTTGAACAGGAGATTGAGCGAGAGCTGCGTGCTACACCCCCGGCCCCCAATGCCCCCACTGCTGGGGAGAACATCCCGGAGACTGCCTCCACCCCAGGGGCTCCTGCCCGTGGGCCCCGAATGACGCCCAGCGACCTGCGCAACCTCGATGAGCTGGTGAGTCCCCGAGTCTGCATTCCTGGTGGCCCGCTTACTCTCACTCACCCATCCCTGTGTGCCAGAGGCCAGGGACCCAGGCCTAACCACGAATCTGCAGGACAGCGAAAGGGTACATATGTTGATCATCAAGTGGATACCTGGCTCAAGGAGATGAGTAGGACCAGGGACAGGGAGGTACTGGTACTGGGTAAGGTCACAGGGACCATAAGGCCTGGGAGAATACTCAGGCCCCATTGCATAATCTCCCTGCTTTCTGTCCTTTGCTAACCGTGCACTAGAGAGATAAGTGCTGGGTCTTTCATCTAGGGGGCCTCATGGTTGCAGCCCCTCCACAATGCCCTCCCTGCACTCAGCTGCTAGACAGTTGTGTCCATAACATCACTGAGCCTGAGGTTAAATAACATCACAGGTGCCCGAGATGTTTGGTCCTGGGCAAGGTGCCTGGCACATAGTAGCCACTCAGTGAGTGCCTAGGGAAGCTCCCAGTGGCTCTGCAGATCCCTCCCACTCCCCAGGGCCTTGTAGCTCACTTATCTGGGTAGCCCAGCCCAGAGCAGTTGCTGCTACTGGGAGCACAAGTCCTGTGAGAAGATGCAGGATTCTTTCTACTCTGAGCATAGGAGGTGCCAGACCATGACCCCAGCTCCCTCCTCTTCTTCCTGGGATCGAGGTGTCCCTGACACCCCCACAGCCAGGCCAAGAGTTTCCTTCTTATCAAGAGATTAGGACATGATGTATCCTCTTGGAGGAGGGTAGCCGGATGGCTGTGGGCAGAGGCTGCCACCCCACCCCATCCTGGGCCAGGGTCACCCGAGGCTCCACCTGCTCATTTTCTCCAGCGGTTCTGCTGTGGGTGAGGAGGCGGGAGGGGCCGCCCACATAGCCAGCCTGGCAGCTCCAGGCCTGGGGGAGCATGTGGGCAGATGTGTACTGGTAAGGCATGTGGCTTGGCGTGTGTGTTGTTGTGTGTGTGTGCCTTACCAACATACGCACACATCTGTGACACTCTTGCCTCCATGTGGTATAGGTTCTCTGTACCTGTGTCCCAGGTTTTGTCCCTGAACCTGGCCTCTCTATGACTCTCAATATTATGTCTGTGAAGTGGGCGAAGGGGAGTGAGGACAGGCTCAGGGATTCAAGGATGTGCCTTTTGGGGTCCTAGGTCCTGGCCTGACCACAACCCCTCCATCTTATCCTGGTCAGCTCCCTGATCCCTGGTTGCCAAAGGGGAAAGAAAGCTGGTGAAAGGCAAAGGGTAGAGGCTGCAGTCCAGCCTGGGGCAGCAGAGTCTTGCCCTAGCTCCCCAAGACTTACTTCCTTCTGATCCTGGAGTTGCTGACATCAGGCTCCCAGGAGGAGGGACCTGACCCCTGACCTCCAGGCTCTCCTCTCTCATCTCAGGTGAGGGAGATCTTGGGCCATTGCACCTGCCCAGACCAGTTTCCCATGATCAAGGTCTCGGAGGGGAAGTACCGCGTGGGAGACTCCAGCCTGCTCATCTTTGTGCGGGTGAGAGCAAGGGACTACCCAAGCAGGTGGCCGCTGGGGAGGTTGGGGACAGGCCATGACCTGCAAACACTGGGCTCCCACAGGTGCTGAGGAGCCATGTGATGGTGCGTGTGGGCGGTGGCTGGGACACGCTGGAGCACTACCTGGACAAGCATGACCCCTGCCGCTGCTCCTCCACGGGTCAGTGTCCATGGTGGTGGGGGCAGGCGGGTGCTCACCTCTGTGCCCGCCCCCCAACATACCATCTGTCCTTTCTCCCTGCAGCCCACCGCCCACCCCAGCCGAGGGCCCGCACCTTCTCCCCGCAGCGAGTGTCACCCACCCCCAGCCCCCGAGCTGGTAGCCCAGCCCCAGGGGGTGAGCGCCGGGGCTCCCGCCCAGAAATGACACCCATTAGTTTACGCAGCTCAAAGGAGGGGCCTGAGACCCCGCTCAGGTGAGAGGCAGGAGGATGTGGGTGTGAGAAGTCCGGGGTTGGGGGCCGGGCGCCCGCCCTGGCCTAAATGACTATGCTCCAGTGACTCACACCCTGGGAAAAGTTCCCGTGGGTGGGGGTGGGCCTGGCTTCCCGACTCCATGGCAACCCCACCAAACGAACAACACAGCTGGGCGGGCCCTGGGGCTGGGTGGCGGCCAGTCCAACTGTGCTTCCCTCTGGCCTGCCCAGGAAACCAGAGGCCTGGGGAGGGGGAGCTTAGGGCCTTCTTCTTCCGCTGCCTTGGGGTTGGGGGTGGCCCTGGCTGCAGGAAGCTGCGGCAGAGTCTCTCACTTCTCTCTGGAAGTCCCCAAGACTGACAGAAGTCCTTGGCAGCCCCCCCACGACACCACCCCCACAGGTGTCTCCCCACCCCCCACCCACATGGCTGCCTGTTGCTTCCTTTCCCTGTCCTTCCTGTGCACCAGTCCCCTCCAAGTTGCCCCATCTCTCTCTCTCTCGTTCCCCTGCCCCAGGGCCCGGGACCAGCTGCCACCCCATCCTCGCTCCCGCCGCTGCTCTGGGGACAGTGATTCCTCGGCCTCCTCAGCCCAGAGCGGCCCTCTCAGTGCCCGCAGTGAAGACTCAGGCACTGGCCCCCGGCGGGAGCGGCCCAGCCGGCGGGTGACCACAGGCACCCCAGCCTCCCCAAGGCGGCCTCCCGCCCCGCGCAGCCAGTCTCGAGACCGGCTGGATCGGGGACGGCCACGAGGGGCCCCGGGAGGCAGGGGAGGCCAGCTGTTGGCCCCCAGCCCTGCCCGGCGGGCCAGGAGCCAGAGCCGCGAGGAGCAGGCTGTGCTGCTGGTGCGTCGGGACCGAGATGGGCAGCACTCATGGGTGCCACGGGGCAGGGGAAGTGGGGGCTCAGGCAGGAGCAGTCCCCGGACTCCCCGTGCCCACAGCCCTGCAGCCCCCCGGCCTCCTCGAGTTCCCAGCCCCAGTCCAGAGTTGAGCTCTACCCCTGCCAGTGTTTTCCGCACCCCACTGCAGCTTGACCCAAAGCAGGAGCAGCAACTATTCCGACGCCTGGAAGAGGAGTTCCTGGCCAACGCCCGAGCCCTTGAGGCTGCTGCTGGTGGGACCTCCACTGGACCAGCCCCTGACCCGATTCGGGCCCCAGACCCTCCAGCTCCTGATTCCGCCTACTGTTCCTCCAGCTCCTCCTCTTCATCCCTGAGCATCCTGGGTAGCAAGTGTGGCCAACCTGGGGACTCTGGAAGGATGGCCAATGGACTGCCTGGTCCCCGAGGCCCAGCCCTGTCCAGCTCTTCTGATGAAGGCAGCCCTTGCCCTGGTTTAGGGGGTGCACCAGATGCTCCTGGGAGCCCCCTGACTGGCCCAGAGCCCCCCAGGACCTGGGCGCGAGGCCGGATGGACACACAGCCTGACCGAAAACCCTCACGCATCCCCACGCCAAGGGGCCCCCGCTGCCCATCTGGACCCACAGAGCCCGGGGCCTGGCCTGCCCTGCACTCGGTCAGCCCAAGGGCAGAACCGGATTCCTGGATGTGATGGACCAGCCCACTGCTCCCATTCCCACATTCCTTCTCCTTTTCCTTTGTGGCCTTAACCCTTCTGCATCAGGGAGCCCCCTTGCCTCTTGGGGACCAGACCTCATGGGACCAGACCCCTTGGGACCACATGGCACAATGGCACCTCTCTTGTACATTCCGGTTGGGGGATGAGCATTGCTATTTAATTACTAATATTATTGAATGCCTTAGAGGAGGTGGGCCAGCCCAATGAGGACCTTGCTGAGGTCCTGTGGCCCTGCTGAGCCTGACAGTAAAGTTTTGTTCCAGCTACTTGTGTCTGCTTTTTGGGGACTCAGCCTTGAAGCCGTCACACCCATTAGGGGGCCCTCATTACAAGTTAGGATTCTGGTGTTAACTGCCGGGGGACAATGCCTAGCAGCTCTGACCTCTAGGCTTAAGATCACCCTGTCCTTCCCAGAAATGCCTGGTGCGCTTGAATTGTTTCCCTCTTTATTACCTCCTGAGAGGTCTGACTTAATAGTTTGTCCAATGAAACTCCAAGAGCAGTCTGAGAGCTTCCAATCAAATTCACAGCCAAGTTCCTTCCATCCAATGGGATCATGACCCAGTGAATTCCCAGAAAAGACTAATCTGTCCAATGGGGCTTGAGGCCTGTGTGGGTCCAATGATGTTCAAAGAGGCCTGTTGCCCAGGAGACTGGGTGGGAGCGTTCCTCAGCCATTCACGGAGGACAATGTCCTGTCCAATCCAAGAGAAATTGGGCAATCTCATCCAATCCGGGTCCCCAGTCGTTCCAGTCAAATGGAGGACACCCCCACCCCCGCCGCCCTCGGCGGCGCCGTCCAATTCAGTCACATGAGGATGCAGCGCGCCGGATGCAGCGCCCCCTGCAGGCGCAGAGCCGGGTGCGCAGGGCGTGACCGCACCAGAGCGCAGCGCAGTAGCTCGCGGAAGAGACGCAGCACGTGCCAATTGTACTTGGCGGAGCACTCGAGGTATCCGCAGCGCCAACCCCTGCGCACCAGGGCTGCCAGCGCACGCCGAGGCCCGAACCGCAGCCGCTGCCGATCCCGCTTGTTGCCAACCACGAGGATGGGCGCCTCGGGTGCGCCCGCCGGCCTGGGAGCCAAATAGGAAGGAGGGTCGCTGTGTCAGGAACCCCATGGCCGGAGAACTCCCCCCCCCACACACACACCGGATATATATACACTCAGGAGCATACCCTCCTGCAGCCAGAGACCCCTAGCAAACACCAGACCCTCAAAGACCCAGGCTCAAAGACCGCTACTGCTAGCGGCCAGGCCTAGAAGGCCTGAGACCAGGCCCAAAACGCCGGCAGAACTCACCCGCTCACCTCAGGCAAAGGTCCGGCCAGACCCACAAACACTCCCCTCCTCCCCACACGCCGTTCCGGGCGAGCTCCCACCTGGTTTCCGCGATCCGCTGCCGCAGCGCCTTCACGTAGTCGAAGCTGTCTGGGCTGCAGATGTCATAGACAAGCACGAAGGCATCCGTGTCCTGCAAGCTCCAGTCCTTAGGGTCTGGCCACTCCTGGGGGCGGGAGGCTAGAGTCTGCCGGAGTCCCCTTCCCACTCTCATGCCCAGACTTTTTGCAGGAGACTTGACGCTAAACCCACAGTTCATGCTCAGGCCTCAGCTGTCCTCATCCTCGTCAGTGCACTCTTTCTCCCAAGCTCCTGGGCCCTGCTGTCCTCATGGCCGCTCGAATATACATTTTCAGGTGGTGCCTGAAGCCAGTCGGCTTCCAGCCCTTCTTCAGTCTGGGTCTCCTCTCCACTCCCATCTTCTTCCTCCTCCTCCTTCAGTATCCCACAACGCAACTCGGGGCAGGCCCCGCCCCTCCCCAGATGCCCCGGCTGGTTGACTACTACCTCCAAGCTTAATTCCAAAGCCGGCTCCCCCAGCCCGCAGAGACCACTGAAGGTCAGCAGCTGTCCCCGTTTAGGCCTCCAGCCTAAGAGCACGCTGCTCTTTCCACCTGGAATGCCTGCGGCTGGAAGCATTTAATCAAAACTTAACTAATCCTTCCAGGTTTACCCCAAATGCAATCCCCCCGCCCTCCCCGGCAGCCCTGCTTAATCCTGCCTGCTCTTTCCTCGCAACCTCTCGAAGGATTGTTTGCCTGGACTTTGCAAAATTACTAGTCTCTGCTGCAAGTCACAGGAATGAACGACCGCCCCATCCCTGACACACACGCACACACAAAGTACATCACTTTGTCTGGTTTCAACCTTTCCCGCTGCGGCTCTGCTCAAGACCCCAAACACACAACGCTCACCCTCAGGGAAGTAGGACCATGCTCTGCCACGCACTGTTCTCCACCCACCAGTGCGGGCAGGCAGATAGCGAGAAAAATCCACCTTGCAAAATCAGCCGGTCTCAGGCCTGGTTTCAGGCAACTTCAGACCAGCAGAAGGGGTGAGGCACAAATTCCAGGATACCCATTCATCCTTCAATGCATGAACACCGTCAGGCACCCTGGGGCCGTCCACGCGGACACGCACGTGTGTGCCGAGCACTCACACTCACACACATTCTGTCAGTCGCCCTTGCTCGCCGCTCAAGCTGCTACCTCTAGACCCCTGGGGTTCTGACCGGGGCCAGCACCATCGCCGTCGCGGATGCTCAGGTCGTAGACGGCGCCGTCGAGTAACACCGCGGGCCGGTAGAGGCTGGGCCCGTCCGTGGGCCGGTGGCGCTCCGGGTAGTCACCGAACAGGAACTGGCGGATGATGGCCGTCTTGCCCACGCCTGGGGCGCCCAGCACGGCCACCCGCAGGCTGCCCCCCATGGCCCGCGCGCGCTGCCGCGCCCCGCGCCGAGAAGCCTCATGGGCCGGCGCCGCGCCGCGCGCCCCGCGCGTCCTGCCCCGTGCGCCCCGGTCCCGCTGCGCTCCTCATCGCCTCTCGGAGCACCCGGGACCCCAGGAGACCACGGGCTGGAGGATGGAGCTGGCGGTGGAAAGGCAGACAGACAACCGAGAAGGCGGACGGCGGACGCACGGGCAGCTCCGGCTGGTGCCAAGCTCGGGAGAGAACTGACCGAGCGCGCCTCCTCCCCGCAGCGCGGCCGGAGGCGCCGCCGGCAGAGCGGGGCACCGAGGTCGGACCTCCTCGCCACTGGGCTCCCGAAGCAGAGCGGGGCGCGGGGTGCAGCACTGCCTCTCGGTGCCTCAGTCCCTCCGTCCCTCTCTCTCAGACGCCCGGAGTCGCCGCCCCAGCCGGCGGCGCGAGCGAGCGAGAGAGCCGAGCCTCCCGGAGGCGGCGATGAGGTAACCGCCTGCCTGCCCGCCCCTCCCACCTTCCCCCTATCCGCCCTGGACGCCTCTCCCGGGAAGGGTCGTGGGAAGGTGATAGGGGAGCGGGGAGCCTGGGGAGGGACCCAGCCCCACCCCAGCCTCTCCGCCTGCTGCGCTCCTGTCACCTGCTCCAAAATAGACGTCCCTTCCCGCCTACGTCCGCGTTCGCTCCTCCAAACACCGTTCCCGAAGCTGGCTGCTCACAAACCCGGCCGCTGGAGTCAGGCCGCCCGCGTCGGATCTGGCCAGCTGTGTGACCTTGGGCCGGTGGCCGCACTGCGCTGGCTGTGCTCCAACTCCATCTAAGGCAGACACCGTTTCTTGAGAACCTACTACGTTGCAAGCCCCATACTAAGCTATTACCTACGTGATCCAACAGTCTCACCCTCAGGAGAAAACTGAGGGGACACTCCAAGTTTGGGGGCAGTGGGTGGCCCCTGACCTGCAACCTTGTGATCCCCTCCGAGGAGTTCTTCCTCCTCCCTCCTGCTCACAGGGGTCAATGGCCAGCATGAAATAAAATGTCAGCTAGCATCATGGAGTGGGGAGAGGGGCAGAGGGTGCTGAACTTGAATGCATCAGGTCACAGCATCTCAGTCCCCAATCCCAAGGCTGAAAGACCCAGGAATTTGTCCACACCAACATCATCACTGCTAAAGCCAAGTTTTCTATCTAGGTCTCCACCTGTAGCTTCCCTCAAACCCTGCATCCTCCATGACAGATTCCCTGAGCCCAAGGCCCTCCTCCCTGGAGCTGAGGAAAGCTCCTTCCCCATCAGGGCCTGGGAAATCTTACCAACCCCATCCTTTGCCTCTGCGTGCCTACCCACTATAGTGGGGGGCTCCCACATCTCTGCCCAGATGCCCAGGTACTGGGTGAAATGCACAAACATCCCCTTTCAGCACTGACCAAGGGTTTTGCTTATCTGTCTCTTAAACAAACATCCCCAATCTTATTGCTTGTCAGGATGCTGAAATGGATTTTTAAAAGCAAGGAAAAAGTCCTGCCTTAAGAGAAAACATTCTAGGAGTTCTCTTGTGGATCAGTGGATTAATGATCCAGCTTCATCACTGCAGCAGCTTGGATTGCCACTTGTGGCAGGGGTTTGATCCTGGCCTTGGAACCTCCATGTTATGGGCATGGCCAAAAGGGAGAGAGAGAAAGAGAGGGAATGTTCTAGAACACATGGAATCCAGGAATTGTAAGAGCACAGACAACATGCCCACCCCAGCCTGAAGGAAGTGGAGAAGGGAGAAGGAGCTGAATCCTGAAGTGGGGAAGTGGTGGTGGGGGTGGGGGAGGGTGCATCCTCTGGGGAGCAGGTGATGGCAAATAGATCAGGGACCTGGGTCTGTTTCCATTCTTCTTCTCAACAACTAGGGAGCTCAGAGTCTGAGTTTTGGCTACATCTGGCAGGTGTTCCAGGTCCTCAAGCTCAGTAGGGATCCATGGTTTTATCTTCCTTTCCTGCTGTGATTTTTCCCTTCATCCGATTTCCCCTCTGATTTTTTTTTCTCTTAATTTTATGGCTGCCCCCCCACCCCCACCCCGAGGCAGATGGCAGTTCCCAGGCCAGGGACTGAATCTGAGCCACAGCTGTGACCTATGCCATAGCTGCAGCAACGCCAGATCCTTTAACCCTCTGCAACAGGCCAGGGATCGAACCTGCACCTCCACAGTGACCAGAGCTGCTGCAGTCAGATTCTTAACCCACTGCACCAAGGGTGAGAAGTCTCCCTTCTGACTTTTTAACTTTTCAGCCATTGGGCTTCCTGAGCTGCCCAGTTTCTTTGGCAAACAAGTCAGGGAGTAAATAAACCAGCCCTACCCCTTCCCTGTTGGCACTCAGCAGGGTGTGAAGCTGACATCAGGATGGTCTTCCTTAGGGCACTGGGTGGGGCCCACTGCTGCCTGGAGCACTCTCTCATCCACATGTGGGAGCCAGTTCTGAGTGTCCTTCATTTGGGAATCCTGCCTTCACTTTCTGACAGAGTGCCCTCTTCTTGGCTAGGGCTTCTTTGGGAGCCACACACAGGGCTGTGTGTGAGGCATCTCGGGCCCCAGAGCGAGGTTTTGGAATGACAGAGGACACTCTGGACAGGGCATGTCTGAAAGCTCCCACCGAGTCCTGCAAACTCCAGAAGGGTGACATATTCCCCAGGAAACATTTCCATCAGAGTCACTAACAGCCGCTCCCATCCATCAAGGCTGGTGATGTGCCTAGCCCTGACCATAGCTGTGTACTCCCCGAGGCTCTGAGGGATGCGATGTTTTCTCCAATAGAGTCCAGCAAGAAAGGGGGAAGCACAGGGACTGGAACCCAGGACCTTGGGGCACTGAACCTGACTTTCTGAGAAGCCCAACTTCATCAGAGCCCAGGGTCTGGAAGGGCCTCAGGAGGAGGTCAGCTGGAGCCTGTACCCCTGTGGGGAGGGACTGAGGAAGCCCCTGGAACTGTGGGAGCTGAGCTGAGACAGGAGTGGGCAGCCCAGTGCCGGGCTTCCCAAAGACTAGCAAGCCAGAGAACTTGGGCTGCCTGGAGTTCCCACTGGGTTTTAGCAATAGCAAACCCAATTAGTATCCATGAGGACTCAAGTTTGATCCCTGGCTTCGCTCAATGGGTTAAGGAGCCAGCATTGCCATGAGCTGCAGTGTAGGTCACAGATGCATCTCGGATCCTTTGTTGCTGTGGCTGTGGTGTAGGCTGGCAGCTTCAGCTCCAATTCCACCCCTAGCCTGGGGACTTCCATATGCTGTGGATATGGCCCTAAACAGACCCCCACCCCCCAAAAAAAACCCCACAAAAAACAAAAAACAAAAACTTTTTTTTTTGGCTGCACCTCCCCAACATGCAGAAGTTCCTGGGGCAGCGATTGAACCTGCACCATAGCAGCAACCTGAGCCACAGCAGTGACAATGCTGGTTCCTTAACATGCTGCACCACCAGAGAACTCCTGAATTTTGAACTTTTCTTCACTGACCCCCCCCTCCCAGGGAGGGGCAGCAGGGCTGATGTCTGTGCCCCCACCCCCAGGGAGCACCCACCAGGCATCCAGGCATCTGCTCCTTCAGCAAATGGAACCTGGCACTGGGCACACAGTCTCCTCCCGTGGCTTGGAGGAAGACAGACACACAGCCAGGTGCAGACAGACAGAAACAGCAGCACTGGGCTCGTTCAGGCCTGTGGGACTGAGGGCACCCAGGGGAGGCACCAGCCTGGCCAAGAGGAGAGCTCAGGAAGGGCCTGATGACATACTGAAGCAGAGCCCTGGAGGACTGAACCTCAGAAAGTGGGTGGCTGGGAGGTGGCTGAGGGGGCCTGGGCAGCCCAGTGGGGAACTGTGTCCACAGTTCATTGCCCACAGCCTCCCAACACCAGCCATCCGGGGGTCCCCCCCACACCTGACCTTCACCCAGATGGCCTATCCCCATCAGCCTGATTCCAGCCCTTCCCCCGGGCTGAGCACGTGGACTGCCTCCCACTCCCAGAAGTATTTGCTCTGGACTTCTCTGGTCAGTCCACTCACCATTAATCATGGTCTATCCTGCTGGTTAATCACTTGTCCCAGCTTAACTCACCTCCCTGAGCCCTGAATGGGGGAAGAAACCCTTACCACTCAGATGCCTCATGAGTGGTGGGTCCTTGGTGGTCACTGCAATGCTGCCCATTGATTGCCACCACTTGGCCCCTTGAAGGCCTCGGGATCTCACAGCCATCAGGACACAAGGAGGAAGCACAGGGCAGGGCTTCCAGGCCGTGGGAATGAGAACTCTAGGGTTTGAAGCCACTTCCCTGGAGGCGTGTCATCTGTACAAGTTACTGAAACTCACTTTCCTTCTCTAATGGTCTTGATTTCATACAGCTGTTGTGGGATGGAATAAGATGCTACAAAGAGGAAAACAAGACAGGTTTATAAGGCTGGTAGGGGAGACTAAATTTGTACATATAATTTTTTTTTCTTTTGGCTATACCTGCAGCATGTGGATGTTCTGGGGCCAGGGGTAGGAACTTCCATCACAGTAGTGACTTGAGCCACAGCAGTGACAATGCCAGATCCTTAACTCACTGAGCCACCAGGGAACTCCTAAAATAATTTCATTTTTATATGCAAATAGCTGCCAGTTTACAAAATATAACAGAGGCATATATGCACATAGGTAAGTATGTAGGCAGATATTTCCTAGTTCTGTCTGCTGAGAGGGCCTAGAAGTGCTACTGCATGAAGGGGGACCCCTTCCAGGGCCCAAGTGTGGGCTCCTGTCTAATACACAGAAATGAACTGTCTGAGGAGACACATGTGCTGACAAAGCAAAAGACTTTATCGTGAAAGGGTGTCTGGGTGGATGGAGAGCATCAGGTTAAAGGAACCCAGGAGAACTGCTCTGCTACATGGCTCACAGTCTCCAGTTTTATGGGAATTGGGTTAGTTTCCAGGTTGTCTCTCGCCAGTCTTCTTGTTCAGCCCATACTTGATCTGACTCAGGGTCTTTTTTGGTGGCACATGTGACTCTCAGACAGGATGGATTCCAGCATCAGGGATATTGGGCGGGTGGTGGTCCCTCCCAAATCCTCCTGGTTAGTCTTTAGGGCAGCACCCTATTCCTTATCAGGACCTCCTGCTGTGAGACAACTCATAACAGGGGCTATTATCATGCCTGGCCAAGGCAGGAGGTTTCAGTCAATGGTCCCCTAACAGTGCCTGCCCAGGAATAGCAAGCACACTAGCGCCCAGATCTCAGTTCCTAATTTTATTCTCCAGGCTCCTTAGGGAAATGGCTGATGCTAGGGTTGGAGCAGAATAAATACAAGATGAGCCTGAAGCATCTTCTAACATCAGAAAGTATGGAAGAGCCCAAAAGCAACCAAAGGATGGGGGTAGGTCAAAGGGACACAGACTACTTGAAAGAGCTCCCAAAGGCCAAAGCTTGAACAGTTAAGCAGCAAAATAAAAACAGCACTTTCGGATTAAACCTAAATTATAAAATAAATATCCAGGAGTCCAAACAGATATAAATGATTGAATTCATAAGTAAATGCAGACGAAAAAAATTTTCCTTTCAGAAGAATTCCAAATATTTGATGTAGCTGCTCCCTGTCCCCACACTCTTTCCAGGGTGTAGGCAGCACTTAGGGACTTGCTCCCAAAGAACAGATTATGGGACGGGGAGGAAGTAATTTGGCAGTGGAGAACGCTGGAAACGCCACCTCTGCCGAGTGAACCAGGCTGATGTGGCAGCTAAGTCAAGTTGATAGCATGTTCCCCTGATATGAGGTGATGAGAAGGGCACCTCTGGGGTCTCCTTTCTAAAAACTATAACCCCAGTTTAACCATGAGAAAAACATTAGACAAACCCAAATTGAGGGACAGCCTACAAAGTACCTGACCAACACTCAGAAATTTTAAGGTCATGACAAAGTCTGAGAAACTGTCACAGACTCAGGGAGGCTCAGGACAGAATAACCACATGGAACGTGGGATCTGGGAACAGAACAAGGACATGAGTGGGAAAACTAGTGAAATCTGAATAAAGTCTGGAGTTTGGTTTAAAAATTATATGTTATATAATTTAGGTTATTTATCTTTTAAACATATATTATTATTCCTATACTTGTGTATTATATAATAAAATATATTTACATCATAAACATATCATATATACAGAAAAGAATGGAAGAGTTCCCTAGTGGTGCAGCAGGTTAAGGATTTTGCGTTGTCAGTGCTGTGGCTCAAGTTGCTGCTGTGGCACAGGTTTGATCCTTGGCTCTGGAAATTTGGCATGGGTGCAGCCAAAAAGGAAGAGGGGAAAAAAGGAATAGAAAAGATCCCATTTACAAAAAGACCACCAAAATAGAAAATACTCCTGAATCTATGCAAGAATAAATGTGCATGGAAGAACTTTTAATTTTTTTTTAATTTTTATTTTTATGGCCACACCTGCAGCATATGGAAGCTCCCTGGGCTAGGGGTTACACTGGAGATGCAGTTTCAGGCCTAAGCCACAGCCACAGCAATGCCAGATCCTTAACCCACTGAGCGAGGCTAGGGATTGAATCTGCATCCTCACAGACACTATGTCAGGTTCTTAACCTGCTGAGCCACCATGGGAACTCTTGTAAGGACGTTTAAATGAAGAACACTTAAAATATCATAAAGATGTAAAAGAAAGCATGAGGAGTTCCTGTCGTGGTGCAGTGGTTAACGAATCTGACTAGGAACCATGAGGTTGCGAGTTCGGTCCCTGCCCTTGCTCAGTGGGTTAACGATCCGGCGTTGCCGTGAGCTGTGGTGTAGGTTGCAGACGAGGCTCGGATCCCGAGTTGCTGTGGCTCTGGCGTAGGCTGGCGGCTACAGCTCCAATTCGACCCCTAGCCTGGGAACCTCCACATGCCGCGGGAGCGGCCCAAGAAATAGCTAAAAAGACAAAAAAAAAAAAAAAAAAAAAGCATGAACCAATGGAAAGGCATCTACTCCTATATCCAGATATAAAGATTAACATTATTACCAACATTATTATATAGATGTAAATTCTCTACAAGTTAATGTAAACATTGATATAATTGAAATAAAAATAATACCACCATTAAAGAAAAACTGAGTTCTAAAGGACAGAAAGGATGAATAAGAGGGTACTATAAATTATGAAAATATGAAGGTACAATACTCTTTAAAAAAATGCAATGGCTGGAGTTCCCCTCATGGCTCAGCGGAGCAGTAACGAACCCGACTAGTATCCATGAGGATGCAAGTTCCATCCCTGGCCTTTCTCGGTGGGTTAAGAATCCATCATTGCCACAAGCTCCGGCATAGGTCACAGTGTGACTTGGATCCTGCATTACTATGGCTGTGATGTAGGCTGGGGGCTGCCGCTCTAATTCAACCCCCAGCCTGGGAACTTCCATATACAGTGGGTGCGGCTTTAACAAGAACAAAAAACAAAAAACAAACAAACAAACAAAAAGCAATGGCCAATGAATAGATAAATTCTCTGGTAATGGAAAGGAGTCCAGAAAATCACTCATATAGATGTGAAAATTTAGTGTATGATGCAACATTTCAAATCTGTGGGAAAAAGATGAATTATTCAGTAAATGGTGTGGAAACAACTAGGTAACCATCTGGGAAAAGGGAAAGTTGGATCCCTATCTCCTTCTTAACATAAAGCCCAGATGGAACAGGCTCAAAATGCAAAAATTAAGATGAGGTAAGTACTGAAAAGAAAGAAGAGATTAAAAGAAGCCAACATCCAACACATTTTTATCACGGAAAAGTAACAAAATGGGGAGAGATTAATGACCAACCAGGAAGAAAAAGACCAATAGCCAGGAGTTCCCATCGTGGCTCAGCAGAAGTGAATCTGACTAGTATCCATGAGGACGCAGGTTCGATC
Organism: Phacochoerus africanus; assembly: GCF_016906955.1. Taxonomy (NCBI): domain Eukaryota; kingdom Metazoa; phylum Chordata; class Mammalia; order Artiodactyla; family Suidae; genus Phacochoerus; species Phacochoerus africanus. The sequence goes on from NC_062558.1 coordinate 46,587,908, forward strand.
CCTGGCCTTACTCAGTGGGTTAAGGATCTGGCGTTGCCATGACCTGTAGTGCAGGTCGAAGACGTGGCTCAGCTCCTGAGTTGCTGTGGCTGTGGCTGTGGTATAGGCCAGCAGCTGTAGCTCCAATTCAACCCCGAGCCTGGGAACCTCCATACATGAGCGGCCCTAACGAGACAAAAAAAAAAAGGACCAATAGCCGTACTGAAAAATGGCAAAGAAACATGAAGACAAAAACACATACAAATGGCTCAAAAACACATGAATAGAAGCATGTTTTTCTTTCTTTTCTTTTTTTGTCTTTTTGCCATTTCTTGGGCCACTCTTGCGGCATATGGGAGGTTCCCAGGCTAGAGGTCTAATCGGAGCTGTAGCTGCCAGCCTATGCCAGAGCCACAGCAATGTGGAATCCGAGCCGCGTCTGTGACCTACACCACAGCTCACAGCAACGCCGGATCATTAACCCACTGAGCAAGGCCAGGGATCAAACCCGCAACCTCATGGTTCCTAGTCGGATTCGTTAACCACTGCGCCACGACGGGAACTCCCAGAAGCATGTTTTAAACACAGTAAGACTGGCGTTCTCTGGCAGCCTAGCAGTTAAAGACCTGGTATTGCCACTGCTATGGCTTGGCTTCAGTCCCTGGCCTGGGAACTTCTGCATGCTTTGGGCACATCCAAAAAAACTCAATAACAACAGAGCAAAAAATAAAAACAGTAAGATACAATTTTTTGCCTATAACTTAAATACATATATCAATATGCTGAGTGAGGGTTGAGGGGGAACAGGAACTTCATTCCTGGCTGGTGGGATGTAAACCAGAGAATTTTTAGCAATAGCTCTTATAGTGATGAACACACCTACCTTTGACCCAGTCATTTCCATCTGAGGAATTTATCAACATGTGAGAGTAAATGTTCTTTGCAGTATCACTTGTACTAATAGCACCCAAGACACATGGAGGTGGACATCACGGAGAGGTCTGGTTCATCATGGCACCTCCATTCAATGGAAAAATCACAGAGTTGTTAGAAAAAGGCATGAAGACATGCTCTGTAATAGACAATGGAAAACCTCTAAGACATAACAGTGCAGATCGGGGTATGTTCCATGCTACACTTGTGTCTAAAAAGGGAAAAAACCATATTAGACATTGTTGAGTCTCTTTGGAAGGTATTGTTGATTCCCTTTAGGGAGAGAAATGAGAAGGATTATTTCCTTTTTTTTTTTTTTTTTTTGCATTCAGGATTTTTTTTTTTAGAGCTGCACCCACAGCATATGGAAGTTCCCAGGCTAGGGGTTGAATCGGAGCCACAGCTGCCAGGCTACGCCACAGCAACACAGGAACTGAGCCATGTCTGTGACCTACACCACAGCTCACGTCAATGCCGGATCCCAGACCCACTAAGCAAGGTCAGGGATCGAACCAGCATCCTCATGGATACTAGTCAGATTCATTTCTGCTGCGCCACAATGGGAACTCCCACCTTTTGGATTCTGAACCATCTGAATGCATTACTTGTTCAAAATAAGAACTAAAATTTAAAATACGAAATGCTTAGCAATGAGATCCTGCTATGTAGCACTGGGAATTATGTCTGGTTACTTATGATGGAGCATGATAATGTGAAAAAAAAGAATGTATACATGTATGTGTAACTGGGTCACCATGCTGTACAGTAGAAAATTGACAGAACAGGAGTGCCCGTCAGGGCACAGCAGAAACGAATCTGACTAGGAATGAGGTTGTGGGTTCAATCCCTGGCCTCACTCAGTGGGTTAAGGATCTGGCATTGCCATGGGCTGTGGTGTAGGTCACAGAGGCGGCTCAGATTTGGCGTTGCTGTGGCTGTGGCATAGGCTGGCAGCTACAGCTCCGATTAGACCCCTAGCCTGTGAACCTCCATATGCCGGAAGTGTGGCCCTAAAAGGACAAAAGACCAAAAAAAAAGAAAGAAAGAAAGAAAATTGACAGAACACTGTATAGCAGCTACAATGGAAAAAAAAATCATTATACAAAATAAATAAAATGTGAAATGCTTATACCTGTCTGGTCCAGCAATTAGCAATTCTGGGGCTAGACCCTAAGCTGTCTAGGAAGATATTCACAGTGCTTTTCCTTGGACTCGAAGATGGAAACAGCCAGAATGTCCATCTGCACAACAAATTCCAAGGTGGGTCTATTTGCACTGATATGTCAATAAAGCCAAGATACTAGTAGTGTCTAGGGTGCGCTATTTATTTAGTGAATACCTCCCTGGATTTGCTTTATATAAGCACAGAATTAACCCTGGAAGAAGACTAAAAGTGTGGCAATGAACTTTGCCTCTGGGAGGAAAACTACGAACTGAGGAAGTGTGGAAGACCCTTATCCTTTGTGTGACTGATCTTACCAAGGTCCAGAATCACTCTCCATAAAACAAGAAAAAAAAGGTAAACCACTAGTTGAAGATTAAAAATTGTACAGTGAGGCCATGCTGCAGGCCTTGGCATGGTGTGTGGCACACCAGTCGGGGCTCTGGGGCCTGCTGGACCCTCCACTAGAAACTGAGTTGAATTCCCTGGCTGGGAAGTCCCAGTCCCCAGAGAGTGTGCAGGAGGCTAAGGCCCCAAGAAGCATCAAGCATTGAGGAGAGGAAGCCTGAGCACATGGGGACCAGGGAGGCATGTGAGAGGGGGAGGCATGTGATGGGCGTCATGCCACTAGGGTGAGGGAGGGACAGAAGCTAAGGGGCACAGACTGGACATCCCCTAAAACACTTCTAAAGGTTGGGGCCCAGCGTTTTGTTTTTTTTTTTTTTTGCTCTTTAGGGCTGCACCCATGGCATATGGAGGTTCCCAGGCTAGGGAATCCAATCAGAGCTATAGCTGCTGACCTACCCCACAGATCACAGCAATGCTGGATCTCCAACCCACTGATCGAGGCCAGGGATCGAACCTGCAACCTCATGGTTACTAGTTGGATTTGGTTCCACTGCGCTACAAATGGGAAATCCAACCAGAGGCTTGTTTTCCTGCCACCATGCCCAGCTAAGGCCCAGGCTGGGGTTCCTGGGAGTGAGAAGGCACTGCTTCAGCTCCTCCTGTTGCATATGAGGACTCTGCTGGATCCCCTCATGCAGGTGGGAGGGGCAACATCCACAGTAAGGCCCCTCCCACAACTGCCCAAGGCCCCAGCACAGTGAACCCACATATCCTATGACAGGGCCTGCGTCTGGCCAGGCCAGCCTTTCTCACCAGCACTCCCCTGCCCTGCCCTGGGGCCTGGACTTGAGTATCACCCCACTGGAGACTTTGGTAACCCCACAAGGTTGGGTGAGAGTCGGGCCCCAGCAGGCAGGCAACAGGGCAGGCCAGGCCAGGGTGAGCCCAAGGCCACAGGGGACTCCAGCTGTGTCTGTGTGGGGCCTGCTGAGCCAGAGCTTTCAGGTGCAGTGAGAACTAGGGTGTGCAGTCCAGGGCCTTGGCTGGTTTTAGACTCTGGGTCCCAGTGCTCCTGCCCTGGCAGCTGGGAAGGCAGCAGTGTGTCTGGCATGGGCAGGGTGCAGGGAGCAGCTGGGGCAGAAAAGGGGCAAGGGCCAAAGGCCCACCAGCCATGAAGCCCTGACAACCCACCTGCAGCTCCACCCATGGAGCCCTGACCAGGACCAGGGTCACATGAGGCATCCTTGGTGGCGGCTGCTGCAGATGCAGGGCGGAGAACACCCTGCACGGATAGGCCTGGTGCTGGGCCTGCCTGCGGCTCCCTCTCCCACAACCACCCGCCATCAGAACCCCTCCCTGCCACTCCCAGGAGCCAAGGAAAACCAAGATGGACTCTGTCCTTCTGACATCAAAAGGCAAGACGGCCTTAGCTGGGTAAAGCTCCGGTCAGGGGTGGGAGAGGCGCTGTGAGACCAGCAAGCCTCAACAGTTTGCAAGGACAGGAAAGGGAAAGGGCCAAGGAGGGGCTGACATGGCTCGAACCCTTGAACCTGGACCCCAGGGGACCCAGGACCCTGCTTACAAGAGCCTCAGGACCTGACACACTGGCTAGGGACACACTTGATGTCATCATTTTTATTCACGTTCTCTTTCTGAAAATAGGAGTAAACATACAATATATAGTCTCTATTTATATATATTAGACATCATTACCGGAGGGCTCAGGACTTAAAGGCAGTTTTAATTTTGACATTTGGTGGAGGGGGAAAAAAGTGTCCGTGATTGCCAAAAGCAGAATCTTTATTATTAAACAGCGGTAACAGGAAAACCTAATGCTCTGTCAGACACAACTGAAACTTGGGAGGCCAGGAGGAGGGTGGCAGATGCTAAGAAAAAACCCCAGACATGAAGCATCCTGCTCACCTGCATGCCCCATCCCTCAGCCCTGCCTCTGCTCCAGGAACCCAGGGCACACGTAGGAATGTATCATAGGCAGTGACCATTCTCACGGGCAAGAGGGCAGCAGGAGCTCGGGAGGGGCCCTGGGAGCTTCCGCTGGGGTCCTCCCTGTGCGGTCGGCACTTGGGAGCACAGGGGTGCAGGCCCCCAACAGAGCAGCCCTCCTGGTATACAGGGGACCCTCTGCGCACACCAGGACCACCTGCCTGCCAGAGCCCATGGCAGGAGAGGGACAGAGGAGGGCCTCTAACACCAACCTAGAGGGGCTGAGGGGCGGGGGAGTCCGGGGCTGGGAGCCTGAGGAGGAAAAGCAAGAGAAGAACCCTGGGTCTCCCTGTTCAGCTCCTGCAGCTGAGCCGGCTCCTTTGGCCACGGCCTCACCTGACCCTAAACGTCAGCAGCAATGGAAAGAGGGGCATCTCGAGCACGAGAGTACACCGAGGTTTCACTCCCAGAGGGGTGCCGCCCCACCCTGAGGATTCAGGCTCAGGGACACTGCAGTCAGGTCCAGGGAACCTTGTGGGAGGTCAGGAACCTCACCGGCCCCTCCTGGGAGGAGGAGGTGCTGCCACCCCACCAGGGGCTCCTTGCGGGGCTGGTGAAGGCTGGGGCAGATGCTGGATGGGGCCTCAGTTCTTGAGGATGGTCTCGTAGGCCTGGTAGACGTGCTGTGACACCTCAGGTGCTCGACACTTCAGCGATAGCTGCGGGGAGAGAAGGGTTGGCGGGGACAGAGAGCACTTATTCCTGGGGCTCCTCTCTGGGGTGGGAAGGAATAGGTGGGGAAGGACGAGAAGGTGGAACCAGACGGAAGACTATGGTGCGCACACGTGGCCTGGTGGTTGAAGTGCGGCTGCAGCAGATGTGCAGTGCAGGAGAGGGGGCGGCCACCACAGCCAGCCAGCCGTGAACCAAATATACTTGCAGCCCACACACCGGCTGTCCCCGCCACCACGGCCCGCTGGTAAGCAGCGTGAATCACAGCCCGAGCTGCCAGGCATTGCCAGCCCCACCCCACAGAGCTGCCAGGCTCCCGAGTGGGTACGAGGCTGGGAGGGAGGTGGAGGGGGCGCTGGGGTTCTTTTCTGGTTTCCTGCCTAGGAAGCAGGTACGTCAGACTTGGCTCGGCTCTGAGTGTGGTAAGAGCCCAGAGAGCACTAGCAGGAGAGACAGGTGCCACCACCCTTCTGCCAAAATTACTGCTTTGAAGGGTAGTCAGGAGGGGGAGGGGCACACAGCACTCAGAAGTCAGGACCCCTGGTCTCCTTCTGGGATTCTGTGTGAGCAGTGGGGGGTACCAGCTCCTCAATCAAGGCCACCAGGCTGGGGAGCGCTGGGGTGAGGGCTGGGGTCCTCTGCCTATAGCCTGCATGCGTGTCTGCCCAGCTCTGGGGAGCAGCAGGGTTAGGTGAGGCCTGGAGGCCAGGCCATAAGACGGGGCGCAAGGTGTGGCTGGGAGGACAGAGGAGAAGGGGAAGAGAAAAGCAATCCGCTAACCTCCAAGTCCTGCACCACGGGCACCAGCAGGGAAGGTGGACATGCAGCATCCAAACACAGGGAGACAGAAATTACCACCACCGAAGCCACCGCTGCAGCCCCACCCAACCTCGGTGCTGACGCCACCAGCGGGGCCCAGGGAGCAGCATCTGTCTGGAGGGTCATGCTTGCCCAACACTTGGGTGCAGGGTGAAGCAAGGCCTGGGCTCCAGAGGGGCCTGGGACAGCAGCACGGCCTCCAGGACAACCACGCGCTTCACTGAAGCCACATCCTGGCTGGAGTCTGACTTTAAGGCCAGGAAGGTCGTCCTTTTAGGAGGGCACTAAGGTGGGGAGGGCCAGGGCCAGGTCCTGGGCTCAGCAGAGCCAATTCCCAAGTCAGGTGGGCCTTGGGCCAACTGTGCCACCTCACAGGGCACAATTTTACAGAATCTTCTGGTCCAACTCACTGTTCTGACACCCAGTTTGGTGTCTTTTTTTTTTTTTTTCTTTTTAGGGCCAAGCACTCATGGCATATGGAGGCTCCTAGGCTAGGAATTGAACCAGAGCTGCAGCTACTGGCCTATGCCACAGCCAATGCGGGATCTGAGCCGTGTCTGCGACCTATACCACAGCTCATGGCAACACCGGATCCTTAACCCACTGAGTGAGGCCAGGGATCGGACCTGCATCTTCATGGGTACTATGTTGGGTCCTTAACCCACTGAGCCACAATGGGACATCCTGATTTGGTGTCTTATCTGGATAATCTGATGGGACTGAGTTGGAAACTTTCTGAAGTCACAATTCTGATGCTTTTTCATGCCAGTCTCAAAGGGAATCCAGCTTAGCTGGGCTAGAGTGTCCCCTGTCAGAGCTGACCCCAGGCCTAGGAAGGGGGTGGGGTGGGAAAGGCTGCCTGGGACAGGAAGGCAGAGGCCCCAGGAAGGAGCAGGAGCCCTCACCGTGAAGTTAGGGTTGCCGGGCTGGATGCGCAGCTCCGCCAGCACCCAGATGCCATTGGTCAGCTTGAGGGACTGGTAAAGCATGTCCTGGCCCTCCACGTTCCTCTTGGCAACTGTGAAGATGTTGCTGCTCTGCAGCCTGCTGCTCACGGCCTCTGGGGGTCAGAAGGCCCCCCAGTCAGCGATGTGGGAGCCTGGGACATAGGCGAGGGGCAGTATGGGCTGTGGGGCAGGGCTCAGGAGTCCCACCTGCATTGAGGGGGCAGTCTCGGATCTGGAACTGGGCTTCGTTCTCATTGGGAATATCCTTCCACGTGGCCAGGAACATCTGCCGGTCTGGAGCGGGTAGAGATGGGACCCTGATAAACCTGTGGCCTCGCTCATAACTCTCAGCCCCTCCTGCTTCCCTGGGCAAACCCTGAGCTTGGTGAGGGTGGCTACTGGTGCTGTTCCAAAAGACCCCAGGCTTCCCACCACTGGACCTTAGCTTTCTCCCCACCACCACCCACACACGCCCCCCTTTTGCTGTGGCACCAAACAGCCTTATGAGTCACAGCCTTCGTTACAAAGCTTCTGCAATGTCAGAGATGATGTGGGCAAAGTGCTCCCTGCAGTACCAGTTGATAGCAAGCCCTCTGGGCGCTGAGATGTTTTCCTTGGGGTTCTAGAAGAGGCCCAGGGGATGGGAATCAGGGATGAGGCTTGGCCTGGGCTCCCTGCTGGGGAGGCTATGGGATGACTGTATAGAGGCAAGGCTGAGAGGCAAAGCAGAACCCAGGAGTGAAACAGCCCCTGCATGGCACAGTCTGCCAGGTGGGCAGACGAGATCTTGGGGGTCCTGGTAGAAGTGTGACCCTCACTTCAGGCTCTGCAGGGGAGCCAGGCACTCAAGTACACCATCAGGGGGCAAATCTGAGCCACCCTTTCTAGGCACCCCAGGGCCACCCTCATGACTCACCCATCTTCCCATCCTCCACAAAGAGGATGTGCAGCGGGTACAAGGTGCTAAAGTAGAAGACGTCGATGTTGTTCTTTACGGCCACCTAGGAACAAGGGGAACCCTGGTTTGTGCCTGATGCTGGATATCACCTCTGAGGCCCTGGGAAGCGTCTGCTCCCCGAGAACCCTGCTGAGCAGGTTCCCTCACACGGCGTCCCCAGTAGCCATGCCCCTCCATCCCTCTGCCCAGGCCTCCCCTGCCAGATCTGTGATCAAGAGCACAAGTACACAGACACAGGCTTTGGCCAGCACCAGCTGGACCTCAGGCTCCTCCCAGGGGTAGGCGGGAAGGACTAGGGTGCTCGGCCTTGCCCAGAACACACCTGGAGGTTGTTCAGAGGCTCCATCTTCATGACTGAGCCCACCGTGTTGAGAGGTAGGCTGATTTCCACAGTCTGGTTGGGGCTGAGTGGTGCGTGGACCTGGAGGGGGGCGGCAGGGGCCAGGCCAAAGCTGTGGAGAGAGAAGCCCCCGTGGGGATGGCAGGGGAGCAGGTGCTGAGACAGGACAGGTGGGCTCCTCGGGTTCTGGAGCTGGGGCAGCAGCTGGTGGGAAGCCTCTCCAGCAAGCTGGGCTCATCCCAGGTCCAGGCCTAAAGGACTAGCTCCTGACCACCCCTCCAATCCCTCAATGGCCACATGGACAGGAAGCGCCCTGGGCTGGCTCAGGGCCTAAAGCATCTCTGCTCCTCTTTCTCCTCTGGGCGAGGCACTGGGCAGGCCCAGGTGAGTGTGGCCCTTCCCTGCCTTCAAAGAGCTTCATGCAATACCAGGAGCCTATATGCTTCTTCTAACTTGAAACTCTGTGACTGCCCAAGTCATGGTGGCCAACCCCCATCTCCCACAAGGAATCAGACTGACCCAAGCAAGATGCTGGGTTTTACTGACTGGATCAGAACTGGCCAGACCATAACATGGCCACGGAGTCTCAGGAAAGCCCGCTTCTTGGTAGAGCAGCACGTGGGCAAACCAGGAGGATGCTCAAGAGTGAGATTCACCCCAGACACAGGTTCTGGGAAGATAAGTCACCACAGTACTAACTGAGACCATGAATCAAACATTCACTGCGCCTAGGCTGGGCATTTGACATTATGCCAACTCCTGTACTTGTAAAAACAGTGACAGATATATAATCTCCTATCTTCCAGGACACGGGGACTCAAGGAGGGGTGGGCCCATGTCCAGACCCTTCAGGGTGAGTGGCATTGCTGAGATCCAGAGCTTGAGCTGCCTGACCCCAGCCTGTGCTCTGCCCATGAAGGAGATCAGACCTTTCTGGGACACAGCAGGAGACAACACGGGGGAACCTCTGGCCATTGTGATGGCCCAGCACTCCAGGCTTTTCTGGGAGCTCTACCACTGCCTACTGTGTGACCTGGGGCAAGGCACCAGCCCTCTCTGACCCAGGTGTCATTGCTTACTAAAGGGTGGGTTAATGGCATTGACCTCACTGGGCTGCCAAGAGGCTCAAATGAGACAAATACTCGCCTAAAGAGTTCTCAACACAGGGCCTGGTACCCTGCAAGTTTTCAATACAGTAGGCTTGTGAGCAATTAGCAGGACTACCCCTGAAGCCTGGAGTGTTTCTGTGGCCTTTAGGGTCACCTGAGGGTTAGTAGGAGAGCACCATCACTCTCCCTGGTCTGACAGAGGGTCAGCAACCACTGGCCCACAGGTTCTCCCCGAGGAAGCAGCCCCTTCAGTCAACTTCTTAGAGGCTCAGTTTGCTCATCACTAGAGCCACTCAGGAAGAAGGATCATCAGGAGAGGCTGCTTGGGTTCCCCGGAGAGCCCTGACCTAGCTGGCCTGCTCCATGAAGACCCTGATGGCGCCAGACAAGGGATCTTCCTCACTGACCCCCCAGAGCAGGGGACCTGGTAGGGTGGGAGCCTACAGCAGCCACCACTCCCAAAGGCCCTGTCTGATGGTTTAATGTTGCCAAGTGGGGAGGCTGGCAGGCAGGCCCACTGCTCACTAGCCTTCTTAAGAGAAAGGTGCTGAGACAGAAGCCACTTGGGTCTGGAGAGGAGGCTCCAAGCTCCTTTTATATAGTATGTGTGTCAAAGGTAGGCTCCTAAGCTGGAGTTGGGGGTTTTGTCAGCAAAATACTCCCATGGGCAATAGAAGAAGGCAAAAATAAAGGGAGATGGTGAACCCCCTCTATCCTTTTGGTGTATGTATACATAAAGAGGTCACTGGGCAGGAGATCACTGCTTCAGAGAGTTTTGGCCTCAGATGTGGTTGTGAGCAATATCCTCCTTCAGCAGGAAGAAAAGCTACAGGCCTTGGCAGCCCTCAGTCCTAGCCTGCAGTCACCAGGGTGGGCTCTTGGCAGGCTGGCCTCGGAGAGCTCACCTGTTGCGGTTGAACTGGATGGCGAAGTCGGTCATGACCTGCAGGGCCTTGTTGGTCAGCTGCAGGTCCATGGTGATGGAGCCTACCTGGCGGGTGAAGGTGCCAGAGATCTCTAACCCTTTGGCCTTCATGGCTGGGAGCCAGACCTGCAGGGAAGATGATGGGGGAGGGGGCTGGTGTTCGCCACGTCCCTAGCTCAACAGCCCACCTGAGGGTCCTTACCCCTCCTTCCACCTTTAGGGGCCTCTCAGATGGACCACACCTGCCTTTACCATCCCAGGATGACCGTGAGACTCTTGGTATGGAATGAAGGATCCCACACGGCCTGCCCAGGGCCCCCAGCCCCAGTGTGGCTGCTGGGTACTCGGTGTGCCCATGGGCTTACTGAAGGTCCAAAGAGGGAACAATCAGAAGCAGGACTGAGGAAGGCCACGAGACAAGTGGGGCCTGCCAGCCTCCGGACCAGCCAAGGAGAGGCGGGAGCCCAATGGTAGCCTGGGGCTCAGCCAGAGCCTGAGACCTCCCTGGCTGTTACAGCCTGTCCTTCCTCACAGAAGGCAGGGCTGGCCTGTAACTGTACAAGCTGGACTGACAGAGGACAGAACCTAAGAGGACCCTTGCATGACAGACCTGATGCTGCTTGCTTGGCCATCCTTGTCATTTGAGTCTCAGCCCAAGAGCCACCTCTTCTGGGAAGCCTGACCCCAGGCTGACTCCAGGCTCCCACTGCAATGATGTTCTAGCAGGTTAACTATCTCCTCTACCCAGACAGCTCTTTGAGGTGGAGGCTCTGATTCTGTCTTGGTATCCTTAGCTCGGAGCTTGACATGAGACTGGTATTCAGGGAACATCTGCTGAGTATACACTATGAATTAAAGCCCTGCCCAGAGTTCCCACTGTGGCTCAGCAGAAATGAATCTGACTAATAACCATGAGGATGTCGGTTTGACACCTGGTCCTGCTCAGTGGGTTAAGGATCCGGTGTCGCTGTGAGCTATGGTGTAGGTTGAAGATGTGGCTTGGATTCCAAGTTGCTGTGCCAGCAGCTATAGCTCTGATTAGACCCCTAGCCTGGGAACTTCCATATGCTGCAGGTGTGGCCCTAAAAAAGAAGAAGAAGAAAAAAAAATCCTGCCCATGAGGGACATCCAAGGGGTTTGATCCTGTGGACATGCGAATAACTTTCAGGCCACCATTCTCAGTGGGATGGCTCACAGCCTCCCCGCCCCCCGCCAAGGCCAAAAGGCTCAGGACCCACCCCTCAACCAGCTTCCCCAGGGGACCTTGTATCAGCTCAAGTTGCTATGGCCAGGAACCAGAACATTTGGGCACCAGACCTCTGCCCACCCTGACCCCTAGGCCAGTCATGCAGCCCAGGTCCTGTCAACGCCATCTCCTCCCATCTGCCACCAGGTCCTTTGCTCTCCCCTCTGCACAGATACCACCTACATGCATCTGAGCCACCATCAGAGTTTACCAGGTAAGATGGCAGTCACCATGTAGCTGCCCAATGCTTCTATCCCCAATTTCTGCAGCACCAAAAGCCATCTCTTAAAATGCAAATCTGATCACACCAGTCTTAAACCCCCTCAATCCTGCAATGCTTTCATTCCCCAGGGCCTCCATGGCCTGGTACCTAGCCCTCCCTCCCTGGGCTCAGTGCTCATTGCTAGCCTCTGGCCCTCACACACACCCTGTTCCTCCTGCTTGGAAAGTGCTTCCCACTCCCACTCCATCCTTCTTGCTAACCCTGATCACCCTTTGCTTCCCTTAGACAAATGTGTGAGGGCAGAACCTCACGACTTCAACTCTGAGCCGTGACTGGGCACACAGACAGCAGCACCCAAGAACTCCCATGGAACTTCCCCGCTCCTCTTATCAGGCTTCTGTTCTCAGGTTCTTGCAGAACTGGCTCTTTCTGGCACTAACACCACCCTGACTGCTGAGGGTTAGGACCTTGTCTCTCGGTCACTGTAGGTTCATGGCGTGTAGAACTAACTGTCTACATCTGCTGCCCCAAATACTTGAACTCCAAGTTCTTATACAGAGAGCTTCATCCCCCTTGACCAGAGGTGGAGAATGACAGGTGGGGCGGGGAAGTCACATGGGACAAACAATTCAAGGTAGTCACAGTGCTATTAGGAAAATGTAGCCCGTACAGCTACTGCTTCTGGATGAAGAGCACACCCATACCCCAGAACCCTCCTGTGACTAAGGTAGTGGGGGAGTCCTACCCATGTTGCAAGGACCCCTCCGCCAGGCATTCTGCTCTGATTACTTCTAACCTGCTGATCCCTCACCTCTCCTTCCAGTTGGTACACTCACTGGCCCTCCAATGAGACAAAGCAGGGATAATAGCTGTCAAAATGAACATAAGCAGAGGTCCAGCCCCCCAAGGGCTAGCTGACTCTGACAACTCATAACACTGAAGCAGGCACATGGAGGCTTCCAAATACTTTCAGAGGTGATTACGTAAGGGTTAGGGGCAGAGGCTATGGTGCCACAGCCCTACACTCAGTTTCAGACTCTGTCACTTAGCAGCTCTGTGACCTTAGGCAAAAGCACTCAGATTTCTCAACTGTGAAATGGGAATACCACCACCAGAAGGCCGCTGGGAGGATTCAGTGGGATGGTGGCTATGCCATCCTTGTGCAGGTAGCATTAGACTTGCTGTCTGCTGGGTGCCCCTCAGGTCCAGATCCTGCCAGGAGGCCTGCCTGGGGGTTCTGGCCACCCCTGGTACAGGTTCAGTGGGCACACCTGGTGAGGTCAGGGCAGGTGCTGGCTCACAGGTTCCCAGTCACGAGGGAGATGTCACTGTGCCCTCCCCACCTCCCTGAAGTCCTGCTGTGTCCTGTTCTGGGGAGGGAACTTCACAAGAGAGAGGGGGGCTCTGGTTGAGATGGTGTCTGCCCTGAGTGTTGTGAGGGATCAGGACAAGCCCGCCCCCTCTGGCAGCTTCCACGATGCTCTGGGCCTGGCCCGCACTGTGCTCTTCCAAGTGCCAGGCCTGCGTGTTCTCACACCAAATCCAGCTCTCCTTCCCTTGCCTGCCCCCCTAGCAAATGGCAAGGCCCCTGGCCCACTACTTCTGCCAGAATCCTCTCCCCTCGAGACCCACATCCTGCTGTTCCTACCTCCAGTCTAGCCTTGTCTCCAACTCGTATCTGGCCACCAACAGCACTTGCCACCTCCCGCCAGTCTCCTTACTGAGCTCCTGACTTCTCCTCCCCACTTCTGGGCCGTCCCTCACTCTGTAGCCAGAGTGATCTCTCTCAATTGCAAATCTGCTTCATCTGTACTTGAAACTTTCCAATGGCTCCTGATGCACCAGGATCGAGAGCAAACCCTCACAGCCTGGTGCTGCTGACCTCACCAGCTCCCTGCCTCTTAGCTTTACTCCAGGCAGGAGTCCTGGGGTGCGCAACTGCCCTGGGGGCCCAGTGGGCAGGGTGGGGCATCTCCTGGCCACACGATGGAGCAGGGGGTGGGGGCAGTGCCTTTTAGTGGGCTGACATCAAGGGTGCTGCTGTGGGGACAACAGTCTTCACGAGCCACCATCCTGCAGCCCTTGATTATGTCCTGCATGGTGGCAATATACCCTGAAATTTCTAGGAACCTAATGACGGTGAAAATCAAGGGCAGCCTGTCCTTTGTTCTGTTTGGACCTTTACTGGGAGTCAGTCACCATTTCAAAAACTAATGGCACCTCTGGCCACACGACTCATGACATTCGAGCTGCAAACCATACAGCTGTGGCATTATGGCGACTCTGCACGGCTGCCCACACCTGACCATGTCATCAGGTCTTCTGGGGTGGGTGTGCTCAGCCTCCACATTGAAATATATCATTTCATTTTCTTCTTTTATGTCTCCTTTATGCAGTGATAGCACCTTACTGTTTTTGAAATTCTATGTGAGGTAGGCTGCACAGGCAACAGATCTCATTTATTAGGAAAGGAGTGGGGGTCATAACATGCCTGTTATCAGTAAAGGGCACTGGGTTGGACAGCACTGAGAACCACTGACCCAACTAGACGGGACTTTTGTCAGCCTTCTGGAAGGTGTGGGCTCTGCCTCAGCTCCAGGCTGGGAGCCCTCTCCCTGTTTGTGCCTCACTAAATCTGACTTGATCCACAGGCCTACGCTCTATTGACACCCCCCACTAGGAAGCCTTCCCCAGGTCCCAAGGCCCAAATGAACATCTCCTCCATGCTCCCCGCTGCCCTCAGCATTGCGCTGGCCAGCCGCTGCTCTGGGGGGCCCATCCCTACTGCCAGAGGCTATCCCATAGAGTGGGCCACTTGAGGAGCCCATCCTTCAGCCTCTCACTTCTCTCTGCTCCTGCCAAGAGAAACTGCCATACTTACTGCTTTGGGAGCCACATATGATCCTGACAGGGTGCCCACACTACTGGTCAGGTCAAAGAGGTCACTCAGGCCACTGCCCATGGGTGCTCCTAGGTTGGCTGGTACTGCTGCTGCTGGGGGTGCCACAAAGTTGGGGGCCCCAATCTGGAAAGGACGGGAAAGAGGTCAGAGGCAGGCATCAAAGACAGGGACATCAGGGCTCAAGATGAGTATGGCCCCCTGGTCCTTCAGAAAACAGGGGGGCAGGGCATGAGGGGGTTCCACAGGGCTGCCATCACATCAGCTCTAAGTTGTAGAAACAAGACAGAGTAAGGTGGGTGGAGAGGAGAGGCCAAGCCCTCCCATGCCCTGCAGCCCTCAAGCCTTTGGGGTGACCTCTGGGAAAGGAATGGGGATACTCACAGACTAATAGCCCACGGATTAAAAGGGGTACTAGAGACACAGTGCTGTGAGGGGGCAGTGCTCAGCAGATGGGAGCACGGCCTCTAGGATGTGAGAGATGGCTAGGGGGACTGAGAGAGCTGACGAGCCTCCCAATGAGAAGGCAACTTCGTTGTAGGGCGGTGAGGACAGGGCAAGGAATGAATGTGGGAGCCCACCGGCAGAGAGATGCCAGGCAATCAAAGCAGAGGCTGCCAGGACAGTGGACAGAGGCCAGGGCTAGTAGGGAGGGTTTGCTTTGACATCAATTAACCCCTGGGATGCCAGGTGGGCGATCTAGGAGGAGCAGGGACAAATACTTGGTGACACAAAGGTCAAACCGTACCCCTTCAGGCTCATCCCCCATCTCCAAGCAGAAGCAGGCAGGGTGATGAGAACAGGCAGCCACATGCAGAGAGAAAAGCCAGGAAAGACACAGAGAGACAAGAGAGGGAAAGAGGGAAAAGATTAGTCACTACTGCTCCACCCAAAAGGGCCTAAGGCGAGGCTGTGCCAGGCCTGGAGGGGCCCAGACTGTCTCTAAAAGGGCACTACTCCTGGGGCTCACCCGACCCTTGTCCTGTGCCAGAGCACCCCCTACCCTTTCTTGTGCTGCAGCCTTGGGTACCAGAGCCAGGCATGGCCAACTGACAAGGGCCCTACTGCCCCCTCCACCTGGCTCTATCAGCTGCCTGAAGAAGTCCCAGGGAGACATCTAGGCCAGTCCTCCCACCTCCTTTCACAGGAGAGGAGGGACTGTCCCTGGCCTCTCATGGGCCTCTCCCTGGCCTGCTAGGCTGCTATTCCCAACCAGTAGAGGGTGTGGGATAAGTGGACACAGGCATGGCTCCTGCAGGCTTACAAGGCCAAGGTGCCTGTGCGACCACTCTGGAGAAGGGGCTAGGACAGGCCCTACACAGCTGCGGGTCTCTTGGGATTCAGCAGCCCAGCAAGGGACTAAATTCTGTGCCTGGCACTTAGCAGCTGTGTACTCTTGAAAGGAAGGTCACCTGACCTCTTTAAGCCTCAGTTTCTCACGCATTTGTAGGGAGCTATGTGACCACCTTTGCTGGCAAACTGTACCTGAAGCCCTTGGAATCTAGCAGAGGGTGTTCAATGGTCACTCCTCTGAGATCAATTATTAACATCACACAGAGGGGCCCCAGGACGTACCAGGCTGTCGAGGCCGCCGCCAAGAAGGTCCACAGCTCCCATTTGCACTGAGGAGGTGGCCAGTGGTGGGCCACTCACCGGAGGGCCGAGGTCCAGGTTGAGGAGGTCGCCCAGCAAGTCACCCTGGGTGGGGATGACATCCAGCTGCTCTCCAGGGGGCGCCCCAGCAGGGGCCGTCTCAGGACTCTCCGTGCTCTCGCTCCTGCCAGGACATGGAGGAGAGGCTCAGCAGAGTGAGGGGTCAGGCTATCTCAGGGAGGCCAGAGTCCCCACTCTCTAAGATCCACCCCCAGTCTATATGGCCTTCTTCCTCCCTCTTCCCATGTCTGATCCATCTTTTTGGCTCTCAAGAAATCCAACTTCACAAGCTGAATGAAGGGAGGGCCATCTGCTTTCCCACCACTCAGCCCACTCTAAACAGAAGACCAGGAGTTCCCGTCATGGCGCGGTGGAAATGAATCCGACTAGGAACCATGAGGTTGTGGGTTCAACCCCTGGCCTCACTCAGTGGGCTAAGGATTCAGTGTTGCCATGAGCTGTGGTGGAGGTCACAGATGCGGCTCGGATCCTGCGTTGCTATGGCTGTGGTTTAGGCCAGCAGCTACAGCTCCGATCGGACCCCTAGCCTGGGAACTTCCATATGCTGTGGGTGCGGCCCTAAAATGACAAAAGACAAAATAAATAAATAAATAGATAGATAGATAAATAAATAAACAGAAGACTAGATGCTGGTCCCCAGAGAACTGGACAACCAGACCAATAAGCCACTGGAAACGGCAGAGGAGGAAGACGAGAAGAATGGGGCTCTGGAGTCAGACTGAATCGGGTCTGAGCCCAGCTCTGCTGTCTGGGATGCTGCACCAGGCACTCAAGCTCTCTATGCCTATTGTCGCTGTCTGTGAAGTGGGGACATCTCTCAGAGCTGCTGTCACCCAGTCAACACCTGGTGTACAGTAAGCATTCGATAGAAGGTCACTAGAACTGTAACTTTCCTCAGACTCAGGCCTGAGTGCCTGTGCTAGAACTGAGGAGGCAGGTGGGAAGGCTGAGGCTGGCGACTGGCCCACTTCACTCACGAGGCGGTGCGGGGTGGCAGGCTCTTGTGCACAACGCCCCGGCCCCCCTCCACAAAGGCGCTGGGTGGCTTGTGGTAGACAGAGGCCAGTGTGCCGATGTAGCAGATAAGCTCGTCCAGCAGCGTAGGCTCAATGAGGTCTGTCTCTTCTGAGATGAGTGGCTTCTCAGCCAGCACCACCTCCTTGGCAGCTACAGGATCCGTGGAGAGGAGGCGCCAGTAGATGTAGCCTCGGTCCCGCAGGTCCGGGTTGTCCGAGTCCTGGGAGATGATGAGGAGCCCATGAATCTCACAGCAACCAGGTGAGGGGAAGGTGGGGGAGCCTCTCCCATAGTCCCATGACACAGTGTGATGAGCACAGGGCTGCTCATGACAGACCTGAGAGCCCCTGGGGCCTGTCCCTAAACCACCTGAACAGACCTGGCCCAGCCCACTGGTTTCCACGCTGGCCTGGCTGCGAGTAGGCCACCCCACCCGTTTCCACTCCCCACCCTCTCCAGGGCCTGCCCGTCTGGCTTATGGACTTCCGCCTCCTATTATGGTCTGGCCCATGTGCTCCCGCCACACCTTGATTTGTCTGTGACTGAGCTCCCTGAGCAGGGATCCTGGATTGCTCTGGAGCCAAACCCCAGGTCTTTTAGGGGCAAGACCACCCAGGTCTGGCTTCTTGGACTAAAGCTCCCTCTGTGGAGCAAGGGCTGTGCACCCACCTGAGTGGCCAAGCTGAGGACCTGCTGCACTAGCTCCTGGGTCTCTGTCGGCTTCTTTAGAAAGAGTTTCACAATGGCTGTCAGCAGCTGCAGCTGAACCTGCAGGATGACAGAGAGGAGTCGAGGAAGAAGCAGTGTGACTGGGGATAGCAGGAAACCAGATAAGGACCCCAAAGAGGGGAAAAGGTATTCAAAGGCTGAGAATGGCTTTCCTGGGTTTGGGGTTGGCCACGCAAACAGGCCAAGGCCAGCAGGGGGTGCTGGTAGTGCAGAGTAGCCTTGACCTTGGCATCATGGCTCAGGAAGGAGCTGGCCATGGCACTATCTGGCAGCCTCAGGCAGGAGGGGGGCTGCCACCCAGCTCTAGGGTCCCAGAAACCCTCCCAGGCTCCAGGCCCACAGTGCCTTTAGGAGCTCAGAGAGGCAACATGTGTGCCTGGTATGCTTATTAAAGACCATCTGTCACCAAAGGGAGAGGGTGCCAGAGAAGCCCAGCGGACTGGGTCAGCAGGGCCCACAGAGCCAGTGTGTCACTGAGGAACGCTCTCAGGGAGGGGGAACCATTCCTGCCCAGCCCTCCATCAGCCCATGTCACCCGATGCTGCCTTTGCCTGAATATGCCTCCCAGGCCCCCACACTGGTGCTACCCCACAGTATTGCAAAGACTTTCCAGCCCCTGGGCGTTCTGTAGAGAGAACCCTTGAAGGCAGGAATGGCATCTGCCACTGCTCATCCCTGGTTACTGTTCCTTCTAGTGCCTGGTGCATAACAGGCACTTAAAAACCTGCTGACCTCTGAAAGGTCAGTTCTCTGCACAGAGCCCTTAGCCCCATTTCACTTTTGTCAGCCCTGGGACAAGAGGACAGCCTGAACCTCCTGAGCCTCAACCGTGCCAGGGACAGCCTGCAGCAGAAAGGTGGGAAAGGGGCTAGCAGCACCTCCTAGGCCTGTGGTGCAGGAGGGCACTTACAACAAAAACAAATGGCTTAACTGCCCTGCTAGGCAGGGCAGGCTGCCAGTGGTATGTGGGATTGAACAGATGCAGTTGGTTTCTCAGACTAAGTATCTAGAGTCCTTGTAATTTGGTGACACATGGGCAAAGGGCAGAGGAGCAGGTGGCTGCTTCCAGGATGGGAGGTGGCTCAGTGACTGGCTTCTAGACCTGGTTCAAGTACCCCTGGCCAGGTAGCCTAGCGAAAGCCATCTATTCTCAGTTGGTGAAGGAGAGGCATCTCTGCTTCAGGGGGGATTCTTGTGAGTTTTTCCTCTTTTTTTTGGCTGCCCTGCAGCATATAGAGCTCTCGGGCCAGGGATCAGATCTGAGTCGCTGCTGCAACTTAAGCTGCAGCTGTGGCAATGCCAGATCCTTAACCCACTGTGCCAGGCCAGGGATTGACCCTATGTTCCAGAGCTCCCAATACACCACCAATTCCTCTGCACCACAGGGGGAACTCCTCTTGTGAGCCTTGAAGACAGCAGCTAATGGCTGCCTACTGGGAGCCAGAGTTCAATCACATCTCATTTGAATTCTGACTCAGCATATGGAGGTGCCTAGGCTAAGGCTGCATCAGAGCTATAGCTGCTGGCCTATGCCACACCCACAGCAACGCCAGATCCGAGCTGCATCTGCAACCTACACCACAGCTCACGGCAACGCCGAATCCTTTAACCCACTGAGCGAGGACAGGGATTGAACCTGCAACCTCATAGTTTCTAGTCAGATTCGTTTCCACTGAGCCACGATGGGAACTCCCAAAATTGAAACCAAACCAGAAACTTTGTGTGTCTTTAACATACACCATCATAGACTGTCCTCACAGGTCCCCCTTAGGTACTCCAGTGCGGGAGGCAAAGGGCTACACTTGGCACCCACACGTCACCTCGCTGCCTGTCCACATGGTCAGTGCAGTGTTAGGAGGGCACTTCCCCGAGTCAGCTACTCGACCTCTCACCTGGGTGCTCTCATCGTGGAAGCCTTCCAAGAAGCTTTCCAGCAGCTCGTCCGCGTTGTCTATCCGCTCGGCGTACTCGCCCACAATCCAGATCATGGCCGCCCGGGCCTCGGGCTCGTCAAGAGAGTCCAAGTTCTCGCACAGTGTGGCGATCACACTCTCGTACCTAGAGACCAGGGAGCAGCTGGCACATAAGCACTGAGAGAGCCCAGGCTGCCCAAGGGAGACCCAGGAAGGGGCAAGAGAGACAGACCCCAGAGGTCCCAAGAGTGT
Source organism: Phacochoerus africanus (assembly GCF_016906955.1). Classification (NCBI taxonomy): domain Eukaryota; kingdom Metazoa; phylum Chordata; class Mammalia; order Artiodactyla; family Suidae; genus Phacochoerus; species Phacochoerus africanus. The sequence goes on from NC_062558.1 coordinate 46,608,057, forward strand.
GGTAAAAGGATTTGAGTTTTCTCTGTTACATTTTAGTTCTCATCTGGCAGCTCAGGAGAAGTAAGAAAAGATAAAGGGTTTCTTTTGAGAACGCTGTTCTCAGCAGAGGGGATAGGCTCCTCCTGGCTTTTCCTCCCACCACCCCTGTTCCCAGCACCCTCACAGGGAGAGGCAGCCACGTACTTGTTGGGGTACTTGCGGAAGATGTCCTTGATGACCACGATGGCTTCCTGGACCACATAGTTGACCTTGGTCTGGATGAGATCGAGCAGTGTGCTCACACAGCGCTCGGCAGATTGCTATGTGGGAAGAGGAGAGTGTGGGTAAGGCCTGCACCCATCTCCAACAGAGCCTCTGACCAGCATGCCTTGGTCAAGGGCTCAGTCACACTTTGCCCACCTTCCTTTTCACAGCAGGAAAACAGAACACTCTCCGCAGGTAACAGGTGGGAGACTGAGTACAAAATGATGGTTCTGGGATGGCAGGGACACAGGGAGAGAGAATTAGACTGAGGAGAAGGCCAGGAGAGTGTCTGGGAGCAGGGAAGGCCTTTGGAGCTCTTCCAGGCTAAGCCCTGAGGTAGTGTGACAATACTCCAGTCTGACCACATCTCACTTCTATTTGTTCCACAAAAGGGTTTCCTGTGACCAAAAACACTTAGAAAGTCTCTGCTTGGATCAGCCCTCCCCACACCCCCTGCTCCAAAACACTATGCTAATGCATGCTCTACAGGAGAGATTTCTCAGACTGCCAAAGGGAAAACGTTCCAAGGGGCTGAACTGACCAGCTGTCCCAGATCCTCTAGCTCCCAGTGAACTCATTTAAGGAGAGTAAGATCTGGAGTTCCCGTCGTGGCTCAGCGGTTAACAAATCCGACTAGGAACCATGAGGTTGAGGGTTCGATCCCTGGCCTTGCTCAGTGGGTTAAGGGTCCGGCGTTGCTGTGAGCTGTGGTGTAGGTCGCAGACACGGCTCGGATCCCGAGTTGCTATGGCTCTGGTGTAGGCCGGCAGCTACAGCTCCGATTCGACCCTTAGCCTGGGAACCTCCATATGCCATGGGAGCAGCCCTAGATAAGGCAAGCAAACAAACAAATAAATAAATAAATAAACAAAAATAAGGAGAGTAAGATCAGTGGTCAAGAATTTCCACAGGCAGAGAATGAGAGAGATGAAACAGTAGGACACAGGGGCCTGAATGACCCTTGGGAATTTGGCAAAAAGGCATAAGGACAGCTGAATCATGACACTTGCTGAAATGCTCAAGAGTCAGAGTAGAGCCCTGTCTCAAAGCTTCACAAAGTGAAAGCTGAGTCTATCAGGGCCACCACCAGCTTGGAGCTGCCCCACTGTTTTACTAATGTGCAGGAGAACCCAGGAGTATGACAGGTTAATTTTCTCTGTGGCCACTCAAAGGCCTAAGGGATATTACAGGTGAGAAGCAGCCCAACTAATTCTGTACCACGGGTGCCTTGGGGGTGACCCCCAGGCCTTCCTGGACCACAAACAGCTGGCAGATTCTGGTTGAATCAGACTGGTTTCCTGGTTTCAGTTTCCTTTCCCTTCCTCCTCCCCCAAGTTGAGGACCGTCTCAGAGCCTCACCTCCACCTTGATGGCGCAACGGCCAATGGCTCGCACAGCTTTCCGTACAAAGTCCACATCCACCTCTGTCGCATACTCTTTCAGCTCTGCCAACACCTATAGCCCAAACAAAGAAGACGATGGAGTTGAGGGGGAGGGGTCTGGACAGCAACCTCGGAATACCCCTGGGCTGTGGCTACGCACTAACCCCTGAAGGATAGGACTATGCCTCCTGTTCCAGGCAGAATTCCCAGGGGAGGGAGAAAGCTATCAGACGCCCCAAGAGGAAAACAGGAAGGACTCATTGGAAGGGCTTGGAGAACCCTTGTTTTGGTTGATTGAGCTAATGTATCCACCTAACTACCAATTCTCAATGGATGGATGGTTAAGTAATAACATAGAGAACAAATGCTTTAATAACAAAAACATCAGTTCATATTTGTCGAGTGCTTGCTTACAGAGCCCTGTGCCCCCGGCCACACCCTCTGTTGACCTGGGCGATGTTGGCCTGCGAGGCCAGACGGATCATGATGTCCAGCTTTTCTAGCTTCACGTAGATGGGGTCGTTGTATTTCACGAAGAACACCTTCATCTCGTGCTTTAGGATCTCAGGCCTGGTGGTGGGCAAGATTGCAAAAAACAAATCACAGAGGAGTTCCTGTTATGGCTCAACGGGTTAAGAATCGACTAGTATCCATAAGGATGCGGGCTTGATCCCTGGCCTTGCTCAGGGGGTTAAAGGGTCTGGCATTGCTATAAGCTGTGCTGTAGGTTGCAGACATGGCCTGGCTCTTGTGTAGCTGTGACCAGCAGCTCTGCTTCGATCCCCAGCCTGAGAACTTCCTTATGCTGCAAGTGCGGCCCTAAAATGATGGAAAAAAAAAAAAAAAGTCATAGGCCCTGTGAGAAAACCCCTTCCACGTGTATCTGAGGGCAGCCTGATATCTGTGAAGTCAGTCACTCCCACAACTGAACCTGCTGACCAAGGTTCTGACTGGCCCCTGCATGCCCAATCACATCCCAGGAAGGGAACAGGGAAACTAACAAGAAACAGTTCACACTCAAGAGGCTGGAGACACCAGGCAGTGGCCTCGGTTCCAATCCTACCTGGTGACTACAGGCTCATTTTCTCACTCATGAAATGGGAATTGTTCTGTGTCGGAAGCATTACCATTGCAGGCCTGAGTCTTTAGTCTTAGAAAGGCCCAGCATCTGCGAATTTGGCTTCTGAGAGTGCTCCTACAATTCCCTAAATGATAAAGGTGGTTAACTGTATCTTTTTTTTTTTAATTTTTTTTAGGGCTTCAGGTTTGGCATATGGAAGTTCACAGGCTAGGGGGTGAGGTGGAGGTGCAGCTGCTGGCTTATGCCACACCAGGATGCCACAGCCACTGTGATGCCAGATGTGAGCCACACCCATGATCTATACCACAGCTTGCAGCAGCGGTGGATCCTTAACCCACTGAGCAGGGCCAGGAATCGAACCCATGTCTTCATGGATACTAGTAAGGTTTGTTTCCACTGAGCCACAATGGGAACTTCGCTGTGCCTTGACTGTATAAACAACATAGTTTATGCTGAACACCTGCTTTCCTTCCAGAAAGCCTAGAATTTTGAAAGGTGTCAGGTAGAGGGTACTTATGACACTTACTCCCCAATAAAAATCCAGGGTGCTGAGTCTCAACAGGCATCCCTGAGGGGGAACATCCTGTACACGTTGCTGCACTGCAGCTGGGGAAGGGTGCACTGTGTGTGACCCCCTGACGGAAGGGAAGGAGGGGGCAGAGGCAGCCTGAATTCAGATTCTTCCAGACTCCTCCTGTCCTCCTTATCATCCAGTTGTGCAGCCCTTCTAGGCTGACAGTAAATACCATCAATGGGAACAATGATATGCTGTCTCCTATGAGTTCTACTGACTTTCTGAACCAGGGGGTGGTCCTGGGGACCCCAATACAGATACCTACGCAACAGAGCTGCTGTGAGAGGCAGAGGCAAAGCATCTAGCATGATCCACGACCCTTGCTAGTAGTGTTGTCATTGCTCCCTCACCTGGCACCAACCACCAAGTTTTTCTTAGCTGAGGAAACTCGAGGCTGGGGGGTTGGGAACACTGCACTAGGTCACACATCCAGTGCGTTAAGGGCGGGAGCAGGATGAGAGCCTCACCCCTATCTGACTCCTACTCCCATGCCCTTCTAGAACAGAAAGGAGGAACCAGAAGAAATGGGGACAGACGTTATAGAGGGGAAAAAACCCGGCAGAAAGAAAGGAGGGCCCCGGCCCAGGGTGGTCTTCAGTGCCGCTGAGCAAGTGGTGGGATGTCCTGGCAGAGCCAGCGGAGGAGGATCCCGAGCTGGGAAGTGGCAGATGTGATTTCTGCAATCAGGACTCGGTGGGGCCTGGGTCTGGTGCTGCCTCAACAACATGGCCAACTCCTTAGGAGGTCTGCCATGTTACAGGAAGTGCCCCTGCCGAGCGGTATCCACAGGTCACCGCACCTCGCTAAACCCATACTGCAAATGTGAACCCCTAGTCTCATCCCTCCATGTCAGTACTCACAGAGCTTTCCCAAATTGACCTCTCAAACCTTTACAAATGTCCCAATTCCACTCATGTTTTTGGGCCCCCCAGTGTATGCTAAGAACCAGACTGATATTATAAGTACAGGGAGCATGTGTTGTCTTCCAAGAGGCCCTGCTCTGCTTATGTGTAAGTTGCTGAGTGAGCCATTTGACCAGAGGCTCGAAGGAGAATTAGAGTCTGACCCCACCCCACAGAGCTGCCAGGGCTCCTTCACTGGATTGGTCCTTGTATTTCAGCCCCACCCACTAGGATATTGGGTGCCTTCCCTGAGAAGCCGTGCTCACTGCTGCGGTCATTCATACAGAGTGGACAGAAACAGGCTGCCCAGCACTCTGAGTGGCCCCACTCTGAGGTTCTCCGACTCAGGGAATTTGACTAGAGCTACAGACCCTCTCCCCTGGAAAAACATGTGCACGTGTGTGCACACATACAAAATCTTACACCCTGTTTTTCGGAAGGGCTGTGTGGACTATGGAGTCACCCACTGTCCATGGTTAAGAAGTGCCAGGCTAGGAGTTCCCGTTGTGGCACATCAGAAATGAATCCAACTAGTATCCAGAGGATGTGGGTTTGATCCCTGGCCTTGCTCCAGTGGGTTGGGGATTTAGTGCTGCCATGAGCTGTGGTGTAGGTTGCCAATGTGGCTTGGATCCCACATTGCTGTGGCTGTGGTGAGGCTGGTAGCTGTAGCTCTGATTCGACCCCTAGCCTGGGAACTTCCATATGCCATGGGGGTGGGCCCTAAAAAGCAAAAAAAAAAAAAGAGTGCCAAGCTAGGCTTTTCACCTGGCCTGCTACCTGGTTAGGCTAAGCCAGGGTTTCTCAGCCTCAGCACTACTGACATTTGGGGACGGAGAGTTCAGTGGGGGCAGAGCTGTCCTGCACTATTGGATATAGAGCAGCACCCCAGCTTCCATCCACTACATGCCAGTAGCACCCTCCACTGTGACAACCAGAGTGTCTCCAGACATTGCTGAATGTCCCCTGTGGGACAAAGATGCCCGTGGCAGAGAACCCCCCGGTTAAGCTGCTGAGACATCTTGCATGGCGAAGGTCAGTTTCCCTCCAGGCCTGTTCCCAGCAGGAGACCCCAGGGCGCACACCATCTGTACATGGCAGTCCTGGTACCTTTTCTGCACAATGAGGTTGATGTTTCGCAGGGCCACGTACTGCAGCTCAGGCTCCGCTGACAACAGTGTGACCAGGGGCGGGGCCAGCTTCTTGAGTAGCGTGCCATAGTAGTCCAGGTCCTTGGACAGCATCTCCATGAACTTCATCAGCACCTTCACAGCAGACAGCACCACAGCAGAGTTGGCGTGGGAAAGCCTGGGTGTGACCCGCTCACAGATGCTGCGGTCCATTCCAAGGGGGACAAATGGGAGAGACAAACAAGGGGAAACACCCTGATTTTAGTTATTAAGGTAGCATGTCTTCTGTAGGAGGAAGATTTAGTTCCTGGTACTGTTTCCTGCTAACTGACCCCCAAAGCAGATTAAAACCAGTCTGAGCCTCAGTTTCTTCATCTGAAAAATGAAGGGTTGCTAGGGGCTTAAAGGAGACAATGCATGTGCAGTATTGAGTACAGAGCCTGGCACTCAGTAAATACTGGATAAATGTTACCTCCCTCCCTTCTCTAGCTACAAGCGCATCCAAGAGGGCAGGATATCATGTTGGTTAGGACCCAGGGTCAGGGGAGACCTAGCTGGGTGTCCTATGTAATTTCCTTTACCTCCGTAAGCCAGAGTTTCCTTACCTCTAAGATGCGGACAATGATGGGGCTACCCTCACAGAGTTGCTTTAAAGGTTATCTAATGCACAGGAAGCACCCAGTGACAATTCAAGGGATGGTGGCCTGAGGCTGTCCACCTCTTTACTCAGCCCGAGGTGACCAAGGTCTCTGACTTCTGTTCTGTGCCCACAGTGAGCCGACCGCCTGAAGCACCACCACTGTCAGCCTGGCTCTGTGTCTGTGGATGGTCTGTGGGGCAAGGCCCTGGAAAGAGGCCCACCAGAGGCCTGAAGCCCAGCTCATGGCTGCAGCCCCTGAGGGCCAAGCCCGACGGGGCTGTAAGCAAGGGGCAGCCTCTCACCTCTGGGCCTCTCGGTCATCCTTGGGAGTGTAGTTGGCCAGGCAGTCCAGAATGAAGATCTGGCCCCACTCAGTGCACTCATTCAGGGCTGTCAGCAGCTTGTTAATGGACTGCGGGTTCAGGTCGAGCAGGTTGCTGCTGGGGTGAGACTCAGCGATCTCGGAGAGGGCCGCCACTGCGTTTGCCACCACCTGGTTGAGAGGGTGGAGGGGTTAGAGGCTGGGGTGCGGCCTGAAGGCCAGGGCAGTAGTGGGGCTAATGATGTGGACCAGACAGAGCTCAAATATCCTGGAAGATCCTATAGGCAGGGTCTGGATCTCCGAGACTCACTCCAAGCTCATGCTACGATTGATTCCTCTGTAAGCTGAAACTAAAAGTGCACCTGCCATTAAAGAAAAACACAAGATAAGAAAGCTCTAGTCCCAAACCTGGCCAGAGAAAGCACTCCTGCTACCTAACAGCAGTACCAGTCTACCAGCTCCAACAGCTCTCTGTAGGGGTTGACACCTGTGCTTCTCAGAGCTAGAAGGTTCCTGCAGAGCCGCTCAAGGCTGCTAGGAACAGATCTGGGCTGGAGCACAGAAGGGCTGCCTTGTGAAGCTCTGGGTGTGCAACCCATTTCCACCAGAGCAGCTGGTTTTACATGTGTACTGTGTGGTGTTCAACTTTCCTTTAACCAAGCAGAGCTCCAGTGGCCATCTCTGTACTGGCCACTTGGCTCCTCTGTGCGACTGGTTTCAGTGTGACACAGAATGGGACAGCTGCGCCAGGCAGGTTGTACACTGCCTTTTTTTTTAATCTTTTTATAGCTGCACCTGCAGCATATGAAAGTTCCCAGGCTAAGGGTCGAATCAGAGCTGTATCTGGGGCCTATGCCACAGCAACTTCGGATCTGAGCCCCATCTGTGACCTATGCTGTAGCTCATGGCAATGCCAGGTCCTTAAGCCAGTGAATGAGGCCAGGGATCAAACCCATATCCTCATGGATACTAATCAGATTAGTTTCCTCTACTCCACAAAGGCAAATCCACATTTCTTTTTATTTAAAAAATTTTTTAAATCTTTTTGTCTTTTTTAGGGCCACACCCTCTGCATATGGAGGTTCCCAGGCTAGGGGTCGAATCAGAGCTGTAGCTGCTGGCATACGCCACAACCATAGAAACGCCGGATCCAAGCCGAGTCTGCAACCAATACCACAGCTCACAGAAATGCTGGATCCTTAACCCACTGAGTGAGGTCAGGGATCGAACCTGCATCCTCATGGATCCTGGTCAGCTTTGTTAACCACTAAGGCACTGACGGGAACTCCCACATTTCATTTTAAATATGGCCCTACTGAACTGCCCACCAAACCGAGGAGACCAGGTCCCCTCCCAACGCATCCTGGTGCCTGTTCTCTGGTTACACTACTTCAAGGGTAACCATCTCTAACTCTGCAAAGAGTGGGGAAAGGGAGAAGCACCTCCCATTCACAGCTCATTGATGGTCTTGGTGAGAGGACGGTGATAACAACAGTGACTAGGAGTTTCCGTCATGGCTCAGGGAACCATGTGGTTGTGGTTAATGAATCTGACTAGGAACCATGAGGGTGTGGATTTGATCCCTGGCCTCACTCAGTGGGTTAAGGATCCAGCATTGCAATGAGCTGTGCTGTACGTTGCACACGTGGCTCGGATCCTGCGTTGCTGTGGCTCTGGCGTAGGCCAGCGGCTACAGTTCCGATTAGACCCCTAGCCTGGGAAACTATATGCCACGGGAGTGGCCCAAGAAATGGCAAAAAGACCAAAAAAACAGACAAACAAACAAAACAACACAAAACAAAAAAACCCCCAAAAAACCAACAACAGTGACTAGAAGGGGAAGGAGGGCACTAGTCGTAGATGCATATCCACTGTGTGCCAGGCTATGCCAGGCACGATACCTTCATAGATTAAGCCTCATACACTCCTGGTAACCATGCAGAAATAGATTCATCTTACTGATGAAGAAAAGAGGGCTCTGGAAGGTTAGGCAGCTTGCCCAAGGTTGCAAAGCTTGTTAGAGAGAGCCGTGCAGACAAGAGAATCTAGGTCTAGCTCACTCCAAAGATGGTGCCCAAACCACTGCAGGCAGGAGAACAGCTGGCCCACCCCACAGGGCTCTTTCCAGGAACTGAAGCTGCCTGGTGGAGGGTCAAGCCAAGGCCTTCCAAGCAACCCTGGAGGAGGTAGAGGTGACACTGTGGGTGGCAGTGACTTACCATGGGGTTAGAATCAGAGATGAGGTCTTTAAGAGTGTCTAGGAAGCCCTGGTCCTCTACCAGCTGGGCGTTGATGTCGTGAAGCTTGGCCACGCACACAGCTGCTGTCTTACGCACATATGGATCCTCATCCTTTAGGCACTTCCGGAGTGGCTCACACAGATACTCTGTGATCTTGTCGACACGGATGCACCCCATGGTCCGCACAGCCAGAGCCCGGATCAGAGGGTTGGGGTCCTCACAGTCCTAAGGGGAATCAGCCATTGGCCGAGGTGAGCAACATGAGACAGCTGCCATGGGATCTCCCACCAATTGTGGCCAACAACATCAAAAGCAAGGGCCATATATGGGCATCTAACACCAGCCAGATGCTAGGCTTTGCACTATCCTCCTTGATCCTCATAGCAGACACAGAATACAGTTCCTATTTTACAGGTGAGGGAGCTGAGGCTCTCAGCAAGGTCGGGAGCTCACCCAGTCACACAGCAGAGCCATGACCCATCCTGCACCTAATATTTCAATTAGGCCCTAGGACTCACCTATCTGGGCATCAGCGGGAATTAGGGAGCTAAGGTTATAAAGTGCAGAGCTGACACTGCAAGTCCCTGCTTCTCCCCAATCTGGAGGACAGAAAATACAGAAAGGAGCAAAGTCTAGAAGGGGAACACAGCTCTCAGATGCGTGCTGCATCCTGTGCTGGCAAATGACGCAGGGCAGTGGCTCACCCCAGGGAACAGGGGGAACAACAGGCCTGGGGTGACCTCACATGGAGTGAAGTAGCAGGGTCTGTGGCATCTGATATTCTGAAGAGAGCTGGGGCCCTCTGCTGGAGGAAGAGTCCCCCAGGATGGGAGCCAGAGGGCCCAGGCCCAGAGCCATAGTGCCCCACCCTAGGAGGCCGGAGGGAGCAGTAAGCAGCTACACCCCTCCTCCCACAAGCTCCTGCTCACCTTCACAAAGGTGTTGACGGCCATAATGGCCATGTCGGGCTGACTCTTGGCGTAGTTCATCAAGTACAGGTACACCAGCTTCTTCAGCTCCAGGTTGTCCGTCTGCATACAGTTCACCACATCGGGGAAGAGGGCACTGGAAGGTCAAAGCGGTGTCAGTGCAAGGAAGGCCAAAGAGAAAAGGAAGATTTTTCAGGCAGTTAATGGAGGGTGCGGAGGCGGGTGAGTGGGAAGGAGGGAAGGAAAAGATAACAGGTCTTCCTTGTAAAAGGCAGGGCAACAGCTTTTACCATGAATATCTACTGGTAGAAAATGAATTCCAAAGGGTGATTTTTTTTTCCCTTTTTTGGCTGCACCAGTTTTCCAGCAGACACCTGATCCCTTTGCTGATCTGTCCTCAGCAGGCTTCTCTGTAGAGCTGCTTCTCCTGTGGTGCTGTCAGGAGGTCCCTTGCTGAGTGTGGCAATGGGATTGGGCACTCCAAGTATGAGCAGAGGGATCCTGCTGGGGGACCCAGATGGGGAGCTGCTCCAGGCCAGTGCCCAGGCCTACAAGGCATGGAGCTTGGCACCACAAGGACACCAAGGACAGGGAAGGAAGAAAGCACCCAGGTCTGGATTTCAGATGGGCTGAGCGTGAGTAATGGTTCTGCCATTAACCAAGTGACCATTTGGACAGTCACTGTTTCTGGCTTCTTTGGCCAAAGATCATCCTTACCTACAGTATGGAAATTGTATGGAACTTCCAGGAAAATATATCTAAAAGTGTTCTGCTGACTCTCAAACACTATGTGTTGAGCTGCTGTAAAATCTAGCCCTTGTCCTTGAGGACTTGACAATGTGGTGGGCAGGGAGGCTCAAACGCACATAAGAAGAGGACACTCTAGAATTAGGGCCAAGCAATAGGAACACAGCAAATTCTATGTGTTCAGGGCAGTGGGCCAGAGTGATGAAGGAGACAGCTGGGTAAACGCAAAAGGGGAAGGGACGTTCCAGGCTGGGGAGATGCATGAGTAAAGGAGGGGCTGTCATTCTGTATGCCATCTGCTGTGGTAACAGATGCAAACCAGAGGCTGCAAACTGATGACAAATTCAACAAGAAACCTGCAGGTGTGTCTTACTTGCACAGGGTTGGTTTGTTCGGTATCATGTGACAATCTAAAACAGAGATTTTTAAAATGAAAAATCAAGTTCCCTTTGTGGTTCAGTGGGTTAAGAACCCGACTAGTATCTATGAGGATTCAGGTTTGATCCCTGGCCTCGCTCAGTGGGTTAAGGATCCAGCATTGCCGCAAGCTATAGCATAGGTTACAACTGCGGCTTGGATCTGGCATTGCTGTGGCTGTGGTATAGACCTCAGCTGCAGGTCTGATTCTACCCCTTGCCCGGGGAACTTCCATATGCCGTGGGTACGGCCCTAAAAAGACAACAAAAAACAAAAGAAAGCAAAGAAAAATCCAGGAATTCCCCATTCTTTCTAAAAACCAAAAGACCGGCCCCACTGGGGTCATTTCCACAGCGGGCAGCACCCTCTAGAGTTTGATAGGGTTCACACCACATGCACTGCATTGTCTGGTGCCTTTTCGACCTTGTCCACTTCACTTGCTCCATTACTGCCCAATCCCATCTGCATCTGAGCACATGATCTCTTTGCACACCAAACCTTCTATTTGGAAAGGAGGTTTGAGAAAGGAGCTAAAGGAAGGGAGATGTGGGTCCTTAGGGACATATTAAAGGAGGGACCTAAGGCTGGGCCCATGCTAGAAAGCCCCCATCAGCCACCTCCAGCTGCCACCCAGCCTACTCCACACACCTGACGTCTTTGCCCACGGTCATTGATGCAATCACTTTCTTCACCGCCTCCTTCTTCTTTTCCTTCTTGTCACTGTTCAGCTCTGCCTTCAGCTCAAAGATCTCCCCTAAAAAAGGAGGCAGTGTGAGTGATCCATCTCCACCCTGCCAGGGGGTGACTCCCAGTTCCCAACTTCCAAAAGAATGAGAAGAAGGCAGGGAAGACACTCTGTGGTGTGGACAGCTTCAGGCCCCCGGCCTTGGGGATGGGGAGCAGAGGGAAACTGAGGTCACGGTGGATTAAAGGGAGAGGAACCATGGAAACTACAGAGGGTCTAGGGAGACAAAAAGTGTGTAGACAGGTCCTGCTCAGCCATACAGATAAAAACATACAGAGGGAAGCAAAGCTCTCCTCAGTCCCCCTCACCCAAAGCCCTCAATGCAGCCTGGGATAGAACCTGGGGACTTAAAGTTTGAGGGGAAAGGGCAGAATTTCCTCAGTTGCCATACATAGGCTTTTCCTGTTTTCCTAGACCCTCCAGTTAAAAGAGCTCACTCAGGGTTTCACTTCCTGAGCCACAAGTGGTTGCTCAGCTCTGAAAATGGAAATTTAGCTGTCCCACGAGGCCTCTAGCACTTAGTAATCTGTTCTTAAGAACTTGATGATATGGAAAAAGTAAATTAGGAAGCAGGGCTGCCATGGAGAGGTGGTCAGGACCCTGATCACCCCAGTAAGAGGTTAAGAGGGCAGTGGAGTGAGACAGGCCTCCAGCCCTCCAAAGAGATGCAGCCAACCTTTCCCGAGACTTTCTCAAAGCCAGATGCCTCACTGACTCACAAACTTCTTCCCACACCTCATTTCATCCTCAAAACACTCCCTGCCATTCTGCAGATGAGCAAATGGAGGCTATAAAGCTCCAAAGCCCAAACGCTCTGGCCGACCCACTACATTCCCTCTGCTTCTATGAACCCATTTCCTTATCTGTACCCTGTCTTGGCTGGGGCCTTGAATCTTCTCATGTGACACTCAGATGCAAAGTGCTCAGCTCAGTGCCTGGCGCTCAGTGGCCTGCATTAAAGGTGGCTGCTATTATGAATTTGCCACATGACGTTCTGTCTTGGATGCCTCTTTTGTAGGAGAGTCCCAGGCTTTCCTCGCAAGTACTTGAAGCCAGGGTGAAGCAGAAACTATTATGTGAGGGGAAGTGCTACAGGAAGTTCTAGAGGATTTACAGTGAGAAAAAAGAAAACAGGTTTGTTGTTGTTGTTATTGTTTTATGACTGAACAATGTGGTGTTCAGCAAAGAACTTGAAATGAGAGACAGTAAACAGGTTAATTAAGAACAATCATGCGGCAGAGCCCAGGGCAAGGCCACAGTGAGGATATTGTGCAACAGAGCCAGGAAGAATCTGCAAACCTTGCAGTTCAAATCTCTGGCTCTGGAGAGATGAAGGAACAACACACCCTTCTTCCTCCAAGAGACTGAGGGGGCTATGTGTCCCTGCTGTGGGATCCAGACCACGTGACTGACCATGAGCCCTGCTGCCAGGCTGCCCTTGCTTTGCTTGAGGTGTTTGTCCAGATTCAGTACAACTGGTGGTCAACTGACGTATCTAGGCTCAAATCGCCTTGGCTTCAAGAAAGCAAGTGGGTGAACATGGGATCTGCTTGCTTCTGAAGTGTCCCCTTCCTATAATGAGCCCCAAATCTAAACAGTCACCAAGCCTATCTCCTCAACCACATATGAGGCATGATTCTATCTCCAGGCCCCCGACCCCCGTCTTCCTCCCCAGCTCAGGTACCATCATCTCTCATATGAGTTGTGAGGTTCCTTTACTCACTTAAATCCTTGATTAGAGTCTGCCTCTGACCCTCCCTTGCCTAAAACCATCACTGATGTCAGATTTGGTCCCAGACATTTCCTTATTCTCCTCAAAAGAAAATGCCCCCCAAACCCTACTAGTGACACCCCAATATACTCAGCACTTAAGTTCACCCCACCAGGCTGGCTCACCAAGCCCTGCACACCTCTCAAACTTCTTTCCATCACTCTCCTCAGTAGCTTCTGCCCAGTGGCTTTCCTTTCTCTGGATGGACCAGGGCTGAGCACTTGCTTCTGTCCCAGCCTTTACCCAGATACCCCCACCAGGGCTCTCTCACAGTCCCCTGCACCTCCCTTATTGTAGCACCCCCCTTACCGTAGCACCCACTGCTCTTTAGAGTATTACCACTTAAGAAACTGTCTCCTCTGCTCAATGGCAAGCAAAAGCAGGTCAAAGACTCTGTCTCCTCCACTGATGTGGAAGATACTCAGGAAAACTGGCTGGACCAATAAATGAAATGCCCAGCAAGGGAACTGCAGGACCTGGCTCAGCTGACCCAACAAACTCTCCTCATGGTCAGCAGGTAAGTGTCAGTCTCATTTGGAGGAAAGGCAGGAGGGAGAAAGAAGGAAGAAAAGGCCAGGCAGATGAGTTCCCATTGTGGCACAGTGAAAATAAACCTGACTAGGAACCATGAGGTTGTGGGTTCGATCCCTGGCCTCGCTCAGTGGGTTAAGGATCTGGCACTGCTGTGAGCTATGGTGTAGGTCAGACACGGCTTGGATCTGGTGTTGCTGTGGCTATGGTGTAGGCCGGCAGCTGTAGCTCTGATTTGACCTCTAGCCTGGGAACCTCCATATGCTGCAGGTGTAGCCCTAAAAAGAAAAGAAGAGAAAAAAAAAAAAAAAAGGCCAGGCAGAAAGATACTCACAAGGTAAAAACACATGTGCCAGCCACTACAACAAATTCCATTTCCCGAAAAGGAGAAACAACCACAATACCCAACAACACAAGACTAGCTTAGCAAATTCTGATGCAGCAATTCAAGAGACTAATATTGAGTCTTCAGAATGTGGGGAAATGGTTATGATAATGTCAGATGAAAAACAGGATATAAACTCTGACTTCAACCACGTAAACATCTGCCTAAGGATAAGGCCCTGATACACACACACATCACTGTGGAGTTGTTGATAGCATTGTGTGCCTTCTTTCCTCCAGGAGGAGAACAAAACAAAACAGAGCAAAAAACCCCAACATCATTTTAGACAATTTAATGCCATGGGGAACTAAAGAGGGCTTTTTCTATAGTTTGAGCTAATGCCCTTCCCTTCTGGAATTCTAAAAGCAGCAGTCAATTTCTTACACCATCAGCAATTCAAATTTGGGGATCCATGAGGTTAAAAGTGCTCTGGGTGATTCCCACCACTGACTCCAGGCCTCCACCCTCCCCTCCCCCCGCACTGCTGCAGGCACATGCAATAGGTCGACAGGAAAATAAGGTTAAGACCACACAATGAAATGAACAGTACCTTTCTTGGTCGTGGTGAAATATTTTGAGTCCGTCATTTTGGTCCCTTATTTGTAGCCAGTCTCTGCAAGACAGAAGAAAGGGGTGACTTGCCTTTGGGTTCCAAGTTCATTTCACAAGAGGAGGGGGTTCCAGTACACACCTGGTGAGGGGGATAGCTACTCACCTCTTTACTGGGCACAGGAACTGTCAGATAATGGCTGATTGGATTTTGGAAGGTAATTCTGAAGCATCTATCAAATTTTTGAATGTGCATATCCTCTGACCCAGCAATTTTGCTTCCACAGAAGCACCTATACAGGGTTTTATACCCTGCAGCACTGGAAACAATGTAAATGCCCATCAGTAAGGGAATGGCTCAATACCTTGGAAGAGTCCACAGATTAAAAAGCACTGAATAATCATGGTGACAGCCCCTTTGTGGTGCTCACTCTGCCTAGCACTGGTTCTAGGGGCTTCTTACATGTTGACTCATTATAGCCTCATCATAGTGTCATGGAGGTACTATTACTGCCTATATAGTGAAAGGAACCTAGAAAATATGGAGTTTAAAAAGCTCACGAGATTTCCTCTCTCCCCAACGTTCCCAAGCTTCTCTAACAATGAAAGGTATTATTCATCCCTAGAGAGGGCTAGAATCTACACTGAAGACTTTGCAACACTCTCCAAATCTAACTGGCCAGTTTTCTCAAAGCATCTCTCAGGACACCTCATAGTATAAAACTCACAGTGTGCAGTGCTGGTCTAAGGCAACAGGACAGAGAAAGTACTAAGGCTCTCTCATTCATTCAACAATTTGCTGGACATTTACTCTGTAACCTCAGTAGCTCTATGACAACAGCTGAAAGATAAAGGAAGCTACATGGAGTTCTCATCGTGGCTCAGCTATAACAAACCTGACTAATATTCATGAGGACATGGGTTCAACCCCTGGGCTTGCTCAGTGGGTTAAGGATCCAGCAGCTGCTGCGTAGGTAGGTCAGAGATGCAGCTCTGATCCCATGTTGCTGTGGCTGTGGCTGTGGCATAGGCCGGTGGCTGCAGTTCCAACACAACCCCTAGCCTGGGAACTTCCATATGCCATGAGTGTGGCCCTAAAAAGCAAAAAAACAAACAAACAAAAAAGAAGCTACAGAGGGGCCAAGTACCCTGGATATACTGCAGAGGCTTCAGGGGTTCTTCTAACATTGATTAAGAAGCTATCACTTACTGAACACCTATTAAAGCCACGGGCTTTACACATATTATTTCATTTAATTCTAACAATAAGGTAACTGTTTTTACTCCATTTTATAGATGAGGAAACAGGCCCAGAGATGTTAAGTAACCTGCACAAAGTCACACAGCTTGTAAGTGGCTGGACTGGAAGACTATTTCAGGTCCATCAGAGCTCAGCATCTGTGCTCTATTAATGAAGGAATTCTGCGTCCCCCATCCAAGAGGAAGGACAGAGCCCTGACAGTGGCTTAAGGCTCAGTCTAACAAACCAAGAAATTTTCAACTGAAACCTTCTAGTCCTGCCTGTAGTTTCATATGGTACAGAAAACCACACAACCCTCCAAAACAGATGTTTAAATGGAGAAAATTCACTTTGTCCCTTCTGTTGCCTCTGTGGAAGAGATTCAGACATGAAAATCATTAACATCTTCTTTCAATTCATTACTATGGGGAGGTGAGATGAAGGTTACTGGTGGGAAGGACATGAAGAGTCAAGTATCATTTTAAAGTTCTCTGGAAACAAAGCCAACATAGTACCCCTCCAGCCCAACTCTATTTTTCTAGTTTAAGCTTGTAAATTATGGCAGGATGACAACAGGGCTGTTCCCAGCTGAGACACCCATAGATTTTGTTTCAATGGGAAACCAATGCGTACTGGCTTGGGGCTGCCTGAAAGCCTTCATGGATGCTGTTAAGATGAAGGAATAAAGGCTTCACTGACAAAAGTATAAGAAAAAGACACAATTTCCACAGTCCCCCCTGCTTTGCCAGATTGAAAAGGGATGATGGCACTTTCTATGGGAACTGCAAGAAAGAGAAGAGACTGCTGCATCTGATGAGCCGATGCCACAGCAGGGACTCTAATCGCTGGTTCTGGCGGCAGGAGTCAGGGCTGTAGGCAGAGTCACAAAGTGAGGACCCGAAGCGGCATCCCTCCTCCATATGTGGCCAGTGTTCAGTCAGTGGTTGTTGAAAGAAAAGTGGCCCTTGAAAATCCCAGAGAGCCTCAACCTACTCTCTGACAGCCGTTATGTAACTATTTAAGCACTTGTTTCCTATAGGAGTTTATGTACCTTAAAAATAATTTCTTTTTGAGCACAAAGAAAGCTATTTTTTTCAGAGAAACTTAGAACCAACCTAGAGGTCCTTTGTGGAGCTCTGAGAATGAGCAGGTAAAGAAGATAATGGCATGTCTGTCACACAATAAGGGACAGAATGGCTTCAGAAGTCACAGGCCTGAGAGCATAACCAGAAGTATCTAGAATAGGAGAACAGCCGTTTCTCATTGTTAAGTTTAGTTCAAGAAGAGGGATCAATGACAGCAAAAGGGACTAAAAATCAGAGGCCAAAAGGATCACAGAAAGTAACATACAAATCCCTCCAATGTTAAATCTAGATGGAAATCAAAATGAACACAGCAAAAACTACCTTAAGATGTCTAACTTCAGTGCTGCCCAGAAATTCTTCCTTCTCTCTAGAAGAGACTGTTAGGGGCTTCCCGCTTATCTGCAGGCTCAACATGACATCTGAGGGCCCTGAATACCCCGAACACAACCAGCCAGGTAGAGGAAAGGGTGGGAATGTTTCTCTTTGGGGGAGTAATAAAAGCAACAGAGCTGCTGTAGTGATGCCACCACAGATGCCGATGCTCCTACAGCTGAAGCTGCTGATGACACTTTCTTTTACAGGGGCTAAGCAGTCACAAACTTAAACCACCACCCGTGTGTACCGGCTGGTGCTGGTGGCCTCTTGCCTCTGCAATATCTATTTCACATATTCCTTTGCAGAGGGCCCAATGGGACTGGTGATGCAGAAACAGTACCCCTCTGGAGCTGTTTTCTACACAGGAAATAAGAGGAGGAAGGGGAGATGCAGAGAAGTGGAAACCCTTTTGCAAAGCCACCCCAGAACACTGAATAAAAAAACCTCACCCCCCCATGAAAGATCATGTGCCTATGGATCTACCAAGGGTGGCTAGCTCCTTGTGTCCTTTCACTTCAGCTGCCTCTTGGGTGTCAGTGCAAGAGGTATCTTTCATTTTCTCTGCAGGAATTGAAAAAATCCTACAGTTCAGACTTCGAGCTCCCACAGGAAAGACTGGTGCTTTTCCTGGCCCTGTCCAGCTGCCACCATGCATTGCATCTCTGCTAATGGAGGCCACAGGTGCCATGATTGAAAGCAAGCAACCGATTTAGATAGGAAAAAACTTAGGGATTGGGCTCCATCTTTGAAAGTAGCAGGGCACATTAAAGAAGCAGTAACTGGTGCTCTGGCCAGTGTGATGAGTCACTTTCACTAAGGAGATGGCATTCAGTGCTGGGATAGCCCTCAGTTTCAAAATTTAACAGACCAAGGAATGCCTCAAGAGCATGGCACAGTCCAAATTCAAAGGGGGGCACATCTGGAAGGACTGGTTTGTCTTTGAGAAGCCACTGCTGCTATCCCCACCTCACATCCTCCCTTCCTACACCCATCCTCAGAAGATGACTTTTTTATCTTTTTTAGGGCCGCACCCGAAACATATAGAAGTTTGCAGGCCGGGGGTGAACTGAAGCTGCAGCTGCCAGCCTATGCCACAGCCACAGCAACACCAGATCCAAGCCGCATCTGTGACCTACCCTGCAGCTTGTGGCAACACCAGCTCCTTAACCCACTGAGCAAAGCCAGGTATTGAACCCACATCCTCATAGATACTTGTCAGATTCTTAACCTGCAGAGCACAACGGGAACTACCCATCCTCAGAAGATGACTTTGATGCCACAATCTCAGGGCCAGTTTAATCTCATTTTTCTTTTCTTTTCTTTTTTTTTTTTTTTTTTAATCCTACTGACAAGGCTGCTTCCCCTGCCACTAGGCTTAAAAGGAACTAGGTAATAAAGCCTGAAACAGTACTCTCTTATATGTTTTCCAGAATTATGAAGAACTTCTTGGTGAAAATCGTGAACAAACTGGCCAGGGACAAAGATGTAATTTCAGAGTAGAAAAATGATGTCCTAGGAAGAAAAGGAAAGGTGAAAGAAAAAACACATAAAAATATTTTCAGCTAAGATTTTAGATTTTAGCCACTGGCCTTAGGATTAGGTTTAAGGGGGAAAAAAAAAAACAAAAAATCACTTTTCAAATTTTTGATTCATCAACAAATCTAAATACAATTTTATGAAGAGAAGATTAAGAAATATCTGTTTTTTAAGCTAATAAAATGAATTCAAAATCTATAAAAAATACGTGAAGAAAATACTAAATTTCAACTTTTCTTCAAAGTCTCAAAATCACTAATAATTAATTAAAGAGTACTGAACTGAGGTTACAGTTTACTTCATCTCTGTAATTCAATTTCCTCTCTTAAAACTGGGGAATTCACCACTGACAGGGGATAGTGTAAGAATGAAAGGACATAAGAGTTCCTGACATGCCTCAGTGGAAACAAATCTGACTAGCATTCATGAGGACACAGATTTGATCCCTGGCCTTGCTCAGTGGGTTGAGGATCCAGTGTTGCGGTGGGCTGTGATGTGGGTCGCAGATGTGGCTTGGATCCCCCACTGCTGTGGCTATGGTGTAGTCCAGAAGCTACAGCTCTGATTCAACCCCTAGCCTGGGAACCTCCATATGCTGCTGGTGTGGCCCTATAAAGACAAAAACCAAAACAAAAAAAGAATGAAAGGATACTGAAAGCATAAACATAGCCATCATAAATATGAAATAGATCAGTGGATATTTCTAGGTGGAAAGGATGGATCAAAGGGGGCACAAAAAAAAAAAAACCCTCTAAAGTGATAGAAGTGATCTCTATTTTGATGCAGATACTGGCCAAACTGCACACTTAAGAGCT
Organism: Phacochoerus africanus; assembly: GCF_016906955.1. Lineage (NCBI taxonomy): Eukaryota > Metazoa > Chordata > Mammalia > Artiodactyla > Suidae > Phacochoerus > Phacochoerus africanus. Next base: position 46,627,696 of record NC_062558.1, read on the forward strand.
GAGCATTTCTCTGTCTGTCTCTCTTTTTTTTTAAGGGCTGAACCCTTAGCATAAGGAAGATCCCAGTATAGGTGTCAAATTGGAGCTTTAGCCTCCAGCCTGTGTCACAGCCACAGCAATGCAGGATCCAAGCTATATCTGCAACCTACACCATAGCTCATGGCCATGCCAGATCCTTAACTCAATGAGCAGAGCCAGGGACTGAACCTGTGTTCTCACGCATACTAGTCGGGTTCATTACCACTGAGCTACAATGGGACCTCCACAGAGCTGAGCATTTCAGTCGGTGTTAAGTTATACAAACATTACATTAAAATAAATAAATAAATAAATAAATAAAACAAACCCTGGATAAGAAAAATAGCACACTGCATAACCCAAAGGAAATAAAGCCTTTCTGAGCAAGACATAAAATGAATAAGTCTTAAAAGATCTATGAATTCAATTATATAAAAATCAAGGCTTTCTGCATGGCCAAAAACATAATAAAAACCCAAAGACATACAAAAGATAAATACATACACAGAGGAGGTCCCATCATGGCTCAGCAGAAACGAATTTCACTTGAATCCATGAGGATGCAGGTTCAACCCTTGGCCTCGCTCACTGGGTTAAGGGTCTGGTGTTGCCATGAGCTGTGATGTAGGTCACAGACGTGGCTCGGATCTGACGTTGTGACTATGGTGTAGGCTAGAGGCTACAGCTCTGATTCCACCCCTTGCCTGGGAACCTCCATATGCTGTGGGAGCGGCCCTAGAAAAGGCAAAAAGACCAAAAAAAAAAAAAGTGACTACAAAGACAAAAATGGCAGAGGATGTAGCCCATTCATAAAAATGACATACAGTGGTTTGGGTTTACTTACGATAAGAGAAATGGAAATTAAAATTACAATGAAATACAATAGCTGAAATCAGCTATTGGATTTGGTAAAGACCCAAAAGTCTGGCAACACTCCATAATGGTGCTGACATGGGGAAACAGATACCCTTATATAATGCTAACGAATCTAAATTGCTACAACATTTAAAGCAATTTGACAACAGCAGATACCAAAACTGCAAAGGCACTTACCCATCAACCCACCAATTCTGCTTCCAGTTTATTCTATAGGTACAAAACTATGAGGATACAGTTATTCATGTGGCATCCTTTGTAATAGCAAATATTTTAAATACTTTAAATGTCCTCCCATTGAGAGAGGACTGGTTTAAAAAATTACGCCACTACATACAGACATGAGGAACACGATGCAATCATGAAAAAGAATGAGCAGTTCTACATGTACTTATATGCAATACCCTCTAAGATATTAAGTGAAAAAAAGATGCCAGAGTTCCCATCATGGTGCAATGGAAAGGAATCCAACTAGGAACCACGAGGCTGTGGGTTCAAACCCTGGCCTTGATCAGTGGCTTAAGGATCCGGCATTGCCGTGAGCTGTGGTATACATCACAGACTCGGCTTGGATCTGGCATTGCTGTGGCTGTGGCATAGGTCAGCAGTTGTAGCTTCGATTATACCCCTAGCCTGGGAACCTTCACATGCCATGGGTGTGGCCCTACAAAAAAGATGCAAAATGTAATACATAACAATTTTAATTTAATTAAAAAATAATTATACTAATAAAACATAAATACTCAAGTGTTTGCAAATGCATAGACTATCCTTGAAAGGGTAAAAAAGAAATGTTAACCATGGTTTCTCTAAGAAAGGAAGCTGGATTACCAAGGGAGGGTTAAGAGACTGACTCTTCATCGCTTATCTTTGTCTATCTTGGGAATTTTATATCCTGTGTATGTAAATCATCTCTTTGAAATATAATGCAGTTTGGCGTTCCTGTTGTGGCTCAGCAGTAATGAACCTGACTAGTATCCATGAGGATCTGGGTTCGATCCCTGGCCCTGCTCAGTGGGTTAAGGATACAATATTGCCATGAGCTGTGGTGTAGGTCACAGACGCAGCTCGGATCTGGCATTGCTGTGGCAGAGGCCAGCAGGTGCGGCAGAGGCCAGCAGTTGCAGCTCCTATTCAACCTCTAGCCTGGGAACTTCCATATGCCTTGGCTGCGGCCCTAAAAAGACAAAAAATAAAAAACTATATATATATATAAATAAATGCAATTTAGAAAACTATGGTACATCTATCCGAAACACTATTCCCACCCCCAGGCTTATTTCAGTCTCAGCTCAAACACACTGTACCAGAGAAGCCCTCTCTGGACCCAGAGGGGCAGAGGCTTCCCTGACATGTGACTCAATCACAGTGTGGTCTTCCCCACAGTCCTCCTCCTGACTCTAATTTAGGACCTGTCCTGTTTAATGCTGTCAACCCAGCAATTGGCCAATGCCTGGCATATTCCAGGAGTTCACAAAATGTTTGATGACAAAATGAAAGACAGGTTTTCCAGAGAAGCTAGAAAACCAAGAGCCCACAACAGGTCACCACAATAGGGCTGCTTGATGAGTGCCAGACAGCGGTGGCTGGGCAAACCAGGAACATAGGCTTTGCAGTTAACTTTCAACAGAAATGGCAAGACTGATCCAATGCCAAGATGGCTCCAAGGAAATCTAGTTTTGCTACCAACAGCTCTGAGACCCTGGGCAAACACCCCCCATCTTTGGCCCGCCCTTTCCCCAATTGTCAAACAGGAGAATTCAAAGAAATCAATGGCTTTTCAAGTGTCCTTCTCCCCAGCCTGCTTTTAAATTGTTTAAAACAAAAATGGAGGGAGTTCTCATCATGGCTCAGCAGAAATGAATCTAACTAGCATTCATGAAGACACAAGTTAAATCCCTAGCCTTGCTCAGTGGGTTAAGGATCCAGCGCTGCCATAAGCTGTGGTGTAGGTTGCAGACATGGCTCGGATCTGGCACTGCTGTGGCGTAGGCCAGTGGCTACAGCTCTGATTTGACCCCTAGCCTAGGAACCTCCATATGCCGCAGGTGTGGCGACAGAGAGAGAGATAAAGAGATAGACAGATAGATAGATAGATAAATGGAACTGCTCTAGTTGAAGTAAGGGTGGGTGCCCAGAGCCTGGTGCATTATTCCACTGTGCCTGGCATTCCCATCCCCTCACCAGGGGACCTTCTGACAACCCATAGTTCCATGGAACAAAGTCAGAAAACTACCAGTCTGTTAAATGACAAAGTCCATCCTCCCACCCCCCATTTCATGTTCTATGATTCCCTGCAAGATGAGAAACCCACTTTCTTACCAATGAGTGTTCTTCCTGGGAATCAGAGGCAATGTGCATGATCATTCACAGGGCATGACAGAAGATGTTTCCAAGGGGACAAAAGAGAAAACAAATTCAGAATGCAGCCAGGGCCAGCAAACCTTATTAGGTCTTCAGTAGGAGGGAAAACAGTAACAAGCCAAGCAATTCCCCAAGTGACCAGCCAATGGCCAGGGAGAGGACTTTTCTAGGCTCAGAGCAGTGACTCATGTCAGAGCAGCCCATACTCTGCAATTGGATGAGAAGCATGAAGATGGCAGTGCCAGCACAGAGCCCTGCGTGCCTTCGGCGCCCAGCGAGATCAGCCAGAGGAGAAGCTTAGGAAATGAAAAGAGGAAAGAGACATTTGACAAGGTCTGATTCAATTGCCAAGACCCATCACTGAGTTCAAGGATATCCAGGCAAGAAAAACTGATCCCTAAAAGTCTGTGTTGGTAACTTCCCACTTCAGTGCTGAAACTGTCACTGTTAAACCTTTGCCTGATGAACAGCTTTCAGAAACTTGATCCGAGGTAAGTGTTAGCTCAAGGACAGTCAAGACTATGCTAGGAAGAGTGAATAACAGGGGCTAGGGTAGTGCTACTGTTTCTTCACTTGCAACAGAAAAGCCAAACTTTAACCAGTGTGTATGTTTTGCTGTTTAAGTTCTGTCTCAAGAGCAGAGGTTGATTCATTTCACAAATGCCTCCCTACTCTGCATGCTCTGGATTGTGTCCTTGACCCCATTCAATACAATGTTTAATAGAGATGATGATTTTACTTACCACCCAGTAATTCTACTCACCACTCCTCACCTAACAGTCTCCTTTTATTTTTTTTTATTTTTTTTGTTTTTTTGTCTTTTCTAGGGATGTACCCGGGGCATATGGAGGTTCCCAGGCTAGGGGTCTAACTGGAACTGTAGCCGCTGGCCTACGCCACAGCCACAGCAATGCAGGATCCGAGCCACGTTTGCGACCTACACCACAGCTCATGGCAATGCCAGATCCTTAACCCACTGAGCAGGGCCAGGGATCAAACCCTCGACCTCATGGTTCCTGGTTGGATTCGTTAACCACTGAGCCATGACGGGCACTCTGTAACAGCCTCTTTTTTTAAAAAGGAAAAGATCCTCACAGGTAAGTATTGAAGTTTACATCACAGACAAGGAAACAGGTCAGGCCACCTCGAAGATTAAAAGGTGAGTCAGCAGTAGAGAAACCAGATTTCAGACTTTCTCTCTGAGACAATGTGGTTACCAAATTTAGACAGGCTCTTTCAAGTCGGTTCAATTATAAGTAAATAAGCTGTATTCTTCCTTGGGCTTGGCACAAGATTTGAAACAAAGGTGGCAGTGGTAGTGGTAATGACAAATGGATGTGCACTATGGGCCAGAAACTAAAAGAGCTTTAAATTCAAACCTCACACTAATCTGTGAAGAAGGTATCAATAATATCACAAGTTTACAGATGAAGCCCAGAGAGGTCAAGGCATTTGTTTGGAGTCACAGAGCTAGAAAAATGGTAACTCCGATATTCTCTACTCTTGCCCCATCATGAGGTCACACATGTCCCACTCTGTCCAGTGAGGCAACTCCCCCTCTCTGATGAAGCCCTGGAAGAAACACACACACTTTAAACAGGTCGTAAAGTATGTTGCCACACATCCCTGCCTAGTCCCTCGAAGCTTGAATTACAGGTTATTTTAGGGCGAGCCCATCCAGTTTGGACAACAGGAATGTCAAGTTTAGAAATGTGTCTAGTGAAAGCCTGTCTGCATGAGCTCACCTGAGTTATAGGTCTCCTGGGATCTGGATGAAAACTGATTAGTCAATCTTCCGTGATCCACCAGCAATTAAAGCTTCAAAATGAAAAGGAACTAAAAGCAGACAAATGGCACATCAAATGTTCTACAAGACTGAATCTCTAGTACTGAACTCTAGCATCAAGTGCCAGTCCCTAACTAATCTAAAGCAGTAATATGTGGAAAGACATGTTGCCAAGAAAAAGAAAAGTTCCTTAAAGGGGGCGGGCCTTCTGGAGTTCCCACTGTGGTGCAACAGGATTGGCAGCCTCTTGGGAGCGTTGGGACACAGGTTCAAGCCCTGGCCTGGCACAGTGGGTTAAGGATCTGGCGTTGCTGCAGCTGAGGCTTAGGTTGCAACTATGGATCAGATCTGATCCCTGGCCCTGCTGGGGGCACCCAAAAAAGGGAAAAAATGGGGGAAGGTGGGGGGCTTCTTCTGAACAATCTCACTTTAAATTAATGAAGATGAAGAGAAAGAGGCCAAAGACTATAGAATTAGGCTCCTTGAGACCTTAGTTTCCCCACCTGAACAATCAGAACACTTTCTGAAAATCTGACAAATTTTGAAGTCATTCACGTATACAGCATGTATAACAGTGTGCGGTACTGTCAGCTCCAAGCCTGGGACTGTGCCCCATACAGGAGCACACTCCCAGTAGACAAAGAACAGTCTTTCCTGCTGGCCTTACAGATTCAGAAGCCAGGTAAAGGGAACAGCAGAGTGAGCATGACCTCCAGATAACTGCCACCAAAACTGAGGAGACTTAGAGATGGAAGCATTAAAGGATGCCTTCTTGGATTAATAGTGCTTGACTGAAAATGGAAAGATGTGTCAGATTTGGACAGGGAGTGGCAAAGGTGACATGAGAAGAACCACAAATTGCCAGAATAACAGGGAATGAATGGAGAATAACTCAACCACCACAAACACTGGCTGGGGCACAGGCTCTGTGCTAGGGAATTCAAAGCCCCTGTATGAATTCTCAAGTAACCAATTTTATTTTATTTTATTTTATTTTTTTGTCTTTTTGCTATTTCTTTGGGCTGCTTCCGCAGCACATGGAGGTTCCCAGGCTAGGGGTCGAATCGGAGCTGTAGCCACCGGCCTACGCCAGAGCCACAGCAAGCCGCGTCTGCAACCTACACCACAGCTCACGGCAACGCCGGATCATTAACCCACTGAGCAAGGCCAGGGGCCGAACCTGCAACCTCATGGTTCCTAGTCGGATTCATTAACCACTGCACCACGACGGGAACTCCCTCAAGTAACCAATTTTAAAATGAGGAGTTAGAGATGCTGAGAGAGGAGACATATCCAAGGCCAAAACAAACACACGTGTTTAAGGAGGCTCTGAGACCACCTGGCTGAAGGCAAGGTCCTGGCAGGGAAAGAAGCAGATGAGGTTAGTCAGGGAATGATGAGATTCAAGGCAGCCTTGGATGTCAAGGTGAGTTGGACCCTGCCAACAGAAGATGCAGTGATCTTATCAAATGACAAGTCTCATTGCTGGCAAGCATTTGATGCTACTGATCACTCCCTCCTCCTTGAAAAATTCTCTTCCTTTGGATTCCAGGATGCTATGCTGTCTGCTTTCCCCCATCCCACTGTCTGGTGTCTTTGTTCCTCTTCCTCTTCCTCTCCTTCAATACTTGCAGCGCCCAAGGGCTCAGGCCTGGTTCTTCTGCCCTTTTCCAGAGGCCCTCCTCCATTCTCCAGCTGAGCTATTTACTTCACCCAGTGTCATGGTTTTAAGTACCATCTCTGTGCTGACAACTCACAATTTTACATCCCTAGGCCCAATCTCTCCCTTGAACTCCCATCTCATATATTCAAACTGCCTGACATTTCTTCTTGAATGTTTGTATACCTAACAGGCAGCTCAAATTTAAAATGAAAAAAACTACCACCTGCTTCCCCCCATCCCTTAACTGGTTCATCCTGCAGTCTTCATTATCCAGTTACTGCCAATACCATCGTTAACAGGTTCTCAAGTTCAAAAAACCTCAGTTACCTTTGACAACACACTCTATCTCATATGTCATATGTCATATCTAATCCATCAGGAATTCCTGTCGGGTCTACATTCAATGAATTTAGAATCCATGAAGTGGCTTCTCACTGGCTCCATCATTCCCACCTGGCCCCAGGACACCATCCCCTCCCATCAAGATTGCTGCCAAAGCTGCTTCCACACTGCACCTGACAACCCAACTCAGCAACAGCCAGAATGGTTCCATCAGTCTAAGACAGTGGCACCTCTCTGCTCAAAATCCTCCAATGGTTCCTTGTCTCCCTCAGAGTAAAAGCCAAAGTCCCTATCATGGCCTCATGGCTCACAAGGCCCTGGATAAGATGCATACCCCCTCCTGTTTCTCTCACACACACCTCCTGTCATTATCTCTTTTGAATTCTTCTCCCACTGTTCTCCCCATCACTCCCTCAGTTCCAGCCACATGGGCCTCTTTGCTGATCCTTGAACACAACAGGCATGTTTCAACCCCAAGGCCTTTGCATATGCTATTCACTTTGCAAAGGAGGCTCTTTCTCCAGATGGCATCATAGCTCAGCTCATCTTTTTTCCCCTTCAGTTGTACTGAGATATAATTGTCATACAGCACTTTGTCAAGTTTAAGGTGTACAGTGTAATGATTTGACTTTCATACATCAAGAAATGGTTATCACAATAAGTTTAGTGAACATTCATTATCTTACACAGATACAAAATTAAATAGAAAATTTTTTCCTTGTGATAAGAGATCTAAGGGTTTACTCTCCTTTCATAATAACATGCAGAAGTGATACTTATATTTATCATGTTGTACATTACATTCCTAGCACTTATGTATTTTATAATTGGGAGTTTTGTACCTTTTGACTGCCTTCACTCAATTCCCTTCCCCCCAACCCCTGCCTCTGGTAACCACAAATCTGATCTCTTTTTCTGTAAGTGTGTTTGTTTTTGAAGTATAATTGACCTACAACACTATGTTAGTTCCCTTTACACAACATAGTGATTCTATATTTCTACACATTTCAAAATGATCACCATACTGCATAGTTATGGACTATATTCCCCACACTGTACTCTTCATACCCGTGACTCATTTACTTTACAACTGCAAGTTTCTCCCTCACCTATTTCTCTCCTCCCCCCACCCCAGTCCCTCTCCTCTTTTGTATCTTGGCTCAAATGTTACCTTCTCACTGAGGCCTTCTCTTGCCACTTTATTTAAAATCATTACCACTCCCAACGAATCCCCCACACTTCCTATTCTCCTTTTGTTTTTTTCTTCAACGTACTTATCAACATAGTATAAAACTTATTTATACTGCCTATTTTTTCCTCCCTCCATAATGAAATTACGCAAGGACAAGGATTTTGTCCATTTTGTTCACTACTATATTCCGACTCCTAGACTGGCAAGTAATAGGTACTCAGTAAATATTCAAATGACTAGTGCTCAATCCTCCTCTTGGGGAAATTTCAAGTTTTGTTAACCAACCTCAGCCAGGAAACACCTTCCCAATGTTCATTTCACAGGATTCGCCAGGGTCAGAGCTACATCTGTTCTGGTTGTCAAGCTGTTTTGACAATACTGAAATTGAGAATGCCAAAAATCCTAGCCATTTTACAGCCAATAAATGGAAGGTAAGTAAATAAATGATGAGAGAGAAGAAAGGGCAGAGGGTAGAAGATCAAGTGGCAACATATCCAACGGAAGAAATGTTCAAGCCACTTCCTTCAGTGAGGCCATATCATCATCCCCCTGCTCTGGGCATGAGCTCAGAGAGTGACCAGAGTTGCAGGAGGTAGGGGTACAAATGCTGGGGTAGGTGTGGGAAGGGGGGCTCTGACACAGGCCATGGTATCAGCTTAGCCAGGGCCTTCCCTCCACCTATAACACTCCAGGCTCATAGGCCTTCTGTGTTCCTGTGCTTCACTGCCCTCACACCTGCTGATCCTTCTGCCTGGATTATCTCTCCAGCTTCTAGAGCAGCTTATCCTTCAAACCTCAGCTTAGGTGACATCAGTTCAAAGATACCATCCCTGTATGCACTAAGTAGATATATATATATATACATGTCTTTCTGTCTTTTCTAGGGCCACACCTATGGCATGTGGAGGTTCCCAAACTAGGGGTCTAATCGGAACTGTAGCCACCAGCCTGTGCCACAGCCACGGCGATGCCAGATCAGAACCACGTCTTCGACCTACACCATAGCTCACGGCAATGCCAGATCCTTAACCCACTGAGCAAGGCCAGGGATCCAACCTGAAACCTCATGGTTCCTTATTGGATTCATTAACCACTGAGCCATGATGGGAACTCCATAAGTAGGTTTTTTTTTTTTTTTCTTCTTCTGCTTTTTAGGGCCACACCTTCTGCACATGGAAGTTGCCAGGCTAGGGGTCGAATCAGAACTAGAGTTGCCAGCCTAGGCCACAGCCACTTGGGATCTGAGCCGCATCTGCGACCTACACCACAGCTCACAGCAATGCTGGACCCTTAACTCACTGAGCGAGGCCAGGGACTGAACCAGCATCCTCATGGATACTAGTTGGGTTCGATACTGCCGAGCCTCAACAGAAACCCTAAGCAGGTATTTTTCTGCCTTCATAGCCCAGTATTCACACATTTACTGAGCCATAAATAGGTCTACATGCTGGAGATAAAGCTGTGAATGAAACAAAGAGCTTACTCTTCACAGAACTTATATCCTAATGGCAGGCAGAGATTATAACCAAGATAAATAAGTTAAATATATAGTATCTCAGATAGTGATTAATGTTATGAAGAAAAAGAAAGCTGTGAAGAAGAACAGGGAGCATGAGGGAGGGTGACTGGGAAGTTGAAATTTAACCAGGGCAGCTACAAACGGCCTCCTTGAGAAGGTGACAGGTGACCATGCCTGGGGAAGAGACTTCCAGGTGTAAAAAATAGTCAGTGCAAAGGTGGGAGTGTGCCCGGCCTGTTTGAAGAACAGTAGGGAGGTGATGTGGCTTAAACAGAGAGAGCTATAAGGGGGACAGTGGATTATTAAGATCAGAGGAGAATGGAGGGGGCCTTACAGGTCAAAGTAAGAACTCTGGCTTTTACTCTGAATGAGCTGTGAGTCACTGGAGGGTTTTAAGCTAGAGTCCTAAGATCTGGCTTACATTTTAACAGGTGCTGGCTGCTATGCTTCTTATCCCTCATGACTTACCTTTTTTTTTTTCAGCCACACCCACAGCATTTGGAAGTTCCCAGGCGGGAGACTGAACCGAAGAGACAATGCCAGGTCATTAACCCACTGAGCCATAGCAGGAACTCCACTTGTTTTTCTAATTATTACATTTGTTTTTTATTTCTTCTTTGTCTATCTGCCCCACTAGAATGTGGTAAGCAACCCAAAGGCAGAAACTGGCTTGTTTACCTATCCTCACATTTAGCCCTGTGTCAGGGACACAGGAGGGCTCAATAAATACTGAATGAATGAATGTTGGATGTATGAAGGCTCTGTCCTCAGTGTCACAATCTCCAGCCACCCAGCCCTCAGAGATCAGAGAATGAAGACTACAGAAACAAACAGCAGCTAGCTCTAATGAAATTTTGTCACTCTACTTTCAATATGCTTAGGACCCAAAAAGCAATTAAGGTGAGATAAAAAGTATGTGCCACCCAAGTCCAGTCCTTTACAGAGCTCAGCTGTAACGAATGTCTTCAGTGCTGAAAGGGTCGAACTTTTGACACCTGACTTCCAAATCTACCATCTTGTAGCTAAAGTCCACAGAGGAGATTTGACAGATCGGCGACTGATGAACTCTAGGCATTCTGTGGTCAACCAGCCACAATTGTAATTGGAAGAGGCCTCTCAGTTTTGGGGAGACCCTCTTAATGGAGGTCAGATGTCAAGCCCAAGGCTAAAGAGCCCAAAAGCATGAGGTTTGGGAGTCTAGAACCACAGGCAAGCCCTTGCTCAGCTCCATTAAATTAAAAGGAGACATTTCAAGGGCAAGGGGTTGGGAAAGGAAAGGTACAACCCAGGCTCTCAAGGGGTCTACACAACCTAACAGGCACAACCATACCACATCTGCAAAATGAGAATCACAATGCACATGCCTGAGGGGTTTATAAGGCTAAAACAAGGGAATACATACAAAGTCCTCGGCAGTGCCCAGTCCACCAAGTGCTTGATAAATGTTGGTCACCTTACTACTACACAGGAAGAGCCATTACCATCAGAACCTCCCTGCTGCTCCCGAATTTCCAGTTCTCTGGAGGCCCTAAAACACTCTGGTGGCTGGCTGAGTGGCAGCATGAATAGTTCTAGAGTAGTTAATCCCACCATTGATCAGATTTCTCCCTTCCCCTCTGGGGTGACATGAGGATGGACAGGAGATTGTCTGTAAAGTGCTTTAAATTCCCCAGGAGTCAAGGACTGCTAAAAATTTAATGTGATATTCATTTACTGAATATTTACTGAGCACCTACTATGTGCCAGACATTTCACTAGGTACTGGAGACACAAACAGTTAAGATAAGCCCTCTCCAAGGAGTAAAAGCTATGTATTTACGAGACTGCCAAGTAAACAGACAATGACAACTCACTGTGATCAAAGCCATGGGACATCCAGTTCAGGCCTGCAAGGTGGGGGAGATGGTCAGATGGGAAGCATCATGTAGTCGTCCAGCAAAGAAGGGTGTGTGTGTGACAGGAAATGGTGTTAAGGAGGAGGGAACAGCACAAAGCAAAGACACAGAGGCAAACAGCTGAGGCCTTTCCAGAAGTGGAAAGCAGCTGAGCTTGACTGCAACTTGGGAAGAGGAGTGAGGAAGTGAGTTGTAGAAAAGACAAGGCAAGAGAACCCAGCAGGGATCAGAGCTCAAAGGGCCTTGAAGGCCACGATAGGGAGTGTGAGTTTTAGCCTTAGAGCCATGAGGATCCACTGATGGATATTCAAGCAGAACTTTTTTTAAAAGAGAGTCCTCAAATGCTCAAGCAATATTTTTCTCTCTGGAGTTATTTGTTCCTCTCTGTGTGAAGAGAAAAAGAACACAAAAACCATTTCTGGACTGTGATAACTCATCAGTGACCTATCTTAGGCAAAAGACCTGTTTAGAAAAAGAAATATCTACAAGTAACAGATACCCCTTCAGCTTTCGGAAACACACCAAAGCACAGATCTCATACCCAAGGCGTGTTTGCTCTACATCAGGCTTTGGTGCCAGGCGTGGGGGTTTTTGGGAAGTGAGCAGTCAAGACGTGCCATAGCTTCAGAGAATAACTATAAAAAGAAGAAAGTTCAAGCCCTGAGCCAGCAGGACCAACGGACTGAACTTGTTCTGAAACACTTTTAGGAAGTGAAACAAGAAGGACGGGAGAAGTCCTGTGTACATAATGGTCTCTGTTTGCAGATGGAAATACCACACCCCCAAACCAGGGTTGACAGCCTTCCTTAGACACAGGCTCCCAGTGGGCACCAAGTGCCTAGAGTCAAGGCACCTACCACAGCAACAAAAGGGTCTGCACAAATGTGCCACATGTAACAGTGTTCTGGGGAGAGGGCGAAGGTGGTGGTGTTATTCTAGAACTGAGGTAAAGAAGGCTCAATCTGGGAGTTCCCATGGTGGCTCAGCGGAAATGAACCCAACTAGTGGCCATGAGAATACAGGTTCGATCCCTGGCCTTGCTCAGTGGGTTAAGGATCTGGCGTTGCGGTAAGCTGTGGTATAGGTCACAGATGCGGCTCAGATCTGGTGTGGCTGTAGTGTAGGCCGGCAGCTGTAGCTCTGATTCAACGCCTACCCTGAGAGCTTCCATATGCTGATCTGCGGCCCTTAATAAAAAATAAATTTAAAAAAGAGAAGGCTCAGTCTAAATAAGTTATTCAGGTCACATCACCAAGAAGCTGCTGAGCTAGGACTGGAATCCAGGATTGATTGATGAGTAAGGGAGTGCTTTTTCCATCACACCTTTGAGCGCTCAAGAAGTCACTCAGGTGAAATCTATGCTCAAACCACACTCAACTGATAATCTCTATACAACTTCTGAGGGATCTGATTCTTTGAAAACTAGTTAAGTCCCTCTTCATGGAGCTTCTTGAAGAGGTTGAAGGAGGCAGGGCTCAACTCAGGACAGGAAGCCAGATGCTTTGAGCTCTACTTATATTCCTACCATCTGTGACAAGTCACTTCATCTCATATTCTCCCTTGGAACGATGGGGATAGGGTGACAATGTTAAGTTTCTGTGAATTCAATGAACTAGAAGAACAGATCGAAGAGTTTAAAAACAGGTACTACAGTAATGTCTGTATCACAACTTTCTTCAGAAACATGTGGAAACCCTTATGAGTTCATTAAGGCCTGTAATACCCAGGAGTAGGTAGGATATCAGCAGGTCTGTGCTGCTATCAAGGAAAATGAGGCAGAAGTGGAGCAAGCGAATGTCTGCAAAGGAATATGGTTCAGTACCACAGAGCCTAGTCCTCTGGTCATGAAACCATCTCACCATCTTTCAGGCAAGATGTGCACTTTCCAGCCAAGAAGTCAGGGGACCTGCATTTTTCTTAGAGAGACACAGACCTTTCCCTTGGGAATATTCTTCAAGAACCCAGGGCCAAAAGATTCCTCTAAGGGGTCATGTAGTTCCTCTTTACTCCAAAAAGAATGCAGCTCAACCACTCTCAAGGGAGGTTCTGGATATTATTAAATTAGTTTCATCCATAGCCTATCTGATGTCTCACAGTACCCAATAGTCAGGAAAAACTCTTGCCCTGAAAAGCAACAACCTGCAAAACTGTTTCATCCTAAATAAAGTGAATCAAATGCTCCTTATGAAGGTTAGACAAGAAGCAATAAGGCTACATCTTTATATAGATGCAAGTAAAGATAATGGCAGCTAAAGATATTAAATAGCTCCTACACTCCAACCTTGCTCCAGCCTCTCTTTGGTCTCTGCACTTTGCACGTTCCTGAGAACCTGGGTAGAAACTCTGGCTCTTGCCTACACCACCCGATTGACCTTACAGGTGTGACTTAACCTCTCTGTGCATTTTACTCGGAGGTAAAATGGAGATAACAACAGCAGCTACCTCACAAAGGTTGCTGGGAAATTTAAATGCTGCATTACGAGTACTTAACATAATGCCTGGTACACAGTAAGAGCTCAATTAATCAGCAGCTAGCATTTTATCAGTAGTTTTGGCATTTATTACAGGTGTCCCCAGTTAACTTGTTGGTGAGGCGCCTAAGTACAGACCAAACCCAACCCTACCCCAGAGCAGGCAGCGCGGGCTGTTCCTTAATTTTTATTTTTTTATTTTTTTTTCTTTTCAAACCTTGGCAAAGAGATAAGGCCCTGAACGAGGAGGAAGACTCAGGCTGGCCATGGGGGTAAGAATGCAGAGGGAACCAGGACCCGAAGAGAAGTTTCCTGTTTGGCCAAGCGCAGGCTCCCTGGGGCCTAAGTCTAGGAGTCTCTCCGGGAGGGCGCCCCCAGAGGGACTGCGGACCTGGGGTGGAGGCGGGAGGCCAAGCGGGCCGAGAATGAATGAACCCGCAGCCCTTCTGCCTCAACGCGGCCTGGGAAGCCACTCTAGCTCCTCTAGCGCCTCGTCCTCTCCGTGACCTCTGACCCCACAAACCCCTCACCTCAGACCCCCCGACTCCCTGCCCCATCTCTTCTCCGGCCTCGCCGGGCTCCCCGCCTCCTCACCCGCAGGTCCAAACGGCTCCCGGCGCCACGGCGCGGCTCCACTCTGCAGTAAAACGTCCGCGGCCTTGTCCTCCCACTCTCCCGGTGCGTCCGTGCCGCCAGCCGCTCCGAGCCCCGCGGCTGTCACCTGCCGGGCGGAAGTGAGCTGCCCGCGCTCGGGCACTTCCGGTGGACGCAGGACCTGGGGGCGGGGTCAAGGGTTCAACCCGGGCGGGGGTGGGGCCCGTGAGGGCGTGGCCAGGAGGGCGGGGCCGGCGGGAATTAACCCTCCTCCGACACGTCGTTCTCAGCCACTGTAGAGCCAGAGAAAGATTAGACAGATAAGCCGTTACGTAGTTTAACTTGATGAAGATGGAAAAGGTCGTTACAGACGGGTAAACTAGACTCTGAGAGGGGCAAGTTTTGCTCAAGATCGCTTACTTTATGAAGGAATTCCGCGTTGTAAGAGAAAACCTTAGACCTTCCAAGGAGAGCTTAATAATGTCCCATCTTCCCTTTGGCTGGGTTAATCAGGACTTCAGTTGCTATAGCAATCTCACTCCCAACTCTGGTACTATTAAACTTTCTCCTCCTGGATAATTTCTTTCTTGCTTTTTTTTTTTTTTACCGCTGCACTTAGGGCATATGGAAGTTCCTGGAGTAGGGGTCTAATCGGAGCTGCAGCTGTGGCCTATGCTGCAGCCATAGAAACACCAGATCCGAGTGGCATCTGCAACCAATGCTGCAGCTTCTGGAAATGCCAGATCCTTAACCTACTGAGCTAGGCCACGGATAGAACCAGAATCCTCATGAATACTAGTTGGGTTCTTAACCTGCTGAGCCACAATGGGAATTCCATTTGATTATCCTCATTAAAATATTAATTAATCATTACTCTTTAAAAATGTTTACTGGACAAATATTTGCATTGTAGAGAAATGGAAATATACTAGTAAGCAAAAGGAGAGAAATCATCTGCAATCCCATTTCCCGGAGACAATCATTTCTTAAAATTAAAGTATAGTTGATTTACAATATTGTGCCAATTTCTGCTGTACACTCATTCTTAATATTTTGGTGAATATCCTTCCAGACTAAACACATCATTTGGTATTTTTACCTCACCAAGATATTGGTAAAAGTCTCCTAAAGCAAGAAATACATTTAAAGTTTTTTTTTTTTTTTAACTTTTAGGGCTGCACCCTCAGTATATGGAGGTTCCCAGGTTAAGGGTAGAATCCAAGCTACAGCTGCTGGCCTACACCACAGCCGCAGCAACGCAGGATCCTTAACCCACTGAGTGAGGCCAGGGATCGAACCCGCAACATCACTGCTCCTAGGCGGATTCGTTTCCACTGCTCCACGACAGGAACTCCAAGAAATACATTTTTGTTTGGTGCTTTCCAACACCTGCGATTCTATTGTATGGATGGCATTACTGTTTTCAAAAACAAACCTCTACAGTTGTTCACTTGGGTTGTCACCAATTGTTTCATATTACAAAATGTATTAATAAATAAGCTTGCACAGCCAAGTCTTTATGTCCCATCTAATCCAGATATTACTGTTTTAATTTTAATATAGTTTTGCATGTTTAATTAGCCTGAAATCCTTTTTATAAAATGTTTAATTTTAGAATAATTACAGTGGAGTTCCCATTGTGGCGCAGTGGTTAACCAATCCGACTAGGAATCATGAGGTTGTGGGTTCAATCCCTGGCCTTGCTCAGTGGGTTAAGGATCTGGAGTTGCCATGAGCTGTGGTGTGGGTCGCAGACGCGGCTCAGATCCCGAGTTGCTGTGACGGTGGTGTAGGCCGGCGTCTACAGCTCTGACTAGAACCCTAGCCTGGGAACCTCCATATGCTGTGGGAAGCGGCTCTAGAAAAGGCAAAAAGACAATAAATAAATAAATAATTAAATAAAACAATTACAGACCTATAGGAAATTGCAAAAATAGTACATCAAGGGTATCATGTACCCTCACTCAGCTTCCCTCCATGGTGACATTTTATATATTTGTAGTATAATGTCAAAACCAGGGAACTGGCATTGGAACAACTCTCTTAACTAAATTTACAGAACTTAGTCCATTTTTAAATCCTTTCCCTTTTTTTGGCCATGACTACAGCATGTGAAAGTTTCCAACCCAAGCTGCTGCAGTGACATCACCAGATACTTAACCTGCTGCACCACAAGGAAACTCCTTTAAATCCTTTTCTGAAGTAGACAGGAAATAAATAGTTTTATATGCACATGCCATGTTCCACATGCTATGCACAGCTGTCTGGAGGAAACACCTTTCTCTAATGATAAATTTTGGCAAATGCTATTGGCCTCATTGGAAAACAAAATTTCCTTGGGAATGTGACATGGAAAGAGAAAAATTATCCAACAAAACACGCCAAGAAACAAAGGTACCAAGCTGGATGGCTTACGTGAATGTGACGTCAGTGGTAGAAGCAGCCAGAGCTTGAAGATTCCCAAGAGACAGAAGTCACAGCATCAGTTTGCTCAGGAAGGACATCCTGCAGAAGGTGACATTTGTTCTAGGCTCTGCTCAATGAGAACACAGTTGCGCAGGCTGAGATAGAAGGAAAAGGTAATCCAGGGACAAGAGTGCAGAGGCAGGAAGGCAAGGAAGCCAGATGTCTGGGTCTTTCTGAAAGCATTTCCCAAGCCCCTGCTCTGAAATGTGCCTCAGGCTGGGTGTTGGACAGCCAGGCAGTGTGTGGAGGGTCTCATTTCCTATTCACATCAGCCCCACCTGATCGGGGCAGAGGGTTGTTGCAATTCTAAGAGCTAAACCCAGACAGTGTGTGAGTGGCCGAGCTGAGGGACTGGGCCCAAAGCCCCAGGATATGTGCTCTCATAAGTGCCACTCATTCACCTAAAATATGTCACTAAGTTAGCCATATTGGGGATACAACAGTGAGCTAAAGGTGGTACAATCCCTCCTTGGAATTATGGTTGAGTGTAGGGGACAGACAAATAAAGGGACAATTATAACACCACTCCGGGATGGCTTTCTGGAGGAGGTAAAATCCAGCCTCAAGGGTGAAGGATGACATTCTTGCTACTAGTAGTTACCATGAACCAGTCACTGTGCTAGGCTCTTTCACATATTGATCCACTGGTCTGCCCCAATAAGTCAATTCAATGCCAGTCCCCAAGATGAGAAAACTTAGGCCAGTGGGCAAAGCCAATTCACTCTGCCCTGTAGGCCTGAGCCTCCTCTGCCATAGCTCAGCCTGGAGGAGAGCTAAAAGTATGCTACTAATAAGAGGATTTACAGCTCAGTGCCAAAGGCTGCATGATTATATCTCGCAGAGGTGGGAGACAGAAGCAGGGAAACAGGGCCTCTGAGGGGCTTCTCTCTCCACCCCTATCCCCACCAACCCCAGCTGGCCACTCTGCCTGAGCCACACGCAGCATCAAATGCTGATAGCTGTGTCTAAAACAGTCACACCCGGGGCACATGTGGTCCACCCTGTCCCTCCTGGGCCTAGGAGGCACCCTTGCTCCAGTGATGGCCAAGCCCATGTGTAGAGAGAACCAGATTCTCATGACAAATACACCATCACTAGGAGTTCTCACTGTGGCACAACAGGGTCAGTGGTGTCCTGGGAGCTCTGGGACATGGGTTCAATCCCCGTGCCCGGTGTTGCCGCAGCTGCCACTTAGGTTGAGACTATGACTTGGATCTGATCCCTGGCATGGGAACTCCATGTGCAGGGTGGCCAAAAAATGAAAAAAAAAAAAAACAAAAAAACCCAAAAAAACCACCATCGTTAACAATAATATCACCTGGTAGAAGGAGGAAGTTTTTAAACTTTTCTCCAAGCCCTAATCATTTTCTATGCTACCCTACTGATCTGGCTGATGTTGGACGGACCTGTCCACATTCTTCAGTCTCAGTTTCTCATCCCTGTGAACTCTGAACCCATCATGAGACAGGTACCTTTGTATACCCTTGACATCCATCACTTTATTTAACCCTCACCATGCTCAAGAGGTGGGCACTAGGATAACCCCCACTTTACAGGTAAGCACACTGAGACCCTGAGAGCTGAGGAACTTTCCCTACTTCACAAGGCAGCAATGAGAGTCCAGGCCAGGGCTGACATCTGCAGAGCTCAGGCTTCCCTTACCTGCCTATGAGATTTCATCCAATCAGAGGAAGATTCCTGTGATGCTGAGAAATGACCAGGACCTGCTGCTGGTGCTGTGTGACCTTCAGCAAATCCCTTCCTCTTTCGGACACACAGAAGCTCAGAGCACGCCCCTCCCACCCTCCCTCCACAGCAGCGCCTAATAAATATACGCTGAACAAATTAAATACTCTTCCCACCTGTGCCCACTAGAGGGCACACGGGTGACATTAACCACCACCCTTCCCTTCCAACGTTGTTGTTGCACAAGCAGCCCCACATCAAGCCTTTCTATGTCCTGAAATTTTTTTCTAGATTCTTCTTCATATGTGATTATTATTCCTCTATTTCATTTTCTGTGTACATGCTGTTTTTGCAGTTTTTATTCTACCAGTTTCTAAAAGAGGCTTCAGACCCTTTCTGGATAATGCATATGTGTGTGTGTGTGTGTGTGTGTGTGTGTGTGTGTGTGTGTGTGTGTTTTAGGGCCACACCCGTGGCATATGGAGGTTCCCAGGCTAGGGGTTGAGTCAGACCTACAGCCGCCAACCTGCACCACAACCACAGTAACTCCAGATCCAAGCTGCATCTGAGACCTACACCACAGCTCACAGCAGCACTGGATCCCTGATACACTGAGCAAGGCCAGGGATTGAACCAGCATCCTCATGGATACTAGTCAGATTCGTTTCTGCTGCGCCACAGTGGGAACTCCTGCTTCCACATTTTGGCTACTGTGAATAATGCTGTAGAAACATTGGTAAACAAATAGCTGTTCAAGTCCCTGCTTACAATCCTTTAGGGTATATACCCAGGAGTGGAACTGCTAAATCTTATGGTAATTCTATGTTTACATTTTTGAGGAACCACCATCCTGTTTTCCACAGCAACTGCCCCATTTTAATTCCCTCCAGCAATATACAAGGGTTCTAAATTCTCCACATCCTCACCAGCATTTATTTTCTGTTTGTTTGTTTTTTTTCTTCTTCTTCTTACTAATAGCCATCCTAATGGGTGAAGTGGTATCTCATTGTGGTTAGGATTTTTTTTTTCTTTCCCCCAAAGGTGTAAATCTACAAGAGCTATGAGAGCAAGAAAGGAGACAATGCTGACAACAGTGGAAGCAGGAAAGCAAAAGGATAAAAGATTACTGACTTGGCTGAATCCTAAGCCATCAAGAGGGGCGCTAAGAAGCAATCCAATTTATAGTGCAGAACCCCAAAGATTCAGGAACTAGTGGCACCAGAAACTTGTGGCAGTGGAGGTGAAGAATAAACTAAAATTTGGAAGTTTGATTCAACATCTGAAAAGAAGCTAGATGCCCCCCAGATCCTTCAGGCATATATCGCTGGTCCTCCAGCTGAAGACTGAGGTTCATACTCAGAAACGGGAAAACCGAGGGCTCTGGACCGCAACACCACCACCCCCAGTGGCGGGAGAGGGAATTACAGTAAAACAGGGAGGAAATAGGGGTGGGGAGAGCCAGGACCACAGTGGACAAGCCTGCTCACGTCAGAGCAGCCACACAGCCCTCCTGGCTCACTTAACTCTGAGGAAGCAACCAAACGATCACCAAGAATTTGAAGAATGTGGAGGCCAGAGGCCAAGATGACAAACAAATACAACATGGATATAATCTAGACTAGTTGCTGGTACGCATAGATTATTCTGGAAGGAAACCACAGAAACTAACATTGATCCCTGTAGGGAAGGGACCTGGGTTGCTAAAGGACAGGGGAGGGAAGGAAATTTTCCACTGAACTTCCTTTTGAACCTGTAAAAGCATTTAAAATTTTTCATTTTGGAATACATTTAGACACAGAGAATTTACAAAAAATTAGGAGTTCTCTGATGGTCTAGCAGTTAGGGATCTAGCATTGTCACTGCTGCGGCTTGGGTTTGATCCCTGGCCCAGGAACTTCAGAAAATTTACAAAAATAGTAGAATGTTCCCATTTATCCTTCATTTGACTTCCTCTAATGTTCACATCTTATTTGACCATAATACAAGGATAAAAACCAGAATCAAAACCGTTTGTACAATGTTATTAACTAAACTATAGACTTAATTCAAATCTTACCAGTTTTGAAATTCCTGTTGTGGAAATGAATCTGACTAGTAACCATAAGATTGCAGGTTTGATCCCTGGCCTTGGTCAGTGGGTTAAGGATCCAGCATTACACTGAGCTGTGGTGTAGGTCACAGACGCAGCTTGGATCCTGCATTGCCGTGGCTGTGGCGTAGGCTAGCAGCTGTAGCTCTAATCTGACCCCTAGCCTAGGAACCTCCATATGCTGAGTGAGGCCCTAAAAGGTAAAAAAACAAAAAACAAAAAAACCCTTTTACCAGTTTCCTCTCTAATGTCTTTTCTGCACCAGGGTCCAGGATACCACATTACCCTTCACCATCACATCTCTTTTGACTCCTCCATTCTGTGATGGTTTCTTTTCCTGGATTTATCAACATTAAACACTATGCATTTTTGGCAATACCCCAAATGTGGTGTCCCCTTCTTGGTACATCATGTGGGGATCCATGGTACATAATTGCCATGGATCTTATTACTGGCGATGTCTACCATGGTCATCTGGTTGAGGTTTTATCTGCCATGTTTTCTCCACTGCACAGTTACTATTCATCTCTGTAATTAAAAAATATCTTATGGGAAAATACTGTGAGATCCAACTTCATATCACGCTTCTCCCCACTAATTTTAGCATCCTTCAGTGGTTCTTGCTTGCGACAGTTATTAATCCTGTGTTTGCCTAATGATGATTTTCTATTTCTCTCATTATTTTACGTTTATTTTACTTATTTATTTTTGGCCTTTTTGCCATTTCTTGGGCAGCTCCCGCGGCATATGGAGGTTCCCAGGCTAGGGGTCTAATCAGAGCTGTAGTCGCCGGCCTACGCCAGAGCCACAGCAACGCAGGATCCAAGCCGCATCTGCAACCTGCACCACAGCTCACGGCAATGCCACATCCTCAACCCACTGAGCAAGGGCAGGGATCGAACCTGCAACCTCATGGTTCCTAGTCGGATTCGTTAACCACTGCACCACGATGGGAACTCCTATTTTACGTTTATTAATTGGAATTCTACTGTAAAGAAAAGCTGCCCTTTCTTCCCCATTTATTTATTCAACAATTTATTTCTATCCATATTCAGTTATTTGTTTAAATCCAATTGCTTATTATCCCTATGAACTCATGAACATTTTGTTCAAAGTTATAACCCTATTGTATAGTTATTTATTGTGTGGATCATTTTTTTTTCCAGCACAGTTCTTTATTTTCTGGTACCTCAAGAAATTTCCAGGCTTTCCATCAACAGATGAATGAATAAATAAGATGTAGTACATATATACAAAGGATTACTATTCAGCCACAAAAAAGAATGAAATTTTGCCATTTGCAACAACATGGATGGACTTGGAGGGTATTATGCTAAGTCAAATAAGTCAGACAGAGAAAGACATATACTGTATGATATAACTTGTATGTGGAGTCAAAAAAATACAACAAACTGGTAAGTATGACAAAAAAGAAGCATATTGCTTTTGGAATGGATAAGCAATGAGATCTTGCTGTATAGCACTGGGAACTATATCTAGTCACTTGTGATGGAGCATGATGGAAGATAACATGGAAAAAGATGGAAAAAGAACATATATATGTATGTGTGACTGGATCACTTTGCTGTACAGTAGAAAATTAACAGAACACTGTAAACCAACTATAGTGGAAAAAATAAAAATCATTTTAAAAAAGAAATAAAGGGAGTTCCGGTCATGGCGCAGCAGAAACAAATCCGACTAGGAACCATGAGTTTGTGGGTTCGATCCCTGGCCTCGCTCAGTGGGTTAAGGATCCGGCATTGCTGTGAGCTGTGTTGTAGGTCAAAGATGCAGCTTGGATCTGGCATTGCTGTGGCTCTGGCGTAGGCCAGTGGCTACAGCTCTGATTAGCCCCCTAGCCTGGGAACCTCCATATGCTGTGGGTGCGGCCCTAAAAAAGACAAAAGACAAAAAATAAAAATAAAAAAAGAAGCAGATTTATATAGAGAACAAACTACTGGTTAGCAGTGTGGGGGGGCACTATGGGGGTAGGAGATTAAGAGGTACAAACTATTAGCTATAAAGTATAAAATAAGCTGTAAAGGTATATTGTACAACACAAGGAACATAACCAATACTTTATAATGACTGTAAATGGAGTATAACCTTTAAAAATTGTAAATCACTATACTGTACACCTGCAACATATAATATTGTCCATCAATTATACTTCAGTTTAAACAAATAGAGTTGGAGTTCCCATCGTGGCTCAGTGGAAACGATTCTGACTAGTATCCATGAGGACACAGGTTCGGCCCCTGGCCTCGCTCAGTAGGTTAAAGATCTGCCATTGCTGTGAACTGTGGTGTAGGTCGCAGATGCAGCTTGAATCCCACATTGCTGTGGTTGTGGTATAGGCCGGCGGCTGAAGCTCCAGTATAACCCCTAGCCTTGAAACCTCCATATGCCACGGGTGTGGCCCTAAAAATAAAAAAATATATATAATAATAATGATGAAAAATAGGGTTAAAGAAAAAAGAAGTCCTTATTCATGGAAAATGCAGCATTCTATTAAAATGCAATACAACTTTGGATTAAATGATCTGAAATGATGTCTTTTTCCCCCAGTGACCACAAATTTAGCTTTGAGTCACAGCTTTCCCTGGTGGAACTTTCAAATACCAAGCCACCAGTTAAAAGAAAAAGTGTTTTAAATGTAATGTTATACATTTTAATAATAGTAAACATTTCTTGGGTTCCCATGCTGGCTGAGCAGTAACGAACCCAAATAGAGGGTATCCATGAGGACTCAGGTTTTGATCCCTGGCAGGTTAAGGATCTGGCATTGCTGCGAGCTATGGTGTAGGTGGCAGATGCGGCTCAGATCCCACATTGCTGTGACTGTGGCGTAGGCCAGCAGCTACAGCTCCTATTCGACCCCTAGCCTGGGAACTTCATATGCCTCGGATGTGGCCCTAAAAAGATAAGTAAATTAAATAATAAATAAGTAAAAAGTAAACATTTCTTCTGTTAAAAAAGTTGGGGGGGGGGGCTTAGCAGGTTAAGAACCTGACTAGTATCCATGAGAATGTGGGTTCAATCCCTGGCTTTGCTCAGTGGGCTAAGGATCTGGTATTGCCGCAAGCTGTGGCTATTCTTTTTAGGGCTGCATCTGTGGCATGTGGAGTTCCCTGGCTAGGGGTCGAATTAGAGCTACAGCTGCCGGCCTACACCACAGCCACAGCAACACGGGATCCAAGTCATGTCTGAGAACTACACCACAGTTGACGGCAATGCTGGATCCTTAACCCACTGAGTGAGGCCAAGGATCGAACTTGCATCCTCATGGATACTAGTCGGGCTCATTACCGCTGACCCACAAAGGGAACTTCCATCAAACAGTAGTTCTTTTTGCAACCCACACACTTTGAAGCGGGTTAGTTGGCTCACTTTGTGTGAGGCAGGAGCAGGCCCACCACTGCTCTGCCTTGTCCCAGGATTGGGCCTTGAACTTCAACTCCTATCCCATTGTGTGTGTTTCACTCTGTAAGGAAGGGTCCTGGCACTGAGCACTGACCTGGGTTTCAGTCTTTCCGCAGGGGCTTGTGCCTGAGGATTCCAATACGTTCTTGTTCCTCCAATATGTTATATCCCTCTGTCCTTCGAATAGCCTGCCCTGTGGCTTCATGCTCCAGTGTCAGACTCAAGGACACAGCCTTCCAGAGACTGTTTAAGTAGCTCCCATAGTTGCCCAAGTTCAAACACCTGTGACAAACCCCTTAACCTCTGCGGCCTGGTTGTTTCTACTTGAACCCTAATTGAATCAAAGGAGAGACACTGGTTCAGAGCAGGTGGGCCCGAAGAGCTCAGGGCCTCCAAAGACTGTCAGCATGACAGTCTTCCTGACAGGCTGGCTCAGAGTCCAGCTGCCCTGCAGCTATCAGTGGAGAAGGACAGACTTTTCCCAAGCTGGCATCAACAACAAAAAGCAACAATTACCTGCTGACCTGTGGGCCAAACAACACAAAAGGAAACCCAGAATCCTACATAAAAATCAGATCCATTGTATCAGAGGGGATATTTGCTAAATGGACATCGTGGGGACAAAACTGGTGATGGGGAGTTCCCGTGTGGCTCAGCGGGTTAAGGACCAGACATGGCATCTGTGAAGATGCGTGTTCAATCCCTGGCCTTGTTCAGTGCATTAAGAATCTGGAGCTGGGACTTCTCTTTGTGGCTCAGTGGTTAACAAACCCAACTAGGATCCATGAGGATAAGCGTTCAATCCCTGGCCTTGCTCAGTGGGTTAAGGATCCAGTCAGTGTTGCCGTGAGCTGTAGCATAGGTTGCAGATGTGGCTTGGACCCATATTGCTGTGGCTGTGGTGTAGGCCAGCAGCTATAGCTCCGATTGGACCCTGGCCTGGGAACTTCCATATGCCACGTGAGACCCTAAAAAGCAAAAAAAAAAAAAAAAAAAAAAAAAAAATCTGGAGTTGTCGCAAGCTGCAGCATAGGTTACAGGTGCAGGTCAGATCCAGTGTTGTCATGGACCCCTAGCCTGGGAACTTCCCTATGCCTCAGGTGCGGCCCTAAAAAGAAAAAGAAAACTGGTGATGGGACTCTGTGGGTAGGTACCACCCCCAATATGGGGTCATATACTCCCTAGGATCAGGGTCTGGGCCTCAGCATCCAGGGTAGGACCCTGCTCCAGAACTTTGTTGGGTAAAGAGGCCCATATGAGCTAGACATCCTTGATGCCAACTCTGCAGCTTGGGCCCTGAATGGCCACCAGGGGGCTCTGAGGCCAAGCTCAGGAAGGCAGTGATGCCCCCAGGGATGTCAGGGTAGCTGGGAGGTAGAAGAATCCAGGGTAGAGAGGCGGGGTTCTCCAAGGTGGAACAGGGCAAGTTACTCATGCAAGGCTGCCAGCTGTACCTGCAGGAACTCTTGGAGTTTTGGCTCCACTGCTCCACCTTGGTCAGCTGGAGGGCCGCCTGAGATTCCCCCCAACCCACTGGGGCTACACGTGTGGGAAGACCTGAGGGTATCACCATGGAGGGTGAGAGACTGGAGGTGGCAGGCCTCGGCCTCGTGAGGATTTCTGTTACTCCTTGACTGCTTACCAACCATGTGACCCACCAACCCCAGTTCAGGCCTCAGTTTCCCCAGCTGAACAATAAGAGGGCAATTGAATGATGATTCAGGTGGCTTCCAGCTTCCCTGGAATAATAGAGATGATGGTGGTGACGATGATGGCAGTGTCATTGGCCAAGAGCTTGTCACGTGCCAGACTCTACACAAAATGATTTAAAACAAAAATGATTTAATTGGACTGTGTCCCTTAATCTGTAGGATAACCCCATGGTATAGGCACAGCTGTCATTCCTATTTCATAGCTGAGGCCAGAGAGGCTCACACAGCTGGAGAGGACTGAGCTGGGAGATGGCACAGCTGGGAAGAGCTTAGCCCAGAATCACATGGACCTGGGTTCTGGCATTTCTATCTGTGTGACCCTGAGAAAGTCACTGGCCCTCTTTGTGCCTCTGTCTTCTTTGATGCCCACTCCTCTGGGGGGCCATGAGGATCAAAGGAGGTAATGCCCTATGCCTGGTGCCCAGGGAGCGCTCCATGGACATCATTAGCTGTTCCAGGCTATGTGCATCATTATCTGCGGTTGGGAGTGAACCTAAGTTCATTGGCTCCCACAGCCCTGGCTCTCCACCCTCTGCATAAATCCCTGCAGAAGCAGGAGGCGAGATGCTGCCTGGGTTGAGAGCTCCCATTCCAAGACAGGCTCAGATCACCCCCTAGAGTTGCCCAGGAAGCTGGGGGAGGGGGCGCTACACAGACATTCTTGCCTCATCTGGGCAGCAGAGTCTGTCATCCCATCCTGACAGGCTCATAGACAGGCTCTGCCTCCAAGAACTCACTACCAGGCTCAGTTCACACCACACTTCTCCACCAGGTCCTGGGAGAGCCCTATGACCAGACCCCCAATAGCAACCCCATCCTTGGGGGTCTCTAGAGCTGTTGATCCCAGGTTGCCAGCGCAAGCTGAGAGCTGCCTCTACCAATTTCTGCCATTGTTAGAGGTGAAAAAGACTCAGAAGAAGCTGAGGAATATA
Source organism: Phacochoerus africanus (assembly GCF_016906955.1). NCBI lineage: Eukaryota > Metazoa > Chordata > Mammalia > Artiodactyla > Suidae > Phacochoerus > Phacochoerus africanus. The sequence goes on from NC_062558.1 coordinate 46,654,727, forward strand.
AGGAGTCACTTTTAGTACTGGATTCAGTGAAGTTAGAAGCCTGAAGTTTTTGTGCATAGGCTGCCTTTTGCATTCAATCCCGAGATCCACTTCACACTCATTATTTATTTATTTATTTTTGGTCTCACCCATGGCATGTGGAAGTTCCTAGGCTAGGGATGGAACCTGTGCCACAGCAGTGACAATGCCAGGTCCTTAACACATTGAGCCATCAGGGAACTCCTCCATATTCATTATTTTTTGACCATTGCTGTGTGCTCGAGTAGTATGAGCATGTGATTCTTTTTATGTGGTGCATATATTTTTCTTTGCCTAATTTAATGTGCCAAATAAATGAGTTCATCTAATAAAATGGTTTCTTTCATACTTAAAAAAATAGTAAATATTATGGCATGTGAATTATATCTCCTATAAAAAGAGAAAGAGGGGAATTCCCACTGTGGCTCAAGAGGTTAAGAACCTGGCTAGGGAGTTCCCGTCATGCCTCAGTGGTTAACGGACCTGACTAGTAACCATGAGGTTGTAGGTTCGATCCCTGGCCTTGCTCACTGGGTCAAGGATCCGGCTTGCCATGAGCTGTGATATAGGTTGCAGACACGGCTCGGATCCCACGTTGCTGTAGCTCTAATTCAACCCCTAGCCTGGGAACCTCTATATGCTGCGGGTAAGGCCCTAAAAAGGCAAAAAAAAAAAAAAGAAAGAAAGAAAGAAAGAAACTGGCTAGTATCCACAAGGATGCAGGTTCAATCCCAAGACTTACTCAGTGGGTTAAGGATCTGGTGTTGCTGAAAGCTATGGTGTAGGTCACAGATGCAGCTTGGATCTGGTGCTGCTGTGGGTGTGGCATAGGCTGGCAGTTGCAGCTCCAATTGGACCCCTGGCCTAGGAACTTCCATATGCTGTGGGTGCACCCTTAAAAAGACAAAAGAGAGAGAGAGAGAGAGAGAGAAAGGACCTGGGCTACAGTGCTGGCTCTAGCCATGTGGCCTTGTGTGTGTTTCTTATCCTGCTGGTGCCTTTTTTCCACCTCCTGTAAGATGGGGACAGGAAGGTTTCCCTTTGGAAGTCGCTGGGAGGATTTACCTTGCAGGGAATGTGGAAAACTCAGCACCCACACCGTCCCTGTGGAGGGCCCCCAGGAAATGTAGTGGCTGTTGTGCTGGTGTTGAAGCACCACCTCAGCCCGGGCCAAGCCACAGTGCGAGGGCCAGAAAGAGGACGCTTTCCTGGGCCACTCACTGTGTGGTGGGCTGTCAAAAGTCAGACGACCTGGCTAGGCTGTGTGATTTGGGGCAAGTCACTTGCCTTCTCTGAGCCTCTGTTTCCTTGTCTGCTCAATGGGGATGACAACAGTGCCCTCCTCATCTGCTGTACGAGAAGATGTAGACAAAAACCCAAATGCAAAACTGCTGCTTCCTGCATAGATGCCAGAAAACAGCTGTGGTCACTACCGTGAACTCCCGGTAGTGCTGGCAAGCCCCGTCTGTCGAGCCCACCCCTTCTCCCACTGCTCTTTCAGCTGCCCTATCTCAGCCACTCTGTCTTCCACCTGCAGGCACTGGTCCTGCTGGCAGAGCTCCAGCCCAGTGAGGACAGCCCAGGGGACATGCTGCTGATGTTCCGGTGGCCTGGACATCAGGGCAGCAGAACGCCTCCCATGCCTTAACAGGGTGGCAGAATGACTTGAACTCAGGCCAGGGTGGGGATATGGGGATACCCATGGCACTGCTTCTTTGTTGAGTGTCTAGCAAACTGCCTGCTGGAGCTTCAGTTTCTAGTTTTCCAAACCCACAAATAATGGAAACCCTCATAACCTCCCATGAGCTGCCCTTTGGGAGATATCACTTTAGTGTACCCTTGGCCCTCACCTCCAGCCTGAATCCTCATCCAATAACCCCTCAACTGGCTGATCCCCTTGCCCTGACCTGGCTTACCTGCTTGGGTATTGAGCAGATGCTGTTCCTAAAGAGGATGTTGCTGGTGTCTGTGTTGGATCTCTCACTGGAGGCATTTGATGTATGCCATTGAGGACTGGGGCTGGCAATGTCTCTGGTCTCCTCAGTCCCCATTACCCAGCTGCTGCTAAAGCTGCTATCCTTTGCCCACATAGTCAGGGTAGCTCCCGTGTTGGCAGAGTCTGCTGCCTGTGTAATACACTGCACCTCTCCAGTGCCTGGCAGAGCAGCTGCTGGAGCTTAAGAGAGTGTTGATGAATGAATGAATGAATGAATGAACAGAGGGCATTTGCTCTTTGGATTTTGGGGACTCAGGGGCACTTGATGACACTGGATTGGATCCTGGATCTGCCTGCCACCACTCAGTGGCCATGGGATCTTGGCTAAGGTTCTCAACCTCCCCAAGCCTCGGTTTCCTCTTATGTCAACTGGGGAGAGTAACAGTGCTGACCTCCTGGAGCCAATGGAAAGAAGCAAGCACAGCCTGGGACTGTTATGATTGTCCACCTCAGCCAATGCCTATCTTCCGAGCCACCTGGGCACCACCACCTGGGCACTAGAGGTGGGTTTGGAGGTGAAGCTGCTCTCAAGGGTCCTGAAATGAAGTCTCAGTGATGATGCTTCTGTTGGCCCAGCTGGGTTAGGACTCACCACAGGGAGCCAAAGTTGTGAGCCTCTTGGCCAGTTCTGGGGCCTGGTCTGGTCTGCACTTGACTTGGGGTGGGGTCGCACTTAAAAAATTTTAAAAAAATTTTGGCCATGTCTGCTGTATGTGGAAGTTCCCAGGCCAGGGATCGAACCCACGCCACAGCATTGACCTGAGCCACTGCAGTGACAATGCCAGATCCTTAACTTGCTGCGCCACAAGGGAACGCTAGGTCTCATTTTTTTTGTTGTTGGTTTATTTTATTTTATTTTTATTTTTAGGGCCACACCTGTGGCATATGGATGTTCCCGGGCTAGGGGTCAAATCGGAGCTACATCTGCTGGCCTATACCACAGCCACAGCAACGCCAGATTTGAGCTGCGTCTGTGACCTACATCACAGCTCATGGCAACGCCAGATCTTTAACCCACTGAGTGAGGCCAGGGATCGAACCCGCAACCTCATGGTTCGTAGTCAGATTCCTTTCCACTGTGCCACGACAGGAACTCTCTGTCAGGCTCTTTTTATTTTTTTTAATTTTATTTATTTATTTATTTATTTTTGTCTTTTTGCTATTTCTTGGGCTACTCCCATGGCATATGGAGGTTCCCAGGCTAGAGGTCGAATCGGAGCTGTAGCCACCGGCCTATGCCAGAGCCACAGCAACGCGGGATCCGAGCCGCGTCTGCAACCTACACCGCAGCTCGCGGCAACGCCAGATCCTCAACCCACTGAGCAAGGGCAGGGACCGAGCCTGCAACCTCATGGTTCCTAGTCGGATTCGTTAACCACTGTGCCACGACGGGAACTCCCTGTCAGGCTCTTTTTAAAGCCTGACTTTTAACCACTACTGCGAGCTATGTGTGCCTGTCCCTCCAAAGTCACAGCATACTCCTGTCTTAGTGGCTGGAAGGAAGGGTCTGAAACCAAGGCGGGGGGAAGGAGGTGGCTAAAGAAATAAAGCCTGGAGTGCCCTGGTGGCCTAGAAGTTAAGGATCTGGCATTGTCACTGCGGTGAGGGTTCAATCGCATGCCATGGGCGTGGCAAAAACAAACAAAAACAAAGAAAGTCTGGAGTTCCCCTTGTGGTGCAGCAGAAACAAATCTGACTAGTAACCATGAGGTTGAGGGTTTGATCCCTGGCCTCACTCACTGGGTTAAGGATCCGGCATTGCCGTGAGCTGTGGTGTAGGTCAAAGACGTGGCTCGGATTTGGCGTTGTTGTGGCTGTGGTGTAGGCCGGCAGCTGTAGCTCCGATTTGACCCCTAGCCTGGGAACCTCCATATGTTGTGGGCGTGGCCCTAAAAAGACAAAAAGAAAGTGAGTCTGTTGAACTGAAGGAAGAAATGATGTATAAGCATCAGTTTAGGATGGTCTGGATTTGCTGAAATGCCTGGGCCCCCACTGTGGGCTGTGCCACCCTGGTCCTCCATCCTTGGCTTTTTCCCTGCAGACAAGTCTTATTGTCTAGAAATTTCTGCTCTTAGCAGTTGTTCCAAAAGCACTTCTGAGCCTATCTTCTTATTCTAAGAACAGCCTATGCCCATGAAACCTCTGAGCCTTTGCCTAGGCTGTACACCCTTCCTGTGGACCCCACACCAACACCACCCCCTGCAGCCCAAAAAACCTCCTCTGCTGGGAAGCCCACCCTGCTTTGAGGGCACAGGGGCAGGACCCAAGGCTGCATCTGAGGAAAGTGGTGCCTGGGAAGAGTGCCCACAGGTAGGAAACCTGTAGTGCCAGACTCAGTGGGCCTTTATTGGGCACCGCATATAAAGCACTAAATTGAGCTATTTGCTAATCATTTCAGAAATACAGATGAAAAAAAATTTTTTTCCCTTTAACTACAAAAGGGATCCGGTGTTGCCGTGAGCTGTGGTGTATGTAGGTCACAGACGCAGCTCAGATCTGCTGTGGCTGTGGCTATGAGGTAGGTCCGCAGCTGCAGCTCCAATTTGACCCCTAGGGTGGAAATTTTCAAATGCCACGGGTGTGGCCCTAAAAAAGCAAAAAAAAAAAAAATTTAAAAACTCCAAGCAGAACAAAAAACTCCTCCACTCTCACCTCAAAGGGGTCATTCCTGTGCAGGGGGCAGCCCCACCCCCCACCCCAGGGCAGAGGAGAGTGGCTACAGCTGAGGACAGGACTGGGGCTCAGGCACCAGGAATGCCAGGCTCTAATCAGCATGTGCCTCTGCTGATCCCATTGCCCTGGGCAGCTCTTGGCCTCACTGAGCCACTGTGAAGTGGGTGGAACAACAGGACCCCACCTCGGGGGACTGTTTGGGAAGGTTGAAGGCTGGAGCGCACGTACACACAGCATGGGCACATGCCCACACAAGAGAGGGGCTCAATGGCGGTAACCGTTGTTACTGGTGATATCAGACACTCCCACGGCAGCTAGAAAAGTCCTGAGCCTGCTGGCTGCTCTGATAATACTCACAGCACAGAAACAGGGTTCCCAGCTCTGGCTCTCTGTGCGTGTGGAGGGGGTAGGGATGACAAGGGGTTGGAGGGTCTGATCCTGACAGCACCTTCTGAGCTCTGCCCCTTGCCCACTTCCATGCCTTCTCCTTGAAGGGCTTTTCTGAGGCCAGAGGAGCCAGGCCCTCCCAGAAGCCTCCCACTGCGGGTACTGCAGGCAGCATCCTTCCCAAATGTTGTACCAGGCTTTCTCTCTGTAATCTCCCCAAGCTCCCGGAGGCCGTAAATCTCCCCACAGGGACTGCAGAGGCCCTGGCTGGCATCTGAGGCAGGGCCGACTCCCTCGCCCTCCTCCTGGCTCTGCAGGGCCTCCTCCCTGGGGCGAGGGCAGGATGCTCCAGGCCCAGCAACTGCAGCTTTCTCACCCCCATCCTCCTTCCAGCCCATCCTCCTTCCAGCCCATCCTGAGGGGTGGGTTCCCCCGGTGGGGCCCCCTAACTCACCTTGCCCTTTCCTTTCAGCCTTGCTTTTCCCATCTGAAAAACAAGAGGCTTGGGTCTGAATCACTTTTAAGATACTGCTGAGAGTCATCATCACACAATGTTGCATAAAACTTTACCAGCCATTTCCTGCACTAGAACTGCCTTGACCCTGGGCTCTGCCTGGTTAGCAACCTCTGTGTTTCCAGAGCTACTGTTATTTTCAAAAAGCAAACTGCCAAACAGAATGTTTTGTGTCATCTTTTTAAAACATAAATATTAATATTTACTTGTAAATGTATAGGAAAATCTAGAGGAATATATATAACAAAGGGTTCCAGAACTTGCCTCTAAGGAGTGCGGTTTCGGGGGTTTTTACTGTGTACCTCACATGTTTTTGGAACTGAATACTTTTGTAACAAGTGTGTGCTGCATTTAATTTTTTTATTTTTATTTTTTGCTTTCTAGGGCCTCACCTGCGGCATATGGAGGTTCCCAGGCTAGGGGTCTAATCGGAGCTGTAGCCGCCAGCCTACGCCACAGCCACAGCAACACAGGATTCGAGCCAAGTCTGCGACCTACACCACCGCTCACGGTAACGCCAGTTCCTTAACCCACTGAGCAAGGCCAGGGATTGAACCCACAACCTCATGGTTACTAGTTGGATTCGTTTTCGCTGCACCACAATGGGAACCCCTGCGTGCTACTTTTAAGGATTTCTTTTATTCCCATGTAAAATATTATAGGTAATAGCATCACCAACAACCTCAAATTCACTGGGCCATTGATTCTTTTGCTGAGCTCGTGGAATCAACCAGGGACTCAAAGGGTCATGAGGACTCAGGCTGCTGAAGTGTGATGGGCAATAGGCAAGACCATGACTTGACACTTAACACTGGGTTCCTAGGGACAAGGTAATTAACATATTTAGGCCTCAGTTTACCTTCCAAAATGGGGTTAGTGGTAATTCCTATTCCTCAAAGGGTTTCTTACTTTGCAAAAAAGAAAATATAAATTTTTTTTTTAAAGAAAAGACTCTTGAATGAGGCAGGCTCTGAAAGACCCTGCCGGGGTCTCCAGAGGAGGCGCTGGGTCTTGGTACTCCTTTCATTGCCCCCTCGGCTTCTTCCCAGCTCTTGGGTCTCAAGCTGGACCCCCAGAAGGTCCTCGCAGGACCAGGAGCCCAGAGGACGAATGTGGCTAATGGAACCTGGACTGGACTCTTGTGTCTGGCATCAGTTCAGCGATGGGGATATAAAAAACCCAGACATCACCTCATTGCTGTTTCATCAAAAAAGGAGACTTTCTCCCTCCAAAGGACAAATTCCTTCAAGCCGTATGGCCTGGGAGGGAGCAGGAAGAGCAGAGGAGGGACTCTGGGGAGCGTCAGAGGGCAGCCCTGGGACTGGCCCCTGGGTAACCATGACAACCCCGCTCCTGGGTATATTGTGGGCCCTTGACAAGCAACAGCCCTTCTATGCCTCCCCACACCCTGTGAAGCATCCCTGTCTAAGAGGTGAAGGGCCTTGTCCAAGGTCATGGAGCTATACCCAGGATTTGCCCCAAATCTGACTGACTCTGGGGCCAGTGCTCTCTGCTTCCTGGGAGACAAGAGGCCCAGGGTCTCATCAAGGCTCTCTTCAAGAGCCACGTGCAATCTTGAGCAGATCCAAGACACCCCCAGGGTGCTTCTGTGTCTCCCAAATCTTCTGGATTTTCAGAGGAAAACTCCAGGCCACCCAACCTCTTCCTCCAGGGTAGCTCTGCCATGAGTTACGTGTTGGGCTTTCCTGGACGATTTGACCTGAACCTAGGACTGTGGAACCTCAGGAAGAAAATTAAACAGGAGTTCCCGTCATGGCTCAGTGGTTAACGAATCCGACTAGGAACCATGAGGTTGAGGGTTCGATCCCTGGTCTTGCTCAGTGGGTTAAGGATCCGGCGTTGCTATGAGCTGTGGTGTAGGTCGCAGACACGGCTCGGATCCCACGTTGCTGTGGCTGTGGTGTAGGCTGGTGGCTACAGCTCCGATTAGACCCCTAGCCTGGGAACCTCCACATGCCGCAAGTACGGCCCTAGAAAAAGACAAAAAAGAAAAAAGAAAAAGAAAAAAGAAAACTAAAACAGCAACCAACCAGCCAAACAAACAGAACTCCCACAGGCCCAGATGATCTCCAAGAGCTAACAGACAGGAAGGTTCCTGCAGTCCCAGCTGCGCTCTTTCTAGGGGCCAGTCCTTGGCTGCCCCCTTAGCTGGTTCAGGATTCTCCTGCTTCTCTCCTCCATCCCCACTTTAGAAGAACTGGGGTTCCCTCATGCCTTACTGAGTGCAAGCCAGAACACTGGGGACCCTGCAGCCTTCTGAGGACTCCTCAGCAGAGCCCCCCAAGGCCAATGCCCCCCCCACAATGAGGCAGAGGTGGGCTCCACCATCCCCCAACCCACCTTCCTTTCCTTTCCCAGTGTTCAGGGTGACTGCTGGGAGAGTGGGTCTCAGGAGAAGCTGTGAATCCAGATCTTCACGCTAAATCACCCAGTTGTTGAATGTAGATAATTGTACCAGTCATTTGCATGTGATCTCAGACCCGTTCCCCACCCTTCCCCTGCTTTGCTTGGCATCCTGGGGGCTGATTCCTGTGAACTACATTTCCCAAGCTCCTGTGCCAACTGGCCCTGGTTAGGTTCAGCCAATGGGAGGCGCTGAAGGGAGACTGGCGAGTGGGGAGAGGCCAGGGTATTCTCCCCCATCTTTTCCCACTGGCTGGGTGTCCTCCAAAGCCCCACTGCCCCAGGCAGCCCATTCTCCTTGATTCCAGGCCTTGAGTTCTGGCAACACCCCCATTTCCTGACCGGCTTTTCAAAACTGCCCTTCTGGAACCCTCTAAAATGGGCTCTGTTTTTCTGACTGATCTAGTAAGCAAATCAAATCCTCTTTTTTTTTTTTTTTTTTTTTTTTTTTGAGTTCCTGTTGTGGCTCAGCAGTTAACGAACCTGGCTAGTATCCATGAGGACTCGGGTTTGATCCCCAGCCTTGCTCGGTGTGTTAAGAATCCTGAGTTGCTTAACCCACTGAGCAGTGGTGTAGGTCGCACATACGGCTTAGATGTGGTGCTGCTGTGGCTGTGGATAGGCTGGTGGCTACGGCTCCGACTGGATTCCTCGCCTGGGAACCTCTGTATGCTGCGGGTGCGGCCCTAAAAAGACAAATAAACAAATTAAAAAAAAACACACAAATTTTCTTTTTCTCCCCACATTAAAAAAAAAAAAAGGTGGTAAAAGTATATGTAACATAAAATTAACCATTTTAATCACTTTTAAGTGTTTTGTTCCGTGGCTTTACTTATATTCACAATGTTGTGCAACCATGACAACTATCCATTTCTAAATTAAATCCTTTGAATACTCGGGGCTGAACCAAGCTGGTCTGCAGGCAACATCGGCTTGTATGACCTTCACTCTGCCGGTGGCTAATATCTTCCGCGTATTTTCTAATCTGAGTATCCCAAAGCTCACGCTGTGGTTAACAGGAAAGGGAAGATTAGTAGTAGTCAGTTGGGCCAAGGCTGACCAAGAGCCCTGATCCCAGCCCTGATTCTGTCTTGTGTCCCTCCCCAGCTTCCCGTTAGCACCCCCTCCCACTCTCCAAACCAGAGCAAAGGTCCTCTGCTGCCCTGCCCCCCACCAGGGTAAACTCTTGCCTTTGGGAGGAGTTACAAGCATCCTGTCTAAGAGGTGAAAGGGATCGTCTGAAGTTACAAAGTGTCATCCCAGAGAGCTGGGTGGAGGTGGGGTCCTTGGGGTCTGCATACCCAAGGACACCACAGAACTGGGTGCCAAATAAGAGTAATAATAACAATAACCACAATAATACTACCACCAAATGCTTCTTCACACTCAATTCCTTCTGCATGTGGGAAGGAAGGAAGTGTTCTGACGGTCTTGTGTTATTTCAGGGGTCAGATGGAAGCTGAGGGTGGTGGAAAAGTTAGAGCAGAGGCCTCCCTAATTAAAATAACCCAACCACCACTTATCAAGGGCCTACTGCATTCCCCTATGTGAGGTGCTTTGTCTCTTCATCTTCAAGAAGGAGAAAACAGAGGCTCCTTAGGGAGATAGACCCACCTGTTTCCACAGCAGGAAGGGGTGGAGCCGGGACCCATACCCAAATTGGTTTGGTTCCCCAAAACCAAGGCTGCTCCTCCCACACTGATGCCCCCCACACTGATGCCCCCCCACTGATGCCCATCTCACTCTGGCCTCCCTGCCTTTGCACAGGCTGTTCCCCCACACTGGGCCACCTCCGTGAAGATAATAAGAAGAGGCTCAGACTGGGCTGAAGGGTCTCCCCCGGCCTGCCGCAGCCCTTCCCAGTTGCTGTCAGGGCCCTGGACCAGTGCCCAGGCTCTGCTGCAGCCTGAGGAGTAGAGCCAGGTGGGAGGCTCTGCCAAGTGCTGGGGAGGACAACGGTGGTTGGGAGAGGGGCCTGGGGGTGGGGACAGGACGGGGGCCTTCAGTGGCCCCACATCTCTGCCAGGGCATGGTGGGCATTGTATCAAGCCCTAAGCCACTCACAGACTCGGCTCCAAATAACACAAGTTCTGGTTTGTCTGCAAACACATGATCCTACTCTGCAGGACACTTAAGATTCACCCTGGTTGCCTCCAGGGGAGGACTTGGGTGGCTGGGTACAGGGGCAGGGGAGGCCAACTTTTCACTGTCTACCTTTGGGGCCCTTGGACATTTGAACCCTTAATAAATAATTTAAAAATTTTAAATCCTGGATTGGTAAATCACTATGTGACCATGAGTAAGTCACTTAACCTCTCTGAGTCTCTATTTTCCCAACTTTATTTAATTAATTTATTTATCTTTTTAGGGCTGCATCTGCAGCATATGCAACTTCCCAGGTTTGGAGTGGAATCAGAATTACAGTTGCCAGCCTAAGCCAGAGCCACAGCAATGTGGGATCTGAGCCGCGTCTGAGACCTACACCACAGTTCAGGGCGACACCGGATCCTTAACCCACTGAGCGAGGCCAGGGATCAAACCCTCGTCTTCATGGATACTAGTTGGATTTGCTACTGCTGAGCCATAACGGGAACTCCTCCCCAACTAAAAAATGGCGTTAACTATAACATTTACTCCATAGGGTAAGGGTTAGAGCATAAATAAAAACAGGTATGCAAAGAGTTTAGCATAGTGCCTGACATAATAAGAGCTCCTAGGAGTTTCCGCTGTGGCACAGCAGGTTAAGGATCCAGTGTTGTCTCTGCTGTGGTTCAGATTCGATCTCTGGCCCTGGAATAGCCATATGTCACAAGAATAGCCAAAAAAAAAAAAAAAGTGAGAGAGAGAGAGCTCCTAAAATGGGACTACTACTGTTATTATTATTATTAGCTATTTGCCTAACAGACCCCAGGCAAGGGTTACTGCCACCAGTCCTGTCACCTTCCAGAATCTCATCCTCTCTGGCGTTGCCATGAGTTGTGGTATAGGTGGCAGATGTGGCTCAGATCTGGCATTGCTGTGGCTTTGTAATAGGCCGGCAGCTACAGCCCCAATTCAACCCCTAGCCTGGGAACCTCCATATGCTGTGGGTATGGCCTTAAAATTAAAAAAAAAAAGAATACCTGGTTTCAGACCCCAGCTCTACCACTTATGAGAAGTGTAACCTTCAGTGAGGCACTTAACTTCTCTGTGCCAAATGAGAGGAGCACTACTTACTCCACACTGTTGCTACAAGACAAAAAATGAGTTAATGGCACTTAGGACAGGAGCTGGTACACAGCTCTGTTCTGTTGTCTTTTGCAGGCCCAGGAGGGCAGCTGCTTTCAAAGGGAGGATAGTGACTGAATATCCGCCCAGTGGACAAATGAGCAAACAGGCTGCCAAACCCTTGGACAGTCTCATGGCCCCCCTGCACACACCCAAGGTGGGGGCCTGCTCTGGCTTCCCCACTTCTTGACCACTGAGCAGGGATCACAGATCACCTGGAGGCACAGTGATACCTGCCCCCAACCTGGGAACCATCTTGGCCACCACATGCCCACCGCCAGCCCATCCCCCATCTCCAACACAGTCTACAGGGCCTAGACTTGACCACGCTGGGCTGAGGGAGCTGGCTGAACTTTAAAGGGGAAGGGGACCCTTGTTTATTGTCACCTGATAGTACTGTGTCTGACACAGGGATTCACCTCCAGTAACTTGGGTCCGACTCTCGATTTTGTGGACAAGGAAGACTGAGGCTCAGGGAGGTAAGGACCAGCCTAGAGGGAAGGGGAGCCCTGCCCAAGGCATGGGGCTCCAAGTCTCCAAGGCTGGGCTTCCCCACAACCTCCATCACCACTTTTTTTTTTTTTTTTTGGCCATGCCCAAAGCATGTGGAGTTCCCAGGCCAGGGATCAAACCTGTGCCACAGCAGTGAACCCAAGCTGCTATAGTGACAATGCCAGATTCTTAACTCACTGCACCACAAGGGAACTCCCATCACCACCCTATCCTATCTCTCTCATTTGCCTGGCCTGGTTGCCAAGGTCCCTGTTCAGACGCAGAGGAGATTCAGTTCCAAGGTAGCAGATTCAGGGTCAGGGGAGGTGAGGGCAAATCAGAAGTAGGATGCCAGTAAGGACACCATCAAGAGCATTCACACTGTACAGACAGGGAAATTGAGGCCCAGAGGGATTCCATAAGCCATTTCAGGCTGCCAAGCCCATCCACTGCAGGGCTGGGATGGTACCTGATCTTTCCTCCCAATGCTCAACCTGTCATTTTCCTGGGTGCCCAGGGAAGCCTGGCAGGCTGTGGCCTGAAGCAACCTGACTCTCCACAAACAGGAACCTGAAAAAAGGTGAGAGAGTTTGCAGGCAGTTTTGCTGGAGAGCGCCTGGGGGAGCCGTAAAACTGGGCACTGCGGCTGCAGGTCCAGAGCAGGGACCAGCGTCCAGCAGAGGAAGCACGGCTCCTCCCCCCACAACCCCTGCCCTCTGCCACCACCAACGGAGATGCCGCAGAGGCTCCCGGCCCTGGCTGAGTCCCCAGCCTGCTTGCAGCTCTGCAGAGGGAGGGTGTGGGAGGAGATGCTGCGTTGGGCTTGGCTGCAGTGAGAGAGCAGGATGCCCGGAAAGACCTGCTGGGGGGTGGCCTGGTGACCTTACCCTGCAGCTGAGCGGAAGCAGAGGGCAGGAAGGTGGCCTTCGGTTTCCTGCCTGGTTAGGCCTGTGGGCCCAGGGGTCATGCCTTTGGTGGCTGGATCTGAAGAAAGGGGTCAGGAAGGGGGCCTGGGGCTGCACAGAGAAGCTTCTTCAGACCCCGGGCAGGGTCTGAAATGGGCAGAGCCAGGAGGGAGCATCTAGGCCCTGCCTGGAGGAAGGAGTGGGGGGAGGTGATTGATGGTCTGGGGTGGGAACAGGGAAATATAGCCCTAATACAGTTCACTTCTAGTCCGGACAGCTGAAGTGGGATGAAAAGAAGCTCTTGATGGATGATGATAATGACATTAATCATAGTAACAGTGACAATAATGATTCCTGTGTATTAAGTGCAGATGCTGGGCCAGTCATGGAGGCTTAGCACAGCCCAACAAGTTACAGATGAGGTAACTGAGGCCCAGAATGACAGCATGACAGCTTGCATGGCTGACTTGCTCCATCCTAGCCCCAGACACCCTTATGGGCCCCTCCTCCCAGGCTCTGAGCTCCAAGGAGGTGAGGCTCTGTCTGTTGTGGTCCCTGCTCTTTCCTCTGCCCAGTGCCTTCAACACAACCTGCACTCAGTACACAAGATGAGTGGATGCATGAAGCCAGCCCCCTGGGGGGCAGAGAGGGCACTCCCCCTTTTCTATGTAAGTGGAGACAACATCCAGCCTTGCATATGTAGGGAAAACCCAAGGTCTGACCTGAGCCTGTAGATGTCTCAAGAGGTAGCCAGATCTGAAAAATCACCCCAATTCACTGATGAGAAAACTGAGACTCAGGGAGGTGATGTGCCTTGCTTAGGGCCCCCAGCCAGCAGTGGTTGGCCAGGCCCCTCAGCCCTCTCTAGGGAGGGCTTGCTTGTTGCCAGGAATAAAGGATGCCAGTGAGAGCTAACATTTAGGGAGCACTTACAATGTCCCTGGCATGTAGCATCTCACCTAATGTTCCCAACAACTCTTTGGTTTCTCCATAACAGTTTTTAAGATACAATTCATATGCCATATAATTAACCCATTTAAAGTGTACGAGTCAATGGTCTTTAGTATATTCAGAATTGTGCAACCATCACCACACCACAATCAAATTTAGACCATTTTCAACATCCCAAAAAGAAAACCCATACTTTTTTTTGCCACACCCGCAGCATGCAAAAGTTCCTGGGCCAGGGATCCAACAGGTGACACAGGAATGACCTGAGCCACAGCAGTGACAAGTGAATCCTTAACTCACTGAGCCACTAGGGAACTCAAAACCCTGTACTCTTAAAAAATTATCCTTCAATCCCCTCATCCCTCCAGCTCTAGGCAACAACTAATCTACTTTCTTCTCCACAGATAAGCCTATTCTGGATATTTCAATAAATGGAGTCATATAATATGCATCAACCTTTTGAATGAGGTGTTATTATTGCTCCCATTTCCCAGATGAAACCAAGGGCCCTCAATGAAGCAATGATGGGTAGGATTGAAACCCAGGACCCGTGACCTGAGCAGCCCTATTCTTTGTTGTTTATTGCCCCAATTAGGGAGCCTGGGAGCCCACTGAATATCCCACTCCCTCCTTCCCTTCTATCTGAACCCAGGACCCCACCCCCAAATTCCTCCCTCACACTCAGGGCTTCTTCCAGGGAAACCCCAGGCCAGGGGCCCCAGCCAGTTCTCTTATGACCCCTGCTCTCAATCTTTCAGGCCTCTGCTGTGCCACCCTCTTTGGGAAGCTCTCCCTGACTGCTCACTTTTGTCAGCTCTTCTACTGCCCATGTGCATTTGCTCACAGAAGACTGGGCAACCTGGCTCCTTCTCTTGGTTGGGAAACTGAGGCCCTGGGGAGACATCTGGGTCACTCAGCAAGACCAGGCAGAGTGAGGCCCAGGGCTCCCTCACCAACGCTCTACCCCCAACTAATCCAACTATTCCTCCATCCTTATCTCATCCTGAAGTTCCAAGGGAAAGTGGGAAACTGAGGCACAGTAAAGCTGGCGATCTGCTCAAGGCCACAGGCACTGAGCTGACTCACTGGACCCACTGGCTAACTTCCCAACCTCCTCCAGCCATATATGCTGGGTCAGGAGCCCCAGTTTGTGGCTTCTGTGGCTCCTGGACTTGCCACTGTGTCAGCTCTCATAAATTGACTCCTTGGGAGTTCCCGTTGTGGTACAGGAGAAATGAATCCAACTAGTATCCATGAGGATGTGGATTCTATCCCTGGCCTTGCTCAGTGGGTCAGGGACCTGGCTTGGCAGTGAGCTGTGGTGTAGGTGGCAGATGCAGCTAGGATCTGGCGTTGTTGTGGCTGTGGTATAGGCCATGGCTGCAGCTCCAATTTGACCCCCTAGCATGGGAACTTCCATATGGCACCCTAAAAAAGAAAAAAAAAACTGAATCCTTAATTGCTGGTGATGAGGTGGGCTAGGGTCCCTGCCTTCTTCGTGGCTGTATTCTCAGTGCAGTTCTAGGCCTGGAACAGGTCTCAGGCAATGTCTGTTGAATGGACGATGAAAGAAAAGAAAGAAGGGAGGGATGGGCGTTGAGGAGTGGGGGTGGGTATTCAACCACCTGCCCAGAATCACAGGTTTCCATTTACTAGAATCACCAATTATACCAATTCTTCCGATTCCTAAATCTAGAACTGACATTTGGGGGTCTATGTCTCTTGGGGAATCACTCACACAATCCTGCACAATTTTGAGGGCTCCTGACTGCCTATGGTTAACCCACGGGCTCCCAGGGGTAGGGTCTCTATACTGCAGTTTGAGAACCTGGCACAGGCCACACAGCCCTGTCCTGGGGACACAACAGATGTGAACGCCCTTCACCAGAGCCTGAATCACAGCACGCACTTCTCCTGTCTTGTCTCGGACCATGAGCCTGCACTGAGCTGCAGCCCCTGGCACACAATGCGGCAGTTCTAACACCACTCCTCCACCTCCTCTGTCCTCACATGGCCTGCTGCCCCTCCCCAGGGGCTGCCGCTAGCCAGGGACGTGCTAGAATGCTCGTTAATGCTACTTCAGCTGCCATCGGGCCTGGCAGCCTGTGTGCGCAGCCTCTGGGGCAGGGACTGCCTGCGTCCCACGCCTGGGTCTCCCCCCACCACGACTCAGCAGGACCCCGCCTCTCTTCCCTCACCCCTAACACCATCTTGGTCAGAGTGTGGGTATGGTCCAAGGCTCAGGAACGTTCTTAGTGCCAAGAACAGTGCTATAGACACAATAGGTAACAGTTGTATTTATTGGGGGTTTTCCTAAGCCAGAAGTAGCATATTAGGCTTTTTTTTTTTGGGTTGTACCCTTGGCATGAGGAAGTTCCTGGGCCAGGAATCAAACCTGTGCCACGATAGTGACAATGCCAGGTCCTTAACCCACTGAGCCACCAGGGAATGTCCATGTTAGGCTTTTTGCACATGTTTTTCCATCAAATCTCAAATGAAGCTGGTCCTGTTAGCACCCTATTTTACAGATGTAGAAACTAAGGCACAGAAAGGGTCACTTCTCTGAGGTGCCCAGGGGGAAGTGCTGGCATTCAGTCTTAGGCTGCTCTGACCACAGGGGTGGATTTTGGACCATCAGGAGAGTGAGCCTCCTCCAGCAGTTAATGCTGATTATCTGGAGGTGGCTGTTCCCTTTGACCTACATGGGCATCTGTCCTTGGAAGCCTTGCACCAGGAATGTTTTGAGCAAAGTGGCAGAATCACATTCATTAGAATTTCTCAGAGGATGCACAATTTGCTGAACCTCAGCTTGTCTCTTCATTTGCAGTCATAAAATATTAAAGCCAGAAGGTCCCGTGGTGATTGAGACTTTCTCATCTCCACATTTTACAAAGGGGGAAACTGAGGCCCAGAGGTGCAAGGGACAAGGCCGAGGCGTTCCCAAGTCACAGATAATTAGGAACAAACCCAGGACTCTGGATATCATGTCAATGCTCCTAAAATCAAAGAATGTGAGCTCAGGAAACAATGTCCAGAGCCTTCTGGTCCAAACCTCTCATTGTGCAGAACGGGAAACTGAGGCTCAGAGAAGAGTGGGGTCTTCCTAAGAGTGATATACAGGCAGGCCGAGTGTACCATCCATTGAACTCAAAGTTCCAGTTTTGTACTAGCAGTGTGACCAGAGACATATGAGATGACCTCTCAGAAGTGGAAATAACAACCCTATAGTATAAGGTCACTGTCAGGAGTATAAATGGTGCTGATCTGTAGGCCAGCATCCAACACATACTAAGGGCTCAACTCATGGTATAGATTAACACTGGTAGGATCTTGTAATTTTCCCCCTCTGCCATCTCCCTTCCAGGTTAAACATTTTTTTTGGTACGGAACAGTGGATGAGACTGTGGACTACTGCTTCAGCCATTTATTAGCTGGGTGACCTTGGACTGGCTACTATTGTGTGACTCTGGGCTCATCAGTAAACAGGATGTCAAGAACAGGACCACCAGACACGTCTGTGCGGGTGGGGGTGTAAATAACGTATGCGACAGACTTCATGAAAAGCCAGGCATATAGTAAGTGCTCGACATATTTGGGCTACCACTGTTACTTGTTACAGGCTCTGTCATATGACTGTCACATCCCAGGCTACAGGGTGCCTGTTCCACCAGGAAGGGGCTGGTCTCCAACCTCCAGAACTCTCCAGTGTCAGGAGTACTGATGTAGCAAGTGAAGGAGATCTCAGAGCTCTGAGCCTCCACAGGAACGCAGCTCTGATTCCTCAGTGCCTGCCTGGAGACAGGAATTCTGAGAATGCTGGATGAAACTCCGATTTTTGCAGTTGTGGAAGAGCCTCCGTCTTACAGGTGCAGAAACTGAGGTCTGGGGAGGGTAAAATTGCTGCCCACAGATGCGCTGACGCCAGGACACAGGCCCCGGGCTAGGTGCATGGGTGCCCTCGCTTGTGGCACAATATCCCACAGAAGAGCCCCTTCCCCTAGAGCCCCGCCCTCGAGGAAGAGCGCTGGCCACGCCCCTTCCAGAGCGCAAGCTCCTTCTTTCGAGGCTCTGCGTCTGGCCCTCCCCGTGGCCTATCAGGATATATCGGGCCGTCACTCGCTGCGTCAACAGGGGCCGCCGCTAACTTTCCGCAATCTCCAGGGATGCCTCTGACCCAATGCTGTGGCGACCAAGGCTGCGGGGAAATCAGGGCCGAGTTGTAGGCAGCGCTCCTGGCTTCTCCAGGACCTCGGAGGCGCGCTGGACAATCCTCAGAAACCAGAGGGAGCCCTCCGCCATTTCCAGCGCCAAAGGACGGGGCACGACTGTTACGCAGGCATACTCGCCTCCGCCTTTAGAGGGCGCTGTTGCCAGAGCGATTCCGTCAAGTCGGAGAGCGGCCTACGTATTGAGGCACAGAAATAGGTTCTGTAGTTCTTGGAGTCTCGGTTTCTCCCTCCGGAAAATGGGCTTGATGACAAGTCTTGTTAGGCTTTAGCGAGAGTTATTTAGTGAGATAATTCTGTGGAAGAAACTAGAAGACATATTGATAAATATACAAGCTACTTTACTTGTCTCTGTTCACTGTAGTAGGGTACCTTCCTTCCCTGCGTGTACTGTGAGAACTGTAAACTGGGGAAGATACACATAAAGACCCTGGCACCTTGTAAGCAGTCAGTAAAAGCCAATAATTGTGATAATGGGCAAAACACCCTGCCAAGACAGGAAATAAAGTCCACGTCTCAGTTCCTGCTTCCAAGGACCTTCAGTGGCAGAACCTGAAGCAAGCTGCAGTGAAAGCACTGGTTGGGGAGTCAGATTTGCTATAACCACTTGGGCCTTAGTTTCCTCATATGTACAACTGATGACTTCTAAGCCTTTCTAGCAGGGTTTCTTTTGGACTCTGGGTTGTAAAATGCAGTCCAAGATGGGTTGTTAATTATAGATGAGGTAAAGGAAGGTCTATAGGAAATCACCACCAATTGGCACGTATTCACTCAACAAACTTAACTGAGCTAATACTCTGGTACCAGGTCCTAGGGAAACAACTACGAATATGAGGTGCCTTGTGTCCTTGCCCAAAATCCAGTTAGGAGACAAAGAGCCCTTTAGGATAGGCTAGAATGAGGGAAAGGCAGGGGGCTTGGGAGCCCACACCTTGGGGGGTGAGGAAAAGCTCCCTGAAGGCAGAGTTAATGTGGAATAGGCAAAGGATAAAGAGGAGTTATGTGGGAGTTCCCATTGTGGTGCAGCAGAAACGAATCTGACTAGTAACCATGGGGTTGCGGGTTTAATCCCTGACCTGGCTTAGTGGGTTAAGGATCCGGTGTTGCCGTGAGCTGTGTGGTGGAGGTCGAAGATGTGGCTTGGATCCAGCGTTGCTGTGGCTGTGGTGTATGGAGGACATGACTACTGGGGTGGGGAAATGATTCAGGCAAGCAGCTCTGGGTGCAAGAAAATAAGGCAGAATTAAGAATTTCACGGAGGTGGGCCTGGAAGGTGGAAGAGATCTGGGTAGAAAGGGACATGGACAAGAGAGGGCATCGTAGCTCTCTTTGTCCTTTCTGTCCAGCCCTGCCCCTTCCAAAGCCACCACCAGGAACATTCTTTTTTTTAATTTTTTTTCAGGGAATATTCTTGTGTCCTCTCTGTGCCTCGGTTTATGTCCCTCCATTTGTTTCCCCACTGCACACATCCTGAGCCCCCAGGTACAAGAACCCACCCCCTGCACTCAGAGGTTCATGGTCTGTGAAGGAGCTGAAGGCACAGGCATGATGGATCCAGCACGTGCCATCATCTAGGTCCCAGGACAGGCACTGAGGTGATGAGTGGGGATCAAGGTACCAGGAGGGACATGGAGGAGGACAAAGCCTGCGACTGGAGAGATAAGGCAGGGAGGTGTTTCAGTCCAGCTATGAACAAATACAGGGAAGTGGATGGGGTGGTGTTTTCTAGAGCCACGTTTTGTGCTTGTCAAGTGATTTAACTTCTCCAGGCCTCAATTTTCTCACCAAAGCTTTTTATTTAAAAAAATAATTAAAAAAAATGTTTTTGGCTGTGCCTAAAGCATGCAGAAGTTCCCAAGCCAGGGACGGAACCTGTGCCACAGCAGCTATAGCAGTGACAATGCCAGATCCTTAAGTCACTGAGGCACCAGGGAACTCATCATCAAAGCCTCTTAGAGTAGATGTGATACCTAAATAAGATAAAGTATGAAAAAAGAATAGGAGAGGCTCGATCAGTGAAGTTGGAAGGCTGGTTGAGGCCAGACCAAAATAGTTCTGCTATAGAAACACTGGCTTAGAATGTATGTCCCCAGGTCCCTCCACCAGAGATTCTGACTCAGATCTGGGTGGGCCTGGGGATTTGCTTTGGTGACCAGCATTGAGGCAGGATTTGGTTTAATTTTAATAAAAAGCATATTTTCTCCACTAACTCCCCTTAAGACAGAAAAGACCTCAAGGTCAGCTCTGTCTGCTTCTTCCTTCACCATTAACCTCCATAGGGCACAGTTCAGGTGCCCAGCAGAGTTCTTACCAGTCTGTCTAGGTCTGCTGTGGGCTCCTGCAGTCTTCTGTCCATGGCAGGCGCCTAGCTCAGGGCCGAGGAAGAGGTTGCAGAAACTTTCCTGGCATGTGTCCTTGCTGCTGGCGTTTGCTGCTTTGGGTGGTGCCAGGATGCTGCCAGGGCCTGTGTGTTCTCATGCAGCCTGACTTCAGAGGAACCAGCCAGGATGCAGCTGCCCCTCAGCAAAGCAAGCTTCACATCCACCAGGCCCCAGCTGTGCCCACTTACAGGGGCCTCTTTAAGGCCAAATAATGCCTCATTCATCTGCCAACACTGACCACTGGAAATGAACTTTCACCCAACTGATAGTCCTCCCCCTAAGCCCCAACACCCCAATTTAAACTCATTGGCATAGAAGCTTTCTAAAATGTACTATGCACAGCCTTCTCCTCCTGAATAAAGAGATGAAGCATCACTGAAGTATTTTTTTCTGAGGGCCACTGTGAAATACTGGGAAGTGCAGGAAGCCTAAGTGTGTGCCACAGCCCCTCCACCACCTTGTTCTCTGACCTTAGCAGGTCACTTTCTTTCTCTGCTAGGTATCCTACTCTGTACTGGAGGACGACCCTGCAGACCTAGGGCAGTTGGGGCAGACACCATGTATGCAGGAAGCCAGCACACAGGAGGCATGTACTCACCACACAAAAGTTGCCAAAATTGTTTTCTTGAGGATGTAAGATCTACTCTATGAACATTAATCATGGTTCCATGACTGCTGTCTATTTACATGTCTCCTCAGGTAAGGACATCCAGATGGCTGAGTCAGCAGTCATTTCAACTTTATGCCTGCCTGGAAAGCCTCCTCCTTCAAGACAATGCCAGTTATCAACCCCCCTTGCTTCCACCAAGATGCCAGAAGGAACCCCCAGAGCAAAGCTCCAGCCAGGGGTGATAGGACCAGGAAAGTGATGGGTCCAGTTGTAAAGCAGTGGTCCTGTGGGAACTCAGCTGGCCTTCCTATGAATGTGAGAGGTGGTAGCACACTCTTGTAGTTGAGAATACCTGCTGTGGAGCCTCTCAGACCTGGGTTTGAATCCCAGCTCCACCACTAGCTGTGACCTGGGGCAAGTCACCCAACCTCTCTGATCCTCCATTTCCCAAACCATGAAGTGGGGATACTAACAGCATCTACTTCATAGACTTGCTGGAATGAAAAAGGAGTAAAAGCAGAGTTACCTCTTCCCCTTCTTAGCCGATAGACTTGAGTCCTATTATTGCTTAGCTTCTTGCACTAGATAATAAGAATACAACAGTCCTAGACCATTGGTAATGGCCAGCCTCATCTAATTGCTAGAACTGGTCCCTTAAGAAAGACCAATGAGGAGTTTCCCCAGTGACTCAGTGGGTTAAGGAACCAGCATCGTCACCAGCATTGGCTTGGGTTGCTTCTGTGGCACAGGTTCCATCCCTGACCCAGGGACTTCTGCATGGCCAAAAAAAAAAAAAAAGAATGACCAGTAAACAGTCTCACTCCCAGACTCAGGAACCACAGCCAGAGAATCATTCATCAGCAATTGCTCGAAAAGGGAACTAGACCCGGAGAGACTTGGCAGATCTGTAAATCCACCCACCAGCTCCTGACCTTTGCGGCAGAATTCAGCTTCCCACCTGGTGTCATCTCAGGGCGGCAGACAGGTGGGCGGGCAGGCAGACCTGCTGTAGGTTTAAATCAGCTTTGGGCCAGTCCCCTTGTGGTCACAACTGTGGGTGGACACTAGGAGAGGGAGGCTTATGCAAAACTGCACGTAGTTCAGTTTCTGCTGTCTCCTTCATAAAGGGAGTAGGGGGAGGGAAGCTGCCTCCCCTTTACTATAAATCAAGGCTTGTAAAAATAGGACACCTCTAAGAGTGGAAGGAGGAAGAGGGGAGGAGAGAAGGCATAAGGAGGACAGAGAAACTGGGGGTTGGGGGAGAGATGGAGAGATTGATAGAGAAGGAACAGAGAAGGGAAGGAAAGGAGAGACAGTATGTGGGGCATGATGAACACCAGAGAAAGAGACCAGAAAAAGAAACGCTCGGCGATTCATAGATACATAAAAATAATTGCTGAACTCAAAGAAGAAAAGGTATTACTGAGGTGAATTTGCAGGCAATGGAGTGGGAAGGGTTTGAGCCCCTGCAAAGTTGACTACATAGCTCAGGCTGCCTGGAAGGCTCCAAGCCAGGGATGGCCACTCTCCCAGTGCTCAGCCAGCCTGGAACTGTCCAGAACCCTGGTGCTGAAATGTTCAGGTGCTCAACCTCCCGGGCAGGGCGGCTCAGCCAATTGACAAATATTTGCTAAGCACTTACAGTATGGAACCCTTTGTTCTAAGCATTGAGGAAAGCAGCATTGAATAAGAGAGACAAAAATCCTTGACTTTATGATGTTTACATTTCGTGGGAGGAGAAAAGATAAGGTAGTAGGAAAAAAAGAGAATTTCCCATGTTAGAAAAAGGTTAAGCTCTATGGAGAGAAGTAAGGCAGGAAGGAGTGTGGAATGCACTCCCAACAGTGGTCACAAGCTCTTCTCCAAAGAGGTGGTATAATCCTGTAGGATTCCCCAGGCTGGGAGTGGGCCCCCAACATAAAGGATGTGCTAGCATTGGTTCACAGGTCACAGAGACAGTTGGGTGACCTATCAGAGGCCAGACCCCACTTCCAGCCAGCTGCCTGTTTCCTCTCTGGGGGCCTCTCATTCCTCCAACCTCAGGGCATCCATCAGGGCCAGAGAAATGGGTTTCCACCATCAGGTGTGCAGCACCAGCTTAAGCTTGGATGATCTAGGACACTGTCACCAGGTCAACTCAAGCAACTCACTACCTTACTCTGGTCTTCATTTACTATAAAGTAGTCTATAAAGTAGGGACAGTGATCCCTGCCTAGTGAACTAGGTTTGAGGAGGTACCAAGGAGAAAGTGGTGGCTTGAGTTCTCTCTGTTGTACACATGGGGGGATTCCCCCTCACTAGGATCTCATTCTTCAGAGTCCCCAGTGCTCACTATGGGGTCTAATCCTGTAGACACTAAATGAAGGGAGTGACAGCAGTCTTTTGGCTGACGTTCACAGAGAGCTAGCTGCTTTACCTTTCACACTGTGGTGCTGTTCCTGAACAGCACTGACCTTGCGGTACACAGGGGCCCAGGAGGAAAGAGAAGCTGGAGCCCTTGTCTGAGTGGGTCCTGCAGTGTGGGCCACTGTGGGTGATTCTTGGGGACCAGAAGAGCCTATGCCAAACAAGTTTGAGAAACTTGGCACTTCTAGGAGATTCTCATCATCAAGTCCAGGCTCCAAGGTTTTCCCCACGAGCCCTGTTTAACTCCTTTAGCTCTGAAATTCTTTTCCTCTCCCTTTTGGAGGAACATCTATCATCATTCTCAAGAAGGTACCTTGGGAAATGCTACACTGAGATTTAGGAAGGACTTAAGAACACTTGCTCCAGGGGGAGAGATTTATAGGGTTCTAAATCTTAGTGTTTGATGTATGCCTATCACATAGCAGGCACATGGTAACCATGTGAGGAGTGGATGAATGAATGATGATGAATGAATACACTCTTCTCCTCGCTTTCAAATGGTAAGAACTGAGGGCAGGAAGGTGAAAGGGATTTGAGCTCAAGCACTTAGGGCAGAATCATTTTTAGTCCCCCCTGGACACACGTTTGGATGCAGAACTGATGGGATTTATTCATGCATCCATTTATTTACCCAGTGACAACTCTGAATGGTAAATGTGATGTGGTAGATTAGCACTGGGGACCATGGAGGGGATAACTGACTATGAATTGGGGTCAAGAGGCCAGGGATGGCTTCCTGGAGGTGAACCTGAAGGACACTTTGGGGAGACTGACCCCAGGACTCCCACCCTCATGTCATTTTTTTCCAGCCACATGAGTCATGCTTGGGACTTCTTGCTTAGAATGCATAGGGAACTGTGGTCCCACAGCTGTGGCCCCCCAGCCTTGATAGAATCCATCTTGACCCCCTCCCTTCTTTTATCTGGCCTCTCCTACCACTCCCCCTTGCCTTCAGCTGGTGTCAGCCTTCCCACAACCAGAGGATGTATCTGCATAATGCAGATGACTGAAAAGACCCAAAGGGACAGGGCTCTAATGGCAAGATTCCAAGCAGAATGACAAGTAAATGGGGAGCCATGTGAGAGTAGGGGAGCCCTTCTTAAGCCCCCTAAATGCCATTCTCAGAAGCCTCAGACCAGACACTCACCTCTATCCTCCCAGCACCAACTGCAAACCAGCCCTTCTGCCCCTGCAAACTGGAACATGACTGGATCTTTAAATGGGGGAGAAAAATGCTTCATCATGTTCTGCTTCTCCATGCAAAACCAGAAACTCCCTTCCCCCTCCTCCTCCTCTCCAGCGCACTCTCCTCCCAGTGAAACGTGGTTAAAGGGACAGCAGCAGCACTTCCCCATGTTTGAGGGTCTGCTTAGAACTAGGGGTGCAGGCAGGAGATGAAGGGCAAAGAAAAAAGAATTGGCAGAGGTCTTTTCTGGGGGATCTGTCTGTCCTCCTCATGGGGATCCTACAGAAAGAAAACCATGTAAGCTAGAAATGTAGTTGAGATAACTGCCTGAAAGAGGTTTGGGTCTGGGAGGGGATTCTACACTGACTCCCCAGGGATCTCAAGTCTCCTTTCTGGAATCAGGCACCTATGGGTGACCCTTGAACTCCCAATGGAGGGAGCCCACCTGTGTATGTGGGAGAACTTCACAGAAAACAGAGGACTTGACCCCTAGCAGAAGGTCAAGGGGCTGGGTCTCTGGCTCCTGATTGACCCCACTAGATCATTCACTCACCTCTCTCAGTTCCCCATCCTTCACTTAGCTTAGGGTCATGCAAGGGGGAGGTGCCATTCTTCCCTTCCCCATTCTTCAAGGTAAAGGCAAAAGTTAACCCCTTTTCTCCCCAACAAAGAACAGGTCCTGTCCATGGTACTGAAGCACCAGTCCACAGTGCCTCCCACACTCCTGAGGCACTTGACACGAGCCAAACCCAAGAAAAAGCCAAATGCTACCAGCAGTTGCAGGGCCCCCTAAACACCAGGGCCCTCTTTGCCGCCTGCATTAGGACTTATGGGGGTGAGAGACTCTGGTATCCCAAAAGCATCTCATAACTTCCCTGGGGGTAAGAAGGGAGACCTATCATGGTATCCACTTGTCTACTGTGGGTGTGTGGGAGAGATGACAAGTTGAAGCTAAGGAGATGAGGAGCAGGGAGGAAGAAACATGGACTTCCTAGTTGTAGGAATGTGGCTGCTATATCCACAGGCAGCAGGAGGTTTCTCCTCTCCCAATTCGTCCAGAGACACCCCCCAAAGCAGAGCTGCTGGGGCCGGGTGGGGGGAAGGAAGTCTTGAGCTGCAGCCTGACCTAGGACAGGGCAAGTCCTGTCTGTATACAGATGGGAAACCCGAGTGTGTGTGGAGGGGGGTGCACAACTTGTCCAAGGTCATTTGGCCAGCAACTGCTGAGCTGACCTCAGTATGCAGACCCTGGCTTGAGTTACTCTTAACACATCTGTCACTTCCCCCTGCTCACACAGGCACCAGCTCTCCCAGCTTTATGCGCAGTTCCCTGCAGCACCCCCACTTTTGGTTCTCTGAACCTCTCTGCCTTTTCAGGGGACCCTCTGCCCACTTCACTGAGGGCCCTCTTTGTTAGGGCTGGTTGCATGGTCTCTCACCTCCTATCCTACAAAGACCACTGTGCCCAGCCCCCCATCTGGGCTTCCCTTCATCCTCTGCAGTGTCTCCCACATCTCCAATTCAGGGGAGCCTTGCCACCCTCCTCAACTCCAGGTCCCCCTCCCCTATTCCATAGCTGACTTCAAAGTTCCTTGAGCCCTCTCCTGGTGGCCCCTTTCCTACTAGGGAAACAGTGTACCTCCATTCAGGGGTCTGCTACCTATATCTTCTGTAGCATCCACTATGCCTTCATTCAGGATTATTTTTCTTCCTCCCCTGTTCTGGGCCGGCTGAAGACACTGAACCGCCTCTCCTGAGGGTCTATTAGGAAAGTCTTGGGGTCCTCTCCTTCGGGGGTCCCCTCATTCTACTGACTACTTAGTCTTCTATCGCTCCATCCCAAAGGCACACTGCCTCTATTCCCATCAGTTCTTCTTGCCCTACCCCCATTTCAGGCTCCTTTTCTTATTCCGAACTTAGCAGCAGGGTCTTCCAACCTGCACCCTGGGGGTCCCAGTAGGTCCACTCCGGGAGTTCCCCAACCTACTGTCAGACTCGGCCTGGATAGGGGGGTGCTCCTCTGACGCTGCGTCGATTCCCCTCCACTCCTTGGTTCCCCTGCCCCGCCCTACTCACTGCGGCTGAGCCGGCCGGCCCGGGCCGCTGGGGGAGGAGGCGGAGAAGGCGGGGCCCTCCTCCCCCGCTACCCCCCCTCAACTGCTGAGGGGCTGGACCCCGCCGGGCTGCTATAAAAGGGCTGGCAGTCCCGGTGCTGCCGCAGTGCCTCCCTCCCCGTCCTGGCCTCGGGGTTCGCTCCGCACCTGCTCCGGCCAAGATGAGCTTCAGCGGCGCGGACGCGCTGCTGGGCGCCTTCGCGCCGCTGCACGGAGGCGGCAGCCTGCACTATGCGCTGGCTCGCAAGGGCGGCGCGGGAGGAGTGCGCTCTGCAGCCGGCTCCTCCAGCGGCTTCCACTCATGGGCACGGACGTCCGTGAGCTCCGTGTCGGCCTCGCCAAGTCGCTTCCGCGGCGCGGGAGCCGCCTCCAGCACCGACTCGCTAGATACGCTGAGCAACGGACCCGAGGGCTGCATGGTGGCGGCCCGTACCGAGAAAGAGCAGCTGCAGGCGCTGAACGACCGCTTCGCGGGCTACATCGACAAGGTGCGGCAGCTTGAGGCACATAACCGCAGCCTAGAGGGCGAGGCGGCGGCGCTGCGGCAGCAGCAGGCGGGCCGCGCGGCCATGGGCGAGCTGTACGAGCGCGAGGTGCGCGAGATGCGCGGCGCCGTGCTGCGCTTGGGCGCGGCGCGCGGCCAGTTGCGCCTAGAGCAAGAGCACCTGCTGGAAGACATCGCGCACGTGCGCCAACGACTAGATGACGAGGCCCGGCAGCGAGAAGAGGCTGAGGCGGCAGCACGCGCACTTGCGCGCTTTGCGCAGGAGGCCGAGGCAGCGCGCGTCGAGCTGCAGAAGAAGGCGCAAGCCCTGCAGGAAGAGTGCGGCTACCTGCGGCGTCACCACCAGGAAGAGGTGGGCGAGCTGCTCGGTCAGATCCAGGGAAGCAGCGCCGCGCAGACGCAGGCGCAGGCCGAGGCGCGGGACGCCCTCAAGTGCGACGTGACGTCGGCTTTGCGCGAGATCCGCGCGCAGCTTGAAGGCCACGCGGTGCAGAGCACGCTGCAGTCGGAGGAGTGGTTCCGAGGTTCGTAGGCGCGCGCGGGGTCATGGAGGGTGGGTCGCCCCTGCTGGTAGGACAGCGAAGGGCAGGGTGGTGGACTCTGAATAGAGGTGGCTGGACTGAATGGTGGCGCAGTTCAGCTTCCCCCTGCAAAGTGCATGCCCCTTAGATTTAACTGTTAAACTCTGGGTCTTTTGTGGGACCTCTCACTCCCTCGCTTCCCTGTAACTCTGGGTTCTCCTTCAGCCTCCTCCAGGGTTCTTATATCTGTCCTTCAACTCTGGGTCTGCTCAGCTCCTTCTCCCAAGGTTAGGTAGCCCCACTCTGTCAGCTGCCTTCTACAGCTCCAAAGCGGTGCCGGTGCCGTCTTCTAGTCACAGGCGCTGGGCGCTCCTTGCCCTTCAAAGCAACATGCCTTCCCTGTCTGGCACTGCCCATCCCCTTTTCCTGAACCCTACAAAGGACCCTATTCTCCTGACACCTATAAGCTCCTCCCCACTACAGTCGGGGAGGGGTGGGTCATTCTTACATTCTTTCTCGTCCCTGGGGGCAGGGGGCAGGCGGCCATCACTAAAACTAGTTAGCAGTGCCTAAGGCTGAGGTGGCCAGTGAGCCCTTTAATGCCTCCTCTTCCCTTCAGAAAAGCTGGGAGCCTCCCAAATCCATCCCCTCCCCCAACTCTGTGTCACCCTGAGTCAGCTAGATTGCAGCTGCTGCAGCTTTGAGGTTGTACCCAGCACCTGCAGGGTGACTTTGACCAACATTTGCCCTCTCTGGTTTTCACTTCTTTTGGGATTGAAAGGGATGGGTGTGAGCCAACTAGGCTTCTTACTCTGGGGAGCTCCATGAGCCTTTCTGAAACTGTAAAACTTCTGCATTGTTCTCAGGAGAGGGTACAGAGGCTTCAGCGACTTTCAAACAGGTCTGTGATCCACGGTGGGTAAGAATCCTCACCCACTTGGATGGTTTCTAAGTCTTTGCCAGCACCAGCAGTGAAAACCAGGAAAACTGGGATTTGGATGCATGACTTTTCTGTTCCTTCCTCTCCTCTGCAGTGGCAGAACCATCCCCTCCCCCATCTCTGCAGAAAGGCTTCTCCCAGAGCAAACCTCTCTGCTCTCTTGTGCTTTGCCCTTGACACAGCAGACCATCCCAGGACTTTCTGAACCACCCAGCTGGCATTCCTTGTTCTCCCTACTCTCAAGACTCAGGCCCTGAGTGTCATTATCTCAGGATTCAGGATGTTCACTTTCAGGAGATTCAGACTAGTCTCCAGACCCACACTGGCCACTGAAAAGCCTTCAGGGAACCAGCAGCCCATTACTCACAGGGGCCAGGGTGTGGCTGCTATTAGCAGGGACTCCTGTGCTAAAGAATGCACAGCTGGGGAGTTCCCCATCATGGCTCAGTGGTTAACAAGTCTGACTAGGAACCATGAGGTTGTGGGTTCAATCCCTGGCCTTGCTCGTGGGTTAAGGATCTGGCATTGCTGTGAGCTGTGGTGTGGGTCACAGATGTGGCTTGGATCCCAAGTTGCTGTGGCCCTGGTATAGGCCGGCAGCTACAGCTCTGATTGGACCCCTAGCCTGGGAAATTCCATGTGCTGCAGGTGTGGCCATAGAAAAGACCAAAAAAAGAAAGAAAGAAAAAAAAAAGACTGCACAGCCGGGTGGAGGAAGGGAAGGGACAGAGGAGCTGGCATGCAGGCCCTCAGGCTCTGCAGTGACCTTGTGCTCTGCACAGCAGAAACCTGCAAGGAAAGGGCTATGGCTATGTGGTGGCTCACAGTGCCCTCATGCCTCTAAAGGTCACAGGCTCAATAACTTGTTCAACCATAAGCTCAGGGTTGAGCACCATGGGCCAGGTTTCACATATGAACCCATATCACTGCCTATCTTTGCTGGGGAGCTGAACCAGGAGGACTAGAAATGGGGCTTCCTTTGCCCTGCAGAGTTTCCAGATCCTGAGTTTGGGGAGACAAAGTGTGATCTTTGGAGCCAGATAGACACTAGATTTGAATTCCAGCTCTGCTGCTCAAACTGGCCTACTGGCCTTAGGCAGTAGTTATTTGCCTGTCACAAAGGATAGGGTGGCACCCAGCACTCGAGCCATGTGTGTCACCTTCTAGCTCTAGGCACTAGAAGCCAAATTCAGTTGTGTGTAACCCTGTACCTGCCCCCTACCCTTCTCTCTCCCCCACCCCTCCAGTGAGACTGGACCGACTGTCAGAGGCAGCCAAGGTGAACACAGACGCCATGCGCTCAGCACAGGAAGAGATAACTGAGTACCGGCGCCAGCTGCAGGCCAGGACCACAGAGCTAGAGGCACTCAAGAGCACCAAGGACTCTCTGGAGAGGCAGCGCTCTGAGCTGGAGGACCGTCATCAGGCCGACATTGCATCCTACCAGGTGGGCAGGGTAGGGCAGACAGCCAGACTGCTTTACTTGGTTGGGTGACCCTGGACAAGTCACTGCCCCTCTATGAGTGGGTCTCAGTACTTAAGATTATGGACCTTGGACTCAGGGGTACCAGTATGTCTTTCTAGCTGTGTGACCCGAGGAAAGTTATATGCCTCTCTGAACTCCCTCTATTCAGTGGGGGAACAAAAGCCTCCTTTGCAGAGCTGTGACTATTAAGAGAGAGATGAACTTTTCATGAGACGAGTGAGTGTGCTTGGCAGGGTCATGGTCACAGTGGGCATTCAGTAAACAATAACCAGTGCCTGTGAGTGAGGGTAGCCTGGGGAAGGCCTTGGCAGATACCTGCCAAAAGAAAACATTGCCTTTAAAGAGCTTATTGTACAAGTAATATGTGGTGACTGTAGAAAAAGGAGGCAATAAAAGTCAGCCATAATGGTTCACTTTATGCAGTGGGTAAGTGGGCTTGGGGTCAGGGGAGAAGCATTAGCTCGTATTTAGTGTGCTTCTGTGTATTGTTTTAGTCATCAACAACAGATGCCTCCTGAGCCTTCACTATGTGGCAGGCACTTTGGAGCACTGGGGAAACAATAGGGAGCCAAAGCAGAGAAGGGTCTGTTCCCACTGAGCTCTTCATAAGCTTAAGATCTATAAAAATTCATCCATCATCCCACTGACCTGTGATAACCATTGTTGGTGTCCAGTGCATTTCATTCCAGACTACTCCCTGGGCTGAGGTGTAGCGGGATTCTTCTTCCAGGTGGTTTCCGTGTCCATGAATGAGGCCCCATAGCTTTCATAGGGTGGGGGTTGGCCCCAGCAAGCCTGGCTGGAAGGGACCGGGTTTGCACAGCCTGCCTCAGCTTCTCTGGTGCTGAGGGCCAGAGGTTGACAGGTACCTGACGTGTATGTGACCCCTCCTCCCCAGGAAGCCATCCAGCAGCTGGATGCTGAGCTGAGGAACACCAAGTGGGAGATGGCAGCCCAGCTCCGAGAGTACCAGGACCTGCTCAATGTCAAGATGGCTTTGGATATTGAAATTGCTGCTTACAGGTGAGGGGCAGGGGGCCGTTGGAGTGGTGGGGCGTTCTTGTGTTCTTAGAAGGAGAAGCTTTGGATTTTAAGCCCCCAGTGAGGCAGCCTGCCTATCTTAGAGACAAAAACAAAAAATATTTCTTGTTGCAGTGAAACATACATAACATAAAACTTCCCATTTAAGCATTTTAAAGTATACGGATCCGTGGCATTAGAAATATTTAGACTGCTGTGCAGCCATGACCGTCATCTGTCTCCAGAACTTTTTTCCTCTTCCCAAACTGAAATTCAGTGCTCATTAAAGGGTAACTCCCCAGTCCCTTCCCGTCCCTCCCCAGCCCAGGCAACCACCATTCTACCTCCTGAGAGACAGATATCTTGATAGTGACTTGGTTTCATTCCATCGGTGATTTAGAGGATTAATGCTCCTCACCTGCTTTCCAAATTCAGCCAGCCAGGGACCTGCTTTGGAGGGAAGGGAGGTACTTGAGTTGTCACAGAGCTTCACAGTTCTCTCTCAGAGATTCTTAGCTCTCTGAGCATTTATTTCCTGTGGAAATGAAATGGAGGTGATAATAACAGTACCTACATCAGGGGGTTGTTGGGAGGAGGTGCTAATCCTATCCTGACCTAATCCAGGCACCAAAGGTACCACTGGGCTGCCATAGTGAAGGCCCTCAGTAAATGGTAGCCATGAGAAAGCCACAAGACCTCCCATCTCAGCAGTTTCCTGCCTAAGGAACAGGGCTGACACCCATGAGGACCTGTCCCAGTTGCTGGCTGTTGACCCCTCTTTGCACGTCTTGGCTCTAATCTCTAGTCTTGCTACTCCAAGTGTGGTCCTTGAACCAGCACAATCAACATTATCTGAAAGCTGGTTACAAAGGCAGACTCTCAGGCCTCACCCCAGACCTACTGAATCATAATCTGCATTTTAATCAGATCCCTGGGTGATTTGTAGGCTGTAACATTTGCAAAGCACTGGTCTATATGGGTAACTCTACATCTACTGAGGCAGGTATTGCCAGGTTCTTCTTATTTAATATTTCATTGAAACAACCCTCTGAGGTAAGGACTCTTACTGACCCTGTTTTTACTAATGAGGAAGCTGCAGCTTAAAGAGTTTGAGTGGCTTAACCAAGGTCACACATCTAGTAAGTGGGAAAGAGTGGAAACTCTGCCACCACAGTATTCCTAAAACCCAAAGGATGAGATTATAAGGTAATAGGAGACCGTTGAAATTCAAATGGGAACATTCTAAGATCTCTTAAACCCAGAGTTACTTATTTGATTTTAAAATTTTATTTATTTATTTGGCCAAGGTGTGCAGCAGCTTAACATGTAGTCTCAGTTCCCAGACTAGGATTGAACCCAGGCCGCAGTAGCCAAAGTACTGAATCCTAACTACTAGACCACTGGAGAACTCCGTAAACCGAGAGTTACAAATGTGGAATTCCTTGCTCATACTCCCACCTTTCCCTTGAATAACATTTTAGTTAAGGGACAGTAAGTGTAATTTTTGTTAATATAAGCGTTCTCTCTTGAGAGCATTTTTCTGGGAAAAAAAAGTTTTATTTAGAAGTTGCAGCCTTAGCTGCATTAACCATGAGCAGTGCCATTGGGCGTGGATTCTGGGTGGTCCCTGGGATGGTCTTCTAAGTGGCTTCTAGTCTCAAAGTGCCCACTTTTCACATTCCTTCCTTCACCAAAGTACATATTACTGGACAGTGGACCTTTGGGGTAATGCAGGAAGCCCCTCATCTCATCAGTCTGCTTTTAATAGTAATGCGTTCTATTATCCATTCTGCAGAAAACTCCTGGAGGGCGAAGAGTGTCGAATTGGCTTCGGCCCGAGTCCTTTCTCCCTTCCAGAAGGACTCCCTAAAATCCCCTCCATATCCACTCACATAAAAGTCAAAAGCGAAGAGAAGATCAAGGTGGTAGAAAAGTCAGAGGAGGAAACTGTGATTGTGGAGGAACAGACAGAGGAGGTCCAAGTGACTGAAGAAGTGACTGAAGAAGAAGAGAAAGAGGCCAAAGAAGAGGAGGCTAAGGAGGAAGAAGCAAGAGAAGAAGAAGCAAAATCTCCCTTAGCAGAAGCCGCCGCATCCCCAGAGAAGGAGGAGGCCAAGTCCCCAGAGAAGGAGGAGGCCAAATCCCCAGCTGAGGCTAAGTCCCCAGTGAAGGAAGAAGTCAAGTCCCCAGAAAAGGCCAAGTCCCCTTTGAAAGAAGAAGCAAAATCACCAGCAGAGGCCAAGTCTCCAGAAAAGGAAGAAGCCAAGTCCCCAGTGGAGGTGAAGTCCCCAGAGAAGGCCAAGTCCCCTGTGAAGGAGGAGGCCAAGTCCCCAGAGAAGGCCAAGTCCCCTGTGAAGGAGGAGGCCAAGTCCCCAGAGAAAGCCAAGTCCCCAGAGAAGGCCAAGTCCCCTGTGAAGGAGGAGGCCAAGTCCCCAGAGAAAGCCAAGTCCCCTGTGAAGGAGGAGGCCAAGTCCCCAGAGAAGGCCAAGTCCCCTGTGAAGGAGGAGGCCAAGTCCCCAGAGAAGGCCAAGTCCCCTGTGAAGGAGGAGGCCAAGTCCCCAGAGAAGGCCAAGTCCCCTGTGAAGGAGGAGGCCAAGTCCCCAGAGAAGGCCAAGTCCCCTGTGAAGGAGGAGGCCAAGTCCCCAGAGAAGGCCAAGTCCCCAGAGAAGGCCAAGTCCCCTGTGAAGGAGGAGGCCAAGTCCCCAGAGAAGGCCAAGTCCCCTGTGAAGGAGGAGGCCAAGTCCCCAGAGAAGGCCAAGTCCCCTGTGAAGGAGGAGGCCAAATCCCCAGAGAAGGCAAGTCCCCAGAGAAGGCCAAGTCCCCTGTGAAGGAGGAGGCCAAGTCCCCAGAGAAGGCCAAGTCCCCTGTGAAGGAGGAGGCCAAGTCCCCAGAGAAGGCCAAGTCCCCAGAGAAGGCCAAGTCCCCTGTGAAGGAGGAGGCCAAGTCCCCAGAGAAGGCCAAATCCCCAGAGAAGGCCAAGTCCCCTGTGAAGGAGGAGGCCAAATCCCCAGAGAAAGTCAAGTCCCCAGTAAAAGAAGAGGCCAAGTCTCCAGCTGAAGTGAAGTCCCCAGAGAAGGCCAAGTCTCCTGAGAAGGAGGTCCCAAAGAAGGAAGAGGCAAAATCCCCCATGAAGGAGGAAGAGAAACCCCAGGAGGTGAAAGCTAAAGAGCCCCCAAAGAAGGCAGAGGAAGAGAAAGCTCCAGCCACACCAAAAACTGAGGAGAAGAAGGACAGCAAGAAAGATGAGGTGCCCAAGAAGGAGGCTCCAAAACCTGAGATCCAGGAGAAGAAGGAGCCTGCTGTGGAAAAGCCCAAAGAACCCAAAGTTGAAGCCAAGAAGGAAGAGGCTGAAGGTAAGAAAAAAGCAACCACCCCAGAGAAGGAGGCTCCTGCCAAGGGGAAGGAGGAGGCCAAACCCAAAGAGAAGACTGAGGTGTCCAAGAAGGAGCCAGATGACACCAAGGCCAAAGAACCCAGCAAAGCAGCAGAGAAAGAGCCAGAAAAGCCAAAGAAGGAAGAGACACCAGCAGCACCTGAGAAAAAAGACACCAAGGAGGCCAAGAAGCCTGAGGAGAAACCCAAAACAGAGGCCCAAGCCAAGGAGGAGCCCAGCAAGGAGGGCAAAGCCAAGGCAGAAAAGGCTGAGAAATCCTCTAGCACAGACCAGAAAGACAGCAGGCCTCCAGAGAAGGCCACAGAAGACAAGGCCCCCAAGGGGGAGAAGTAAGGCAAGGAGAAGGGAACATCTAGAGCAGCCAAAGAAACTCAGGAGGGTCTGGGAGCTCACGGGTCAGTGTAACGAATTTTCATTTTTTCTCCCTTTGCGTTAAGAAACTCTGCTTAGGTGACGGGCCCTCCTTCACTAAACAGGAATTTCTGTTAGCAATATGTTAGCAAGAGAGGGTGTTCCTAATCCCTGGCCCCACACCCCAACCCTCCCTAGGCGACGGACAATTATGTTATGATAGCTTACGTAGCCGAATGTGATACTTGCCGAATGCCACATGTAAACACTTGATTATAAAAACTGCCCCCCTCCTCTCCAAATAAGTGCATTTATTTCCTGTATGTGCAATTGACAGATGACGCAATAATGAATGAGCAGTTAGAAACACATTATGCTTGAGATGTCTTAACCTATTCCTGAATGCCTTCTGTTTTCCAAAGGAGTGGTCAAGCCCTTGCCCAAAGCTCTCAATCCTGGAAGAGCTGGAGCAGGTGGGGCTGGGCGCTGGCCACTGAACCACGCCAGGGCGCACTTTTCCACTGAAGTCCACTTTCAATTGCTTATGTGCAATAAAACCAAGTGCTTATAAAATGAAAGTGCCGCTGTTGTTATTTATTCTCTTTCCCTGGGCAGGCTGGGGGATGGGCAGGGGAGGTGTTGCTCTCACACTTAAGAATGTGAGAGGTTGTGGAAGGTGGGAGGATGTGTGACTCAGTAGCTATTGGTTGCCACCTTCTCAGCCTGTGGAGAAGCTAGTCTGTGAGAAGGATGCGATAGATGGACAGAGACAAGATACCCAGAGGGTCATGGTAGATTTCAGGTCGCTGATCCTGATGTTCCTTCCCATGGCTTGCTGGCCATTCTTTGAACTAATAAAGTCCCCTTTTTGTCCAGGCTTATTTGGGATATGGCCCTGTCATTTGCAACCAGGAGAGTTCTGAGTAATATGGTGACTGAAGAGGGTGGTTGCTTTGCTAGAAACCAAATGATGATCTCTCAGGGAATGAGCAAGTCCTTCCTCAAAGTTCTGCCCAAAGTCACCTCACTGGGGTCCATATATCACCTTCAGTAGCCATTTTCATCTGTCACTTTCAAAAGAAAGACTGCCAAGACCATGTAGGGTATTTAGAATCCCAAATCCCCAGCCTTCCTTGATGATATATTCTCATGGTGGCCCCACATGGCACAGGCAGGGCAGAAGGATCAGACCAGGGTGCCCCTCCTCTTTTGCCTTCAGTGGACAAGCTCCCCATGCTATAGGCAGGATTAGCTGGCCAGATAACAACCAGACTGACTTTAACTATTTGCCAAACAAAATCATCCTCCCTCTGGAAGGATAGCAAACCTTAGGAAAAACCAATAGAGTCAATTTGTCATGGAATTGCTTGTCAGGTGTCAGAGGCCTGGGAGACACAGATAAAATGTGGAAGGAGCTGATGCCTTAGAATGTGCCCTTCCTGCTGTCTAGCTATTGGCTCTGCAGATACAGCTGGGTTGATGAAAAATATCCTTCCTAGTTTCCCCAGGGGGATTTTTTCAGAAAGGAGAGGTTAGGTTCTGTTTGTAATAATAAACAACTACATCTCAGTGGCTTAACACAAAGAAAGCATCTTTCTTTCTCACTCATTCTACACATCCAGGGCAGGTTGGCAGGAGTCTCTGTTCACAATGGTCACTCAAGGACCAAGGTAATAGGGCATCCATCTAGAGCCAGTCTTCCAAGTTCACTGAAGTAGGGGTGAAAGAACGTGGCAAACCACACACAGGCTCTTACAACTTCTGCCTAGAAGAGATACAGTTCTCTTCTAGCCACACTTCATTGGCCAAAGTAATATACACAGTTATATCTAACATCAGAGGGGATGGGCAGAGTAGTCCTACCAAGTGCCTTGGAGGGAAGAGTATGGGGACTCTTTTAGGGGGCAATACTGTTAACTCCACATAATGTTCCAGATATTTCTTTTTTTTGTCTTTTTTGTTGTTGTTGCTATTTCTTGGGCCGCTCCCGTGGCATATGGAGGTTCCCAGGCTAGGGGTCAAGTCGGAGCTGTAGCCACCGGCCTACGCCAGAGCCACAGCAACGCGGGATCCGAGCCGCGTCTGCAACCTACACCACAGCTCACGGCAACGCCGGATCGCTAACCCACTGAGCAAGGGCAGGGACCGAACCCGCAACCTCATGGTTTCTAGTCGGATTCGTTAACCACTGCGCCACTACGGGAACTCCCAGATATTTCTGACCCAGCAGTCCTGAGGGACTGTTCTGGAGATTTTCATATTCATCAGCATTACTTCTGTTGCAGGCAGTCAAAACAGAATCCAATGAAGTTTAAACAAAATACTTGCTACTGCCACTGATAATTAATGACAGATACAGCATATTAGCTTACATACCCAGGGAGTTCAAGAAGGTTGACTTGCTTCAGATATAGTTAGATCTAGATCCAGGGGAATTCTCAAACGATGTTCCCCGAGATGCTGTCACCCGATTCTCCATCTCTTGGCTGTTTTCTTTCTTGTAGGCTTCATTCTCAGGCAGGACCTCTCCGTGTAGTCTCCAGAAGCTTTGGGGTTACATCCCACCAGTTTAGTAAACTCGGGGAAAAAACTCTTGTTCAGTATTCCAGGAAAAGTTCAGGAGTTGGTTCTCAGTGGCTGGTAAGGTCACATGCTCCCTCTGAGCCAACACCTGTGGCTGGGCATGCACGGGAAACTGATGGGCAGGGCAGTGGTCATGTGCCCATGCCTGGAGCTGGGGGGATAAGTCAGGCTCCTCAAACTGAAACTGAAAGTTTGGGAGGTGTGTTTCCAAAAGGAAATTAGAGGATGGTTACCAGAAGAAAAAGGGGTCAATGCTGGGCAGCAACAATGATAAATGTCCACAGTGGTGTGAGTGCTTGTAGCAGAAGATCCAAATGAGCAGTAATACCCAGTGTCAGTGGGTGTACAGAGAAACCTGAACTTTCTGGAACTAATGGGTGGAATAAAAATTGACAAAACCTTTCTGGAAGGCAACGTAATGAGATACGTCAAAGGCCTTAAAGCTTAGATATGCTAACCAAATTATGCCACGTTCAGGAACATACCCTAAATAAAGAGTCTGTAGAGAAATATTTAAATACAAAATACATTTACTTCACTTTGTTTATGTTTTGGAAGAATAGAAAATAACTTGAATATATAATAATAAGAGATTGACAAATTAAATTACCTCTCTGTAAGAAAACAAGGTTTTTGTTTGTTTGTTTGTTTGTTTGTTTTGTCTTTTTAGGGCCGCACTCACAGCATATGGAGGTTCCCAGGCTAGGGGTCGAATTGGAGCTACAGCTGCCAGCCAATGCCACAGCCACAGCAACGCCAGATCCAAGCTGCGTCTATGACCTACACCACAGCTCATGGCATTGCCAGATCCCTAACCCACTGAGCAAGGCCAGAGATTGAACCTGCATCCTCATGGATACTAATCGGGTTCATTAACCACTGAGCCATGACAGGAACTCCTAAGAAAACAAGTTTGTTTGTTTTTTGTCTTTTTGCCATTTCTGGGGCCGCTCCCTCGGCATATGGAGGTTCTCAGGCTAGGGGTCGAGTCGGAGCTGTAGCCGCCGGCCTATGCCAGAGCCATAGCAGTGTGGGATCCGAGCCGCATCTGCAACCTACACCACAGCTCACGGCAACGCCGGATCCTTAACCCACTGAGCAAGGCCAGGGGTTGAACCTGCAACCTCATGGTTCCTAGTCAGATTCATTAACCACTGCACCACAACGGGAACTCCCAAGTTTTTAATTTTAAAGTAATTTATATCAGTGAGACTTAATAGACATCTATATAACATTCCATGCAACAACAGTAGAATATACCTTTCTTCTCCAGCGTACATGGAACACTGTCTAGGATAGATCATATCTAAGGCCATAAACAAGCCTCAGTAAATTTCAAAGGATGGAAAATGGACAAAGGATATTTTCCAATCACAATGTTGTAAAAGCAGAAATTAATAACAGAGAGAAATTTGGGAAAGTCACAAATATGTGGAAATTAAGTAAATACGCCTAAATAACCAAAAGTTCAAAGAAGAAACCACCAGGGAAATTACAAAATATTTTAAGATGAATGAAAATAAAGACATAACGTATGAAAACTTATGGGATATAGCTAAAGCTTAGAGGGAAACTTATAGTTGTAAATGGCTACATTTAAAGAGAAGAAAGATCTCAAATCAATAACCTAATTTGCTCCCTTAAGACAACAGGCAAAAAAAAAGAGAGTGAACTAAATCCAAAGCAGGATTAGAGTGGAAATTAATGAAATAGAGGATAGGAAAATAAGAGAAAAATTACTGAAACTAATGCTTCCCTTTTATGGCCATGTTCACGGCATGTAGAAGTTCCCAGGCCAGTGATTGAACTCACCACCACCAGAGCCACAGCAGTGACAACACAAGACCCTTAACCTGCTGAGCCACCAGGGAACTCCTAAGTGTTTGCTCTTTGTCTTTTGTGTTTTTAGGGCCGCACCTGCAGCATATGGAGGCTCCCAGGCTAGGGGTCAAATTGGAGCTACAGCTGCCAGCCTGCACCACAGCCACAGCAACTGGGGATCCGAGCTGTGTCTGCGACCTACACCACAGCTCACAGCAATGCTGGATCCTTAACCCACTGAGCGAGGCCACAGGGCGTACCCTCGTCCTAATGAATACTAGTCAGGTTCATTAACCATTGAGCCATGACAGGAACTCCCAAATGTTTGTTCTTTGAAAGATCAACCATACCAGGAATTCCTGTCGTAGCACAGTGGTTAACGAATCCGACTAGGAACCATGAGGTTGTGGGTTCAATCCCTGGCCTTGCTCAGTGGGTTAAGGATCCGGCGTTGCCGTGAGCTGTGGTGTAGGTTGCAGATGCGGCTCGGATCCCACACTGCTGTGGCTCTGGCGTAGGCCGATGGCTACAGCTCCGTTTCGACCCCTAGCCTGGGAACCTCCATATTCTGCGGGAGCAGACCTAGAAAAGGCAAAAAGATAAAAAAAAATCAACCATAACAACCAATCTTTATTTAGCTAGAGTGATGAAGAAAAAAAGAGAAAAGACTCATATTAATAAAGGCAGAAAGGAAAGAGGAAACATTAATACACTGACTTAACAGAAATAAAAAGGATTATAAGAGAATATTGTGAACAATTATATGCCTACTAATTAGATAATTTAGAATGGGCAAATCCCTAAAAAGACATAAACTATTGAAACTGATGCAGAAGAAATAAGAAATCTGAATAGACATACCCGACAAATAGAGATCAAATTACTAATTTAAAAACTACCCACAGGAGTTCCCGTCGTGGCGCAGTGGTTAACGAATCCGACTAGGAACCATGAGGTTGCGCGTTCGGTCCCTGCCCTTGCTCAGTGGGTTAACGATCCGGCGTTGCCGTGAGCTGTGGTGTAGGTTGCAGACGCGGCTCGGATCCCGCGTTGCTGTGGCTCTGGCGTAGGCCTGTGGCTACAGCTCCGATTCAACCCCTAGCCTGGGAACCTCCATATGCCACGGGAGCGGCCCAAGAAATAGCAACAACAACAACAAAAAAGACAAAAGACAAAAAAATAAAAATAAAAAAAAATAAAAACTATCCACAAATAAATGTTCAGACTCAAATGGCATCATTAGCGAATTCTACCAAACATTTAGACAATTAATATTAATCCTTCTCAAACTTCCAAAAAATAAAAGAGGAGGGGACACTTTCCGATTCGTTCTTGGAGGACTGTATTATCCTAAGGCCAAAGCTAGACGAAAAAAACCACAACAAAATCACAGACTAGGGAATTCTCGTGGCGCAGCGGAAGTGATGTTCTTTATCAGGTCGAGGGAATGCTCTTCCTAGTTTCTGAGTGTTATTAACCTGAGAAATTATTGGATTTTGTCAGTGCTTTCTCTGCATCTATTGAGATGAGCATGTGGGTTTTTTCCTTCATTCTGCAAGATGGTGTATTACATTGATTTTCTTATGTTGAACCATTCCATTTGATCCCTGACCTCGCTCAGTGGGTTGGGGATCCGGCGTTGCCATGAGCTGTGGTGTAGGTTGCAGATGCGGCTCAGATACTGCATTGCTGTGGCTGTGGTGCAGGCTGGCAGCTGTAGCTCCAATTCAACTCCTAGCCTGGGAACTTCCATATGCCTTGGGTGTGGCCCTAAACAGCAAAAAAAAAAAAGTCGCAGACTACTATCCCTTATGAATATAGATACAAAAATCCTGAACAAAATACTAGGCAAATCCAATAGCGTGTTTAAAAAATTATACACCATAATCAAATGGAATGGTTCAACATAAGAAAATCAATGTAATACACCATCTTGCAGAATGAAGGAAAAAACCCACATGCTCATCTCAATAGATGCAGAGAAAGCACTGACAAAATCCAATAATTTCTCAGGTTAATAACACTCAGAAACTAGGAAGAGCATTCCCTCGACCTGATAAAGAACATTTATGGAAAATCCACAGCTAACCTCATACTCAATGTTGAAAAATTTAAAACTTTCCCAATATCAAACAAGAAAAAGACACCTGATTTCATCACTGCTAGTCAACATAAAATATTGGCTGTTCTAGTCAGAGCAATTGGGCAAGAAAAGAAATAAAAGGCATCCAAATTGGAAAGGGAGAAGTAAAACTATCTCTATTTGCAGGTGACATGCCATTATACATAGAATATCCCAGAGAATCCACACAAATTTTTTTAAATTACTAGAGCCAATAAATTAATTCAGCAAAGCTTCAGAGTGCAAGATCGACACACAAAGAACAGTTGTGCTTCTATTCACCAACAGTGAACAATCTGAAAAGGAAATTAAGAAAACAATTCAGTTTATAACAGCATCAAAAAGAATACAATACCTAGGAATAAATTTAACCAAGGAGGCAAAGGATACATTACAAACTACAAAACACAGTTAAAAGAAATTAAAGAAGACCTAGATACACTGAAAGACATTTGTGTTCAGATATTAGAAGACTCAGTACCGTTAAGATAGCAATACTACCCAAGGTGACTTACAGATTCAGTGCCATCCCTACCAAAACTTAAATAACCTTTTCTGAAGAAATGGAAATGGAAAAGCTGATCCTCAAATTTATATGAAATTGTGAAGGCCCAAATCACCAAAGCAGTATTAAAAAAGAACAAAGTTGGAAGACTCACACTTTCTGACATATAAATTACCAAAAAACTACAGTAATCAAAGCAATGTGGTACTGGCATAAGGGTAAACATAGACCAATGGAATAGAATTGAGAATCCAAAAATAAACCCATACATTAATTCATTTTCAGCAAAGGTGCCAATACCATGCAATGGGGAAAGAATAGTCTCCTCAACAAATGGTGCTGAAAAGATGTTCAGCGTCACTCATTATTAGAGAAATGCAAATCAAAACCACGATGAGGTACCACCTTACACCAGCCAGAATGGCCATCATCCAAAAGTCTACCAACAATAAGTGCTGGAGAGGGTGTGGAGAAAAAGGAACCCTAGTACACCATTGGTGGGATTGTAAATTGGTCCAACCACTGTGGAAAGCAGTATGGAGATTCCTCAGAAAACTACACATAGAACTACCATTTGATCCAGCAATCCCACTCCTGGGCATCTATCCAGAGAAAACTACGACTTGCAAAGACACATGTACTCCAATGTTCATTGCAGCACTATTTACAATAGCCAAGACATGGAAACAATCTAAATGTCCATCGACAGAGGAGTGGATCCAGAAGATGTGGTATATATACACAATGGAATATTACTCAGCCATTAAAAAAGAACGAAATACCAGCATTTTTTGCAACATGGTTGGACCTAGAAACTATCATGCTAAGTGAAGTCAGCCATACAATGAGACACCAACATCAAATGCTTTCACTGACATGTGGAATCTGAAAAAAGGACAGATGGAACTTCTTTGCAGAACAGATGCTGACTCACAGACATTGAAAAACTTATGGTCTTTGGAGGAGACAGTTTGTGGGGTGGGGGGATGTGCCTGGGCTATGGGATGGAAATCCTGTGAAATTAGATTGTTATGATCATTATAGATGCTGCCATGGGAAAAAAGAAAAAAAAACCCAAAAAATAAATGGTGCTGAAACAACTGGATATCCACATGAATAAAACCAAGTTGGAGACCTACTTCACACCATATACAAAAATACAACTCAGAGTTCCTGTCATGGTGCAGCAGACACAAATCTGACCAGGCACCATGAGGTTGCGGGTTTGATCCCTGGCCTCGCTCAGTGGGTTAAGGATCTGGCACGGCTGGGAGCTGTGGTGTAGGCTGCAACATGGGTCAGATCTGGCATTGCTGTGGCTGTAGTGTAGGCAGGCAGCTCCAATTAGACCCCTAGCCTGGGAACCTCCATATGCCTATGCTGCAGGTGTGCAAAAGAACTGAAAATTAGGTACTCAACAAAAACATAAACACATGTTCATAGCAGAACTATTCACAATAGCCAAAAGATAGAAACAGCCTAAATTCCCAGCAAGGATGAATAGATAAATAATTTGAGGTAGATCCATATAGTGGAATGTTATTCAGCCATAAAAAGGAATGAAATATTGATACACGCTGGAGCCTGGATAAACCTCGACACTGTGTTAAGTGAAAGAAGCCAGACACAAGGGACCTTGTATTATATGATACCATTGACATGAAATATCCAGAATAGATAGATCTGTAGAGACAGCAAGCAGACTGCTGGTTGCCAGGGTCTAGGGATAGAGAGAAATGGGGACTGACTGATTGCCTACTGGGAACAGGTTTTCCTCTTTGGGTGATGAAAATGTTTCCACAGATGTAGACGTGATGGTTGGACAACATTGTAAATGTACTAAAGGCCACTGAATGGTTCACTTTAAAATGGATAATTTTATGTTGTGAATTTCACCTCAATAGATTATTTAAAAAAAATTTTTTTTTTGTCTTTTCTAGGGCCACACCCGCAGCATATAGAGGTTCCCAGGCTAGGGGTCTGTCTAATCAAGCTGTAGCCACCAGCCTATGCCAGGGCCACAGCAACGCAGGATGTGAGCAGCGTCTGCGACCTATACCACAACTCACAGCAATGCTGGATCCTTAACCCACTGAGTAAGGCCAGGGATCAAACCCCTGTCCTCATGGTTCCTAGTCTGATTCGTTAACCACTGTGCCACAAGGGGAACTCCTAAAATGTTTATTGTGCGAAAATACACACAGGAGTTCCCATTGTGGCTCAGTGGTAACAAATCCAACTAGTATCCATGAGGACAGGGGTTTGATCCCTGGCCTTACTCAGTGGGCTAAGGATCCAGTGTTGCTGTGAGCTGTGGTGTAGTTTGTAGATGTGGCTCAGATCTGGTTTTGCTGTGGCTGTGGTGTAAGCCGGCAGCTGTAGCTCCAATTCGACCCCTAGCCTGGGAATTTCCATATGCCATGAGTGTGGCCCTAAAAAGCCAAAAAAATTTTAAAAATTTAAAAAATAAAAAATAAATAAAAAATACAAAATTCACAATTAGTGACATTTAGTACATTCACTATATGTTGAATAATGTATAATTATTACCACTATCTAGTTCCACAACTTTTTTTTTTGCCTTTTTGCTATTTCTTTGGGCCACTTCCGTGGCATATGGAGGTTCCCAGGCTAGGGGTCAAGTCGGAGCTGTAGCCACAGGCCTACGCCAGAGCCACAGCAACGCGGGATCCGAGCCGCGTCTGCAACCTACACCACAGCTCACGGCAACGCCGGATCGTTAACCCACTGAGCAAGGGCAGGGACCGAACGTGCAACCTCATGGTTCCTAGTCGGATTCGTTAACTACTGCGCCACGATGGGAACTCCACGAGAACGCACTTCTTTTTTTTTTTTTTTTTTTTTTTTTGACATTTCTAGGGCCGCTCCCGTGGCATATGGAGGTTCCCAGGCTAGGGGTCAAGTCGGAGCTGTAGCCGCCAGCCTACGCCGCAGCCACAGCAACCTGGGATCTGAGCCGCATCTGCGACCTACACCACAGCTCATGGCAACGCCAGATCCTTAACCCACTGAGCAAGGCCAGGGATTGAACCCGCAACCTCATGGTTCCTAGTCGGATTTGTTAACCACGGAGCCACGACGGGAACTCCTATAACTTTTTCAATACACCAAAAGAATAGCCCTTACCCATTAAGCAGTCTTTCCCATTCTCCCTTCCTC
Source organism: Phacochoerus africanus (assembly GCF_016906955.1). Taxonomy (NCBI): domain Eukaryota; kingdom Metazoa; phylum Chordata; class Mammalia; order Artiodactyla; family Suidae; genus Phacochoerus; species Phacochoerus africanus. Next base: position 46,699,705 of record NC_062558.1, read on the forward strand.
TGGCCCCTGGAAACCACTAATCAGCTTTCTGTCTCTATGGATTTATATATTCTGGACATTTCATATAAATGGAATCATACAGCATGTGACCCGTTGTATCTGGCTTCCTCCTGGGAATTCTATTCTGCAGGTTGTAATTAAGAATGAAGGATGAAGGGGGGTATTTTTGTTGCTGCTATGGTTTTTGCTAAAAACTAGAGATCCTTTAACAATTATACATAAATGTCAGCCTTATACAGTACATTAATGATTATAAAAAATAATTTTCTTCTTTTCCTGTTATCCTAAATCTGAATTTACTCATTAAATTCAATACTGCTTTACCTTAATCTTCTCTTAACAGTCTATAAGGTTCATGTATTAATTCATTCAAGAGTTTTTTTTTTTTTTTTTAAGGCTACACCCGCAGCATATGGAGATTCCCAGGCTAGAGGCTGAATTGGAGCTGTAGCTGCCGGCCTACACCACAGCTACAGCAATGAGGGATACGAGCTGTATCTGCAACCTACACCAGAGCTCACGGAAACACCGGATCTTTAACCCACTGAGTGAGGCCAGGGGTTGAATCTGCGTCCTCATGGATGCCAGTCAGATTGGTTAATAGCTGAGCCACGACAGGAACTCTGAAGAGATATTTCTTGATCTCCTACTGTGTGCCGACCTTGTGCAAGTCCCTGGGGACAGAGAGGTAAGCAAAACAGAGGTGTGTTCTGCCTTTTCTGGAGCCTGCAGTCTACTGGGAAAACAAATAAGGAAGTCACTCACAAGTGGTTACATAATAAAATTTGTTGTATGTTCTGTTCTATTGGCTTTTGCCTCTCCTGCTTCCATTTTCTCTTTTCCTGATAAAAAGAGAAAACACCTCTCTCCCACTCTCAGTCCATGCAGTAGGGTGACTAGTGGCTCCCCAAAGATGTCTATGTCCTAAGCCCTGGGACCTGTGAATGTTATTGTATATGGCATATGGCACTTTGCAGATGGGATTAAATAAATGGCTTTGAGATAGGAGATTATCCCAGACTATCTGGATGGGCCCCATGTCTCTACAAGGCTCCTTATTAGGAGTAACAGGAGTCAGAGTCAGAGGAGAGAGCGATGTGATGATAAAAGCAGAGATTGCACTTTGGAGAGACAGATCACAAGTCAAGGAAGACAGGAAGCTAGCTCTAGAAGCTGGAAAAGGCAAGGAAATAGATTCCCTCCTGGAGCCTCCAGTCCTACCAAAATCTTGACTTTAGCTCAGTGAAATTCATTTTTCACTTCTGGCCTCCAAAATAGTAAGAGAATAAATGTGTGGTGTTTTTTGGTTTTGTTTGTTTGTTTTCCTTTTTAGGGCTGTACCTGTCATATATGGAAAATCCCAGGTTAGGGGTCGAATTGGAGCTGCAGCTGCCGGCCTAGCCACACCACAATGCAGCATCAGATTAAAATACTTGACCTACACCACAGCTCACAGCAACGCTAGATCCTTAACCTAATGAGCGAGAGGCCAGGGATCGAACCCACATCCTCATGGATACTAATCGGATTCGTTTCTGTTGCACCACAATGGGAACTCCAAGTGTGTGTTGTTTTAAGCCAAGTTTTGTGGTAGTTTGTTACAGCAGCCAGAGAAGCCTAACTTAGGCCATGTAGTTCAGGTGACCCCATGTAGCCAGTTCTCAGAGACGCACACGTTCCAGGCATTGCTGATAATATGCTATCCCCCTGGCCTCTGTGACAAGTTCAGAGACTCACATGTGATGCAAGTTTATCCAATGAGAACCAACTCCATGCTACTGTGGGAGCTGTTGGTACAGAGAAGCTCTACCTAAGGCCACCCTGGAACAAATAGCAGCAGAGAAGAAAGCACCTGGAATTACTGTCAGTGTTAAAGTCCTGATGACACTGAACACTGAATCGAGCTGTGCCTGAAGTCATCCTCTGTCTGCAGAACTTCTTAGTTACCTGGGTCAATTCATTCTCCTTTTTGCTTAAAAAAACCCAATTATATTGAAATGCAATTTTTTTTTTAGTTATTGTATCAGCAAAGATCCAAAAGTTCAATAATATAAAAAAAGTTCGATAATATTTATTGGTGAGGTTGTGAAGAAACAAGACCTCTCATACGTTGGCTGGTGGGAACATAATTTGGTATGATCTTCATGGAGGAGAATTTGGAAATACTCTTCAAAATGAAGAATACATAAACCCTCTACTCTGGTATTTCTACATTTGAAAGTTTGACCCACAGATGTATTATACATGTGAAGTGACTGTGCACAAGTTACTAAAACAAAGACTGGTAACCAAACATCCATCAATAAAACTAAATAAATAATGATACATCCATTCAATGGAATCCTACACAGCTATGAAAAAGAATGAGGGACCTTCATAACTCTGTATTGATATGGAAAGACATCCAAGATATGAAAAAAATCAGAGTGTATATACTATGATGTTTGTATGTAAAAATGGAAAAATAATTTGTGTTTGCTTAAGGAATTTGAAAGGATACAAAAGAAACTAAGCAAGTTGGTTGCCTATATGTGAGGGAGATGGGAACTAGGCAGGTGGAGGGGATAAGACTGGCAGTGAAACCTTTCACTGTGTTTCACTTCTTAGGCTTTCTTATTTGTTTTGCTCTGGCCCAAAGCATTTGGAAGTTCCTGGGTCAGATATTGAACCAATGCCACAGCAGCTACCCGAGCTGCTGCAGTGACAACTCAGGATCCTTACCCGCTCTGCCACTGGAATTCCCTTTTGCATATGTTTTTTTGGCCTGTAGCATATAGAAGTTCCCAGGCCAGGGATTGAACATGAGCCATAGCAGTGACAATGCTGAATCCTTAACTGCTAGGCCACCAAGGAACTCCACTTTCTTTTCTTTCTTTTTTTGGGGGTGAATTCCACTTTCTAACTTTTGAGTGTATTGCCAATTTTTAAAATTAAATTAAAAAACCATTTGTACACTATGATCTAAGTTTAGTAATAAAACAAATGTATATGAAATCAGAAAATAGAAAATATGTAGGCTACAAGTGGTTCTTTTGGATACAGAGGGAAGTAAATATTCTACTGGTCCTGTGGAATTTGATCCTATGGAATAAGAGGAGGAATAGTGTAATTTTGAAGTGTCTCTTGGCTCTCAGCATTGCCAGGATGAGTGCCCCACCAAGCATTTTAAACCAGTAGTTCATCAAAATGATCACATTTTTTATTGGCCATGCCCATGGCATGCAGAAGTTCGCAGGCCAGGGATTGAACCTGTGCCACAGCACAGTGGCACAGTGAAAATGCTGGCTCCTTAACCTGCTGTGCCATCAGGAAACTCCAAAATGACCTTTAGTCTTTGCACCCATGGTATATGTAAGTTCCCAGGCTAGGGGTCAAATTGGAGTTGCAGGTGCCAGCCACAGCCACAGCCATACCAGATCCAAGCCATGTCTGCAACCTACAGAACAGCTCATGGCAACACCGGATCCTTAACCTACTGAGCAAGGCCAGGGATTGATCCCAAGTCCTCATGGATCCTAGCCGGGTTAATTACTACTGAGCCATGAGGGGAACTCACATAAAATTATCACTTTTTTTTTTTTCAATGCTTTTTAGGGCAGTACCTGTGGCATATGGAGGTTCCCAGGCTAGGGGTCAAATCAGAGCTGTAGCTGCTGGCCTACATCAGAGCCACAGCAACGCTGGATCCGAGCTGTCTGTGACCTACACCACAGCTTGTGGCAATGCCAGATCCTTAACTCACTGAGCGAGGCCAGGGATTGAACCCATAACCTCATGGTTCCTAGTCACATTTGTTTCTGCTGCGCCATGATGGGAAAAAGGCTCCCCAAATGATCACATTTTAATTCAAGACGTTATTACATCCCAGAACACAGATGAGTGGTTGGTTTTTAGGTCCTTCCTGTAGGACTTTACATTTCAACTTGTTAGATGTGGTCCATCTTTGAAATATTTTGGGATCCCAAATCCACTCAACTCATTCCACAAATGTATTTTGAGGGTCCTCCTCCCCCAGACCCACTGGGAGTGCTGGGGTCTCCTTTCCCATCTTAGGTTATCTGCAGAGGTGAAGAGAAAGCCAAATTAGAACAGGATGTGGAGAGAGCCCAGGAAGTTGAAGTGATTCTCTGGTGGGGACCAGGACACAGGCCCACAGACAGCAGGGAACAGAGGTCTGGCTAACAAGTTATGCTTGGCCTAGTGTGAGTGACATGTCATGAGAGCCTGGCGCCAGCTGAGGGCAGAGCCCACCTTAGCCACTGACTGATGGACATGCTGCTGGTGAGGAGGGCCAGGCCCAAGGAGAGCCAGGCTTCCCTGGCCAGAGAACCCTTCAGCAGAGGAAAGGTCATCAGGCATGAAAGGCCTTTCTCATCCAAGAGGCGCCCTTCTTCAGGCTGAAACCTGGAGGGCAGGAACAAGAAATCTCTCCTCTTTGCTAAATAATGCTAGGTAGGTATTGGATACAGTACTGAGAAAGTTGATTTTTTTTTTTTTTTTTGGCCACACCCATAGCATGTGGAAGTTCCTAGGTCAGGGATCAAACTTGCCTGTAGTGACAACACCGGATCCTTAACCCACTGTGCCACAAAAGAACTCCAAGAGAGAGTTAATTCTTAATCCCCACAACCACCCAGTGAAAAAGGTTGATTGACACCCCCAGTTGCAGATGAGGATCCCCGAGGCTTTGAGTGATTCAAGCAATCTGTCCAGGGTCACATGGTTGCTCAGGACCCAGATGGTCAGTCTGACACTAAGCTCTAACTCTCGGTGAACTTGTGCTGCTGAAATAAATATACGGCCCAGCAAGTGTGTCAGCCTGAAGCTGTGTTGAGCCTGAAGCTTGTGGAAAGGAAAGCCTTGAAGGCAGACAGAGCCCACTGGGCTTGTACCCTCTGTGAGCAGCTCAAAAACCCTGTGAGTAGCAGATAGGTCATTTAACCCTCTGAGCCTCAGTTTCCTCATCTGTAAACACGAAGGGAATGTGGATCCTTGGTGGCCTGTTGTAATTAAATAGGACAGTGAATTGCAAAATCATGACCTGCACAGGGCCTGACCCAAAGCAGATGCCTAACACTTGTTCTCAATACAGAGGCTGCTGGATGCCGTGGAAAGGGCAGAGTTGGGGCCACATGGACAGGGAGAGAGTTCCTTTGGAAGCCTGGCAGCTCTACTCCATCCCATGGATAGAGCTTTAACCTTTGTGTCCCCAGAGTCATCAGCAGAAACACCCTTGAAATAAAAGGGGTCTGTTGGATTTATCTGTAGAGAAAATAGTTAGGAGAGGGCAAGTTGAGAAGAGGAAGGAGAAACTAAGAAATAGAGAAATCAAGAAAATGGATAGTAGCTTTAAAAAGGCAAGGAACCTGGAATGACCCCCAGGTGTGGGAGGATGACAGCAAGGGGCTGCAGTCTAGGATGTGCCCCAGGGAAGGCAAAGGTCATTTCTAGCTGAGGAGGAAGCTTAAAGTCCTCCCAATCCAGACCCCTTCCCCCTCATCTGCTCATTAGAGGCACCAACGGCTCAGTTAATTAGCTCAAAGGGGCTGGATTGTCTTGGGCTTCTCACTAGTTTTAAAACGCTACTCAAGTCCAAAGGATTCTTTTGTTCAGCCTACTCCTTTGAAGAGGGAAAAATCTCCTCTGGAGGGTGATAGGCTCTGACATTCTCTGCTCAGGAAGCAGGGCCTCCTCCCAGTCCTCACAATCTGTCTTCACCACCTTGTCCCAGCACTCAGAGATGAGCTATTGTGCTGAGTCAGTTTGGCTGCCTTCCAGCCAAGAACAGAGTGGAGGCTGCAATGCAGGGGCCATTAAAGGAACTATTTTTAGGCCCCATTTCAATCTCATTCAGCACCAGCGGTGAGACACAAGGCTTGAAGGTGGCCAGACCAAGGGGATGCCAGCAGAGACAGAGTCCCAGGCAAGTAGGTCAGGGAAAAGACAAATCTCACATTGGGGAGAGAAAGAAGCATTCAGAGGTTCACGCTGCTGTCCAAGGTACAGAAGACAGAAGAGAATCAGGCCTTCCTGCATTATGCGAGGAGTCACCAAGAAAAATGAGGAAAGAAAGTACAGCGACCTCCAAAAAACAGACTAGGGCAATTTGCACCTGGGGAGTTTGTTAAAAATACACTTCCTTGGCCCATGTTAGGTCAACTGAATCTGAATGTTAGAGTGGGGTGTGGGAATGTGTTTCTTTTTTGCCTTTTTAGAGCCACACCCGTGGCATATGGAAGTTCCCAGTCTAGGGGTTGAATCAGAGCTGCTGCTGGGCTACACCACAGGCACAGCCACAGCCACATGGGGTCTGAGCCGCATCTGCGACCTACATCATAGCTCATGGCAATGCTGGATCCTTAACCCACTGAGGGAGGCCAGGGATTGAACCCTTGTCCTCATGGGTACCCATTGGTTTTGATAACGCTGGGCTACAATGGGAACTCCCATGGGAATGTTTCTAATCTGCTTCCAGGATGGGTAACTCTCACACACAATAAAGTTCAAGGACTCTGGGCTAGAGAGTATCTACCTCTGGAATCACAGGATGGTGTAGACAGAGGGGAAGGAGAGGCACAGCATGGTAGTTATTTAACAGCCCTTGAGGGGCCATTCTCCTTTTCTCACTGGGCTCAGGCTTCCACCTATAAAGTGCAGGGCCCTGGTAGGACTAGGAGCCTTCAAGATCTGCCTCAGAAAATCCTTGTCACTGGGATGCTCTCAGATTAGCTGAGAGGACAGGAGGAAACAGCTTTTATACCAGAGGCACATGTTATCCAAGGGTAATCATAAAATTCCACTTAGAGTGAACATATGTATACTGGGAACCAAACTTCAAAGTATGATGTGAGAGGAAAAAAACCACTTGATAGGGACTATAAGGAAAAATAAAATTTATGTATATTGAAAGCTGCTATGAGAATAGATCTTAAAAGTTCTTACCCCCATGCCCATACCCTGGCCAAAAATATCTATGTGAGGTGATGGATGTGTTAACTAACCTTACTGTGGTAATCATTTCACAATATATAGTTTATCAAATGATCCCTTTGTACACCTTAAACTTACACAATGTTTTATATATATATATATATATATATATATATATGTCAAGTATATCTCAATAAAACTAAAAAAATAGCATTTCACCTTGTAGTTAGCAAATTTTAGGTTATACTTGCACCTGTGTAATAATTATTTTCACATCTTATTTCTTACAATGAATCATTAGTTGAGTATTGACTTCTTTTGGTGGGTACAGGGCAGGGAATAATTTTTCTGACAAACCTGCCAAGAACACTCTATGCTAGCTTTCATTTTGTTTGACTTCCGCAGATTTACAAAGGAGGTAATTTTGCAAACATTTTATAGGGTGTTACCTATTTCCACAGGACTTCTCCTAATCCATTATTTTTCAAGTTATCCCTCATGTCATCGCCATGAAAGTCTCCTCAGCTATCACACGGTCTCACTCTGCCAGGGCATCATGCACAGCAGCTCTACCTGTGACTCTCTAACATCACTCTCATCAACTTGATGAAGTCCTGCAAGATTTACAATTCTTCTTTGAGGTGTATTTGTCTGTTTTCTTCACACTGTTAGATGTTTATAACATTCAGCAGTCAGAGAGGATATGGCCATCAGAGACAGTGACAAGGTCTAGTGGAAAGACTGAGACCTTGAGGGCAAAAGGAGAAAAGCGCTTTTGCTTTTTGTGCTATGTTGACTTGGCTTCCCCTGCCACCTGCAAAGGGCAGGGACTTAGGATAACAAATGCTAAGACAATGAACACCTGCCAAAGTAAGATGAGTGTGGATAAGAGGGCAGCATCTCAGAGTTCTCTTCGTGGCTCAGCGGTTAAAGAGCCTAACTAGGATCCATGAGGATGCAGGTTTGATCCCTGGTCTCACTCAGTGGGTCGGGGATACAGCGTTGCTGTGAGCTGTGGTGTAGGTCACAGACGTGGCTCAGATCCCACTTTGGTATGGCTGTGGGGTAGGCCAGCAGCTATAGCTCTGATTTGATCCCTGGCCTGGGAACTTCTAAATGCCGTAGGTGTGGCCCTAAAAAGCAGAAGAAAAAAAAAAAGAGGGCAGGATCTGTCTGCAGAAACAGAATCGTCTGTACTCTGCTTTTCTCAGCCACCTAGGGAAAGCCTGTTCACAATTGCTCTTTCACACGGTGCCCTGGATCCCACCTGCCCTTCCAGACTGTAAAACCACCCCCCTTTTCCCCAAGGAGTTACAGACAGTGGCCACTCGGTCAGGTGACACTTTAATAGGCTACAAATAGAAAACCTGTCTTTGGAGAATATCAAGAGCCACATGTGTGCCAGATCAGAAAGAAGTGCAGTACTGGGGTCTGGAGGCGGACAATAGCTAAGTGGGAGGTCAGCGATGGCTGAAGAATCCTTGAGGATGGTTATATTTAAATGGCTTCATCCTGCTGGGACCCCTAGAGAAACAGGAGACAGGAGATCAGTTAATTCCACTCCATTTGGGCTGATAAAATAAGTTACAATTAATGCACGGCTACTACATAGATATTAAGGAAAAAAGTGAACACTGTAAGAAAAGCAGACTGCAGACCAATATGAAAGATGTGACAACACTTCTGTAAAAATGTCTTCATGTGCGTCTTCAATGACAATGAGCACTTTGGTGAACAGGGCTAGGGCAACCTCTCTTTTTTATACAACTGTTTGTTGTTCATATATTTAACAACAAACATGTTGTTTTTCAATGATTAAAAAGTTTTTTAGGAGTTCCCGTCGTGGCGCAGTGGTTAACGAATCTGACTAGGAACCATGAGGTTGCGGGTTCGGTCCGTGCCCTTGCTCAGTGGGTTAAGGATCCGGCGTTGCCGTGAGCTGTGGTGTAGGTTGCAGACGCGGCTCGGATCCCGCGTCGCTGTGGCTCTGGTGTAGGTTGGACCCCTAGCCTGGGAACCTCCATATGCCACACAGGAGTGGCCCTAGAAATAGCAAAAAGACAAAAAAAAAAAAGTTTTTAAAAAAATCTTCCTTTGCAGGGAGATTCCCATGTAGGTAGGAGTCTGGCTGTGAAAAGAATCCATACTATGTGTCAGCCAAGAGCCATGTGTTTTATACTCCCTCCTTCTTAGATGCTATTTCTGTTATTTCATAGATTTTACAGGTGAAGAAAACAGGCTTAGGGAGGTAAACTGCCCAACATTACACAGTCAGAACACAGCACAGCCCAAATTCAAAACCTGGTCTGGGGAGTTCCCATCGTGGCTCAGCAGTTAACTAATCTGACTAGCATCCGTGAGGACGCAGGTTCTATCTCTGGCCTTGCTCCGTGGGTTAAGGATCTGGCGTTGCTGTGAGCTGTGGTGTAGGTTGCAGACGCGGCTTGAATCCTGCATTGCTGTGGCTGTGGCGTTGGCCAGCAGCTATAGCTCTGATTTGACCCCTAGCCTGGGAACCTCCATATGCCACAGATATGGCCCTAAAAAGCGAAAACAAAACAAAACAAAAAAACTGGTCTGCTGCCAAAGCCTGCTGGCCACAGGCAGGCTGACAACCACAGCCAAAGCCTGGACCCCATGAAGCTTAGGTGCTCCAGCTGTAATCCTAGGCCTCCAAGCAAAGCTTCACACAGGGGTCTCTTCCACACAACTGCACAGTGAATGATGTCCAGCTAAAGGGCCTCTTCCGTTTGTCTGCTTATGACTGACATTTAATGGTAACCAGAAGGTGACACTGTGGATCTTGGTGGGAGGGTGGGAGGTAGTGTGTGTTGGTGGGTGTGTGTATGACTGTATGTGTGTGTGGTGGTGGTGGTGGTGGGGTGGGTTGGAGAGATGAGGAGAGAAAGACGTTTCAGTGCAACCACTTCCTTAAGGGAGGGCTCACTCTGCCTGCACTGTGCTTGGCACTTTACATGCTCCACCTGGTTTAATTTCATCCTCCAACAACACTTGAGTGGATGCTGTTTTATGGATGAGGAATGTGAAGCTCAGAGGGGCTAAGTACAGGTCCTAATCACACAGGCGGGAGCTGCAATTTGAACCTAGGCCTTTCTGGCCCCAAAGCCTTTGCTCATAACTACAACGTCATATGCTTCCCAACACTAGAAGGGTGCAGAGTCACCTGGGGAAATCTAGCCATAGGCTGATGGAGACCCCACAAGTAACGGTCTGAGTAGCCAAAGTAGCACCCTTCCAGAATGCCCTGACCGAGAAGCACAGCCTGGGCAGTATACAAAGCATTTCAGAAAAACAGGACCTTCGGGAACCTTTAGAAAACAGAAAATAAACACTGGCTGTGTGAGAATTTCTGCCCCGGAAATGTGCTACAGCAAGCTGGAGGGTGGGAAGAGTGAGGTCTCACACAGACCCACCAGGGAGAGCAAGTTCTAGAAGACACCAACATCTAGCTGCTAGCTCTGCCCCTCAGCAAACTCTGGGGGCTGGAGCCGGTTATTATAAGACAGCAGGACAAACCAGGGCAGGTGGAGGTGCCAGACCGAGGTGGGAGGATGCTGGGACAGTCCCCAGGGGCTGGGACTGGCTGTGAGAGAAGGTGAGGGGCGGGGAAGGCACCTTTTAGACTGACAGAGGGATGTCCCGGAGCTGAGAGAAATTACAGCCCTTCCCAGACACCAATCCTCCCACTCCTTGCCCAAAGAGAAGGAGTATCTGAGAAGTATGTACTCCAGAGTTTTGAAACTGACTCTAAGAACAAGAAAATGAGTTAATGGGTGAAAGGGAAATAAAGGACCCGACATCAAAGTGGAAGGAAAGGCAGCTAGAAGTGCCACGTGTGGACACACACTAGACAGCAAGCCAGCAGGACCTGCTGGCCCTTCCTCCCTCCCTTCCCTCCTCCCTTTCTTTCTTTTTTGCTTTTTAGGGCCACACCTGAAGCATATGGAAGTTCCCAAGCTATAGGGTGAATGGGAGCTGCAGCTGCCAGCCTACACCATAGCTACAGCAATGCCAGATCTGAGCCTAGTACTCAACCTATACCACAGCTCATAGCAATGCCAGATCCTTAACCCACTGAGGCCAGGGACTGAACCCATGTCCTCATGGATACCAGTTGGGTTAGTCACCACTAAGCCACGATGGGAACTTCCCTACTGGCACTTTCTGAGCTCCTGTCTGTGCCAGGACCCACTCTGGAAGCTTTACATGAACTATCTCTAATTTATCATGAATTAGAAGGTAATAATTCCATTTTGGCCTTAGGAAAGGTCTCGAGCCTAGCTGAAGTGACCCTTCTAAGGTCACACTGGTGAGTGGGAGAGCAGAGACCTGCACTTGCATTTGTGTTACTTCAGAGCTGGTTCCTCCTGTGATACCCAACTGCCCACAACTGCAATCCTCAGAGACATGTGAGCGTCCTAGGAAGTACAGCAGACACTGGGGACTGGTGGGGTGCATAGAGTTTAAAAAGCTCATTTTGACCACACAAAGCAAACATATTATTTCCCACAGAAAGTAGAGAAAGGAAAGTTCAGCCAAATCCTTTTGCTCACGGTGTGGCCCACCTCTAGGGGTGTGCATGAGGAACAACCAGACCAGGCTGGAGGACACGGGTCACAGGGCAAGTTTTAGGAAGGAGGGGGCAAGTGCTCCCCAGGAAACCTGGACGCAGGATTTTGATTCCCACTGTGAATGGGAGACAAGTGCCCCCAGGAATGTGTGTGCCCTCCACACCAGGCTCACTCTGTCCCAAGTCCCTGTGAGAGGCCAGACTGGAGGGGCCAGGGCCCCGGGGCTCCCACCCCTCACCTGAAAAGCCTCAGACACATCTTCTCCTGGGGAAATTCCTTGGGCCCCTCCACACTGTCGTCGTGGCTCTCCGTCTCCAGGTAGACGTCCAACAGCACGCACAGGCGCTGTAGCTGGTTGGTCAAGAGCTGGTGGCTGGGCCGGGGGCCACACAGCTCTTTGTAGCAAACGTTGACCTCACTCTCCATGGCCTACGGGGTAGAAAAGCCCAAACTCAGCACCACCTTCGGACCAGCTGAGCCTCTGCAGAAGGAGCCAGACTGGCTTGTCCTGAGGAGAGGAAGCCTCAGGACAATGGGTCTTTCTGATCCTGACCTAGAACTTTCCCTACCTTTCACAGCCAAAAAGACAAAGGTATATAGAGAAGGAATCTCAAGATCTCAAATGGTGTTTGGGTTAAAAACAAGCTCCACAGCCATAAAGCAGCTATGGAATCAAATCCACAGGCCTAATAATTCACAGGTGCAATGAGTTCACACACCATCTCATTCCAGCACTTTCTGTGCATCTGAGTTTATTCACATTTCCACAGAAGCCCAAGACAATCACCTTTCAAAGGAGGTATTAATATTATCCCTATGTATTATTTTTGGCCATGGTGTGCAGTTCCTTGATGTAGGATCTCAGCTCCCAGACCAGAGACTGAACCCAGGCCAAAGGTGAAAGTACCGAGTCCTAACCATTAGACTACTAGGGAACTCTTCCACATTATTTCTGTTTTATAGATGGGGTGAACCTGTGGACCCCAAGGTAGGTGAAGAGTTGAGATGGGTCTGGGCTCTATTCCTCTTCTATACCATGCAACCTCTAGCAAATTCTACAAATATCAGCAGGCCCCTCTGTCCTGTGCCCAAGCACTTGGCTATGAAGGTTCTGCTATGGCCCATCTCCCCAGGGAGACTCTCCTTCCTCCTCCCACCACTCTTAGCAGGGCCTTACCCGAATATTGTCATCATTGCTGTTGGTTTTCTCCCCTTTCCAGTTCAGACAGAGCTGGAAAATGGGCGGGATGGAGGAGTAGCCAGGGTTCAGCACCACGGCCGCCTGGAGCTTAGCTGGGAGGGGCGGGGAGAGGAGGAAAACTCAGTTCTGAGACCTGGCTTGCCAGCCATGGCACCCTCCCTATGGGACCCGAGGCTAGCTCTGATGTCTCATATTCATCTGAGTGCAGCAGAGCATGTTCTAGTAATAAATGACCTTTACTTTTGTTCTAGATACTCCAACGTGGAATTACCAGGTTGCAAAATGTGAGGTTCTATGTCTCTGGTTCCTTCAAAGACGCAGAGGTGTGTGGAATTCCAAGAGTCTAGTCCACATTGGGTTTGGCCAAAAGTTCTATTCACTCCCTCAACAGAAGTTTGCTTTAACTGGAATTTATTTCCCAGCAAGTTAAGGATTTTCCTATGTGAAGGCTTACTGTTTTTCCTTTTCAACAATATTGTACATTAGCCATTGTACCAGTCAAATTTATTTTCTATTCTTTTTTTTTTTTTTTTTTTCCGCTTTTGCTTTATTTAGGGCTCTACCTGCAATGCTGGATCCTTAACCCACTGAATAAGGCCAGGGATCAAACCTGCATCCTCATGGATACTAGTTGGGTTCATTACCACTGAGCCACAATGGGAACTCCCCTGTTCTTTATTTTTTTGTATTTTGTTATGTGAAGGTTTTTAATAGTCAACATTTATTGAGTACTTACTCTAGTTTAAGCACTGTGCTAAGCCCTTTAGACACATTTTATTTCAACCTAATAATGACTCTGGGGTGGATATGATCTTTCCCATTTTAACATATAAACTGAGGCTCTGATAGAAGTTTCCTTTAAGATCAAACAGTTGTGAAGCTGTTTGGAATCACTGTCCACTTATTTAAATTTCACTCTTAATCTTTCATATCTTACAATGTATCTGATGTAAACTGAAATGACCACATTCATTCCATGTATGAATCTAAAATACTTATTGTTCCGAGCTTTATTCCACTCAACAAGGAAGCAGAAGTGATGTCCTGCAATGACTTCCCACCCTTGCAACTTTATCAATTTCTTGGGCGGCATATTTTACGCCCTTTCAAAACAGTACTCTACATTGTTTAGGGATGAGGTAAAAGTTTGTTTTTTTTTTGTCATTTTGCCATTTCTTAGGCCACTTCCGCGGCATATGGAGGTACCCAGGCTAGGGGTCGAATTGGAACTGTAGCTGCCAGCCCACACCACAGCCACAGCAATGTGGGATCTGAGCCACGTCTGCAACCTACACCACAGCTCACGGCAATGCCAGATCCTTAACCCACTGAGCAAGGCCAGGGGTCGAACCCGCAACCTCATGGTTCCCAGTCAGATTTGTTAACACTGAGCCATGACGGGAACTCCAAGGCAAAAGTATTTTTTAAAAGGGGAGAGGATGGGATGGACATCCCGTGTGGCTCACAACAAAGGGGGAAGGGGATAGGAAGCAAATGCAAAATTCCAAATATCAGTCAACTATAATGAAGGTGAGAATGAAGTGGAATCAAGGATCCTCAACTGTATCTGAAATACTTCATTTCCTCACAATATTTTTAAAAACAAATGAAGTAAAAGAGAACGGGAGAAATTGAGGTAGAGAAACTAGAACATCCAGAGTGCAACCTTTCCTGACATGCTGTGCTGTCCTGGAACTATGGACAACTCCCTCCACCTTGTGGCCTCATCACCAGCCCCTGGGGTGAGGTCCTGTGGGCTGTGCTGAGGCCTGGGGCAGGACAACAGCACCACAGGTGGTATCATGTGGCTCCAGCAGGAAGCCTGGGCAATCAGATGCCAGGACAGATTTTTTTTTTGTCTTTTGTCTTTTTAGGACCACAACCACAGCCTATGGATATTCCCAGGCTAGGGGCCCAATCAAAGGTATGGCCGCCAGCCTATGCCACAGCTACAGCCACGCCAGATCCCAGCTGCGCCTGCGACCTACACCACAGCTGGACCCTTAACCCCCTGAGTGAGGCCAGGGATTGAACCCACATCCTCCTGGGTACTAGTGGGGTTCGTTAGCTGCTGGGCCATGACTGGAACTCCCCAGGACAGATTTTGAGGATTTCTCCTGAATAAGTGCAGAGATTGCAGAGAGGGAGCAGGGTCCTGTACTTCACAACCTAAGAGTGACGTGTCTGCCCTTCCCTGAAGATGGGGAAGAACAGGCATCTGATTCTAGACAGGAGCTCAGGCTCAGAGGTCACACTGGGCTTGTGACTAGGCCTTACTTTCCTCATCGACAAAGATGGGAACATTACCAGCCCTGGGCTGTCAGAGGATTACATGAGATAAGGCGGATGTGACTGCTGCAGAGCAAGCCTTCACTGAATGCTCTCTCTCACAACTGAGCCGAGTCCCTGAGGCAGGATTCCAGGAACTTTCCTTCCTTTGAGCAACTCCTAGGAACGTTTTATTATTAGCGGCTCCTCCTGCCTAGAACCACTGTGATCAGCAGAGCAATTACCTGTGCCCCTTTCCACGAGTGCCATGTAGTAGAGATTGGTGTCCCCGGCCAGTCCCGCCTCCACAATGTCTTTGGTGAAATGCAGCTCCTAAAAGTCACCATGGATAAAGGGTGAACTGCTGGCTTCTCTGGTCAAATCCCCTGCCCCTTCCGGTGGAAGAGCAGGGGCTGAAAGGGGACATGGGCCCAGTCTCCAGGACTGCAACGGTGGCCTGTTACTCCTCCACCTACCAGGTAATCCTCATGGGCAATTGCCACCCACTTCACCAGGCGAGAGACGACCTTTGCAGGGAAGAGGTACTGGCAATCACTGGTAACTGGCACGATGCCATGTTCTAAAAAAGAGCAAGGCAGGTGGTATCACAGGTAGACATCAGGTGCCACAGCTGGGTAACGGGCATCCTCTAGAGGGCTCAGATGGCCCTGACAGCCATACAGGTACAATTGGTACTCAGTAGGTACCCAGGTCAACATGTGCCAAGAATTAAGGCACACCAACTGGACCTTTACCCAGTGCTATGTGCTTCCGGCTGCACCCAGCACCAGCATTCAACATTCACAGTGCTTTATCCTTGATGCAAATGATGGACGGCAGAGAACAAAACATCGCTGTAGCCAAAACCTGTGATGGTATTTCTGCAGCAATGACTATTAATTAGATCAAATAGCCAAGAGGGGTGTTCCCACAGCTGACCTTGATGGAGGAACTACGGAAGTGTTCTGTGTCAGTTCCTCTAGAGGAGAGGAGCAGGAGGACTGCTCCAGGGTAAATTCCTGCTGGCGTTTCAATAAGGAAATATGCTAACACAGTAAATGCTGTCCAGGATGACAATCATCCAACCTTGGGACAAAACAAACTCAGCAATGCTGATAAGGAGCAAGCAGTGCTGCCCTGGAGAAACCAGGGTCCACTGAAGTCCAGGAACTGCGGGGTCTCCAGATGGATCCTGGGAACCCAAAGCCTTTCCGGACAGTGGCTCTTTTAAATCAGAAAGATCTTATCCCTCATTCCCCTGCAAGGGTAGGCTGTGACAAGAATTTACGGAATAATTGAAGACAAGTCCCACAGTCAACCCCTGTCCCGAGTCAAGCCTCAACAGAGCTTATGGAAAACACAAGGGCTCAGCCTTGGGCAAGGGCCATGGGACAGATGCCTAGACATCCTAAGCTGAGTATAAGCATCACAAGGCAGGGCTCTGTCTGCTGTGTTCATGGCTCTTCCCCCAGAACTATACGGGCTGCCTGGCATGAATTATGCTCTTGTTAAATATCTATTAAATGCACATCAAACTCTGACGTGCACCAATCTAAGATGAGTGCTCCCAGCCAATCTGCTAACCTGGGCTTCCAAAAGGCTCTGGGCCTCCTTAGGGCCAGGACATCTCTGTTGGTCCTGAGGGAAGCGGAGACCTCTGCTTGGCCTGCCATGCTCCCCAGAGGCCCAGTTAACACCCCTGCTCAGCAAAAGCCAGGAAGCCAGGCCACTCTGACTTGTCATCAGGATTCAAGAAATCTGAGGGCAGGGCTCTATCATGGTCTTTGTTCCTTTATGGTCTGAGTGGCTCTCAGACCATGGCCCAAATCACACTAGCTTACCCAGGGAGGCAAACTGCTTGTGGAGGGCCAGGCGGGACTGCACCCTGGTCTTCAGCAGCTTCATGGTGGTCTCCATGTGGCTGGCGCTCAGTGAGTGGTCAGCAACCACAGTGTGCTGTGGATGACAGTGAATGGCATACACGAGTGCTACCCATCCCTTCCTCTAGGCACCCCCCACCTCCCCAGACCTGTCTGCTGGTGGCAGCCCAGCCCACCCATGTCCTGAAGTGGACCCCTCCCAGGAACAGCAGGGTTTCCCTGCTGTGAAGGGCCAGAGGCTGAGTCCCAGCAGGAACAATACAAGCTGAGGGTTTCTTGAGAGGCTACAGAAAAGCAAGGCTTCTGCTAAGGTGCCAGATCCACTGGGGTTCGCTTCTGGCACCTGGAGTCTTGCTGTACACAGGGCAAGAATCCAAGTTATTGGGATCTAGGGGCTACCAGGCTCAGCACGAAGGCAAAAGGTACCTAAATATAGGCCTCTGCTAGTTTAAAGTCCCAAAGACCACCAGAGCCTGCCTGGAGTCTGTATGAGAAGACCGGAATAGAGCTCCTCAGCCCAGTGGACCAGACCAGTGTACACACCTGGGGCTGCTCTTTGGGGAAGTGGAGACCACCCAGCTTCTGCACCCACAAATAGGGGTGACCTAGGTCAAGTACATAGTCTCTCAAAGTCAGGATGCTATGGAAAAGATCACAGAATGAAATGACCTGTAAGTCATTTTGCAGTGTTCCCAGGATACATCCCTCTGCCATCCTCTCATCCCCCCAAGCAGAACAGTCGCGGAGGCTCAGCCATGCTCATGGCCGGGCTGCCAGCAAAGCCTCCTGACTTCCTCAGTTCCTGTCTGCGAATTTCTTCTCTCCCACAGTCACTTTTCTGTTTTTCTCTTGGCAGCCTTCAACTCATTAGCGAATCTCAATCTACCAATTTACAGAATATTTTAAAAATCTTAATCCTCAGAGAATTAAAATGTTAATCATTTTTATTATGACATTCCCAGCTTCGATCCTTCCACCCTTCCCCTCGCTCCATGGTCTCTTAAGTAGGAAAGGCCACGTGCTCCCTTCTCTCACTGGAGTGTCCCCCCACCCCACCCTGCTGCATCCCCTGCCCTCAGAAGGCCTTGGGCCCTAACAGGTCTCCAGCTCTGGGATTCAAGCCACTGGAGAAACTCAGAAGCAGAGAGGCTGAGAGAGGAGGAAAGGCTGCTGACTCACCCAACTTTGTCAAACTGATACTGATTGGCTGGATTTGGAGTTTTCTTTCCATGATCCCCAGGATACAGACAGCTTAGGACTGAGTCAGGAGACAGCAAGTCACTGGAAGAGGGAAAAAGACTGCAGTGAGAATGCCAGCCAACCCCCTGTCTCAGTGCAGACACAGGCATCTGGGGACAGCAACCCTCCCTCACTGGTGACCAAAGCCATTGACTGAATGCTTCCTGAGGGCCAGACCCTTGCTATGCCTGAAGTCACGAGATCCTCACAACCCAGTGAGGTAGGGAGTATTTTCATTTCCACTTGATAGAGGAGAAATTCAAGGTTTTGAAAGATATGGCTTGTTCAAGATCACATTGCTGGAAAGCGCTAGAGTCAAGATTTACACTGTTCCATCAGAGATTGTAGTACTCTCTCTTTTTCTTTTTTGGCCACCCCACAGCATTTGGAGTTCCCAGGCCAGGGACCAGATCTGAGCTGCAGTCATGACCTAATCTGCAGCTGTGGCAACACGGGATCCTTAAACCGCTGTGAGGGGTCAGGGATCGAACGTGTACCCCAACACTCCCAAGATGCCGTTGAGCCTCCACCAATCCATTGAGCTACAGTGGGAACTCTGAGAAAGTAGTATCATTAACCCCAGTTTTTTAAGAAACCTATCCCTTCAAGATTTATATGGTGACCAGATATCTTCCTCAGGGGAGCAAAGCCCTATGACACCAGAAATAGGAATAATCAGAATTTACATCAGAGCAAAACAGATTCCCTTCTCCCCTAGAGAGAACCAGGGTGTAGCTCTGATGCTATGTCTATTTCACATTCTATTGAATTTCATGCTACCACAGAAACAGGTCCCCTTTAATACTCCCCAAAAAAGATATATCACAGACTGGAGACAAGGTGACCTAGTGCTATAAGCAGAGAGAGACAGGGATGCCACTGCCACCCACTTGCAACAGTTAAACATGTAATTAAATGTGACAAACGGAGTAGAGAGAGTGTGGGGTGGGGGTGGGTGGAGAGAATAATTTGATGACAAAGGACTAGGCCCATTCTTTCCCTTCACCAATGGGGGCTCTTTCACCTTCCAGGAACAGCACATGAGCTACAGGAGCAGGCAGCAGCTCCTGCTGCTCTGAGCCCCCTCAGGCTTCTGGGAATGTCACACCAAGAGAATGGCAGCTTCCGGCCATCCCCTGCTCTCTGTCCTACCCACAGTCTCCCTGCATTGGCCCTCCCACCCCCACCCCCACCCCACCCCCTTTGCTGGCTCACACAGAGACCTGGCTAGAAAATGAATCAGAATTGTCCCTTTTTTAGCCAATGTTTAGTGACTGTAACTAATACCCTGAATCAACCAAAATAAAACAGAACAGCTAAAACTGCACAAGATTAGGATTCTTTCATTTTTTTCTGCTTTTTAGGGTTGCACCCAGGGCATATGGAAGTTCTCAAGCTACCAGGCTAGGAGATGAATCAGAGTTACAGCTGCCGACCTATACCACAGCCACAGCAACACAGGATCTGAGCCAGTCTGTGACCTACACCACAGCTCATGGCAACACCAGATCCCTGACCCACTAAGGCCAGGAATCTAACCTGTGTCTTCATGGATACTAGTCAGATTTGTTTCTGTTGTATCACAATAGGAAGTCCCAAGATTAGGATTCTAAATTGACAAAACCTGATGGGAGAATCTAATCTTCCTGATAGATTTCCATCCACAATATGAGGCTCAGAATAATTGAATTTGGTAAAAATAAGAGGCTACATATACTCTATAGAGGGGAAACTCAAGGCTTTGAAAGATATGGCTTGTCTAAGATCACACTATGAAGTGCTAGAGGCAAAAAAATCTGACTACTTAAGAAACTATTCAAATACTCAAATCTTTGTTGTATATTTTATATATATATATACACATACATACATATATATATATATACACACACACATATATATATGATTTGTTTCCACTGAGCCATGACGGTAACTCCTGTTGTAGAATTTTAAAAGACATTTAAAATATCTCAGTAAAATGAAACTGGAAAATGATTAAAAATAATTTAATGCCTTAATGAAAAAATTAATGAACTAAAATGGCCTAATGGAATTCATTTCTTGAAGAATTTCTTGAGGAAAATGCAGCAAGGTTGATATAATTCTGATTAAAATGATTCTGAGTTCCCCTTGTGGCACAGCGGGAATGAACCTGACCAGCATCCATGAGGATGCAGGTTTGATCCCTGGCCTCACTCAAGTGGGTTGGGGATCTGGTGTTGCTGTGAGCTGTGGTATAGATCATAGATGCAGCGCAGATCCCCAGTTGCTGTGGCTGTGGCGTAAGTGAGCAGCTATAGCTCTGATTCAACCCCCTAGCCTGATAACTTGCATATGCCACAAGTGGGGCCCTAAAAAGCAAAAAAAAAAAAAAAAAAAAAGATTCCATTAGAAACAAGAATTTTGTAAGTTCCCGTGAGGCGCACACAGCAAGTTAAGGATCTGGCATTGTTGAAGCTGTCGCAGGCCTCAGTTTGATCCCCAACCATGAAAAACTTCTACATGCCACAGTTGTGGCAAAAAGAAAAAAATGAATTTCCTAATAAACTAAGATTCTGGCAACAGCTGTCAATGCTACTAACATTTCAAAAATAGAGACAGCCTGTGTCTTGTCATGAAAGCACTCAACATCTCTGGCGCAGTCCTGCATATGTGCCCTCCCCTCCAAAAAGGAATCTGATCAAGCCTCTAACTACAATTTACAGGAAACACAGGGGGAAGGAGTAACTTGTTCAATTATACTGCAGGGGTGCAATCATCAAAATCCAGCCTGGGAGACACCTACAGGGCAAACAACCTATTTTCCTCAATAAGTAAAAGATGGCGGGACATCCAGATGGAAAGACACTCGAGAGACGCCCCATCCAACTGCAACATATGGATCTTAAAAAGATCCAAATTCAAAACCCAAACTGTAAAAAGAAAACTAACAAAGAACACTTATGAGAAAATCAAGGATATTTGAACTCTGGATATTGGATGATATTAAGCAATTAGTGTGATACTGCATTTACATTGAAAAAATTTTTAAGTATCTCTGTTTTAGTAAATAAAACCATACATGGGTGGTATCTCCATGGGGCCAAAGGAGCCCAGACCTAAGCAAAGGCCTCTGGGCTAAGAGTCTGAGTCTAGGCCCAGGACTTCAATAATAGGACATATGTCCCTGAACTCCCGTTTCTCTATCTGTAATAGGTAGATGAGCTAGACAACACCTAAAGGCCCTTCAAGAGCTAATCCGGGCTTTAGAGTGCTACTTCCATTTGGGTCTCATCCCTCTTTGGGGGCCAGGAAAATGACAGTAGTGTAGTACCATGGTACAAAGGCCCAGCTGGCTTCAAATCATCACTCTCCTCGCTATCTGTGACCGTGGGGCAGCCCCATATTCTTCAGAACCTCAGATTCCTCACCTTGTCAGAGTTAAACAATCTGATGATGACAAACAGGGCTTCATTTGCCAAAGGTGTTCACTAATAAGCATTTGTCCAGATTCCACGGCATCCTGGGAGGGGATATAATGACTGACCACAGAGTGGAGAAACAGACTCAGGTGCACATGCAGCTGTGTGGGGCAGCGTAGGTAACCAGTCTGCCGTCCCGCCCCCACCACTGCTCGTGCACACCCAGCAAGGGGCGGACTTCAGTGCACAATGGAGCCAGCCTGCAGCCCTGTGGCTCAGGGGATCTGAAGAGTGAGCAGGCAGAACACTCATGACAAGGAGCTCCACCATGGTCAGGGCCCTCATGTGGCCTTGAGCAGCTCACTGGACCAGGAGCACTGGCTGAGCAGGGAAACTGGGTGCTCTGAAGAGGCAGCCCCGGGCTCCCTCTGCCAGGGTGAGAAGCAAACAAGGTCAACTCCATCCAGAGTGCTGGACTCTCAGCACAGGGATGAAGGATGAAGCTTGAAGGGGGCATGGCCTGAAAGGACAGGGTTGAAAACCCAAGGGACATGTCACCATCAGACACCAGACAAATATAGTTTCATTTACCAAGTGCTTCATCTATGCTAAGCATTTCACCTGATCCCACAGGCACTGTGGGAGGGGATATAATAACTGACCACAGAGTGAGGAGACAGACTCAGAAGCCAGGTAACCTGGCCAAAGGTACGCACATAGCTCTGAAGCGCAAAGCTCAGGAGAAGCAGGTGGGGCAGGGCCTGGATGAGTGCCAGGCCAGGTGGGCCTATTTCACCCCCAGGCCCACTCAGTCCTCTTCTCTTCTTCCCATGCTAGCTGTGGAACAAGTGGCAGCTGTCCCGGCCTTTCTGGGAATGCCCCACCTGTGGCTGTCACTATTGTGCCTCTGGGCACCCTCCTCCAAACCCCCATGGGGACCCACCAGTCTTCCTCCCACTACTCAGGTAAGGACAATGTGGGACTGAACTGAGTTGCAAAGTGAAATCCCAGCACCTTGGGACAGAAAGAGACAAGGAAAAGAGCATCCTAAAATCTGTCAACGTGGTAAGGTCTGCCAAGTCTCATTTTTACATTCACACTTTCCCACTCTCCACTGCTGTAAAAAGCTGGTGCTCCGCCCCACCAACTCAATTTACAACAGGCTGCAGTCACTTCTCTCATCTGCTCGGCAGTAAGAGGACCTCATCAATTCAAGTCAGTGTGTGCTTTCTAAATACCTGTGATGTACCAGGACTTCAGAGCAACAGAAGCCAGTGTGGCTGTAAACTTCCTTAGAGCCAGACGAGGGAGGAACTGAGACCAGCCTGGCACCAGGCCTCCCATTGCACCCGCTCCCAACGGCCCACCCCCCGCAGCACCTGCCCAATACCCTGCACTGATGGGGGTGATCAGCTCTGTGGCGGTTGTCACTTTGGCTTTTACTGTCATGATGTTGAGGTTCATGAGGTAGTAGAAAGTCAGGTGCAGGACACTGTCATCTGCAGGGGTGGACGAAAAGAAGACATCATTTAAACATCAGAAAAAAGAGTTAAACGTTAGAAGAAAATCAACGGAATTATAGGAAGGAAAGTCAACAAGATTATCAAGATCTTTTACTACAAAAAGAACTCAATGGCAATTTATAGTTGAGCAAAAAAGAAAAGCAGAGGGTCTACAAATTCTCTGCTATTTCTCTCTCCTTGAGTGTGGACTGGACTTAGAGACTCTATTTCTAACCAATACAACATGGACAGGAAGTGATCAAGTGATCATGGCTAACATCACCAGTAATAAGACTAGGACCCCAGATAAAATATGACGGGGGACACCACCATCTGTGTAATTCTTTCCCCAAAAGCACAACCTCAGTCTAATTAGGAGAAAACATTAGACAAGCCCAAACTGAGAGTCCTTCTACATGATACATAAACCTCTCTTCCGAAGTTCCTGTCATGGCTCAGTGGTTAACGAACTCAACTAGTATCCATGAGGAGGCAGGCTGGATCCCTGGCCTCACTCAGTAGGTTAAGGATCCAGCATTGCCATGAGCTGTGGTGAAGGCCAGCTGCCACAGCTCCGATTTGACCCCTAGCCTGGGAACCTCTATATGCCGAAGGTGCAGCCCTACAAAGACAAAAAAACCAAAAAAAAAAAAAAGCCTCATATTCCAAAGTGTCACCATCCTGAAAGACTGGGAGAGACTAAGGGACACAATGACTAAACACAATGTAAGATCCTAGAACAGGAAAAGGACATTAATGGAAAAGCCAGGAATATGAGTAAGTTCTACAGTTAATAGTATTGTACTGGAGTTCCTGTCGTGGCGCAGTGGTGAACGAATCCAACTAGGAACCATGAGGTTTCGGGTTCGGTCCCTGCCCTTGCTCAGTGGGTTAACGATCCGGCGTTGCCATGAGCTGTGGTGTAGGTCGCAGACGCGGCTCGGATCCCTCGTTGCTGTGGCTCTGGCGTAGGCCGGTGGCTACAGCTCTGACTCGACCCCTAGCCTGGGAACCTCCATATGCCGTGGGAGCGGCCCAAGAAATAGCAAAAAGACAAAAAAAAAAAAAGAAGTAGTATTGTACTGATAAAATTAACACTGACTTTGATAATTGTACCATGGTTAAGATGTTGATATTGGAGTTCTCATCGAGGTACAGAGGAAACAAATCTGACTAGGAACCATGAGGTTTAGGGTTTGAACCCTGGCCTCGCTCAATGGGTTAAGGATTCGGCATTGCCATGAACTGTGGTGTAGGTCTCAGACTCGGCTCTGATCTGACATTGCTGTCAATGTGGTGTAGGCCAGTGGCTGCAGCTCTAGTTCCACCCCTAGCCTGGGAACCTTCATATGCTGCAGGTGTGGCTCTAAAAAGACAAAAAAAGAAAAAAAATTATTTCAAAAATTTAAAAATTTTTATAAAAAGGCAAAGAGAGGGCCAGAGGGTGCGGCCCTAAAAAGCAAAAAAAAAAAAGAAAAAAAAAAAGAAAAAAGCAAAAAAGAAAAGGGGAAGGCGATAAGTATATACTTGTATAAAAGCTTCTAACTTCATGATTTCTTGAAAATACACACAAAACTGTCACAGTGCTTACCCTTGAGGGTTAAGACCTAGGACTAGGGTCTGGGAGTCTGGGGTGAGAAGGAAACTTACATCCAACTGTTAACTCCTACCCTGCCGAAATGTTTGACTACGTGGTCTTTTATCTGTATAAAGCAAGTTTCAAAACATTCTCTGCTGAATGTTATATTTATTAAATTAAGCAGGCTGGTCATTTTACTTAAAACCTGCATACTTGGCAACTTGTTCTGTGTATCCAACCTGTCAAATTTAGAAAGAAGTGAAGTTTTATCAAGCATCCCTTGTATGTCTAGTGTTGTTGCTATGTTGTTAGGGTTATGATTTGGGAGGTAGGAAATCAAACAAACTCCACAAAGAACAACAAAGGAAAACAGAAATATTAAACTAGAATCTATTCCTGGGCAAGGAGGCAGCTGCAAGTTGGCTGTACTCCCAGGCACTACGAGACTCCCCAGACCAAGGGGAGCCAGACCTTTGCATTTCAGGTCCAGCATGACGGACAGCGGGTGCCTCTTCAGCATCTCCTTGCGTTTGTCGTCCAGCTGAACTCCCAGAGTGGGTCGCCGGCGTTTCTAGACAAAGGAGAGAGGAGAGAGTCGGCTAGTAAGCACTGGTCAGAGGGATCTCCCTCTTCCTTCTCCCTGCCAGCCAGGGCCTCAGCACTGGGACCTGCACTTCAGCTCTCCAGCTGCCAGGATCCCTGTCACCCTGTCTCTAAAACCTCTTTCCTCTGCTTCTAGGGAGGATGGTGCCTGCCAACTAGCAGCCCCCAGCCGCTCGGCACCCCCACTAGAGGAAATGGCACTCACCGTGGTCTGTTCCTCCTCAGCATCCGAGTCGCTCTCGTCATCTGCAGCCACAGAAAGAAGGCAGCTAGGGGAGAGGGCTCCCAATTCTCCCAGAGGCATCTCATCCCCGAGGGTGTAAAAGCCCAGACTTTTGTAAATGGATTTCTTCAGAAATAGTAATAAATGAATTTGCTGCTTCTTATTCAGTACAGAAAATACGGTGATACAAAGAAAAGAAAAATGGCTTACAATTCCATCACCCCTGGTTTTTTGAAGTGCTTTTTAATGTCATTCTATGGCCCATGAGCTCCTCCACTGATGGTGACGGTGGTAATAAGAATGGCAATAAAAACAACAATAAAAGCAGCTCATAGAATTTGGGAGGTTGCTATGTGTTCCACATGCATGACCTATTTAATCCACATAAAGATTCTACATGAGGTATTAATATCTTGTTTTGACATGAGTCAGCTGAAGCTCCAAAATGTTAAGGAGCTTCCCCAGGGTCAATGAGCTAGTGAGTGGCAGGCTGGAATCCAAAGGCAGTGGTTTTCCCCTGCCTACCCTGCACTGAGACATTAAAGCCATGCTCCTGGCTACAACAAACCAGTACAGCTAATTTCCAAAGGACCAGCACTGGCCCTGGGCAGTGACCTGGTGTCCCTGGAACCAGCTAGGAAGACACAGGGAAGACCCTGACCACTGAGTTACCTTGGGAATCCTCAGGAGGCTTGAATAGAGCCTTGGCTTCGTCCACGCTGCCTTCAATCGCCACAGACAGCGTCTTATCTGGGAGTAAGAGAGAGCTTCCTGTGAAAGCTGCTGAGAGAAGGCGCTGAGCTAGGCTAGCAGGCTGGCCTGGCGGCTGTATCCCCTCCGCCTGTCACAGCTCCTTACTAATTGGGGCTAGAGGGCCAAAGCCCTTTCTCCAGATGAAGAAGAGCAAGAAGGGGAAAGTTAAGTCTTCCTTCCATCATTTACTTAGAACAAAGAACCCAAAGTGCAGATTAATGGCCAAGCGTTACCCTAGAGTAGTGGTGAATGCTTCTCTTTTCGGGCTTACATCAAGGCACTAAAATACTAAAATCCACACCACCAATGGCCTAAAGCCACATGGCACAATTCTGCCGACTGCCTTTTTTTTTTTTTTGGCCACCCAAGTACTTGCCCAACCAACTCCCAAACACACAACCTGGAAAGCTATATCACTGCTCTGAGCCTCAGTTTCTGCACCTATAAAACGAGGACTTGACAGGAGTTGCCATCATGGCTCAGCGGTTAACGAATCCGACTAGGAACCATGAGGTTGCGAGTTCGATCCCTGGCCTTGCTCAGTGGCGTTGCCATGAGCTGTGGTGTAGGTTGCAGATGCGAC
Source organism: Phacochoerus africanus (assembly GCF_016906955.1). NCBI lineage: Eukaryota > Metazoa > Chordata > Mammalia > Artiodactyla > Suidae > Phacochoerus > Phacochoerus africanus. The sequence continues at coordinate 46,726,459 of NC_062558.1, forward strand.
TCAGATCCTGTGTTGCTGTGGCTCTGGTGTAGGCCGGCAGCTACAGCTCCAATTCAACCCCTAGCCTGGGAACCTCCATATGCTGCAGGAGCGGCCCAAGAAATGGCAAAAAAAAAAAAAAAAAAAAAAAAAAAAGAGGACTTGACAAATGGTAGCTGTCCAGCTGGGTAATGAGGACTGAATGCATACTCATAATTTTAATTATAAAATTACTCTTAAAATTAATATTTAATTCTCACAACAGCCCTATAAAAGCAATACTACTACTCTAGCCATTTACAGATGAGAAAATTAAGGCTTGGGGAAGTCAGATACAACCACTGTGAACTAGATTAACTAGGATTCAAGACCAGGTCTATTCAACTTGAGCTTGGTGTCTCAAACATAAAGCTAAGCAGCCTGCTCCCTGTGCCCAGCCTGAGCCCAGCCTGACACCTCGCTAAGTGATGTGTGGGCCTGTCTTTGTGCAACTCCATGGGTTTAGCGGTCAGACAGGCCATCAACCTTCCAGCTCCATTCAAAAAGGTACACAGATATGCAGACTGTCACAGGGGCCTAAAAGAGTTTGCCTGAGTGCATATGGAGGGATGACAAACTTCGCCCGAGTGGCAGGCCCCTGCGATAATAATCCCAGGTGGCCGACCACTGCTTATCTCTGACAGCCCTGCCTGAATCATCATACCTCATCCCAAACAATCTGATTGCCCCAAACACTGACAAGACTAGTTTACTCCTGAAATTCTACAGTAAAATGGGAATTCAAACAGGCTGGGTTTAAAACACAAAAGAAAAGAAAATTACTCACCCTGTCTAGGGGGCTGGGAGGATTTCATATGAGCTGATGATGAAAACAGGAGGGAGAACAAAGGGGAGGGCCAAAAGGACCAGGAAGACACAAGAAGAGAGACAATAATGTGCTGATGCGCATGGCTGGGAGGAGAGGCATGCGCTGGTGCAATGTATCTGCCTGATGCTGTGGAGTGGGGCTGGAGGTAGGGAAGAAAAGTTTAGGTGCTGGGTGAAAGCTGCAGTAGGGAGCAAGAGATAGGGTCTCCGAGCTTCTCAAAATCCTAGTGGAGTCACAGGCTGCCTTCAAGCTTAGTGAGGACACATCTTTTGCCCTGGTAATTTACTATAAGGACATGCAACCTGCTCCAGGGTATGGCGAAAGCCTGGGAGAGCTGCCGGGGACCTATGGTCACCAATCCCTCTCTCTGAAGCAAGCAAGAGGCACCGATCCACCTGCCAAGCGTGCCTTTATGAGGTGAGCACTTGGGAGCCCAGACAGGCTGCCTGGGCACAGAACCCAATAGCTGACAAGTCAGGCTCATCAAAGATACAAAGCCATCCATTCTAAAATGCCCATCAGGTTAGTCCAGCCTCAGGCCAGCTGGTCAAAGCAGCCATGCTGGGCAATGCAGAGGGGAGGCAGCGTCTGTCACCTGAGGACTTTGGAGCAGGGCCAGGAAGCGTTCCTCAGCAGGCAGTGCTTCCAAATGACTCAAATGGCCATGGCTGCTGCTCCCATAGCCCCTCTTCCCTGTCCAGACTCCATACTCACCGCAGGCCTGCCCATATGCAGTGGCCTGGACAAAGAGGACATAGAGGGGAGGTGGTAGGTGTCTGGCTGTCTCATACTGCTTGTGAGCCTGGTCGAAGGGCATAAACAGGTACTCTTGCACTGGGAGGGAAGCCTGCAAGCAATAAAAGAAGTGATTTTGTTTTTCTTTTATAGGTAGTCCTTACAGGACCATGTGGCTGCTTAATTAACTACATATAGTTTTTTATTTTTGAAAGTGATATTCGATAAGCTAACAAAACCAACCAGTGAATAAAAGGTCATTAAGATAAGAAAAATAAAGAGTTCCCTTATGGCTCAGTGGTTATGGATCTAGCATCTCTGCAGCGGCTTGGGTCACTGCTGTGGCATGGGTTCACTCCCTAGCCCAGGAGCTTCCACATGCTGTAGGCTTGGCCAAAAAAAAACACTTCTTTTTTTTTCAGGGCCACACCTGTGGCATATTGAAGTTCCCAGGCCAGGGGTCAAACCGGAGCTACAGCTGCTGGCCTACACCACGACAATATGGGATCCAAGCTGAGTCTGCTACCTATACCATAGCTCATGGCAAAACAGGATCCCTGAGCCACTGAGTGAAGCCAGGGATCGAACCTGCATCCTCATGGATACTAGTCGGATTTGTTTATGCTGCACCATATGGGAACTCCTTGTTTTTTTTTTTTAAATTGAAGTACAGTTAATTTATTTTTATTTATTTATTCATTTTGTCTTTTTGCCTTTTCTAGGGCCACTCCTGCAGCATATGGAGGTTCCCAGGCTAGGGGTCGAATCGGAGCTGTAGCTGCCGGCCTACGCCACAGCCACAGCAATGCCAGATCTGAGCCATGTCTGTGACCCACACCACAGCTTGCGGCAATGCCGGATCCTGAACCCACTAAGCGAGGCCAGGGATCGAACTCGCAACCTCATGGTTCCTAGTCAGATTCGTTAACCACTGTGCCACAACGGGTACTCCTGCTGTGTTTTAAGTGCACAGCAAAGTGATTTGGTTATACATGTGTGTTTGTGAGTGTATATTCTTTTTCAGATTCTTCTCTATTATAGGTTATTATAAGATAATGAATATAGTTCCCTCTGCTATAAAGTAGGTCCTTGTTGTTTATTTATTATACGTACAGTAGTATGTATGTTAATCCCAAACTCGTAATTTATCCTTCCCCCAACCCTTCCCCTTTGGTAACTGTAGGATTGTTTCCTATGTCTGTGAGTCTGTTTCTGTTTTGTAAATAAGATCATTTCCATCTTTTTAAAGGTTCCATGTATAAGTGATATCATATGGTATTTGTCTTTCTCTGACCTACTTCACTTAGGATGATAATCTCTAGTTCCACCCGCGTTGCTGCAAATGTTATTATTTCATTCTTAAGGCTGAGTAGTGTTTCATTGTATAATATACATATACCATACTTTATCCATTCATCTGTTGATGGTTGCTTCCATGTCATGGCTACCGTGAACAGTGCTGCTATGAACACTGGGATGCATGTATCTTTTCTAATTAGTTTTTGTCTTTTCTGGATATATGCCCAGGAGTGGGACTGCTGGGTCATATGGGAACTCTATTTTTAGTTTCTTAAGGAAACTATTCTCTGCACTAATTTACATTTCCATCAACAGTGCAGGAAAGTTCCCCTTTCTCCAGCATTCACTACAAATTATTTGTACTTTTTAATGATGGCCATACTGACCACTGAGAAGTGATACCTCATTGTTGTTTTGATTTGCATTTCTCTAATAATTAGTGATGTTGAGCATCTTTTCATGTGCCCGTTGGCCATCTGTATATCTACTTTGGATAAATGTCTATTTAGGACGTCTGCCTATTTTTTTAAATTTAATTTTTATTTTATATTGCAGTATAGTTGATTCCTGCCCATTTTGTGTATTGGGTCGCATTTTTTGTTTGTTTGTTTTGTTTTATTTTTTAGGGCCGCAGGTGTGGCATATGGAGGTTCCCAGGCTAGGGGTTGAATCAGAGCTACAGCTGCTGCCTATGCCAGAACCACAGCAACGCCAGATCTGAGCCGTGTTTGCGACCTACACCACAGCTCACGGCAATAGCAGATCCTTAACCCACTGAGCGAGGCCAGGGATCAAACCTGCAACCTCAAGGTTCCTAGTTGGATTTGTTTCTGCCGTTCCCATGACGGGTGTATGAGCCGTTTGTATATTTTGGAAATTAAGCCCTTGTTGGTTACATCATTTGTGAATATTTTCTCCCTGTCCGTAGGTTGCCTTTCTGTTCAGTTTATGGTTTCTTTTGCTGTGCAAAAGCTTCTAAGTTTGATTAAATCCCAGTTGTTTAGCAATAGTGTATTTCTTTATATCTGCAACAAATAGAAAATGAACTTTAAAAAAATATACCATTTCCACTAGCATCAAGAAAACATCAAATAGGAGTTCCCGTCATGGCTCAGTGGTTAAAGAATCCCACTAGGAACTATGAGGTTGTGGGTTCGATCCCTGGCCTTGCTCAGTGGGTTAAGGATCTGGCATTGTCATGAGCTGTGGCTGTAGGTTGCAGACACGGCTCGGATCCCGCGTTGCTTGTGGCTGTGGTGTAGGCCAGTGGCTACGGCTCCGAATGGACCCCTAGCCTGGGAACCTCCATGTGCCACAGGAGTAGCCCTAGAAAAGGCAAAAAGACAAAAAAAAAAAAGAAAGAAAGGAAAAAAAAAAGAAAACATCAAATAGGGAGTTCTCTGGTGGCCTAGCAGGTTGAGGATTCCACACTGTCACTGCTGTGGCGTGGGTTCAATCCCTGCCCTGGGAACCTTCCCATCCCATGGGTGGGGCCAAAAAAAAAAAAAAAAGAAAGCAAATATCAAATACATAAAAGTCAAGTATAAAAATAAGCCTCTACAGGAACATCTGAGAAGTGAAAATCTAAATGAACAGAGACATATGCCATGTTAGTAGCCTACAAGACTTAACTAACAACTATGGCTCCAACAACCTGTTTACAAAATTTCTGGCTGGTTACCACAGGTACATTTGTAAAAAATAGTGTTTAAGTCCTCAGAACAGCCCACACAAATATTTTTAACCCATAAAGTGGCTGGAAAAAAAAAGGACTAATAAAAGACCCTCATGATGGGGGGGAAAAAAAAAAAAAAGGCCTGCAGGACTCAAACTGCCCAGATTTCAATTCCCCCCAAAGTGATCTATGGATGCAGTGCAATCAATCTAAATCCCAGCAGGTGAAAACAGACTAAGTGATTCTTAAATTTATATGTAAATACAAGAGCCCAAGAATAACAAAGAGAATTCTGAAAAATTAAGTTGGAGGATTTAAATTACTGAGCATCAAGACTTGTGATAAAGCTAGAGTAAATAAGTCAGTGTGATACTGGTGCAGAGGTAACTAGATCAAGCAAACACACAATCCCACACATATACAGATATTTGATTTATGACAAGAATGACATTGCAGAACAGTGAGGAAAGAATGGTCTTTTCAATAAAAGAGTCAGTTGAATACCTATGTACCAAAATAAAAAATAAAAAAAAAAAGAATTGAACTTTAGCTTATACTATATACAACATTCACTTCCAGGAAGACTATAGATCTGAACGTGAAAGGTAAACAATACAGCTTCTATAAGAAAATAAGAGAATATCTCCATGACCTTGGGACAGAGAAAGGAAAAGAATGACAAATAGACCATACTGAAATTAAGGACATCTGCTCATGAAAAGATACTATTATGAAACTGAAAAGAAAGTCACAAGTGGAAAAGATGTCTGCAAAAGATTCATCTCCAGAAAATATAAAGAATTCCAGGCAACCAATAAAAAAATGAGCAAAAGACTTCAATAGGCCCTTCACAAATGAGGTAATCCAAAAGCCAGTAAGCATATAAAAGGTGCCCTGCTCAATATCACGGGCCCCCAGGGAAATGGAAAGTAAAACCATAAAAAATACCCTCCAGAAAGGCTACAGTCAAGAAAAATGACAATATCAAGTGTTGGCAAAGATGTGGAGCATCAGAAGTTCCACACGGTGCTGGTGGGAATTTCATACATCAATACAATCACTTTAGAATAAACTGCTTTGCTAAATATGCACAGCATACTGTATCACCCAACGATATCATTCCTGGCCAGATATTCAAAAGAAACATTTACAGGAGTTCCCGTCGTGGCGCAGTGGTTAACAAATCCAACTAGGAACCATGAGGTTGCGGGTTTGACCCCTGGCCTTGCTCAGTGGGTTAACGATCTGGCGTTGCCGTGAGCTGTGGTGTAGGTTGCAGACGCGGCTCGGATCCCGCGTTGCTGTGGCTCTGGCGTAGGCTGGCAGCTACAGCTCCGATTCGACCCCTAGCCTGGGAACCTCCATATGCTGCGGGAGCGGCCCAAGAAATGGCAAAAGGAAACAAACAAACAAAAAAGAAACATTTACACATGGACACAAAGGACACGTATAAGGCTCCTCACAGCATTATTCATAATAGCCTCAAACTGGAAACATTCAAAATCGAACACTAAACATTGATGAAAATAAATGAACTCCTAGTACTTACAACATAGATGAGTCTCACAAACATACCACTGATCAAAAGAAGCAGACACGAAAGAGAATATACTATATGATTCCATTCATATAAGTTAGAAAACAGGCCAAGCTAATCTATGATGTTAGTAGTCAAGATAATGGTTACTGAGGAGTGGGAGGAGACAGTGCCTGAGACTAGGAGGGCAATAAGGTAACTTCTGGAAAACTGGTAATCTTCTTGATTTGGGTGCTGATTTCCCAAATTTTTTTTTCTTTTTTAAAATTTTACTAAAGTATAATTGATTTACAATGTTTATTTCTACTGTACAGCAAAGTGATTAAGTTTCTTTTTCATATTCTTTTCCATTATGGTTTATCATATGATATTGAATACAGTTCTCTGTGCTATACAGTAGGGACCCTGTTGGTTTTTTCCCCCCATTTTTTTTGCCACCCTGAGGCATACAGAGTTCCCAGACCACGGATCAGATCCGACCTATGGAGCACCGGATTCTTTAACCCACTGTCCTGGGCCGGAGATCAAAACTGTGTGCTGGCACTGTAAGAGATGCCACCTATCCCACTGTGCCACAGCAGGAACTCCTGATTACACAGATGTTTTCACAGATGTGCACACAGTGAATATCTATTGAGCTGTGTACACTTCCAGGTTGTACGCTTTTCCCTATGTAAAATTATTATTATTATTATTTTTTTTTTGTCTTTTGTTGTTGTTATTGTTGTTGTTGTTGCTATTTCTTGGGCCGCTCCCGCAGCATATGGAGGTTCCCAGGCTAGGGGTTGAATCGGAGCTGTAGCCACAGGCCTACGCCAGAGCCACAGCAACGCGGGATCCGAGCCGCGTCTGCAACCTACACCACAGCTCACGGCAACGCCGGATCGTTAACCCACTGAGCAAGGGCAGGGACCGAACCCGCAACCTCATGGTTCCTAGTTGGATTCGTTAACCACTGTGCCACAACGGGAACTCCCTAAAATTATTTTTTAAAAAGTAACACATGTATATTTTTTAAATAGTTGTATTCAGGAGTTCCTGTTGTGTTGCAGCAAAAACGAATCTGACTAGGAACCATGAGGTTATGGGTTCAATCCCTGGCCTCGCTCAGTGGGTTAAGGATTGGTGTTGCCATGAGCTATGGTGTAGGTTGCAGACGTGGCTCAGATCTGGCATTGCTGTGACTCTGGTGTAGGCTGGCAGCTACAGCTCTGATTCGACCCCTAGCCTGGGAACTTCCATATGCCACAGGTGCGGCCCTAAAAAGCAAAATAAATAAATAAATACTTGTATTCAAGTTTATAAAGCTAAAATTCCTAGTTCTCACTGCCAAAGGTAACTGCTAATGGTTTGGTGTGAAAACAAACTTTTCTAAGCATACACAAGACTTACAGATATACACATCCATTCAGATACTTTGTAAAAGAAGGTATACAAATGGGATTATACTCTATGTTCTACGACTTGCTTTTTTTTGTTTCAGAGTTTAATAGATCTTTCTGTCCAGTAATTCTTAGTTTAATAGATCTTTCTGTCCAGTAATTCTATCAGTAACAGGATGTTTGATACGTCCAACACAGTTGTTAAAACAGTACCACACAAGAATTTATTTAACCTGTACCCGACTTAGAAGCATTTAGTGCTTCCAGTTAACAGGAAAAATTCAACTACAGCCAAAATTTTTAGTTTCTGATTTCTATTTGTCCTACATAAACTGCAACTGGGCATATCTGTTAACTCTAATTCTATGCCTAGAATTGAAGAGAGGAAATGTACATCTTGCCTAATCCTGCGAAAATGAATTTTTTTCTCTAGGGTCCTTTTGCAAAGTTCCTCCATGTGAGCCATTTACCCTGCTTCATAAAACTATAAAGATTTAGATCAAATCTGGCTTCACAAAGCAAACAAGAATCAGGTCACCTATATAGTAAGACATTACCTTTTATAGGTAAAGTGGAGACCTTTCCTCCTAAGGTACCTAATGTCTTTCAAACATGAATTAAGTCCTTTTCAGAGTGAGTAGATATGCTGAGCAGGTGTCCCTGAGGTGCAGTCACGGGGACTAATAAATCCCTGGAAGCATGCTTAGATACCTGAGACTGCAGGCTGGTGAAGATCAGGCAGCTGGTAAACTAAACTTATAGTCTGGGGAAAGTGAGGCTCTGGGTGAAAAGACAATTCCCAGGTAAACGTGTGTTCCTGAACCCAACCTGCCAGCACTTCCTCCACACAGGATACAATATTACGGCCCCAGCTGTGGGCCTGCAGGCGGGACCCTCCCTACACTGTCCTCTAACATGGATTAGGGGAAGAGGGCTGAAAAAACCCACAGGGTGTTGTGCCTGCTGGTGGCCTTAGGTCAGTAGCATGTCACTGGGTGCTGAAGGCAAAGCAAACACAAGCGGAGGACCGGGGTATGGGGAGTCCCTCACCTGCATGATGCTGTTGAGTCGGGGCTGGAGGCTGCTCAGGTACTCCTTCTTCACCTCAATCTCCTTGAGGATCTTCTCCTTGTTGGATAAACACTCTCGGTACTTCTCTGCCAGCCTGTTGGGGGAGGACAGAACACTGTCACTTGATGCCCCCCAGGGACACCCCAACACACCTGTTCACTGTCCAACTCTCACCTAATGACAGCAGTCACAATGAACTGCTGATGATCACCTAGCCAGCACTGTGAACTCTCTGCAAGCACTATGGCATTCAATCCTTATTAAAACCCTGGGAGATAGGGACTTTTCTTATCCCCAAAGGAGGAAATGAAGGCTCAGAGATAACCTGCCCAAGGTCATCCAGGTTAGAGCAAGCACAGAGCTGTGCTCAGAACCCACACCTGTCTACTTGAGCGGCCATGCCCATGACCCCTAGAGAACACCTGGTGTCAACTCCTGCTTCATTTCTTGCTTCAGAGGCTAGACCCAGGACTTTCACAAACAGGGACTCAGCAACTACAGCACCCAAAAACGAGACCCACTGACTGGTGTGGGTGAGGCACAATGGGGATGTATTCTAGACCAGAGTCACAGGAATGGAACGTTCATGGCTTTGCTAAGAGCAAGTGGTGTACTGGATAGGGGTATGACAGGCCAGGCCCGTCTGATAAAAAAACTGACACCAATTCCCTAAGATCAGACTCAGCACTTATTAAATTCCTATTGTAGATCAAAGGCACAAAATACACAATAACCTAAAAAGGCAAGAGATTAAAAACAGCAGCTTCTGCAACAGAAAACAGAGCAGAAGTGCCAACCAAAAGCCCGGGAACTTGTGTACAAACAAGAAAGGGAAAAAAGTCACCATGATGGAAGAAATGCAACCATAAATGTTCAGAATGAAAAAAACATATATTCCATAATCTAAGGAAGATCTAGATTAAATTACACAGTATAGACATTCTATTTACAGTCAATAAATAAAAGCTCTTTATTAACACAGAAAATTTTATATGTAAAGGGATGCCTCAAAGCATTACTTATGATAGTAAAAAATGTATGCAAACAACTTTCAAGTCCAATCCAATATACAAACAATTATGTGACTTAAAATTTACACTGGAATGTTCTAAAACCTTCTAAAATGTTTATCAAGGGAGTTCCCTTCGTGGCTCAGCAGTTAATGAACCTAACCAGGATCCATGAGGATACAGGTTCGATCCCTAGCTTGCTCAGTGGGTTAAGGATCCAGTCAGTGTTGCTGTGAACTGTGATGTAGGTCGCACACGTGCCTCAGATCCCATGTTGCTGTGGCTGTGGTGCAGGCCAGTAGCTATAGCTCTGATTCAACCCCTAGCCTGGGAACTTCGATATGCCATGGGAGCAGCCCTAAAAAAATAAAAAGTTTACCAAGCTTTGTAATACCACATGTACATGCTTGTAGGTAGGAGAAAAAGCAAAAAAATTAGATTTATAGTAAAGTTATTTAGGTCTTAGGCATTAATATCTTAAAGGTAAGGTTATTTGCAATTTCTCATAACAGCCTTAAGCAATTCCAACCCCACTTATGATGCAGCTGCTTAAATTTGAACTACTAACTGTGAATTAATCACAAAATGGAATTTGGACTTAAGACTATTCTGCTGGTGTCACAGTGCTTTGCTATCTGATCCTAGGTCATGACAAAGCACTGTCCCTCGTGGATAAAGGTCCCTATCTGCACAGGTTAACAAGGTCAGGAAGGAGGAAACCTTTTCCGCTGCTCCAGCTCCCAGTCCAGACGTGCAAGAGTTTGCTGGTGAGGGTCTCCCATGGTGACTTCGGCTTTACTGATATCTGGAGGAGCCTCCTTATAAAACTCCTCCAAGCTGACCAGGTCAATTTCTTCATGCTTTGACCTGTAGACAAAAACTCAATGTCAAGTTGCCTTTCTCAGAAACCTAAGCTGCGGCTTAAGCAGGCCCACAACTTCCCCCGTGCGTGTCTACTTAGCCCTGGTCTACAGCTACCCAGGAATCTGGAATCCAGTCTTCTCAGCAAATGCTCATTAGTAGATATTTCAGGGTGAAAAGAGAAATAGTTGGTGGCATGCCACAGGATCCTTATCCATGATGTCCAACTTTTTTTATCCATGATTTAGCTAAAGACCTAGAAAGTATGCTTATCAAATTTACAGACCTCCCCAAGCTGTGTAAGAAAGCCAAGAGCTTAGAGTCAAATAAAAACACCAAGGTCTAGGCCTAGACTGTCAAGTTGAAACCAAGAAATGTCATTTAACAGGAATAAAAATAAGTCTACACTTATGTTCAAAATATTAACTGGCTGAGCACAGCATGGGAAAGATCCCACAAGGTATGCCCTGATGTGAAAAGAGCAAGAGGTTTTAACTGTTGCATGTACAGTGAAACACATGTACAAAAGAAAAGAAATCCAATACTCTTTATTGCATTAACAAAAAAGTGTTCTGGTTGTAGACAGATGACAGTAATAATAGTAGCTATGATGTATTAGGCACCCACTGTATACCACCCTCACTTCACTTCATCCTCACAATAGCCCCATTTTTCAAATGAGATAGAGGCTTCCATCAGTAAGCAGCTTGCCCAAGGTCACACAGCTCGGGAGCTGAACCCAGGCTGTTTGATTCTAGAGCCCCTGATCCTTCCATGTGGCCACCTGGCTCCCCACAGGCCTAAGTTCTGCTGTATTCTGGGTTTGTCAGCTTTCGTCTGAACAACGGTTACAGGTGGGGCATCACATTCTTGTGCTTTTATACCTTTCATATTTTTATTTACTTTTTTCTTATTGCGGCTGGACCCAAGGCACATGGAAGTTCCCAGTTTAGGGGTGGAACTGGAGCTGCAGCTGCAAGCCTATGCCACAGCAACGCTGGATTCTTAACCCACTGAGAGAGGCCATGGATCAAACCTGTATCCTTATGGATACCAGTCAGATTCTTAATCTGCTAAGCCACAAATGGGAACTTCCAACTTTTTTATTTTTAAATGTACTGCTTTTCCTTTTGGTCTTTTTGGGGCCGCACCCAAGGTATATGGAAGTTCCCACGCTAGTGGTCAAATTGGAGCTGTAGCCGCCAGCCTACACCACAGCCAGAGCAACTCGGGATCCAAGCGTTGTCCCCATAGTTACTAGTCAGGTTTGTTAACCGCTGAGCCATGAGGGGAACTCCAATTCCACCTCTATTAAGCATAATTATATTGATGAATTTGTGGAGCAGAAAAAGACACCTCTTAAAAATCAGCGTCATCGGGAGTTCCCATTGTGGCACAGCAGAAACAAATCTGACTAGGAACCATGAGGTTGTGGGCTTGATCCCTGGGTTAAGGATCTGGCGTTGCCGTGAGCTGTGGTGTAGGATGCAGATGCAACTTGGATCCGGTGTTGCTGTGGCTGTAGTGTAAGTCGGGAGCTGTAGCTCCAATTGGACCCCTAGCCTGGGAACCTCCATATACTGCAGATGTGGCCTTAAAAAGCCAAAAAAAAAAAAAAAAATCAGCATCATCATTATTAAAAACACACCAGACCCTAAGTCTAATATGGACCCCCTCATCCCAAGTCTATTACAAATAAAACCCGACTCCTTTAAGTTTGAACAAACAGGTCTGACCAAGCAAGATCTCTTCCTATTTACTCTTCCTTTCACAACTCTCAGCTGGATTTGCAAAGAGACATCACACTAAGAACGACACTGATGACAGGCAGCACAAAATTCAGGTTGCAAATGAAATCCATTTGCAAAAATGAACTGCTGAACTTTAGAAAGGAAAGCTGGGCCGGGGTTAAAAGATGTAACTGGAAGTGAGCTATTTCCATACAAGTGGCCCAGGAATCACACTGTCAAGGCAAAGGCTCTCCCTGCTGGGGAGAAACAACTGCTTTTCATCAGATTCAGAGCTTAAAACTCAAAAGGGTCAGACAGGCTTCTGAGGTTCTTTGCGCCACCTGAAATTACTGCTTCCAATTCTCCCACTCAAAATGATCTGCTGACCCTTCTCCCAGATCCTGCAGTCTTGGAGTACATCTGGCTTCTTTTTAAAAAGACTGCCTCACACTGAGCTCTGTAGGACAAAAGTAACCAACAGACCATCCTGCCAAAGCCCTGTGCTCCAAAACTCACTTAAACTCCAGACATTTGGTGATCTCCTTCTGCAGGTGCATCACCTCATACAACAGGTTCTGGAGCTGCAGGTGATAGGCATCCACTTTCTGCTTGGCCTGAAAGAAGGACAAGGTCAGAGGTGAGCAGACAAGTTAGGGTGGGGTGGGGCAAAGCAGAACAGCAGCAAACTCAGAAAAGGGATAAAGAGGGAGTTTCTGTTGTGGCTCAGTGTAAGCGAATCCAGCTAGTATCCATGAGGGTTTGATCCCTAGCCTTGCTCAGTGGATCTAGCGTTGCCATGAGCTGTGGTGTAGGTCGCAGAAACAGCTCGGATGCTGTGTTGCTGTGGCTGTGGTGTAGGCCAGCAGCTGTAGCTCCAATTAGACCCCTAGCCTGGGAACCTCCATACACCGAGAGTGTGGCCCTAAAAAGCAAAAAAAAAAACAAAAACAAAAACAAACAAAAAACCTCTCAGCTCCTACCTCATGGGTCTGATCTCTTCCTTTCTTCAACCTGATGTGGGCTAATCGGTTAAGCTTCTTTAGAGTCATGAAATGTACACAGCTCTGGATCCTCCGATCTTCAATCTCAATGGCCTACAGGCAAAGAAAATTGGTAAAGGCCTTGACAACAGGAGCTGGCTCAGCTTCCTTCAGCCTCTCTGCTGACCCATCCTCATCCAGGGACAAAAGTAGACCTTGGAAGGATCAGAACCATAGGAAGTGTCAGAGGGAAATGGAAGGATGACTGGACAAGGGAAATGCTTAAGATTCCTAGACCAAAACCAACCAAGGCCAACATCATGCCATGAGATTTGACCTCTATAAACAACATTACACAGAATAATTTAAATAAAAACAGCAGAATTACAGCTGTTAAGCTTGAATCCAGTAAAGCAGATAGAATATAATAATCTTAGCAATACTGGCCAGTTATAAGCACAAATAAGTGAGATTCTTGGAAAAATATAGATTGTTTTGTTTTAAACCTACCCATCTAGTTTTAAGCCTCTATATTATTTCTCTGCCCTGAAACCTAGTTTATTCATTTAATTTTAGTCTACATGATTTATTTGTACATATCCACCCTTAAAGTAGCAAGGGAAATTACATGTACCATTATTACTCCACACCTAGCAGAATGCCCAACACTAAAGAAGTATTACTTGGATGAATTACCAAATTAGTTATGAAATAAATTAATTATCCTATGTTTTCATGACTATAGTTGGTGATTGGGTGATGTTACAATAAATTAATAAGCAGGTCTCTGAAGCCCCAGGCTCCAACCATCTGATCATGGCAGGACCTAGGACCAAGACTGGGAAGGGCTCTGACAGGTGTGAAACAGGTCCATCTGCACAGACCCACCAGGTCCATGTCCACCAGCCCCAATCCTTACCACATCCTTGCCTCCCCTGCTCTTCAGGTCCTGGATCTCAGCCATGAGCCTCTGTAACTCTTGACACGTGTACTTGTACAGCTCATAGTCTCTGCCAGGGTCCCGCAGGTCCACCTCAGCCTCCTCGCTGTAGTATTTACCTTCCTGTGAGGGCAAGGACACAGGCCTTGGGTGGGGAGTAAAAGTCTCCCCGTTGGAACCAGGGACACTTGTCTGAGATGAGTAACAGTGAGACCCCCAGTCAGGCCGCTAAAGGATCTGGTCGTCAAATCAAATATTTTTCTTCTTTTCAAAATGGAAAAGAATTTCTCTTTTCGTTTTTTCAGGGCCACACTGGCAGCATATGGAAGTTTCTAGGCTAGGGGTCTAATTGGAGCTGCAGCTGCTGGCCTACATCACAGCCACAGCAACACAGGATCCTAGCCACGTCTGCAATCTAGAGTGGAGCTCACAGCAATGGGACCAGGGATTGAACTTGTGTCCTCATGGATATTAGCCAGATTCCTTTCCACTGAGCCACGACAGGAACTCCCATACTCTTTACCACTTTCAGATTATAACGTAATGCACTCCTGGTGTCAGAGATCCAGAACACAGTGAGGAGTATCAAATACAAAATGAAAAGTTGCCTATAATCTCACCTCCTAGCCTGATGTAACTCCACTCTTATTAATACCATGGATAAATATTAAAAAAAAAAATGTGTAGTTCCTGCTGTGGCTCAGCAGAAATGAATCTGACAAGCGTCCACGAGGACACAGGTTTGATCCCTGGCCTCACTCAGTGGATTAAGGATCTGGTGTTGCCATGAGCTGTGGTGTAGGCTCAAATCTGGCGTGGCAGTGGCTGTGATGTAGGCCAGCACTTATAGCTCCGATTCAACTCCTAGAATGGGAATCTCCATGTGCTGTGGATGCAGCCCTAAAAATACAAAAAAAAAAAAAAAGTATGGAGTTCCTATTGTAACTCAGTGTGTTACGAACCTGACTAGTACCATGAGGATGCAGATTCAATTCCTGGTCTTGCTCAGTGGGTTAAGGATCTGGCGCTGACACAAGCTGCGGGGTAAGCTGCAATTGTGGCTTGCGTCCTGTGTTGCTGTGGCTGTGGTGCAGGCCCGCAGTTGCAGTTGCAACTCAGTTCCTAGTCTGGATACTTCCATATGCCTGGGAAATTCCATATGACACAGGTGCATTCCAGAAAGAAAAAAAAAAAGTTTACAAGTAACAGGGAGTTCTCTTGTGGCTCAGCAGTTAAGGATCTAGCATTGTCACTGCAGCAGCTTGGCCCAAGAACTTCCACAATCCATGGGTGTGGGGGAAAAAAACCCAAAAAATCTACAAGTAACAAATAATGGAGAGGGTGTGGAGAAAAGGGAACCCTCCTACATAGTTGGTAGGAATGTAAATTGGCGCAGCCACTATGGAGAACAGTATGGAGGTTCCTCAAAACACTAAAAACACGGAGTTCCTGTCGTGGCTCAGTGGTTAACGAATCCGACTAGGAACCATGAAGTTGCGGATTCGATCCCTGGCCTTGCTCAGTGGGTTAACGATCCGGTGTTGCCGTGAGCTGTGGTGTACGTGACAGATGCGTGGATCTAGTGTTGCTGTGGCTATGGTGTAGGCCGGCAGCTATAGCTCTGATTACACTCCTAGACTGGGAATTTCCATAAACTGCAGGTGCAGCCCTAAAAAGGCAAAAGACAAAAAAAACCTGTAAAAACAGTTACCATATGATCCAGCAGTCCCACTCCTGGATATATATCTGGACAAAACACTAATTTGAAAAGACAGGAGTTCCCATTGTGGCTCAGAGGTTAGTGAACCTGACTAGCATCTATGAGGATGGGGGTTTGAGCCCTGCTCAGTAGGTTAAGGATCTGGAGTTGCCATGAGCTGTGTTGTAGGTTGCAGATGAGGCTCCAATCCAGCGTTGCTGTGGCTGAGGTGTAGCCTGGGAACCTCCATATGCCACAGATGTGGCCCTAAAAGAAAAAAAGACCAAAAAAAAAAAAAGTTTCTTAATTTGCTTTTTCTTTAAGGCAGCACCCACGGCATATGGAGGTTCCCAGGCTGGGGGTCTAATTGGAGCTACAGCTGCTGGCCTACACTACAGCCACAGCAATGCAGATTCCGAGCCATGTCTGCAACCTACACCACAGCTCACAGCAACACCGGATTCTTAACCCACTGAGCGAGGTCAGGGATTGAACCCACAACCTCATGGTTACTAGTCAGATTTGTTTCCACTGTGCCACTATAGGAACTCCAAAAGTTTCTTGATTTGAAAACACAGGTGCACCCCAATGTTCACAGCAGCACTGTTTACAACAACCAAGACATGGAAGCAATCTAATTGTCCATCAACAGATGAATGATTAAAGAAGATGTGGTTATATGTACAATGGAACACTATTCAGCCATAAAAAGAAGGAAATAACACCATGTGCAGCAACAGGGATGGACCAAGAGATTATCAAACTAAGTGAAGGAGGTCAGAAAGACAAATACCATATATCACTTATACGTGGAATCTAAAATATGACACAAATCAAAGTATTTATGAAGGAGAAAGAGACTCACAGACATAGAGAAGAGACTTGTGATTGCCAAGGGCAGGGGCAGGAGGGGATAGACTGGGAGTTTGGAATTAGCAGATGCAAACTTTTTTTTCCGGCTGTCCCCACAGTACACAGAAGTTCCCAGGCCAGGGACTGAATGTGACCCAGAACTGCGACCTACACCACAACTGCAACACCAGATCATTAACCCCTGTGATGGGCTGTGGATTGAACTGGTGCCTGCAGAGACAAGCCAGATCATTAATCCACCTTGCCACAGTGGGAACTCCAGATGCAAACTATTATATAACAGAATGAATAAACAACAAAGTCTGGAGTTCCCATTGTGGTTCAGTGGGTTAAGGACTGATGTAGTCTGCATGAGGATGTGGGTTCCAATACTGGCCTCGTTCAGTGGTTTAAGGATCCAGCACAGGTCACAAAAGTGGCTCAGATCCAGTTTTTCTGTGGTTGTGGCACAGGCCTGTAGCTGCAGCTGTGATTTGACCCATAGCCTGGGAACTTCCATATGCCTCAGGTGCAGCCCTAAAACAAAGAAACAAAAAGCAAGGTCTTACTGTGTAGCAAAGGGAGCTATATTCAATATACTGTGATAAACCATAATGGAAAAAATTTAAAAAGTAGTTAAGTCATAAATTAGCTTGACAGATTCAAGAATACAGAAACAGCAAAGGAAGAACCTGCTGACCATGAGAACACTCAGCCCACTTTGAGTACATGGTTCTGGTACTGTCTCAGCAGCAGACCAGGGATGCTGTACCTCCAACGCCTTAGTGGTATGTTTGCAGATGGACTGCCACCTTCTGACCATGAGGAAAACTGAAGATACACCATACTAGAACTTGTTCTGTGTTCAGGCACTGATCTTGCCTCATACAGGCTGGCTGGTTCTTGGGATGCTGCAGCTAACCCTGATGTGGACACTCAGGTCTTGAGAAGCTGAGGGAATTCAAGCAGAGGCCACCTAGGAGATTGCGCCTGTGACCCTCAGCTGCTGCAAACCCACAGCCAGGTGCTTGGCCGAGGGCTGCAATTTCTCAGCAGCATGGCAGCTCTGGCTGATCTCACCTGCTCAGTGTCAGAACGATTACGCTTTCCTTCAGCTGGAGCTCCATCACTCCGGATCACTTTGGGCTTCCGTTTTTTGCTCGATTCTGATGACATGGTTGTTTGGAGAAATCAGGAGGAAACAGCAGAGACCTGTTAAGAGACGAAAGCTTTTGAGTTTTTCCAGAGTTGGAACTGGAGATTTTCCTGGAGTTAGAATACTAAAGTCTAACTAGCATTTCTGGCCTCTTACACTCTCAGTAACTCAAGAAAAGTAACTCAAATCCTCTAAAGCCTCAGTCTGTTCCTCTGTAAAAAGAGGAATCATCCCTCAGCCTGTCCAAAATGAACTCATCTTCCCCACCTCCACCATCCCAGTGACCAAACTCCTCAGACAGGCACATAAGCCCATTCTCAATACTACCAATTGATCACGGTGTAGTGGACCTTGATCTAAGCACTTTATGGGTGTGTTTTCATTCAATCTTTATAACAAGGATCCTCTTAAATACGAAAACGCACTATTTTACAGATGAGACCACTGAGAGTCAGGAAGGTGAATGACATGCCCAAGGTCATATAGCTAGGATGCTAAGGCTTGGTCTCAAGCCACGCTACATCCATGCTCTTGACAACTACGTTACTGTGTCCTGTAGTCTTGCCACTATAGCATCTCTCCAAGCCATCAACTCCCAGTTTGACCTGAAATTTAAAAGAAGGGAACCAGGAGTTTCCACTGTGGTACAGAAAGTTAAAGATCCAGCATTGTCCCTGCGGTGTCGAGGATTCAATTCCCAGCCCTGCGCCATTGGTTAAAAGGATCTGGCATTGTTGTGGCTCTGGTTCGATCCCTGGCTCAGAAACTTCTGTATGCCCTGAGTGAGGCAAAAAAAAAAAAAATTAATAAATAAATAAAAGAATGGAACCAATATTTCATGGGGTGCTAGGGTCACAAAGTATCCTCCTCTGCTACCTGTGATTGTCACCAAATGCCCCTGAGATGGGCAGCACTACCCCCAACCCAATGAATCCATCAGCTACACATATTAAGGGAGCCAATACCTCATCCAAGTTGAGTCATAGAAGCCCCGAGTTGGAGTCTCCACGCCTCTATTTCATGGCTATGAGTGCAGAGACAAGTCACTTCACTTTTCTTTGGGTCTGTTTCTTTATAAATCACATGAGAACAGGTGTCCCTACCTCTGGGGCTACTGTGGACATTAACACAGGAAGCACTCCACTGAGGAAGACGATAAAGATGACCTGGGAGCAGGCTTTTGATGGTCCACAGGTGATCGATAATGTTGAACACCTAGGGAGAAAGTTAATCCTTTTCAATTTTTAGAAACTTCTGATTGCTTCAAGGAGACAGTCTTATATCCCTAGTTTGTCTTTAACATCTATGAACGCCAACGTCCTTTGTTAACAAAGGGACCCTGTCTCAGATCCTTAGGCAGTGAAATCTAGCCTAATCATTAATGATAAACTCTGAACATTAAATATGTTAATTTTTTTTCCTTTTTTTTTTCTTAGGGCTGCACCCATGTCATACGGAAGCTCCCAGGCTAGGGGTCGAATCGAAGCTGCAGCTGCTGGCCTACACCACAGCCACAGCAATGCCAGATCCAAACCATGTCTGCGACCCACACCACAGCTCACAGAAACACCGGATTCTTAACCCACTAAGCAAGGCCAGGGATCAAACCCTGTCCTCAAGGATTCTAGTCGGGTTCCTTATCGCTGAGCCATGACAGGAATTTGTAAATACATTAATTTTTATCATTATTTTCTGCATAAAACAAGTGAAAGTTGTTTTCTATTTACTGTAGAGACAAATTTTTTTCTTAAATTTGAATTTTAAAAGTGACTCAGTTAAAAACCTTTAGCTAACAGTCATACATGGTAAGTTGATTTTCCACAGGCGAGAGACCCCAAAGGCTTAAGTGTGGGAAATCCTGACTTGGGCAACCACAGTAGAGTGTCTGGCACGCACAAGCGCAGAATAACTGTGAGCTGTTATCACCAACACTACCATCGTCTTGAGGTGGGGCCTGACGATGCTGCACACATTTCCCACAGAAGGAAACTGAGAGCGCTGAGCAGAGCGGCCCGGGTCCTCGAGGAACGAGGACGGAGAACCGGAGCTGGACCCTAGGTAGGGGACGCCCTCGGGCGGTCTGCCTCCCAGTCCAGGCGCGTCGCGCCCCGCCCGGACCCTCCCGGCTCCATCCAAGCCCACTTCTCACCGCACGCGCCCAGAATCCGTCCCGGCGAACGAGCCACTTCCGGCGTCGGGAGGACTGTGGAGCGCGCACCATAGAGAAGCGGAAGGAAGGAGCGGCCGACCGGAAGCGAGGCGCGGAGGCCGGAAGCGAAGCGCGAAGGGTCCTGGCTCAGACTGCTGTGCTGGTGTCCGCTGGCTGCTGGGAAGCAAGGAGGTTCCGACGCCGGCGGCGGCGGCACCTGGTTTGTCAGGGCGGGTCCTAGCCAGCCAGCAGCCTCATGTTGCCCCCCGAAACTAGGAAACCGAGGCTGCAAGGGCAAAGCCTCTTATGTGCCTCGTTCATTCTTTCCCCAGCACCTAAAACGATGTCCGACAACTATGGGAGCTCTGCCAGGTGTTGTATGAATTTGCCCATGCCCAGGATAACCTAGCGTGGTGGTGTCAAGATCTGGATCCCCGTGGATTTGCTTCCATAACCTGGATTCTAAATCACCATCACATCCACCCTAACATCCCACACTAGTGAGGGCAGCAAGTCAGGGAGGGTTTTAAGCCCATTTCATTCAGCCTCCCCCCCCCCCCGCAAAGATTGATCGGTATTTTTCCCATTTTAGGCCACATTTACCTAGGGTAGAGCCCCAAATCTAATGCAGCATTTGACAGTTTCAAGCATTTTCTACCCCAGGTATGAGTACAGATAGAGTTTACTAAGTCCTACTTATCTGAAGGCAGAAACACATGTCCCGAATCCCTAGTTATATAGTGCAGTTCCTTCTGCCATAGTGGGAGGATGCTCCTCGACAGGATTTCAGGAAACAAAAAACCCTCCACGGGGGTGGGTCAGCCACGTGGAGAAGCCAGCCCTGCCTTGGGCACCTGCCAAAATTCCTTGCAGATGAAGAAAAGACCCCGTGGTTTATAGTAAATATTTTAATTGGTTCCATCAACACCAGCATAAGTTTTCCTGAAAGGGAGGCAGAATCAAGCTACCCAGAGGTTCATGCGGTGTGGGTGTCACTGAGGAAGCCCCCAAAGTCACTGACCCCACTCCACATAGCCAGTGGCCCAGGAGAATGAGGGTAGGGCTGATAGAATGTGAAGAGGGAGAAGAGGAATGCAGAATGAGGGAAATATGGTACCTAGCCCAGTAGCTCTGGCTGCAGAGGGCAGTAAGGAGGGCAGGAGATGCTGCCTGCACAGAAGGGCTAGAACCACTCAAGTTCTCAACATCATTGTCTGGGGAATAGGATGGGCCTCTCTACAACTGTCTTGTATTACACTTACTCCCCAAGAGGTCTCGTCACCTCTGTTCAATCTTCCCAATTCTTTTTGGTCTTTTTCTAGGGCTACACCTGTAGCATATGGAGGTTCCCAGGCTAGGGGTCGAATCAGAACTACAGCTACTGACCTATGCCACAGCCACGTGGGATCTCAGCCACATCTGCGATCTCCACCACAGTACCACCACATCTGGCAACACCAGATCCTTAACCCACTGAGCGAGGCCAGGGTTCAAATCTGCATCCTCTTGGATACTAGTCAGATTTGTTTCCACTGAGCCATAATGGGAACTCCTATCTTCTCAATTCTATATTCCAAATTCTGCAGTTCCAACACAAGTTCTGAGTCCTAAGTTCTACCTTCTGAGTTGCTGTTCCATTCTTTTTCCCTCCCCCAGATCCTCCCAGCTCCCATCCCCTTTCCCAGCCTTTCTGTGTAGAATATTGGGTGGAATATGTGGATGTCCTGCGGACTTTGCTAATTTGAGGGTTTTCCCTTTTGCTTCTTGGGGCAGTTCTAGGCTTTTCTCCAGGAGGAGGGACTTGGCTCAGTGGCCGAGTGGAAACCAGAGAATTTGTGAGAGCCTGGCCTGGTATGACCTTCTCCCTTTCTACCCCACCTCTAACCACTGGACACACTACCTTTTGTGCAGCTAAAGCTAAACTTAGGATTTCCAGGGTGAGACTGTGGATTGCTGGCTTTGAGATGAGTCATCTTAGAGGGAACCGTAAGAAGACATAAAAGGTTGCTATTCTTCATTCAGAGAACTTAAAATAAAGACTGCTTCCAACACAGGGGAAGGGGTGAGTGGGAAAGATGGGAAGGGTCTGGGCAGGACTATAAGTCCTCAGAAACTCATCATCCTTCAGCTTTCCCTTGTCTGAGCTGAGCACTACCCGCCAGAGTCCACAGGATCCGAGAGTAAACCAAGACAGCAGGACTGGAAGCCCCTTTGTCCCTGGCTACCCCGATGGAGAGGGGGAGGCAGCAGCAGCATCACTGCAGAGGTGAGATCTTCAAAGGGATCATGATCCGAGACTCCATGTGTCGCACCAGGGGGACTGTAGAGAGAGAGGCAGAAGTCACAAGGTGGCCACGGCGTGCCAACCCCCCAAACTAGCCCTTAAAGGAGGAGGAGGCCTGGGATTCTGAGGGAAAGACCCACTGCTTTCCTGGGATGGCCCAAGGAGAGGGCCACGTCTCCCCAGTTGTAAGACAATGGGGTCTTCGGTTGTGATGAAATGCAGCTCTGAAAATTTTTCATATAACTATACATTTATTTTCCTGTGTATGTGAAAAAATAACTAGCATAGTTCAAAAACGACTTCACAGATATTATCGCTTAGGACAAAGCTAGGTGACAAAGGAGGAGGATTTAAAGAAAAAAATCAAGACAATAACTGTAGTGGAAATCAACTGGTAGGATGAAAGCTGTGAAGGTGTCCTCCAAAGGCTAAAGTGTGAAAAACACCGATTTAATTCAACTGACTCATTTTACAAATGGGGATGCCGCAGCTCAGAGGGGGCCAGCCCAAGGTCACCCAGAAAGCTGGACTCTTTCTTTCCTCCTGCTCAGAGCTGTTAAACTCTACTGTGCTTACAAATTAAATACAGCTCTTGTACAAGTACAGATTCTGATTCAGTGGTGGGGGGAGGAGGGGAGTGGAGATTCGGCATTCCTAACAAGCTTCCAGCAGATGCTGACACTGTCTCCCGGGACCACACTTTGAAGACCAAGGCTCCCACTAACTCCTTGAGGAGACACCTTCTCCCACACACCAGATGGTGAGTGTGGCAGCTAAGCTGTAAGTTCCTTAAGGGCAGGGACAGACTCCTATTCATTCTGTGCCTCCCAACCCCCTTCCTGCCACAGTCCCTGACACACAGTGAGGGCTCAATCAGCACCTACTGACTCCAGGTGCTTCTCAGGCATCCTGGCAAAGTGGCAAACACTGTAAGTAAAAAGCTTGCTTGAAAATATTTTGCTGTGTGCTTCCTCTGTGCCAGAGTCTGGGTGTAGCACTTTTCATAAATTAGCTCCTAGGGGTTCTGTTGCGGCTCAGCGGGTTAAGAATCTGACTAGTATCCATGGTTTGGTCCCTGGCCTCAGTGGGTTAAGGATCTGGTGTTGTCATGAGCTGTGGTGTAGGTTGCAGATGCAGCTCGGATCTGGCATTGCTGTGGCAATGGTGTGGGCCAGCAACTGTAGCTGATTCAACCCCTAGCTTGGGAACTTCCATATGCCGCAGGTGCAGCCCTAAAAAGCAAGTTAGAATAGAATAAGCTCCTGGAACCATTCCTTCAGCCCTCAGAGGAAGGCACTATAACCAATGCCATCTTACAGATGGAAAAAGGAAGAGCAAGGTGAAGAACCATGCCCAAGGTCACACTGGGCACTCAACCACAACACCTCTCTGAGGCAGGGGAGCCTGGCTGTGTTATTGCCCCTTAGAGCACTCACCTACGACAGCCCACATCACGTGGAACATGCCACCAGGATAGAAACTAACTCATTGTCCTAAAAGTGAGTTCCCCGTCACTGGAGGTAATCAAGTGATACAGATCTCCTTGAAGAGGAGATTCCATCCTCAGGTAAGGTTCTTGGCAGATGACCTCCAAAGGGCCCAGATGAACTCAGAGGAGGTGCTTACCTGTGTAGTAGACATTTTCATCCCAGCCCCTCTTCCTCCAGGCAGCGTTTCGGGTCTCCTCCCGAGACTGCAGGTCCTTATAGGCTGTGGGGAAGGCATAGGCTCATTCCTTGGGCTCAGAAGATCTGATCCTATATCCAGCACGAGGCCCTTCTTCCACTGCCCCAGACCTTGCCCTGCTGTCTCTTCCTCCCCAGATGCCCCCAACTGTTAGCAAACACTGTCTGCTCTGACAATCTCATCCAATCAGTACACTTGTTGACAACTCCCGAATGTTTATTTCCAGCCCAGAACTCTCTCCAGGGCTCTAGACTTGTATATGCGGTGTCCACCTGACCTATCTACTCTGCATGTCAGCGTCTCAAATGTAACACTTCCAAGGATCAAAATTACACTCCCAACCTCTCCAACTTACTCCTCCACAGGTCTCAGTAAGCAACACACAGCTGCCTAAGTAGGAGTCTGGGAGCCTCTCTTGCTCCCGCACCCAACACAGGCCATTCATTCACCAGTCCCATTGGTTCCACCTCCAGACCAATGAACTTGAGAACTTCTCAGCATCCTTACAACCACAACCTTTGGCCAGGCCACCATCCTCTCCCACCTGAACTAGTATAACCATCTCCTGATGCCCGATTCTATATATTTAGAGTAAATCCTGGAGTTCCTATTGTGGCTCAGCTCTAATGAACCTAACTAGTATCCATGAGGATGGAGGTTCAATTCCTGGCCTCTCTCAGTGAGTTAAGGATCTGGTGTTACTGTGAGCTGTGGTGTAGGTTGCAGACATGGCTTGAATCTGGTGTGACTATACTGTAGGCCGGCAGCTGCAGCTCAAATTTGACCCCAGCCTGGAAAATTCCATGTGCTGCATGTGTGGCCCTAAAAAAAAAAAAAGAATCCCAACCCATCCCCATGGCCTGCAGGAGCCCAGTCTAATCTGGACCATCCCCATCTCCCCACTCTCTCCATACCAGCCTCCTATTTACTTCTCAAAACCCTGAAGGCCTCTCCCTGCCACAGGGGCTTTGCACATGTTGTTCCTGCTACTTAAAATACCTTCCCTGGCAATTCACAGCTAACTCCTCATCCTTTAGGTGGGCTTACATTTTACCTCCTCAAGAAGGCCTCAGAGAGGACTTCTTTGTTGATCCAATCTAGTAAACTTTCCCACATTTTTCTTTTTCTTCTTTTTTTTTTAGGGCCATACCTGCAGCATATGGAAATTCCCAGGCTAGGGGTCAAATCAGAACTGCAGCTGCTGGCCTACACCACAGCCACAGCAAGGCCAGATCCAAGCTGCATCTGTGACCTGCACTACAGCTCACGGCAACGCCAGATCCTTAACCCACTGATGAAGGGCAGGGATGGAACCAGCATCCCCATGCATACTAGTTGGGTTCGTTGCAAGTGAACCACAATGGGAACTCCCCATGTTTTTCTTCATTATCTCTCCCTGTCTCTTTGTGATTTGTAGTAATTTGAAATTATCATTTTTGCTAGTTTACGTCTGAGGTGGTGTCTCCCTCTGCTAGAACATAAACTCCACAGGGGCACTAATGTGTTCGCATTGTAGAGGCAGAGTGATGGTGAAGAAAGGGGCCCACAGAGGGCTCCTGAGGGTCCCCCGCCTACCCCAGAGATGATGCACAACGTAGAGCTCTCCTATCTGCGAGAAGAAGCCGCCCACTGCCTCCTGGTTCTCCTGCCGGTACTTGATGGCCCGAGCCCTAGAGATGGCAGAAGAGTGTGGGGCAGAGGCCAGGGCCCATGCAAAGGGCCTTCTGATGTGCCCCTAGGCTGGTTCCCCAGTCACACAAGGGAGGGGCCTGAGGTAGGGCTCTGAAATGACTGGGGACAGGAGTGACAGAGGTGTAGCCACTGGCGAGGGGTTCTACCACAATTGTCTATAGGATCCTCACCCCCTGGTTGGATCATAACCTTCTCCTGGATCCCCTTGCCACAGCACCTTGGGCAAGGTGACTCAGCAATGGCCTTGTTGGTACAGCTGGGCAGGGTCCCCCCGACTCCCTGGCACTGCCACTTACCAGTTGTTCCCCCACTCGATCATGGTTCCTGGCTGAAAGAGAACCAGAGCAGAGGGTGGGAACAAGCCCCCACCTGGGATTCCAAGCATCGATGTTGGGTCAGGATGGGAAACTGTCGTGTCTCCCCAGCTCCAAGGGCTGCTTGGCCTCATTCAGGGGACCTGACTCACACCTGGGTGTGCCTGTATGCACACATGCATACACACCTCTGTACTGAGCTAGGATGGAAAAGGCCAGAAGCTGCAGTCTAGGTGCTGGGGCACAGGGCCCATCCACCTCAGGGTACCTGGACAGCAGCTCTGCTGCTGGGGAGGCAGGAGGCAGATGGGGACCTAGTAGGGGAGGCACCTTGAGCTTGTACGTCCTCAGCTCGTAGATGTTGGGGCCAGCTCGAGGCTGTGGCTCATTCCAGAAGCTGAACTCAAGAAGCATCTGGTTCCTCCTGGAAAGCAGCATCTGGCTCCGCTCCTTTCGGAACTCCAGGTACTCCTGTAGGCATGGCAGTTTAGGTGTGGCAACCAGGAAGGACCCTGACCCCAGGCCTGTGTCCCACGGGGTGGAAAGCAGGAAGCCCCCAGCACAGAGCTGAGCCAGAACCAGTATCTAGAGAGGCTTGCTGAGTGGATGCCAACATACCTTGTTGTTTTTGAGCTTGTTCATGCAGTCCATGAGGGCTGGGTAGCCACCTGAGAATCGCCACAGGTGTACTGTTGGGGGGCAGGGAGGAAGGTACAGGTCAGGGGGCTGGGGGACCCTGCCCTACTTACTCCGAGGCTGGTTAGATGCGTATGTTACCGAGGAGGGGAGAGGGCAGTCTCCAGCCTGGATCCCTGTAGCACCAGGACTGAGTTCCCGTTGGCTTAGTTGGGGAAGCACTGGGCAGGGGAAAACTGGGACACAAGCCCAAGGGACCTAGGTTTGAGCTGCAGCTCTGCCAGGTAGCCCTTGACCCCTCTAGGCCTCAACGTCCTCATCTTGAAAATGAGAATAATGCTCCCACCCAACATCCCTTCAATAGCAACAAGAGGATCGAACATGAACTTGGACCCTAGGAGCAGCAGCATGTGTAAAGCTGACCACCACGCCTGTGAGGGACAGGCTGAGCAAAGGAATGGGTAGGTCTGATGGGCTGAGATGGATTACTCCAGGACAATGAATTTTAAAAAGAAACTACTGCATTTGGAATGGATAAGCAATGAGATTCTGCTGTAGAGCCCAAGGAACTATATCTGATCACTTGTGATGGAACATGATGAAGAATAATGAGAAAAAAACTATATATATATATATATATATATATATATATATATATATATATATATATAAGCTGGACCACTTTGCTGTACAGCAGAAATTGAAAGAACATTGTAAATCAACTATAATAAAAAAATTGTTAAATAAAAATAAAAAATAAAGAAGAAACTAAGAGGAGTTCCCTGGTGGCACAGTAGGTTAAGAACCTGATGTTGTCACTACTGTGGTTTGGGTCACTGTTGTGGCACAGGTTAATCCCTGGCTCCAGAACTTCCACATGCTGTGGGCATGGCTAAGAAAGAAAGAAAGAGAAACCAAACCAAACCAAG
The DNA here is from genome assembly GCF_016906955.1 of Phacochoerus africanus. Classification (NCBI taxonomy): domain Eukaryota; kingdom Metazoa; phylum Chordata; class Mammalia; order Artiodactyla; family Suidae; genus Phacochoerus; species Phacochoerus africanus. The sequence continues at coordinate 46,753,923 of NC_062558.1, forward strand.
GAACAGAACAGCGTGTGCAGTATGGAGTGACAGGGGTAGAGTGACATATCCAGAGATGCTGGTCTCTGCACCATCTTTCTTTTTTTTTTTTTCTTTTTCAGTCACACTCTTGGCATATGGAAGTTCCCAGGCCAGTACTGAGTTTTGCTTGCATGGCTATTTAGTTTATATCTGTCTGAACCATCAAGACTATAAACTATGAAGAACAGAATCAGGTCTGTTACTTGTCCACCTTAATATTCTCCAGGTTTTAGCAACTGGCACACAAGTAGGCACTCAAAAACCCTTTGAATGTGGAGTTCTCACTGTGGTACAGTGGGTTAAAAACCTGACTGCAGTAGCACAGGTCACAGCTATGCCTCAGATTCAATCCCTGGCCCAGGAACTTCCATATGCCTCAGGTGTGGTCTTAAAAAATTTTGAGGAGTTCCTGTCGTGGCGCAACAGAAATGAATCTGATTAGTATCCATGAGGATTGGGTTCCATCCCTGGCCTCGCTCAGTGGGTCGGGGATCCAGAGTTGCCATCAGCTGTGGTATAGGTTGCAGACATGGCTCAGATCCCGTGTTGCTGTGACTGTGGTGTAGGCCAGCAGCTGCAGCTCTGATTTGACCCCTAGCCTGGGAACTTCCATGTGTCGTAGGTGAGGCCCTAAAAAAAAAAAAAAAAAAATTCAAGTTCCCATTCCGCAAAGTTTATTTCCCAATTAGGAAATACTTAGAAAAATCCAAGAAGTACTTCTGGAACTGATTAAGTTGTGCCTAAAATGGGAAAACTGTAGGGACTGGAAATGAAGACAGCTTTTCTTACCCCACTATCAATGTGTCAATAATTGTTACTGAAAGAGAATTTAAGATTAAGAGAATTTAAGTTCAGGTGACAGATTTTAAAAAACAAATAGGGGAGTTCCCGTCGTGGCTCAGTGGTTAACGAATCTGACTAGGAACTATAGGTTACAGGTTCAATCCCTGGCCTCGCTCAGTGGGTTAAGGATCCGGTGTTGCCGTGAGCTGTAATGTAGGTTGCAGATGTGGCTCGGATCCCATGTTGCTGTGGCTCTGGCGTAGGCCGGTGGCTACAGCTCCAATTCGACCCCTAGCCTGGGAACCTCCATATGCCGCAGGAGTGGCCCAAGAAATGGCAAAAAAGACAAAAAACAAACAAACACAAATAGGAGTTCCCATTGTGGTACAGTGGAAAAGAATCCAACTAGGAACTATGAGATTGCAAGTTCGATCCCTGGCCTTTCTCAGTGAGTTAAGGATCCAGTGTTGCCGTGAACTGTGGTGTAGGTTGCAGACACAGCTTGGATCCTGCATTGCTGTGGCTGTGATGTAGGCTGGCAGCTGTAGCTCTGATTTGCTCCCTGGCCTGGGAACCTCCATATGCTGTCGGTGCAGAACTAAAAAAGCAAAAAATAAATAAATAAATAAAAATTAAAAAACAAACACACAATTACCAGGGCTACTGAAGGATGAGATAGCTCGGCTTGTGAGGTAGTGAGCTCCTTGTTGCTGGGAGTGTTCAAGGGAAGCTTAAAGCACCCTCTATCAGGGCGGTACCAGAGAAGCTCCCTGTGCTGTGTGCAGCCTAATCAGCACTGTCCAAGGGGATTTCTACCCTGATGGAAACGTTCTACATCTGTGCTGTCCAAGATGGTAGCCAGGAGTCACATATTTTTTCAGTGGCACTTGAAATATGGCTAGTGTAACTGGGGAACTGAGTTGTTCTTTTTTTTGTCTTTTTTAGGGCTGCACCCATGGCACATGGAGGTTCCCAGGCCAGGGGTCTAATTGGAGCTGCAGCTGCGGGCCTACACCAGAGCCACAGCAATATGGGATCCAAGCCACGTCTGCGACCTACACCACAGCTCACAGCAATGCCAGATCCTCAACCCACTGAGCGAGGTCAGGGATGGAACCTGCAACCTCATGGATACTAGTCGAGTTTGTTAACTGCTGAACCACAACAGGAACTCCTTGATATTTTCATTTTTAACTTTACCCAATTTAAATGTAAATAGCTACATGTGTTGAGTGGCTACCTTCCTGAATAGTGCAGATCTAAATTCCAAGGCCCCTTTTAGTAGCTGAGACTCTGTGAGTGAACCAAATTCATGTATGAGTCCTCACGGCTGGTACCAACTGGGGTGGGCATGTTTGGGTGAGATGGGGCTTCCTGGGGGTGCCCCAAGAAGCTGCAAGGAACCAGCTCAGACAAGACTCCCTATTTATTCCACAAATATGAACTGCACACTGGAGATTCAATGGTGAAGAAAGACAAGCAGGGGCCCCACCTACCAACATGGGGAGACAGACAGAACAGGGCACACGGTCAGGGCTGTGAAGGGGCACATTCTGGGGCTAAGGAGCCAAGAGAGGTGCCCCACCCAGGTTGAGTCAGGGGAGGCTTCCAGGAGGAGGTGATGTCTACACCAAAGTAAACGGTGAGTAGAGGAGTACGCCATGTAAGACAGGCAAGAGAGAAAGAGCGCTTTGGGCTGTTAAAACAGCATGAACAACAGCCTGGAACTAGGGGGAAAAAACTGCTCATATGAAGAATGGAAAGAAGCCTGAATGGGACACACGGTGAGCAAGAGGACGTGGTGAGATGAGGTCAGCAGCTGGACAGGGAAGGACTCAAGAGCCTCACAGGCCACCCCAAGGGCAGAGGGGGCAGCCCCAGCATTTGAGCAGGGAGTGAGCCAATGAGGGCTGCATTTATAAAGACCTCTCTGGGCACCACTGTGCAGATGGAGGGAAGGGCAGCCACTGGGCTGGGCAGCAGTGGTACTGGAGAGGTGGGCAGCTCACCAGCCTGGTCCTGCTCCCCGTACCACGTGTTCCAGTTGCCCACAAGCGAGCAGGGGTAGTCCTCATCCAGGTGCAGCTTGGGCAGCACAGCCTCCCTGTGGGAAGGCACAGAGCAGGAGGAGGGCTCACATCAGCCACCAGCGCCCCAGCTTCCAACTCAGATCCTCAGGGCTGGGCCTCAGTCTCCCCATCTCTAAGATGCAGAGGCTGCACAAGGCATCCTTAGGACTTGTGGCTCTGAAACCTGTACCCCCTGGATTTCTGCACAGAGAACAGGGCTGGGATAGAGGCCCCCACCCAAGCAGGGTCTGGGACAGGAGGGGGCTCACGTCAGGCTGTTGTAGGCATCCAGACACTCGGGCTTCACATTGTGAACTGCAACAGAGGACACAGAGCAAGCAGTGAAGTTGTGGGGGGCGGGGTGGCCCACAGGGCCTGGGCTCCCAGGACAGCTCGGAATATCCCAGACCCTCTCAAGTCCCAGCCAGAGCCTCACAGGGCCCCAGAGCTCAGCTGACACTCACATTGGATCTTGTAGAGGTTGCTGGTCTCCTTCTTAGACAGCAGGGTAGAGTGGGCATCCTTCCGGGGATCCACCTTGTGTACGAAGAGGGAACGGAACCAGCTACCTTCATTGTCCTTGGAATAGAACCTGCGGGATAGAATTCAGAAGAATGTGCTTCCATCTGCTCAGATGCCCTGCTCCCCTGGGCTGGTGACCCACATTTCTGGGAATGGGGCCATGGAATCCCATGGCAGCTCCAGAAGATATGTCATTAGAGCCAGCTGAGCAGACCTGGTCCCTTCTAGAGATCCTGGCTGGCCCAGTTTGCTTCCTGAAGCTCCACTGAGCCTCAAGAGGCTAAGAGAGGCAGACCCACCTCTCTCTCTAGCCTCGCTGCCTCCACTTTGCCCCTTTCCAAGACATCCTCCATTTGGATCACACAGCTATAGCCCCTTGCCAAGAGGATCAACTCCAAACCCACCTTGCCTGATGTTCAAAACCCATGATGGCTCAAATAATCTTGTCAGCCTCTCCTCCTGTCCACTCCCACCTGGGTATCCTGCTCTCCAGGTGTGCTTCTCCCTGAACATACTGGGCTCTTTAACTGTGCTTTCTTTGCCATTTCTATTCTCCCTGATAAGAAGGCTGCATTCACCATCCTCCCTGGTGCTCACACTACACCTGGCCTGATCTCAGGCCCTACAAAGGGAGAGCCCAAGACAAATATGCTTTGTCCTTGAGGAGGTCATAGTCCACTAGGAGAAGTGAACCTTGGAACACAGTTACAGCCAGAGGTCTCTGCGTGAGCCCAGATGCATGAGGCTGAACTTGGCCTCTAGAAGTCTGGGTAGGCTCTCTCTCTTAAGGAGGTAATCTGGCCAGTCTCCAAAGCTCCAGGGCCTATTTGGCAGATAAAGGCTGGTGGTGGTGGTGAGCTGGGGATAGGTGGGTAAAAGGCAAGATCTTCATTCATCCAGCCAACACTTAATGGACAAATATCTGCCCTGTGCATCTTGCTAGGTTGCTATGAGAATGAATGAATGAATGAATGACATGTGTACCTTGTTCAGGACAGGGGAACCAACCACCAGGTCCTGCTAGATCATAACTGCACTCCCCACACAAGTTCCCAGCAGGGGTGGAGATTTCTAGGCTGCCAGAGGTGGCAAATCTTCTTACTTAAAAGCGGTGGTGCAGCTTGTAGCCATCCTGAACTGCCAGCCCCCCTCCCACTGGATGATTACCACCCAGGGAGCCTGGCACTGGGGGCCCCATCAGCAAGTCGTCTTCTTCTTACAGGCTTTTCTGTGGCTAGAATGAGTATCTTGCTAATCAAAGTATTGCTTTTCTCCAAAATACAAAGCAAGTGCTGGAACTGATAAAGTTTAAAAAGCATCTTAATGTGGTGATACATTTATATGAGCATAGAGAAAGACAAGTAAGGATTAGTCCCAAACTGTTAATACTGCTTACCTGGAAGAGGGGAGAGGAAGATGGCTAAATTTTTCGCTATTTACTATCATTTTTACAAGGCTAAAAAAATTGCTTTAAGTATTTCCAAACAGGAGTTCCCGTTGTGGCGCAGTGGTTAACAAATCCGACTAGGAACCATGAGGTTGCGGGTTCAGTCCCTGCCCTTGCTCAGTGGGTTGATGATCCGGCGTTGCCGTGAGCTGTGGTGTAGGTTGCAGACGCGGCTCAGATCCCGCGTTGCTGTGGCTCTGGTGTAGGCTGGTGGCTACAGCTCCGATTCGACCCCCAGTCTGGGAACCTCCATATGCCTCGGGAGCAGCCCAAAGAAATAGCAAAAAGACAAAAAAAAAAAAACTATAAAAAAAAAGTATTTCCAAACATAGGATTCCTGTTATTGTTTTTTGTTTTGTTTTGTTTTTGTCTTTTTAGGGCCACACCTATGGCATATGGAGGTTCCCAGGCTAGGAGTCTAATCGGAGCTGTTGCCACCGGCCTATGCCACAGCCACAGCCACGCCAGATCTGAGCTGAGTCTATGACCTACACCACAGCTCACAGCAATGCCAGATCCTTACGCCACTGAGCGATGCCAGGGATAGAATCCACATCCTCATGGGTACTAGTCTGGTTAGCTAACTGCTAAGCCATGACGGGAACTCCCTGTAGTCCATGAAAATTTGGGACCAGAATAAAGGATTACATGCTGGATAAGACTGGCTGAGAATATCCTCTGTGCCAGGGAAGTGTGATCAGCTTTTCAGTTAACGTGATTCCGCTGAATCAATGTAATGATATGATAATGTAGATTCTAGAAATTTGTCCCAGGTGACACAGCACATTGGAGGCAGAGAGCTCAGGCAAGAACCCAAAACTCTTTCATCTAAAGCCAGCCCCACCTGAGGTCAGGTACTGCCCTGGGGAGCTAGCATCAGGCAGATATTGTGAAGAATCAGGTGTTTTCACTGGCAGAGGGACTTGACCTTTGGTTTGAATGTAGACAGCCTGCTCCCCCTGGAAGGGGCAGTGGCAGGAAGGACAGCAACTCCTACTATTTGTCAACCAAGACCTTTGCTCCAGGACTGGGCTTTGAGTAATTTATTAACATCAGCAGTGACCAAGATAAACAGCCAAGTGGCCAGCCCTGAAGAGAGATCCTGGGATCTGAGGGACTGGGAAATGAAGGGGGTCCAGTTGCTCTGAAGGGCTCCCCTCTCTTCCCACCACTGTTGAACCCTTTCTGCCTCCAGGTCTTGGTTTTCGCACATGTCAAAAGAGCAGGGTAGGGCAGCCTCTCTCTGAAGATCTTTTCTACAGGCCCCAAGAAGATCCAAGAGCAGACTCTGAACTTGAAAGTAGCATCTGTAGGTTCACGTTTTCAAGAGTTCAAATTTCACTTTCCCAGTGAAACCACAGCAGTCTCCTGTCCTTGAACTTCCACACCCTTCTCACCCTATTTTTCTGTAGCTCCTTCCAACATGTTATAGAATTTTTATTACGTGCCTTGTTTATTGTCTTCCATAGAAGCAGCCCCAGGAGGACCGGAATGTGTCTGTGCTGTGTATCCCTGCTGTATTCCCAGTGTCTAGAACAGTGCCGGGCACGTGGCACACACAGTCCACACTTGGGGAATGAATGAAGGAGTGTGTATCATGGGGGGTGGAGGGCATATGGAGAGCTAAGACAGAGCGGCATGAAAATGATGAAATCTGGGAGGTAAGAAAGGAAAGAGTGGACCATGGCTCAGAGTGTGGACTCGGGACTCAGGGGCCCTTTCCATCCCCACCGCCAGCAGGAGAATTAGTGCTGAAGAGCACAGGTTCTAGACAAACCCAGGGCTAATCCCAGCTCAGCTTCATCTCTCTGAGCCTCATCTTCCTCATCTGTAAATAAGGACAACAGGATGTGTCTTTTAGAGAGAAAGGCTAACTCAGCAGCACAGCTAATATCATTGTTCTGACCTAACTTCCTAACTAATCTCCTGGCTCCCATTCTTCCCTCATTTTTTTTTCTTTTTTCTTTTTTTTTCTATTTACAGCCGCACCTGCAACATATGGAAGTTCTGGATCCAAGCTGCATCTGCAACCTATGCCACAGCTTGCAGCAATACCAGATCCTTAACCCACTGAAGCTGCATCCTCACAGAGACAACACTGGGTCCTTAACATACTGAATCACAACGGGAACTCCTTCCACTCTTTCCCTTTTCTCCTAATCCGTCCAGCAATTTTGTAAAACACCATTGTTGTGATGCTATTCCTCTACTGCCTATAAAACCAAGGCTGGATGTCTCCACTTGGATTTCTCACTCTGAATGATACTGCCAAGCTTTCCAGAGTGAATTCCCTTTTAAATTTGGTGGCCATGGAGCCAAGATTCCCTCTTATTAGAACCACCTGAGAACTTGTTAGAACTTCTCAGGCCCCATTAGGGGTAGGGGTAGGGGTAGGCCCACCGCAACAGAAACTCTGGGGGTGGGCCTAGCAATCTGGGTTTTAACCAGTCCACCAAGGGATTCTAATGCATGCTCAAGATTGAGAATCACTGCTCTAAAGCATTCCCAATTTCTTTTTCTTTTTCATGTAATCTCAGTAAATGATCCCAGAAACACCAAAAATTCTGGTATCTAATCTGCATTAAGGATGCCCCTTAGGCCTAGAAAAACCAGCTCAGCCCCTTGCATAAAAACACCTCTCGGAGTTCCCATCGTGGCGCAGTGGTTAACGAATCCGACTAGGAACCATGAGGTTGCGGGTTCGGTCCCTGCCCTTGCTCAGTGGGTTAACGATCCGGCGTTGCTGTGAGCTGTGGTGTAGGTCACAGACATGGCTCGGATTCCACATTGCTGTGGCTCTGGCGTAGGCCGGTGGCTGCAGCTCCGATTCGACCCCTAGCCTGGGAACCTCCATATGCCACAGGAATGGCCCTAGAAAAGGCAAAAAAAAAAAAAAAACACCTCTCATATTTCCCTCTCAGCCCTTTCATCACTTTCATGTGAATATGTCTTGTCTCCCCAGCCACACTGGTAGCCCACAGACATACTTCCACCCCCTGGTCACTTAGCACAACGCTTCTGGCATGGGAGTTGCTCAATATTTGTCCCAGATGAGAAAGTTTGAGACACATTTGCACCCTCAGTAAGGATCAACCGTCTGTTGCCTCCATATAAAACTGCTCTGAAATATTCTAGATTTATATGCTAGGAAGCATAGCTCTGAGCACATTTGAAAACACTCTTCTGTCTGGAGGTAGCTGATGAGAAAGGGGCCACGTTTCTGCTTATTGTTCCAGAAGTGTGTCTTTAGAAAACACACAAGGGAGTTCCTGTTGTGGCTCAGGGAAATGAATCCTACCAGGAACCATGAGATTTCGGCTTTGATCCCTGGCCTTGCTCAGTGGGTTAAGGATTCAGCGTTGCCGTGAGCTGTGGTGTAGTTTGCAGATACGGCTCAGATCCTGCATTGCTGTGGCTATGATGTAGCCTGGCAGCTGTAGCTCCGATTCGACCCCTAACCTGGGAATCCCCATATGCCACGAGTGCGGCCCTAAAAAAAAAGAAAAAAAGAAAACACATAAGAAGAACTAAACTTGTGTTAACAGGATTACTAGTACAGCAGTAATAACTGCTGTGTATTGAGCACCTACTATGTGCTAAGAAGTGATCCTCACAATTTTTTTTCTCTTTTTTTAGTCTTTTTGTCTTTTTCCAGGGCCGCACCCGAGGCATATGGAGGTTTCCAGGCTAGGGGTCGAATCGGAGCTGTAGGTGCTGGCCTACAACCACAGCCACACCAGATCCAAGCCGGGTCTATGACCTACACCACAGCTCATGGCAACGCCGGATCCTTAACCCACTGAGCGAGGCCAGGAATCGAACCCGAAACCTCATGGTTCCTAGTTGGATTCATTAACCACTGAGCCACGACAGGAACTCCTCACAATATGTTTTTTTTTTTTTTTTTTTTTGAGAAAAATGAAACTCAGGGATGTCTTATGCCTTATTTAAGGACAATTAATCAACGGACAAGAGGATTCCAATCCAATTCCATTTGATTTCAAAGTCCATGCTGTATCTGTACCTCAGTAGCCCCCAAAGCTCAGAGGCCAGAAGGGCTGCTGCTGGCCCCCTCTAGTGACTGCAAAGAGCTATGGGGCAGACTGAGGGCTGGGTCGACAGGAGGAGATGTTCCCAGGCATCCAAGGTGGGACCAAGGTGAAAGTAACTTCGAGGCAGTCCTTGAGAGACTTGATAAGTATTAATCAAGTGCTTCCACAGCAATCCTGCAAAACACCTGGCAGGGATCACCATCTCCACTTTACAGAGAAGGAAAACAAGGATCACAGGTTCAGGACCTCGTCCAAGGTTACAGAGCGGATAAGTGAGGAACAGCAGAATGCTTCTATGTCCCATGCTCCTTTTGTGGCCTCTGGACAGTCATCACACAAATGGCTCTACCACCAACCAAGTGTGTAACCCTGGGGAAGTGAGGTCCTGCCCCCAGCTTCGATTTCCTCACCTGGAAAACAAAGGGCTCGTGGAAGATGACCTCCCTAAAGCGCCTTTAGCCCTGACATTACCAGGGACTCATGAATAAACTGCTTGAGATGTAGGTGCAGGTGGCAACATCTGTTGCAAGTTCACCTGGGCTGGGTACCTCACACACATGGCCTTGTTAATCCTCAACAGTACATCCTACTTTACCATGATTTTTACAGATGAGGAATCTGAGGCTTCCAGAGGCCAAATGACTCATGCAAGGTCGGCCCCACTAAAAAAGGGTTAAGTTAGATTTGCTGGTGCCAGGCAAACTCCAGGCTCTCTCCATGATGTCAGTTTTCTCTGCAATTACTGGGCAGTCAGAGTGAGGGCACATGCCTGGCTCTTCTTTCTAGTCTCCCCAAAACCCCACTGCACAGCTAACACCCCACGGCAAGGTCTAACAGAACTCTGCAACTTCACACCTGGGCTGTGGGAGGGACAGACCCCTACTTCCACAGGTGGAGGGATAGGCGTCCTTATGTCTTTGGCAAATGTTCTTGAGCATACACTGTCCTGAGCCCCATGCTAGGGACTGGGGAGACAGAAAAATAAGGTGATGGTCTATTGGGGGAGACAGGCAAGTGTGTATGGGGTGATAAGAAGAGAAATGGAGGAAGTATATACGGGGCTACTGGGCTACAAGTATATACAGAAGAGGGAGGGGTCAGACAGGGAGGCCCAGCCCTGCCTCAGTCCAGAGTGGGGACCAAACAAAAACCCAGGCTCGGCCAGCCTCCCTCTCCCCCCTCTCCCCGGAAGCCAAAAACAGTTGTGGTGCAAAGAGCACGGGGGTGTCAGGAGGCCTGGGTCCAGACCCAGTGCTGCCACAGGACCGCAGGGGGAGTGACCTTGGACAACTCCCATCCCTTCTCAAGCCTCCTTTGCTCCACTTGTACTGTTCAGGTTTAGGCATCCATGGCCCTTGGAGATCTCCCACTGCTTCTCGAAGGAAGAGCTGCCTCTCCTAGAAGCGTGCTCTCTCACAATCACCGCAAGGTCTGGGAAGGGGCCACTCCTCCTGCCCGCCGCCCGCTCCCACTCTCCATGGCCCCGGACCTGCCCCTCACATTCACCCCATCTTTCATTCTCTCCCAGAGCCAGGTACCCAATAGGACAAAGAAACTGCGCATACCTTTCCCACCTCCACCATTTGCCCAGAGCTCTTCCCCAGGCTTAGATTTTGCCCCCGCCTCTAAGCCCTAGAGTACAACTCCGAGTCTCTGCCCATCCCCCGCGCCCGGCCCCTGGCTCGAACCCCTGCACCCCCCACGCGCGCCGACCCTGCCCGGCTCGTACCGCGCCGCAGCCACAGCCGCAGTGTCCCGGGCGCCAAGCCCTGGGCCCCCCAGTAGCCGCCGCGCCGCCGCAGAGATGCTGCACAGACGCGGAGCCATGTTGGAGCGGTGCAGGTTGGAGGAAGGCCCCGCCCCCGAACCCGGCAGCGGAGGCGGGACGTGAATAAGCCCCGCCCCACCGGCTCGCCCGCCTCCATCTCCACCCAGACAGGTGGGCGTTGTCCCTGTCCATCCCATGATGCAGATTCTGGGCAAAATTGGGGTTTTTGTCCTCTGTGCCACTGCAGCTCTGCTACTGACTTGCTCTGTGACCTTGAGCAAACCCACTGCCGACTCTGGGCCTCAGAGTCCAATTGGGTGAAATGGGAAGATTGAACAATAATACTAGGGGTTCTTAAGAGGGCACTTAAGGTTGAACAGCAGAGGGTAAGCCCATTGAAAGCGTATGCAGTTATGTGTGCCAGTGCGTTTTCCTGTGGAGAGGGGTGCAAAGGTAGCGTTTCTCACATTATCTAAGGAACAAACCCCCTACCACTTTAAGACAGACGGACAAGGCTCTGGGTTGCAGGCTCGTTTCCTCTCTATCAACTCCTTTTCCCTTTCATCCTTCTCTACCATCTCTGTCTGGGCCTCCTGGGGCCTCAGGCCCTTCTTCGGCTTTGACTTCCAAACTAATCCCTTCTCAGCCCACAATCCCCCAGGTCACAGACATGGCAGGAGCAGAGAGCCTGCAGACCCCATGTGCATAGACTGATAGACTGCTTGCCCACACTTGAAGAATGTCTATCCTCTGATGCTAGTTCCCTCTCGTATGCTTAGGGTGGAGGAGTGAGGGGAGGCTTTAATTTTGTGATTTCCTTCAGCTAATATTGAGTCCACCTGGCTAGGCCCTGTGCTTAGCTCTGAGACACCAAAGGTGGTCAGGACAAGCCCCCAGCCCTCTTGGAATTTTGTGTTGCTATTGTCTTTTTAGAGCTGCACCCAAAGCATATGGAGGTTCCCAGGCTAGGGGTTGAGTCAGATCTGTAGCTGCTGGCCTGCACCACAGCCACAGCAGTGCCAGAACTGAGTGTCTTTGACCTACACTACAGCTCACGGCAACGCCAGATCCTTAACCCACTGAGCAAGGCCAGGGATCAAATCTGCGCCCTCATGGATGCTAATCAGATTCGTTTCCACTGAGCCATGACTGGAACTTCTCCTTCAGCTAATATTGAGTCCACCTGGCTAGGCCCTGTGTTCTCCTCTGAGACACCAGGGTGATCAGAACAACAAGCCCCCAGCCTCTTGGAATTTAAGGCCTGGATGGGGAGACAAAAATCGAACTGGTACTGACCTCCAGGGCAAAGACCTTAGGCCTACCCCTCCCCACCCCTTCCTGCCTGACATACTAAATACGTACTGAACAAGTGAAAAATATACACAAAAGTATTTTGGCCAATTGTGATAGAGGGTATGAAGAAGCATGGGGAGCTATGAGGACTTATCATGGGGAGGGGGGGAAAGAAAATTTGAGGTCCTATATACTTTTAAGGGTTAATAACTTCTTTAAGGAAGTGAGACTTGAACTTTTTATGTTTTCTAAAGTTGCTACAATGAACATGTATTCTTTGATTTATTTAAAAAGGAAAATGTGCATCATTATGATAAATTACCCAAATCAACTGTTATATGCAGGCAGAACCATCAAAATAAATGCAATGAAGATAACAGTACGGCTGGTGTCTTGTAGCTAAGACGGAAGCCTGGGAGCCTGGAGGGCTGCTCTTTGTGTTAACAAAGAGCCGGAGCCTGGAGCAGGGTCGGGGTTAGAGACACAGCTGGGCCTCATTGCTCTTCGAGGGACCCAAAGGGAGTGAGCTCTTATTCTGAAAATGAACATGACTGAAGGGTTCCCATACACAACCACTCAGGAAAAACCTAGATGGGTAGATGGAGGTACAGCAAGTAAGATGTCACTCATGTCATGGGGTGAAGGAACAAAGAGTGGCAGGCATGGAGAGGTAGGAGTGACCATCTTTTTTTTTTTTTTTTGTCTTCTTGTCTTTTGTTGTTGTTGTTGTTGCTATTTCTTGGGCCGCTCCCGCGGCATATGGAGGTTCCCAGGCTAGGGGTTGAATCGGAGCTATAGCCACCGGCCTATGCCAGAGCCATAGCAACGCGGGATCCGAGCCGCGTCTGCAACCTACACCACAGCTCACGGCAACGCCGGATCGTTAACCCACTGAGCAAGGGCAGGGATCCAACCCACAACCTCATGGTTCCTAGTCGGATTCGTTAACCACTGCGCCATGACGGGAACTCCAGACCTAAGCTTTAAAGGGTAAACACGGAAAGCTTGCCAGAAGGGAGCAGGACAAGGAGACCCTGAGGCAGAGGAAGCAATGTGTGCACACTATGTGAAAGCCCCCCCCGACCCCCAAAGAAATGTATTCTGATTGTTCAGCACCATCAAATATCATCAGACGATGGAGATGATGTGGAGGCATCGGCTCACTCAGGACAGGAATACGTCTAACAATGGAGTGGGCAGCCTTGGTGACCTGTGGCTGGATTATGCCAACAGAGGCTACATAGCAACAGCATTTGGCAGTTGAGCCACAGGAAGCCAGGACCCCTGGAGAGGGAATGGCAGGCCCGAGAGTCCTCACCAAATTCTTGGTGTTTCTTGCTGCTTCTGTTGGGAAAAACAAGGGAGGGCTGACCTGCAGCCTCCTCACACTGGTCTAGGCATTTCTTTTTTCATTTTTGGCCACCCCTCAGCATATGGAATTCCCGGGCCAGGGATCCGATTAGCCATAGCTGCAACCTAAGCCATGGTTGGGGCAACACCGGATACTTAACCCACTGTGCTGGGCCAGGGATTGAACCTGCAAGCCAGAGCTCCCAAGACACCACTGATCCCATTGTGGCACAGTGGAACTCCTAGGCATTTCTTCTTTTTTTTTCCTTCTTTCTATAGCCACACCTGTAGCACATGGAAGTTCCCGGGATAGGGGTTGAATCAGAGCTGCAGCTACCTGCCGGCCTGCACCACAGCCACAGCAATGCAAGATCCAAGCCGTATCTGTGACTTACACTGCTGCTCATGGCAATGCCAGATCCTTAACCAGTGAGCGAGGCCAGGGATTGAACAGGAATCCTCATGGACACTATGTAGGGTTCTTAACCTGCTGAGCCACAATAGGAACTCCATGGTCTAGGCATTTCTAAGACAGTTTTCCCATCTCCTCCATTCCAGTGGGGCAGGAGGATCAAACCAGGTGGCTCCAGGAGCAGGCTCTCACCCATGACCAAGAGAGATGGGAGCTGGGTCTCCCTCTACAGAGAAATGTGACCGAGTTCCACCAGATTACTGGAAGTTCAGCTTCAAGATCCCCACTCCCCACTCCAGGTAAGGTGACCAGCTCATTCCAGTTTACCCCAGACTTTCCCAGTTTGGGCACTGAAAGTCCACTGTCCCAGGAAATCTTTCTGTCCCGGGACTGGGATGTTTGGTCATCCTAATTGTGGCCCTCTCCCTCTCCCCAGGACACACATCCCAGAATCTCTTTTCTTTTAAATTTTTTGGCCACCTGGTGGCACATGGAATTCTCAGGCCATAGATCAGATCCTAGCCACAGCTGCAACTGAGCTGTGGCAACACCAGATCCTTTAACCCACTGTGCTAGGCTGGGGATTGAACCTGCGTCTTAATGCTGCAGAGACACCGCTGTTGCCATTGAGCCACAGCAGGAACTTACCCAGAATCTTTTCTTAACTACATTTACCTTGCTTGAAGTAGTAGGGCAGGTGGGTTGTCTTTGTGGCCCTCAGTGACATGCAATGCTGGTTAACTGAGCACTTGGTATAAATGGGTCCTAGCTCCATGGACGGTGCATTCCAGGCAGCAACCAAATGGATATTGGACAATTCTACAAGTAAGGAGTTACATAATTAGACCATTTCCAATTACTGTGGCATAAATTCCCCCCAAATTTAGCAGCCTAAAACAATAAACATTTATCATCTCACATGGTTCCAAATAGGTCAGGGATTCAGGAGTGGTTAGTGGGGATGGTTCTGGCTCAGGGTATCCCACAATGTTGCAGTCAAGATGTTGGCTTGGGAATTCTTGTTGTGGCTCAGCGGGTTAAGAACCCAACACAGTGTCTGTGAGGATGTGGGTTCAATCCCTGGCCTCACTTAGTGGGTTAAGGATCAATCCGGCGTTGCCACAAGATGTGGCGTAGGCTGGCAGCTGCAGCTCCCATTTGATCCCCAGTCCAGGAACTTCCATATGCTGCAGGTGTGGCCACAAAAAGAACGGGGAAAAAAAAAAAAGATGTTGGCTTGGACTCTGGTCACCTGATGGAGGCTGTGGGATCTGCTTCCAAGGTAGGTCACTCACACACCTGCAAGTCAGTGCTGGTTGTTGGGCAGAGGTCTCAGTTCCCTGCCAGTGAGCTTCTCCAGGTGCTGCTTAGGTGTCTTCACCACATGGCAGGTGAGTGATCCAAAAGAGAGTCAGGTGGAACCTTCAAGGACTTTTATGACTTAGCCTTGGAAGTCACACTGTCATTTTTGCATATTCCATTGGTTACACATGTCAGCCCTGCAGTGGGAAGGGGGCATGACAGGGGTGTGAATACCAATATGTAAGATTCCTGCATGCTGGCTACCACAATTAGGTTTTGCACTAGGCTCAACTTTGTGACTGGGATTGGACTCAGCCCTTCAAGCCATCTATTAGCAAGCCTCCCCAGAATCGCCATCTTCTGTCCTAGGATCTATGGCTCCCCTCCTTCTCTGAGGTCCCTTCCTGCCCACCACTGAGTCTGTGACATCTCTTTCATCCTCCCCTCTCTGTAGGGAGCTGACCCATCTCTTCTCCTCCCTCCCTCCTTTCCCAAAGCTGCCCTCATGGAATCGACCTTTGTAACTCGTTGCCAAGACCTACTGCCCAATCTGTGAAATGAAATGAGGGGAGCCAGGGACAAAGACAGATGGGCACAGCTGAGCAAAAAGAAGCAGGCAGGTTCATAAGTGTAAAATATGGACAAACCTGCCATCATCTATTCCCTGGGACAAATAGATCATCACTGAATGGGCTGCAGAAGAGCAAAGAGACAAATTACCCAGCTGTGGCAATGTCACCTGCTCCTTATTGATGGGCTTTCACACTCGGGCCCAACTGCTCTCTGAGAATTGCATTCTCCAGCTCCTAGGAGACCCCACACAGCAGTGGCAGGGACAAGAAAGCTTTTATGTCTCAGCTAGGGTATGAGCCCCACTGCCAAATCCCAGCCTTTCTGTAGTATGCATCATCTGCAGATATGAATTATGTATCCTTGACACAGTGCCACATAAAAACACTCTCAAAGCGCCACTCCGTGTCTAAACTGAAAATCATACAAACGCCAGAAAAGGAAAGCATATTGAACAATTTCAAAGCTGTTGGGATGGAATGAATTATAAATTGTGTTTACGCTGCTGCCACAAGGCGGCGTCTCTACAGCCAAGAACAGACTACGTTCTGTGTCATTAGCACCACGGAGCTAACCAGCCACCCTTTCTGTCATTATTGAATAAATCACACAGCTGTTAGTGTGCTTTGGACTCTAGCAACTGCTTTGTGTGACTACTGAGCTGTTATCTTGCCAGCCATTCATTGCCATTATAGACCACTTAAAAAAGCTGTAACAACGTTATTCAACATCATCCACAAAGTTGAAACACTACTGCTGAAAACCACACCCCCAATCAATACTTTGGAGTAGATCTTGGACATGATAAACACCACGAAGACTGAACCACCGCCCTGGCAGGTGGTGCTATAAATTTAGGAGTGTGCCCCCAGGTAGAGATAAGGCTACAAACATACGAAGCAGCATCGAAGGCAAAAATATGACAAGATGGTTGTAGATTTATGAGCTGTATGGAGCACATTTCATCGTCTAGTTCACATTCATTCCTATGGGGAAAAATGGGTCTTGGAAGACAAAGTTTGGAATCATGTAAAGTTTACAAATGCATCCTTCCTGAAAGAAATGTGATTTCCATGAACCTCCCAAGGAACCCTGACATAAATACAGCTCCTGGGGCCCACTCCTAGAAAGGGAACGTTTTGGGTTGAATTGCATCCTGTGAAATAATAGAAAATCTTTTTTTTTTTTTTGTCTCTGCCCCCTCATTCCTGGCACAGAGCTCCTAAAATTCTTGTCATTTCCTAAGTGATAAAAGCACTAGGAGCCCTTTTTTGTTTGAATATGAGTATTTGGTCTTTGACTATGGCTCCTGACACAGAACTCTTAAACCCGCTGGAATTTCCTGGGTGATAGGAACATCTTCTGCTCTAATGAGGCCAAGCTTGTGGGGCTCCTGGATAGGGGCTGGTTACCAGGAAGACTAAGCCATCATCAAAAGGTTGGAGACCCAGCCCCCATCCTCCAGGGAGGGGAGAGAGGCTAGAGACTGAGTTTATGATAGATTATGCCTACATGAGGGAGCCTCCATAAAAAGCCCAAAAGCATGGGGTTCACAGAGCTACCAGTTTGGTGGACACGTCCATGTGCTTGGAAAGTAGTGCACCCCAATGCCACAGGAACAGAAACTCCTGCTCCCTGCATAAACCCACTGCAGACCTCATCCTAGCTATCTCTTCATCTGCCTGTTCATCTGTGTCCTTTGTTAACTAAAAATCTGGTTAACCTAAGTGTTTGCTTGAGTTCTGTGAGCCAGGCCAGTCTAGCAAATTCTCTAACCCAGGGAGGAGGTCACAGGGTCCCCGATTTATAACCTGTCAGTCAGAAGTTTAGATTACAACCTGGACTTCCCATTGGGACCTGAAACCCGGGGCGGGAGTCGGGGGCAGTCTTGTGGAACTGAGCAGTAATCTGTGGGGTCTGTACTAACTCTAGTTAGTGTCAGAATTGAATTGAATTATAGGACATGCAGCTGGTGTCCCAGAGAATTGCTTGGTGTGGAAAACCTAGGCATGTGGTGTCAGAAGTGTTGTGAGTGTGAAAGTAAAGGAGAAACACAGGAGTGTTTTCCCATATGTGTCCCATAAAAAAAAGGATACTGAGGAGCTCCCATTGTGGCGCAGTGGTTAACGGATCTGACTAGGAACCATGAGGTCTCGGGTTCGATCCCTGCCTCCCTCAGGTGGGCTAAGGATCAGGGGTTGCTGTGGGCTGTGGTGTAGGTTGCAGACGCGGCTCAGATCTGGCGTTGCTGTGTCTCTGGCGTAGGCCGGCGGCTACAGGTCTGATTAGACCCCTAGCCTGGGAACCTCCATAGGCTGAGGGAAGCAGCCCTAGAAAAGGCAAAAAAACAAAAACAAAAAAAGATACTGAGGTCGTAAGCCCAGCACCTCAGAATGTGACCTTATTTGGAAATAGGGTCTTTACAGAGGTAACCAAGTTAAAATGAGGTCATTGGGGTGGGCTCTAACCCAACATAAGTGATGTCCTCATAAAAAGGGGAATCTTCTCTTTCCCTGCCACCACCGAGTC
This sequence comes from Phacochoerus africanus, assembly GCF_016906955.1. NCBI lineage: Eukaryota > Metazoa > Chordata > Mammalia > Artiodactyla > Suidae > Phacochoerus > Phacochoerus africanus. Next base: position 46,772,041 of record NC_062558.1, read on the forward strand.
CTGCGGAGACAGAGGCTTGGGTGCACTCAAAATTTGGCTCCGCCCCTAACCCACGGACATGGCTGAGGAAGGCATTGCTGCTGGAGGTGTAATGGACATTAATACTGCTCTACAAGAGGTGCTGAAGACCGGCCTCATCCATGATGGCCTAGCACGTGGAATTCACCAAGCTGCCAAAGCCTTAGACAAATGCCAAGCCCATCTTTGTGTGCTTCCATCAACTGTGATGAGCTCATGCCCTTTGTGCTGAGCACCAGATCAACCTAATTATGGCGATGACAACAAGCAACTAGGGGAATGGGTAGGCCTCTGTAAAACTGACAGACAGGGAAAACCCCGTAAAGTGGTTGGTTGCAGTAGTGTGGTGGTGAAGGACTATGGCGAAGACTCTCAGGCCAAGGATGTCATTGAGGAGGACTTCGAATGCAAGAAATGGTCAAATAAAAAAACTGGTTCTTAAAAAGGAGTGGGGGGAACTCTTGGGAATTCCCTGGTGGCTCAGTGGGTTAAGGATCGGCGTAGTCACTACTATGGCGCAGTCCAATCCCTGGGCGGGGAACTTCTGCTTGCCCCAGGTGTGGCCAAAAAAAAGGAGGGCAGGGGAAAATTGGACACATAGACAGCCATGCGCAGAGGGAAAAGGATGCACAGAGACACAGGGAGAACACCATGGGAAGACTGGAGTGATGCAGCCACAAGCCATCGAACTTCTAGGGGTTCCAGAAGTTTCAAGAGGTAAGGAAAGATCCCCCACTACAGGTTAGAGGGAGCAGCACCCTGTGACACCTTGATCTCAGACTCCTGGCCTCCAGAGCTGGGAGATAGCACATTTCCGTTGTTCTGAGCCACTCAGTTCTTATGATGACTTTGTTACTCCAGCCTTGGAAACAAGTATCTACCTCAGCAAGGAGCACAGAAAAGAGCAGAAAATTGCCAATTAGGCATGGGCATGAATTTTAGGCCAGAAAATAGTCATGTTTCAGTGCTTGCTGTAGACAAGGCCTCATGTAACCTGCAGCACACCATCCATGGAAGACCAAGGGCCCACAGCTAGAGATCCAGGCTCTAATTCTATTAGGCTGTGTAGTCTTTGGCCAGTAACTTAGCTTGGGCATCTCAGTTTTCCTGTCAAATGGGCATAATAACCTACTGAATCATGAGAATTAAATGCAAATATATACATATGAAAATGAGAACTGGGGAGTTCCTGCCGTGGCTCAGCAGTTAACAAACCAGATAAGCATCCATGAGGACACAGGTTCGATCCCTGGCCTCCCTCAGTGGGTTAAGGATCTGGCATTCCTGTGAGCTGTGGTGTAGGTCCCAGACAGGGCGGCTCAGATTCCAAGTTGTGTGGCTCAGGTGTAGGCCGGTGGCTATAGCTCCGATTCAACCCCTAGCCTGGGAACCTCCATATGCCACAGGTGTGGCCCTAAAAAGACGAAAAGAAAATGAGCATGGAGTTAACATGTGCTCTGAGGCTTTGCTATTTGCAATCCCATTTCCTATTCTCCCCACTTTAGCTGATGATGAAATGGAGGTCCAAAAATGATAAAAACCTTTTCAAAATTACACAGCACCTTAGACACAGAGGATGCTAAATAAATATTAATTCCTATTTAAGGAGTTCCCCTTGTGGCTCAACAGGTTAAGGACCTGGCACTGTCTCTGTGAGGATGCGGTTTCGATTCTTGGCCTCCCTCAGTGGGTTAAGGATCCAGCAATGCTGCAAGCTGCAGCATAGGTGACAGAGGCAGCTCAGATCCAGTGTTGCTGTGACTGCAGCTGAGGCCGCAGGTGCGGCTGGGATTCAACTCCTGGCCTAGGAACTGTGTGCCTCAGGTGCCATAAAAAGGAATTCCTGCTGTGGCTCAGTGGAAAGGAATCTGACTAGCATCCATGAGGACGCAGGTTTGATCCCTGGCCTTGCTCAGTGGGTTAAGGATCCGGCGTTGTCATGAGCTGTGCTATAGGTCGCAGACGTGGCTCGGATCTGGTGTTGCTGTGGCTGTGGCATAGGCTGGTGGCTACAGCTCAGATTAGACCCCTGGCCTGGGAACCTCCATATGCCGTGGGTGTGGCCCTAAAAAAAGACAAAAAAAAGTAAAAAAAAAAACCACTTAAGAGGAGCTCTTGAACATGTCATATCATTTATTATTATGCCCATTTTTACAGATGAAGTAACTGAGGCTTGGAGAAGTTAAGTTCTGCCCAAAGTCACAGAAAAGTAGAAGTTCTCTACTCGGGTATGCCTGCCTCCAACACTGCAAGTGACAGCCTAGGCAAATTCAAGGATCTTCAATCCTAGGCCTGAAGGGAGGAAGGTAAGTGCCAGTGATTTCTTAAGGTCTTATAGGTTCTTACTCATCATTCATCAGGTAGCAGCTGCCTTCATCCAGGCTCAGTGCTTCAGGATAGCACCTTGGAGCATCCTAGCCTTGACCTCAGAAGGCGTAGGCCCCAGGTCACACATCACTGACCTTCTCAAGGAGGGGACAGAGGCATCCCCTGGTTTTGTCCTCAAAATCTCCAGACATTGTCAAATGCACCCCAGTGGGAAAGGATGTCACTTTGAGAACCACTGATCTGGTAGAATGCTGGAACAAATCATGTCAGGTGAGATCGGGATGAAAACAGTCTTGGATACAAACTGCGACTCTACCAATTATGACGCTGGGTGAATTACTTAGTTTCAGCCTTATCCGGTTTCCCCATGTATAAACTAGGAATATATATCTACTGAATAGGGTTTTAATAAAGAGCAAAATAGGTAAAGCATGCAAAGCACTTTGCAGAGTACCTTATATGGTAAGCACTTAATATTTTGTGACTATTAACATTGTTCCCATAGTTGAGACCATAAGTATTTCCTCATGCCCTTCACTTATTCATGCAACAAATATTTATTAACTGGTGTCTGTGTGCCAGTTCTTTCTTAGCGAGCCCTATATGAATTTTTCCTTCTCAGAACCTTCTCTGGTACATACTATTTATTACCATCTCTATTTATTCCTTGTGAATGGCACTTTTAATGACAGCATAGTATTCCATCACATCTATTTTGATTCCTGGCCCTGGCCTCGCTTCTGAGATCTAGAACCATACATCTACCCAGATGTCTCCCTAGGAATGCTAAATTTCAGCCAATCAGGCCAGTGCCTAGCACCCAGGGAGCCTTCCATAAAAACAAGCTATTACTGGCCATCAGTGTCATTTTCAGCCCCTGCTGCGTGATTCACTCCTCAGTGGCCCAGAGTCGCTTATTTTCTGTCAGCAGCTTTGTCCCTCGGTTAAAGCTGTGATTTGTTGTCCCTGTGGGGAGCCCATAGGAAATCTAGCCTGGTTTTCCCACCTGCAGGGAAGAAGAGAAGCAATGAAAATAAAGACACTCCCACGCTAAGCCCACAGTGCCCTAAACAATCAGTTTGGTGGGGAGAATTTGCTAGCAGTAGGCAGGGCATAAAGTTCTCCCATGGCAGCCTGGCTGGGTGTGCCAGCAAATGTTACTGGAGCCTGGGTGGTGCTTCACGGGCACTGTGGTGGCCTATGGGGAAGAGTAATTTATGCTCTTAATAGAGTTATAGCATCAGTGTCTGCTGAGGGCTCCAGAACTGTAGTTCAGGGTCTTGGGGCTGTAACCAGGAGGAGCAATTCAGAAGCCACCACCAGGGAAGGAGAGCAGAGTAGAGGTAATACAAGCAGTCTCTGGGTAGAACAGACCTGGGTTTGAGTTCCAGCTTTGCCTCTCAGCAGTTAGATGCTAGCCAGCAAGTAGCTCAGTCATGCTGAGCTTTTTCTTCACCTGTAGAGTGGGGGTGGGGGTGGGGGTGATAATGATAGTTAATACCTGTGCAACGCTTAGCCTTCAACCACTCAGCTAGGCAACCACTAAGAGTTAACTTAAAAATTGGATTAAAAGAGACACACACACACAGGAGTTCCAGTTGTGGCTCAGCAACTAGTATCCAAAGAGGACTCGGATTCAATCCCTGGCCTCCCTCAGTGGTTTAAGGATCCCGCATTGCTGTGATGTAGGTCGCAGATGCGGCTCAGATCTGGCATTGCTGTGGCTGTGGTGTAGACTGGCAGCTGCAGCTCCAGTTGGACCTCTATCCCGGGCGCTTCCATATGCCCCAGGTGTGGCCCTAAAAAACCACAACAAAAACACAGAAAGTTATACTCCCCTACCTCTCTCTCTCACACACATTCATTGTAACCCTTGAGGAAGTTTAAACAAAAATCATGTATATGATCTGAAACTGGAAATCACACAGAACACAACATAAAAACTGCTTTCATTTTTCTAGTTTTTTAAATCTACAGAAAGAATAATTTCCTAAGATTCAACGTAGTATGACCAGTTACTTATCTAAAGCTTTATATGGATGATCTCGCTTAAATTCCTCAACAACTCCATGAGACAGATGCAATTATTTCCCCCTCCCGCGGTAACAACTAGAATTTCTCCTCAACAGAAGCTGAAGGACTTGGCGGAAACTGCCCGCTACCAAGCGGCCTCAAGTGATTTGAAAGTTTAAGAAAAACCAAGTCAGTACATGTAATACATGCAATTAAGTGCTAAACAGGATTGGCCGCTCGGCGTTCGAAACGCAGTCTCCTGGGGCGCCACACTCGGCGCAGACCTGGTCCGAAGGGCAGTCCCTTGCTGAACTGAGGAGTGACTCATCTCCCGCGCCCCGGGAGCAGCCTCTTCTTGTTTTCCCGGGAAAGGCGCGCCGGGTTCCCCGCGTCAACCAGTCTTGCTAGAGTAGGCGTACCCCTACGAACAAAAGCGTTCGGAGTGACGCTGCCTTAGCCACTCAACGTCGAGGGCAATCCCGCGCCTCCAATTAGATCTGAACTTCCAATTGGTAAAGTCCTACTGAAGAAGGTGGGACAGCGGGAGAAAGTCCCGCCTCCCTCAGAGTTCTCAGCCAATCGTGGTGTCTAGGCTGCAGCCGCCGAGTTAAGGTGCGTTGCGTGTATTGCTCCGAAGGGCCTGAGGGCGGAGCAGGGAGCAGGCCGGGGGCTGCGGGGAGGGGACGCTTCCCGCGGGTGCGCGGAGCTAGGACGGTGACAGCCACGCGCGCACGTGCGCGCCTGGCTGGAGAGCGGCCCCTGAGACCTCTGTTGGCCGCTGAGAGGCGCGCGGGGTCTGGGCAGCCGCCGTCTAGGGCCCCCGTCCCTGGGCGTCCCCAACGTTCCCAGCCCGAGTCCCGGCGAGAGCCGGGCGGTGCCCGCCTTGTCTGTCCCTGATCGCGATCTCTCCCCGCGGCCATCAGGGTCCGCCCCCCAACTCCCCTTTCCGTTCCCAGGGCACGGTCCTCGCGGCCCATGCTGGCCGCTGGGGGCCCGCGCCGCTCAGACAGCTCCCGGGCCGGCCGGCCGGCCACCATGGTGGCCCTGAGGCCTGTGCGGCTTCTCCAGGGAGGCTAAAAGGTCCAGAGTGCAGGCCCCGGGGCCCCAGGTTCCCGGGCCTGAGCCCCACGCCATGGCCGGGGCCATCGCTTCCCGAATGAGCTTCAGCTCTCTCAAGAGGAAGCAGCCCAAGACGTTCACCGTGCGGATCGTCACTATGGACGCGGAGATGGAGTTCAATTGCGAGGTAACCGGCCGGCAGCCCCTACGGGCTGCAGCGAAGGGAGGCCTGGCGGGATCGGGCCCTGGTGCGGGTCTGGCACCGACCTGGGCGCCCTTGCCGCGGTGACAGTTGAGGTGGAAGCTTCGGGATTCTGTTTATATCATCTCTGGGCAAAGACTGAGAGGGTCAGAACCGGAAGGAGCCATCTAGGCCCAAATCGTCATGTTAAAGATAATCGCTGCTTTTTTCAATGGGGCTTTTGGGTTTGGAAGTGCTTCCTGAAGGTTTTCATTCATTGTTATTCCAAGAGTCTGAAAACATCCGTGGTAGCGAAATTTAATTTTCAGTGTCAGGCTTTAACTTCAGCTTTATAGAGTTTTTAACTTTATCCGATTATATTATGTACCCCAGCTATTAAAAGTTGCATCTCACTTTATTGCACCGTCTACAGTAGTTGTTTCCCTTTTTCACAGCTTAAATTTTCTGGAAAAAACTCTTCGAGGAAAAAGATGATATCCTAAACTTTCCCTACAGTTTGTATCACAATGATAAGTTATCCTTTATTGAATACTTCCTAAGTGTCAGACATTCATACACTTATCACTCAAAACAACTCATTTAGGTGGGTACCCCAAACCATATATCCAGTAAATGGTGAAGGAGCGTTTTGATTTGAGCTAATACAGTACTGCTCTCAAGTAATTTTATGTCCTTGCTACTCAGAGTGTGGCCTGGGGACAAGCAGAATTGGCAACAGCAACATAAGTCAGTGGTTGGCAATTTTTTTTCTGTAACGGGCCCATAATAAATTTTTTCAGCTTTTCAAGCCTTAGGGTCCGAGTTGCAACTACTCAACTCTTCAGTTCTACCTCTGTAGAACAAAAATGGCCTTAGGCAGGATCCCGTCCAGCCTGACAGGGTGAGGAACTCCAGTGACATGGTGCTCTGTAAACTGATAAAATTTATTTTTAAAAAAAATTTAGGAGTTCCTGTCGTGGCTGAGTGGAAACAAGTATCCATGAGGACACAGGTTCGATCCTTGGCCTCCCTCAGTGGGTTAAGGATCTGGCATTACTGTGAGCTGTGGTGTAGGTCACAGACACAGTTTGGATCCCGTGTTGCTGTGGCTGTGGTGTAGGCCAGTGGCTACAGCTCCGATTCGACCCCTAGCCTGGGAACTTCCATATGCCACAGGTATGGCCCTAAAAAGACAAAAAAAAAACGAAAAACCAATTTAGAGAGTTCTCTGGTGGCAAAGCAGGTTAAGGATCCAACGTTGTCACTGCTGTGGCTCTATGGCTTGGGTCACTGCTGTGGCGTGGGTTCAGTCCCTGGCCCTGGAACTTCTACATGCCGTAGGTGTGGCCCAAAAAAATTTTTTTTTGTAAACCCTCTGGAAGTTGTTCTAAGAGCAGACATCAAGTGAAGAAGCATCTACTCAAGAAAATCTATGAAGGGGGGGTCCCGTCATGGTGCAGTTGTTAACGAACCCTACTGGTATCTGTGAGGACGGGGGTTCAATTCCTGGCCTTGCTCATCGGGTTAAGGTTTCACTGAGCTGTGGGTATAGGTCAGAGACGCAGCTTGGATCCTGCATTGCTGTGGCTGTGGTATAGGCCAGCAGCTGTAGCTCCGATTGAACCCCTAGCCTGGGAACCTCCATGTGCCGTGGGTGCGGCCCTTTAAGACCAAAAAAGAAAAAAGAGAAAGAAAATCTATGAAAATTCGGTAAAGGAGTTCCATTGTGTTTCAGCAGTTATGAACCTGACTAGTATCCATGAGGATGCAGGTTTGATCCCCCACCTCGCTCAGTAGGTTAAGAATCTGGCGTTACCCTGTGCTACAGTATAGGTCACAGACGTGGCTCTGATGCTGCATTGCTGTGGCTGTGGTATAGGCCAGCAGCTACAGCTCTGATTTGACCCCTGGCCTGGGACCTTCCCTATGCTGCAGGTGTGGCCTTAAATAGAAAAAAAAAAATCTGTAAGAAAGGCAGGAGTTTGTGGTATTTGAACCAGGACCATACCACCCTCCCTGCTCCCAGCTCTACAAGGTAGAGATTCTGCTCTCAACCCCCGCAGCCCAGTACACAGGGCTTCCTCTCCCCCTACCCCCTAGGCAGACAGCCTTCTTCCCAGAAGTGCATGGTTTAGGGCTTCTGCCCAAGGCTACTTGTTGCTGAGGCTAAATCCTGGGTGAGTGAAGCTGAATCATGGAGCTTCCTTCTTCCACCCAGCTCTTACTTATGGAATGTGGGCTGTATTACAGGTGTGGCTCTCCGAGAATACTGGAGTCCCAATGACTGTCTTTCACCCTCAGTTTGTGAGATGGTGGTTCCAGCCAGGAGAAGCAAACTGAGAAGGCCTCAGGCTACTGTGTCTTCCCTTACCCCCTTCTATCTGGGGCTCAGAGATTTTGCCTGGAGGGAGAAGCAGGTTTTAAAACCCTTAGCTCCTTGCAGAAAGTAGTGACTTTTTGTTTGCAAATAGAGTGTGGAGAATTTATGCCTAAGGGGACTCTCAAGAACTGAAGAGCTTTTGGTGAAAGGCAATTGGGAAATTTGTGGATTTAATGAAGATACTGTATAGTCTATAGGCCAGTTAGTTTGTAGGAGTCAATAAAACATCTGGAAAGAACCAAACTAAAATTCTGGAGTTGGAAAATACAATGACTGAGATGAAAAATTCACTAGAGGGGCTCAAGGTAAATTCCAATTGGCAGAAGAAATAATTTGTACTTGAAGATAGATTGATAGAATTTATATAAGCTGAAGAGAAGAGAGAAAAAGAATGAAAACTGTACAGAGCCTCAGAGAAATGAGGATCTTTCAGTGCACTAACATATGTGCAAGGGGACTACCAGGAGAGGAGAGAGAAAAAATATTCAAAAAAATAATGTCTGTGGAGTTCCTTGATGATGCAGCAAGTTAAGTCACTGTCATTGCTCAAGTCACTGCCATGGGGTGTTTCAGTCCTTGGGCTGGAGACTTTTGCATGCTGTGGATGTGGCCAAAAAAAAAAAGGCTGAAACTTCCTAAATTAATTGAAAAACAATAACCTGTATCTTCAGGAAGTTCAGTGAACTCCAAAGAGGATAAACACAAAGAGATTCACAAACAGACTCATAGTAAAAGTATTGATAGATTAGGGAAACAATCTTGAAAGCAGCAAGAAAAAAAACGACTTGGTACTTACAATGGAAACCCAGTAACATTAACAGCTACTTCTCAGCAGAGGCTGTGGAGGCCAGAGATGGATGTCATTCAGAAGTGCTCAAAGGCAAAACTTGTCAGCTAAGAATTCTATATCCAACACAGCTGGATATTAATGAAAAGGACATTTAAAAAATAAAGTTGAGTTCCCTTTATGGCTCAGCAGTTAACAAACCTGACTAGGATCCATGAGGTTGCGGGTTTGATCGCTGGCCTTGTTCAGTGGGTTAAGGATCCAGTGTTGCCGTGAGCTGTGGTGTAGGTCACAGACTCGGCTGAGATCTGGCATTGCTGTGGCTGTGACGTAGGCCGGCAGCTGTAACTCCTATTCCACCTCTAGCCTGGGAACTTCCACATACCGCAGGTGCAGCCCTAAAAAGCAAAAAAATAAAATACAGTAAAAATAAAGTTGAAATACTTTTCCAGATAAACAAAAATAGAGAATTTGTGGGTTTTTTTTTTTTTTTTTTTGGCTCTTCTAGGGCCCTTCCCGCGGTATGTGGAGGTTCCCAGGCTAGGGGTCGAATCGGAGCTGTAGCCGCTGGCCTACGCCAGAGCCACAGAAACACGGGATCCGAGCCAGGTCTGCAACCTACACTACAGCTCACGGCAACGCCGGATCCTTAACCCACTGAGCAAGGCCAGGGGCCAAACCTGCAACCATGGTTCCTAGTCGGATTCGTTAACCACTGCACCACAACGGGAACTCCAAAAATTTGTTGTTTAAAGTCCCATCTTACAAGAAATACTAAAGGAAGTTCTTCAGGCTTAAAGCAAGTGACCCTGTAGATAGTAATTCAAATCCGTGTGAAAAAAAATCAAGAGCACCAGTAAAGGTAATTATGTAATTATAAAATATAGTATAAATGTATATTTTCCTCCTCTCTTCATTTAGAGGATTTAAAATGCAATTGCATAAAATAATTTGTATTTAATATATTGTTCAGCCAATAACACAAAAATGTAATGTATGTGTAATATACTTGCCAAAAACAGCACAAAAGAGGTGGGTGGGAACAAAGCTATAAAAGGCTAAGAAATAACTAAATGATAAAGTAATAACTGTAACAATGTATTGTTGGGTTTGTAACTTTAATAGATGTAATATGTAATAATTATAATACTGTAGAAAAAGAAGGGAGTAGAGTTACATAGGAATAACATTTTTCTTTCTGTCCCTGCTGTGCTATGGTATGCATAAGTTCCTGGGCCAGGGATCGAACCCGAGCCAGGCCAGTGACAACACCATATACGTAAACCCACTGCACCACCAGGAAACTCTCTAACATTTCTATATAGCACTGGAATTAGGCCAGTACAAATCTGAGGCTGATTCCGATAAGTTAGGATTACATGGTAAACCCTAGAATAATTGCTTTAAATAGAATCTTTAGGGTGTTCCCTGGTGTTCTGGTAGTTAGGACTCAGTGCTTTCACTGCTGCAGCCCAGGTTTAATCCCTTGTATGGGAACTGAGATCCCACATTAAGTTGCCTCATTCTGTGGCCCCCACTCCCCAAAAATATTTAAAAGTATAGCGGAAAAATAAATAAATAAAAATACAGGAGTTCCTGTTGGGACACAGTAGAAACGAATCCGACTAGGAACCATGAGGTTGTGGGTTCGATCCCTGGCCTCCCTCAGTGGATTAAGAATCTGGTGTTGCTGTGAGCTGCAGTGTAGGTTGCATACACGGCTCAGATCTGGCATTGCTGTGGCTGTGGCATAGGCCAGCAGCTGTAGCTCTGATTTGACCCCTAGCCTGGGAACCTCTGTATGCCATGAGTGCACCCTAAGAAGCCAAAAAAAAAAAAAAATATATATATATATATATATGGAAAGAGAGAGAGAGGAGGAGTTCCCATTGTGGCTCAGCAGTAATGAACCTGACTAGTATCCATGAGAACGAGGTTCTGTCCCTGGCCTCGTTCAGTGGGTTAAGGATCTGGTGTTGCTCTGAGCTGTGGTGTAGGCCAGCAGCTACAGCTCCAATTCGACCCCTAGCCTGGGAACTTCCATATGCTGCGAGTGTGGCCCTGAAAAGCAAAGAAAAAAAATCATTAAAGAAATTTAAATGCTTCTCTACAAAATATTCTTAATGCCAGTCATATGGTAGAGGAATCTGAATAGGCTTATAACAAGTGAAGAGAGTAAATTAGCAATAAAAATACTACCCACAGTGAAAAACCCAGGTTCTACCCACTAGAGGCCCACGTGGCTTCACCACTGAATTCTACCAAAATCTCAAGAGCAATAAATACCAATTCTTCACAAACTTTTCCAAAAAAAAAAAGAAAAAAGAAAAGAAGGGACCACTTCCCAACTCATTTTATGAGGCCATTCTTAAACTGATACCGAAACGAGAGCAACTAGAGACCAATATCTTTTATGAATATGGAAGTGAAAATCCTTATCAAAAATATTAGGACTTCAGCAACATATTAAAAAAAAAAAACACCTGAGTTCCTCTTGTGGTTCAGTGAATTAAGAATAAGAACCCAACTAGTATCTGTGAGGTTGTGGGTTCGATCCCTGGCTTCAGTCATTGGATTAAGGATACGGCATTGCCGTGAGCTGTGGTGTAGATCTCAGATATGGCTCAGATCTGGCGTAGGCCAGCAGCTGCAGCTCCGATTTGATCCCTAGCCTGGGAACTTACATATACCACAGGTGTGGCCCCCAAAAATAAAAAAATTAAAAAGAAAACTATCTACCATCACTAAGTGGACTTTAATCCCAGGAATACAGGTTGGTTTAATATCCAAAAATCAGTTAATATAGTGTAATGTGTCATATCAATAGAATAAAAAGCAAAAAATTACAAGATTATCTCAATAGTTGTAGAAAAAAATGACAAAATCCAATAGCATTTCATGATAAAAACACTCAACAAAATAGGAATAGAAGGGAATTTCCTCAGCCTGATAAAGAGCATCTGTGAAGACTCTAGTATTACACTTAATGGTGAAAGACTAGATGTTTACCCTCTAAGATCAAGAACAAGACAAGGATGTCCACTCTTTGTCATTTCTTTCTTTCTTCTTCTTCTTTTTGGGGGTCTTTTAGGGCCATTCCCATGGCATATGGAAGTTACCAGGCTAGGGGTCAAATTGGAGCTGTAGCTGCTGGCCGACACCACAGCCACAGTAACACAGGATTCAAGACTCATCTGTGCCCTACACCACAGCTCACGGCAATGCCAGATCCTTAACCCACTGAACGAGGCCAGGGATCAAACCTGCATCCTCATGGATACTTGTCAGGTTCAATACTGCTGAACCATGGTGGGAACTCCTAAATAGGTGGATTTTAAGATATTAATATCTCAATAAAACTGTTTTTTTAAAAAAGCAGCCTTTAGGGAGCTCGCATTGTAGTGCAGTGGATTAAGGATCTGATGTTGTCACTGTATGGTTCAGGTTGCTGCTGTGGTGTGGGTTCTATCTCTGAACTGAGTATTTCTACATGCTATAGGTGTGGCCAAAATAAATAAATAAAAATAAAAAGTAGGCCTGCACCACAGCCACAGCCATGACAGATCCAAGTCACATCTTCGACCAAAGCTGCAGCTTATGGCAATGCCAGAGCCTTAACCCACTGAGCAAGGCCAGAGGTGGAACCCATATCTTCAGAGACATTATGTCAGGTGCTTAACCCACTGAGCCACAAGGGGAACTTCCTGGACATTGAAATTGGAATCATATAATTTTCACAAGTGAGAAATGTTATTAAAAATTTATTTTCAATCATTTAAAAATGTAAAACTCATTCTTAACTCTCAAACTTCACAGAAACAGGCAGTGGGTTGAATTTATCTGTGGGCCTTAGTTTACACCCCTGATGGAAGTTACTGTTTGATAAATGTTGTGAAAGAATGACCCATAGGGAAAGTAATTTTTAGTTCAGCCATAAATTATAAAGAAAAACTCTTGTTTTTCCTTCTTTAACAGATCCCAGACCCCAAGAGGATGGACAGTATTATCAGCAAAATCAGGGTTTCTCAACCTTGGCACTGTTGACATTTGGCCTGGGAATCCTTTGTAGTGGGGACAGTACTGTGCATTGTAGGATGTTGAGCAGTATCTCTGGCTTCTACCCACTGATGACAGTGGCACCCCCTACTTTGCCCCAGTTGTGACAATTAAAAATATCTTCAGACTCTGTCAAGTGTCCCTGAAAGGAAAACACCCCCTTCCCTCCACTTCAAGAACCACTGATCTATAGGAAGGAATAATATTCAGAGAGGCAGAATGTTATAGTATACAGCCTGGCAAACTTTTTTTTTTTTGCTTTTTAGGGCCGCACCTGCGGCATATGGAGGCTCCCAGGCTAGAGGTCGAATCAGAGCTACAGCAACCAACCTACACCACAGCCACAGCCACAGCCACACCAGACCCTTAACCCACTGAGCGAGGCCAGGGATTGAACCTGCAACCTCATGGTTCCTAGTCAGATTTGTTTACACTGCTCCACAATGGGAACTCCAGCAGCCTGGCAAACTTTAATATACACATAAATGACCTGAGTGTCTTGGTAAAATGCTGATTCTTGTCTTGTAGTTTTGTGGTTGCCTAAGAGTTCCATGTTTCTAACAAATTCTCAATTAATGCCACTACTACTGGTCCAGGGACTACACTAATAGCACAGCAGTGGTAGAAAGTGCATGGCTTTGAAATAAGACAGACCTGGGATTGATTTCCAGCTAAACTACCTTAAAGCCTAGATGCTTAAGCTCTCTGAACCTCAATTTGCACATCAGTAAAATGGAACTAATATTACTGACTGTGCCAGGTTGTTAGAAGGACTCATGGAATGCTTGGTTGGGCAGAAAGGAAGGGACTGTAGTCAGCTTCAACTAGGAGGCTCGGGTCACTGTGGGCACTGACTGCCCTTTTGTGATTTGTCCAGCCATTGCATCTCATCAAACCTCAGATTCCCAGTGAATAATACCTGATTGTGGAGTTCCCATCGTGGCTCAGTGGTTAATGAATCCGACTAGAAACCATGAGGTTGTGGGTTCAATCCCTGGCCTTGCTCAGTGGGTTAAGGATCCGGCGTTGCCATGAGCTGTGGTGTATGTCAAAGACGCAGCTCGGATCTGGTGTTGCTGTGGTTGTGATGTAGGCCAGCAGCTACATCTCTGATTAGACCCCTAGCCTGGGAACCTCCATATGCTGCAGGTGCGGCCCTAGAAAAAGACCAAAAAAAAAACCTGATTGTAAATGATGTTCATATAGTCTCTTGAAGAGTTTCTGCTGTGGTTTCACTGTGGTTTCATGGAAATGAACCCGACTAGTATCCATGAGGATTTGAGTTTGATCTCTGGCCTTGTTCCATGGGTTAAGGATCTGGCGTTGCCGAGAGCTATAGTGTAGATTGCAGACATGGCTCCGACCTGGTGTTTCTGTGGCATAGGCTGGCAGCTGTAGCTCCCATTCGACCCCTAGCCTGGAAACTTCCATAAGCTGCACCTGCGGCCCTAAGAAAAAATTTCTGTTGAAAGTAACCGTATTTTGATTTATGATAGCGGAGAGAACTCTGAGAAGTCATTAGTCTTACTCTCCTACTCTGTTTTCATGTTGTATCTTAACAAGCAAGATGCTAATGCAAGGAGATGGTAGATGCATTCTGAAAGAAGAGAGATGATATCTAAGGAATTCTGAGGCTTTTTTGAGATCAAATGCAGGTGGCTTTCTAAGAACTCAATTTCAGAACCAGTGGTAGTTAATGTAATGAATCATGTTATCCTGTGCTAATAAGTTCAGACTTTATGCTGCAGAGATAGGGAAAAACCTTTTTCTTGCACTATTGGCTGCATTGCACAATTGGCTTGATGCTTTGGAAGATTTTCCCACTTGAAAGATTTGATATTTGTCATTTTGAGAAAGTGGGTGCTGAACGGAATTTGCCAGGAGGCTAAATGGTTATTTTTTATCTAGGCTGGAATTTTACTCTAATAATTCAATCTCTCAGTAAGAAGAGCCAGATGTGAAAAATTTCTTGAAATTGAGTTGTGAGAGATCCTGATACCATCTTATATTGAAGACAAAGCCACCTTCTCCTGTTGGTTGGCATCCCAAACATTTTCACATACCTGAGGGGAATTATGACTGGATTAAATACCAACATTACAGATCATTCCAACATTCAAGGAGACAGAAAGTGGTCCACGACAGAAGGAACTTTCGAAAGGGGAAAACAAAGATTGAGTCTGGTGATTTCAGTAAGATGTTAAATCCTAGACATCCCAAGATTTAGGCAAATGATTCCCTTCCAAGATGTAAATCCCAAGAGGGAGTTCAGACTGGTGTTTGAACCCTGGCTTCTCCGTGGCTCCTCTGTGTGTCCTTGGGCGCATCTTTTTTGCCTCCCAGGCTTCAGTTCTTCAATTGAAAAATAAGAGAGGAGAACTTGATTTCAGAGGCCCTCAGCTTTGGAGTTCCCACTGTGGCTCAGCAAATTAAGAATCCAACATAGTGTCCTTGAGGATGCAGGTTCAACTCCTGGCCTCCCTCAGTGGGTTAAGGATGTGGTGTTGCCACAAGCTGCTGCTCGGATCTAGTGTTGCTGTGGCTGTGGTATGGGCCAGCAGCTGCAATTTGATTCCTAGCCCGGGAACTTCCATATGCCACAGGTGTTGCTGTAAAAAGAAAAAAAAAAAGCCCTTAGCTTTGACATCCTATTTTAGGTGATCTGGGCAGAAGCAGCTTATTGCACAACCTTCTCTTTCATATCTCCTTCTTAGGTAGGAAGTCATCTCAGGATTTGAGTATGCAGGTATAAGAAAAATCTGCTAGAGGACAGGACAGATATTGCTTAGGGAAGAGCTGGCATCTTGACAGAGGAGTAAGTTGGCTTGGGTGGAAGGAGACCCTACCACTGCCACCAGCTCCCTGAGTGATCTTGGACTTACCTGTCTATTTTTTTGTGTGTGTTTTTTTCAGGGCCTTACCTGCGGATATGGAGGTTCCCAGGCTAGGGGTGGAATCAGAGCTTACACCACAGCCACAGCAATGCCAGGTCTGAGCCGTGTCTGTGACCTACACCACAGCTCACAGCAAAGCTGGACCTTTAACCCACTGAGCAATCGAACCTGGGTCCTCATGGATACTAGTCAGATTCGTTCTGCTGAGCCACGATGGGAACTCTTGTCTATTGTTTTAAGGTATAAATGAGGTGGACCTCTCCAGACACTTACCCCAGGGCCTGGCCATAGTAAGCATTTGGCAAACATTAGTTTCTTAATGTTATGCTTTGGGAGTGTGGGAATAAAGAGGAAGGGTCTCCTGCCAGAGGAACTGTTAATTTTCTCCTTTAATCACTCTTCATTTTTTTTTGAATCTTCTTCAGGTTATCCATGCCTTTGTAATTGTAGACCCTCTAAACTCTGCAATTAGCCTAAATATAATGAGTTTTACCCTATGCCATATATTTAAGGATCTTCTTAATTGTAGTGTGCTCTGTAATTGATCTCTGTTTATTTTGATGTCCACAGTGATAGCAGGATTCTTTTCTGATTTCTGCCATGCTTAATTGTTCTCCATTCCTCTGTCCCCAGTTTGTCATTTTGAAATTTCTCTTTTATTTTTGATGACTTCTCTGATTATTCATGCTACTTTTGCATTCTTGTCCAAGAACATTTTGGGGGTTTGTTTATTCCTAATTTCAGAAGTTAAAGCATTTGAGGTCTTAAAAACCCAGAATTGAGTTTTCTCAGGAGCTGCTCATCTTTTTAAGCCAGCTGGTGCTGTGGCTTCTCTGGTTTGTTACAGGATGGTGTGTTCCATCCTCCTTTTGTGCTTTGTCTGATTTAGATCCTAAATCCATATGTTTTAGTATATTTTTAGCAAGCAAAAATTTATTACCAAGTTAGTGCTGACCTCGGGGAAATGTATCTTTTAATCAAATCTTCAGTCACCTGTGCTGAGTCGAGACATTTGTCATAATTTGGGACTCACTCTGGCACCACTAGGTGGGGTCAGAGCACATCATTTCTAAAGGAATTGGGCCTTCTTTCCTCTCCCAAATCCCACTACTATTCCTTTTGGCTTTGCCAAATTTGGACCTCCCTTGGAAAATTCCCAACAGCTTTGTGTTAGTGAGTTATGTTACTCACGGCTTTTCCACCCACCTTGCCCATTTTCATCTCCCAGTTTTAATCATTTCGATAATCTGACTTTCAGGTAAAACAAAACCGAAGCCTGGAGTCAATACTAAACTTACCTGAATTGATCTTTGATTTTAAATTCACCAACCATGTATTTATCCAGTATTCCACTCCTATTGATTTGAGATTAAATCAGTCTCATAAATATTATATTTGAAAAGCCTTCAGCCTACAGTAGTTCTCATCCATTTATAGACTTTTTTATTTTGTAGTTTTGGCTGTACCTGCAGCATGCAGAAGTTCCCAGGCCAGGGATCGAACCCAGGCCACAGCAGTGACTGGAGGCACATCAGTGACCGTGCCCGATCCTTTAACTGCTAGGCCACAAGGGAACTCCTGCAGTCATTTCCCCCCCCCCCCCCAGCCCTGCCCACTCATCCCTGTGTCTTCCAGCGTTCTTAAAGTCTGTCATTCTCATTGATGACCCGGAACTCGAAAGGTCAAGCCAGAAACCGAAGCAGAGTCCAGGGCAGGAGGAGTTAATCAGTTGGTTAACACTTAGGCATGGGTGGTGTTTCATAGTCTGTTCATTTTACTTCATGTTGAGGCATTTGAAATTGAGCTTTGTGTCTTGCTGGCACTGAATTACTATTGTTTCCTATTCATAGCTCTCTGCAGAATTCTTATTCTCAGTATTTTAAACATTTGTAATCATTGATAATTGCTGAATATCAACAGCATGCTTGGTATTTAAAAAAACTTTAAAAAACTCTATTTTTCATTAGCATTATAATCACCATTTCTGTTACACTAGAGAGTTCAATATTATAAGTCAACTTGATTATTAGGAGTAAACATGATAGCATGGCAGAACCTGAGTAAAGGAAAAGAATGTAGAAAGCACACATAAATTAAGGGCAAGTGTCATATATGGAGTTCCTTTCGTGGCCCAGAGGTTAACGAATCTGACTAGGAACCATGAGGTTGCAGGTTTGATCCCTGGCCTTCCTCAGTGGGTTAAGGATCTGGCATTGCCATGAGCTGTGGTGTAGGTCACAGACGCAGCTTGGATCTGGCGTTGCTGTGGCTCTGGCCTAGGCCGGTGGCTACAGCTCCAATTAGACCCCTCACCTGGGAACCTCCATATGCCATGGGTGCGGCCTTGGAAAAGACAAAAACAAAAACAACAACAACAAAAAAAAAGGGTAAGTGTCATCTACGTCCCTGAAAATGATTTTAAGATATAGAATGGGACATTAAAGGATTAAATGAAAATTTTTATAGCAGTGAAAAAAAGCGTTTCATGGTTTATACAAAACTGTCTCAAGCTCGTAAACTCAAAGGGTGTTAATCCTGAAAGACCACTTGATGATTGTGGAAGCTGAAACCCAGAGAGGTTAAGTGACTTTCCCAACACAGCAGGTTCGGGTGTTTTATAGCTGTTTGACAAGGCTGTGATTGCTCTCATGTTGTGAACCAAGAGTCCCAAGATAGAGATTGTCTCCTTTGCTTTGGGGGGATTATAATGCTTTTATAGCATCATAGCTATTGTTTCTTTTTGCTTTGTCATGTCAGCCGGCTTTGAAGCACCTCATCTTTTTTTTTCATGGCATTGTAAAATCTGGGCCTTGCACAGGGCATGAGAGATTGACAGATGAAGAAACTGAGGCCCAGTGGAGTTGCATGGCTCACCCAAGGTTGTGCATGGTGGAGTGAGGGGGTTTAGGATATAAACCCGCTCTCTGGGTTCACTGCTGCTGCCATAACCTGTCTCCACTTTAACAGGAAGTGTACCAGAATCCTCAAACATAAGGACGACCCCCTCCCCCCCAAAAAACCTAATTCATTGCGTTTTGAAAGACCTATCAGAGTTTAAACGTCTATGTTGTGGTGTGATCTATTTCTTACCGGTTGGTCTCTTCTGTGGACATTTTTTTTTTTGGTTGGTTCTTTGAGATGTAGATTTCCTTGTCACAGTGTTTTTAGAGAGTGGAAATCAGTATGTGCCACCAAAGGGGGAGGGGTATATACCTTCAGGCACAATTATGCAATTAGAATTTTAATAAGGAATGTTAGAAATTCTTGCTTCACTGTAATCATTATCTATAAGACCCATCTACTCAGAAGCCTCATCTAGATGTCATCATCATCATCATCTGCCAACCACAAGCATTTATGAAGTGGTCACAGATCATGCAGCACTTGTTTGAGTCCCAGGAGACTCTGTGTGTGTATGTGTGTGTCCTTGTCTTCAAGGAGTTTATGATCTGCAGAATTGCGGGAAAGACAGGAATCCGGGGAAAAACAGACACCTAACTTTTCTGAGTATGTAAAGTACATACTAACTCACGTATCTAGTACCGTCTGAGGGGAGGGAGATGGGGTGAGCTAAAGGAATGGCTTTTAGAAAGGTCTGATTGTAGATAACTGGAAGCACACCGGTTTGCTGACTTGGGAGGGCCCAGGCTGCCTTGTGACAAGGCAGGGCAGTTGGTTGGAGAAGAGAAGTAATTGGTGGAGGACCTTGAAACCAATACTTTAAATAGATTTGGCATGCTAACAGAGATGATAGGAAAATTCCTTGCTGAGGCCGATTATGGAAGAAACTGACAGGGCAGGATTGGAGTTGGGATTTATCTATTTATTTGTTTTTCAAAGAAGAGTTTTCAGATAAGGGATTTGAGGGTCATGATTGATAGAACAGAGACCTGTCCCTCTCTCTCTCTCTTTGGCTAAAATCCTGTTTCTATTTGGAGGGTCCCCTTTTCCTTCAGAGCTAATGGCTGATCAGGAGTGGTATATCCTTAACCATGACAGGAAGCACAGACATGACATAGACCTTCTTCCATGGTATAGTGATGTCAAACCCTGAGTCGGGGAGGGTCAGTTTCCCACCCCCATTACCGCACCTTTTTTTTTTCTTTGATGAACCAGAATAGATTTCAGGAGTTCCCGTCGTGGCGCAGTGGTTAACAAATCCGACTAGGAACCATGAGGTTGCAGGTTCAGTCCCTGCCCTTGTCCAGTGGGTTAATGACCCGGCATTGCCATGAGCTGTGGTGTAGGTTGCAGATGCGGCTCGGATCCCACATTGCTGTGGCTCTGGTGTAGGCCGGTGGCTACAGCTCCGATTCGACCCCTAGCCTGGGAACCTCCATATGCCGCGGGAGCAGCCCAAAGAAATAGCAAAAAGACAAAAAAAAAAAAAAAGAATAGATTTCACTGGAACTTATTATTCACTACTGCACACCAGAATCATTTTTATAACTCTTCCCATTGTGTTTATCTTGTAAATGGAGGTATTTGACATCTTTTTTTTTTTTTTTTTCTCAAAACAGGCAAGTAAAAGCCATATATAGGTTTGGATCTGGTACATCAGCCTCTTAAATTCTCAACTCTTCTATGAAGGGGTTCTTAAAGGGTAGCCATGACTACAGAACAGAGCTCATAGTCCTCCTCACTCTGAAATCTTGGTAAACACGTGGCACATGGCCTGAGCCCGGGGAGGCTCAGTTCCTTCTGTTGCTCTGTCTGCAAGGGAGCTAACCTTTCGACAGTTTTTATGGCAAATGCTGGGGCAGCTTGTGAGCTAATTAGAAGAAGCCCTGATAAGTGAACTTAGGGTCCATGGGTTCTCTTTCGTCTTCCATGGAGCTGACAATGGACTAGCCTTCCTTGTGTGGCTGATAATCCTGTCCCCTGGCATATATGAAATGGGATGTCACATCTCTGCCAGCTTCTGTAGGTTTGAGTCTTCTCTGTAAAGCTGAAGTTTCTCTGTGGGTTCTAATTCTCAGGCTTGTCACATACGGCAGCCAAATTTGGTTCTCTTTCTTCCAGAAAGTTGGCCTTCTCTGGCTGGGGCCTTTTCCTGTGATGTGGCTGGTTTTCTATTCATCCTGCGTGGTTGTAGCATCCAGGACAAGGGATTCAATTGGTGGCCATGTGGCCCAAAGAAAGCAGTGGGAGAAATGCAATGTGAAGGCCACCAGAGGCAAAAAGACAAATGGCAGTTTTAGGGTTGTGATTCTAAGACTGGCCTGTCATAAGATGTGGACGTTATTCATCACGCTTCCCTGGTTAATAGACCCCGATCAGCCGTGTGGGTCATTGGTGCCAGTTGCTTCCTACAACAGAAAAGTGCTGCATGTGTTCCAGCTACGTTCCTGCTGCGGAGTGTAAGTGCTTAGTGCTATTTACTTAAAACATTCTAGGTTGATGAATGACGAGCACTTCACTCTGGGTAAAGCTCATAAATTCAGCCCCTACAAAAAATAACAAGCTGACAGCACTTAGTCCTGTTTTTAGAGTTCATACACATCTATCTCTGATAGAGGCACGGTATATATCTGTGAAATAGCACCGCAGCCCATCAAGTAATGCAAGAGCACAGCCATGGAGCAAGACGCCCTGCACTTCCACTGCCATTAGCCCTGCGCTTGAAGGGCATCTTGAGGACAAGGCCTGCCAAGTAGGAGCCCAGATCTCTGCTCCTTCAGCAAATCGCCCTTCTCCCTCCCTCCACCACTCCTTTGTGTCTGCGGGATGAGCCCCTGCCTCTCGCCTCTCTCCTCACTAGACTGAAGGGTAGTGGGGTAGGTGGGGCAGCTGGGCAGCTGGCCAGGGGGAAGGAGATGGGGTTAAGTGACCATTTCATCAGAACTGAGAGCAGTTCTCTCCTTGGCAATCTGTTCAGGAAAAATGACAACCCCCCCAAAAGGCCTGTAAGTAACCCAAGTGCAAAGCCTGCAAGGCTTATGTGCTATCAGGTGTCAGAAGAGGAAATATTTTAATAAAAAAATAAACACAAGATTCATCCCACCAGTTGTGGCTCCTTAGGGACTCGGCAGGTCTTGTCAGGGGATTCCTGGCCCCAGAACCAGTGACTGAGCCACCCAGCCCCCGATCAGCCTCAGAGGGCATGAGCTGTCACACACATTGGGCCAGAGCCACGCACTAGTACTGCATTGAACATTCAGTACTGCAGATAGGATAATTATGCTGCTTGTCAGATACCAGAAAAGTGCAAAGAACGTTCCTTCACTTTGCAACAGCTTGGACCCAAGCAGCAGACATGCTGTTCCCTCCTGCTGGCATGACCTCCCTTCCTTCACCCCCTTCACCAGAGAACCAACTATGGCCTGGCTTTCAAGACTCAGCTCAGACAGCATTTCCCCTGGGAAGCCCCTCGCCCCACGGACCCCCAGGCCTGAGCAGTGTTCCCTCAGCCCTCTGTTCTGTGATCATGTGCCAGGCTGCACTTTGCTTATCCATTGATCTGTCTTTCCCATCAGCCATGAATAGGGACAGTGTCTTGTCCTGGATTCATCATCTGTCTCTGGTGCTGAGCGCAGTGACTAGGACATGGTGGGTGTTCAATAAATGTTTGTCAAGTGAGTGATGGCATGGTTAGCATGATGAGAATGGATGGTGTCCTTTCTGATCCATCATCCATCATAAGTGGAGTAGAACACGACTGGAGGCTTTAAATGAAGCCACTTGAGAATATAAGGCGAGGAGGTGGGTTTAGAATGAGTAATAACCACCCTTTATTGAGTATTTACTGTGGCACCTTCTTAGGCTTTTTAAATGTATCAGTGCACTTAATCCTGAGATCAATCTGCTAAGACAGGTTCTGTTTATTATCCCCGTTGCAAAGCACAAGGAAGTTCAATAACTTGCCCAAGGTCACACAGTGGCAGCTCTGAGATTCATACCGATGTTGGATAACCATTGTGTCTCTCTGCCTTTTCGACTGGTTCCTGGAAAGAATTAAGCCCTAATCTCCTGAGGCATCCACATCCATCTTATGTAATGATTTAACTTCTCTCCTGAATATCAAGAATGTACTAGCTATGCTCCATCCTTGAGAAAAAAGAGAAGACAGCCACTCAGATGACTCTCTGTGGCTCACATGAGAGAGGCAGAGTTAGGTGACAAAGGATTGGTTTTAGATGGTAGTTGGAAGCACAAGTAAGTGTTCCTCAGTCTCTGTTCTCCAGCCAAGCTGAGCTACAGTACTTTCATTTCCTACAAGGACCATCTAAGCTTTTTTGCCTCTAGACCATTGCACATGCCCTTCCCTCTGTCTGTAACACACTTCCCTGCTCACTCCTTCCCCAAGCACAGTCTTCACTTTGTTTCTCTTCCTCACCAGTTCAGATGCCATTTCCCACCCCTCCAAGACAGAGGGTACCTTCATGGGTGTCCCTTCCAGCTCCCCGCCATGTCCCTGCTGTGGCACTCACATGCTGACAGCCACACTCAGAGTTGACATGTGGGGTGGGGGTGAGGGAGTGGTTAACTGTTCCCAAAGGTTCATGCCCTGGGTGGAGACTGTCTTGTCTCTTCACCCCTTTCCCCCTGTACCTTGGTTGGTGCTCGGACACTACGTTTGCTAAATGTTTGTGGAAGGAATGGATGAATGAGGGTTAACTCTGCTTTAGGCTTTTAAGTCTTAGGTTTTTGAAGTGGTCAAGCCTGTTCCGTTCCATGGCCATTGTTTGCCACATCTTGGGTGTGCACTCGGCCAACACAGTGGGGAGGATAGAGGTGACCGTCCTGAAACACCTAAGGTCCAGGGAGATGCTCAGACGGTCACATCACTTCCCTGTGTCAGCACAGCGCAGTGGACCCATGATGAAGCTGGAGACGAGCTGGGGAGTCAGCAACACCAGGGAAGCCCCAGCGCGACCCAAGACCTCCCCTCCAACCACCGGGGGCAGCTGTGACCCATGGTTCTTGTTTGTGAAGAAGTAGAAACTCAAATTAGCAAGACTAAGCAAGCCTCATAACATTTGGGGAAGGCATGTTACCCACCTGATGTGGGTAACAACACTGGAGGTTAGATTTCACCCAGGAGAAAAGCTTCTTAATGACTTAAAAATGGAACACTTTACTTTATAAATAGACTTCAAGTCAAATGCATTTAGGACATCTCTACCTAGTTTCTTCAAGCACCTTAACTCACTTTGTCCAGAACTTAATTACTCCTCTGTTTCCCTCGAAACATGCTGTTTCTGCTGCTCCTGCATCCCACCCCTCCTTTACTGGAACCACCTGTTGGGTCTCGGTGTTTCTCTTGATGCTTTAATATCAGCCCCTCAGGCGTTCAGACACCAGCTCTGTGGCTCTGCCTCCTTGCCAGTTCTCAGGCTTTCTCTCCTTCCCACTGCCTTCGTCAAGGCAGGCGCTGGCCTCCCCTCTGCCCTTCTTGATTCCAGGCTCCTTTCCTCCAGCCCACTCTTCACCTTCTTGTCAGCACACATTCTAGAATGCAGGTCTGATTCCATTCTTCCTCTGCCTACCTGTCTCTGGAGACTTCTTGGTCATCCCCACCTGCCCCCTGAGTTCTGGCTGTTTCACCTCTGCCAGATGACATGCAGTTTCCTGTAGAGATCATAGGGGTTTGTTTTCAGACTTATTTCCTTTCCTTCTTTATCTAATTCTCCTCCTTTTAAACATTTTTATGCTTTTTTTTTGGCCTCACCCACAGCATGTGAAAGTTCCTGGGCCAGGGACTGAACCTGTGCCATAGCAATGACAACGCCAGATCCTCCTGAGAGAAGCGTGGTTCCAGCATTTCTCATCCTCAGTGTCTGACATTGCTAGGCACATAGGATGTGGTCTGTGATGCTTCTTGAAAGATTAGATGAGAGGAAGCTGGGGCTTTGCTTCGCGCTGAGCTATAAAGGAGCAATATCTGGCTCTTCTGAGAATGGGTTTTATTTTAGGGTGGGAGAAGAGTGTTAAGACATGGGTTACTTACTAGAAAAAGTGTCTGGAGAGTGCTGGCGGGGAGCAAGCAAAAGGAACCCCACAGAGCAGGACAAGAAGCTGTTAGGGAATTGGGGGTCACCTACATTAAACCACCCAGAAAAAGGCCAGCGTCTGCTGGAGCAGGCTGCCAAAGAGTCTGTGGCTCTGTTCCCTTATTTGTGCAAGAAGGGGATAGGTCTACAGTAGGTAATTAATTACTCAGACTCATTTCAATTTGACATCCTACAATTCTTAGAGTCAGAGTTGAAAATCTAAGCCAGGCAGTCTGAATTGGTGTGAAAAATTTTCCCCCTCTCTCCACTTCATTGCAAGCTCTGTGGGAACAAAGACTTTGTCTCTGCCTTCAACAGAGATAGTTTTGCATCTTAGAAACAAAGAAAAAGAAAGGGATACGGGAAAACGGCATCAATACATTATTAGGTTTGAGAATTTAAGCTCCCAAGTCAGGAAGTGCACTCAGCATTCTCCTGGCAGCTTTCATTAGATGCGCCACACACCTTCCTGCAGACAGCCCCTTGGTGCCAGAGCCGGCCCGCCAGGCCTGGCTGTGAGTTATGGCATTTTGGGGATCGTTACCTTGATCTTCTTGGCCCTTGGGTATTTAACTTCTCCAAGTTAATGTCTGCTCTTAAGTGTTACATTATCTTGTCGCAAGGTAGTCATTTATAATTTATATACTTATGTACTGGCTTAAAATAGAAACAAGAGGGTAATCAGCCTCTTGAAGCTTCTAGTTTTCCAAAATAACATTTCTTCAGTGAAGTCTGCCTGAAGGAATTAGAACCTGCTGTGAATTAAAAAACCCTCTGTCCTAGTGTCAGACTGGGAACCAGGTATGCCAACAAGCATGATTAAGCCGTACAAACGGGGGAGGAGACATCTTTTTAAATAAAACATTTTATTTTACTGAGAATTACTTCTTCCACACCACACTTCTTTGTAGTATTCCTGGGAGTCCCACTGAAATCATAGGGAGGGGATGGGGACAGAGCTGGAGGCCCCAGTGGAGGACAGACGCCAGTCCATCCCTCCACTCCTTGTCGGCTGTGGTCTGGGTGTCCGTCCATGCAGGCTGCCCCTTTGCTCTTTGACTGTAAATCCGGAGAAGGGATGGGCTTTTTGGTTGAGTTCTTCACAGAGAACACACCATCCATTCACACATATTAAAAATAGAAGGCCTGCTTGAAAAATGCCTCTGTAGAATCAGGGTTTAGCAGAAACCAATCAGATTTTAGAGGTCTTACTTATTTTTCCTTCTTGCTTTTATAAGAAGTCTCCAAACCCTAGCATTTTCCCCAGTTCTTTCTCATTATGCATCTTCCGTGTGCCAGGATCTTGGGCGGAGATTTCTTTTTGGGGGGTGTGTGTGTGGAGATTTCTAATGAGGGCACTAGAAGGACAGATGCCTCTGCAGTAGGGAGGGGGTCTTGCTTTTCTGGTGTCTGGCAACCTTGTTTTTTTTCTTTTTTTCTTTTTTCTTTTTTTTTTTGTCTTTTTTCTTATTAGGGCTGCACCCGAGGCATATGGAGGTTCCCAGGCTAGGGGTCTAATTGGAGCTGTGGCTGCCAGCCTTCGTCACAGCCACAGCAACGCCAGATCCGAGCCATGTCTTTGACCTATACCACAGCTCACTGCAATGCTGGATCCTTAACCCACTGAGCGAGTCCAGGGATCGAACCCACAACCTCATGGTTCCTAGTCAGATTCATTTCCACTCTGCTACGACAGGAACTCCTCGAAACCTCGTGTTTGAAGCCCAAGATTATTCTCACTCTGACCACCGTCTCTGTGATGTGTTTTGTGCTGATCCTTGTACCCAGGTGTCCACTTGAATATCCACCTGATACTTGGGAGCCACGAAGGTCAGGGTGAGCAGCCACTCAGGGGTGTTATGGGGACATCCTGGGTGATTTAACTTAAAGCCACAAGGTGGCAATATTTACTCAGCTGCTGGGTATTTTTCTTCCCCTATTAAGATGTTGATCCTGCTTTTCTAGCCACAAGATTGATTAAGAGGGTTCTGCAGCCATTGCTTCAGGTCCTTTTGAGAGTGAGATTCTAGGATTAGCACATTGCACTATATTCATACCTATTTGTCCCCTGGGTTTCAATACAGAAGTTTGAAATTGCTGTGTGTGATTATGGGTGAGGTGCCTCCCCTCTGGCCTCAAGTTATACATTGTGAGAGGGAGAGACCATGATTGGGCTGGCTGTCCTCTAATGGTTCTTTGCCCCCATGATTTGTGGCTTTGGTTACAACTTCCTCTCCTATATTTTTTTAAAAAATCTGGTAAAACTAGTCTTTACATTTTATTTTATTTATTTTTTTGACGGCACCCTGGCCAGGGATTGAACCTGAGCTGCAGTTGTGGTTTGTGCCACAGCTGCAGCAACACCAGATCCTTAACCCACTGTGCCACAAGGGAATTCCCTAGTCTTTACATTTTAAAAAGCTAGCCTTTTATCAATGAACAGAGTCATGATTAAAAAGAAAATCAGACGTTCCCGTCGTGGCTCAGTGGCGAAGGAATCCGACTAGGAGTCATGAGGTTTCAGGTTTGATCCCTGGCCTCGTTCAGTGGGTCAAAGATCCTGCGTTGGTGTGAGCTGTTGTGTAGGTCTCGGATGCAGCTCGGATCCCGAGTTGCTGTGGCTGTGGCGTAGGCCAGTGGCTACAGCTCCGATTCGACCCCTAGCCTGGGAACCTCCATATGCCGCAGGTTCGGCCCTAGAAAAAGACAAAAAAAAAAAAAGAAAGAAAAGAAAATCAACAACAAAATCTCGAGGAAATGAATGTCCCTAGAAGCTAACCCTGGGTTAACTGGAGAAGCTCGACTCTCGTAAAAGCGGATGCTATTTACCGGCTTTCCTAAATTAGCAGCATTGGGGATATTATAATCCGTAAGGAACCGTCCAAGGGAGGTATTGTGTATGCTCTGCCGTGATTAAGCCATTAAGCTCTAATTGGTATTTTCCCACTCATGGTTTTGTGTAGGAAGCTTTAGCATTATTTAGGAATTCTGTGCTCATCAGCCATCTTAGTGTCATCCCCATGTTTTTGGAACCTGGGCAGGTGGTGGGGGGTGCAGAGAAAAGGTTTTTGTGTGAGTGGATTACGACTTTCCTGTGGGTTTATTTCCTTGCAGATGAAGTGGAAGGGGAAGGACCTCTTTGACTTGGTGTGCCGGACCCTGGGGCTTCGGGAAACCTGGTTCTTTGGCCTGCAGTACACGATCAAGGACACCGTGGCCTGGCTCAAGATGGACAAGAAGGTGGGGCTGGACCCTGATGACAGTCATGGGGCTGCCGTGGGCTCTGGTTTTCCCCTGGCTGTGGGTCTCACTTCGTGCTCGCCATGGGGCGTTACGGGGACATAGCAGAGAGGGCCAAGTGGCAGCAGAAGTCATGTGGGACCCATCACCGAGGATGCCTCGCCTCTTGCTCCTCATGGGCTCCCCTGGGCCCGAAGAGCCACCCAGGATTGACCTGCCACCATCCCAGGCTTCTTCACTCCTTGTTACCAGGCTGATTGCTTCAGGCTTTATGCTTAGCATTCCATCGACTGAGCCACAAGTCAGGCTTTATGAATAAAAGTTAACCATGTATTCTTTTTTTTTTTTTTAACGATTTATGTCTTTGAAAGATTTTCTTGAGGCTCATGTTCTTTAGGGAATTTTTCTTAAGAAACACCACGACCCAATTCAATTTACTCATTCATGTGACTTAAGGAATAAAGAGGGCCCTGGTCCCTGCAGTGAGGGAAGAATGTTTTGTTCTCATGGTTTTCTGGGGCCTCTGAGGCCTGGTGGACAAGTCTGGACTCCCAGCAGCTCTGATGTGGCTTAGAGATGGATATTGCCTCTCAGAACTGCCCTTTGCAGGGGTTCACCTGTGCACACAAAGACACTCTCACCTGCTTACCTGCCTACCTAGTCATGAAGATGCTGAGATCAGGGCCATGTTTTTGTCAGTAACTCCTAAGAGACCTCTGAATCTCAGAGTAAGTCAGTGTCCTAATCTTACTCCAAGGGAGTTCCCGTCGTGGCTCAGCAGTTAACAAACCTGACTAGTATCCATGAGGATGTGAGTTCGATCCCCAACCTCACTTTGTGGGTTAAGGATCCAGCATTGCTCTGAGCTGTGGTGTAGGTCACAGACGCAGCTTGGATCCCACGTTGCTCCAGCTGTGGTGTAGGCCAGCGTACAGATCCAATTCAACTCCTACCCTGGGAAGCTTCCATATGGCACGGGTGCCATCCTAAAAAGACCAAAAAAAAAAAAAAAAACCAAACCTAATCTTACTCTAGATTATCCCCTGCAACTGCCTACCTGATTATATTATCTACTCCTTGGCACGATAACAAGTGAAAGCCTCCATCTTTTACCATTTGACTCTACACTCAAAGTGTTCAGATTGTGTTTACATATGTGCACAGCAATCTGCGTCTTCAAGTTGGGGTCCCTGCTGGGTATAAGTTTCACGTGGTAATTCCCAGGTGCCACTGTGCACCACCGTTAGCAGGAGCATCCCAGATCAGGTTTATTTTGAACCTCTTGGGTGTTGCAACCTGGAATTTGGGCAGGAGCGCCTGGAGAGATATCTACCAGACAGCAAAAACCTTCAGTATCTTCTTGTGACTCTTGGCAAAGTAAATTTTAAATCATACCTGAGTTTTGGCCAAATGGATATTAGATGGAGGGCACTGGGAGCCATGGAGCCTGCTGCTCAGAGGAAATAAATTATGACACATGTTAATGGAGCCTTGTAGCCTGTCACATGGCATGTTTATGTCCTGAGATGAAATTCATTCTGGAGAGCAGATGGTTCAAGCTTTCCAGTGGGTGGATGAAATTGTTAGAAGATTAAAGGCAGCGTGGTTTACTGGCTGTGCTCAAGTATTTCATGGGGCATCTCTAGAGGTTCCTTGAAACAAAGGCTTGCCATGATGGACATGTTTCACTTCTTCTGCTGCTCATTTAATTTCAGATGCTTTCAGAAAGATCCAGTTCATCATGTCTAAACTCCTTCCAACATGGACCTAAATGTTGGAGGTAGGCAGCAAGGCAAAAGAATAAAGCAAGATTCCTCTACTTGAGAAAATTAAAAAACCTTCAGGTTACCATAAAGGATAGTGCCGAAGACCTTTGAGTTATAGATTTCTAATTTTTAGCTGTCTCTATGGCCTTGGAAACATTTGTGTCTTAATAGTCTTAGCTGTACTCACTACGGGGGATATTGATTAATTTGGTTCAGAAATATGTGAAGTGAATATTACCTCCTCTTGTAGATGGCTTTGTAAATGCTTTAAATTGTAGAATCACAACCTTTGGGAAATGGGATGAATTTAGAAGGGAGAAAAATATTTATACACTCTCTACAGAAGATTCTCTGATAGTGGCCTGGGAGGGAGAGGGGCCCAACCTAGCTTTTTTTCTTTTGCTCTGCAATTCTGTAGGTGCTGGATCATGATGTTTCAAAGGAAGAACCAGTCACCTTTCACTTCCTGGCCAAATTTTATCCTGAGAATGCTGAGGAGGAGCTGGTTCAGGAGATCACGCAACACCTATTCTTCTTGCAGGTACACCTTCCATGCTACCCCCTGTTGTTGAGAACACTCCCCAGGTGAGGCAGCCTAGACCAGCCCCTGGAACTTGGCCACAAATGCCTCCGCATTGCAAAAGTGTTCTGCCTATGGAAAACCAGTCCCTTTGGTTCTGTAATAGAAAACAATCTTCAGAACAGAGCTGTACTTGCATGATGAGAATTGGTGTCAGATGAAATTGCAGAAGTGTGATGGCAAAAGAATGGATACAAGTAGCTCCTTAACTGGAAGCCTCTTTGAAGATGGATTCTGTTTTCTCCTCACTGACTTACCAGTTCTTAAGAGTTGCACAGGAGGTCTAAAAAGAGTCTTACAAAGAGTAGTTTCTCCAAAAGTTTCAAAATCTGCTCTTGTTAAGGCAGGGCTTCAGAACTCCACTGACAACCAGTAAATCCCAAACACATGGCACTTTAAACATCATGTTTCATGCTACTTTTTTCTGTCATTGTCTTATTTTCCACTTCCTCACTCATTAGGTGATGGGCCCCTTTAAGGCAAGGCTCGTTGAGTGCACAGTAGGCATCTTGTAAGTAGATTGAAGAAATTAGGAGCTCCATAATTATAGATTCAGAGACAGCTAGTTGACCATCTGGGTGGTCCAGCCAGGGGGTTTGGGGAGGATGAGACCCCTGCTTGGTCAGAATGCTTCCTCACTTTTCATGGTTAGTTATGGTGATTGGTGCTAGAATGGCTGGTATGTCTGCCCTCAAGTGACCAGGAGACCCCAGCAGGGGTGTTAATTGCACGATTTCCCAGAAGTAGATGCATAGGCTATCATCTAGTCCTCCTATAATTAGCTCAAGCCTCAGATTATTGCTTTCAGTAGATACTAAGTTAAATGTAATAACCACCCCTAACAATTTCTCTTTGAAAAAAAAAGAAAGTGTGTGTATATGTGGGAGCTCCCATCATGGCGCAGCAGAAACAAATCTGACTAGGAACCATGAGGTTGAGGGTTCAATCCCTGGCCTTGCGGGTTAAGGATCTGGCGTCGCTGTGAGCTGTGGTATAGGTCGCAGACGCAGCTCGGATCTGGCATGGCTGTGGCTGTGGCGTAGGCCCGCAGCTGTAACTCTAAGTAGATCCCTAGCCTGGGAATCTCCATATGCCATTGGTACGGCCCTAAAAAGACCAAAAAAAAAAAAAGAGAGAGAGAGAAAAAAGAAAAGTGTGTGTGTGTATGGATCCCCTCTCCCACATGTTACTGTCAGAGGGAAGCCCTTTCAGATTTTCTAGAATGCAGCTTAAAGACCAAAGGATTGGAAAGTTGCCCTGCTTTGAGTGAAACCACAAAATGACCCTCTCAGCCCCAGAACGTCCAAGTGTTATAGAGATGGCTTTCTTCTAAGTGCTTGGAAGCGGTGCCCCTTCCCCATTTGACTTTGGCTTAATTTTCCCTCCTACTGAAATGCTGGAGCGCTTTCACAGCTGAGCAAGGCAAAATTTACCACTTTTATGAATCCGATGACTGTTGACACCTGTGAAAAGAGAGTTGGCTTTCCTGTTGTGTTGATTTCAACATGCCCCCATTTTGGAAGGCTCTCTTGCCTCTATGTCTGCAACATCACCCACTGCACCATCCTAAGAAATTAAACGCAATGAGATATGTTAACTCAACATTAAGGCTGAAGAATGATGTTTCTCGGACTTCACAGGGACTTAAAGGTTTAATCAATCAAACTTTATGGCTTCCTTTTTCCTTAGAGCAGGCGTATTGAAAGTGATGGGTTTTTTTCTGCAGTCATAACTCAGTGGCCTCTCTGACTTTTGTCCTGTGCTAAGATTTAAAAGCAGATTCCATTTCCTCTGGGTCTGCATGTGCTCAGCAGGAGCCAAGGCTGCAGTCCACCAGAGCTGCTCCTGACATTTCCCGAGTTCACAGCTCTCCTCTGTCTTAACCCAGATGTCAGTCTCTGTTTTTACCATGAAGATTGTTTTTTTCTCTTCAGCATTTGAGCACAAATAGAAGAGATAAGGTTTTTTTATGCATAGCCATCTTACCAATCACTTCTTAGGGACTGAAATCCCAACCTATCAGCAGCAGTTAAAAAAAAAAAAAAATTGTCGGAGTTCCTTCTGTGGCTCAGTGGTAACAAACCTAACTCGTATCCACAAGAATGGGGGTTTGATCCCTGGCCCCACTCAGCGGGTTAAGGATCCAGCATTGCCGTGAGCTGTGGTGTAGGTTGCAGGCGAGGTTTAGATCCCATGTTGCTGTGGCTCTGGCGTAGGCTGGCAGCTATAGCTCCGATTCGACACCTAGCCTGGGAACTTCCATATGCTGGGGGTGCGGCCCTGGAAAAAAAGAAAAAGAAAATCTGTCCCCTTTTGCGGAAAATCATTAACAGCCTGCTTGGCAGGCCTCATTAGGACACCCTGCAGCCATCTGCTGTGACCAGCCCGCCCGGCTCCCTTCCACACACCCAGTATCATGTCTCCCCTGTTGCCCCTTGCAGGTAAAGAAGCAGATTTTAGATGAAAAGATCTACTGCCCTCCCGAGGCTTCGGTGCTCCTGGCTTCTTACGCCGTGCAGGCCAAGGTAGGCTCAAAAAGAAAGAGGTATCCTTCCTGGGCATCACTGCTTGTCACGGGATCTGTTTCTTTGGATTTTCTAGGCTTCAGGGAGACTTTCTCCAGAAAGTGGGATGCCAGTGGACTTGGGTAGCAGGGGAACTCTTGCTGTCTCACATCCGTGAAATCTTAAGAGAGAGTGTAGGTACAAATAAGTGGACAGCTTGATGAATTTTCTCTCTCATCTCAATCTGTATGTGTAGTTAATGACATTCACCAGAACAACTTCTTTTTTTACTAACCAGGAAAAATGATTTATTGCCTTCAGTTTCGGCCAAACATGGCCTTTAGGTCTAAAAGGCCCTGGTCCTCGTTGCAGGCTCATCTTCTGAGGACCAGTGGCCTCATGTGTAGGGGACATGCCACTCTCTGGAGGACAACCTGCTTCACTCATCCTGACGGGCATGTTGGCAGTGCTTAGGTCAGTACTGCAAGTCCTCAGGGCCGCCCCCAGCCCAGCTAAGCTGGCTGATGGCCTGAGAGTCTTTCACAGAGAAGTCACTGCCAGTTGGGATCAGCAGGAGAGGGAAACCATGAGTCTTGTGTTTATGTCCTCTCTGATATTTGTTTTTTGGCCATGGCATGCACCAGCTTGACATGGGATTTCAGTTCCCAGACCAGAGAGTGAACTGAGTCCTAACTGCTAGGCCACCAGGGAACTCCCTCTTCTCTGATTTTATAAGATGAACCACAGAGTCTGCCCAGGTTGCTTCATGCCCCTCAGATTTCCCACTTTAGTCACATGCCACTTTCTCCTGATCCCTCTGACCGCAGCCTTTCACCGCAGCATGAGCAGATGCCCTCATAAATGGGATACCTTGGTTACTTTTGTGATTTTGCAAAATCTTTTCAGTTGTTGTTTTCCTTTTGAGTTAGAGGTATCTGCAAAGCTGTTTTCCTGTAATGTAAAGTAAATTAATAAGATCCTCTTAACTTCTTAGCCTAATTTTGGGGGGTAGCTTAATATAATTTCAGATCAAAGCCAGGAAGTCACTGGCCTATCGTTTGGAGGAAAAAAGGGCCTGTGCCTACTTGTCAGACTAATAGAAGCACCAGGGTCATTTGATGATTAGTCTAATATTTATTTGCTGAGTGTTCATAGACCTGAGGGGAGGTTGATGACTCAGTCACTGATAAAGACACTGAAGCAGGTGTCTGCCCTCAGTGATTTGCCCAAGGTCATTCAGGCAATTTTAGGTAAAGCTAAGGGCAGAATTCATGGCTTTGGGATTGCATTTTGTGCCTTCCCTATTCCACTGCTCTGACAAATGAGTAATTGAGAAAACAGAAAATGGGCCTTGATTCAACTAAAACATATGCTTCCTTTTATGCTTTGATTAAGAATATTAATAACAGGAAAAATGTGTCCTTTCAATCAGTATCACTCTGACAGTGATGAAGCAGTTGTTGTCACTTTCATTAAATCTGAGCACTTCCTGGCCCGGAACCGAGTTCCTCTCTAGCACGCCTTCTCCCCAGCTGAGAGGAGGCCCAGGCTCTCAAGGATACCACCTCTCTCTGAAGGACTGGGGTCTCAAAGGCTCCATTTTCTCTGTGTAAATTTGGGGCCACAAATTCAAAAGCCACCTTTAGAAAAAAATAACTTCAGGGAACCAGCAGATGTTTGCTTAAATGGATTTCACTGTAGGAAAGCCCTACTAATTTGGATCCTACTAATTTAGAGATGAAAGTGATTCACAGACAGCATATGTGCTTCATATGGAGGAGCGTGTTCTGTTTTTCCCAGTGTAAATTATCAGGCTTGTACAAATAAAGGTAATCTACGGCTTCAAGTCTGCATTTGGGAAATTAAGGATTATTATAACTAGCTTCCAGTTTTTCTCACTGCTGGTTCATATGAAGAGGGTGTCTCTGATTACAGTATTGACCAGATCTTACAGCTATAGTGTTTTACACTTTTATAAAGTGTTATGATTATTTCTTGCCATACTCAGTGGAGTCTTTTCTGTAAACCAAGAAATTTAGGGCTCAGAAAGGATTAATAATTTGTCTAAGGTCATAATACTTGATGTTAATTCTTTTTTAAATGGAATTTATAGCCCACTTCCTTGTTTTATTTATTTATTTATTTATTTTTTATTTTTGGCCAGGCCCATGGCATGTGCAAGTTCGCATGCCAGGGATTGAATCTGTGCCACAGCAGTAACTGCCAGACTCTTAACCCGCTGAGCCACCAGGGAACTCCATTTTTTTCTTTTTTTTTTTTTTTTTGAATAGCCACTTCTTGAGGGACAGGGTTTTAAGCAGAACGGAACTAGAGAATGGAGTGGGGCGAGAAGCCTAGTGTCTGAATTGCCAGCTTAGCGCTTGCTCTTGCCTCCACTGGCTAGCACATGAGAGGGGTCTCTGGGTGGCACACACTACCTTTCATGAGATTCTAGACTTGCTAATGTGCTCACAACAGTCCAGACTTTTCAGCAAATTGTACTGGTTCCTTCCATTATATTCCATTTGTTTTCTTCCACAACCTTTCTGAGACTGAAAGGAACTGTAAAAGTGCGGTGGGGAAAGCAAATTGAGCTCATCAACACGTGGGATGTGATTATTCACAAATGTAGTCATTACTGTATTTCATCTGTTTGAATGATATAGACACAGTTCATTCCAAAGCATAAAGAAACAATTACCCGCAAAGCATAAATACAAATATTAATCACATGGTTCAGTTATTCTGAACTGTATTTCTTCTCACTTGGAGTGTAAGTTATATTTGAATCAAAAATATGGGCTGGCTGTTTTTGGCCCAGTCACATGACACACCAAACCATCTTGCAATGTTTTAAGCCACCTGTTGGATTTCATATTGACAGTTTGGTGTTTGAAATGTGTTCTTATTAAAAATGACTTTGGGAGAATGGTATGTAACTCCTCAGTCTTGCAGTGCTGGGCGGCAGATTCTCAACATGCAGAGAGAAAAAGGAATAGTGGAAGAGGAGGCTTAGAACTCTTTGATGCTAATTAGGGACAGAAGGCCAAAAGGCAGTTAAGAAATTGGGTAGAGTTTTGGTAGAGTGGCAAGAGTTGAGGCTGGAGAAGTCTGCAGGGGGCCAGAACATAAAGGGTCTTAACTTTACTCTATGAGTGATGCAGAGCCAGTGAAGTGTTTGTTTGTTTATATCTTTTTAGGGCTGCACCCACAGCATATAGAGTTCCCAGGCTAGGGGTCGAATTGGAGCTGTAGCCTCCAGCCTATGCCAGAGCCACAGCAACTTGGGATCCAAGCCGAGTCTATGACTTACACCATAGCTCATGGAAACCCCAGATCCTTAACACACTGAGCAAGGCCAGGGATTGAACCCCAGTCCTCATGGATGCTAGTTGGGTTCATTAATGGCTAAGCCAGGACGGGAACTCCAGGGTATATACTTAGACAGATCCTTTGGTGGCTGTCTGAAGGACAGATTGGACTAAGACAATTTGGAAACAGGGAGACCTGTTAGAAGGCTGTGATGGTCATCTAGCTGAGAGATTAATGGGTTTTTACACCTTGGGCAGTGGTCAGTTGGATGGGAGGAGACTGACTTTAAAATATCCAGGAAAAAAATATCCAGGAGGTAAAAATTGATGTAAATGGTGTATTCTCCTGCATATCCCCCTTTTTTGGGGAGAGGGCTTATCCTTTTACAAATAGATATTTTCTCTCACTCCACATCGATTTTGAGCTGTATGACATTGTATGTGTATAGATGTAGCTCATTGATTCTAATTGCTGCACGGTAGCTATTGATGAATAAGCCTAATTTATTTTTCCATCCTCCTTCTGAGGAGGAGGTAGGTTTAGTCGCTGCTGTTTCCCTATTATAAACAGTGCTTTACCAAGAACTCTTTTATGTGCTTCCTTGTGTACATGTGCGAAGGCTCTTCCCCTTAAGTTAGATTTTTAGAAGTGGAATTGCAGATGTATCCCCTAATACGAAAAACTCAAGTTTTTAAGAAAATTCAGCAGAAACATGGGTGCAAAGGGTATAAACAACAGGCACTTTACAGAATATGAGAAAGATCTATAAATACAAAAAGATACTCAATCTCACTACTGAGCAAGAAAAAGAAAAATTAAAGCCACAATAAGGAAGCATTTCAAATCCATGAGATTGCCAAGGGTTAATAAATTGAATAGAAGCTCTGTTTGAGCTCATTTCCTTGCAGGATGGGACTAGAAATTGGCATCAGATTTATAGAGCTCTGGGTATGGTAGGGGCTGCTCAGTCAGGAGACACACCCTCTTCCAGTCCCTGAAATCCCACTTCTAGATAGCCACTCCAGAGGAAATCCTGCACAGCGCACCCTTTTCACTTAAAACCATCGGAACATGGGGTTCCCGTCGTGGCGCAGTGGTTAACGAATCCGACTAGGAACCATGAGGTGGCGGGTTCGGTCCCTGCCCTTGCTCAGTGGGTTAACGATCCGGCGTTGCCGTGAGCTGTGGTGTAGATTGCAGACGCGGCTCGGATCCCGAGTTGCTGTGGCTGTGGTGTAGGCTGGTGGCTACAGCTCAGATTAGACCCCTAGCCTGGGAACCTCCATATGCCGCAGGAGTGGCTCACATAAAGGCAAAAAGACAAAAAAAACAAACAAACAAAAAAAACCTGTCAGAACATGGTTCTTAAACTACTCAGTTTTTATGGCAGGGGGTTTGGCCATACCTGTGGCATACAGAAGTTCCTGGGCTGGGAATCGAACCTGTGCCACAACGGTGACAACGACAAATCTTTAATCCACTGAACTACCAGGGAACTCCTAAACTACTGAGTTTAGGTGTTTTGCTTTGTTTGTTTTTCCTGTTTTTGGCCACACTTGAGGCATAGGGAAGTTCCTGGGCAGAGGTCGAATTGTCAGTTTTTTAAACAGTTGAACAGTATATCATAGAAAGGAGGGACCTGGATTATTTTGCTCTTTTTGGTAGATATTTAGGTTTTTCTTTCTATTATTTTTCTATATAAGTGGGTGCAGTGAACATCCTGTTTGGACACATATGAACAGTATTTGGCTATGATAGATACCAAGAAATGGCATACATGGGTTGAAGGACAGGAACATTTAAAATTTAAATAAGGCTAAGTGAAAGATGGAGGCACGAAAGGCCGCATGTTGTGTGATTCCATTTGTATGAAATGTCCAGACCAGGCAAATTCATGAGAGACAGAAGGAAGATTGAGTGGTTGCTAGGGGACAGGAGGAGGATGAAATTAGGAGCTGCTGCTAATAGGCAAATGATTTCTTTCAGAGGTGATGGAAATACTTTGGAATTTGATGGTGGTAATGATTGTACAACATTCTGAACGTACTTTAAAAATGCTTAAATTGTTGAGTTTTATGCATGTAAATTCTATTTCAAAAATCTTTAAATAATTATGGTCAGATTACTCTCCTAGTGTCCTAATGTAGCTTCAGCCAATAATGGTGAGAATATCTGTTTTTCTATATCCTCACCAACAGTGGATGCTATCAGCCTTTTAAATTTTTGCCACTCTGACAAAAAAGGTAGAATTTTTTAAAAAGTTTTCATTTCTCTAATTACCACTGAGGCATCTTTTTCATAGATTTATTGGCCATTCTTTTTTCTGTGAATCAAATGTTTATTATGGGAGTTCCCGTCGTGGCCCAGTGGGTAACAAAGACGACTAGGAACCATGAGGTTGCAGGTTCGATCCCTGGCCTTGCTCAGTGGGTTAAAGATCCGGCATTGCCATGGGCTGTGGTGTAGGTCGCAAACTCGGCTCAGATCCCTCGTTGCTGTGGCTCTGGCGTAGGCTGGCGGCTACAGCTCCGATTAGACCCCTAGCCTGGGAACCCCTAGAAAAGGCAAAAAGACAAAAAAAAAATATATATATATATATAAAATGATTTGCCCATTTTTTCACTGCATTGTCTTTTTCTAGTTGATTTATATATTATATATATTATGGGTGTTAATCTTTTATCATTTTTTTACATGTCACACGTTAGTCCTTTTCTTTTTATGGATTGAGTGTCTTTGGTAATGACTTCACCAACCTCAGTATATACGTGTTCTTCTATATTTTGTTCTGGTGTATTTATGGATTTTCGTTTATAGGTTTAAGTCTTTAATCCATCTGGAATTTAGTGACTGGAGTATGGTAGAGATCTAACTATTCTAGATATGTATTGATTAGACTATTATGTTTTGTGAAATCCTGTTCAGAGCATTTGGTCCAATTTTTCATACATATAAGCAAAGGAAAGTATTTGCCTCTGTTTAAGAACAGTGGGTTAAGGATCTGGTGTTGCAGTGAGCTGTGGTGTAGGTTGCAGATGTGGCTCGGATCCCGCATTGCTGTGGCTCTGGCTTAGGCCGGCGGCTACAGCTCTGATTCAACCCCTAGCCTGGGAACCTCCATATGCTGCAGGTGTAGCTGTAAAAAGAAAAAATGAAAATGAAAAAAAAAAATGGTGAACTTCCTTCTTGAATTTAAGTTCAATTGATTGATATGAGAAGTGGATCCAGGTTTTGTGGGGCCTAAAATTTATATGATGTAGGGGATCCTTTTAATGCAAGAACACCAAAGTATAAATATAAAATTAGGTATAGGCCCAGACAGGTGCAAGGACCTGAAACTCAAGCCTCATTAGCTTCCCAGCAGTTCACTCCTGGTGATGTTATCAGGATGGCTCTCTACATAAAAGGACGGGATCAGCCATCTTCATCCATGCAGTGGTATGACTTTCTTTTATATTCACTCGCTGCCACAACTTAGGGATCTTCTTTTGTTTTTTAAAAAGCTATTTAAGAACAGACACACACCTCAAGGTGGCTTTAATGTTGTAAGTGGAATTAGTCCAGTGGAAAAGTTCCTTCAGCAGGGTCTTTGCTGCCTCCTTGGTGCTCAGATGTAACATTTGATCAGTGGAGTAGCTGGAAGCTTGGTATGGTAATGTGGATCATTAATCTTGCAAGCCTTTGGAGCCTGAATTTACAGCTTTAACTTTGCATATCTGCTTGCAAAAGCTTTAGAGTTTGGTCAGCACTGTTGAAAGGTTTGCAAGTGCAACTAACAGGGCTTTCTTTATCATCCTCCCTTTTCAAAAGTCAGAGAGGTATAAAGAGTGACCATGTCGTTATAAACAACTCGGAAGGTGACAATAATATCTGACTCATTATGAGCTGGCACCATGCAGAACCGTCTTCATCACCTGCTTAACCCACTGAGCGAGGCCAAGGATCAAATCCGCAACCTCATGGTTCCTAGTTGGATTTGTTTCCACTGCTCCACAATGGGAACTCCTCCTTCAAGGTTTTTAAATGAAGAAATGAATTGGAGTTCCCTGGTGGCTCACGAGTTAAGGATCTGGCATTGCCACAAGCTGCAGCATACGTTGCAGACGCGGCTTGGATCTAGTGTTGCTGTGGCTGTGGTGTAGGCCGGCAGCTCTAGCTCCAGTTCAACCCCTAGCCTGGGAACTTCCATATGCTGCAGGTGTGACCCTAAAAAGAGCCCCCCCCCCAAAAAAAAATGCAATACAGTTCTGATATTTGCAAGGTAATTGTGAGAGTCATAGGAAATCTTAGGGCTTTTTATAGCAGAGTGGTGTGGGAATAGTGATTTAAAGTTTATAGTAAACATCTCTTTTCAATCCCATGAGTATCTGCTGGAGAACACATCAGAAGGAAATCTAACTTGAGGTTCTTTGGGAATGAGAGGGTGGGCCCCCTCCTGACCAGATATGGTGGGGTATAGAGCCGACAGCCTTAGACTAGACCTTTCGTTTTTCCAATGTTGATGGCGAAAAGGATACATGTTTATAGAAGATTATACTAAAATGCTGAGCTTTGTTGGTTTTGGTCAAAAGAAAAGCCACTGAATGATGATTAACAAGAAATGGGATTTGATTTTATTTTCTTTGTATTGTATGGTTAGTTTCTTTTTAAAAGTTCTTCCATTTTTAATTATTTCCAATTCAGACCAGCTTTCTAAGAAAGATAGGGATTTTTTTTCTTTTGAAATCAGAAAATAAATTTCCAAGTTACTGTCTCCAGTGAGTCCATTAAAATGCAGGACCCATTTCTGATTTGCTCTACAGCTTCAGGAAAATCAGTTAACCTTTTACATATTTCTTTGTCTGTACAATAGGAATGACTGTGTTGGCATCAGGGTTTTTTCCCAAAGCATTTTTCAGAGCCTTGAATGAAAGGTATTAAAAAATATTGCCAGCATTATCCCCAGCTCTGACCTAGCAACTGGCTCCAATTACCAGCCACTTAGAAGAATTTGTAGGCAAGACTCTTATCACCCGTTGCTAATCACAACTTTCACAGTTGTGTTTTATTGTCTCCTTTCCAGGGCTCATGTTTTGGTAGCACTGCTTTCTTCAGAAGTTAGAAAGCTCGGCCACCTTTCTCTATAAATGCCACATTCTTATTAGCACGTCACCCATCCATCACCCATCCATCACCCATCCATCCCTTAGGGGATTATGTGACTCTGTTCATAGATATAATCAGCTTTGTATTTTCATTCAAGGATGACAAACTAGCAAGGTTGAAATCTTGACTTGTCATCGGGATTGAATTGTTCCCTGGAACTGGGAGGGAAGGAGGCCCAGTCTACTGTTGTTTCTAGAATCTCAATCCCTTTTTCTCTCCTTTTCTCTTCTTCCAGTACGGCGACTACGACCCCTCTGTTCACAAGCGGGGATTTTTGGCCCAAGAGGAACTGCTTCCAAAAAGGGTAAGAAGTCAAATTCCCTGTTTGGAAAGACAAAACCAAAGGACTGGAAGGAATATCAGATGGACTTGGCAAGAACATTCTTACAGATGTTTTGTAATCAATCAGAGTAAGGATCTCTGTTGAGAATATTAAAAAGCGGAGTTCCCGTTGTGGCGCGGTGGTTAACGAATCCGACTAGGAACCATGAGGTTGCGGGTTCGATCCCTGGCCTTGCTCAGTGGGTTAAGGATCAGGCATTACCGTGAGCTGTGGTGTAGGTCGCAGACGAGGCTTGGATCTGGCATTGCTGTGGCTCTGGCATAGGCCGGTGGCTACCGCTCTGATTAGACCCCTAGCCTGGGAACCTCCATATGCTGCAGGAACGGCCCCAGAAAAGGCAAAAAGACAAAAAAAAAAAAAAAAGCAAAGGCTTGTGGAGTTCTTTTGGGGTTGCCAGGACAGGCATGGCCTGCAGATAATCCTTTTTTTAAAGGTGGGTGAGCAGCAGTGATTCCCAGGGAAGGAGTGTGGAGCAGCCTGAAGTCAGCCTGGGGAAATGAGCTGTTTGCCACTGCTGGGCCAGTGGATGACACGAGTTGGGGGGTGGGTGTTAGAGCTTTTAATCCTCAGAGTTGTTGGTCTTGTTCATTAGCTACAGAAGCAGGCCTGCCCTCCCTTTCACTGCATCTGATGTTATAGCTCCACTCATCTGTCACAGTGATAAAGGCCTGGCCCTCACCTTTCCCTGACTTTACCTGCCCCTTTCATGGCTCCTGCAGAGGCAAAGGCAGCAGCACATCCAGCCTGGCCCACTGGTCAGCCCAAGATTAGTGAGCACTGCTCCTGTCCTCCCTCGGGGCAGCACAGCTCAGGAAAGAGGGGCCACTGCCAGGCGAGGGGTACCCTGAGTCCAGAGCAACTGCAACTTCCTGAGTTGTGACTCACATTGAACGGTGCTTATTTACATGCCCCCCTCAGCATGTGACTGGCTCCTTGGATGTGGCTTTTTAAAAATAGCTCTGCCGTCTTGTAAAAATGATGCATTATTATAAAAATGGCAAACAATTCCAAACTTTTCTTCACGTGTGGGTTTTTTATTTGGCTCTCTTCTTCGGTAGGTAATAAATCTGTATCAAATGACTCCAGAAATGTGGGAGGAGAGAATTACAGCCTGGTATGCAGAGCACCGAGGCCGAGCCAGGTGAGGCTGCTTCATTGCTGGTTTACATTTGTTATGGGCCTTTTTTTTCCCCCCCCTCCTTTTTTTTAAGGAACTACAAAACTAGGACATGCTTGTTGAACAAAATGTGGTACTGAAACATAAAAGAAAAAAGGAGAGCTGGCAACAGTGCTGGTCTTGAGTATTATTGTGTGTGTCCTTCTTCTAGTGTATGGGGCCCTGGGTCCTTACTGCCTGCCAGGATGTGCAGACCTACTGCATTCAGTGCTACTTTAGGTTCATTTTAAGAATTCTATTGTATGCATAGCCCTTAACCTTTGCATCTATTCTTCTGTTGATGGTATTCAGAGTAGCTATAGGTCTTCCACTTTTGCACAGTGTTCTGCATTGTACAATCATACATGGTTACATAATTGTATGAGTAGTTCTGAGAATAGTTTGTTTTTGGTTTTTTGTTTTTTTTTTTTTTTTTTTTGCTTTTTAGGGCCGTACCCACTGCATATGCAAGTTCCCAGGCTAGGGTCAAATTGGACCTCCAGCTGCCAGCCTACACCACAGTTCATGGCAATGCTGGCTCCTTAACCCACTGAACGAGGCCAGGGATCAAACCTATATCCTCATGGGTACTAGTCAGGTAACCCGCTGAGCTACAACGGGGACTCCCTGAAGATAGCTTCTTTAGAGGAGTTGCTGAGTCAAGAATGTGAGCATTTTGCATCTTGACAGGTGTCTCTAAATTGGCCTCCAAAAAGATGGTACCTATTTACACGCTCATCGGCAGCATGTGAACACATCTTCCCCACCCGTTTTCTCCCCGACACTGCTTTTTACCAATTGATTTTTGTGATCTGCAGGGTGAAATTTTGTATCTTAAGTATTAGCATTTTCCCGATCACTTTAGGAATCGATCATCTTTTCATTAGCCTTTAACTTTTTTTTTCTCTCTTCAAATCAACTCCCTGTCACATGCTTCTTCTTCTTTTTTTTTTTTCCCCAACTTTTAAAAAAAGTACACCAGGAATTCCCTGGTGGCTTAGCAGGTTAAGAATCCAGTGTTGGGAGTTCCCGTCGTGGCGCAGTGGTTAACGAATCCGACTAGGAACCATGAGGTTGCGAGTTCGGTCCCTGCGCTTGCTCAGTGGGTTAACGATCCGGCGTTGCCGTGAGCTGTGGTGTAGGTTGCAGACTCGGCTTGGATCTCGCGTTGCTGTGGTTCTGGCATAGGCCGGAGACTACAGCTCCGATTGGACCCCTAGCCTGGGAACCTCCATATACCATGGGAGCGGCCCAAGAAATAGCAAAAAGACAAAAAAAAAAAAAAAGAATCCAGTGTTGGAGTTCCCTTCGTGGCTCAGTGGTTAACGAACCTGACTAGGATCCATGAGGATGTGGGTTCAATCCCTGGCCTTTCTCAGTGGGTTAAGGATCCAGTATTGCCATGAGCTGTGGTATAGGTTGAAGACGTGGCTCAGATCCGGCATTGCTGTGGCTGTGGCATAGGCCAGCAGCTGCAACTCCATCTGGACCCCTAGCCTGGGAACTTACATATACTGCAGGTGCAGCCCTAAAAAGACAAACAAAAAAAAGGAATCTCGTGTTGTCACTGCTGTGATACAGATTCAATCACTGGCCTAGGAACTTCTGCATGCCATGG
Source organism: Phacochoerus africanus (assembly GCF_016906955.1). Taxonomy (NCBI): domain Eukaryota; kingdom Metazoa; phylum Chordata; class Mammalia; order Artiodactyla; family Suidae; genus Phacochoerus; species Phacochoerus africanus. Next base: position 46,816,414 of record NC_062558.1, read on the forward strand.
GCATGGCCAAAAAAATTTTTTTAAGCATATAAAAAAGTGGACAAGTCATAAATATACCTCTTCATGGGTTATTACAAAGTGAAAACACCAGGTGACAAGAAAACACAGGTCCCCATAACTCCTCCTCCTTCCTCCCCAGAGTAACTGCTCTCCTGAATCCAACTCCATGGAGTAGTGTTGACCGTTTTGTTTGTTTTTGCTTTTTAAGGCTGCACCCTCGGCATATAGAAGTTCCCAAGCTAAGGGTTGATTCAGAGCTACAGCTGCCAGCCTATACCACAGCCACAGCATCACCAGATCCAAGCCGAGTCTGTGACCCACACCACAGCTCATGGCAACTCTGGGTCCTTGACCCACTGAGTGAGGCCAGGGATCGAACCTGCATCCTCATGGATACTAGTCAGATTCGTTTCTGCTGAACCACAATGGGAACTCTCTAGTGTTGCCTGTTTTGTTGTCTTTTTTGCCTGTTTTAAACATTATGTAAATGCAGTCAGTTTCTATTATTTGTGCCTTTTGTTCAGTGTCATATTGTGAGATTGGGGTTTGTGGTTTGTATCAGTGGTTTTTATTTTTGCTTTTCATTTTCATTGCTGTGTAGAATTCCACTATATTAATAAACCACACTAGTCTATCACTATTCACTAGCGATGAACATTTAGGTTGTCCGGTTGGCTCCCAGTTTTTGCCTTTGCAAATAATGTCAACCAATTCTCCAAAGCAATGTGTGTGTGATTTCTAGCTGCTCCACCTGCTTGCAATCACAGTGTCCTCTCAGGCTGAATTTTTCAAATGCCTTTGAGACCATTTTGAGATCAGAAAGAAAGCAGAAGCCAAGGTCATAGGGAGATGAGTTAAAATATTTCAATACTGTAACAGTTTGGGAATTTTCTGCAAGTCTTGGCTACTTCAAGAGCTTCCTTTAAGTCTGACCTGGCTTGGGTTTTACAGCAACATCCAAAGGAATAAAATCAGGGAGGTACCTTAACATCCAATGACACCCAGAGAAATAAAATCAGAAAGGCAGCTCTCAGGTAGCTTCCAGAGAGAGCTGTGTCACTCCCAAAATCTTCTAGGTGAAGAAAGTCCCCAGTTAACGCAACAGCTAAAATAAAATTTGAACATTCCAAATCCATTTGCAGGAGCAGATATACCACGTGCTTTCCTTGAATTACTTGAGATGGGTGTCACTATTTACCAAGGGCAAAGCGTGAAATTGAAGCCAAGAGACAGTGTAATGAATCTGTTCTCTTGTGTTCATGGGGATGGGAAATTCTGCTTGACCTCGGTGTGGTTAACAGACTCAGCTTGGTGGGTATCTGCAGGGTTTGCATCTTCTGGCAGGTGCGAAGCTCAGCCTGGCGGGTGCGCCCTCTGGTTTTCCCAACCCCTGTTATAGTGTCTTTCATTCTCCTTGCAGGGACGAAGCGGAAATGGAATATTTGAAGATCGCTCAGGACCTGGAGATGTACGGTGTGAACTACTTTACAATCCGGGTGTGTGGAAGCCTGAGTTCCCCATGTATATGGATACTGAATGGGGGAGTATAAACTGCTGCTAAAATAGGTCCTTCCTCAGCCCGTAAACAGTTCAGTGGTCAAGAAGGGGAGAGGGTCCTAGAGCTTTGTTTTCTATTTTTGGACTTAATTATATTCTAGGTAATTAAGTGTCAGTCGAGCCTCAGGGGGGCCTGGTCCTGTCTCCGCAGAAACCTGTCTGAATGCTCTGGTGTAACATTTGGTTATTTTCTGGCTCTGTGAGAACTCAGCCATCTCAGGAACACCTCTAAATTACCTCTCCCCCCCGCCTCCCCACCGCCCTCCTGCCCCGGGGCAGGGCACTAGGAGAGGAAAGCTGCTTTGCTAGATTACGGGTTTATTTGGGTGGGGACTCTCCTCAGCAGGCTAATTGGTTTTCTATTCAGACCATTAATAGTCCACTGTCCTCTGGGAATCCAGTGCTTCTGCACACAGAGGAGCATTGGTTTTCAGCCCCCAGCCAGCCTTTTGAGCACCTTTCTTCCAAGGCTCTGCTGTTAGACGCAGCTCCTTCCAAAGGTATTCAGGCAATTTGCTCAAGTATTTCATTGCCAGTTCCAAATTGTGGATGAATAGGCATTAAAACAATCATCCACAGTGGTTCTTTACCTTTACAATCATAGTTAAGGTTTGCTTTTCTTTTGGGGTTCCTATAAATTTTGTATTAAATTTAGGGAAATTGAAACACATTTTAAATATCCTAGGGATAGGTTTCAACTTTGTTTTCTAAATACATATTTTTAATGGATTACTTTGCACAAAATAAAAGACACTGAAAATTATGTAATTTCCTACAGTATACAAATGCCTAAAAGATTTTCCATAATAATGCACAAGGTTGTTTTCTGAAGTTTTATTAGTTTATATTTGCTAATTGTTTGGTTTCCTTAAGGTCAGATTATTTTGCCACATTTCTGTGGTTTTGTCAGTACCACTCCTCTCACCCCCTCACTTGCATTCTATAGAACTGGTGTTTTATAGTCCTTAAAAAAAGCTTCTTATGGGGGAATATTTCTATAGCAGTCTGACTAAAGCATACTGTTTTGTGCATATGTGGCTCTCCTGTTGCAGCACAATGTAGATAAGGCTAATGGATATTTTAGTGTCTTTTGTGTTAAAGTTCCTGAAATCTCACTCTCAGCAAAGGAAGATGTGTGCTTAAAACAGTTTAAAGTGGGCTGCTTGAGTCCCCACCGCTCTGTGTGTATTCTATAGAAGTGTTGGAGTCATAATGATAGGAGGCATATGGGGGAAATCCATTTTTTTTTTTAAATTTAAGCTAGAGGCATAATGAAATATCTTGTTTTTCTAAAATGTGCTGTAGGTTTTTAAAGCACAAAGCCTCGCTTGTGTTAACATAGTAGTTTTAAGAGGCTTGCAGCTTGAGCAGAGGACTCTGTCATGGTTTGTTGATCACACCTGACCGCAGGGTAGGAGTAAAAAGATTTATCTTGGAGTGCTCACTTCTCCATCTGGCACCTGCTTTTAGCCGGGTCCTTCTCATCACAGTCCAGGCCCCTTCTCAGTTTGCAGATCTATTTTCCTGCTCTTGAGTCTCAGTTCCATTTCCTTGTTGTCATTTTCCTCATCGTTAGCACGGGGTCCTTGTAAAGAGAGAATCCTTCCACCGCCCTGCAAGGGCCAGACCATAGCACATGTGAGTGGGCCTGCAGCCCAAGGACATGGCCTCTGGGCCCACACAGGTCAATGACTTCGGGCTCTGGCTGCTGACCAGACTGCTGTCAGAAGTATAGCCTACATACCCGTCAATCAGTTCAGTTTTACAAGCAGCTTTAGTAAGGGACAGTTTCTATACAGTTCATTTTTATATTTTTTTCCAACATTTTATAAAGAATTTCAGACATACAGGCAAGTTGATTTTTACAGTGAGTGCCTTCTATCCCCACTGCCTGGACTCTGCAGTAACCCTTTACTAGAATGGCTTTGTCACGCTGAAGTTACATTTTGACGTAAAAACCATAATTTTCTTTCTGGTGGTACAACAGCCTTTTCTTTTAACATAAGAGATGTTGAATCCTACAGGTTTTTACCCCGTATCTGTGATAAGCTGCTTATTTAGTGGTCATAACGCTTCAATTACCCCTACTTTAGCCTTCAAGCAGTGATATGACAGAAGCCCCCAGTGACCCCTCTGTGGGACACGTGAGTCACAAAAATGGTATCATTTTGCCTCTGCCTGTCCCAGTTTAGGAACCTGGAGGCCCCCTGGGCTCTAAGACAGCTGTGATTTCTGTTGGGATCTGTTGAAACTTGTCATACATAACAGTCTGTGCCAGGTTTTTTGGGAATACAAGTTGAATAAATCTTGAGCCTCAGCTGGAGCTGATGGTGGCTGTTCTTTGTCGCATCTACAGAATAAAAAGGGCACGGAGCTGCTGCTTGGAGTGGATGCTTTGGGGCTTCATATTTATGACCCTGAGAACAGGCTGACCCCCAAGATCTCCTTCCCATGGAATGAAATCCGAAACATCTCGTACAGCGACAAGGAGGTAGGGCATGTCCTGCTGTGGACACGCCAGCAGGTCTCTCCCTTTTTCTCCTCCTTTGGGAGTGTCCCCAGCCAGGTGCTCCTTGTTATCAGTAAAATCCTTTAATTCCCAGGCTTTGGGTTTTTGGTTGTTGATTTTTACAGTGTTTACAGAACAGTACTGGCATCCTATCTTCAAATAGCATCACTAAACCCCGCTGCTGACTAACGAGGGGCTGGGAAGCTCAACTTGTCAGGACTAAACCCCAAAGAATAGTAAACAAACCAGAAAGTAACCCTTTCTTATTGCCTGGCTTTCTATTTCTGGTGAGAATTCTCTTTATGGGAGTTCCCGTTGTGGCTCAGCAGTTAATGAATCTGACTAGCATCCATGAGGACACAGGTTCGATCCCTGGCCTTGCTCAGTGGGTTAAGGATCCAGCATTGCCATGAGCTGTGGTGTAGGTCACAGAAAAATTCTCTTTGTATTTTAAGTGTGACATATATTAAACCCACTGTGTCCAGTGCTTGATTCATGTATGTGATGGGGGTATAGATGTATCTCCATACATACATATATGAAGGCATGTGTGTACTACACATATAATATATGCATGGCACCAATGATATAAAGAAGGCTATCAGGCTGTCTTACACAAATTCAAGAATAATTAAGTTTGAATAACTGGAACGAATTCAAATATTACTATACAGAATGGTGACTTTTCCCAAATGCTGCAATCCTATATCCATTCATTCATTCATTGTTAATTTTAAAGGAGTTATTAAGGAGTTCCCATCGTGGCTCAGCGGAAACAAATCTGACTAGGAACCATGAGGTTTCGGGTTCGATCCCTGGCCTCATCAGTTAAAGATCTGGCATTGCCGTGGAGCTGTAGTGTAAGTTGCAGACATGGCTCAGATCTGGCATTGCTGTGGCTCTGGCGTAGGCTGGTGGCCACAGTTCCAATTAGACCTCTAGCCTGGGAATCTCCATATGCCGTGGATGCGGCCCTCAAAAGACAAAAAAAGACAAAACAAAAACAAAAAAAAACAAAGGAGTTATTGAGCATCTGCTTGGTGTTAGGTGTTGTTGAGGTGGAGGGAAAAAAGATGTAGAAAATCCAGCTTCAGCCCTCAAGGAAGTTACAGTCAAGTAACCACTCAACTGCAGTGTGAGGGCGGGTGACAGAGGCAGTGATGATGCGGTGCTTTTCCGCCTGCCAGCACCTTCTCTCTGACTCTGATTCAGGCTTCACAGGAACACTGCTGCGAGAATAGTGGTTGTGTCCTGGTTAGCTCTGTGTCACCTCAGGAAGCGGGGATGCAGAGGGATCAAGTGATTTGTGCCTGGTAAGGGAAGTCACAGGGCCCAGGCTCCAGGCTCCCCAAGACCACATCCCCTGCATTTCCAGAAAGGTTGAGTCCTGAAATTTGGGGCCTCAGGCAGTGCTGGTGAAGTGCTGGCGCCCGCACAACCAGGCCAAGCATGGAGTGAGTAACAGAGACGGCTCCTGTGCTCGCCTGTGGAGCCCCCACCTTGAGCAGATTTCCTGTTTTCTCTTTCCTCGAGGAAAGGAACACCAGGCCCCCAGTTGCCAATACGTGGTTGAGATCCACTTGGTCATACTTGATGAGACAGATTGAGCTTCCTAAATTCAAAACATTCTGGCTTTCAGATTTTTGTAAGTAGCCCAGAAGATGAGCATTTTGGTATTTCCTTTTTAAATCAGTGAACTGAAAGCTCCAGGTGACTTAAAGCAGTAGGTGTGCTGCGGTATGGTAGGTTTTCATCTCTAATTTCATAAAGCTGGTTTATTGCACATCCACAAATTTGCATGCTAAAGGCTCCCCAAACACTCATCCTTCACAGAAACCAAGGATCGAAGTCTCCCCTCGTCCAGCCCGCCACAGTAAGTGCTAATGGTCCCTCTCCTGGGGCAAGGCGCCGTTGTGTTCCATTATGTCAGCCACTTGCGCAGCGAGAGGGCCTCGAGCTGACTTGACATGATGGGAAGTAGTTCTGGTTGTTATGTGCAACAGCCGTGCTGTCAAAACAAAAATGCTGGTTTATTTTAAGTGATCCATTGATTGTGTGCGAGAGCCCGGGCGAGGTGCAGCGCCTGTGGTGGTTTCCCCACTCCCTGAGGTTTCTCACTGACCGTGCGGGGGGTTGACAGCAAGGCCAAAAATAAGTCCTGAAATTCATAAGTAGCAGACGACACACAAGCAGTACTGCTTCTCAGTTCGCTCAACCGAAAGCTAAACAAAGGGTCTTTTTCCGTCCTCTAACCCCTTGTTGGAGAGTATAGCCTGTGAAAGAAATTTCCAAGATGATGTCTTCCCCAGACATCTTTGGCAAGTCTTTCTTGCCTTAGAGTCCGAGGTGGCCCTCCCAGTGTTGGCTTCAAGGTCAGGCCCATCAAGGGTCTGTGTGTTGGGTTTTCAAGCCAAAGATGGTGCTGAGAACCCACCTTCGGATCCTGAACTTACTGGGCACTAGGAAGCTAGGCCAAGGCACAACCTTGTGCAGGGTCTTTACCCAGGCAGTTGTGGCTTTTGTGGAATTTCCCAGTTGGTGGGAATGTTCTAGGCTGTCAGACTGAACCTGTTTTCTGCTTCTTCCTTTCAGTTTACTATTAAGCCCTTGGATAAGAAAATTGATGTCTTCAAATTTAACTCCTCAAAGCTTCGTGTTAATAAGCTGGTAAGTTGAGATCCTGCTTTTTATTACGAACTGTGGTTTTTCGGAGAAATTGGAAGTCCCCGCCCCTTTTTTTTCTTCTTGTGGCCGTACCTGCGGCATATGGAAGTTCCTGGTCTAGGAGTTGAATCTGGGCTTCAGCTGCCAGCCTACACCACAGCCACAGCAACACCGGATCCAAGCCACATCTGCGACTTGTGCTGCAGCTTGTGGCAACGCCAGATCCTTAACCCACTGAGCAAGGCCAGGGATTAAACCACATCTTCATGGACGCTATGTTGTGTTCTTAACCTGCAGAGCCACAGCAGAAACTCCTGAAAGCCCTTTTTGAAACAGTAGCAGAGGGACGGGTTGTGAAGTATAGAATGATAGTGGCTGCAGCTCCGATTCGACCCCTAGCCCAGGAACCTTCATGTGCCTAAAAAGTAAAAAAAAAAAAAAAAGAACCAAACCTAAGTTTTATGTTGAAGAATTTTTAAAAGTTATTTTTATTGAAATATGTCAGACAGACACATGTAAGGATAAGTATAATGTATATATGAGGTATAAAGAATGACAGAAATAAATAGCTACTTACCTACCACTCAGCTTTAAGAAATAGACTAGGGTTATTCTGCATCTTTCCTAGGAATTTCCAGGGCTTGATCTTTGCACTTAAGGCTTTAATCCCTCTGGAGCTGAGTGTTTGAGTGGATGAATAGCCTCTCACCCTAGCCCAGCCTCTTGAATGAGCTTTCCTGTCTCCCGAGGTCGGTGAGCCCCACCCCACCTCTGCAGAGTGGGGTGAATGGGAAACCAAGCTACAACGTTGCCCCTTCCTCTCTTTACTGTGATTGTCACCCAGGCACCGTTACTTTGCGTCTCTAGAGCTGAGGCCCAGAGGCCGCAGGAAGGACGGTGGTGTTTCCCCCCACACTGAGACAATGTAGCCACTGAGCTGTAGCAGTGAGGTCAGGATGTGGGTGTAATACCTCTTCTCTTTCATGGCCACAGATTCTCCAGCTGTGTATCGGAAACCACGACCTTTTTATGAGGAGGAGGAAGGCTGATTCTTTGGAAGTTCAGCAGATGAAAGCCCAGGCCAGGGAGGAGAAGGCCAGAAAGCAGGTGAGCAGGACTGGTCTTGGCCAGGAGGTGGGCACAGTCATGAGCTGACAGGAGTCCTTTGGCCGTGGACATCCCTACTCTTATTTTATTTATTTATTTATTTAGCTATTTTAGGGCTGCACCTGTGGCATTTGGAGGTTCCCAGGCTAGGGGTTGAGTCAGAGCTACAACTGTTGGCCTTTAGCACAGCCACAGCAACATGGGATCTGAGCCACATCTGCGACCTGAACCACTGCTCATGGCAACACCAGATCCTTAACCCACTAATCGAGGCCAGGGATTGAACCCCCATCCTCGTGGATCCTCGGGTTCATTAGCTGCTGAGACACAAAGGGAACTCCCCCCACTTTTTATTTTAAACATATTGGTTCTTTATTGGCTGATGAATAAATGATGATGGGATGTCAGCTGTGGAAATGAGGAAAAAACCTTAACGGCGTATCTCAACAACACGGCCCTGGTTTTTTCTCCACGAAAGTGAAGTGTGATTAATGCAGGTTTGGGCAGAGCTAGCCAAGCCTACATATATTCATCCATCCATCCATCCATCCACTTCTCATCCGTGCAGCTGAGCTCTTGTTCTTTCTGTCTGCCTGTCTCCTGTGCCCGGCCTTCTCCTTTTCTAATTAGCTGGTGATGGAATGCATGGCAGCATCTCAGCGCCCGCTGCTGGAATGCTAATTAGGCTCTGGCCATACTTCCCCAGAGCAGGTCAGCCCTGGCGGCACATCACCCCCCTCGGGCGGTGCCGGCAGCGCGTATCAGCGGGCCGGACGACCTGCTCATTGTTTTCTACTCAGAGACCTTTTTGACTAATCGAAATCCACACAGCTAATCTGAGCCTCGCCGCTGAGAATATCAACTGTGGTTTTGGACAAACTACGAAACAGAGCAGCAGCAGTTGTAGTCGGCTGCCCTTAGGACCTCAGAGGGGTGATAATTAGTCTGTGTGCAGCTCTCTAATTTGGGTCCTCCAATGAGGCTGCTCCCAGCCCTGAGGTTCAGAATGAAGTGCCCAGTGTGATCCATTGTGCTTGTGGCGCTCCATCTCTTTGCTTTCTGGGACAGTAGGCCACAAATGTGCTCTTCGGGATGTTTTGGGGGGTGGAATGGGCTTTGTTGCACAAAGAGATGGTCCCAGGCCAGCACGGGGTCATAGTGACAACTTCAAGAAGAGCCCTCTCTGACCTCTTTATCAGCAGAGCAAAGCTTAGCCGAGAGAGATCTGAACGTGTAAGCCTCTGGGCTGTGCAGAGAACAGTATGAACACACGCCTGACCCGCCCCACCTGTAGAATGGAGAACACACCTTCTTGGCCTCTGGCAGCCACAGGTCCAGGGCTCCATGGCCCAGCAGTGCAGACCCTGACCTTGGAGCCAGATGTGAATTTTAGCACATGACGCTAGTGAATGACTTACCTTCCAGACCTTGGTGTTCTCATCTGTCAGGTGAAGCTATGGTCTCTATTCTGTGTCTCAAGCCACAGGACACAACGTACCTGTACTTACGTCTTCATGAGCTGAAAGCACTTTGCCAACAGGAGGTCCCTTATTATTGGGGTGGACATCTCAGGGAAGGTGGGTCTGCTCGGGGCAGAAAGGGATGGTCGGCTTTTTTTCAAGTGGAGAACAAGAGTCATTCACCTAAAGGAAATTGTAATATGGTAGGAATTAGAGGACAGATTGGCCAGGCTTTTCATTGACCTGCTAGAGGAAAATGGGAGAAGAATTTACAGTATTTTGTTGCTTGTCTTTGCATTATTCCTTTGAGGTCCATTGCAATTTTTTTGGCATAGTATTTAGAAAAGGCAGCAATCTTAGAAATCTTGTGTTTGGGAGAAGATTGAAGCAAGAAGTAATTAAACGTGTTTTAATTATTTAAGGAAGAAAATAGTGCAGTGGTCACTTCTGGCTTCTGCTTTCTGAACTCGGCTAGAGCCCTAGGATCACAGAGAATAGTGCTTGTCCTGTGCTTGTTCCCCTTATTAAGCTCGGCATGTGGCCCAATTAACACAGTGATCCAGAAGGCAAGGGAACTGGCGGTGGCTTAGTGCTGGTGCCGTGAGGAGCGGGCTGCGTTCCCTGCCCAGCTTCCTCCTGTTGCAGGCCTACGTGAGGCTGTGTGGGTCTATGTGGGGCCGCTGTGGCTCCCCTCTGTGGAATACAATGTGTGAGCTATTGATGCATCACACGGAGCGATTCCATCTTTTCTGAGGGTCAGAGGCAAGAGTGGAGCTATTGTTGATGAGATTATAGAGGGGGGGAGTCTGTATAGATAAGAAACAGAGATGGCGCATCTTGTCTCTCTCTGGAGCTGCTCTTTGGAGAAAAGGAGCCAGCATTGTGTCCGGTCAGCTTCAGGGTAAAGCCATTGAGTCTCGCAGCACAAAGGCACAATGGCAAGGTGGCCATTTCCAGCTCCTGCATGTAACAATGCGCCCTTCCAGCCCGGTAGAGGCTGGCCTCTGTGTTCTGTTGTTTGTTCATTTCCCACTAGCTGTTTCTTCAAGGAGCAGGCTTTCAACTCCACAGCTGGTTTAGAAGGATGGAGGGAGGGAGGCAAGGAGAGTGACACTGGGACCTAATGTGCAGGGAAGAAAATTGTCCCCAAAGGGAGGACCCTGGCACCAGTCTTCCCTGGATCTGTGGCACCACAGGCCAAGGGCCCCATGACTGATGACCACTCATTCCCCCAGATGGAGCGGCAGCGCCTCGCTCGAGAGAAGCAGATGAGGGAGGAGGCCGAACGCACAAGGGATGAGCTGGAGAGGAGGCTGCTGCAGATGAAGGAGGAGGCGACGATGGCCAACGAAGCCCTGGTGACGTCTGGGGGTTCTGAGTCCCAGGAAGCTGCACGGTCTCCCCAGGGCTCTGGAGTTAGGCCCCTGAGGACCATGGACTAGCAACATTTGCTTTGAAATTTTACCCTTTAAAAAAAAATTGTTGTCTTTGCACCTTTGTTTCCAGGAGCAGATTTAGGTTGAGTTCAACCTCCCAGAGCCCCCAAACTCCACTCACCGTGGGTTCCCTTTCCCACAGGACTTCTTGGCACACCCCATGTTGGGGTCAGCTCATCCTCTGTGGGGGGCTGTCCTGTGTGCCAAGGGCTGTTAGCCATATCCCTGGCCTCTGCCCACTAGATGCCAGTAGCTCCACCTCACCTCCCATTGTGATGATCAAAAATGTCTCTAGCCGTTGTGACGTGTCCCCAGGGGGCTAAATCTCTGCTGGTTCTGAACCACTTACATAAAGAGAAAGGACAGAGTTAAGTTGGTTTTCCCCCCTCATAAAATGTGGCCTCAGCTCAAGTGGGTCCCCGTAGATGGACCCTGAAGGGCCTCTGAGAAGCTGAAGGGTGTGGCTTGTCCTCTGCTGCCAGGGTGTGGTCTGAGGGGTGCTCAGTGGCAGTGTCCGGAGGGGTCCCAGGCTCTGGTTCTTGCAGACCTGAGTATGTGAGGCCTGATCTGGGCGGGATTACAGCCCACGGCCCCCATCCCCGATGACCATGCTCTTCTCCCCAGATGCGGTCCGAGGAGACAGCCGACCTGTTGGCAGAAAAGGCCCAGATCACTGAGGAGGAGGCGAAGCTCCTGGCCCAGAAGGCAGCAGAGGCCGAACAGGAGATGCAGCGGATCAAAGCCACAGCCATCCGGACAGAGGAAGAGAAGCGCCTGATGGAGCAGAAGGTGCTGGAGGCCGAGGTGCTGGCGCTGAAGATGGCTGAGGAGTCAGAGAGGAGGTCAGAGGGGGGATCCTATTCTGAGGAGAGCCTGTCAGCAGCTGACCTCTGCTCCTGTCCATCTCCCGGGGCTGGGCAGAGGCTCCTTCCGAGACAGGCGGATGGGGCTGGAGCTGGAAGGGTGCAGGAAGGCAGTTCTCTTGTCCAGTGGATCCTGGTTGGGTTGTGCCTTGTGATCAGACCCTGTCCCTCTGAGAGTTGGGCTCATCCGCACCCAGACTGCTTTTAGCTGAGATGTGAAGAGGCTCTCCTTACACTTAGGCAATGTGCTCCTTTTCCCTTTATGTTTGGGGGCTGTGGGAAAATAGCCTCTGTTCACCGTTAGCGTCCCTACAGATGGGAGGAGAAGGTGGAGCCATGGGCTACAGGATGGGACTGGAATCTGAGCTCTGCTCCTGGGTTGTCCTGGTCCTGCAGCCGTCACATAAACGGTCTCATTCCTCACAGCATTTGGTCTTGCATTTAGAACACCTGAATTTGGCGTTTCACTACCAAAATGTAGTCACTGCAGTTTCCTCTCCACTCTGCATGTCATTCTGGGATTGTGGTTCAGGTGTCTTGCCCTGTTCAGGGCTCCTTTCTTTCTGGGTGCGGTCACCTCTCCCGCGAGTGGTGCGTGTTGGGCCAGGTCTGCTGGGTCCTATGTGTGAGGCTCTAGGCCTTGTGCCTGTCTTCCTGCCTGAGGAGGTTATTTGATTTGGGCCAGGAAGAATCCGTTTTTCCACATCCTGCCCTTTGCGAAGCAGTGTAAGGCCTTTGTCCTGCCCACCCTCACCCAGAAAGAAGCCAAGAATGCTGCGAGCCCCTCCCCGACTTCTCCCTCTTCGTCCCTGACTCCTCTCACCACCATTTAAACTGGAAGTCAGTTGAAATGAACAATTCCCAGGAATACGTCCCTGACTCAAAAGTTCAGACTTCGTGTAAATGCTCCTCACCCTCCACTCTGTATGTTTGCCTGGTGTGGTGCCATCCTCAGGGTTAACCCAGCTCCCGCCTCCCTGAGGGGGAAGAGAGCAAAGGGGTCTCTGTCCTCCTGTCACCTTCTGTGGAGCTGATGACTCCTCCTCTCCTTGCAGGGCCAAGGAGGCCGATCAGCTGAAGCAGGACCTGCAGGAAGCCCGTGAGGCAGAGCGAAGAGCCAAGCAGAAGCTTCTGGAAATCACCACCAAGCCCACGTATCCGGTGAGCGCAGTTGGGGGGCATTTGGCTCCAAAGCTGTCCCTGCACTCCCAGCTCTCCAGTTCCCCAGCAGGGCCTTTGGGGTGACTTTTAAGCAACCATATAACAGAGTGAGCAGTGCAGAGCCCTGCGGTCAGGGACAGGGTGGGCACCTGGTCTGCCACTTGGCCTTGGACTGGTTCTTCAGCTCTCTGGCTGCCTAGATAACAGGCAGCGGGGCCTCTTGAAACTCTGAAATGCTTTTCTTGTTCTAAGAAATGTGGTCCCAGATTATCCTCGAGAGAACTTTTTCTCTGGCCTCTGACTGCCAAGCTGAAAGTAATCTCCAACTACTGTATGACTAGATGCCATGACTGTGATCCTGGGGAGGTCCCATGGGCCCTCAGAGGGGGCCATGACCATGCAGAACCCAGCTTCCAGCCTCAATCTGGGGACAAGGAAGCAGGCTTCCATGTCACTGGATGAATAGAGATGCCTCATCCCTTCCTTTCCCCTGTGCATTCAGTTGAGCAGACTCTTTTGCAGGCAGGTTGGGGTCTGTATAGAAGTGGGTGCCCAGGCACCCAGAGGAGAACTTAGCCCAGCCTGACAGCACAGGGAGGCTCAGGAAGCACCTGCTGACTCTTGAAGGATGAGCAGGAACCTGCTGGGTGGGGGGATGGAGACGACAGTGTGTTCCAGGCCAGCACATGGACATGCACTCGGCCAAGAGGTACACAGGGCTTAGAGGCAGAGCCGCTCGGGTTTGAGGTGGAGGGAAGTGTGAGCAGTTGCTTCTGACATCTGTTCTGGTCATCCATTACTGTGTGACAGCCACACCTAACCAGCCACATAGCTCAAGGCAGCCATTTGTCATTCTCTCTCACGGCCGATGATCCCTCCTTGGGGATCTCTGAGGGCTGTTGGTGGCCGGCAGATGGCAGCTGGGACTGGAGTCGTCTGAGGGTTCATCTGGGCAAGACACCCAAGATGTGCATGGGGGATTTTTTTGGCTTTACCTGCGGCATGTGGAAGTTCCTGGGCCAGGGATCAAACCCGAGCCACTGCAGTGACAACGCCAAATCCTTAACCCACTGCGCCATAAGAGAACTCTCTTTTAATCACATTTTTAATCACATTTCATTGTATGGAGGATTGTGATTATTTAACCAGTCCACTGTGTGTGGGAACATAGTCTCTTCCCTCTGCAGTTACGAACAAGTCTGCACTGGACATCCCTGGACACAAGCCCTTGCACACACACTGGACATGTTGGTAGAATAAATTCTCATATATAGAAGAGCTGGGTGAGGTGTTCTGCTCCGATGCTCCCCGCAGAGGTAGTACCAGGGTGTGCTGCCACCAGGAGGGCAGCTCCCAGAGCCCCAATTTTCAGAAATTTTTATGAAGCATAACATGTACAGAGAAGTGTCCAGATGATAACTGTACAGCTTGATGAATTTTCACAAACTCAACACACCCTTGTATGCAGCCCCAGATCAGAAGATAGAACATTCTAGGGCCTTAAAAGAGAGATGGGGTGTAGAGAGGCAATGTGGTTTAAGCAGAGGAACAGAGATGGGAAGTGAAGAGGTCCAGGGGTAATAAAGGATGTGGTTTATGATCTTGTAAGGGGGGACAGTGGGAGAAGTAGATTGGGACTGTATTCCGGTGACCCTTTGGTCTGGGAGGAGAAAGTCTTCAAAACAAATCTAATTGCCTCTGCACGCTGGGCCCAGAGCCTTTGCGGCCTCTGGAGGGACCAGTGGTTGTTGCAGCAGGGCCCTCCAGTCTTGTGAAACCAAACCTCCTAATCAGAGATTCCTCTCTTGCAGCCGATGAACCCCATCCCAGCACCGTTGCCTTCTGACATACCAAGCTTCAACCTCATTGGTGACAGCCTGTCTTTCGACTTCAAGGATACGGACATGAAGCGGCTTTCCATGGAGATAGAGAAAGAAAAGTACGTAGTCCCCCCTCCCCTGCATCCCGCCTGGCCAGCCGGTGAGCAGAATGAGTGGATCTGGGCCTGGGGATGTGGAGGGCCGCCGGTCACTAACTCCTGCCAAGGTGTGCTCTGTTCTCACCCACTGGAAGAGGAATTTCCTAATCCGAATGGAAGAGCAACAGGCCAGCGTTCACTCTTCCAGGATAAAAATGACACTTGATTAGTGACCTGGAGTTTAAAGTGGCTCCAAAGCCCACCTAAAGTATAGAAGGGGTTTTTGGGGGTCTCCAAGCCTGTCCAACGGCTGCTCACATGATGGTTGTGTTCTAAGCTGGTGATGGAACATGTTTCCTACTTGTGTTCTCTGGCGGCTGAGCTCTGTGGCGGGTCCCATGTCTAGAACAAGGGCGAGAGAGAAGGAACTCAGGCTTCAGGCTGAGAAGAGCAAACAGCCAGGGCGGCAGCCAGCTTGACCCCAGCACGCCCTGAGCTGCTCTCCTCCCTCACTTTAGGGTCAGGGAAGGGGGTCTGAGAAGGCAGGGAGCCCCCTGGCAGAGGACAACTTAGGAGGTCCCTAATCAAAGATAAATGAGCCATGGAGTTCCCGGCGTGGCACAGTAGTTAACAGATCCAACTAGGAACCATGAGGTTGCGGGTTTGATCCCTGGCCTTGCTCAGTGGGTTAGGGATCCAGCGTTGCCTTGAGCTGTGGTATAGGTTGCAGACGCAGCTTGGATCTGGTGTTGCTGTGGCTCTGGCATAGGCCAGTGGCTTCAGCTCTGATTAGACCCCTAGCCTGGGAACCTCCATATGCCACAGAAGCATCCCTAGAAAAGGCAAAAAGACCGGGAAAAAAAAAAAAAGATAAATGAGCCAGCTTGTGCCACAGCTGGCCAGGGCTCAGTCACAGTAGCTGCCAGGCATTGGGTGCCTGGGTGACAGTGTCCTTCAGCTTTTATCTCATTTCATTCCCACTAACCGACTTCAAAGGTAGGTTTAGTGTTCCCATTTGTAAATGAGAACCCAGATTTCGAGCCTTTAAGGCATTCACCCAGCATCCCACAGCTGGTGAGGAACAGGCTTGGATCCGGCCCCTCGCCGGTCTGACTCTGTGCTCTCACCTTGTTTGATGTCCTTGGATGACCCTCCCAGTGCCCAGCACGGGCAGCCACAGGCCGTCTCTTTGGGCCCGAGTGCTGAGGATAGAGGGGACCCTCGTCTCTGTGGCACCGTGGTCTGAGTTCCCCCCAGCCCTCCACTGTTTCCCAGGCATGCTCAGCGTGACCTGGTTGTGATGAGGGTGAGGCTGTGTCCTGTTCAGTGTCCTGCTTTCACAGCTTGTGTTTTCTGACTCATTGCCTGTGCGCACGTGGGCAGAGTCCATAACCAGCCACGGGAATGGCTGTGAAGCATCCCCTGGGTCTGTGTCGCAGGGTTTGCCTGGCCGTGCCCGTGCAGTTGGACGCCCCGGGGGTTCACCCACACAGATACAGTATCTGCTTGCAGGGGAGGGTGGGCGTCTTTCTCTCCCTAGTGCTGGCTGAGTGAGCCTCTGTCATCTTTAGGCGATGATGTCCCTAAACAAGTAGGGATGTGGCCAAGGCCTATCAGAAGAGGTCACCAGAATGAAATCACCTCTCCAAGAAGGGCTGAGACAAGGAGATTGGGGTGTCAGGAGGTTTGTTTCTCCAGTTGTTTTTGGACAGAACTAAAAGCTGTCTGCTGTTCATTACAACTGGTATGAGAGTTTACTGAGGCTTTCCTACACTTCTTTCTGTTTAATCCTGACCATAGATAGCCCTGTGCTCATTGTCCCTATTTCATGGATGAGGAAACAGAGCAGTTAAGTGACCAGCTCGAGCTCCCACAGCCCATGAGTGGCTGAGCAGAGACGTGAACCCCAGGCCTCAGACCCTGGGTCCCAGGCCAAGCAGCCTGTGGGTCTGGAGCCTCTCAGCCACAGTGCGTCTCCTGGTTGGCCAAAGCCGTGACTCACTCTCCTCTTGCTGGCAGAGTGGAGTATATGGAGAAGAGCAAGCATCTGCAGGAACAGCTCAATGAACTCAAGACAGAGATCGAGGCCTTGAAACTCAAAGAGAGGGAGACAGCCCTGGATATTCTGCACAACGAGAACTCTGACCGGGGTGGCACCAGCAGCAAGCACAATACCATTAAAAAGGTACTGAGTCGCTGGGCTTTTGCTGATCTTGACAGTCATTAATGAAATGAGAGGTTGGCATCTGGTTACCTCTGTCATTCAACTGTTGTCATTTTTTATATATCCTTAGTTGAGGAAATTTTTTGACTCATGCCAGAAAGGGAATTTAATCTGCCAATAGCTGTGAACCCATTGGCTTGATGGAAGGGGAGCTTGTGTTAAAAGCTCTGATGAAATGAATCACTGTTACAGGACGGGTTTTGATCCATCATTTAGCAGCAAAGCAGTTCTGTCTTTTAAGCCGAGGGGAGTTCTGCCCAGGGAGCTGCCTTAGTTAATGAGAAAGCAAAATGAAAGGGAGGCTGTTGAGAATGGACTCTCCCTCTAGTCTTTTTGTGTTTTTAAGTGGCAAGGACTGTATAGTTCTAGAGCTGCTGAATTTTTAACTTTTTTTCATACTTGAAAGAAAATACCTAGAAGGACCTTCACGTTTTAAAAGATGAGACTTCATTTATGTTGCCAACGGTTTCATATCTTTATGGATATTTTGAGCTTTCAGCATTTCCGAGGAAGTTACATTCCATACCGACTGCCTGCCCAGGAGTGTACTTCTCTTACGTTGGGCAAAGCAGAAAGGTCTGCTCCTGCCAGCTGATGTCTGCTCCTGACTGTTACCCCAGGGCCAGGTTCACATCTAGAAAACAGGGGTCAATAAGGCAAGACTGTTCATTGAGCTTAACTGATGAGAGTTAGATATGTTTAATTTTTTTTTTTTTTTGGCTTTTTGCCGTTTCTTGGGCCGCTCCTGAGGCATATAGAGATTCCCAGGCTAGGGGTCGAATCGAAGCTGTAGCCACCAGCCTACGCCAGAGTCACAGCAACGCAGGATCCGAGCCGCATCTGCAACCCACACCACAGCTCACGGCAACGCCGGATCCTTAACCCACTGAGTGAGGCCAGGGATCGAACCCGAAACCTCATGGTTCCTAGTCAGATTCATTAACCACTGCACCACGACGGGAACTCCTAATTTTGTACCCTTTACCTTAGTCTTTAAATTGGTTTCCCAGCTTGAGGACTGTCTGTTTTCAGTGGTTAAGCTGTATCTGAAAACGCCAGGAGATCTGTATCTAGCTGCCATCGTTGAGGGGTAGAGTCAGAAGCCCTGAATCCTCCCTCTTGACTCCACTTAGTATCGGCACCAAGTAGAGAATTCCTTTCAGTAGTGTGACCTGGAAGGAGAGACCTTTTCCAGCGTCCACGTTCTTCTTTCCTCCGGATTCTGTAACTTACTGGGTTTCCCTTCCAAACCAAATTCTGAAACAGCGAAAGAGGAACTGGAGCGTGGCCTTGGCTGGTGAGCAGAGAGGAAGAAGGACGCAGGGCCAGCGAGCCGATTGGCCCTCAAAGGAGATGCCTCGGACCCCTCCCGTCCCCACCCACCCTCCCTGGGCGCCGGGCGCAGCTAAGCTCTGCCGCTGCTGCGGTGAGCTGGGCCCTGGGCCATGGGGCCCCGGGGTGCTGAAAGCTGGAGAGGCCCGTTTCCAAACCATAAAAAGAAACAAATGTAGTCACTTGTCACAGTTTCAGGCCTGTCTGAGCATTTTGCAAATGGCACATGTGGCTTTGTTGATATCACAGGGTATGTTTTTGTTTTCCATTTTATTTTGCTGGTTTAGCCTCAAGCCCAAGGCAGAAGACCTATCTGCATTTGAGCCCTCAAAGTAGGTTATTCCAGGTACTCTGTATGTGGTGACGGGACTGCCTTCTGTGATACTAACCCCTGCATGAGCTTGCCTGTCTCTGTCCCCGGGTCACACCAACCCCTCCCGAGGGCAGGTGGCACCTGGGGACTGGCCGCAGCATGCTTTGAGTCTGAGAGCAGGCGTCTGCCCTGTGGGGCCAGACCAGCCTCCAAGGGCCCAGAAGGCTGCCTCGTTCTGAAGAGCATGTTATGGGGCTGCAGGCCCCGCCGCCCTTCACATCTTGTGTCGTTGCTGGGCTGGGGAAAGTCATGGCTTCTTGTCCGGTCAGGTCTGTCTAAAGTCCTTTGTCTTGGTGGCATACTCCTTAGACGAATAACCCTAGCATGGAAACAGGGTGAACTGGGTGTTCTGAAGACCTGTCTTTTTAACTCGAGATCGAGACCTTCCATGCGGTCTTCGGCTCTACAGAACCACAGTTGTAGCCGGTGACTTCTGATCATGGGATGAAGGGGCTGCCCTGCTCCTCCTTTTCCTCTGGAGCCTCCCTTTCTGTACACATCTGTCCTCTTTCCAAGTAGAGCAAACCAATAATAGCGCGGGGGTCTGATTAGTGTCGGCCTGAGCGGCCGGTCTGTCTGCCAGCGCTCTAATACCGTCTCCGCTCCAGCTCCAGCACTGCCGGGGTGCAGTTGTGGTTGGCGTGGGCACCCAGCAGACGGGCAGTCAGTGCTCGTGGAGGGAATTAATTGAATGATTGGGGCTTTCCTTCTGCAACAGTTCATTATTCTCCCAATATGCCTAGGCAGCAGAGAGAATTTATTATGCTCAGTGATAAAATAACATCCTGCCTCTGCCCTTCGCCTGACCCCCCCAGTAGTACCCACGCCAGTGAGCCCGCCGACACCCGACGGACGGCCTCATGGGATGTATCCTTCGGTGTGCTCACTGTGGTTTCTGCTCCTAGAATAAAATAAGACTTTTGGGAGCTTTGTACCAAAAAGTGCGATCTGGCATAGGATAGATCCTATCTGTGGTTGCTATCCAACCAGGAGAGGTTAGCTATTAAAGTCCCAGATGGATCTCATTATCAGATGGATTCCATCTGTCAGTGGTTCCAGGAACCCACGGTGTGAACCACAATTTGTGTGTGACACTTTTATTTAGCAGGCTCCTATTTCTTCAGCTTTCGTACCACACTGTGGCATCAAACACCCCAGCACCAAGCAGCACGTGCTCAGAGCTGGGCAGGTGTGATGAGCCCCAGAACGGGCAGGCCAGGTGGAGTGTCTGCTCAGGCAGCACCCCGAGCCCCCCAGAGGACCCCAGGGTAGATCCACCGTGGCTTCCTGGGCCCCGTGGCTGGCATAGAGACACGCAAAAAAATCCTTTTTTTTTTTTTTCAGTCTGTGCTGTCAGATGTTCCTTATGTATGACCATACTGTTCTACCTTGATATGATTTCATCTTTCTTCTTTCTGTAATGATTCAGAACGTTTAGATTCTTCAGGGGCCTGGTTCTTACCGTCAGTTCTCACTGAGCTGTGATTATAGACAAATGAGGTTTGATTTGTAGTCAAACTTGTACTGCTCCTAGGACATGAACAGAAGCCTCTTTTTTAATGTCTTGATGTGCAGTTGTTTTCACCCGACTGCCAAGCTGTAGTTAATCAAGGATTCTGATTAACCAAGGGTTAATAAAAGTGGAGTTAGCTTTTTAAAATTTTTTTTTATTATTGTTGATTTGCATTGTTCTGTCAATTTCTGCTGTACAGCAAAGTGAGCCAGTCATATATAGATACATTCTTTTTCTCACATTATCCTACAGCTGGGGTTAGCATCACCAGATAAATAGTAGTAGATTTTGCTGCACATGAAGCTAGGTGCACTTTCCACTTCCTAGCCTTTGGTGGTCTCTGTGGTCACTGACAATGACTACCGGCCAGCCCCATGTTATGCCCAGGTGCCTCTGGCTTTGGGCCTGCTGCAGTCTGGGCCAAAGTGAGCTCTGAAGTATGAGCACCTAGCATGTCAAGGTTAGAGCCCCCTCTCAAAACGCCAGGGTAAGAAATGCAGACCAGTGGGAAACTGGAGACTTTCCACTGTCCTGAGTCTTATCATCAACCTTGGTTCGAACCAGCCTGCATTGATTTCTGTTTGGTTTTTTGTGGGTTTTGATCATAGATTTCTGCAAGGGAAGAATGGTCCGCCTGCCTCACCTAGAGGCCTCGGTGCCAACCCTGCCTCAGCAGGACCGTCCGGGGCTGGTTTACGGGGCAGTGGGTGTTGGGTTACCATGTTCCTTTGGGAATGCTGAGAAGCATCCACCTGGGTTGCTCCTATTCTGCCACTTAACTCTCCCTGTACTTCTTACCTTCTCTTCAGTCTCAGTGCCCTCACCTGTAAAAAGGGAATAAAACGGTTCGTAGCCCCTTGGATTGTTACGAGGATTAAATGAGGTAACACACAGGAAACAGTTCACTGTAAGAACTCAGCAGGGGCCTAAAACTACACAAAGGAGCAAATCTGCTTGTGAGCCTGGGGCC